>NC_089873.1:38005000-40407500 GCF_040182565.1 Anser cygnoides | reverse complement strand
CCAAGATTGATTTAAAAAGTGAGTACAAGATAGCTAAAAAGTGGAATGGTATTTTTAAAAAAACATGCCTGAGCTACTGTGCAAAAAGGCAGGCTCACAGAATCTTATCTCACAAAGCATTGCTGACAAAGATCATCCAACAACATTAGGTGGAAGAGGCTGCAGGGATGAAGTGTTGTGATTAGAAAAAGAAGAAGAGGGGGAAAGAGAAAAAGATGGACAAATCAAATGTGTTGCGTTTGGCAAATTGTTTGGAAGCAAGCCATCTTTTTCTTACTGTCACCGCTGAATAAATGCAAGATGCTTTCATCTATAACGGTGTTTTCAAGTCTGCAAAAAAACATTTCCCCACACAGTTGCCAAAATTATTACTTAGAAAGGAAATTGAGGAAACAGCAATAATGCAATTATAACTGTTCACTCTGCACTGACGAATAACATCTAATTGCCATTACTGAGTTTGAACAGAGCAGAGAATTTTTAAACAAAGACAACCAGCTTCACTAATGGTGAATACTGGCCTTGTAAGCCTACTTGCCATTCCCCACTCCACTCCCTAGGGCCATAGCCAGATGATTTATTTATGCACAGCTTGTTTGCACAACTGGAGGTTCTGAGCTGTGAAAAATTACAGATAAACATTTGGTGGTTTAAATTATGGGCATCTCCTTTAAGTTATCTTAGACATAGTCAACTTTGCATGAGCTGATTTTCAAAGCTACAGAGAGCTTCTGCTGAAAATCTGGAGGAGTCAGATGTTTTCTTTCTATTTCTGCCTTCAATTTTATTTTTATTTTTTCCGTTGGGACAACAAATTATCTTCTGCTAAGACAGTTTACTTGGAAAGATACATCTTTCCCAATCTTTGTTACCTTCCCTTAGGTAAGCCGTAGTCAAAAGATTTTAGAATCCAAAAGTTTTGGGGGGATTAGTATGAAATGAATCTGTGTCTCTGAGCCAAATCCTAAAAGACAGCTATTGACAAAGTAAAATTCATTGTTCCTGAATATTCTTTAGAAACTAATGTGTAGACCTCACTTTAAAAAAAAAAAATGTGCCTTTTCCAGTAGTCATTATATTGGAGTGGTCATTGCTTTCCAGCCAAATAGGAGACAAAGAAATGCATCTTCCATCATTAAAATTAAAAGAAGTAACATTGAAATTAGTTGTTTTAATTAACGTTAAAACAATTTTATGGGCAGGTTCACTGCCCATATTGGCAAGACAAGGCAAGGCAAAGGGGGGGAAGGGAAGGGAAGGGAAGGGAAGGGAAGGGAAGGGAAGGGGAAGGGAAGGGAAGGGAAGGAAGGGAAGGGAAGGGAAGGGAAGGGAAGGGAAGGGAAGGGGAAGGGAAGGGAAGGAAGGGAAGGGAAGGGAAGGGAAGGGAAGGGAAGGGAAGGGAAGGGGGAAGGGAAGGGAAGGAAGGGAAGGGAAGGGAAGGGAAGGGAAGGGAAGGGAAGGGAAGAAGGAAGGGAAGGGAAGGGAAGGGAAGGGAAGGGAAGGGAAGGGAAGGGAAGGGAAGGGAAGGGAAGGGAAGGGAAGGGAAGGGAAGGGAAGGGAAGGGAAGGGAAGGGAAAAGTCCATATTGTCTATGGAGCAACCCAATTATGAATTAAGTTGTCCAGATAAAGGCATTTCTCTTTAAAAGGCTTGGCTACCATTCATTTCAGTATTCCTTACTTCCTCCTCCATATTCTTTTAGATCACACTTAACATTGAAAATTGTACTGCACAGCACATTAAGTTGCTTATTTTCTATTAGGTGGCATTGCTTCTCTTTCAGCTGTGAAATGTTACACTCTATTTCCTCACATGGATGGAATAGATGACACTAGGAAGAAAATATTGACTCTTATCTTTGCAAATATGTTTCAAAATATTGTGCCTTTGACAAACATACAGCTGAACTTAATGTTTCTGACAGAGAAAACTACAAGTCAGTGCTGCCAATATTTACTAAAATGGGAAGTTTTACTCTTATGCTTCTACATAATATTCACTATAAAATGGCTGCAAAACTGGGCCTGAAAGCTTATGCAATTGGAAAGAGTGCAGTAAATATCTACTGTTATTGATGTGCCAACAAAGAGCATAATGATCAGAGTAGACAAACTTATTGGTAGTTTGCTAATCTGCTGAGAAAGCCTGTTGACAATGAAATGAGAAAAAAACTACTGTACTGTTGGATGTATAGTGACTGTTGTATGTTTAAGCAGAAAAAAATCCATAGGCAACAGTGTAACAAATTTCCTGGAAATCATATGTGATGGTACTAAATTAATTCGGTATTTAGTTTTAAAATGTGTCGGTTAAAAAGAGTCCCAAAGTTAAGTCATACATTAGGTTATTGCTTCTTGACTGATTTTATAATTAGAAGTTGATTGGAAACAATTACATTATTGAAAGCAGCAGACTTTAGGAAAGATATCAAAATTTGGTCTTGCAAGAAATTTGAGGTACCCTTGGCACACCTGAGATACCTGGAGATAGCTACATATTTTAAATAAGACGATCCTCATCAATCATCAATTTTAAAATCATGCCACACTAATCACCCTCCTGATTCTGACACTTTTTTTTAACCTACTGTTTTATGTTAAAATGATTGCTTATGGAAATTGTTGAGCATTAGCTTCCACAAGTTATTTCAAGTATCTTGTGAAGACTGGCACTAAATGTAAAAGATGTTTACTACAAATTCTGACTTAACAATAGACAGTTTTCACAGTAGAAGCAAAACAGGGTTTGTATGGGTGGTTTTGTCTTAAAATTGTTTATACTGACATATTTTCGATATATTTACATGGAGTAATAAAAATGAAACTTGACTTGCAGCAGTGTTCAATTTTGATTAAAGAGATTGTGATTGTCATGAAATAAGAGTAACCTGAAATTGAAATGACCCTTTCAATAGACTGTGACTCTTCAAATAAAGATGGCTCTTTTTTCTTTTTTTTTTTTTAGCATCACTTTTCTCTCTAAATCTCAACATTTTATTGCTGGCCTACATAAAGAGGCCTCCTTCGACTAAAGCAATGCCCACAATTACTTATTGGTGATATGTAATCAAGCAGCTTTTTCAAATATTCTTTTCCCATTATAGAACTGACCAGATAATAAAAATTCAATTTCACTACAAATTTTGAGCTTTTTAACACTTGTTTTCCTTCCTGACTCTAATAAAAATCAATTCTGCAAACATTTTCAGAAAAAAATGGTGTCATTCAGAACGTCACCCTGACTCAGTGCTTGAAAGTTCTGTACTTCTTTATCTGTAACTCTTTATTTTGAACACACACACACAAACACAAAAAAAAAAAAATCCAGATAAAACCCCCTTTAAAATAACTATGCAGTGGTAAAACTTCGTATTGATGCTCTTTCCCCACTCTACCTCTCAACCCAAGAAAAAATGTAAATGCCCTCCTGAAGAACAGATAGACAGAATTTTGGTGTGAAGCATTTAATTCCAGAAGAAAAAAGAAAAAAAGGAAAAAAAAAAAGAAAAAAAAAAAAGAAAAAAGAAAAAAAAAGATTGAACAAGGAAACTTTGATACTGAGCAGAATAATAATTCTTTAGTATAGTCTTGCAGTATTTTATGACAAATCTCTATCTATAGGCCCACTTAACCGAAGATCCTCCAGTTTTTAAGCTGATTTCCTTTACCCAAAATGTCCCACAGAATTTGACACAGGGGTCAATCCTATTTAATATTTTCATTAACAACCTGAATAATGGGTCAGAGTACACCCTCAGAAAGTGTTCAGATGACACAAAACTGGGAGCTGTGGCTGATACACCAGACAGTCATGCTGCCATCCACAGGGACATCGGTGGGTTGGAGAAGTGGGCTGACTGGAACCTCGTGACGCTCAACAAAAGGAACTGCAGAAGCTGGAGAGGAACAACTGCATGCCTCAGCACAGACTTGGAGTAGGAAGGCTTTAAAGCAACTTTGAGGAAAAAGCCCTGAGACTCCTCGTGGACACTAAGTTGACCATGAGCCAACAATGTGCCATACCGGCAAAGAAGACACCTTCCTGGACTCCACTAGGAGCAGAGTTGCCAGCAGGTCAGTATAGAGGATCCTTTCCCTCTACTCAGCATGGGTAAGACACATTTGGAAGGCTGGGTCCAGGTCTGGGCTTCCTGGTACAAAATAAACATGGATCTACTGGAGAGAGTCCAGTGAAGGGCCACTAACATGATTAAGGGATTGGAGCATCCTTCCTTCAAGGAAAGGCTGAGAGAGCTGGGACTCTTCAGCCTGAAGAAGAGAAGGCTCCAGGGGATCTTGTCAATATATATAAATACATGATGGAGTTAAATAAACTGGACAGAGCCAGATTCATTACAAAGGTGTCCAGAAAAAGGACAAGAGGCAAAGGGCGCAAACTGAAATACAGAAAATTCCAATTAACCATAAGAAAAAAACTTTTATCACACAAAGGGTGGGTGAACACTGGAACATGTTGCTCAGAGAAGTGGTAGACTCTCCACCCTTGAAGATATTCAGACACTGACTAGACACAGTCCTGAGCAGCCTGCTCTAGGAGATCCTACTTTGATACTAGATAATCTCCAAAACTCATCCAGACTGAACCACTGAGTTTTTCCATGAAAACTAGCGAGACTGTGTAACAAATGCCATTTCAACTGTATTACTGTGTGAATGTCTCCTAGCAAAACTAAAGCCTGCAGAAAACAGGCCCTCTTTCTTCTAATATGTGAATTTCTTCTATTTTCCCTGCTGATCTTCATGATTGTATTCTTTGCTGGAGCTTAAGTTTATGAGTGTGATCTCCTGCGAATCAAGAAGATGTGCTTTTTTCTCGTGCCAGGATGTTATTTAGACTTTCTCAATTAGATGACCTGTTGCATCTAAGTCTGTAATATCAGCAAACAGAAATATTTAGAAAGGAGACAAGGAGAGGAAAGCTTGTCTCACTTTTAGGCAATCACTTGACCCAGGAGCTGTCATCTGAACTCAATCCATTGGCTATACAAAGTGTATGCAATCTCAGAATTGTTTCCTCAGAGGATGCTGCATCTTGCAAATAAATTTGAATGAAGCTTGGGAGGAAAGTAAGAAAGGTAAGGTTAAGGTAAGGTTAAGGTAAGGTTAAGGTAAGGTTAAGGTAAGGTGAGGGGAGGGGAGGGGAGGGGAGGGGAGGGGAGGGGAGGGGAGGGGAGGGGAGGGGAGGGGAGGGGAGGGGAGGGAAGGGGAGGGAAGGGAAGGGAAGGGAAGGGAAGGGAAGGGAAGGGAAGGGAAGGGAAGGGAAGGGAAGGGAAGGGAAGGGAAGGGAAGGGAAGGGAAGGGAAGGGAAGGGAAGGGAAGGGAAGGGAAGGGAAGGGAAGGGAAGGGAAGGGAAGGGAAGGGAAGGGAAGGGAAGGGAAGGGAAGGGAAGGGAAGGGAAGGGAAGGGAAGGGAAGGGAAGGGAAGGGAAGGGAAGGGAAGGGAAGGGAAGGGAAGGGAAGGGAAGGGAAGGGAAGGGAAGGGAAGGGAAGGGAAGGGAAGGGAAGGGAAGGGAAGGGAAGGGAAGGGAAGGGAAGGGAAGGGAAGGGAAGGGAAGGGAAGGGAAGGGAAGGGAAAGGGGAAATCACCAAGAACTAAGACTTAAAGACAGTGGGGTCTCATAGAAAAATCTTCTCTTTCTTTCTCTCTAAGAACAGCGCCCATTTTTATTTCTGGTGGATTATTATTTTTTTTTTCTCCTCAAGAGTTTTTTTCTTCTTTGTCCCACTATGCTTGCTAAAATGCTTTGCTTTGTAACAGCAAGTGTTGAATAGTATGAACACTCCTTTATCTGCAGAACATCAAGGTGCATGTAGGTTCCCTTTGGGCTACCTGGAGGGAAAAGGCAGTGGCCTGTGCAATAAGCAGACATCCAATGAAATGCTTTAGGCCTCCATGATCATCACGGGAGGAAGAAAGCTTCAGGCTTCTGCAGCCTGGAAGAAGAGTAGAGAGGCTGATAGCTTCAAGCCTCAGTAGTTCTGTGCTAAATACAATATAGAAAGAAAGATGCTCTGACTAGTGTCAAGGGAAAGATAAGGAAAAGAATGAAAAGCAGTAAGAGAACTACTATTAATTTATATTTTTCGTGTGTTAAAATCATATGGCTAGTGATGATGACATATTGCTATTTTCTACTGTTGGTTACAGAAATCTTGACTAACATCTAGCAATTCTGTGATTGGCATACCTTCACAGGTGTGCTCCAAAACGTTCTTCTGCAAATGTTAACCACACTGATTCCTCTGGAAGAAATTTTCAAAGCACTGTTTCTCAGTAATTTGTCATTAACCTGATTTATTTATAATGCAATAGAGGCCATGTTGCTTTAGAGGTGAGCCAATTAAGTGCATTCTATCCCACACTAAGTGCAAGAGAAACATCATCTATGCCATGGGATCTGCTATTGCTCACAGATTTGGCACACTTTTGCAAAGGAAGTACCAATTACCCATCTATATCCTGTCACCCATCCAGCAGGGAAGGAATTATCAATTTTATTTCACATTCCACGGCTGTCCTCAGATATATCTATGGTGTAAAATACAAGGAACATAATTAAATTTTCTTTGTTTTACTGACATTTCTCATCTCATACTGACATCACAAGTTGAACATAGTTACAAAGCAGGAGCCAGTGAGAGCCTGGTTTTGAGCAAACTGGTTCCAACATGAGGAGAAATCGTGGAAAATGAACTTCCTCATAAAATCATTCCCTCATGGGCTGATGCATGGGAACTTGTAATGAGGAGGGCATGGTTACTGGTATCATATCTCTTTAAGAGACTCCGGATTGTTTCCATGCACTCTGGACATTACTTTTCAAAAGTCTTGATTTCTTCTATGACTCTTTTCATAGAGGAGGACAGAATGAAATGTCCTGTGATTCATTTCTGTGCTACTTCCATAAAAAGGGATCACTCAGGAGTGATATTTTTCATTTCCATTCCCAGTCTGCTTTCTAATGAGCTAAATATTCTTCATCTGAGATTCTGTAGCATGTTTTAGGACACAAATTTCCAGACTTCAGGGATGAATAATATACTAACTGCTTTGGTCTGGGCTGACCTGTGGTCCCACCTGCACCATCAGCAATTTCTGCCCTCTTTCCATGACTGCTTTCTTTTTCACTGGCTTTACCTGATATCTCACAGTGTTTCCAAAACATTTCTAATATTTCTCATGTTGAATAACAACTCTCTTTATTATAGGTATTGTGCATTTCTCTTTTTCTCTTTCTACACTGCATTTGTTAAAATCTAGAGTATAAACTGTTTGGGGAATGTTATGTGAAACGTATATGATTTCCCTTTTTTAAAGATTCAATTGTATTTTTTTGCAGATCATATCCCTGAGCTCTCACTGGATATGCTGTTGATATACTCCTGTGGCAACTAGTTTCTATTATGCCTCTTTGCACTTCTGGAGACCTGTGTGGAAATGCTAATAACTTCTGAGTGAAACCTTTAAGTTTTAACAGTATGGGAGTCTCCTGTAAATCAAATTAAATATCTACTCAATTATGTTCCTTAAAAACTATATACAGTTTTAAATTAAACAATTTAATTTAGAAGTAAAGTTGTGCCTGATAATAATAATTCACAAAATATACAGCATCTTTTTGACTAATAGATACAAATTATTCATCATACTAAACCTGATATTAATACTAATATTGGTATCACACCACTGAGATGAACTCCCTGCTCATGAAGTGTTATCATTGCAGACATCTGGCAAATTGCTTGTTAACTTCTAACACAATTGATATGCCTTTTATTATTACAATATTCTATTTCAAAAAAAAAAGTGCCCATTTCCCAGTGATGAACCATTTTAATGATTTTATGTAGGAATACAGGTAATGAAAAATAATGACAAGGGACCTCTGAATTCAACTGTGATTTATTTTTTTTTTCCCTCATTCCAGCAGTGCACATTGCAATATTACAAAATTACGTCTTATAAAGATGACACACAGGTACACTTCAGTCTCTGTTTCAGTCTTCCTAAGGTAAATAGGAAAAATCATGTCAGTATCAGGAGAATGCCTTACAATGCTTGGATTGTCCAGCAAATAGAAGCATTAAAATAATTTGTTCTTTCTATTACTTTTGGCATATGCATTACCTGAAGCATTCATCTTTCCCAGTTACTGTTCTCTCTTGACACAAGCATCCAAATGAGGAAATGAAAGCCCTAACTTAGCCTAAATTTTAAAATCAGACTAGTACTACTTCTAGGCTTTAGAATAGGCATAAAACACCAGAAGTACAACTGAAACCTCTTATTATCACTGTCACTCTATTATATTTCTTTGTTGAACACCAGCATGTGGCAATTATCAAAAAATACAGGGGAATACAGTAATATAGAAATGTTCATGCTTGATCAGTTCAGTAGTCTATTTGGCTCAGTATCCTGTCTTTATTAGTAGTTAAAGACAGATAAGTATGAGAACCCTTTTACCCTGTAAGGTGTTTACCAGATGCCTTTTTTCTTAAGTTCTTTCATTTAAAGGTTTTTCTATACGCTGAAAGTGTGAATGTTTATGTCTTTTCATATCCTACCAAAGCTGCCACAATATGGGAAATGATTCAACTGTAATGGGAGGTAGGGTTGTCAACAATCTGGATGTTCTTCAGGCAAGGGAACCAGACAGGTTTTGATCCCTGTTTCCACACCAGCTCCTATCTTTTGTGCTACTATTGTTTTGGTTGTTTGTTTTTTAAGATAAAACAACTGATGGGAAGGGAAAAGATGATGGAACATGGCACTGTGCATCAGCCTGACATTTCCCAGTTGCAGGTTAGATTACCTAACTTTTTCTTAATATACTTAATTTGTTGATAGATGTTAAATGCAAACTTCATTTTCTATAACTATGTTGGCAATCTCAAAGACAGAGATTCTCACATTTATCAGTTTCTGCATGGAAATGCTCTGATTCTAGTGTACAGAAACGTCACTAGGTACTATTTGCTCCACCTGTATATATATATATTATATATATATATTTATTTTCCCAGAAGAAGAGTGTTAATTAAGCTTTTTTTTTTTTTTTTTTTAATTTATATCAGCCAATTTAACTAATTCCAAATTATGAATTGGTGATTTGCTCTGTCTTGGACCGCACCCACAAAATTTCAAGATATAGGGACATTCACCACTATCAAGACCCACAGGATGGATGGTGATTTTAATGACCCTTTAAAACATTTCCCTTTCTAGGTATTTACTCTGGTATTTATTCATTTTTTCCCCAAATCTTGAAAAGCATTCCATCTTTGGAACTTAATTTGCCAGTTTGTTCCAGCATGCCCCACTAGAGAGCTTGCAGAACTCTAAACACAGACAGAAGGGCAAGGACAGTCCTGTACAATGATAAAGACCAACATTTTGTGGAATGGACTTGTAAACACAATAAAACATGAAACAAAGTACTTCTGGAAAGTATGCAACTTGTCTGTGCTCTAGGAAGCATGCAATACAGTCCAAGAGCAGCATAAGCGTCATACTGTTTTGCACTGAAATCATGAAAATCTCACAGCAACTTGGTGGAAGTCAGGGAAAAAAATGTGTTAGGAGAGTTTTGAAGGATTTGGAAAGCAAAAAGCACAAAGGCTCATTCAAGCACACAGGATGGCACTGAAACATGACTGAAATGGGAGTATAAGGAAGACAGAAAGAGCAGTTGTGTGAAAGACTTTGGCTGAATGGAAATGTGAATGCTTTCCAGAGAAATCTCATTCTGGGACTGAACCAGCAAACTGATGTGGTCCCAGCTATGACTATGGTCTGTAACAGGGAAGCAAGTCCTACGCAAACACATTTGTTCTCCCTGGGGACAAGCTCAAAGAAGAGGTCTATTAAAACAATTCTCACCAAGCTACAAAAGAATGAGGGAGAAAAATGTAAGAACTTAGTGTAATATGTTAAAAAAAAAAAAAAAGTAATATGAAGAGGAAACTGAACAGAAGAAAAATGCAGTGAAGAGTAGAGGGAAGTCACAGTGAACTCTCTCTTGCAACACACTAACCCCTTCCAAGCCGCCCACACTGATTTAGAGGGCTTGAATGGAACTAGACTTTGGGTGGGAGCCCTCTGATTTCTTAGGACACATTGTGTAAATTCATATGTAATTTTATTCAGTACGTTGCCTTTAAGTAAACATATTTCTTTGTGGAAAAATAAGAATATGTTGCTCATTTTCATGTGGATACTGAACAAATCATCATCTATGTTATACTCAGTATTAATAATAACTGGTATAATTTACTGTATCATCAGTAACAAGAAAACTGTGTTGAAAAACATTAATAAGCCAATTATTTCTTTACTTTGTCAAAGTAATTGACAGAATTCTGTTTTGAATAATGCAGCAATTAAAGTTTAGTTGATACAGGGCAACATTAGCATAAAGGCAGTTTTCCATGCTTGCTTTAACAGAACATAGAACTAACCAAATGAAAATGTGTACTAAATGCCATCCATTATTCTTTTAATACCATCACCCTATCTTACTGACTAGCAAGTCCACTAACACCACATCTTAAATCATACATAAGCTGAAGCAAATACCCTGAAGTCTAACCCATAACAGCTATATGCAATAAATTCTATTAAGCCATATCATGTTTCTCTAAGGATAAATATCACCAGACTATGAATCTTTTAATAACTAGACATTTCAAAATTGCTAGGAAGGAGCCAAGATTTTGAATCAGTCAGGATCACATTAGGAATTGTGATACAGTTCATTATTTGTAAGATGTTATACAGCATTAGAGACTTTTGTAACTTAACTTGACAAGAAGCTGTCAAACTATGTAAAATAAATTATAAGAAAACAAACTTAAAATACATTTACCTTCTGAATAGATCTGAATTTTGCACATACCTGCAAAGCTGGAATATAATGACAGATAGATATTTTAATATAACAAAAAGAAATATCAACATTAATCCTTATCTTTTTTTCTTAGTCATTTAACTCACAATTAAATGTGAGGAAAAGTAACATGGCATATGTTTAGTATAAAAATTATTGTTACTGAAAGATGTTGGCATTCCTGAATATTTTCTCTGTGCACAAATGATTTGCTACAATTTATTTGAAGAATGTTTTCTTATCTGTTGTCCATAAATTACTGTAGGAATCCAAAATATTTCAGTCTATATGTCAATGTATTTTACCCTTTGAATCGCTTGTAAGTTTCATTTATGCTTCAGTCTAAACAATGCTGTAACCAACCTAAATAAGTAACACATAATAGTATACAACATCATTTTAAAATATAACCAGTCAGATCAAATGTGAGAGACCTGTACTTCAGGTGCTGAAGATTAAAAATCCCCCAAACCGACTTGCATCATGGCAAGTTTACCAGTTTGCATCATAGGACTGGTTGTGTCTTTTGTTTATAAAGTATAGAAGGGGTGAGGGGAGGGGCAGTTTAGGAGGGTCAGCAGGGCACGTGGCTGCCTGCCACACAGCTCGGGCTCTTTTGTTCTGCTGAAATATATTGCAAATCTCCCTTGGCTTTCAGCAGTACCAGAATGTCACCTCCAAAGTTAATACATTACAGAATGAAAACAACATGTCCTGTCAGAATCCCCCCTCCTATCAGTGCATCTAACTTGCTGAAGTCTGGAAATGAATTAAAAGAGAATATTTTTTCAGACAGAGATGCTCAGAGCTACGTGCCATTCACAGGTGGAATAGCTTTCACGGGATTTCTCACTTCTCTTTTTGGTGTTGTTTGAAGAATAACGGATTTCTGATGCTAGTCTTCCTGTATTTTTTAATTTTTCCTTTTCTTCCTCTCCAAGAAGGCATTCGTTTGGAATAAAGAAAACATGTTTAGGACAAACTATTTTTTATTGTTACTTCTGATTTTCTATGTCAATGGATGTATGGTCTTGGCAATTTACTTAATGGAGAAGAAACCTTCCCCCTTTTCACCTTATACTTGCATTAGTCTTGATTAAGCTTCTCTGTGTGTACATGTCTGGCTGGACATGTAAATTCTGGAAGAAGAATGCACTGTTCGCTGAAGGAATGAGGGGATTACCCTGGGCTTTGCTACAGGACAGAGTGATCGAGACCTGAATATAGCTTTTGTGTGTAGTTTTAGGCAGCAAATACCACCAGTCTGTGTTGGCTGAAGCATTTGTGAGTTTTTTGCAGTCTTGTTTCTTTGGACCCAGGGACAGCAGCACCTGAACTGTTTCATTATGAGTCCTTAATTTCACACCTGCCTTCTGGCAATGATAGAAAACTACTACTTAAAGAGGCTTTTTGTTAGGAGAATTAGTTGAAGAGCGGCGACAAAAGTGGCTAATAATCAGGCAATGTGCATGCAGACTACACCATCTCTAAACACATCAAATTCCTTCTTTCTTCATCCCCTACTCCATATTCTGAGCATCTTGAAGGTTGCTACAACTTTTATTAATATTACAAAATTTTGCAAGCCAAAATCAACATTTCTCATTGACATTTCCTGTGCAGTACCTTACTAACCTACCATACTCTTTCTGATGACTTATCATGCTAATGGGCAAGGATTAGCTTTGTAAACCATCTGAAGAAAAGATATGAAAGCCAAGTGTAAAGACAAGTGCAAAGTTTCATGCTTAGGAAGAGCAGTCAACTCTGTGCAGACTTTGAGAAATGGGTGAGATAGCTGTTGTCCAGGAAAAATATCTGGTAACTCTGAAAATTGGAATAAACACTGTATTTTTGCAAATAAGGTAAAAGGTAAAAGTCAATCTGGGACATGCAAAAAGAGAGAGAGAGAATAATTTATACAGATGATACAGAAGGTAAACTTTCAAGCAGCATAGGTAGGATGCAGCTCAAATCATATGTTCAACTTTGGACACCATTCTTCTAGAAAGTCATGTATTAATTTGAGAGGAGGTCCAGAACAGATCAAGAATGAGGTCCGAAAATGAAACTTCTAAGGAAAGTTGAATAAACTTTTCCTATTTATTCTACAACAGAAAAGTAAGCAGATGTAGAATGATATTCATTGAATTTGTGAGAACCTATGGTAGCTAAGGAGTAGTCTGCTTTCCATATCTGTGAGAAAAGGACAAACAGTAATCAGTGACAAGAGAGATTTAGGTTAGTTTCCAGAAAGATTTTCTACTCAAGAGATTGATTCACCAAGGAATCAATCCTGTGAACTTTCCACTGCTGGCAGTTTTTGAGGGCTTGTTTTAGACAGGCATCTGTCCAGCATGACAGGACAGGTATGGGTGACTTGTCTTAGGAAAACCTGTCACGCTCCATGCCGGCATTATTTCCTACAATTCTGTAAATGTTGAATGAATACTATGAATGAAAATAGTACAAATTGAATCTGTAGTTCAGCAAAACAGTTTTAAGAAGAAATTTATACTTCATAAGTAAAATGCTCAGGTGCTAACCATGCCTAAGCTTGACAAAAGTAGAGTAGGATAAAATTAAAACCAAGTAGTGATGACAGTGTAGCTGATGGATCAGAAAACAAACATGAGTAGCAGTTTTATTTATGTCAGATGAGCAATGACTCAATTAGGGTCTTATTACTACACTTGAATAAATTATTAGTGAAGAATAGAGCCAGAGGCAATAATAGGGATTAGTGTAGGGAAGTGCAGTGGAATAGTAATTAGGATTCTGTGTTTATTTTTTTGTAGTATGCTTACAGTATGAAATACAAAATAATGTCACTTAGAAAGAGTTTGGATATACAGTGCATCTACAATATAATTTCCCTCATGAACAAAATGTTTCTAAACTGGAAATAGATGATGTCATATTCACTTGGCATTGAAAAAAAAAATGTATGTATATATATATATATGAGACTTCTTCACTTACCTGCTTTTTAAGCAAAACCTTGAAAGGGATCTTCTTTCATTTTGAAAACCTGTTTTTGCAAGCAAATTAAAATTGTCTAGATTGTAATAATTAAGACCAACATTGATTAATAATGGTTTGCAAATTGGAAGACATTTTGTATTCACAGCTGTGACATAAATGCTTTATTGCAGAACACCAGACATTTTATATAGCTATACAGATACGACTATCAGAAATTCAAAATCACACAGGCCATTTACTACATTTAATTTTAGCTTGCAAACTGGAAATGAGTTTGAAACACCAGATTTGAAGTCAGTGAGCATTAAGAGAAATAAAAGTATCTTAGTTTGAAACATTGTCAGTTCCCTCACCAAAAACCTGAATTTAACATTGGAAAAAATTAGAAGCAGGTGAAGATATGAACTTCACAGTTGAGTTTCGTCATATATTGATAGCCATTATATAAAAGATATAGGTTATTCTGCAGTAGATAGTAAGTATTCCCATTGACCATGTGTTCTGGAATTAATTTGAAAGTAAATCATATAGGTAATAATAATCAAAACAAATAAAATATTATCTCATATACTTTTCTAAAGGTTCTAGCAGACAATTTTTTCTTTACATTTTTTAATGCAAAGATTTCCATAACTCTCAGGATAAACGCACATTATCATCTAATATATTACTAATAGGATGCTAATGTGCTCTTAACTTTCATTTTGATAGCAATCATTGCAAGTTGCATACAATTTACATAATAATTAGTATAATAATGCACATTATAATAATTGATATCAAAAAGCATAAATACATATATTTTTTGTTTTAGTAATGATAGGTACTTTGAAGTATTAGGCATTAATACATATTCCTTTTTACTTAATACTTGATCAAGTATACTAAGGAAAAAGTGGAAAGGCCAGTTGTAGAGATGCACAAATGTTAACTTGGGACTGCTGAGTGGAAACTGTTTTGTATTCAAAATATTCATCTCAGAGAGTGAACATCCCTTCAGGTGATATTTTATATTTCTATCATGGGAAAAAATATTGCAACAGTGCCCACTGTTTCATGGTATTGTATGATATATTTAAGATGTTAGTGGACTACAGTGCAAGAAAATTGTTATTAAAGAGGGTATGGCTAGCAAGCTGGGAAGCAGGATTACTGCTTACACTGTTGCCATACAGCATCTTCTGGACAGAAGCAGGGAGCTTGAGCACAGCAAAGCTGTCTCAGCAAGCGCCTGGGGAACCTTCTTTAATTGAGAGCGAACACTAACCAAGACAAAGGAAAGAAGACTTTTCTGGAACCCAAAAAGAACAGTCAGGAGTTACTTCAAGCCAAAAAGCTACTGAAAAGTTTTAGATAGGAAAGCGTGAAAAAATGACTAGTACACAGAGAACATAGTGTCTGGGTGATTTTTTTTAAGTGTTCTGTTTAATGTCTCACTGAGCATATCTGATATTTCTGGCATAGCATTATTTTTTTTCGGGGTTAATAATTGTACTCTAACAAAGTAGAATATTAGAGCCTTTTGGTGTCTTTTGGCAAATCATGTCAAGAAAATAGGCATGACTTCAGCCTAGGGTATTGTACCAACAGCTGTTTCAGCCACAGTTTGGCCTTCCTGGGAACCTTCTTTGCCCCATCAAAACTGTCCACTTCCCCTGTGCTCACGAGCAACAACATTAGTCGAAGTTATGAGGGAGGTCCCCAGATTCATAGAATACTTCAGGAGTCATGCAGTTTAAAAGGAAAAATGCATCTCATTCTCTTCCTCTAGTCCCACAGGGGACATTTCTGATACATCTTTAGGTTTTCCTGTGTTAGGTGGTAAGCTTCATTATTTAATTTTTTTTAGACAGTCAACGTCTTTCTTTTTCCTTTTATTTTTCCTTTTATTTTTTTCTTTTTTTCTTTTTTTTTTTTTTTGAGCAGCTGCAGCTATAAGAAACTTTACAAAGTATACATTAAAATCAAATTGCAAGTATTATCAGGCCTGACTAATTCAGATTTCACCTGCTCAAGACTCAAAACTCCCATTAAAGAAATTCTATTCCATGTGCAAAATAACCACAGGACTTCTCAAAAGCAGTTTTTGCCCAGTGTGCATTTTAAAGAGCAGTTCTATTCAGAACAGTAAAACCAACACGTTTTCTCCCCATGTGCATACAATGTTACTTCTGCTCCCTTCAGTGAATAAAAGAAATGTCTAACACATTTTATCCCTACTGGTCCTGAAGAATTAACCCTTGTGAAACAGCTGACTTGTTACTACCTGGGCAATCATAAGCTATTTGCCCTGTTTTCATTGAGCGACCAAGTGGTCATGTGAATACAATTTCATTAAGATGAAGGAATAGTTTGAACAAAAGATGTAATGTTTTTTACAGTTTTTATTGGGGGAAAAAAAAAAAAAGTAATGTTATCTGATTTGTCTTTTTCTATAAGATTGAGTTTTCAGGACTCAAATTTGAAAAAAGTCTTGTTTTTTCTCCCTGTTAAAATGAACACTTTCAATTTGAAACCAATTCAAGGACAATAAATGCAGAGCATTATGATGCTATTTCTACAGAACCACTTTTCAAGACTAGAACTACAGTTCAAAGTCAAATTTGTCAAAACATGTCAAGAAAGTGATGAAGTACCAATGGCGTCTGTATAGCACAAATAGAGGCAAGATGTATCCTTCCATTAACCCACCCTCACAATCTGAATCTATCCACTCAGTGTGTCAGGGGATTACTGACATTCAGCAGAGGTGGTCCTCCTTACCGAGGGCAGCTTCACCTCCTGGGCTCAGTGTATCTTGGCTTGCTGCTCAGGAATACAAACAGCAAAGTGAGAATGTCCTTTTCAATCACAATCCCAATTACAAATACAGCCTAGTCAGAGAACGGATTGAGAGCAACCCTGAGGAGAAGGACCTGGAGGCTTTGCTTTAAGAGAAGCTGAACATGAGCTGGCAATGTGCACTTGCAGCCCAGAAAGCCAAATGTATCTTGGGCTGCATCAAAAGAAGTGTGGCCAACAGACTGAGAGAGGTGATTCTCCCCCTCTACTCTGCTCTCATGAGACCCTACCTGGAATACTGTGTTCAGCTCTGGGACCACTAACATAAGAAAGATATGGACTTATTAGAGCGAGTCCAGAGGAGGGCCGCAAGGATGATCAAAGGGCTGAGCACCCTCCAGGGCTTTAAACTAAAAAGAGGTAGATTTAGATTAGATACAAGGAGGAAATTCTTTACTCGGGGCGTGGTGAGGCACTGGAACAGGTTGCCCAGGGAAGCTATGGATGCCCCATCCCTGGAAGTGTTCAAGGCCAGTTTGGATGGGGCTTTGAACAACCTGGTCTAGTGGGAGATGTCCCTGCCCATGGCAGGGTGTTGGAACTAGATGATATTTAAGGTTCCTTCCAACCCAAACCAGTCTATGTTTCTATCTTTTCATGTATGCTATTCTACTGAATAGGGTGACACTGAAGGAAAGAACAGTATTTATTGTCTCATAGAGTTGATATTATTAAGTGCTATATAGGTGGCCCTTGATTGCATATTTGTTTCTCTTCTTGCTGTTCTATTTTCTAATAAGCTCTGAAGGTCTATTATAAGCAAGTTCTGTTCTTGTTGAAACAGTTGGCTCAGATAAGTTGGGGAAGGGAGAACACACAATGCTGTGACTATGATTGGACAACATTTCCTATTGTGACAGAAAAAAATAAAAATAAAAAAGGATGAAAAAGGATGTATCGAGTTAAATTCAGACAAAACTAGTTGACTGTTCATCATAATTATGGTTACAACTACTTAAACAGCTAAGAGTAGTTTTTTCTTATAGTCATTGAAATACACAAATAATGCATAAGATATCTAGCAAAGGTTAGAAATAATAATTGCTTATCTGAATAAGAAACAAAATTGTAATGTGTTGTTTGATTTACTGAAATCCAGAGGTGTTTTGTCTTGGTTTTGTGAGAAAACTGAAGTTATCCATGTAATGATCTGCTTAATATTTTTCAAGCTTCCCTGGTTCATTTGATAAAAATTAAGTGCAATTTATGCTTCAGCGTTCCTACTTCTGTAACAACTGGGAAAAAAAAAAAAAGAAAAAAAAAAACTTCTTAATGTTAGGAACAACATAATTTCTGGACAGAAGCACACAACAGACCTGTACCAATCCTCATAGAGAAATATGCAAGAAAATAGTTTTATTTAAGGCAGATTTAAGCATATACTGCAATTGATTGCGTCTTTTGATTTTTTGTTTGTTTTTGTTTTGTTTTGTTTTAAGTACATTTTGTGCCATATGAGGAATAATAAATGCTGTAACTTGTTAAAGAACAGATCACTAGCTATGGATCACCTCTTCTTTACCCTTTGTGGAATGAGAAAAGAAGTGGTTTAAATAGAAGGCAGAGTACAACCCATCACAATCCCTGGAATTAAAAGAGAGTTCTGTGTCTGTCATCATAATCTCTTTAGAAAAGACAGAAATTAAAAACAGATGGTAAGAGAAGGGAAAGAATCCTACTTGCAGACTTCAGGTTTAGGCAGGGATGTAGAGGCTTTTGCCTGGAAACTCACAGCTTGGTTGGAAACAGTGAAAGGCCACCATTCCATTCTGCCCATGAAGAACCGTGGAGGTAAGGTACAACCTGGAGCTCCCTGGGCTGCATTCTGGACACAAGGGACATCCAGAACTGCTCACAGTATCCCCTTGGAGGCCTTTATTCTCTCCCACTGACTGAGAAAAAAGATGGTAATTTACAGTGAGTGGAGAAAACCATCTCTCACATACCCCGGGGTTAAAAGTTCAGACCTGTATCCATACTTGTACCATTTATACAGCAGCTATAAGCACAGCACATGCTGTATTTCATTCTCCTTCTGTCATGATGACTGCCTGATGGACAGCCTGGAGCACACCACTGACATGAGTGGTACCCTCACTTGCCACAGTGTCCTGGGCCTTCAATACCCTACACAAGGGATGCTCTGGAAGTGCCTGTCACCATATTCAGAAGTCTGGAAAACAGAAAGGTCAGAAGCCTAGGCTGAAGGGTTGACATCTGATCACTCCTTTAGAGACATCATAGAGGTAATCACTTATTCACGGATCTTGCCCCATCATTTTCTTTCCCATCTTTCCTTCCCCCAAAGGAATGAAAGTTATTCCAATTTGCATTTATACAGAATTCCAAACTTTGGACAGTTGCTCCAAGCTCCTCTAGTAATATTTACATGTACACTCAAAGCTGAATGAGAAAACGAAGTATAAAAGACCTTCCAGTGCAATGTGCAGGAGCAGATTTCAGTCAGCAAACATTCGTGACTGCAATTCCTGCACCATAGATTTAAAGAGTGATGTGAATACAATGAAATGTTAGTATTGAATATTCTCACAGCTCTATGGGAAAGTGAGCAACAATATTGACCATTTACTTTGTGTATATTTTTTAAGTGATCACCCTATCTGGTTATTTGATCTTATTACCTGCTGAAATCTTGGTTGTTTCACACATTTCAATATAGACAGAAAAGGATTAAAATCTCCTAGTAAAAGCATATATTCTAGCTAGAAGCTAAAACTGTTATTGTTAGTTTTAAGAAAGGTTCTTATCTGATTGAATCAGCCTATTCTTTCTGCTAACTGTATTTAGCAGCTGGGCTATATTACATGTTTTGAAGACAGCTATTTCCAACTTACTATACTCTGGACCTCTGTTCTTGAAAAACAATTTACAAATTTTAATATTGTCTCACTTTATTCCACACTTGTCTTTGAAATTACCACACTGTGAAGCTCATACAATTAGCTGCAAGATACTGTACTGGAATTAAAATACAGAGAAAATTTTGCATTGTATAGCATCCAATTTGAAGGGAAGTAGGAAAGAAAGGGAGAAAATGTGTAGTCTCTAATATTAACTGAATTGTATATGAGTATAAAAACATTACACCTCTCTGATATAGTGTGTCATTATATAGAAAGATGTCATATTAGTACCCTTCTGTTGTTTGTAATAATAGAAATCACTGCACCTCTTACATTATTTAAGACCATAACAGAGTTAAAACTTGGAAAAATGCAGTGTGAACAAAATTGCCTGCATACGTTGATAACACATGGATCTGCTGCATTTGTCATATTTTAACTCTTTTCAAAAGAATTTAATCTCATATCCAAAGTAAAGGTAATGGTTGGTATGACAACATGGATTTTAAATTCAACCCAGAACTGTAATTGACACACAATAAAAGCGTCTTAGATTTAAAAAAAAAAAAAATCCAGTGGACTATAGAATTACATTAACAAATGGATCCAAATGAAACTAGACCATTTCTGGGTTTTGAATGCATATTAAAGATAAAACTTGAGAAAAAAAGACAGCAAAAACATGACAGGTTGTCTTGTCTTTATTGTAGTCACCACTGAATAAAAGCTGTGTTTGAGAGCATAACTACATATATGCAGCCATTCTGTCCACATCTTTCAGTCTGTAGTTACAGAGTAAATCAAGCTGTGATCCTGCTGCAGTTGAGCGAGTCATGCCAAGTATTTCAACAAAGTGATAATTTGTTGATCTTTAGAACAGACCAATTAGGTTGCTTCAAACATTTCAAACAGATATTTCTTGTAGAGGGAGAATGAGAGGCAGAAACTAGGTTCTAGACTTTGCTTTTAGGATTTATTCAGCAGAAACTTCATCTAAGAGGCATACAATTGCAGGGAGATGGATATGAAACCTCAGTGATTCTTCTTCAGAGTTAAATGCTAAAGTCACAAGGTGAAAGTTAGCCTTGCCAGTCTCTTGCTCTCAAACTGTCTCCCATGGTCATGATTGTCCCATTGCATCCTACAGGGAGGGTTCAGTCAACCTCCTGACAAACTACAGGGCTATAAAAAAATACATGCCTTATTTGCATTTGGTGCCATGAAGCTTTTTGAAGCTTCTGGTGAAGCTTTTGAAGCTTTCTGGAAAGAAATATCCTACCTACCTAACCATTGTGCAAACATAGGTAGCACCAGGAAAATGTGAATGTCAGGAGATTGCACTGAGAGCTGTCTGCCTTCCTCAACCTGCCTCAGAGCTGGGGTTTTGTGGGAGACTCTATGACTTTCTGCCAGAGAAGGCATTTTAGAAATGGTTTTATAATATCATCTGCAAGGAAATTGTCAGAGGAAGAAATGAAGTATCAATTGAATACAGGCATCACAGGGTTGGCAAGATGTATGAGGAGCAGCTGAGGTCCCTTGGTTTGTTCAGCCCAGAGCAGAGCAGGCTGAGGGGAGGCCTCATGGCGGCCTGCAGCTCCCTCACGAGGGAAGCGGAGGGACAGGCACTGAGCTCTGCTCTCTGGGGACAGTGACAGGACCTGAGGGAATGGCATGGAGCTGGGACAGGGAAAGGTCAGGTTAGATATTAGGAAAAGGTTCTTCACCCAAAGGGTGGTTGGGCATTGGGACAGGCTCCCCAGGGCAGAAGTCACGGCTCTGAGCCTGACGGAGTTCAAGAAGGGTTCGGACAACACTCTCAGACATATGATTAAATTTTTAGGTAGTCTGTGGAGCCAGGAGTAGGACTCAATGATCCTTTTAGAACCCTTCCAACTCTGGATATTCTATGATTCTAGGCATTTATTTATTTTTTTCCAATTTGAAACAATACTCTAAAAACTAAGTATCTGTTATCCTTATAAATATAATCTACTTGTAATTTGCATTTCAGAATTGGGATTTTTATCTCCTTAAAACCTTTTAATATATATAACAATGGCAGTAGCTACCTATGACAGTAACCCCTTTTTATAGTGATGTCTTCATCTGATCACTTCACTAGAAAACATGTGTTGCTCAGTTGCTGGAGATGCATTTTTCTTAGAAATAGGAAAAAAAAAATCAGAAAATTAAAAAGCCTTACTAAAAGTGAAATAAGAACGACATTTTAACAGAGGGTATGTACTCTAACAGATTCATGCAACTTTAAGAAAACCATGCCTGTCTGATTAGCTTTTGCATACTAAGTCAAATGTAATGGTTTCTTTCAAACCTTTACACAATATTTGTTGCCGAAGAAATAATAGAAGACGTTTGCATTTTCTTCTCACCCATATGATACTCACACACCAAAGGAAACTTTAAAGTCTAAAGAGAGATATGTGGATACTAATAGTCATGTAACAAAGTAATCCTAGTGTTGTCTTCTTAGTTGCTTGAAACTTGTTGCTATGTAAAGGCAACATTCTTTAAAACGTCTTGACAAGATCCACTGAAAACTGTAGGCTAGATCGTGTACTTGTTCATATTCATGCAATTTCACTGTCAGCAGAGAGGTAAATGTACTGCTTCCATGAGACACAATTGTGCAGGATTTGCTATGTATCTTTCTTTTACTCTAATAGAGGCGGGGGAGGGTGGGGAACCTGGTAAGCCTAAAAAGCAAAAAGCACTTCACAGAAACAAGTGGTTCCACAAGCACTACATTACTAACATCTACTAATTCAGCTAACCCACTCAGGGAGGTCAGTAACACGGGCCTCACTCCTCCCTCTTCAAATACTTATTTTTAGAAACTTCTTTGAATTTACTCCATGTTTTGCCATCAAAAGAATTTGGAAATGGTCAAGATTCTGAAAAACAATTTGGGAACAAAGTTGTCATAAAGGTACCAGTATAGTCTCAAATGTTTTATGTCCTTTAGAAGCCAGGCAAAGATTCAGCGATCCGTAGTGTAAACTTCTGATTTCCTCAGCTACCTATATTAAATCTTACTTTTTGATCAATTTAGTAATTTTTATAGCAGTCTACCTTCAAAGTTCTTCCTGTAGAAAAGGGCAGCAGAAAATTTTTGGAAAATAAAGATATGCTGAGTTCAGTTTTCTTTTATAGCAGATGAATTATTAGTCCTCTGTAATATAAATAATAACCAGTCTAAGTGTTTAATTAAACAAAAATTGCAAATGGAAAAGCTCTCATGTTGATCCACTCCAAATAACTTCTGATACAGAGCTTAAATGAGAAGAAAAATTCAATAAAGATCATAATCTTTGACCTGGTTTCACTAAAGGTTACATTTTTATTACTGCTTTGTTATGCTCACTGATTTTGTTTGGCTTTAGCAGTAACAAACCAAATGCACATTAACCACATGGAAACTTTCATCTTTTTGATGAGCTAAACATATTCTCTTTGTTTCTCTTTCTCGCATCATTGACAACAAGCTTTTGTGTCCAACTGTGATAATGTCCTGTGTTCAGAACATGCACATCTCTGTATGAATCTAACAACAGGCAATTGACATCTTGATGGCTTTCTTGTCCTCCATAAGTGGATAAACAAACACATGCATATGCAGCCCATGCTTAAATGGGGAGGAAAACCTTGTTCTGACTAGCAGAGCTTCCGTACACCTGTTACGTTTAATGCATATGTCACGCACCATCTGTTGAAAAGGATCCTTTTTTCCCTCTTTGTGCTTTAAACAAAGTGCTAAGAAGCTCAGATATTGCAGAGGTAAAGAAATGCATGTTAATGGCTATCCATCAAGGCCTGGAGTTTCAGCATGAAAACCACATTAGAACAGAATGATATCTAAATCAACGGATTGTTCTGTTTCAGAGCTGCTCACATTATTCACACAATACCACAATGAATTCCCATTACTTTATTTTGGTGACCTAAGAGTACTGTGACAAAGTACTAACTGCTTTAAAATATTGTGATTAAATATTCAGTCGGGAATTGCTGTTGAAATTAACATTTGTTTTAAAGAAGTCTTTGTCTTCATATCTTTCTTTGATCTTTTGATTGATATGCAGTCATCCCTTAATTGTGGGTAATTTTGTGAGCTATTTCCTGTATTTAAAATATTCCTTTTGTATTTGTTCAGCTACCTTGGTGATTAGATAACCTGGAAAAAAAAATAAATAAAGGAAAGGCATTTTCTAAATCTAATTCTCCTGGAATTTCTTTATGGAGTGTAACTTCTGTCTGCAAATAAATCTATACAAATTCTGTACAAGACCTTTTTTATCTATCTTGTTTCTTCCTTGGAATAAATCTAAATTAATTAAATCCTGTTGGTCTTTGGAAAGCATTATATTCTGTCTAGGAATTATTTTGAGATTTCCTTCATTGCCAGCTGATCAGTGGAAGCAGCATAGGAATTTACTCTGCATTTCTGTAGTGCCTTGACTGTATAACATTTCCTTTGAGTCAAGCTAGGAAATTGGAAATGCTTTGGGTGGCAGATCACAACTGACTCTCATTGAGATAGGAAGATTTCCAGTCTCCATATGATACAGGCACAAAAGTTCTTATGACATCTTTATCCTCCCCAAAGACACAGTCCATCTTTCATTTTATTTTAAGTTGTGGTGAGGAGATTGCCTGAAAAAAAAGCTAAATGGAATTAAAAAAATTAAAATAAAATAAAATAAAATAAAATAAAATATAAAATAAATAATAAAATAAAATAAAATAAAATAAAATAAAATAAAATAAAATAAAATAAAATAATAAATAAAGGAAAGAGAGCTGCTTTAAATTAGTGTTTTGCCACATACGTGTCATAATACACCAAAACTGTGATGACTTCTGAACCCAAATATTGCTATCCAATGAAATTTTGACTGACTGCTGATGTAGGAAGTTATGAAAAGTAATGTGATTTCTAGCTGATTTAGTAAAGTAAGTGAAGAATGATTTTGTTCTAAAATATAATTTCCTACACTTCAACCTAGACAATATATATATGTATACATATATTCTGACTAATTTGTTTTCTCTTTATTTCTGATATGTTGACTTGCATGAGAGCACCAGTTAAAATGCAGAAAAGCATACACTCAGAGATCTAACTATGGAGAGCAAAGATCTTGCTGACTGCTGGTGTTATGGTAATAACAGTGAGCTGAAACCTACCTAGGGAATATTCCCACTACCACCAGAATAATACTTAAACTATAGAAAATTGTTATATCTGCTTCAGTAAAGGTACATTTATTTGTGGAAGCAGCCCATATCAGATAAAGAACTGGCTCAATTAGGATGTTTAAGACTTAGCTGCTCTAACAGTCGGGAGCACACAAAAACAACCTTTGAAAAATCAGGGCTCTCCTAAACCAAAGCTCTCCCTTTTGGCACCTAAGTTTGCATATGTGGAGACAAAACTTTAGGTATTTAACACTGAAAGAGTTAAGCCTCCACGTGAGTTTTCTGTGCTTCACTATCTAAGATAGGTGAACATAAGATCTACCTTGACTCCTAACAGAAATCTCCTTACTTCTAGCCTCCATGAAAATTTTCTGGGCCATTATGCATGGTATGGAATACCTGTTCTGGCATATGTGCTCTATTATTACTCTGATTTAAAGCTCTATGGTAATTTTACTATAGGTGGATTACTACCAAGGCTCTTCATGAGTCCGTAAATCTATCTGAGGTCCTGAGCATAGCCAGTCTCAGTAGCGATGGGCCCTGCCTCTCTCTTGATCTACTTGTAATCAGAGCACATCACAAGGAAGTGTTGTATTTGTATTCTGGGCATAGCCACCATATGAATGTTTCAAACCACATTGCTGGCCCAAAGCCCTGCATCATGGTAATTCAAAATGAGAACATTTTAAATTTTCTGCTAAAGTAAAGCCACTTTACTGCCAAGGAAGTAAGGTTCATGGGACAAAATAGAGCTAGCAATAAACAACCTTACTCCAGTATAATTATGAATGTCCTACTCTTTGGGGCTTAGTTCCCAGGATTGTTTCTGTACAATCATTTCCAAAAATCTCAAAGAAAGTTGTGCTATTACAGTATGAAAATGACCATTCAGGACAAAAAGGCAGAGAAACTCCAGCTTCCTAGGTAAGTATTCAGACTACAGAGTTATGTTGAAAAGGATATATGCAAGGTGCTGCCACAAGATATTTTTTTGCTTAAAATGAAAAGCTATATATAGTGTCTTAAAAGCAAAGACGTGGGAAGCCTGGGTCCTGAAAAGAGGTAGGTTGTCCAGTACTTTCCTTCACAGGTAGAAGAGAGAGCTAGACTCATGTTTTGGATGTAAAATGAGATGTCTGGAAGATCACTCCAGGGCTTTTCCATTGACATTTATTTTAGGATGTGTGGATTTTTCCAGTCCTAGATACTCAATCTATATAAATTTGAGTCTGAGTCAGGCCCATTAAACCTAACCCAGGAATACTTGCACATCTATTTAGGTGAAGATTTGCAGGTGAACTAAAACAAGAAGTAAGAGTTTTTCACAAGGCCTAATAAATACTATCATGATGCGATTTTTTTTTTTAATTTATATTTTATTAATGTAAATGGAATTTGAGTAATGGACTCCACTTCTCAGCAAGTTGCAAATAGAAGTGTGAATGTCACAGAATTTGGATTCCAGAGTTTTTTTATTCTTAGCAAAAATGAGCCTTCAAATCATTTGTGACAAACTGATTTTAACCACTTATTTAGAAACATTTAATATTTTTTCTAGGACTACATCTCTTATTTTTGTTCTGTTAGTGGATGGAAGGAGTAACACCCAACTCTCTGTCACATCTACCACACTCCAAACCCGTACAACTTCTATAAACCAATGAGTATGAGACGGAAGCATATGCATATTGACAGTTACCTAGACTTTCAAGCTAGAAAGTGACAATGCCAACAAAGAACAAATTAATTCAAGAAATGCTAACAATCTGCACCAACAAATAAGCCAGTGTGATGCCAATAATAAAGCTCAGTTCTAGCTTTCATAAGTAGATTACCATAGTTTATATTTAACTATTTATATGATATTATTTGCTTCACATAAAATGTTTTCAAAGACACGATCAAGTAATGATTATAGCTAAATGTGTGGGTTTGGTTTTTTTGTTTGTTTGTTTTGTTTTTCTGTTTTGTCATTTGTATGTTTGTTTTGTTTTGTTTTGTTTCCAATATAGTGCTTAATTTAACCAGGTGAAATTCAACTATTTATTACCACAAAAGTCAAGTTTTAGTGGAAATGAGTTTGTATCAAAATGAGAACCATTCTTAAATAAAATATTCATTTCAAACTCTTTGCTTTGCTGCTTTGCTTGCAAATGCATCATTCCAAGTTTGCCAATTCTTTTAAATTTCTGGCATTCATGCTTTAATCCTGTCTTCTTTCTTACCACATATTTGGGATTTGGGCAAACATTTTAATTCTAAGAATTCTAATAGTCAAAATTAATTCACTTGATAACCTACACAGATCCTCTCTCAAATGATTCTTTCTGGATCCTGAGGGATTCTGTGGGGAAATCTTAAGTGTAGTCTGTATTTTATAAATGTTGGACATTCAAAACAGTGAACATGTGTTTTCTTATTACTTAAATATATGCAAATTAAACTTAGTTAAGCTTTGTCTTTAAATAGGGAAAAGAACTGTAATTGATAATTATTTGATATTCAGTTTTGAAAAATGATTAAAAATAGTAGTATTTAATTTTAGAATGGTTCCTGCCTACACATTCACTCTTACTTGAGCACAGGCACATTGAACATCTGTGACAAACTAAGTACAGCTTTAGACAAGCTAAAGGCTAAACATGTCAGTAATCTCAGAATGGAAAACATGTTACTCTTGACTGAGCCATGCAGTGGCGGAGAGTGTCTGCACAGATCTCCCCTATTTTGTTCTTCTACACTTAAAATGGCCCATTTATGCTGTTTCATAGTTTATATATCACGTTGTGTAAGGCTTGCTTCTGAACCACTTTTGAACTAGTTGTTTTTGAGCAAAAGAAGGGACCATTCATGAAAGGATATTCAAGCAATTTTAAGGCAGAGCAAGAGAAGCTTGAACCCAGTGGAAGAATGGTGGAACTCAGTGGAAGAAGAGGCAGAGGAGGAATATTTGAATAACAAATGAAGCCCATCTTTTCTGTTTTTCATAACTCATTCATTATAGAATAATTTTATTTCTGATTAATTTTATATCTGTGAGGGAATATTTTGTACTATCTTTTCATTCAGTGCTGCCTTCTCTGTTACCCCTTCTGCTTCTTTTGCACTACCACATGAAAACCAAACTTGATTTCAAAAGAAGGAGGAAATCACATTCCCCAGTAAATATGAAGAATTCATTATGACACCCACTGACTGGTGGGTATTTCAGAAGTATCCTGGTTACTAGAATAACTAGAATGTCTTGCAAAGGCTGTCTAGGCAGACAGTGTTTCCTATGAAAATATATTATAAAGGTATATCTACTCTGACTGTATGCTGCCAGCTTCCACTGTAGCAAACTTATTAAGCGAGGTAGAAATTTGAACCACCCTCAATAAAGAGGCTGAACTTTTCTTTCAGCTGGGGGTCCTACTGCTTAGCCAGCTTTTTGCAGAACAATCATACTCGTCCCTCTTCTAACTCACTATTCCTCTTTAATCTTTAGTTTGACCCCAGTTAACAGTTAATTAATTAGATAAATGATAAAGAGATACTATAAATTATGGAACAACCCCAGTTTATTTCTTGAAAAAATCTTCAGGGATATCACATTTTCTGATGTCACTATAATCTGGATTAAACTGAAAGTCATAGTCAACTATCTTCCTCTGAGCTTTTTTTTGACCCTCCCACCTACAAATCAGTGAACAGTGAATAATCTATTCATGTTACTAAATGTATGTGTGCATATACATATGCACAGAAGACAAAGAGTGCCTGTCTGTCCATGTGTTTGTGCTTATTGTGTCTTATTGTTGTCATCAGATAAAATCTGGATCACCACCACCTCCTCAGGAGGGGATACTTTTCTCATAGAGAAAAGCAAAGGTGATAAGGAATGCACATCTTCCTTTTTAAGATGCAGACATTAATAATGAGATTTGTTGGAAAAATAACGTCCCACAACTGTTCTTCAGATGATACTCTGAAAGGAGGTGAGGAAGATACATAGAAGGCTGGAGGAAGTGTGGAAGCTTAGAACCTCCAGGAAAAACAACAAAAATGAATGATACTCCAACACCGAAGAACTTTCTCAGCACACTGCACCAGCTTTTAGAACTGTTGGAGGGTTATCAGAAACAGATGCGGAGATAAATGAAGAAGAAAAAGGTGATGACATGCTGTAATTTTTTTCTGCCTGGACTAAAAGCTAGCTGTAATTGACAGAAAATGAATAAAGGCAGTTCTAACTAACACTTGAAACGATAGCTGGTAGTCAGAAATAATAATAATAATAATAACAAATAACAATTATTATTATTATTATTATTATTATTATTATTTTTAAAAGCACAGAAAGTAAGTCTGCCTCTCTCTCAGTACATTATTGTCTGTAACCTCTCCTTCAAAATATCATTTACAACTACTGAGTAGTTTGGGGTGGATGACAAGGCATGCCAATAAGGGAATGCCCACAGATAGGCCATGCAATGCTTCTTTGTGAATCTCGATGCTCAGTTGCAGTTCATGTGGCATTATGCTTCTGGAGATGGCTTTTTATTTTCTTGGCATGTTACTGTAGACTACTGTTCTGAATACTTTGGAATTTATTTGCATTTTCTTAATATTGTGCCTGGATCTCCTGCATTGTTGATTTTTCATAAATCACTTTTCAGTTAAATTCCCTGGTATATGAATACTTCGGCAATAAATAGAGCTAGTAACTTCAAAGCAGAAATTTTAATTGTAAATGAATACATAAAATTGATTATCTCAAGGGGTTATTGATACAGTGCTTTAATGTTGTGCTCCCATTATCTTACCACCTAAGATCTGAATCACTCCCTGGAAGTCCCTATCTCCATTATAAATAAAGGGTGCCTAGGGCAAGTAGCCTGCAAATGTAAGCTTTCAGTTATATGTCTAATATTAAGTGGGCTGAATTCAGGCCTGAATTCAGAGTTTGTCTTGTAGACCAGAATGACTTATCTTCTTCAGATGAGAGTTATTTTGTCTTTGCTCAATATTTGACCACTTATCTGTGTAATCCATGGGTCAGCTACCATGGAGCTAATCATGTCAGTTCACAAAGTTATGATGGATCGATCTGTCTTGGTTCTTCTCCTTATCTGAAATGAATGAAATTCAGATCAGGAGGTTTGAATGAATATCAAAAGTTACTGGCCGGAATAACTGAAAATTAGTTGATTCTTTTTGCAGTTGCTGACAGATATGGATAAACAGAATTAATGCAACAACAACCTATTAAATCTGGAAATGTATGGGTGTAGATGTAATGTTATCAGGTTCAAGAGTAAAGGTTTCATCTTAGTGTATTTTCCAGTTTTATAAATTCAAATTAGCTGAACTATCAGCTGTGATTTTCCAGAAAAAAAATATATATATATATAAATAAAAATAATGTAGATAAATTCTATAATGGATTTACTAAGTATTCATTCCAGTGTAAAGTCCTGATTCTTAACCCCAGTGCAAGAAGTAGACAAGAGCCTTGGTGATATTTATCCCATTAAAACTGATTAAATAAATAAAATGTTAGATATGTTGGGAAATTAACTCACTATATAAATATTTCTGCAGCTCTTATTGATGTAAAACAATGACATCTAATCATCCCATCTAAATAAAAATACATCATATTAATTCATTAACATATATTTATTAGAATAACTGCAACATTTTAGGATAAGGAACTAAATCCGCATCACATATACCTAGAAATGCTTGTGAAAAAGAAAGATTTGATTTTTTCAGATAAAAAAAGATAATAATAATCCTCAGTAGCAACTGGAAAAGTATAGCTAAACCTGCCACTTTTTAAAGAAGTACATGGGCACTCTCTAGACTTGAGTTCTAAACCAGCTTGGATTAAATTTATAATGTATTTTATTACAAAAAACAATGTTATTGTCTTTTGAGATTATGTCACTAAAAGTACCAAATGAAATCAGGGAGGATTTCTACTAAATAACAATGGTTTAGACTTGCCCATATTAAACTAAGTAGTGAAAATTCTGCAGATTTATACATATAGCAGTGGTCATTTATGAGAACTTTGAGGTTGACAAATATGAAGACACACACACTTTTCAGGAGTTCTGAATTTGCAATAAACAGGAATTAGTCATCCTCTGATGAAAGTATCTCCAAACTCAAATGCATAAAGTTTTCCTGAGTCACACACAGCACTGCTGTTGTCACAAACAGATCAGTTTTACCACGTTATAATCATAAAGATTCCAAAAGCTTTAAAAGGAAATGTTCACATGAAAAGTTGAAATTTCTTCAATACTGTAATCCTTAAGTAACATAAATGATTATGGAAAAGAATCTTTAGGACTCTACAGGGCCTTAATTGTGTATTCTTAATTTTAATAAAACATTTTGCTGCTGCTGTTTCTTCACTAAAAATCCATGTTTACCTTTTTGTTTTTAAACATCTATTTTCTCCTTGCTTCTGATGTTGCTCCAGCTATGAGAAATACTTACAGAATCATAGAGTCATTTCAGTTGGAAGAGACCTCTAAGATCACTAATACAACTAATCTAATGGAAAATGCTTTTAACAAAAGTTTTAACTCCTATCTTCTTATAAGTGTCCAGTTATCCTGGGGAGGTAGTGTGCAGTTTAAAACACCCCGAATTAGACACCTGCATGTAGGTGACTAAACATGGAGAAAGTAGTTCTGGATATTGTCAGTGCAAATCTCAGACACAGTTCATTTGTTTAAATGCTACATCTTGTCTCATTTGAGAATCCCAACATACTTCTCATACTGAGAGTGGATGACAACAATGTGTGACTCTCTGGAGGGACATGGGTGTCTCAGTTTGCTCATCACATTAGCAGCCCCATGCAAGATATCTTAGGGAATCTGAAATAGCATTAATACCCATGTTTATGTGCCCAGTTTCAGTTCAGGGTGAGATGAATCACTTTTTAGTCTCCTCTGTGTCTCAGTGAGAGCAGCCACCCATGGAACGTGAAGCTTAGAGCATTTGTTCTAATGCAGGCATCTAAATTCAGGTGCCTGAATATACACTTCTAGTGTCCAACTCAAGCACCCTGCAGTACATGAGAAATCAGTCTTATGTGACAGGGAATCTGTGGGAGACTACCACCTTTCTGGAGAGCCAGCTAAATGTCAGATGGGATATGCCTGGCACTAGAAGTCTGTTCATCTGTCCTGAGCTCTAGGAGTCAATAAAATTCTTGAACTGAACCCAAGTTTGCTGAATCCCTGAATTTTCATTTTCTATTGTTCTGCCTTTGCTGTTCTCTTTATCAATAGGTAAAACAGTTGTACAATAAAACCACTCAGTTTGACAATATATTAGGCCAAAAAATGATTTACCAATGGAGACAAGGGAAGCACTTGACCTCCTCACAGTGTCTAATGAGACAGTTCCCATGGGTAATATGATAGAGGGAGGAAAGCACCCCTGCACATTCCTTGCAGGGTCCCAGTTTCAGATGGATCTGTATATCTGCTTTGTCCTGCTCTAATCACTATGCAATGGAACACAACAGGACAGAATCTGATCCCCAGTCTGAGTTCTACTGCTGTCACTCCTGGGAGAATCATTTACTGCAAGCTTTTATCAGAGCTAAGAGGAGAGAGAACTATACTGAAGTATTGGCTGATTCAAGAATATTCAAACCAATGTGATGGTACATGCACAGTTGCAAATATCTAATGTAGACTAAGCAAAACCAGATTTCCTAGTATCTTTGGGTGATATTTCTTTGCTGACCATGCAAAAGAAGGCTCAGGCTCTTGTTTTGTGCAGGGCCTGGGTGGGTTAAAAGAACTAAATGGATTGTCTCTAGCCATGGTTTGCACAGTGGTGTCCAGGCACTAGTAAGATCTACTGGGCTGGTTTGTGGTTTGGTTTGGTAAAATATATATATAACCACATTGTGATGGTTCTGTATGTTAAAAGTGCAATCACATGCAACACAAAACTGTGCATATAGTGATAATGCTGAAATTTGTTTGTCTCATCACAAATGACTGTACAGATTTCAAGAAAATATGGTCAAAGAGGATAAGTTAGTCTCCCAAAATCTAAGTCCTGATTGGTTTTATCCTTTAGGTTGTGAGGTAGAAGGTGGGAAAACACATAGCTGCATTTATTATAGCTTCTGACTTACTGAAATATGTCTTTGCAGACTATCCTTTGAAAATGGTTTAATGAAATAAGCAGTGTTTATTAATACAAATAAATGTCCAGTTTGTTTTCTTAAAGCCATTAGTTCAGTAAAGGATAAACAACTGTTATAGTTGGATTGAAAGTACCTGTTGGATCCTGAAATAATCCTGCCACTGAAATCAAATGGTTCTGATGGCTTGCGGAAAAATTTTAACCTCTCTAGCTCAGCTTTTCATTTACAAAATTAGGATAGCAATACATAACTGTTTTTTTCTTGTTGGTTCGTTTTTTTAGTGTGGACAATCTAAGAATCCATTAGTTTTATTATGTAGAAATTCATGTAAGTCCCAAATAGTGTTAATATTTTAAAGAAATAGAAAACAAAAAGGTTTTATTTATGTATTTTTTTCCACATCTTCAAGTAAGAAATTAAAAAAAAAAAAAAAAAGAAAAAAAGAAAAAGAAAAAGCATGGCATATAGGAAATGTGTATAACATAATTTCAAACCGAACAAGAAAATGAGTACTATAAATTATGAGAAGTAAATGAGTATGCTAAGTGGAATATAATTAGCTTTGACTTATTTTATCCATACATATTATCCTTGACAAGACAAGCTGATTGTACAAGCTCACCAACTCAAATATGTGGTCTGAGACCTGTTTTCTTCTTCAGGAAGATGTGTTTTGTTTTGGAGAAATCAGCTGAAACTGGTTTTCAGTATTAAGCCAAAAAGCTCTATATTGAAACGGACTCTTTTCTGGAGTAGTTTTTCAAAACCATTCAGCAATATCAAAATCGCATCCATTGTAAACCTCCCACTAACTTCAACAGTGGAAGAATTACTGAATAACATGAAAAACACTTGAAAATGTCTATTATATTGTTGTATGATAGGTTTCTTTTTGTATCTTCATTTATACTCCAGCATCTCCAAAATTAATATAATTAGTTTCTCATAGGACTCTGCATCAATAACGTCTGGTAAAACTCTTTCTAATGTTGAAGACAAATAGAATATACTCAGTGAGTACCATGTGCCAGCATTTAGGACTCTACAGAAAGTCATCTCTGCATTGAATGATGTCTGTAAAGGAACAGGAAACTAACTGTTAAAGTAATTGAAGTTCAGAGGGCATCCACTTGTATCAGTTTAACAAGCAGAACACTGTGTTGTACATCAGCAAAAGACTCTGAACTGTCTTCCTGCACAGGAAAGTCTGGTACAGGCCGTATTACAGCAGATTAACCTGAAGTTAGCAGTGTCATGGATAACAGTAACGGGGTGCATGAGGAAAGGAAACCAACTTACCACAGCTACCTGAAGATCAGAGCTGACAGATCTAGTAAAATTCTGAAGTATCAAGATACCCAAAGTAATTGTATCTCTAGACAATCTTCCTTTAGTAATTGTAATATCAATCAAAGCACCTCCAATGCAATTAACTAATTACTACTACTACTACTAATATATATATATATATATACACACATATTTACAGGGAGGAAGTGACAGCTAGCTGACGTTCAACATAATACCTCAGCTGAGAAAGAAAGGGTAATATCTTCCTGCTTCAGAGACAGGAATACATAAAACTGAATTGTAAAAATGCAGGTGATATCACAACCACAGAAATGTCTCAGGCTTTCTTACCAGTGTATTTTATTTATTCATAGATGTACATAAACACACATACAAGTACACACTCCCAAAAAAATTTGGCAAATGGTTTGACCAGATGGAGTCCTATGCATCTCCAGGGAAGGAGCCTGTGGAAACATAGACAACATGCTTATTACCATCCGTAAAATACTCTATGAAAAAAATAACACACTGAAAAGAACTCTTACCCACATGTCCAGACAGAGTCATAGCTCCCAAACAAGCCACCAGTACCTTAGGGTCAGATAAAAAACACTGTGGTCATTTAACATGTGTTCAGCTAGACAACCAAAAATGTTACTGTAGATTCTGGGCAACTTTTACATCATAAGAGTTATATTCTGGAAACAGAGGATATCAAGATTATTTTTGTAACTGAATTTTGCAAACAGGATACTTTCAAGTAGAGAAGAGATTTTTTAATGTAAAATGGGATATGAACTTACACTCATATTTTGACTCATCCAGGAGAAAAAAAAAAAAAAGAAAAAAAATAATAAATCCAGCACCTTCCAGAAGGATTGATCCTCAGGCAAAACAAATTCACACTAGAAAACATTGAAATTGCTAACTTTTACTGTCCACTTAATTCTCTCTACTCAGTCTTAAAAACTTTATCTCATAGATTATTTTGTTTTGCAGCTATATGTCTGTGAATCCAAAATAAAGTGGTTTTAGAGTTCAAGGAAGCCTCCAATGTGAATTATAATGTCTGCACATAAATATACATTTGCATAAGAAAGTATCTACCTTGCTATAATCCTAGTTTAGAAGGATTATTTTTTTTTTCCTTTGGAAGAATGTTCAGAAAGTTATACTGTCAAAATGCAGAGTTGGAATCCTTTTTTTTTTTTTTTATTTGAGTTTAGCAACTGCAGACAGTCAGATTTCAGAAGAATTTCCTAATTGAGCAAAAGGCAGTAGCATCATGGAAAGACAATTCACATTAGAGATATAGATCGTAGTTTCTAGAAGAGTAACTAATGGTAAAGTAAATGGCTTCAAGCTGTCAGTAAATGTACCTTAGAGGATTCTGAAGGATTCTAAAAGGTTTTAAAGATTAGGTATCATAAGTTAGGTATCATAATTTGTCCCTTTTGTCATTTAAAAAGTGCTATTTATCGAAGCCTATTTGTCTACTTTATATATAAAACCTCCCTTCCAGATTTCTCTGAAAAAAAATATATATATATTAAAAAAAAAGCTGCATTGGGTAAGTAAGTTGGGAGCAATTCTATTTTGCTGTGTTTTATTCAGGTCACTCTACTCTTCAAATTTGTTTCAAGTAAGCCAATCAAATATTTAAGGCTCTGGTCCATTTTCACTGAATTGTTTTATGATTTTTAGATATTTAGGACTTGATTCAGCTGCTTGCCCAGAGATCTATCATATCACTTCAGACACCTGAGAGAATCCAGAGTTTCTATATAGAAATGGCAAATATAACACAGAAGAAGACCCATTTCCTCTGGAGCTCCAACTGAGGGTTGAGTAGGATGCTACTATACCTCATACAGTACTACACATGTATGTGTGGGTAACAGATTAAAGTGCAGGGGGTATATCAGATGTACCCCCCTCCTTTCACATTGTTCTTCTGTGGACCCTGGACTGGAGGTTTAATGGGTTTAATTTCTCTGCCTGCCTACAAGACTTTGTTGCATGACCATGAAATAAGTCAATTCTTATCACACTTCCTTAATTCCTCATGGACTCAGGGAAGGCAAACAGTATTTTTTGTCCTCTGTGGTATGTGACCACATTCCCAAGAGCCATTTAGACATGAGCTCTCAATATATATTTCATTGGGAGGTTAAGCTTCTTATGAGAAACTAAGCACCCTAAGTCAGTACTTACTGCAGCTCTGATAATAATGTGGGGAGCTGCATGTGAACACCAACATCTTGTCACTATACCCTGAACATGAACCACAGGCATGATGTTCATGAAAGCAAAAAATCTCTTATCTCACTCTTCTACTTTTCCCTGTCCCAGAAATCCATCTTGCTGGATCCATGCCAGCATATTTATGTAGTGCTCATGATCATGACCATTCTGCACAATGAAAATAGAAATCAAAATAAAAGACTAAATTGTAGTTCACGAGCTTAAAAAATGAACAGAAGACATGAAAAGGTTATGAGCCTAACAGAAAGCAAGAATGAATGCAGACATGCTCAACAGAGTTCTTTTGGGCTATTAACATAGAGAAGCACAATTTTTATATATAGCGTGCAGTCAGTTAAGAGCCTTTAGGGAACATTGCTGATTATGTGAAGCAGGGACAGGAAATGTGCACACTTTGGCCTGGATGGCCCTCACTTACTTTTATTAAAAGAAATCCAAACTAACTGTCTAGCTAGTTGTCTGAGATAAGTATGCATTACTCCCTGGAGGTACCTAGTCTTCTCTAGAGTTCCACCAGAATGAGCCCACGTGACTGGTATAGGCTGTACATGTAATTAAGTCTCTATATGGAGAGTATGCTTGATTTTTATTTTTTATTTTTTCCATATCATCTCCTTGAACCCTGTGGCTCTCTGTCTGTGTTTACACCACGCAGGTGCTGTGCCTGACAGCAATCTAGATAGCACTTCTGTCTTCCCAGCCTTACAGTGTTGAGTCGGAATGTATTAAGGAATGCATTTGCAATTTATTTAAAACCTGATTTCAAAAACCAATTTAGTTAGCTATCTCTCTATCAACAATGCACAAACACTTAAAAGCAAGGAAATTAATAGATGCCATCACAAACTGTCCACTGCTACCTCTGAAATTAATGCATGTATCTCATCAAGTGTAATGAAATGCATATTTCATTGCAATCCAATGACCTTACCAGTGACCCATGGAAAGGTGGGTATTATTATACGTGGGGGGGTTGTTATCTTGATTTCAGTAGCAGAATATTTCTTCAAAGGAAATCTGTTACACAGAGAAAACTAGCAGCTAATTATCTATTGAAAAGGAAAATGCCATAGTAAGATACTTGTGGTACATTACAAAACTGTGTATATCCTCAAGCAAGGGCAGAAGAATGGTTCCAGTTCACCCAAGATTTATGGCTGGATTCTGCCTACTGGCTTTAATTGTCTCACATAGATGCTACAATCAATACTTGAAATGCCCTTGCCTGTTCCTAGCAAGATGATTCAGATTACCTAAATTACCTGCCTATTGTGCCTACACTCAGTATATTGTCCATGGAAATAAATTAAAAGAGTAGGAACCCCCGCAGAGTGAATCAGAGAGGGGTCATCTATTTTGCTTTGTAATCAAGCTCTTCCCAGGCAAGCCTGTTGTGCAGCTGTCCCAGCAGGTCTGCCCAAGAGATGAACCTTCACCAACCTTCACATCTGAGGGTGTACAAGGACTCCTGGCTGCAGGCAGGTCTCCCAGAACATCCTTCTATAGGGCATCTGGGCAATTTGCAACAAGCTCTCTTCTCCTCCACCTTTGGATGAGAAGTTGGAAGCAGTTTCATTGTCTTTAAATTGTGCAAGCAGTAGCTGGAGCGCTGACAGGTCCAGCTCACTACCTTTATGTAAAATCAGGTAAAAGTCCAGGCCACCTCCACAGGGTGAGTAATGTTAGGGTTGACAAGAACACAGATGCCTACAGGACTGTAATGTGTATTTTGGTAAACATTCTGTGTAATTACATTTTGTGTTTATATCTCATAAGGGTTATACTATATGTAGTATGCAGTTACTAGTAAACTTATAATATTTTACATATATAATTCACTTTGGCTTACAGTTGAAATGTTGTTTTGTAATAAACTCTTCTCTCTTTTAGTAAGAGTAATACAGGAACAGGGACGCTGAGAGAAATACCTGCAGGTTTATTAAGTTTGTGAACATTGTTCATTTGCACAGAAAAACAGGTCAAACTTGATTGTTTATTCTTTAAGCAGTACCAATTTTAAATCATTCCTAACTGTACTTCTTTTTCTTTTTTTTTAATTGCTTGGGATTTCAAAATATATGTCAGCTGCTGGCCTCACTGTTTTGCCTAGTAGCAATGAGGAAGTTTTAAATATTGTGCTTGTTTACATCTCTGGCATTTTGGCAGGTGGGATGTTTCCTTTTCTTTATTACTTTATTTAGATAAAAAAATATATATATTTGACATACATCTTTGTTTCTTTTCATTATTCTTTTATTTAGGCAAATAAAATAAAAGTTGACATACGTTTTTGCTTATCAGTATCATAAATACTACCGATGTTCTAGCAGCACTTGATGTTGCCATAATGATATGAAAGCCCTCCAGCCCTAACTGCTGTAAAAACATACTAAAATACACTCCCCATTGCCAGAAGAACGCTATGATCTAAAGAGAGAAGGGGGATGAGGAAAAGTTAGCCAGAGGTGTTTCATGTTGGTTAGATAGTGTTACCTCATTTCAACTGCCTATCTATATAGGACAGAGTGTAGCTGAAATGTCTTGGTCTTTGCACTGCTATTTGCCTTCTACTTCTCATTTTCATGCCAAGTTATTTATAGTGGAATATGGGATGAAGGGTGGAAAATATGGATGTGAGATACTAAGACTTTCACATGCATGCAATTAAGAAAAAGTAGTAGGTAGGAAAGGGAGGAAGGAGGAAAGAAGAGACAGAGAGGGAGTGTGAGGAGCAGGGACCTGAGAAGGGCAAGGGGGGCACTTGGCTGAAGCAAGCAAGCAATAAGGCAAGCAACAGCACACGGCTTCACAGTAACATGAGAATGTAAGGCAAGGTATCTCCCTGGAGGTACCAAAACCTGTATTGTTGTTCACTTTGTCAACCTCAGTGGTCACCACAAGTGTATGTTTTACTCTCTACAGTTTTGATGAGATTCATTCTGTCTCTTTTACTCTTTCCTGGACTTCATTTTTGGCTAACTTTGTGTCTAGACTGTTCACCATTTGTTCATTTTTCATATTCCTCTGTATTTGAAGTCTCTTCATACACTGCTTTTATCCTCTTTGTTCTGTCATCATTTCAACCCTATTTCTTTATGCTTCTCATCTAAGTTGTGATAATATTTGTTTTTATTGCTTCTTCATTTCTACAATTACTTAACTAAACTCTTTCTGATCACATGTCCACAAGTACAGGTGCAAACCAGACCAGTCAATCTCCTTTTTATCTTCCCACTAATCTAATTGCTACCTCTGACAAAAGTTAATTAATTAATTAATTAATTAAATTTTAAAAAAGGGGGGGGGATTTGTTCTCATAAGTTCAGAAGTATATGACAAAATCACTATGATTACATAAAATGAGAGTTCTTTTTCATTGATCCTCATTCAGCAAAGACCTTACACCATGCCTAACATTTAGCCTCAGCACAAATCTCATTAAAATCAATCACGTGCTAAAGGCCCTAAAATAAGCTCTCATGGCAACAGACATCTGTAACTAGTTAGAAACACTTAACCATCCATAACTATCTTTCTGCACTGTGCTCCTGCTTCTATTGCTGCATGATCAATCTTCATTCCTGTCTCTTTTTGCCTGGACAGAAATTGCTTTGGTTCTTGAAAATCTAACTCACTCAAATTTACTCCTATCCCCTTCCCTTCCTCCTTTCTATGTATGCAGAAATATTTTCCTTCTATCAGCCAGCCTTACTGAAAAGTAAACCAAACATACATCCTCTGTGCATCACGGTGAGTTAAAACCCTCTTTCCTTCCTCTTTTGTAAATTTTTACCCAAGAAATTCCACATGCCCCCTGTGGGAAACGTGGATGGTGCATGATTTTCACTTTTTCAGTTTCAGGTTATTCAAACCACAGTAATCTTTTAATAATACTTGTCTGCAGTAGTTTTTAAACTTGTTTTTCTTGGATTGCTTCCTATTATAATCAGCAATCTTCTCCGACTTATTATACCCCCTCCAGTAAAATTTTTCTTATAAAGCCTCAAGCTATGATTTCTTTTCTGCTCTCCTTTTTTTTTTTTTTTTTTTTTTAGGTTCACTAGGTCTCTCAATAAGTTATGTTCCGTACCCACTATCTCATGTCTATCTCTAAAGAGGATTACTAACATACTAACAACAGTAACTCTGGTTTACTTTAGTCTGAATGAATTCTCTAAAATCTGTTTATACTATAGCTACTGATGAATTTTCAGCTACCTCATCTATTTTAATCCTTCCCTCCTTTTCTATCACTATCCACAACTGCACTTACAGTAATGGCACATTGAAATTTCAAGGCAGACAGTTTTAACTAAGAGATGCATTTTGCTGAATTTTAGAAGGTGACTGACAAGTTAGATTTCATGACAAACAGGATTAGGGTGCAGGAGATGGCCCCAGGGATTAGATCTGAAGCCAGCAATTCATACCCATTGCTGTGATTGCAACACAGAAGAAAGTTTCTGTTTTTTTTTTTTTGACTTCTATGAGCTTCCATCTTAGCCCTTAATGTGCACATGGTGAGACAGTACAATGGGTGTGCAAGACGATTGCGTTAATATGGGTGTGATGAAACTGTTCACACAAATGTCTAAGAAAAAAGGAAACAGTCCTAACAAAGGAGTTTTTGTTGTTGTTTTGGTTTTGTTTTGTTTTTATTTTTGGAAATCACTTAGATCTTTGAGAGTATTGTCACTCTAGTTTTCAATTAAATTCTGTGAAATCACTTTGAGAAAAGAATGGTTGTTACATGCATAAATAACTTTTAATTCTGGACTTTTAATATTTTGGAGGCATTTTTACTGGCCTCCAGAGAGGTCACTGAAACTAATGAAAAAATTAACATCAACCGTTTTGAGTCAGGCCAGAAATGGAGAACCTCAGATTTCCCAGTTGCATGGTATTAGAAACAAGTGAATCCCTTTCATCTAAATATAGCTCTGCCTCCACCATCTTCATATGTAAAATTCAGAAGCTTAACTCCACTACTGGTGTCACTCAGATGCTTTTCCCAAGCCACTTACAAAAAAAGCCATCAGAAATTGTTGCTGTGTCATTTTCAGTATCAGTATTGCAGCTTCTGTCCACTGCAGATTAAAAGTCTCTTTCAAGCACTTTGAATTTAAGTAAATCACAGTAGCACTCCAGTTACTCCATAATCTACTGGAACACTTTCCTGGCATATTTAGGCTACAAACATTCCTATCAGCACCATGGAAGTCAGGAGACTGTGAAACCTCTTTGCCACAACATGGCTCCTGAGGAGAATGAAAGCTTTTAATTTTTAGCAATCCCTTTACTGAGTACAGTATTACTGTGGCAGGTATATTTTCCTTTTAGAGCTAGGCAAATCCAAGCAAATAATAAATAATTTTTTATTCATTGTATTATATGTTGACTATTACTGAATTTTACTAAAAAATCTCTTCTCTGTGGAATATGTTGTTCAAAATGTCTGAAATAATAATTATTATAATTAATAACATTGCAGTATAACTGTTTATTTATCAATGAAGAGAAAATTAGCAATAATTAGCTATATGTCTTAAGTATTAGAACCAAGGAAGCACTGAAGCTGAATTTAACAAATTTCGTTGGTTAATATCTATTGGTTGGTGTTTGTTTTTGTTTTTCTTGTTGTTTGTTTTGTTTTGTTTACAGATATGTAAAACAGTTTACAATGTTTCTTTAGCACCTTCATCCCACAGAGTTTGATTCAAATCTTCTGCTTAAAGTACAAAATAGGCACTGCTGTGAGGACATACACATGAACACAAAAGATCAAGTGTTATAGCCAGGATTCATGCCCCCAGCTTCAGGCAGTCCCTGTTACAGTTCTGTATTGCAAATGTGGAGAGAGAAGCAACTCATGAAAGATTCATGCCTTTGGCAGCCTAAGTCACCCTTTGCTGGTGACTAACTTGCACCGTGGGGCAGTTTTATACAGATATTTAATCATTTAAGCCTACAACCTAACAGGCTTTTAAGCCCTTACCTTCTATTGCAATAAATTTAACAAGGGCACCTTGGTCAGTCAGGCGGTGTTTAGAGAGACTTTCAAAAACAGCTAGGTACCTAGGGTAGGATTCAAGACATCAAAATTCAGATGTCTCCAATTTGAGTATATAGAGCTAAGCTAAGAACACAGATTCTGATTTCAGCAAATCAAAATCTAATCAACAAACTCAGTGAAGATTACAGTGTGATTCCTTTGATCAGATGTAGAGGTTTGCTCTAGACTGAGATGTAGGTACCTACAGCAGTGATACTGAAAGTCAGCAGATCTGAATCCCCCCCCTTAATTTAAATCAAAGTTCACACAGAATTTACCTTCATTAGTCAATACTCTACTAGGCACATCTTTAGGCATCCAAATACCATTAATTGACCCTTTGTACTCCCAGTGGAAAATCTCCACAGTTTCAAAGGAAGTTGGATCAGGCTGTGATGGTACTTCACACTAAGTTGTTATAAGTATCAATCACTCTGTATGGCTGCAGCCAAAAGTAAATCTGGTCATACATGCATGCAGCAAAATAATGCCTGAGACAAAATTAAGCTGTGTTTGCTTCTCAGCCTTCTCAAATGTAAGACTTAGTAAAGTCAACTCCGATTTGGTCTTATTCATGCTTCTAGACAGTAGTGACTTTATGGCTACCTAAGGCATTCTCATTAATGCATGGCAGAGTTTCTATGTAACACTTGTCTTCTGCATAAATTTTTCATTTGTAGTTTATTCACAGAACTCTTTACCTATGCCCTTGAAGAGTCATCTTGTTCAAATGACTGAACTGACTGCATTACACTGAGTACATCAGTAAAATGTTTTTGGGAAGTGAAACAACATTTTACTCTTTTCAAACTATTCCTGTTATTCATAATGCCAGATCCTTCACTGGGTAGGAATGTAACATGACTATGGCATTGGGTATGTCTTGAAAAAATCTACATTATAAAACATAATGAGATCAGCTAATTGCAGACAAAATCAGGCTAGAAATAAATTACCTATTTTTTTTAACTAAAATTAATTAACTAATGCCTCTATTGGGGATATTATGGATTCTCTGTCATTCAATCTTATTATAACAAAATTGTCTGTCTTTCTCAAAGAGGTACAATGCCTTGATAAGAAGTTACAGTCTTCATATAGGAAGTACTTGTTGAAATTATGTCTTGTATTACAAGAGGTCAGGCTGTCTGTCCACTATGGTCCTTCTTGTCCTTAACAACTGAAGCTCTCATTTAGACTTTGAACCAAAACCCACTGAATACAGTGGGAAACTTTCCTTCAGTATCAAGGGACACATGTCTGCAAAACAACTATAATATGCAAACTCACTTTTCACTATTTCTGATGCCTGAGACTGGAAGGAAGGAAGGAAGGAAGGAAGGAAGGAAGGAAGGAAGGAAGGAAGGAAGGAAAAAGAAAGAAAAGAAAAGAAAAAGAAAGAAAGAAAGAAAGTTTCTATTTACGCCTGGAAATGGGATTTACTTAGTGGAACAGAGGGTGTCAGTCTATATGAATTTCACACATACAGCTTTCAGGATTGCTACCTCTTGCACTAATACAGTACTAACTAGGTTGTTCAGTAGAAAATATGAAAAAGTTAATGTCAGAGCAGAAAGATTAATGTCTGGATATTATGTTGGTGTTGTAGACTTAAAGTTAAATGAGTAGGGGTGCATTGTGTACGATCATGTATAAGGACCAATTTCCTCTTGTCTTGAACCTGGAAGTCATCTTACTGAAGGTATGGAAAAGAAAGCACAATTTAGCCTTTAAATTACTTTGTTCTATCTCGGGGAAGAAATATAGAATGTAGTGAGTTACGATTGTTCCTCATTATGTTACTCATTAATAAATAATAACTAGTAATGTCCATGCCCAGATGCCCACCTTGCTGAGATATCTAAATTATGTAGCTGAATACTTTCATTGTTCTGTACATGGTGTTTGTCAAAGTTTAGTTACCACATGACCTCCCTAGGATTCTCAGGTTGGTATATTTAAGATTAATGAGATATTTGCACTCTATTAGGAAGCAATTTAAGAAGATACATTTAACTATTATGAATTATTGCATGAATTAATATAATTATTAGTACAAGTTAACTAAATGGTGTCTGCTTCACTCTGAGATGAGGACCCTGAACTGGATTTTTTTTTTTAAGGACATTGTTCTGACAGAATCATAGAATCATAGAATATCCCGAGTTGGAAGGGATCCATAAGGATCATCAAGTCCAACTCCTGGCACCACACAGGTCTACCCAAAATTTCAGACCATGTGACTAAGTGCACAGTCCAAACGCTTCTTAAACTCCAACAAGCTTGGTGCAGTGACTACTTCCGTGGGGAGCCTGTTCCAGTGTGCAACAACCCTCTCGGTGAAGAACCTCTTCCTGACATCCAGCCTAAACCTCCCCTGCCTCAGCTTGACACCATTCCCATGGGTCCTATCACTGGTGACTAAAGAGAACAGATCGGCACCTTCCCCTCCACTCCCTCTCCTGAGGAAGCTGTAGGCCGTGATGAGGTCTCCCCTCAGACTCCTCTTTTCCAGGCTGAACAGGCCAAGTGACCTCAGCTGCTCCTCATACCTCTTCCCATCTAGGCTCTTCACCATCTTTGTAGCCCTGATAATGACAGTAAGTCAGACCATACACGGAAAGCAACAAAAATTCAAACAATGGTCCTCTATGGGGACAATTGAGAACCATTGTTTGAATATCTACACATCCAATTGTGCATTTGAATCTGAGTTAAGATGAATTAAGAGTAGTAGACGACAGACACAAGCACACAAGTTTATGTTGGTATTCATTTCGTAGGTATAGCAGTTACCTACACAAATGGATATGTTCAAATGTAGCTCTGCAAATGCTAAAACATATTTGCCTTTACTGGTGCCATGGTTTTGCCTGGGATAGATTTAATTTTCTTTGTAGGGTCTCATATGATGCTGCATTTTATATTTTTGATAAAAATAGTAGTGATACCACACCAATGTTTTTTGTTGTTGCAGAGTAGCACTTAGACAGAGCCAAGCACTTTTCAGCTTCTTGTGCTGCCCTGACTGCGAGGAGGCTGGGCTTTCTCAAGGAGCTGGGAGGGCATGCAGCCAGGACAGCTGACCAAAATTCACCAAAAGGGTATCCCATACCACTTGGTGTCATGCTCAGCAGTAAAAGCTGTGGTAAAGAAGGAGGAAGGGGACAACATTTGGAGTGATGGCATTTGTCTTCCCAAGAAACTGTTCTGTGTGCTGAGCCCTGCTTTCCTGGGAACAGCTGAACACCTGCCTGCTGATGGAAAGTAGTGAATTGTCCTGGTTCCAGTTAGGACAGAGTTAATTTTTCCTCATAGTAGCTGGTAGGGTGCTATGTTTTGGATTAGGATGAGAAGAGCGCTGATAACATGCTGATGTTTTAATTGTTGCAGAGCAGTGTTTACACCAGGCCAAGGACTTTTCGGCTTCTCGCTCCGTCCTGCCAGCGAGCAGGCTGGGGGTGCAGCAGGAGCTGGGAGGGGACAGACCCAGGACAGCTGACCCAAACTGGACAAAGGGGTATTCCATACCATCTGACGTCATGCTAAACAATATATAGGGGTGGCTGGCCGGGGTGGGGGGCCGGCTGCTCGGGGATAGGCTGGGCATCGGTCAGCGGGTGGTGAGCAATTGCATTGTGCATCACTTGTTTTCTTACACATTATTATTATTAATACTATTATCATTATCACTATTATTATTATTATTATTATTGTTATTATTATATTCCTGTCTTAATAAACTGTCTTTATCTCAACTCACCGGCTTCACTTTCCTGTTTCTCTCCCCCATCCCAGAGAGGGAGGGGGGAGGGTGAGCGAACGGCTGTGTGGTGTTTAGCTGCCAGCCGGGTTAAACCACAACATGAATAAATTGTTTGCTTTGCTTGCATGAGGAGGTTTTGCTTTACCTAGTAAACTGTCTTTGTCTCAACCCATGAGCTCTCACATTTTTACTTTTCTGATTCTCTCTCCCATCCCACCTGGTGAGAGTAAGGGAGTAGCTGTGTGGTACTTATCTGCCTGCTGGAGTTTAACCACAACAACCGGTTAACCTTCCGAGGTCCTACAGGCAGTTTGCTGTTTTCTCTGAATACAAATGTCCAGAATCATCTTGCACACAGTCAAACAGGGTGATATTGTGTGAGCACTCTCATTAATTTTAATGAAATTAGTTTCTGAGTAAGGTGCTATTCCATGAGAGTAAAGGTGACTATATCTGATCCAAAGACATTGCTGTAGGCTACTCCACTGTATCTCTCCATATTAAATTTTCTAACTCATATGAGCTGGGTTTGGTATTTTTTAATTATTATTTTCTTTTATTTATTTTATTTTAGAAGGTTTTCACATGCAATAGCATCAAAAGGAATATTATTACTTTCTATAGAGATTCTAAGGATTTGGATTTCTAGCTTTCTCACCAGTTCCTAGAGTGAGTGCTTACATTCTACTTACAGACCTAGGACAGACAAAATTTGGGACATGCACTTCAAAGCTAAAGCAATTTCTGTCTTCTAACAACATTGTTTTCAGCTGCTAAGATCTGAAGCATAGGTACGTGACTAGAATGAAGGGATCCCAGGAAGTTCTATGTGATACTACACTTACAGATGATGTCTACCTGGCTATAGGCACCACCTGGACAATTCTATTAATAGACCAAGTTTTGATCCCTAGCCAAAAACAAAACAAAACAAAACAAAAAAAAACACCAATAGATAAATCTTATATATGAATTTTGCAGGCAAAGCTACCTGCAAAACTTTGCCCTTAATGACAGGGAGACAATAATGCTTATAATCAAAAAATTTGAAGAAATACAGAAATTTAAGTAAATTCACATTAAATGATGCCCAAGAAGCCGCATTCCAAACACTTATCTGATATACTTCCAATCTTATATCTATTGTGTAATTATCACGTTTTTGTTTCTTGGATATCCTTTCCTTATTCTGCACAAAATATTCTCACTTTCCATACACTAAACCCCCCGATTTACTTCTGTTACTAAATTCAAGTACCTCTAGTTTTGGTCTCCAAGTAAGAGTGTATAAATATTATATAAGCCAAATGAATGCGCTTAAGATACAAATATGTCTTATGTATCGCCCATAAGCATAACTTCCATACCACCATCCAAATCAGATTTGTCACTCAACTTCCCTCCACTCAAGCACATCTGTAACACTGGTTAAATGACAACTTCACAAGTGACAAGAGCCTGGAAGTATAAGGGTCCTTATCCACAAAACACCAAGGAATTACAGCAATATTATCATGAACAGATAATAGAGAACTCATTTGCAGTGAATTATAAAGGGTCTAAATCATTTGGTTTTTAACAGTCCTCTTACCTCTGCCTCTTTGACTATTTTCAAGGCTGCCAATGCTTTACCTTGGCAGACAGACGTACCCAGAATTACAATAATCCAATCTGAGGAGGTCATGAGAACATGAATCTAATGAATCTAGGCTAATAATTACAGCTCATTTAATTACCTCTGAGATAAAGCAGGAGCTGTAATTTTTTTATAATTGATGTTGCTGACATCTTTGTACCTCTTAAGTTGTATTAGTTGTAAAATCTGCCATGTAAATGTTGAAGTTGATAAAAATGTCACAAAGTAAAGCAAAGATAATGGAACAGGAGAGTCTCTAAATGTCAAATAAGTATAAAGGTATTGATGGATAGCTACTTTACTGCCTTTATGTCACACATGAGCTCTGCAATAATTGTACAACATGTGTGAGGAAGGAAATCAGGAGCTCCTGACTGAAACACAGCCAAGGTTTTGTTTGGTCAGATTTTCTCGATGTAATTCTAATTTTTTATACTTGCCTTAGGCCATTGTCATAAAAGCAGATGCATTAGACTGGACACTTTGTGGAGGAGTCTGTGTTATTATACAGACATCCATATTAAATTATTGGCTGGCTTCACGCCCTGAAACTGGTAAACTTGTAATTACATGGCAACCATATTCAGGTAAATTGCCTTACTGAAGTTTTGTATCTACCACACTGGGAATTTGGAAAATAGCCCCTTTAGCAATTGCAAAAAAATATCTGGCTCAATAAAATTCTTTTCTCATTCAGAGAATCGATTATTCTTTCTCCATGGACTGATCCTGTGCCATTGCAGCCAACAAGAGTTTTAGAATCAATGAGAGTTTAACTTAATCGGGAATAAGAGCAGGTCCTCTGTGCCTGATGGACCTTGAAATTAACACAACTTCCTCATATTTTTGCTTTTCCTCCAGCACCCTCTGTGCCATTCAAATTTCAAAGTGGTGTTTCCAGATAACTCACTCTCCCCCTGCTGGACCTTGACCAGCAGAGCACAAAAGGAGGTGAACAGAGGTCCCACAGGGACAGAAGTTTGTTAAGTGTCCTCGGTTGGTTGGTTCTTGAGAGTAATGTTTGCCTTAGCCAATAATGTAGGATCCCTTACTTCCTCACATCTTAGGCAAAATCTTGTTGGCCAGGTGTTTGGCCCATGAGTCCAAAAGACATTATGGGGTAGGTTCACAGAGCTCAGCTGTGGGCCCAGTGGGACTGCTCACAGTGTGTTGGCATTACAAATTACCAAGGAGCAGCAAACAAGAGAGAGACAGCCCTCTCTGTACACCATGGCCCAAGTCTTCTCCCCATAATGCATCTCTCCAGATGCCAGAGAATAAGGAGCAGTTTATAGGGAAGACAGAAGATCCAGGTCTAATGCAGATACCTTGCTGAAATTGTATTGGCCTGCTCACCTGCAGAACACAGACTGCATGTGTACTTCTTCTGCTTTAATTTAGGTTAAAAATTCTTTGAAATTATTTCTGCCTGTATCAGTTCACCTCCTGGTGCTATCGCATTTCTTGTGGTCTACTTTAACAGCATCAGCCATGACCTGTTATAAAAACAATGAATGATGAATATTTACTATTTGTAGCATCATCTGAAAGATAATAGCTAAAATGAATCTTCCTGCTGCCCTTTTAATGAAAACACAAATGTGTACACATGCATGCACACATGCATATACTGTGTAAATTATATTCTCTATAGCAACATCCAGTCAAAACCAGACAACCATATTTCTCATAAGTGGAATAATAATAATGATTAAAAATAATAATAATAATAATAATAATAATAATATCATTGTTTGTGTGACCTTTTCAAAACAACAGTAGTGGCTTTGAATTTTGAATTCATTATACTAATTTATTGTTTTCCTGATTGTTTTTAATTGTACTAAATGTACATTTTATTCATCGATATATATACATATAAAAGATAAAGTTTCTCTCTGTTTATGTGGCTGATAGTCATTCAGCTTTTGTTGTTTCACAGAATGTTTAGCTGCAAAAATCCCTTTATTTTCAAAAAAAAAAAAAAAAGGAACATTGATCCAGAAATTTAATGTGGGTATGTAACAGTGAAAAATGGGCAAACAGGACTCTAGGACCACTTAAAAAAAAAAAAAAATAGAAACCACAGCAGCTCAAGAAGAAAGAAGTAATAAACTGTTTACCTTTTGCTTCATTGATCTTGGATTATACCAACGATGACAAACAGTCATAGGAAAAGAAGACCAAGGAACACAGCACAAAAAGTGAGGTGACTATGCATATTCATTCCTCTGAGAAGATTGTTGTGACACAGCAGTTTTAAAAACTCTCTGATAACAGAGAAAAAGAAACCATACAGACTCCTCACCTACTTTAATAATCTCATAGAATTGATCTAGGCATTTAACATTTTAAGTGTTAGATGCTGCCAGCTAGCCAGTTGCAATCTAACACTTCGAAATAAATATATTTTTTATTTTATTGTACAGATGAACTAGAGTTGATGGAAATTCAGTTTCAGTGGTATGATTTTGAAAAAGTGGAGTGTCCAGTAAGACCTTAAACCAATGAGGAGAGGAGAGGAGAGGAGAGGAGAGGAGAGGAGAGGAGAGGAGAGGAGAGGAGAGGAGAGGAGAGGAGAGGAGAGGAGAGGAGAGGAGAGGAGAGGAGAGGAGAGGAGAGGAGAGGAGAGGAGAGGAGAGGGGAGGGGAGGGGAGGGGAGGGGAGGGGAGGGGAGGGGAGGGGAGGGGAGGGGAGGGGAGGGGAGGAGAATTTCATGTCGAGTTAACAGCAAAGACAGCCGTTATATTACATGTATCAGAAAACTCCACTGTGTCCATCCAGGGTGTATACCTGAATATAAGGCACAAATTAGCTTCTCACTACCTATGGGGACAGAAAATTCATGGTTCACTGTATTTAACCTACTTTCAGCCTGCTACTCATCTAGGTTTACGTATCTCATGATGCAGAAAGTGTCCAAGGAGCAGCATATGAACATGGCTGAAATTTAACTGTCTAAACATCTACCTAAGAGAAATTCAAGCTTCCAATTAATGTAAGCATAAAACTAATGTGCAAAAATGTGCACATTGATTACTACTTCTGCACATAATAGGAGAAGAATGGTTGCCTCATACCTAGCAAATGAGTGATTGGTGTATGTAGGGGACACAAGCAAGGTCAGCATAAAACAAATGTTTAGAGACAGACACCAAATGAGATGGTCCCAATCCTGCCAGCTGAAGCAATGCAGAAGGAGCTGTTCCCAAACTGTTATTTTGTAAAGACAGCGATTTACCCTCTGCCTTTCACTTCAGAAGCACTAGGAAGTGTGAAGGAGTTTCACAAACATGTTTGTCAAAAAGCATTTCTCTCTGTAATTTCCACAGTTGTTACTTTGATTTCATACTCCAAGATGTGGGTTGTCTTCTTTATAGTATTCATTTTGAGCATGTGTATCATGCCTGCTCTTTGCTTTTAACCTAACAAGACTCATTTTATCCTAAGTTTGATAACTAAAACAGACAGATCACCTCATTCTGTTTCTCTTTAGTTGTATGGTTACTATAGAGTAAATAATTAATTATACATCAGACTTTAGGGTCTGCTTTTTACAAATATAAAAAGGGGTGAAACTGAGACCAAAAAATTTAAATCCTGATTCTTTTCCAGTACTGAACTAAAATCTTTCCTATGCTAGCTTCAACAGTTTTACATGGTTAACTTTTAAATTATTAACAAAGTGAAAATTATCACAAGAAGTGATACATAACCATTCTGTCTCTACTTCTGTACTTATCTTGCTGTCAGATGCTTGAGGATAAGTATGTGAATATTTTCCTGAGGTGGAATCCTGGCCTTAACAGTTAAGAGACCTGACTATAAGGAACATTTCTTATTTCACTGAAAATAAACCACATCTGGAATGGAAGAGACAGTTATCCAGCAGTATACAGCACCATTATCCAATAGTTCATGGCTGAAGGTGCATAACTTCTTACTCAGATGAAATTCTCAGAGGCAATTTGAGGTAAATACAGTATAGTTTTCTGATGCATAATTTAACAGCTGTCTTTTGCTTTGCATTTTGATTTTCTTTTCTTTCTCTCCTGAAGTGAACAAAATGTGTTGAAAATCTACATATTAGTGCTACTGAAATGTATTTTTGTTGGCATCCCATATCCTGTTTCCTTCTTTCCCAAGTTTGCTGTTCTCAGCTTCCCAAGTACCGCAATACCCCAGCTGCATCTGATAATTCTCAATGACAGGAAAAAAGAGAGAGAGAGAGAGAAGAAAAACACTCTGCAAAAATAATATACTCATTTTCATGCCAAGTTTAAAAGAAAAATAAGTAAATGAACAGCTGGACTACAGTAAATGATTTTTAAGTAGTTTAAGGGAATTTTATATACAATCTTCTCTAAGTATTTCCTCCACACCTGCAGCAATCCTTTTTTCCTCCATCTCCTATTCCATGCTGAATGAAGATGATGATAACATGGGATCCTGAATCATCAGTTAATCTAGAAGAAAATCCTATGTTGCAAGAAGCATGGTTAATTCTACTTTTCGATTTGGTGCTGTCCTACTGTTCTATGGCAAAAACAAACAAAAACAACAACCAAAAAAATCTCTAGTGAATCTTTATATCAGAATAACAAGAATACTACAGATAAACCTTCACTGTAAATTGGGTTATTTTTATTGATTTTATTGGAACTTGGAAAATTCTTTCCCATATGAGAGTTGGGGATGAGGAGATATTAGAATTGTATCCATAAAGAAGGATTTCTAAAATGTTTTGGAAAAAAAGTGTGTGCGTAACATTGTTTCAGCATCTGAATGACCATGCCCTATTTGGTTATTCTCACTGAGAGCTACCAGATGTGTTTTGATATGCCTATTGATAGCTACCAAACTCATTCTAGATATTCCTACAGGCTGTTTGTGAGAAAAATATCAAATAATTTTCTTCAGACAGGATCTTCTGTGAACCTATTTTATTTGCGATTGCAATAGCAATGTCAATTAGGAGCGCATTTTAGTAAACAAATCATCACCTTTTATTCCCTATTACCTGACACCTGATCACCTCCCCTGTTTCCTCATTGGCTGTGTACTACAGGTTCACACGCTACTCGACGTTCCTCTATACCATATATGTACAATTTTCTTTTTTTTTTTAACCCTTTAATTTCTCCTTTTCCTTTTTTTTTTCCCTTTCTTATGTTTTGAGAACTTGTGATCTTTGTTTTACTGTTCTCACACTGCTCATCCTGTTTTTCTCAAGCTTCCACCTTATTTTGGAACAGTGAGGCCTTCTACTGTCCACTTATCTACTTAGCATTTCTCCTTATTATGACTACACAACTACCTTGGAATACAGAAATTTAGTTCTCTACTGCAAAAACACAACTTAGTTTCTCACATGTTGTATTACAACATGGAACCTTCCATTATTCTTACTTTCAGTAAGCCTCTATATAAACATTAAGCTTGCTTAAGCTCCATTCATTAATATATTTTAAAATATGAGAATGGGATTAGGTGCATTTCAGAATTATGCAAAACAATAAGAGACTTTTGAAGGAAAATTTTTTGTAAGTTCTGTCAATAAGATTTCAATACATTGTGAAAAACAGATTATTTGATTTTGTTAAATATATATATATATATATATAGTTTCATTGACCTTAAAAGGTTTGATAGAATCAGTCACTACAAACTAGGAGCACTATGTACTTCAGGAGATAATAAAATTTTGTATTCATTTAAAATAAAGCTCATGCAATAAGTATTTTTCTTTTTCTTCCACATAGTCTGTCACAATATTAATTGATGAGTATTGTTATTTTTGTTGCTTGTTAAATTTCTCAGGCAATGAGACTAGCATATCAGCTCCCATAACTTGATATTTATGAAGATTATTTGCCTTTTAGAAGGACTATTGTAAAGAATATATATATATATATATATAAATAAATAAATAAATAAACAAACAAGAGACAGTAAAAAGCTGCTTACCTTGTAGGACACAAATAAGAATAGTTTTCAAGGAACAGACCAGAACCAGTAGAGGTGTACTTATCTTCAAATGCCATTTGACTGACTGACATTTCTTCAGGCTTTATTATCCACGTGTCAGGAAGTAAATAAGTGAGTTTTACAGACTTTATGTTAATTTACTATGGCAGTTAATTTACTCTGGCAACATTGCCTTCTGGAGTATCACAGTGAAGTTTGTACTGAAGGGTGATGAAAGTGGCCCTCCCCAACCCCCATTCAATCTCTAACATTGAGACACTTTGTTTTCTTCCATACTTTCTCTATGAGTTCATAACATGACAATTTATTTCCTTACAGTAAATATGAGAGTACACGTACATGTCTTTATTATATACATACCATTTCCACCACAATTGCAAAGCTTTGAGAGGACCTTAATAAATTTGCTGGTGATACCATGTGAATTTGTTTTTATGAAGGTTTTGCATTACCAGCACCTTCACCTGCAAAACGTCTGAAAATAGGTTACCTATAAAACTGCATCCGCATTTCCACAGGGTGCAAGGCTACTGCTGATATCAGAAGCCCCCTGCCAAAAGTGGAAGTACTGGCTGTTATATTTAACAGACCAGATACCCTTGTGCTTGGTTTATTCACTCGCAGTTATTCGTTGGTGGTGGTGTTTGCAGCTCTCTCTCTACTGCAAAGAGGAAAGGGATTCAGCTGCTTTGCATATAAAAGAGAATGGAGCTGGGGAAAACCACACAAGATTCACCATGTCAAATGTAAGGGCAGAGGGAAGCGGGTGGCAGGAGTCCCACTTGTTCTAATGGGGCCGGAGTGCAGCATACCCAAAGAGAGCCTGTGCTGCTCCAGCTCGCAAGTGAGATCTGCAGAAACATGGCTTGGATGCTGCTGAAGGGCTGGCGAGACATAAAAGAAACTCCTAACCATGGCACACCACTTGGTTTTGTTTACTTCTTTGTTTTCTCAGGGTGTTTTCTGAGGCAGGTTTTTAGTTTCATTGGTTTGATTATTGTCTTTGTTTATGTGCCTTATCTTTTGAAAGTTTGCCTCTGGAAAAAGAGAAATTGCTTTTTTCAAAATGCAAGAGAGTCTAGAACTGAAAAGAATGTTTGGGAGGCAAATCACCTTTTTGTGAAAACCTTTTTCTTTCCAATTTAGAAGTTTTGTCCCATCCTTTGGCATTCACAGCGCAGAATCCAACACAGTTTCCTCCTTCCACTTTTGTAAATTGTTGAGTCATGGGTAATTTCAGTGGAAGAGAACTGTTTTGGAAAGTTTATAAACTTGAAAATATACCAGGTTTGATCAAATATATGTAAATGTCAATACTATAATTGTTGTTTTGCCATCTGAATGAATTTGAGGCACAGTTGTTGTTTTCTTGTTTTGTTGGTTTGGTTTTTTTGTGGGTTTTTTTTTTTTAGTTGGTTGGTTTGTTTTGTTTTTCCCAGAATATGAGAAATCTTAAAAGATAAAGCTAATCTTACCTTGACTTCAGTAGTTTATTTGAATTATTCTTGTATTACCATCAGGCTCCAGCTTTATTCACTACCCGCTGAATCAATTACCTTTCCTGATAAAACAATTTTCCAATGTTTCAGACTTTAAAATATGTGATTTCACCAAGGCAACAGTCTCTGACTTCATAGTGAGAACCTTTTTAAAATTACTACACAGCCCATTCGCCTTCTCTATAAAGAAATGCAATTTAGTGAGAATAAGTTTGTTAAATTAGAGCAGTAGGTGCATCAGACACTGGCAGGATTCTTTAAATGCTGTGTTATGAATCGGTGCAAATGTATGCATACTGGAGAATTGTCTTTAAATCAGAGAGAATATAAACATGCAACATAGTGATGTTTGCTCTGTAAGGAAAATTGTGGACTGTTCCCCCTAAAAATGCTCTTCATCCAATGGAAAAATGTCTGTGCTGCAATACTTAATCAAACTATTCTAAGCAGAATTAGTAAATCTGTGTTTATTTTTTAAAAGATTATTCACTTAACATCTCTCTCTCCTGTACTCCTTCTCTGAAGTGGAGGTTAAAGATCACTGATAAGAGGAAGATGTAACACTAAAAGATTTGATGCAACAGGCACAGCTAAAGAATAGATCAGGTTGTCCAGAGATTCTGTGCACTAACCGTCCATAGACATTTCCAAAACCCAACTGATAAATCCCTGAGGAACCTGGTCTGACCTCATAGCTGACTCTGCTTTGAGTAGGTCAGAATATAGACATCCTCAGGTCCCTTCCAGACTGAATTATTCTGTAATCCTACGATTATATTGCCTATGTTTTAATGAGACAAGGTTCATTTTTCTAGGACATTGATGGTTTTCTAAAGAAGATGATAGTCTTCATTAAAAAAGTACTTTCAGGCAGTTTCCTGGTGTTGACTTCATGATCTCACACACATTTAAAACTGAAGATAGCTCCTTGAATTGTGTGTATTGTCATAGTACATAGAGGTTCAAGTAATGCACAACTGCAGCAGATAACAAAACAAGGATACATGCCCTTAGTGTCCAAATACAGACAGCACAGAGGAGTTTTCTATGCTTACATTTTTTTCGTGAAACTGCATGAAGTAGGAGTTAATACAGCCAATAAGTCTTACTGAATCTTAAACAGAAAGATCATTTAGATCCCATTTGCTTTTTCCCATTTGGTCACAGCAGATTACCTCCCTTGTCATAGAGGCTTTTGAACATCTCAAAGACCTTCTATTAGTATTTGAAGTATCAAGGATAATTAAAATATTCAGAATATAGCTCAGTTCTTCACAGAGAGGTCAGTCGCTCATACCTGACAGCAACAGAAATTCTGAGACTGTCCCCAACAGCTGTGCAAGAGATAGGTCCCCCTAAATTCTGCTTGGGATAGGACACCTCTCCCAAGAGAAATGTCGATAATGCTCATATCCTCTGATACCCTGCCCGTTGCTGAGCAGGTCTTTTCAGCAGGGCAGAGATTGCTATGCTTTGCTAAACACCCAGTGAGTTCCCTTTTACTTCTCCCTGACTGAGATTGCTCTGGAAACATGAGTCATAGTGACACCAGCTGATAGAAAAGTAGTGCCATGCTATTTTTCAGTTCTGTCTGCTTTCTCAGGGGTTATACAGGCAGCCAAAAATTAGTCAAATAACTGTTCAGGGTAGCCCTCAAACTGGAAATTGGAAGCCATTAAAACAGGGGAAATCTTTGATTTTGTTTGCACATTGGAAAACGTTCCCTGTGTTTGTCTGAGGTAGCATCTCTGTAGTCGGCAATGAACCGATGCCAGTTTACACCATCTGAAGCATTGGCTCTGACGATGCTTTGTCAGCCACTACATCTCTCAGTGTCAAACCTTGCTTCAGAAACAGTGACACTGAGAAAACAGCTGATGCCTCTATTCCTTTTGCCAACCAGAGGACACAATGTCAGATGCAACACCTGTTTAATCTCAAGCCTGGAAAGAGTTTGCCCTCTGTAGTAGGGCATTTTTGAAGTACTAGTTTTACTGTAACTCCCTGTTTATTTCTATGTGCCATAATCTAGATTGTGATTTTAACTAGAAAGGTTAGAGGAGAAACAAAGATGTCCCTCAAAGCCAGGTAATGACACAACTTTTGTAAATCTCACGGTGTCTGGATATATGATGTGTTCACAGAAATAAGGAATATTTTCTTCATTAAAAATAAAATTCTCATGTGCCTATTTTTCTTTACTGCAAGACAGGTTTTACTTAAGTATCTTGAGCACCAACTGTCAAAATTTTAATCTCAAAACCTGCATACTAACGCTGCATATAGGTGTCCAGTGGTTTCCAGGAAATTACATTTCTGACATAAAACTTCCCCAGAGACCTAATTTCTGCTTCTGGAGGGCTGATTATAGAGAGAAGACAGCTGCGAGCAGTGTCCCGTTTGACAAGGCTCAATTTTACTGGGCAGCTTCAGATTCTGGAGAGCTATTTCATGCCAGAAACACTTGTTTCAGTATTTCCAGAAATTAATATTCTCAGAACTTCCACTCATGAGGGTAATGAAGAAGATAAAAGGGAATAAGTATTTCCAGATTGTTTGGGGTTGAATTCTATTTTTCTCTCTCTTTTTTTTTCTGAGCAGCTGTCTCTATTTTCTCTTTTTCAGTAATATTGACGTGCCAGAAAGCAAAGTGCAGAAGGGAGAGACATCACTGAGCTCAGAACCGTGAAACCTGTAAAGCCCATTGTCTACTAACCTACAACAAGGAAAGGTCAGCATTTCAGGGGATTAATTGATACTGGGACAAAATTCCAGCACCAGACAAGCTGCTTGCAACCCCAGTGTTGTTGTTGTTGTTTTTTCCATAACTCCAGCTAACCCGAGCAAAATAATCCATCTGGGCAATCTGTTCACTGCTATGTATATCTCCAGCCAACACCTAGCCTATAATTGTACATAACGATTTGCCCACTGGACAGGGACGTGCACTTAACTCACAGAAAATCACCCCTTTTTCCATAGCAAACACATACCCTGGAAACAGAACAGTTATAAGCCACCCAAATCTTTACTATAAAAACAGTATTCCTCCTGATGTTGCTAGTCCTCAGCTGTCAACAAATGGAAGATATAAGCATTCAGTTCACTACTAGGTGAGTCACCCAACATGGTCATTTCCCATTTCTAATAAGGGCATTAGATTTGCTTTATTTCAGACTGCAACAGTAATATAAGGAAAGTATGACTAGGATTTGCACCCAAAGCCCATGCTTACATAATTTTTCTACATGGTAATGTGTATCATTTGAAAGATGTTCAGTTTGTATTAATTTCATAACAACAGGGTAATTGGGTGCACCTACCTCAGCACCTTAGTTCTGAATAGGGACGGACTTACAAAGCCAAATTCCTGAGTATCTCCACTTACACTGCTGAATAAGTGATGACTGAGTAGCCTCAGAGCATGCAATCTGGAATATACCTGGAAACTGGAAGATACACTCCAGGAGGTACCTAACAGTTAATGGGCATCCATTTAATGGGACCAGACTAAGATTAGTCCAAACTGTTGCCCTCTCCTTCCTTTCTACTTCCCCTAGTGTGGACCTAATGTCCTCAGCACCAAATTGTTCTGCTGTAAAGATCTAATCTATGGGCCTATATTACCCACTAAGAGAGATATAGCCTCAGCCAATTTGCCTTTAGCATCTGGCAAACTGGAAGATGAGCAAACAGAATAGCATCAAAGTCACCAAAATGCTGTGAAATGGATTGAAAAAAAGAAATCTCCAAAGTACCATTTACTTACTATGAGCTGTTTTTTTTCCCCTTTGCACCAGCAGTAGTTTTGCAATTAAGGCATATGCTATTCCCAGATAATTATTCTGGGTATTATAAAATCATTATTATTGTTGTTGTTAATAATAATTATTGTTTGGGTTGTTGTTAAACTCTTTGAACTGTCTGCCAACTGCCTATTGGGGAAAAAAAATAAAAAATAATAATAATAATAAAAATAAAAATAAAAGCATCCTGAAGGCGCAGTTTCTTTGAACTGATCTCTGGAGCTTTGATTTGGTAAAAAGTATATCCTTCCATCTGAATATACTGAAAAATGAGCTCCCACTCTGTGCAAAGCCTGTTTTTACTGCATGAAGCTGCATTCTTTAATGTATTAGTGACCCAGAACAAGAGGGGACAAGCAAATTAGATGGTCTCACCATGTTTTATGGTTCTAAGCTTTATTGGACATGAAGACTTAAACCTCTGTGGGATTATGGAATTATATGGTACTTTTAACATATGTGCAAAACAAACAAACAAATAAACAAAAACCCCACACATATAGCTTATATATAACACATATATGTTTTAATATTGCCAAAGTATATGTATGTACAATGTGTTAGTGTAGGGCTTTTCTGAAACGGTCAGCTTTGGTAAATACAGCTATATTTTTTCACCAGTCAGTGAAATTTTCCCTGACACTAAGGCCAACCTGCATAGAATAGGCTGTATCTAAGCCCGCAAGTTCACTTTTTTTTTTAGATCAAGGATGTCAATGTGCAACTGCCTACCAGAAAATGCTCCAAGAGCATTCAAGTTCCTGAGCCATGTCTGTGAATGAGTTAGCCTGCACAGGCCAAAAACAGGCAGGGAACAGAGCATGCATAGTCACACAGCAGTGCCTGGCAATGGTTCCAAACACTGTTTAATCCCCTACTGTACTCAGAACCTAAGAGGCTGTCTGCCTCTTTGATAAAGCAAAATGATGTCTATCATCTTCCAGATTTTACTATATATAAAACCCTAATATAAAAATGTTTAAAGGCATCAAGAGATATAAAGTTGCAGCAGAATTTATGGAAATGTTCTAATTCCATGTTCCAAAGAGGTAATTAGAGCCTAATTTAAGCTTGGTAGTAGCTGGAGATCTAAACATCTTGTAGTTCTAGATATTTTCTCCAGGCATCAACATACTTTTGAAGATACTTCCTGGAGCATCTACTTAAAACAGAGTAGAGAAGTACTGTCTGTATATGTGTAAATCCCTATACACATTTAAAAACTTGACCCTAAAGGACATACATACCTGAAATCTTGGTGGGAGGGCTTGATGAGAGGGTTTGATGATGCTAAGTCCTGAAACATGCTTCATCCCACAAACAGAAACAGTCATGATTTCTGAAATGCCAGCTATGTTTATTGAGTAGGTAGAGGCTGGATTTTGATGAGAAAGCAAATTTCTTGGCAATCACAATGTTGCATTCTGAGAGGTGTTTTGCAATTTAAGTCAGGGTCCTCTAAATATTTATGCAGGCAGAAATGCATTTTTTTAAGTTTGGCTTCAGGTACCATGAGCTGAATTCTTTTTAAACACATGATGAACAGGAAAAAAATTTCAATGAGAAGGAACTTTAACAGATTAATTTGCTGAAGTCTTGATCCTGTGAAAGTGCTTCATGCTGGTGTGGTACTATAAGGATGACCCAATGCTGGTGTAATTGCTTAGTGATCTCCCTACTCACAGTTGGTCTCACAGGTTAAAATAAACAATGTGGCTTAGAATAAAAGGCAATGATGGACAATTTCTGCTCCCTACAGTTTCCCAGCTTTCTGAACTTTCAGGTGAGGTCTTAAGGCATGTCAAGCTCAGGTCACAACATGTTGCTGAGTTCTCTGGTGGTTCAGAAGACACTGGGACATACACAGTGTATGAGCCCACGCTGGTGTAGCAGCATGGGACCCTGAACCACAGCAGCTATCCTAAGTCTGCCTGCCTTGGGTATGGTGCCACACAGGCCAGACACCATTGCCACCGCCAGCTGGCATCTCCACAGCACACTTAATCACACAGTGAATCTTCCCTTGCACATGTATGAATGAAGGATGTAAAAGCAATGTTGAAGCTGCTGCAGTTGTGGAATTTAGCTACCCATCGGGGTGAAGATCTGAAGTCTGCAATGTCTGGGACCAGGCCAATTATAAATGATGTAGATGTCATAGACAATCATCAGTTTGAGAAATTATCTGGAAAAGGATGCAATCTCATTCCTGAGGAGCTGCAGCTGTTGGACCCTTACAGAAGGAAAAATAAGATTGAAATGAAACCACTCCTTGACAGCTTTGGAGCATGATTAAGTCTGTGGAAAAGTGAGGCCATAAAGACAGGAGTATAACCCAGATCCTTCCTCAGTTTAAACTGCAACAGAACACTGCTGATTTATATTAATGTCTTTATGATTCTAGAAATATAACATTTTCAAAACTGGCTGCGAGGTCTTATTATTCACAAAATGGAGAGCTTCATGAGGAATGGACAAGCCATGTGTGTACGTAGTCCAAGCAAACCAGATCAAGCATATGTAGAGAACTTAACAGAGGGCTTCATTCTGCACATCTGCTTTGAAGCTGAGAGTTGTCCTGAACAAGAAACTATCTCCGAGACTGTGACAGCTTCCACACATGGAAAAAAAAAAAAAAGGCTCAGCAATAAATAAATGTTGCGGTGCTTGATCACTCACTGACTGGGACAAAAAGCATCAGGAAAAGAAAAGACAGCTTTAGCTGATGCAGTCTCTTCTGAAAAGCTGCTTCTGCTGCTGTTTCAGATGATAGGGCTGTGGTTGTGGTTGCTGGTGACAATGAAGGTGACTGAGGAAGGGCTAAAAATATGAATGCCCAGGGGGAACGTGGGCATAAGTACTTGCTCTGCCTGTCACTCCTGGGAAGCTAACATCAGTACTAATTGATCCAAAAGCTCGTGCTGAAAGTGAATGAGATCAAGATCTGGATAGGGTGGATAAAGCAACCACTCAGAGCATAGCAAAAACAGCTCAAGCTTTGTTTTGGGGGTAAAACAGAGATTTGTGTTGGAGGCAAGAATCATGATCTGACCAGCTAAACCACAGGAATGGCTGGCGGGGACAGAGACTTGCCAACCAGGTTGTACATGCAGGTGACACCCATATAGCCACTTCTCTTTCTTAGGAATATAGGTGTTTCACTTTTTTAGGAGAGCAGAAAAAGGCACAGTGATCCCCCCAGGATCCCTCCATTGATGCAAGTACCCGTGCAGGCATATAATATGAAAAAAGAGCAGCTCTGAAGAGGAATTTCCAGATGAGAGTTGCTAGACATTAGATCCCTTACTGAGGAACCACTACAAAATGCAGTTATTTAATCTACATTTGCCCTCCTACTCCCACAGAAAACAAGCCCCACACTCCTTTCTCAGGGCAGGACCACTTCCTGACAGAAGTTTAACTCCTTTTTATAAACCTCCACAGATCTCATTTAACTGCTCATTCCAATATTTCTCTACACTCAGAGCAGATTAGACCTTTTCTAATGTCCAATCTGAATATCCTGGGAACAATTTAAGGCTAGTCTTTTTGTCTGATTATTCACAAAAAGAAAATAGATTTTTGGACAGTTTTAAATGAGACAGATTCTTTTATTCTTTGCAGGATTCTTTGCCATATTTGGGATAGACATCCCCTTTGACATGGCTTGCCAGGCCAATGATGATAGAAGCACAATCAAAAGGACTTGGCATTACTGGTGGACCGAAAATTGGATATGAGCTGACAATGTGCACTTGGAACCCAGAAAGTCAATCATATTCTGGGCTGCATAAAAGGAAACATGGCCATCATGCTGAGGGAGGTGATTCTTTACTCAGTCCTTGTTAAAGCCTACTTAGAGTACTGCATACGGCTTTATAGCGAGCAGCACAAAAAAAAGACATGGACCTGTTAGAGTGGGTCCAAAGTAGGGCCACAAAGATGATCAAAGGGCTGGAGCACCTATGAAGAAAGGCTGAGAGAGCTGGGGTTGTTCAGCTGGGAGAATTTTCCAGAGATACATTATTTCTTTCAATATATGAAATGTCAATAATTAAAGGGGGCTAATAAGAAAGATGGAGAAAGACATTCTTTTGTAACAAAAGAGTAACAGTTCTAAACTGAAAGAGGTTAGATTTAGATTGGATATAAGGAAAAAAATGATGGTGAGACAGTGGTACAGGTTGCCCATAGAAGTGGATGCCCCACCAATGGTTCAAAGTCAAGTTGGATGGGGTGCTCAGCAACCTGACCTAGTGAAAGACATCTGTGTCCATGGGATCTTTAAAGATCCCTTCCATCCCATACCATATTATGATTCTATGAAAACAATTTATATGTAGCTATTTTGGAGAAAAGGAGAAAGAAAGAGAAAGCTATACTAAGAATACATCAGGAAGACTGTGTTGTATCTAAATAGACAATCTTCTGTTCTTTATTCACATTGAATGCTCATCCTCTAGATATTTCAAGAGCAGAGACAATTTACCAAGTCCAACAGAGGGACTGTGTACAAAACTGCAAAGACTTGTTTGTGGTAAGGCAAAAAATGTGGTAAACTTTATGTTAATACAAGCCAATCAGCTGTGACATAAATGTCCAGCTTCATTGGGCAATTGGTGATCAGACTGCTGAGAATATAGAGATGGAAGAAACACAGCCACCAAAATAGCTCCAGAGGAAGCAGTGACCTTCAGGAACCGAAAATGCCCAACTTTATGTGTAGCAGTAAATGTTACCACATTAGCACCTGCATTTGGGAGTTAGCACTTGGTCAGATAAACCTGGTGAAATGTAAGATCATGCTTTGTGGCAGCAAAGGTGGCAGACGCTGACTTTCTAATTGACTAGTGAATAAACTATGGATTGCTGATTCAATCAAAATTCAAGCTGGCTGACCCACAGGCTTGGGAAATTCATCACAACCAGCCAATACTTCACAGAGGCTTCAAAGACAAGGAAATGGGTGTTTTGAGTCAATGAACTCCGTCTTGTTTTAGAAGCTGGTTGTTTCCATCACAGAAAACCCTTTCTGGGAAGGGCAGAGGGAGAGAGAGAGAGAGAGAACCAATGTCCCAAAAATGTGATGCAGAAGTGAGATGCAGCTGCCTAAGCAACGCATAGAAGATGAATTAGCATCTGATAAATTCCATTGATAAATTCTTCAGGCATATCATTAAAGATAAGAGAGTTTTTACATATCATTAATGGTGGTCAAAATTTCAAATCAGGGGCTGGCTTCATCAAAGGTATAACAGGTAGATAGATTTCCATATAATGAATGCATTTCTATTCATTAAATTCTGCAAGCAGAGAAATAATGAGTAGTGGAAGTGCTCATTATCAGATACTGATATTTATAGAAAACCACCACATTGTGGGAAAATAATATAGCCCAAATCAATATTTATGAAGGACTATTTTCCTATAAATAGAGCAAAAAACTTTGCTTTTTTATCATGAGTTCTTTGTTTAATTATCCAGTTTTGCATTTTAATCAACAAAAATGCACTGTTTGTTAACAACCAAGTAACAAAAGTGCGCTACTCATTATTCCCTTGAGGAATGCACTCCCTTGCTGGATAAATGCAGTTCCCAGTACAGCACATATACATTCTGTCTTGTATTTACTCTTTACTTTTGTGTTCATAAAAACGCTTTTTATTTCTTAAAAAAAAAAAAAAAAGTAGTGACATTAATAAATGGAGCCTAGATAAAAAATAATTTCAGGCAGAAAAAAAAAAAAAAAGGCTTTAACCAGATCAGCCTTGAATATTTTACAATTCTTTTCCTGGAAAAAAAAAAAAAAAAGTGTTTGAAAGTGACCTTTAGGCGGCTAACATCATCCAAAGTGAAAAAAAGATTATTCAATTAATACTGTACATAGTACAAAAATGTTGGGCCATGTCATGGGATTTAAAACCTTATATTCAATACACACAGATTTAACATTCATGCAAGTAAATCCTGTGGGTGCAGAGTAAAACACAAACCATAGTATTTAATGAGATTCCCTATCTGAAAAATGTGGTTATGGCTAAACCCCCTCTCCTTTACAAGAAATCTAATATTTGATTTAGGTTAATGATGTCTCTTCTCAAATTAATCTTGTGTCTTTAATTATTCAAATCTTCAGCATTACTGATACCATTCTAATTATTCCCATTGCTCAGTGGTATTAGCAAAAATTATGCTTAAATTTAAAATCACTTTAATGGGGGCTATATTATTCTCACGTTCATTTGACTATTTAAGATTTCACCTCTGAGACAAAAAAGTTGACTGCAGCCAACATCTCTTTTATTAAAATCATCATCTTTGCATTTTTACCAGAAACTTAATAAGAAGCAAAGTAGACCACTCTTATTAGATTCTGCCCCCACCTTTCAACTAGAAAATCCCACCCTTCATATTATCTCCTCATTTATGCTTTTTAACGTTTTATGATACTAATATTCTTTTATGATCTGTTAGGTTTATCACTGGCAAGATTTTATGTACCTTTTCTGATGAATCGCCATTGAGAAATGAAGACTGTTGTTTACTTCAGGTAAATAAAATAGCATGTAGGACTGCAATATTGGATGATATTTGTTTCCACTGTTATTTGAAGTCAGAATATACTGTGCAAATATAGATTCTAAATGCAGTAGAAGGAGCCTTAGAAAAAGAAGAGAGGAACATATTTTAGAAAAGCTCCTATTGCTTTATATTTAATGTATTCATTTTTACCATATGAAGAGTGCTCAGATTTTAATGCATGGAAACTCCTTTCAGCATGTTTTATTTTATTTAGCATTTTCTTCTCATTTAGATTAGTGTACTGTTTTCAAAAGTCAGAAATATCCTTCTGAAAAGTCAGAAATTCCTTTTCCTTTATATTTTGGAAGTTACAGCTAAGAACTCCCAGTACTCAGTCATCCAAAACTTGCTTCTAATCACAGTCAGGCTGAAGACGTTCCTATGCAGAAGAAATCAGTCATCTCTGTGGTACTGTTATGGCACTCCAGTATAGACATCTATACCCCTAGGACATATTTGCTCAGATGAGGACAGACTAGCCTGTTTATAGGTGAAATATGAGTATTTAGTAGTATATTTACTAGTATAATACTACTTCGTACATGTATAATGCACAGTATAATGTATATGTATAATACATGTATACATGTAATATATATTATACTTGTATATAATACATGTGCAATGTACTAGTATAATACTACTTTGTACATGTGAATTATTCTTAGGAAATACTAGAAATACTAGTACAATCAAAAACAAAGCAGCTTCTCCGTGAGAGGTGAGAGGGGAGGACTCCATACTCTTGACCAGTACAGAGCCTATGGCTTTCAGTCTCTGTGACAGACTCAAAAGCCAAGCAGGTTTACTGTGGCTAGCCTGGGCTTGCCAACACAGGTGATAGAGCTTACACACTGACGGTCTTTATGAAGACATGATATACTGTTATGGATTGTTTTAAATATGAGTGTGCATGCCTGACACTACAGGAAAACAGATACCATCATGTTGGGTAGATGTGAGTTAATGTCTATTCACAACCTGCAAAGAAAGCAGTGGGAAAAGATTATGTCTCTGGGTTGGCCATTACCCAGACAGAGACTCCTCCTGACTTTCTTTCTTTCCCATTTCCTCAGTGACAGCTCCTTTGACAACATCCACTCTTCAGTCTTAACTCACATTTTGAGACAGGTCAATGAACCCATTTCAGTCCCTCTAATCATGTGCCCTGTTAGTGTCAAGCTGAAGGAAGATGAACAGAAGGAACATGGAGTTTTCCTTCCCCTGGGTTGAATCCCTAGAGAGGAGCCCTAGTGGGAGTATCTGTTGGCATCATTATGATTTAATTTTCAGTAATTGCATCATTATGTGCATTTCCACAGAATCTGGTGTTCTGCAAATGAATTAGAAACACAACAGGGTTCAACAAAAGGAGCAATACTCTCCTATACTTGCCTCATCATAGACTCTTTCTTAAATAGATCAAATCAAGATAATAACTTTCTGGGGGAGCACTGCCTAGAATAATCAGATTTCTCAGGGGAAGATAGTGATAATTATCAAGGCTGGACCTCTATCTGACCTTCACAAATACCAGTTCTGTAGCTGAAATCTAGTGGAATCAGTATAATTCAGGAGGTTTCTCTCCCACATCAATTCATTTAAAAAAAATATTTCATTTGGCCGGAGCTTTGCTGGAAGTCTGCTTTGGTTTGTAGTATTTGCTTGTTTGTTTTGATGATAAAACATACCTTGCTGACAAGAAAAAGATGCCAGGTCTGAATTCATTTATTAACTGCATATTAAACATTGTCTGGTATTTGAGAGCTTAGAAAACATGCAGTACTGCTGCAAATGAAGAGTAGTGTACAGAGCCCACTTGGGGCTGTCAAAAAATATCATCAGTACAGACAAAATAGCAGTACTGCCATAATGTTAGTAATATAATCTGACAGTTGGTCCCAAAGTGCTCGGAAGAACACAGAAGATCAGAACCCGTTCCTGGATAGTCACCTAGGTATAGGCTACAACCTATATTGATCCCTGGATCTCTTACAACATGGTCACACCTGCTCTGACACACATTTAAAACTACCTTTCATACACTTCTTAAATGTGGATTATTGATTTCATAGACTATAAAAACAACCCTCCCTGTCTTGTCAATGCATATATATAGGCTCTTTAGAGAATTATTGATCCTTTAAACTCTAATAGATCTTGCATGCTTATGAACTCTTTCAAATGTACACTATTGACCTATATGTCTGTACTTTGTACATGTGAATTATTCTTAGGAAACCTTTAAAACATAAATTATCAACAACTAAGTACATCACAGTAAAACCTCGGGAGATCTCAGCCTCTTCTGTCAGAACAGCTGCCTTTAATGCACACCTACAGACTCTCATTTAGGTGTCATGTTTCAATTTTTCAGTAGAAATCTCAAGTACAGGTCATCTTCTGATATGTTCCTAAAACATTTTTCTCAGTGTTTTAACACGGTGTCACGTAAAAGTGTTTGGTGGAGTTCAGCATGCCAGAAGTAACTCAGACATGATCACAGGGAATCATACACTGCCAGATTTTACTTTCCATGCTAGTAACTGATTTAGCTCACAGATCCCCCTCCCCCAAATAGTCTAAACCAGGTCTTATATCAGTAGGAAATCATATGAAAATTATCTACAATCATGGACTAAGAGTTTATTCAAACCTACAGTCATGTTCCTCTAAGAAGGAATCCCTGCTTAGCAGGGATTATTCCTTTAGAGTCCCAGGTGGACTGGGCTGTATAAACTGCCTAGGTTGTTTATCCCCACAGCTGGGCCAGCATAAGCAAAAACTCCAGAAGTATATGTTTTGGTGCAGGTTAAAAAAGAAGAGTTTTCTAAAAAGAAATCAAGAAAATCACTGTTATTTTACAGACTAGAAACATTATGTCTTTTTGCCTCTGGTGCTTTCCAGACTTTTTTGGTCCAAATTTTCTTCAAGTGAATATTACTGGAGTCAGCCAATTTCAGCAGCAGCTCACAAAGCAGTTCTTTACAAATTATTTCTTACGTATCCAAATTCAATGGCAGGTTCAAAAAGATTCAGTAGTTCACACAAAGCCACGAGCATTAGTTTCCATTTGAATTCCCTTGTCAATATGGAATATCAGTGAAGGGAAAAAAAAAAAAAAACTTTACTGAAATTGGCACGTTTTGAAAAAATGTCAATCCTGACAACACTTTGTTTAAGGAAAAAACAAAGCAAAACCTTTTAATAATATCTACATTAGTTAAATTAAATGTTTCATTTCATTTTTTCAAAATCATTTTGGGGCAATTAAATGGCTTTTACGTTAAATAAATAAATAAATAAATAAATAAATAGAGATGCTGTAGGAACTACTTCTGAATGAAATTTTCAATTTTTCTGAAATTTGTTGTGTCAAGCTTAAAAAAATGCAATCTTATTTCATGGGAAAATTCAAATTTGTTTTGTTCTGCTTTTGGACATTTTTCCTCTCTACAATGTAACACAAATGTTAGCTCTTGCTCACATCAGTTTTAGAACAGAGCAAATTTTGTTACCAATGTTCAGAATGCCTTTCATCCAATGAAGCAGAAGGGGTATAGCAGAAAGGGTTAGTCTCTATTTTTGCCTCTCAGCCCCACATCCACAAATGGGTGTAATGACCAAGAATAAGGCCTTCTCCATCCAGCTTCATGAATGGGAAGAATTAGTCACATCAGAACAGGGTCCATGAAGTCAGCAGGCTGAACAGGGAGTGCATTTTGTGAACTACCTATCTGAGAGAACATGTCCTTTACTCAGCCATGCCGGCAGAAAATTCCCTGGACATGTACACCCTGTCCTGAACTCCCACTTGAGATTGTAAGACAACACTCTTTCTTTCAAAACTTTAATATTGTGAAAAGCACAGGGCAGAAGGAAGCAAAGATCTCTTTGCATTAAGCTGTTGTCAGTGCCCACGCTCAGAACATGACAGCCCTGCAGCCGGTTGTTGCCCTCCCTTTTTGCCTGAAGAATTTCAAAATCTCTGAGGAAAATGTCTTAAACACCGTGTCAGCACCACACCAGTCCTTCCTAAGGGAAGGTTCTGCTCACTTGCAATTTCCCTAGGAGCTCTTCACCTTTCGTTGCCCTCAGAGATTCAGTGAGTAAGCTGTGGTAAGCTGTCTCCTTTGGGAAGACTTACACCTTTACTCTAATGCTTTTATTTACTGATTATTTGCTGTAAACTGAGTAAAAAACAAAAAATAAAAAATAAAAATTCCCCCTGGATTAGGGACTGAGTACAGATCTCCCCAGTTCCACATGACATTCCTATCACTTAGCATGCTTCAGGAGCTTCACATTCTGGTGCAGTGAGCTTCTAGATAACCCAATTCCCTGCAAGTGGACAGACAGACTAAAGTGGTCATTTGATCAGTCAGTCATCCTAATCTGCTGGTTAGCGCACATGCTGGAGAAGGTTACATCCCTTTAGAAGGAGGAAGAATTGCCCCATTTCTCCCAGAACCTCTTTGATGTTAGGGAACCCATTTAATATTTTATAAACCACAGTAGATCTGCATGTATGTGTGTGTATATATATACATATATATATATACACATACTTACATACAACACATGTATGTATGTACATATATATATATATGTATATATAAAGGTCTTGTTTTAAAGGAAAGAAGTAGCTGCATTTCCTGTAGGTTTGAATCTATGAAGTGCATCTAGAAAACAAAAGCAAGTTGAGTCCTCCGTATGGCACACACAGGAGATCTTGATGTCATGCCACATACAGGTAAAAGTGCCAGACTCAAAAAATAAAACATATAAGCATCCTCATAGTAAAGCTACATTCAAGCAGAAAACTTAGGATTTCTGTTTTAGAGATATCTAAATCGTACCCATATCATACTAAAATTGTTCATATATTTTGGTGTGTCTTTGCTCTCGGAGAAAAAGTCCGCATAAGAGACAAGTGACATAAATGTCTGTATTCACTCCTTTCACTGAGAATTCAAGCCAGAGCTTAATTGTATTCTCTCTTTTGAGACTGGTAGATCCTGCTGCATTTACAAATAATTTAGCAGTTCTTCCTTCCTGTCTAAGGACTTTTAGATATGTTTCATTGAAAACAAATCTTATCCTTTTTATCCCTTATTAAATCTGGGAAAGCTGAGGCATTCTAGATCTTCCCAGCAAATATAACCCATTTTGGTCATATGCCAAAATGGTATTATTTAAGAATTTGTTATGGCATCTTAGATATGCACAACATTTTACAGAGAGTAAAGAAATAGCATCTGCTCCAAACAGTGTGAAATCCCGGAATGTCCCTTCCTCAGTGTGCTCTATCCAGCTGTCCTGTCATGTGTGCTCCCACGTGAATAAACCTTATAGGGATCAAAACTCAAATCATCCTCAAGGATGAACAGAAAAGTAACTGCACAAAATAAAGATACCTTGAGCTGAGAAGCTCTTTTTTCTTTTTTTTTTTTTATTTTTAAGATTTTCCAGTGTGGGAATGAATTTCCTCCTGTGCACTTTAGGCAGGGAAAAGGACAGACACCTGGAATCCTCCCCAATCCAGAGAACCAAATGAAGGAACTTGCACTGAAAACTTTCCCCAGGAATCGTCCAACTTCCCATCTCCCATGCAATTGGCAGCGCAGCTGAGATATGCTCCAGAGGTCCTTTCCCACTGCAGTACCCAAAGCTTAGGAACATGTGAATGAATTACTACCTGTTCCTGTTTTCTGTGCCAGGCAGCAAATGGCCAGCAAGGCATCATACACTTCCTGCAGGGCCTGCAGAAGCTGCCACAGTAAATTTCTGTGCAAGATGGTGTTTCAAAAGCGATAGAGAGATGAATGACAGTCTGTGTTAAAGCTTTTCATTTGTAGCCTAAAATATCAAACCTTTTGTGGAGGGATATTGTTATTCCCACATACAGAAAAAAATATATGGGAGAGAGATGTCCCGGGGAAACAGAACCAAGGGGTATAGTTCATGCGCAGTCACTGGCCATGCAGCTACACCTTCAGTAGAATGACAGGTCCATGCCAGTATCGGCACTGAGGGTCCTGTGTACAAGTCTATTCCAGTATACCAGGGCCTTAGAGAGTCCTGGGGGGAAAGGAGCTGTGGTTTTTCTAGACTTCCTCACAGCAAACGGTATCCTGAAAGTGATGGGAAAGAGCATGAAGCAAAGGGGAAAAAAGCTGAAGGTGAAGAGAGCTTGTAGGAGACTCCTGCAGCATGTTCACAAAGCTCTGGGCAGACAGTTACATGCCTTTGTACATGGACTCCCCAGTCACTACTATAGCTGACTTACATTTCTGCTCAAATGCCTCTGAACTCTTACCTCTTTCCCTGTTATTTTTCAGCAGACAGCAGCGTACTGTAAATCCCTAATTGTATATGTAAGTATTAACAATCTCTCTGTAGGGCATTTCCCAGGGATTAATGACCAGATGGGAGGAATCTGATGGCCAGAGGTGCAGCCAGAGGCTATTAAACATGCTCAATCCTTTAACCACTTGCATGCTGCTGAGCTTGCGGTGTTCACTGGGTAGGACGCATTATTGGATGCCTCCCTCTGTACCAGACAAATCACTCTGAGTCAACAAAGAGCTGCGGCTGGTACTTTAAAGAAATGTTTCTGCGTCTCCCACAGCAGCACTGAAGCTGCGACAGAGCACAATAAAGACCCTCTGAATATGCCCTGTGACACACTCATTATTGTTGGTATAAAATTAAAATGCTGGGTCAGGGAATAAGTACAGTAGGCAACAGTTACAATGCAGTAAATAGGGAATAACACCATTAAAGACAACACCATCTTGCTGCTCTGAGATCAAAATCACTTGTTGTCAATTTGCTTGTTTGATACTCTATTTTTGCAGTTCATAGTATATGTGTGCCTAGCTGCCACAGTCATGGGTGCTGCTGTTCTGGGATTTTTGCACAGAATAAAAGCACAGTCCTTGCCCCAGAGAGTTTACAGTGCAGTTTTAACAATCCTTTGCTTGAACATCTCTAAATAATTAATTCAGTGTAATCTACATTAGCCATTTCAGTTTACCTGAATTATCTTACAGCACTCTACCTAGCTGATAATCATTATCTTTCAGAGTAAAATACAACCAGCAGTAAGTTTGCTTCATGGAGCTTTGAATAGTTTGAATGCTAAAGAGCTTATTAAAGAACGAATTTCCAACAGAAAATTATATTCCTCACTATCGCTCATCTTAGGGAAAAAAAATGATGAAATGGCAAAGTATAAAAAAGGGGAGATTTATTTTCCTAATGTCTGAGTTTAGGAAAAAAAAAAAAAAAAAAGAAAGATATAATTAAACTTTTAATATTTCTACTGTAATATTTAGATCTGAAGCTAGAACCAAAGACAACAAGCTAGATTCTGATCCCAGCTGACATAATTTTAAATCCTCATCATCTCCACTGAACTTAGTGTAATCACTGTGGATTTGCACAGGTGGTAATTGGGCCATAATCTGGTCCCTATATACATCGGTTTCCTACATGACATTTCAGAAAAGTTAGGAAAGCCTTTTCACAGATAGATTAAAGACCCCAGGGGTACCTCTATTTCACAAGTCAAATCCCAAATTGTTACAGAGCTGAGAACTTGTATGACATAAATTCAGCCTTGGAACAAATATCTGTAGCTATGGTATGAAACGTTGTAAATGGCAGGGAGGTTAAGGGTGGATAGTGTTGTCATTGCAGACAAGGAGAAGGGAAACTATGGTCTTTGCTATGGAATGATTTTAATCATTCTTTCAAAAGGACAGTGCTTTAAACCCATTAATTCATTAGCTTTTTCAAATTCCATTGAATTTTAACATCTTAATGTCACAGACATTCTTGCAAACAATGAATATTAGTCAGAAGTGGTTTTGTTATATTTGAGGCTCAGTTGAATTATTATCAATTTTAGGGTCAGCTCTGCCATAACAACTTAATTTTATGTTCATACAGCCAGAGGTAAAGTTCCTACTGAGTGCAGTGGTGCACCCATGGATCTTTGTTCCTTTGATTTCAGATAGCAATCAAACTCATAACTGTGAGGGGTTCCTTGTGTCTGTAGGGTTTTTAGTCATATAAAGAGTTTCAGCTCAGGCCTGTGACTGTCGAAATGCATGAAAAGGTCAGAGGGGAAGAAAAGATGTTTTCATTCCATCATGATCTACTTGTGCAGGGACCTGTCAGTTCCTTGTTTCTACATCCACACACTGGACCATGTCCACTGGGCCATGATGTAGATAAGCCCATCTCTCCCCTCATCACCTGCCTCAAGCGAATGCTGCTCTCTCTCCTGAAGATGTTGAAAGCGCTGCCATTCAGCATACTTCTTAGGATGCTCTGTTACATCAGGTGCCTTTGCAGTCAGGCAGACAGACTATGCTGTGTCCTCAATACAAGCGATTCCTGGTCTGTCACAATAAATGCATCTATTTTCTCAGCGTGAGGACCATGAATGTCCCTATAACCTATTTTTTTTCAGGGCTTTTTATACCTTTGAGGACATGTAATAATGTCAGTGAATTATTTAATTTATTTCAAGAGGATCAATTTTATATGTTTAAAGCTGAATTATATTTTGGGTAAGCAGCTGCTACTAAGAGGTCAACACTTTAACTTTCTGACCTGGTGTTTAAATACTGAAGAAGCTGTTAGAGATTTGTAGTCCCAGTCTCTCCTAGAGATTTTATGCTATAGTATGTCAAACAGTTACTGTTAAAGCTTACAAAATTGCAGTTACTGCAATGGAACTTAATGAGTTAGTAGACTGGAAAATGGAGGGCAACAATCTAACCCAAAAAAGAATGAAATATATTGTATAGTTTCATTTTAGTAGTTTGTTTTTTGTTTGGTTGTTGTTGTTGTTGTTTTGTTGTTTTTTTTCTAATTTTCCTAATGAACCTACGCCAGCTGTCTGAATACTACAGAGGCTCAAAGAAAATTGTAATTTCACAACTATATACTGACCTGATACTGTGTTTTAAGTCTAGTCAGTGTGGGAAATGCTAATTGAAATCACCATAAATTAATTGCTCTGTTTTCAGGCTGTACAGAGAAAAATTAGTATTGGGTATAACAGAATGCAGAACAACTCACGAAAAAAGGTGCAGGTATGCTTACTAAGTGACCCTTATCTTTCTCTTTTATCAAGAGAATTATTCATTAGCCAAGAAAATTTGCATTTATAAATCAGTGCTCATGGCTGTATTGTGCTTCAGCAGCTGTCTTAGATATAAACCCTGATCCCACACATACTTACACATATGCTTAATTTTATTCATGGAAATGGTCCCAAGTAACTTTAATGGGGCCACTGCAGGAATATGCGTTTTTGTAAGAGTACACAATAATGTATCAGAGCTTGCCAGATTGGGCCCATATTTGTACTTGGTGATTTTGATTTACTAAAGCAGAGAAGACAGATTCAACCTATTTCACCTTACCTAGAAAAGACCCTATCTCCTCCCTCTCCCCTCAAAAGGATACCTAAATGAGGAAATCTGATGGTGTTTCCATTGTTATCCTCCACATAAAACATAACAAACTTAAACTCTGCTGAAGGCACTCATGAAGAGTATTTTTGTGGATATGCTGACCCACCATGCAAACTTCAGGGTCTGTGCTTGCCATCTGTAACCTCTGCCCACCTTGCCCAATGCCTTCCTGGAAGAAAGATGTGGCTGTTTCACTCTTGCAACATGTGCCTGGATTCTGCCTGGAATCTGCCCTGCAGTCTTGGAGATCTGCCCTGTGATTTCCTCCAACAAAAGACAGTAGAAATACAAGGTGAATTCACACACAGAAGTAAGCTACTTGCATAAATTAACTTGATTCATCATAATAAGTGTGACAGAGAACTGCTAAAATTGGCCTCCTCAAAAGAGCAATTAAAGATTTATTCAGTGCGCAAACACACTTATTAAAGTATTATGTAAAATATCCACATTTTACTGATTATCATGATAGATTACAATACAAAGTTTAGGCTAAAATACCCACCACAGACAAAAAGACTGGATTAGTCAATCATATTGTCAGACTTGTATAGATTGATCTCCTGCAATGGTTTTATATTGAAATGTAAAGCTAAATTTCCATTTCAAATCTTTAATTTTCCTAAGTACAACAATTAGCTGTGAAATACGGAGTACAATCATACCTGTCACTTTTCCTTTGCCGTGTCTTTTTTACAGGAAAAAAAAAAAGTTATCCGTTCATCAAGTCAGGAGAAATGTGTAACCTTTAATGAAAAATATTAAGTAGGTTAAAATAAGTTTTAATCAGATGAGAACTGAAGCATGATACTAGAGGTCAAAGGGATATTTTGAATAAATAAATGTTTGAATACATTTTAATAACAGAGAGGAAGATGAAGGAAGAAATGAAATAAGCGAGAAAAAGAAGAAGTAATAAAGATACTTCTAGCCATGACTTCACCATCATGTAGTACCACTGTCTCCTACCCAGGGTGAATGGGTAGGATGACCCTGGTCATTTTTTTTGTTGGCTTCCCTTTCTGGGATGGAAGGTTTTACAGGTAAGGAGAATGTTGGAGGAGCCTGGGGTTGTTACTCATTCACTGTTGCTCTCACAAACTATCCCCATAACATGGGGTGTGTGTCAGTACTGCAGGAATATATATCACCATATATATATCAGGGCTGGGCATTTGAAGAATATGTTTATATGTTAGGTCATCCTCAGCTGCTTCTGCTGTTCGGGATGCATGGGAGAAAGCACATCCAGGGGAGCAGCTCTTACTCCTTGGGGCAGCTGTAGAGTCACAGCACCCTCCTGGGGCTCTCCATGCAGGATGAGGCCTCAAACACTACATATGGAAAGAACAAAGTAAAAACAAAAACAAAAACCCAACAAAAAAACACAAACAAAAACCCCTCAGGCTTAATTATGTGATCTCAATGCAAAAGTAGTCAAGATCTCATTAGTCTGTGCAGAAATATTTATATATTTATGTTCATCTGCGTAACATCCAGAGAGTCTTGGATCTTGGAGTAAATGGTGTTTTCTTAGCTTGTAGCAAACTAATGTATTGTGGTATTTCCTCTCAAGTGCTAACAGTTAACACCCGGTATTTTTTTTCCTTTGGCTAGCACTTCTGAATCTGTGAAATAAATGAAACACGAGCCATGAATACAGTCAATAAAACAAAAATGTGTGCTATTTGTGGTTGTATTTAGCACTCTGATCACTTATTAGGATTTAACACAACTTATTAGGATTTAACACAACTGATCTCAGGTTGCTTTCCTTACGAGAGTAGCTTCTACACCACAGCCTGCAAGCAGTTTTCTGATAACACTCCTTCCTTAAGACAAACTGTACAAATGGAGCAGAGAAAGTACATCAAATCTATTATTTTAGACTAAACTGTTTCTCCTTTGGTATATATATATATTCCTTAGTGTTTCTTTTACAATCACTACTTTCAGGAAAAATAGAGTTATCAAATTTGAGTTCTGTTTGCTTATTTGTTTTTTAACCTATCTCTAATAGATCATCATTCTCTTCCTGGACAGAAAAAAAGATGGAGAGGTTAGGAGGTACAATTCTGCAGCTTGCAGGTGTGAGTCATCCTAGTTTTAAAGCAGTGTGAATTATATGAGAGGTAAACACATAAAAAGATAAGACAAGGCTTTTTTTCCTTTTTTCAGAAAAAGTTACATCCATGTATGTACCAAATAAAGCAGTAGATTTACAGAAAAGAACACGCTGGATGCAAGTTTCTTCTGAGAACTGTGCCGGAGAAAATTGCCACAAAGGTTTCTGGAGCTGATTTTAGACTTTTGTTTGTTAATGCTGCTTTTATTTCATTTCCTGCTAATTAAAAAAATGTATTATATATTGGATTTGTACTAGCAGCACATGAAAACATAATAAAAAGTAACTGAATCTCATCAAGGAAATAAATGAAAACTTCTACTCTGGATCATATCATAACTTCAAAATTTGCTTTGTATAGATCAGGGAAAGTGTTGTAGGCTTGGATTTTGGAATGGTTGTAGTGTGTTTTTGTTTGTTTTTTTTTTAATCAGAACAGTTAATTTTGCATTTAAATGGAAACTGCTTTGAACTACAAAACTTTTCACTGTAAGCTGAATCACCTTTTGAACAGCATTTCATACACCTCTTATTCTGAGAAGTTATTTGAGAGGTTTGTATTCTGGCATTGCACCTAAAGCCAGCCATCAACAGATGCAGTGCAAAAACACAATGGAGTCATGAGAAAATGCAAGATCTGAGTCTGTTTGCCTGCTTGATTTGCTGCCAGATGAATTTACTCTATGTACACGCTAACCTGGCTTATTACAAGTCAGGTCTACCCCAAAAGCAGAATGCCTGCATTAGGAGCATGCCCTCCTCAAACTAATGTGCTCTGTCATGGATCTATGGCCTCAGCAGAAAATGACAGCCAGGTCTGTTGGCATCTGGTGGTAGATGTAGATGAATGATGTTACTAAAATTCAGTAATCTATTAGAAAAGTGAAATGGGAATAATTCATAGTGCTGTTCAATCTTCATACCTTAATCTGTTTGGTATTTTAGCTTTAAAAAATGCCTATTGAAGGAAAAGATTAGGGAAACAGTGAATCATTTCACTGGTACGGTCTTTGAAAAGAGAAGTATCATTGGCTGTGCCTTAATAAAGCAAGAGTGAAATAATTTTCAATCTTTCCAAAGCTATTAAGAATACATGTTGGTACTTATTTTTATTACTTAGATTTAACACTGTAGTAGCACCTTAAAGCGCATTAAAGGTCAGAATCCCAAAGTGCTCTGCATTGTAGCAAACAAGCTGTAGGAGAGAGCACTTTTCTCGAGTGGCAGTCTAGGTAGTCTGGATCAAATAAATAAAAAAAAAAAGTATAAGAGGAAAACAGCAATTGAAGTGACCAAGCTCAGAAAAGCAGAAAAGTTAGGATGCTTATGGCAGAACCAAGCATCTTTCAGGTCTCCAGACCCTGAATGTTGTACCTTTTTAAAATTCTTCAAATACTATTTGATATATTCTTTATAGCCTTTTGGCTTTGCCTTGAGCTTTATAGAAAAAGCCCTGAAAGTAACAGGGTTAAAGTTGCCAGAGCCCTATACGCATGGCTCCATCAGCTCCTACTGTTTCCATGGACACACTAGCTAACCCCTTGACTTTTTCTTGATGCTGTCCTATTAGAAAGTTATTTTGGAGGAAACTGGAACAGGAGTGGGAGTGGAGAGTTGGTGCTAGAGAAGCATGGGTTCTGTGAAATCCAGTGAAGACTACTGATTCATATGGGGTATTTATGCCTCCAAGAAATAGGTAGGATTTCTTTTATCTGTTCTAAATATTTTCCTCATTTACCTTTCATCTTTATTTTATTCTGCCAAAGTATTTGATATGAGCGTTTGAGCTCTCAATCAGCTATGCAAAATGAGAGATTATCTTGTCATCTCATTTTTCATCTCTTTTGATTCTGTAAATTGCAAAGGCAAAAGAAGTAGTACCTGAAGTAAGCTCCTGGCAGTGTCTGCAGCCTTTTATCGTCCATGTTCACAGCTATACCCAGTCTCTGATTTCTTCACTGTCATCATTTACAGCATCAAAGGGACAGTTATCTCTCTTTTGCTGTTAAAAAAATTAAAGCAAGTTCATTAAATTATATATACATGTACTTGACAGGTTGTTTTAGATGTCTTGCTTTAATACTCAGTGGAAAGTAGCTTGCTTTGGTACAATTAGTGCCTAACATGTTCCAAAAAATAAAAAGGATGTGTTTTTATAAAGTTATTTTTTGCATCTCAGTCTGAAATGTTATCTTGTTCCCCAAATGGGGAAAATGTGAGTTCTTTTCATTACATTGCAAAATAAATAAAATCTCACTAATACCTATTCCATTTCTATACAGCAAGAGATGCTTTATGAGACTTTCAATCAATAGCCTTCCAGAACTCACAGCTCATTACTCTACTTTGAAGAGCCTTTGGGAGCAAAGGGAAAGTGGAAGTACTTGAAGGGTTTCCATGGTCAAAAATAAATGGGTGTGCATCTGCTGAAAACAAAACAATGCTAGAAGCTCTTGCTGAGCTTTTAGTAAAGCACGCTAAAGCAAAAAATCTCACTCAGACAAACCAAACTGCAGCCCTGCTTGCCTAAGGTCTCATGTGAATATGGACTTTGAAATGAAAACACAACTCAGGATGTAAATGTCAAATATGATTTTTACAAAAGTAGATTGAACCACCACCATAGATCTGGTCATCTGAACTCAGGTACTCTGACTGTATATCATTTTAAAGGGGTTTCTTTTTATTAAATGACATATATATTTTATTCTGGCTAATATAAGCATCCATATCTGATTTAAACTTTTTCTGAAAAGGAATAATTTTCTATTAAATATTATAACAGGAATATTTCGGGTCCTATTGCCTCACTCCTGTAAAGAAATAATTCATGTCCAGTTCTTGTAGTGGCATCATAAAACTCTAACATTTTGCCATCTAGTTTCAAATTTAAAATGACACCTCAAAATGATTCATCTCTCAGATGAAAAGTTCCTTTTCTTCAAGAAGAAAAATACACGCATAGAGGTCAGCCCCTAAAATAATTGTATTTGCACATTAAGATCAAAGACTGAGATTTTAGGTATATTTATAGGGCAAGAATACCACAACAATGACAGCTGGATTATTTTATGTATCCTAATTATTTTTTGTCACAGAATCTTTGTTCCTTCATTCACTTTCAGCTACCTACCTCTTGCTTGTAGTGTTTGCTGCTCATGGCAGCATGAGAAAACCATCTTAGGGATCCAGCTTGACCAAGGCCAGGTTTGGCAGCTTTCAGGAAGAGAAAATAAATGGACAGAGGTTAGGAACTGAATACATATCTAAGAATCAGGATAACTCAGAAATCTGAGGTCACTGTGATTTTTATACACCTCATCCAGGAGCAAAAGGAAAAAGTGCGGTAGAAAGGCTAAACCCAATGCATGGGAGAAAAGCTCTAGGAATAAATGACAGGGAACTTTTTATGTCATAAATACAGATTGCAGGAGCTGAAGTATTGCAGGTGATATTAACTATTTTTTTGACAACCAATTTTCTAAGTAATTGAAAATCTACATTCTGATTTACCCTATTTTCAGAAATGCTGTACTGAGTCTGAAAGATGGTAAAGATACTAAGCTAAAAGACTTAATTCTGAAAAGGTCTTAGGCCAGTTTGTTGAGACATTTACTCAAAAGTCTAGAAAAAGTGTGAATCTGATGATGTTGAATGATGAGATAAGGAAGTCCTGAACAGCTTCTATGGGCTGCACTCTTTCCCGAAGACACCTTCTGTCTGCTGACAATTTTACCAAAACAAGGAATGATGAGAACATGAAAACTTCATTTCACCTGTCAAAACAAGCAGTGCTTTATGTGCTGCACAATGTCTATTTAAACAGTGAATAACAGTGCTTAGTACTCCAGCAGCACATCAATGCCTGCCTGTATTTAAACAGAAAAAAAAAACAAACACAGAAAGTACAGAGAAAATCTGCAGTCTTGCACCACAGGTGAACCCATATCCAATATCAGCCATTTCACATTATACCTCTGAATAGTTCAATGCATTGAATGGTGTACAAAGAACTGGGAGACCATGTCCTCATTAAGCAGTGAAGACCAGCAGATGACACCTGACCTGTATGCTACCATTCAAGCCACTTTATACGGACGTGCTATTAGCAGAAATCATCCCTCTACTCTTTGGACTCCTTCAGAATATTGTATATTTTCTCTCTGCCCTGTCTTCTCCTCAGCTGTGTCTCCATAGGTGGAGCAGGCTAGTTGCTGTTCTCCATGAATAATTCAGGATAGAAAACTGTTTTTTATATCACTTTGTGAGCAGCAATGAGTTGTTGCAAGCAATTTTGTCATCAGCCAGGGGAGCAGGGAGACAGGAGAGGTATTGATGAAGGTGTCACCTGACTGTGTATATTGGTACTCAGAGACTTATACTAAATATCTGACATGCCGGGATAGCTCCGTAAGTGCTGGAAGGTGCACCTTCTCCTCAGCCTTACCTTCAATTCAACACAAACTTAAAGCAATGAATTCCCCCTCTGTTTAGGGGTACAGACTGAGGATCCACAGCAGTGAGCACCCCAGAGCCATCACCTTGCAAGCACCCAGTGGTAAGGAAGCTCACATACTAGCTTTCTTGGGAATCTCACCTATTGAGAAAGGAAAGTCTAGATGCTGAAATGAGAGAGATTGAGTCAACAAAGAGGCACAAAGTCACATTACGTCAGCCATAGATTTAGCACCCTCCTTCCTCACAAACACAATATTGCACCTAAATAGCTCTCTGGTTAAAATAACAGTGGTTTAATGGGATAGCATTTACAGGAAACTGAAATCTCCCTTAATAGGCTGGTTATATGTGCTCTAGGGACCTTGGATAATTAGAATTTCCTAAGAAAGCAAGGCAGCAGGATAACTGTGTGACTCTTAGTGGAACATTGGCCAAGAAGAATTGACCTTGACTATTTTCCAATACTCTTTCAGTTAGAGCTAGAAACAATTTCTCAGTGAACTTTGGAAGTGAAACCGAGTCTATTTGTTTTGACAATGAATATTTGTCAAAGCATTTTAGCACAGGTTTACAGCTGTATTTCATCTCTTACATATGTTTTTCCCTTCATCTCAAACACAGAACTAAAAATACGAATGGAGACATGTTAAGAGCTTTTGTCTTTTAGTAAATCAGGCTGTTTATACTCCTTATATTTTACTATTGGAACTCGTTAACAGCAAGACTATTGTCATTTAACAGTGTTGTTTTCAAATAACAATGAAAACAGATCTTACAAAAAGATTTTTTTTTCTGCTGCTCCAATGCCTACAACTGCATAGTTTTTGCACACAATCAATATTGACCAGTTAAGCAAGATTTATTGCATGATAAATTAACATCCTTATTACAGTAACTGTATTTTGCCTATTTCCAAAATGCCTGAATTAATTCATGTCTTTGGGAAACAACATTTTTTAAATTTACTGTACCTGTTGATTACAAATCAATAAACATTTCAGTAATGTATATGATTGGTGATTCTGACTGATATCATTTTAACCACTATGATAAATATGAAATACAGTCACCATAAGAATAATGAAAATGTAATGAAAGGAAGGCAGACTTGCAATAAAGGAATGATTGTAAATGCCAGAAGAGTATTCCTATTAGATGTCAAAAATAGTGTCATATAAAAGAGACAAAGTTAAATTCATTAGCATTACTGTAATTTCAATTCAGAAAATGAAATGAGTTTGCTAACAGCAGCTACTGCTGGAGGGGAGAAGACGGTTAATTAATTTAACCTAGCTAACACTGATCTCATAAGTTCACCTGGGATCCAGTCTTGTTCCCACTGAAGCCAGTGACAGCAAAAGCAAGCTTTGATGAGGTTCCTGATATCAGAGTGATGTTTGCTCAGTTCTAAGAAAGCAAATTATCAAAGTCATAAGAAATTTTGTCTGTCTCCAAACCCTGTGTTTTGCTTATAGCTAGCCATAGTATAGGAATTATTCACATTACTGCTTTGTTAATTACTACTATGTAAAAAACATTTTCATCAAAACTATATTGTTGTTGTAAATTGGATTTTTGACTAATTAAATTTCCTCAAATACCAGTGTTTCCATGGAAATGCATTACTTTTAACAATAACAACAACTAAAAATTCTAAAAGCAGCAAAGCTCTCTCAGACATCCCTGCATGTCCCACTTCTCCACCAGCCACAGTTTTCATAAGGCACAATGCAGTTTACCAGTAAGAGACAGTGCTGCCCATCCTGAGAGAACAATGAGAAAACTGGGCACTTAAGCCACTGCAACCCATGCTTGCTGGAGACCGTGTGGTGGGTCTCACAGACAAAACAAAATCAGTTTTTCAGTACTGTTCCAGTAGTTCTCAGAGAAGAAAAACAATTCTATAATTCTAGCTGCAGTATTCCAGTCCCTTTTAGTAGGGTATTTACCTAATTCCACAGTGCTGGGAAAGATTTTCAGCCATTGATCTGGGATACATGCTATCTCAGGGACTCAGCAAGAAATCCCTCAGAGTTTGATGAAGAACATTATTCGAAATGGTTACTATTAATCTTCTTTTGGAAGACTGTCCACAAAGTCATTGCTCTGAATGTTAGAATACTTAGACTACTTTCATTTTCAACTTGCCTCTATTTAAGATCATTCATTCCTGTTTTTAAACAACTCTTTCCCTTCCTTCCTGTTTGCCTCAATCCGGAAGTAGAAAGAGTTCATGGGTTTGGGTGGGTTTTATGTTTTTGTTTTTGCTTATTGGATTAAGCAGACGAAGATCTTTTAGTCTCCTCTGCAAAGGTTTCTACATTCTTTCACCATTCTCATTCCAGTAGTTCTTCTCTGCATTTGTTCCAGTCTGAATGTATGTATTTCTTTGTACACATTTCCCAAGTGGGACAATGCCCAAACTGCTATCTGTTATGAACTCAAATTTACCTCGAGATCAGCTATTTCCTTTTGCTTCTTCCTGTCCAAACTTTATTTCCAATTCACAAGCTCTCTGCTTACTGCACAAGTCATCTCCACCTTAGCAAATAAATAAATAAATAAATTTTAGCATGTCTTGGTATCATTTCATTTCTATTAAACTGTATCTCAGAGTCATTAAGCTTTTGTTATGTGAGATCTCTCTCCTCTGTATGAAAGACATTTCTGAACTTCACACCATCAACAAATTTCATCAGCACTCTGACACTTCTGGTGGCAAGGGCATTTCTAAAATATTTAAACTTAATTTGACAAAGAACATTTGAATTTCTCCACTGGTAATCTCTTACAAATCTGACAGTTTTTTTTCTGTCAATGCAACTTGTTCTCATCTTCTTTTAGCCAGTTCATTTAATGCATTACAGTTCTCCTAGTAACCCCCATCTTAACCCTCTTAACTTATAATTTCCTATGTGTCGCTATGTCAAATGCTTTTCTGAAGTCCAAGAAAAAAGATGCGATCTACTGCATGTTATGTGTCAAAAACTAGCTTTCATCAAAGAAATTTCTCAAGAAAATCTGGCACATACTTTCTTTGGTAAACATCAATTACTTTTTTTTACCATTTACTACAGTGTATACAATTCATACCATTTCTTCCCTTTTCCTGAACATGACTGCCTACATTTTTTATTCCCTAGTCACATATTCTATCTGCCCTTACTGAAGAGGTTTGCTAAATATATTTGATAGCAAATCTGTGAGTTGATACATTTTTATTTTTAAAAAATATATTGACTATTTTTTTACAAATAGAGCTATTTTTTCTTCTTTTACTGTTGAGTGCTTGGGTAAGAATAGACTAACTCCATTAATACCCGTACAGTCAAAGTTTTTCCTTATCCAATGGCTCAACCTTTCTTTACTATTTTATTACGTCCTAGCAAAAGAGTGGTTGTTAAAGGACTGTGCTAGACTAATTTAAAAAAATCAGATCATATTAACTTTTTCTGCCTTGGGATCTAGAAAAGAAGTTTAGAATTGTGGCTGAGGCTTGAGACTACTTTAGATAAAATTGAGTGACTTACAAATTCAAGTGGGGAAAAAAGTGAAAAGCCACTGTCATTTTTCAGAAGGCCTGCCACTTTGAGATTGCAGTGCCTGAAAATATTCCCTGCTTAGTGGCATGCCCTTAACCTTGGAGATGACTTCTCTTTACCTCCTTTCACAGAATATCTGGTTTAGAATAAGACAAGCAAATGTTTTGAGTAGTAACTTAATGCTGGTGTTTGGTGATTTCTATCATATGAAATCATTTTGAGTCCTGACAGATCTGAAAGGTCCCAGGTGCCCTGAACAGCTCTCATCTTCTTTGCTCCCTCAGAGACTTATTCTTATTTAGTGCTCCCACCTGTGTTGAGCACCTGAACTCAAGTCTGGCCTCTATATTTGTTGGAGTAGGACTAACAGCAGTAAAGCTGTTCTATAAATGTTGACGATTTTAGCTGGATAACCATGCGTACTTCAGCTGGGAAATACTGATTCTTAGCTTTCTGGAAAGCAAAATTGAAAACTGCACTACATGCAGCTCTGCAATTGAAAAGCTGAAAGGCTTTTTTATTGAATATATTTTGCCTGAGATGTGCATGGCTTTTCTTGTCTCAAATACTCTCCTTTTGCAGATCAGTCTGTAGATCCAAACACATGATGGCTTTTTTACTTTGTGGTAACTTTTTTTATCATCCACATGAAAGTTCATAATTCTGAACAGAGAACAGAAGATGATCTTTGAAGGGAACATCTCTTCAAAGAAACAGATTGAATATCTGCTTGGGGAACACTTTCAAAATTCTCCATTCGGAAATTCTATAGTAATATTCTGAACAATTCTAACAGAAATCACTAATTCTGATTCTTTTCAGAGTCATTTGCTTTGGGATCCAGTAGATCTTTGTATGGTATTAGTATAGTATATATTAGTATACTAGTTCCTGTTTCTACAGCATTACATGACAGCTGGGAATTGAGTGCACCCTCAGTAAATTTGCAGACAACACCAAGTTCGGGTGCAGTGTTGATCTGCCAGAGGGTAGGAAGGCCCTGCAGAGGGACCTGGACAGGATGGATCAATGGGCAGAAGCAAATGGGATGATGTTCAACATGGCTAAATGCCGGGTCCTGCACTTTGGCCACAACAACCCCATGCAACACTACAGGCTGGGGGCAGAGTGGCTTGAAATCTGTGCAGAGGAAAAGGATCTGGCGGTGTTGGTCAACACTTACCTGAACATAAGCCAGCAGTGTGCCTAGGTGGCCAAGAAGGCCAACAGCATCCTGATTTTATTAGGAATAGTGTAGCCAGCAGGATCACAGAGGTGATTGTCCTCCTGTACTCAGCTCTGGCAGTCACCCCTCAAGTACTGTGTTCAGTTTTGGGCCCCTCACTACAAGAAAAACATCGAGGCCCTGGAGCGTGTCTAGAGAAGGGCTATGAAGCTGGTGAAGGGTCTGGAACACAAGCCCTATGAGGAGCAGCTGAGGGAACTGAGTTTGTTTAGTCTGGAGAAGAGGAGGCTCAGGGGAGACCTTATTGCTCTCTACAACTTCCTGAAAGGAAGGTGTGGGGAGCTGAGGGTCAGCCTTTTCTCACAGATAACTAGTTATAAGACTAGAGGGAATGGCCTCAAGTTGCACCAGGGGAGGTTCAGTTGGAAATCTGGAGAAATTTCTTCTCAGAAAGAGCAGTCAGACATTGGAACCGGTTGCCCAGGGAAGTGGTGGAGTCACTGTCCCTGGGGGTGTTCAAGGAAAGGTTGGATGTGGTACTTAGGGAAATGGTTTAGTGGATGATATTGGTGGTAGGAGGATGGTTGGACCAGATGATCTTCGAGTTCTTTTCCAACCTTAATGATTCTATGATTTAATGACACAATACTCTACAAGTAGTTTCTTGCTAACAACTGTTTTCTTGATTTCCCCAGCATAAACTTTTTTCCTCTTACGTCATAGGACATTTTTCTAATGGATATATAATTTTTCTAGGGCCTCCTGAAAAATAAAATAAATTCTTTCATACTTTATAAGTTCTGTTTTCTATATTATGTTTGCAGTCTAGCTCCTTCACTTTATTTCATTTTATTTATTCACAATAAGTGAAAAGGGTTGTAACAAACCCTCAAATAAAAGGGTTTGTTACATTCCTTTAGAATTTGAATAGCGTGTGAATTCAGATAATTTCATTTTTGACTGTTGAAGTAAGAAAATCAATAAAATGTTTATCAAGTGTATGCTAAGAGGGGACAAAGAGAAATTACAAGGGAATGCCCTTGTCATTTCTCCTCTGCTTTTACCTCAGAAATAGTGACTGAGCAATCTGCATGTGCAAAGTTCTGCTCTCAGCCAGATGTATGAAATTCCCTTTGAAATTAATGAGAGTTCCTCATGCATATATTAGACCAGGATTCTGGCCACAGAGTTTGAAAATGAAAATGACATATTTATTTATCTAATCCAGGTTTTCTTCAGACAAATTTAAGGAATTAATATTTTGCCATTGTTACAGACTTGAATTGCTGTCCAGCAGTGTGTTTATACTTTTCAAAGATATATAAATAGTCACAACTATTCTACTGTGGACAGCAACTTATATTACAGAAAAAAAAAATAAAAAAAAATAAAAAAAATTTAAAAACCTTTATTTCTATAAAATTTCACTGCATATATTGTACGTAGTTATAATAAGGAAAGTATCTAAGTTTAAGAGGAAAAAGTCATCACCTCAACTAAGTAAATTTGATGATAAAAACTTACGTTTAAACCAGGGTTACAACAATGAATTTCACACCAATTTCACAGAAGTGTGTAAACTCAATATTGAACCTGTTATATAGCTTATTCAGGATAAGGTCCTAGACATCTGCGTTATCAGATGCTGAGCTGAATAGACATTGTGTATACAAGAAGAGGTAAGAAATTTTGGACCAAACGTTTGTGTGATTGAAGAAATGTATTTTTTTTAATCCTCAAACTTTATTTTTCATAAAATATTTTTAAAGATGAGATCTAAAGTACTGGATAGGCCTAGTGATTAGCAATACTGTTCAAAGGTCATATTCTCTACTGTGTACTGATGCTGGTGAAATTTCACCAACCCAAAATCCACTGTTGATTCCTGAACACCATTCCTAAGCATTCTTTCAAAGTTCATAATGACTAAACACAGCACTTCAGAGTTAGATCAGCATCTTCTTTATCTCCACATCAGCTATCTAATGCTTACAGTAAAACGATCCATTCCAAGCCAAGTAGAAATGTGGTGATTTGTACATGCTCCTAGCAGAAAGGCGTTCATTCTACATTCCACAGAAACGCATTAATTAGCATTCCTATAGAGTGTCGCAACACAGAAATAAAGGGATAATATATATAAAAGTGAGAAAAAGATTTATCAGTACTTTGAACCTCTTTGCACAAATGACTGCCAAAAAGTAAAGACAATGGTCCTGTAGCATACCAGAAGGGATACGCAGTATATTAGTCCTACATTTTTTTCTGATCTTGAGGGGAAGTATTTGGCATTTCTAAAAGTTAATTAATTCATTACAGAAAGGAAGTTTTGAATCAAAATTTTAAGCAAGTCTACAACCAATCTTAGAAATTTGAATATACTAAAAGAGGAAAGAAGGTTATTCTGAAATCACATCAAAGAAAAATAGGTCAGTACTATTTCAAAAACCCTGAGGTCACATTGATTTTAGATAGCTCCACTTTGGTCATACTTGAAAAGGGCAAATAAATATTTAAGGAAAAATATTTCAGATGTACTCTACAGAGTGCTGCTACTTGATTCAAATGAGGAAAATAAAATCAAGAAGGCAGCCACCCTCACTGGCATGTTCAGAGGGAGAGATGAATCACAACGAACACCCTGAAGATCAATGACTCTTAGCTGTGTCAGAATGATGTTCAGGAAAGCTCTTTGGGTTCCTGAGCTTCCATCTTTTTCACTTTGAGATCATAGATTGCCAGTTCAAATGCTTTTATCGATCAAGCTATCAGGTAAGAAGACAAGTCCCCAGTTATTTAGTACTTCACAAGTCAAAAACACTGTAATCAAGAAAATGTATAGCTTTAAACATTGAGATTATCACAAAATAAGCTAAGGCCAAGGATGTTCTATTTTCAGTGTTACTGAAAAATATATATATAAACCAAATATATATATATAAACCAAATGGAAGTGGAAAGAATATGATGTACAGATCCAGTTCAATAAGCCAGTGATGACACTGATTTCACAATTTCTGCATGGCATTCCTCATGAATTACTACTAATTCTCTTCAAACCTTGCCTTACCTTTGCATCATATGGAGTCTAAAAGAACTATTGGAAGATTTTGCCATAAATCTTAAAGAATGACAAAAAACTGCACACTAGCTGGGAAATAAGTGTGTGACCATGGTAGAAACTACCAACTGTCTGCAAGTTGCAGAAGGTATATGCTAGAGTATTTTACTGAACAATATCTCAATACACAGACTCACTTGCAATATAGATTCTGATAAAGAGTGGACATTAAACAAAATATCAAAATTAGGCATATGCAAAACAGCACCCCAAAAAAAAATAGTTTTTATTTGTTTGTTTGTTTTATAAATTCACTCATCCGTATTATTGACCACATCCTAGGGAAGGCAGACCAGAAGACCTAGGTAAGACCCAGGCAGACCTAGGGAAGTCATTCCAGAAGCCATATGCAACAACAATACTCAGATAGAAGAATATATATGCATATATGTATGTATATAAAAGTTTACATTTCATTTACCAGCTCACCGTGTGCACATTACAAGAGTGCAGCTCTCATGTATGTAAAAGGTCAACAGGAACTGTACAAAGTTAAATTAAAAAGCTCACAAATGAATTCTGCATGAGGCTGTTTCATAAACACAGTGATAACTACATATTCTGGCAGGGTTTCTGTTCTTATCAAGATTTCGAATGGGTTAACTTTGCATTAAAACCTTGCAGTTGTTCTCACCTTTCCACCAGGGAGCTAATCAGCCTGGTTCTTCAAAACATGCTAAAAATATTCCATAAATTTGTCCTCTTTGTGATCCTTAGCAGTGGACACAATAACACATGTAGAGTGTTCCACCAGAAGCCCTATATGTATTTTTACGAATATCTCACAAATGACTGTGCTAATCCCATGATAAGAAGCGGCACATCCTCAGTCAGTTTTGTATATCATTACTGGACTTTTTAAAAGCAAAATGACCATAACTAAAGACAAGCTACAAGGTCCAGCTACTACACGGTGAAGAAAAACCTGGCAAACACGAAATACTGAAATGCTCTTTTTCACAACAACAACAACAACTAGAAAAAAATGTGCAAAATTATTCTGTAACATTGTATGACATCCACATTTTTGTGCAAGACTCTCAGGTCATCTGGGTATCAGCTTCCAAAATACACATTTTTCTTCTTTCTTTGGGAAGGAAAGAAGACACATGAAGTGTGCCTCTGACTTATGTACATTTTGCTTGTTTTTTTAGTTTTATTAAATGACAAGAGTAGATAAAGAAGGGAAATATTGTCATGTGAAATTTTTAGTTTAGTCAGAAATTAAAATTTTCAAAAAGCAAAGCAATCTCCCAAAATGCTAACTCACAAACAAATTTCTGTATTGGAAAGCTTGCAGCTGACTTTATTTCAGCAGGGTTTATACATTCCAGAGTCAAACATTTTCTAAACATTCTGGGGAAAAAGAATTAATGTTATTATTATTAATTTATTATTGCCAGGGAAAAGTAGCTCGTTGTGCTACATGACCATAGGAAGCATGTAGTTTTGTATCTGTTTTTTTTATGACCTCAAACATTCAAAAATTATTTTGCATTTTCCTAGTTTGATTGTTGTTTATTTGTTTTCCTTTGGCAGCAAAATTACAGGAAACACTTTCAAAAATCATGTACGGAACAGACTTGATATTTTGAAAAACACTTTATTATTGCTGTTGATGATCAAAAGACTTTCAAATATGAAAAAAGTTATATACAAAAATATATGAGGATGAGGAAATGAGAAAATAGGAAGGGCGAAGTTCGAGAAAAAATAGAAAATAATGCAGTAAAAGTGTTGAAAGAAAATATGATTTAGCAGTTGTTTGTGATTACCTTTGCCTATTTACATTAAATTGTAAATTCACTATTTTCCTACTACTATAAGCCAGACAGGATCTATTGATTAGGAATATTAATTATGCATTTACAAACCTTTAGTCACAGATAGTTTGTATATTTCTATTGTACAGCTCTTTGCGATAGATTTTCTATATTAAATAGTCTATTGGTCATGAACCAAATAAAAACTAAAAAATCAATGTCTTCCCTATGTATTCATTCTGCCTTGTAATTGTTATTCACAAGCTAATGATTATTCTCTTACAGTCCCCAAAAATATAATGGAAAACATTAGATGTTTCATAATTTGAATGCACCGCTCCTCTCCACTGTGTTCTTCTCTAGTGCAGAATTTAGCAGTCTGAGCTGATGATTCAGGTTGTTTGCCACTATATTTTTTCATGGTCTTCAGTCACAAAAACTTTTTAATGTTTTATTTTCCTGTTTAAACAAATACTTTTTCCAGCTTGTACCTGAATTTCACCAAACTTTTGCTGCTGCACCTAATTTTAAGGACAAGCTTCGATTATGTGTTTTCAAGAAAATATTACAACATAGGCTAATGTATTCCAACAGTGAATAATGAGTAGCTAATGTAAGTTTTAAAAAAGAATTATGTCAAAAAATGTGTTTTCGCTATCATCTAAAGATCACACCATCTTCCCTTCCTCTGTTACATAGCAGACTGTAGCCAACAGCAAAACCTGAAAATACAATCTTTAGACAAAGAGATTCTACTGTCGGTTTCATCTCTTTAAGACAAAAAATATATATATATTCTAATGAGTACTAAAGGTTTCTTTCATTTATTTCAGTTTCAAATAATCAAATGTATTTGTGACTGAAAATAATTTAATCTATATTTGTATTGAGAAGGGAAAAGATTCTGATTCTTAAATGAACTTTTATTTTATATATATGTATTCCTATATTCCAAGCATCTAAAACTTTTGAAGACTGGGGAAAGCAAGAAATTGTCCCCAGAATCACAGACGTGAGCATCTGTAACTACAGAGAATGCTTCTTTCTTCTTCTTCTTAAGGACACTACCTCTAAAGGAAATTTTAACTGAATCTTTGTATACCTCCTTTTGGGATGCTGCTGCCCACATATCTTTGCCCACATCTCTGAGACCATTTTCTTGGGAATAAACTCAGGTTTCCGTGCCTACAGAGAGCTTCAAGAGCATAATTTGTATCACAGTGAAAAAGCCTGTGTAAGCCAGCATGTAGCAGAACTGATGTCATCATGTTTACTTACGGGCTCAAAAAGCAGTGGTATGCTATAGGGAGTGTTTTCAGCCTGTCAGAAACCACACTGGATTCATCTCACAGTCTAGCACTGAGCATTCATCTCTACTGATATTTCTTAAATGTATCTGTTAATCTACTAACAGTACAACTCCTTTTTATTTAGAAAATGACAGTTAAGGGACTACATTTGGATGTATGCTTTATACCATACCACTGTAGTTAGAGCATCTACTGAAACTGAGAGGGACCTGGGCTAATTTCTTTCCATCATCTGATGGGAGAAAAATCTATTTCTCCAAAAGATTAAATTTTCATTGGAATACCAGCTATTCTGGGGGAGATGCCATTGATCCATTTTGCATGGTGAATATAAAGATTTATTCAGTCAAAGATGCACACAAAAAGCAAGCTCTCACTCACTCTGCTCATGGACCCTGGCAGCAGGTTTGCACCTTCTTCCAGGTGTGCTCCTCCACCACCTCTGGACTAAGCTCCCCCAGATTCATTCTGGGTTGGAACCACGCCACCATGGGACCAACTCTGTCTGTAACCAACTCACACGCCCTGGTACAATGCCACAGCTCAGGATTTCTTTGCCACTTGATACAGTAAAGGAAACATATTACTACTAGCAATACTAAAACTAGCAACTATTTCTTTCCACTTTTCTTGTATTTTATATCTATGAGTTTACATAAAATCTTATCAATAATTAATATCAGAGACAAAATAACAGAAGTAACATTAATAAATATTTATATTCCATACCTTTGAACAATTTCAGATATAGTTATTATTCTAATAAAGCTATGAAGTTCTTTAAAACTCTGCTAAAAGCAACGAAAAAGAGTACTGTATAAGAACTTCAGATTAAGGTCATGCTTTTCAGCTCAACCAAAGCATTTTAAAAATGTCACCCATAACTATAATGTATTTCAGTGGTTCCACCATAAGAGACATCTCAGATTGGACAAAGTAGCTTTGAAAATGTACTGTAACTTAGCATTACCACTTAGAATAAGGATCTGAAAGAAAGCGTTATCTACATCTATAGCTGCAGGATAGAAAATTGATGAAAATTTTGCAAATTAAAGTTGAATGACAACCACAATCTCTACATGGTGGTTAAGACCCCCTTGAGCAAGTTTTGGAGTAGGATCAAATGTTAGCAGAAATCTAGAGGCACTAGTTTGGTAGGTGGATTGAATTTAAAACCTGTAAAAGACAGTGAAAATACAGAGGCAATGGGACCCTTGGTGAACTCAATGCTGCCAGGGATAGATCTTTAACTAGAGATCTGAGGGTAACTCTGATATATACTTGAGAAGTTGAATCAGATCTCTACTATGATCAGACCAGTTTCTTTCAGACTTTCTTCCCCCAAGGACAGCACCATATAGAGTACACTATCTCCCTTCACATGTGCTGAAGCCATGGGCTTAAACTAGGCTCTATAAAAAGATTTAGAACCAAGGCCTGTGAACCCTTCTCTATGAAACTTATACATGTAAAAAATGATGTGGGAATTCTATTTTTACATGATTGCAAAGATTATCTAACAGATGATCACAGGCTCTTTCCTCCTCATGTATTTTCATACACCAGGAAAATTATTATACCTCCCATCATTACTATTGCTCCTGAAGCCTCAGCATATTGCAATTTAGAGATGGGTAGCCTATAATTCCTTGCACTCACCTCTGAAAAATTTGGAGCTTCTGAAGCATCAGGAAAATATTCCTGATCAATTCTGATGCAGTTTTCAAATCTGAGGGAAGCATTTCTCCTACTGAACCTCCAAGTCTGCAGAGGAGCTTCCTCAGGAGCAAAGATCACCACCCTTTCTCACTTGTCAATTCTGGTAAGACCAGAACATAAGAGAAGAAAATAAGGAAGTCTTCTGAAGATTATCGTTAACTGTCATATAAAAATAGAAGTTGTTGAGGCTAATAAGTTCCAAAAATCATTTGTTGATCTGGAGGTGTTTGAGCATGCATGAAAACTTTGACATTTGTAACTTGAAATTTTTCAGAGCAGTATCGCTCAAGAAATACTAAATGGGTGTATGTATAATTTAAGTTAGAACTTCAAAGCTTTTATATCAGCAGAAATCACTTCAGAACAGGAGTATTTATGAGACATTTGAATTATTCCTGCTGTGCAAATCATCACTCTATATGTCTGTGGTAGCTTGGCATGATCCTCATCTTCAAATTGAAACAGGGACTGTGTATACTATATTCATTTACTGGACATCAAAATAGCAGCTCTAGAAACCACATCGGTACAGATAATTCATGGTTGACTAATTAGAGATATGGTTAATAAGATTCTCTGCAAAACAGAGCTGTAAACATCCTTTGTATGGATAGAGAATATGATCTGTTTTTCAATGGTGGCAGACAAAGTAAGAAGAAGAGTTGCAAGTTAACAGCAATTCAAATGAAAAGGTCAAAATAGGCGGATTTTCTGCTCTCTGCCTCAAAAAGGAGAAACTAGAGCTGAGAAAACAGTGTAGAAAATACAGCTCTTTATTTAAACTTGTTTCAAGTTAGTTCACACTGAACATTTTGCAGAAGACAAAATCTCTCCTGTCAAAAAATCCTAAAAAAGAACAAAAATTAGAGTGTTATGAGAGTCAGGTAATGAAGGGAAATGGTCAAAGGAAACCCATTTTCACTCCTATGACCACCGGAATGCAGATATTCAGTAACCAATAATTACCTGGAAATAACTGATGGGTAGAAAATGTGTTCTGAGTATCCAACACGCTGGATAAGTCAAGGAAAAAAAAACTTTTTTTTTTTTTTTACTATCCAAAGCTGTATAGACTGCTTAGTCCAATGAAATAAATGTCTTTTTGTCTTGCACTTACAGAATATGAGCCTTAATTACAAATAGCGTTGCAAACTGCAGCTTATACAACAGCTAGCAAAAAGCCCTGATTTTTATATAAACACAGAATATGTTTTTTGGTTTTTGTTTTCTAGCCTTCACTGTATGACAGCAACATTTGAACTGTTACCAATTCATTTGCTTTAGCAAGAATATAAAGAATCTTCATCTTCTGCTGCACCATGGGACAGAACCATTCCCAGTCACCACTTCTGTAGGACCACGAGGGAAAGATGTACCTTTACCTAGCGGTTTTATAAAATTATAGGATACATGGAGAGAGCAACATGTTCCCTTGTTCCTTTCCACACCATTTGTATGGAGAAGACCATCACAGAGGAAATATTAGCAACCAGTAGAGGTGTTTGGAAAGACTCTTTCCACACTGCAGAAATTTTCGTGATTTTAATATTTTTTCTGTTTCACATCACAATTACAATAACCATAGCTAAAAACCTGCTTTCACGTATGAGTCTGTTATCATCAGTCCAGGCAAAAGGGAGTTGCCTAACATGGAAGTCTCAGTCACGGAACAAAAATCTTTCCTAGCAAATGTGTCAGTAAAAGCAGTCCATGCTCCCAGGAGTTTAGGTTTCTATGGGCAGTATATTTAATTCTCAGCCAGCTCTAGTGGACCAATAGTCATTCTGTGCCAGTACAATAACTTGCTGGAGATTATTAAAGCACTGAGCCAGTACTTTATACAGTTGTGTTTGAAAACATAAAAAAAAAAAAAAAAAAAAAAAAAGTTTTTTGCCAGTATAGTTTATTTTATAGGAAGAAATGATATAAATTATAGCACACTTCCCTTTCCTGGCACAAGCTGTCTACACAAAAAGCATTTGCCACAAGAACTAAAGCACCTTAACTACATCAACAAACCTGCTGTAATATATAAAATTCCTGAGACAGGCACAATCACTCTAAGAGCTGCTTCAGGTGCAAAAGTGGACTTCATGTCCTTGACCCTAAATATATTCCTAACTTAATTGCAATCCAGCCTTTATAAAGCATTATAATATGTGGTACCATCACAATAGGCAAAATATGCTGAAAATAAAGCAATCATTGTTATAGAAAAAAAAAAAAGGGGGGGGGGAATATAAAGGCAAGAACAGGTGAATAAAGTGAGCAATCCAGAAGAAATGCTTCAAGAAATGCTTCATTCCTGTTGAAGTTACTGTCAATACTTGTTATTGCATTGCTGGCCTTTGCACAAGATTTGGCCTCTGGGCTCTTTTAGTGGAAAAGTGGATGGAAGAGAATGAAAAAAAAAATCCTAGAAAAGGCAACTGAGAATGTAACTTAGAAGACAATATCACAAGATTTTCCCCTTTTCTTTACCCCTTTAAGTTTAACAATTTAGTGTGCCTTCAGATTATAAGGAATTAGATTTTTCTCTTCTTTTCCTTTGTTTCTTTTCATAAACAAATACTGCAAGGTCTAAAGGAGATGAATAATAGAAACATAGAGACTCAGGTATATTCATAACCAAATAGCTTGTCTTGAGTTCATTGGAAAATGTGATATGAGTGTCATGCAGATCGTTAAGAAGTCTCTGGTATATGACCAGATATATTTTTCATGTTTCCATGGAAATGTTTTCAAACACTGAAAGAAAACAGAGGTATTCATTGCTGCCTATTGAATCTTCTGTATTTAAAAAGCTATCAGCCAGTGAGTGGAAACAAAACCAACCAGACTGAGTTGACTAATCGTGAACCATGATTAATGAGTAGTTAAAATGAACTGTGGCACTCCTGTGAAAGCAACCTGTGTCACTTTTGAGTGGTTAAGAATTATGGCCCATAAGAAGATGCTTTGTTCTCAAAATCCTGAGGCTGTTGAGGGTCAGGGTGTTTCTGAAGTGTAAGACAAAGCAGTCAGTTTTAGTTCAGAATGTTCCTTGGCTGAATATATGTAAACAATTAGAGCCAGATCTAATCTGCTTCAATCAAGACTTGTTTACTGAAACACATTTTCATAAGGCTCTGCAGAAGGACTAGAACCGTTTAAGTCTTCAAAACATCCCTTGTTGACCATTTATGTCCACAAATGCCTATGCTGAAATTTGTGATTCAAATTCCATTCTAATTTTGTTCAGTCTTGAAATGCTTTTAGAAAAGATCTAAGGCACTATGGCCTCCTGTCAGCTCCTACATTGTAACTTTTACTGGCTACCCATTCTCAGAAGTGTTAGACTATCTTGGATATGATAAATATAGGGTCAAAACAGCAGCAATCCTTTTTTCTCATCCAAACTGATATGCTAGTCACATGCTTCACAGAAATTCTTTTAAAATGGAAATAGCTTTCTTTTGTGAGATAAACCATCATTTTTTACTGTGTTGTACCATAAAGTGTATGCAAGTGAGACTTTCAAGGTTTTAACTAGAACCAGCAGCTTCTTAAGTAGGAAATTATTTTTGTTTAAAAATTCTCTCTTTTTCTACTTTGAGAGAGAGTCAGAGCTTCCCTACAAGCAAGTTAAAAATGCTTCTCTTTACAACACAGAGTCTCTACACTCTAATTTGCTGTATTTCAAAGGCTTTACAGAGATGCCCACCAGCTTACACTGATACTTTTGCACACTGAAGAGACAATTAATGTTTTACAGCAGGAAGAGTCTAAGAACTTCCATTATTCAAGGCTAAAACAAACATACACACAGACAAAAAAAGAAAAAAATCCTTAGAGTTCTTGAGGTATATGAGTCTAGAGAGGACAATGTCTCTTCTGTTTTTTTCTTTTTGACATATAAGAAAATAGAAAATGTGATTGCAAAGGAGATTAAATAATTAATCTAATCTGAAAACTAAATTGGTAAATAGGTATGGGCCAAACAGGTCTTTTTCTTGAAAAATATTGCCTTCTAGCTTATGAAAGAAAAATTCTGAAACTCTTTTGTCTATTATTCTGTAAAAATAAGAGACGACGGAGTCATGTAGCAGCTGGGAGGCATTAGAACATTATGGTCACATAATAAGCTTGCAACATGCTGCTCCACCTTTAAAGCTCAGACATGCCATCTTTTCTTGTCATCTTTTGGAAAAAGGAGCGTGTGTGAATAATAGTCAAGACCTAGGAAAGAACAACCATATGAAGCTGGATCAACCAACCACCTGTATTAGAATCTGTGTCACCAAAAAAAGCACAAAGGGGCAATGAAGCATCCATTTGCCATGCAAACACAATCACATAATTTTTCTACAGAGGTTTTCTGCCTGCCAGGGGCCCACATTTGTGAAATAACAAAGAGTCTACCAAGCTTGGTAAAGCCAGAGGACTACCACCCATTCTTACTCTTTCATGTTGGGTGAAATGAGTGTGCAACAAGGGGACTCCAAAATATCAAAAGGGACTTTATGCCCCATAGAAAGATTTTGAAGGGTTCAGGAGCACAGTTAGTGATCTCCTCTATCCTCCCAGTTGGAGAAGGGACCCAAGAAGAAGGAGACGAATGGATCAGATGAATGATCGGTTGTGTGGCTGGTGCCACGCTCAGGGTTTGGGGTTCTATGATCTCGGACACACCTTCGAGAGACACCAGACATGCTGACACTGGATGGGGTGCACCTGACCTGGTGAGGCAAGAGCCTTCTGGGCAGCAAGCTGGCTGGGCTTATTAGTAGAGCTTTAAACTACATTCATCAGGGGAAGGGGTTGTACCACTGAGTGACAGTATAGAACCTGTGAACACTGACACTAGGAAGCAACAGGGAAATACCTGTGAATTGTCCTAAAAGAATTATGGAGGGCTTCTCCAAAAAGGTGATGGGGCCGATAGTCCAGCTGAAGTGCCTCTGCACCGATGCATGCAGCATGGGAAACAAGCAGGAGGAGTTGGTAACCGCGGTGCAATTAGAAAACTACAACCTGATTGCTATCACAGAAACGTGGTGGGGAGAGTCACACAACTGGAACACTGCAACCGAGGGCTACAAGCTTTTCAGAAGAGAGAGGCAGGAAGGGGGTGGGGGGCGGGGGGGAGGTGTTGCCATCTATGTTAAGGAATGGACAGTTTGGAAGGAGCTGCCACTGAGAAACAGCTACAGACACGTGGAGAACTTGTGGGTAAAAACTGAGGACCAGACCAGTAAAGAACAGCTTGTAGTTGGGGCCTACTACAGGCTGCCTGATCAAGGGGTGTCGGCAGCCAAGATCCTCCTGCTTCAAGTACAAGAAGCATCACACTCACAGGCTCTCATCCTGATGGGGGACTTCAACAACCTGGGTGTCTGCTGGGAATGCAACAAAGGGGGCTGTAAGCAATCCAGGAGACTCTTGGAGCATGTCAAGGATAAGTTCCTGGTCCAGATCTTAGACAAACCAACCACAGGAGAATCATTACTGGACCTGACGCTCACCAGTGCAGATGACCTCATTAAATAGGTAAAGACTGGGGGCAGTATGGGCTGCAGTGACCACACCCTGGCTGAGCTTGTGATCTTGAGGAATTTTTGCTAAGAGCAAAGTCAGGACTCTGAACTTCCAAAAAACAAACTTCTGTTGGTTTTACCCAGCTGGGCAGCTCAACTCCACCACAACCACTCTCTCACTTCCCCTCCTCAAAGGAAAAGGGGAAGAAAGGGTCTCAAGGGTTGACATAAGGACAGGGAGATCACTCATTAGTTATCACAGGCAAACCAGACTCAGCATAGGGAAATTAATTTAATTTAATTAATTAATTAATTAATATTTAATTTAATTTAATTAATTTAATTTAATTTATCACCTATTACTAACAAGCTACAGCAATAAGAACAAAAACAAACTAAAAACGCCTTCCTCCCCATCCACCTTCTTTTACCTCCTCCCCCTGAGCAGCACAGGGGAACAGGGGAAAGGGGTCTGTGGTCAGTCTATGGCGTTTGTCTCCGCTGCTCCTTCAAGATCACTCTCTGCCCCTGCTCCCCGTGGGGTCCCTCCCACGGGATGCCGTCCTTCCTGAACTGAGCCTGCGGGGGCTGCCCACAGGCAGCAGCTCTTAAGAACTGCTCCCACACGGCTCCGTACCACGGGGTCCATCCCCCAGGAGCAAACTGCTCCAGCACGGGTCCCCCACGGGCGGCAGCTCCCCCCAGACCCCTGCTCCTGCGTGGGCTCCTCTCCACGGGCTGCAGCTCCGGCCCGGGGCCTGCTCCTGCGGGGGCTCTCCATGGGCCGCAGCCTCCTCCAGGCCACATCCACCTGCTCCACCGGGGGCTCCTCCACGGGCTGCAGCGTGGAGATCTGCTCCGTGTGGGACCCATGGGCTGCAGGGGGACAGCCTGCTCCACCAGGGGCCTCTCCACAGGCCACAGGGGAACTGCTGCTGCGTGCCTGCAGCACCTCCTGCCCTCCTGCTGCACTCACCAGGGGGTCTGTGGGGCTGGTTCTCACTCCTCACTCTCCCAGCTCCTGTTTCACAGCTTTTTTTTTTTTTCCCCTCACTGAAACCTGCGCTCACAGAGGTACAAACAACATCACTTATTGGCTTGGCTCTGGCCAGCAGCAGGGCCCTCTGGAGCCAGCTGAAACTGGCCCTTATCTAACATGGGGCAGCTGCTGGACTCTTCTCACAAAGGCTAGCCCTGCAGCCCCTTGGTACCAAAATCTTGTCACATAAACCCAATACAACTTCCAGCTGTTTAAAGAATTAGTAGATGAGATCCCCTGAGACTCTGTCATTAGGGACAGAGGAACTGATCAGAGCTGGCAACTCTTTAAAGACACTTTTCTTAGAGCATAAGAACTCTCCATCCCCCTGTGTAAGAAATCAGGCAGGGAAGGCAGGAAACTGATGTGGCTGAGAAAGAACCTGCTGTTAAAGCTGAGTTGCAAGAAGGATATACACAGGCAGTGGAAGAAGGGACAGGTGGCCTGGGAAGAATACAGGGATACTGTCCAGATGTGCAGGGATGGAATCAGGAATGCCAAGGCAGAGATGGAACTGAGCTTGGCAAGGGATGCAAAGAATAACAAGAAGGGATTCTGTAGGTACATTGGCCAGAAAAGAAAGGCCAAGGAGAGTGATAAACGAGAAGAGAGAACTAGTAACAAGAAACATGGAGAAGACTGAGGTACCCAACAATATCTTTGTCTCAGCCTTCACTGCCACTCAGGCTTCACTTGTCTTTCATTTCCCTGAACCTGAAGATGAGGGCTGGGGGAGCAAAGTCCCTCCCACTGTTAGCAAAGAGCAAGTTTGAGACCAACTGATGAAACTGAACAGATACAAGTCTATGGGGCTCAATGTCATGCATCCCAGGGTCCTGAGGAACTGTCTGATGTAGTTGCCAAGCCACTCTATCATATTTGAAAAGTCATGGCAGTCAGGCAAAGTCCTCAGTGACTGAAAAAAAAAAAAAAAATTGCTCCCATTCTTAAAAAAAAAAAAAAGACCCAGGGAACTACAGACTGGTGAGCCTCAACTCTGCGCCTGGGAAGATCATGGAACAGATCCTCCTGGAAACAATATGTACATGCAAGACAAGGAGGTTGTCTGAGACAGCCAGCACAGCTTCATCAAGGCCAAATCATGCCTGACCAATCTGGTGGCCTTCTATGATGAAGACTGACTGATGGCATCTACCTAGGATTCTGTAAGTTCTTTGACACAGTTCCAAACTTCTTTATCTCTAAATTGGAGAGAGATGGATTTGAAGAGTGGACTACTTGGTGGATAAGGAATTGCCTGGCTGCATCCAGATAGTTGTGCTCAGTGGCTCTATGTCCAGGTAGAGGCTGGTGACAAGTGGTGTCCCTCAAAGATCTCTCTTGGGATCAGTGTTGTTTAATATCTTATAAACGATATAGACGATGGGATTGAGTACACCCTCAGCAAGTTTGCAGACAACACCAAGCTGAGTGGTGCATTTGATACCACAGAAGGGAGGGATGCCATACAAAGGGACCTGGACAAGCTCAGGAAATGGGCCCACCATGAGGTTCAACAAGTCCAATTGCAAGGTGCTGCACCTGAGTTGGGGCAATCCCAAACATGAGTACAGGCTGGGAGAGGAACTCATTGAGAGCAGTCCTGCAGAGAGGGACTTGAGGGTTTTGGGGGATGAAAAGATTGACATGAGCAAGCAATGCGTGCTTGCAGCCCAGAAGGCCAACTGCATCGTGGGCTGCACCAACAGAGTAGTGGCCAGCAGGTTGAGGGAGGGGATTGTCCCCCTCTACTCTGCCCTTGTGAGGCACCACTTGGAGTAATGCAACAGGTCTGGGGCCCCCAGCATAAGAAGGATGTTGATCTTTTAAAGCAGATCCAGAAGAGGGCCACAAAGATGATTAGAGGGCTGGAGCAACTCTCCTATGAAGAAAGACTGAGAGAGCTGCGGATGTTGAGCCTTGAGAAGGCTCCAAGGAGACCTCCTTGTGGCTTCTCAGTACTTAAAGGGAGCTTATAAAAACGATGGAGAGACAGTGATAGGACAAGGGGGAATGGCTTTAAACTAAAAGAGAGATTTAGATTAGATGTTAGGAAGAAATCTTCACTCAGCGGGTGGTGAGGCGCTGGAAGAGGTTGCCCAGAGAAGCTGTGGATGCTCCATCCCTGGAAGTGTTCAAGGCCAGGTTAGATGGGGCCCTGGCTAACCTGATCTAGTGGGTGGCATCCCTGCCCGTGGCAGTGGGGTTGGAACTAGCTGATCTTTAAGGGTCCCTTCCAACCCAAGCCATTCTATGTTTATATGATTCTATTATTCATTTAATGTAATAAGAGGACTGGGTTGTTATTTTATAACGAGGGGAGCAGAAAAGTTACTTTATTTTTCTAAATGCAGTTTTTTTAATTGTCTGCTAAATTATTACGCTTTGTTCATTTTAAACACTTTACAATGCAGCACATGAGATGTCAGGTACTTGAAACCTCCAGTGTCTGCTGAAACCAGCAATTGTAACTTATTCATCAGAGCTCTGGCTATGCTAGAAGCTTGAAAAAGTCTACTAAAATAGACAGATTTCTTTTTTATTTTTTTAAACATACTTTATCCATGGTCAAATTTGAACATACACCTACAAAGCAAGGGGTGACTAGTAATAAAACAGTGCATACATGTGTGGTAAGAGTTTTATGTAAAGGATACTAAAATATGTGGAAAACGTTTAGAAAAGAACTATAGAGTTGATCTCAGGTCTGGAATAAAAATACCTCACACTGACAGATTTAGAGCATACAATTTGTTGAGTCTGACAAAAGAAACAGGAGCTGGAACTTGATTATAGCATGGAACTGCCTTGACAGGAAGAAAATAAGTACCAACCACCTTTACAATCCATAGGAACAGCACACCAAGAAACAACTGTGGGGGCTGGAGGTAAACAAATTAACATTTTAAAATTCAGCATGTATTTTTCATTTGGCTTTCAAAGAGGGAACTGTGTTGTGTCTGTTTTGTCCATCTGTCCATCTAGACCTGCTCATTCTTGAGCCTTTTGATAAATCACCACCATGTTTGCCACAGAAGTAGATTTATTATCTCAGAAAGGCTGTCTCAGAAATAACTAAATCTCCACAAGTTGCCAGAAAATAAGCAACCAGAGGAGAAAGACTGCATAGATTCTCCCCAGCAAGGGAAAGACACATTCAGCTCCCATAAGGCAGCAGAGAATCCATACTGGAAAATCTGTTATCCATGCTTTAACTATAAGAAAAGTTTCCATTCCATCTTACATGCTGCTAGATACTGGAGAATCTGACTGCAAGACATAAAGCCACGGGAATACAAGATGTTACTTCTACTACTCACAAAACTAAGGGCTAAAATGAAGGTGATTAAACTCTGGAATAACATAAGAATGGAAGAAAATCTCCACCTTAATATATTGCTATTTCCAATAAGATCAGGTCACATCAGTCTTTGTATGTCATAAGAGAGTTTTTCTCCTGGACAGTCTCACATCTACACAGAACAGAGTATCAAAGGGTAGAGGAACAAAACAAAGAAGCATCAGAATTGCAGAATCATTATGTAATCAAAAAAGGTGTGAGCTTTTTTTCTTGGAAGGTGGCCAGGAAAATGGGACAATGGGCTATTTCCCATCTCAGTGAGAAAGAACACAGCCTGAAAGCTACAACTGCTGTGTTGGTCATGCACACCTCAAGATTTTGGTTAAGGTAGAGTTCAAGTACTACCCTCACCATTTTTCTTGTATGCAGTATATACATGCTCGGTGTGACCCACCCAGAAACAGGCAGCCTCTGAACAGCAAAAGTGTGGCAAAAAAAAAAAAAAAGATTTGTTGTACTCATTTGAATGTGCTCGTGGTTTAACTAGAGGTGGAGTCATAAGGGAACAAAAACCTACTTCATGTAACCAATAGGTCAACCAGAAGAGCACTCACCTGGAAGGTGAAGGAAATATTTTCAAAGCTCTGTTGCTCCTGGTTTAGATTAAGGGTCTACACCTGGCTTTTTGTATCTCAACCAACTGTCTTAGCCAGTAGGCTTTAAAGGCAGGTCCACCTTTTTCCTCTCCTTTCTTAGTCCAAAGCATTATTGAACTATTTCATGCAATGACAATAGAGTTATCCAAGAAAATTGCACTTATGCAAGGTCTAATCCAGCTCTAAGGATGCTTGCTAAATAAGGCCTTGCTCATGACAAGTCAGAGAATGTCTGATTTCAGGATTTTACCATGACTTGCAGATGTGGGTTTGACTGTGTGACCATGAGCAAACCACTATCAGAGATGGTACTTCACATTCCAGGTTAACCAACAGTGAGACAATTATTTTCAGTAGTACAGTGGTGTCTAAATTTTGGACATGAGCCAGGAGGACCACAGAGGCTGAGAAAGTTATGAGTCATGAGGCTTCTCCTTACTTTACACATCTCAGGTCGCTCTCCATTTGCATCACCTAAAATTTCACATCGAATTTGTTCTCCACTGGAATACTACCATTGTTTCTAACACATGGCTTTCCAGGAGGGATTCTTCTTATCTGTGCAGATGCTCTGCATTAACAGTTGTGAGATATTTAAAATAGTATTCAACTACACATCACATATGAATGAGCCAAATTTACTATATAACCTAACTTACCCTGGGGACACACTTAATACTCATCATTATCTGCCTATAACATCTCATCTATATATTTTATCAACTCTGATCATAAACACATTTCAAGATCATTGAAGATAATAACGAACAACAACCAGCCTCATCTAAATCCCATCAACACCCCTCGAAAACCCTTCAGTAAATGATTGCTTCTGACAGTTGTTTTTGGGGGATTTGCTAGTTAGTGAATTCTTAATCTATTTAATGTGCTTGAGTGACAATGCACAGTGACAATATTTAATCAAAATATCATACAATACTAAGTTAAAGGCCTTATGAAATTCTAGTAAACTGAGCTATTATTTACCTCTATCAAACAAAATTGCATTTTCTCACAGAGTGAACTCATCATCATCATATTCCTAGACCTTTCAGGGGTTTGCTTTACACATATATAATGCTTTACACATTATAACAATGATGAATTGTTAAAAAATATTTTCAGCTTGAATATTTTCAAGGTGAATTGATCTGAAATACGTTACTTGGCTACTAGTCTTCATTCCAAACCTCAACTGATGGTAAAGCAAAAGAAATTTCATACCTGCTAACCTGTGAAACCAATGTTTTCTTTACAGCCCACTTTGTTTATCAATGTGGTTCACTTACAGTTTAACAGGTCTCACTCACTGACTAATACCTAGGAACTATAATTATGGGAGAACTATATAATAATGGAGTAAAAACAAACAAACAAAAACAAAAAACACCTCTGCCGCTATGAAAAAAAACATCTGGGCATTTTAAAGCCTAAAGTGTTTTCTGTTTTGAAGTAGAGACTATTTAACATCAATCTCTGGTCATTTCCTTTTGCCTGCTAATATTTTAACAAGCTTTTCTTACAAATCAGTAAGCTACCAGATACTATGCCTAAGTTTTCAGTCCATACTGAAATGTTTAAAGTTAAGAGAACAAACAAAATATCAATTTGATATATCAGGTGGACTTGAAAGAGAGCATGGTAGAAGAAGCAAAGAAGAAAGAGGAAGGTTATAAATATGAATTCTTGAGTTTTGCTAGTCCAGGGCACTAGTGGTGCCTCAAGCAAAACTTGTTCCATCCAATGGCAGAGATGCCTGAACACGTTATAGGGTATAGTGTTAACTAGATCATCTCTAAAGGGTTTTATTTTAACAACATATGGTGGAGATCACTATTAAAAATTGAAAGCAACACAAAGAAGAAAACATGAAAATGAAAAGTCATGGTTAGCTTTTTTTTTTTTTTTAAAGAGTGCAATTTTTTTTCCAGAAGTTTGCTGAAATTAACCAGCTTGGTCCACTACAGCAAATTTTTCAAAAGCATCAACTGGCATTAAAATGTCAGCACTGCCTCTTCTCTGTTCCGAAAGGTGTCTAACAAACAGTTTGCCAGTATTTCCACAGCCGCTAACAACAGCCCAAAGATTCTTGGTGAAGCTTTAATGTTTTCACTGAAAAGAGATTAGAAACCATTGTGCATCACACAGCAGAGGCTGATTGGAAACTTCCGATGAGCGTTAGTAAAGGTTAGATCTGGTCCAACTTGCCATTGTGGTGTAATCTAACTCCTATCTCAAAGTTCTGTCACAGCCCTTTATATGAATGACAGCAACAATCTATTTCTACACAGATCTGTGGCAAGATTACAACCAAAAGACCAGAGCATGTGGGGCTTTCTTCTTCCTCTGACTGGGAGGCAGCAGTTTGCTTCACAGACTATTGATTTCTCTGCAACAGTAGTTCCATTAATACCTGTCTCTTGTTAAAAGGTTGCACCCTCCCCAGCCAAGAATAAAATCAAACACTAAAGGAAATAACACTGAAGATCTGTCTATATGAATATGGGCAGTAAATGGTGAAAAGTACATTCAAAGATTCATTTAATATTTCTCATTTCACTCCTCTCCAATAGTGGGTTCACAATTATTTACAACAGTCCTAAGCAATACACACAAATACTCACAGAAAAAGCTTTAGTTACAAAAATGTTCAAAGAAAGGAGAGTGCTGGTAAATGACAATGTGCATCAGGCCTTCCTGCTTTCTGGTGCATAAACATAGGATGGAGTTACAGAAAACAAGACAGAAAGACAAAGAAAATACTTGTATAGGGAAAATGAGATGTTGTGAGTTTTGTTCTCTGAATGTAAATAAATTCTCTAATCTCACTTTCATGATTCTTTATTGCCCTTGTAAATTATCTTCAGTGATATAAATGAGGTAACACCAGACTTGTGCCAGAAGTAAGGTAGCTTTGACGTTGAATTGGAAGCCAGTGGAGAATTTCTCTTTGTATGTTTACATAGGAACATTTTCTCAGGAAGCGTTCACAAATTGGTCTTGAAAGCTATTTGTGGATTTGCGAATCACTCAGTGAGGAAACAGAAATGTCTCACTGCTGTTTTCTATTCTTAGAGCATGGCAATATTGCAAAAGCTCAAACATTATTGACAAAAGCTACTAAATGCCAATACTCCCATGAATGCACATCTCCCTCTTTCACACAGAAATTGTGAGCTATTTCTGTGGCTGCTCTTGTCTCCAGGGTTCCTCAAAAAGCAGAGCCAGAGTACATAGGAAAAGGACAGACCTGGAGTCACACAAAAATGCTACTATCTAGTTCTGATACAAATTTTCCAGTGATATGACTTGTGCTGTGTATTCCAGATATGACGAAAAGCAAAGACCTTGGAAATTTTGATCCTGTAAGTGGCCTGAACATGGCTGGAGACCAGGCTGGTGCTGAGCAGCATCTCTACCTTTGCATCTCAGTGATGAACCTGGAAATATGCCACATTTCTTGGCCACAGAAGAATCCCACAAATAGTGACTCCTCTTCCTATGAGTTAGTATGAATAGCAATAAAGAAAACTCAGCACTGACTATGTGAAAATGCCATAATGTGACAGTAAGAGACTTTTGCACTCTTTACAGGCAATGGCAGAAGGTGTAAGGCAAAGAAGACTCGAGGCCATTAAATTTAGTGTGGTCCATTTAGGCAAGACTTCTGCCCACTTGAACCTCCTTATGAGGCTAGATTTGTGGCAGATTTCATTTCTCTACTTCAGTCCAATATTGTCCATTATCACCACTGACATAAGTGTTAACATAATTTTGTAAATTTTTCAAATAACATCTTTGTCAATACTTGCTGGCTTAAAAGTTTTCAAAAAAAGAGATGAGTTTTTTCAAACTTATTTTCCCTTTCCTCTTCTCCCTCTACATGAAAACATTCTCAGACATTTTCCTTTTAGTAAATTTTCAATTAACCTGTGAAGTAGCATTAGAATGCTTTATGGAAAAGTCTTGCTTGGTTAGTTATATTGTGGCTAAATGTCTCTCCTATGTGATTAAAAAATAAATATTCAGCCATCTTATTCCTAAGATATGCAACTATATTATTAATAGTTCTTGTTTGGTACCTGACCTTATTAAAAAAATAGTTGATTTTCTTACTCCAAATGAGTATAAATAATTCAAGATGTGTTTTTCTAAGCAGGTTGTTACCTATAAAGATGTAGCTTTTAAGACAGCCTTTAGTATAAAATATATATAACTACTACATATATTATTAACAGGCACACAAAATTGTTAGCACAGTACCTTATTATGAGAAAAAACAAATGAGGATTCTGGTACAGACTTCTGTATCAAAAGAGATGTGTGAAAACAGACTGTTCTTTTCTTAAATATATCTACTTTCCCTTCATGGGAATTTAAAAAGAAAAAAATCAATGTAAGAGCTTCATGATGTTTTGTCTCATTATTGTAAGTTCAGAGATAGCAGAGCTTGTCTCACTGAAAGGGAAAATAAAAGCATGTCTCACTGGGAGGGAAAATAAACATATTTGCCATCGAGAGGACAATCTGCTATTTCATTCCTTTGCTGCAGTTCATATTATGATGGTCACAATGTCGGGATTAATTAGACCAGAGGGTGGTGTAAATGCCAAAAGAAAAAGTTGCCGTACATCTGTTCTAATTTATCTCATGGATGTTCCTTCACTGAGTAAGTGAAGAATGTGGCTTGGACCATCTGTGACCCAGATAGAGAGAGCAGGATGTCATGTTGCCTTGCGGGTGCCAGGACAGGAGTTGTGACAAGAAGGTCAAAGGATGGACTGAAGAGTGCTGGGGAATTTCCATTTGTTGTGTGCTAACCTCTGATTGGAGAGAGGTAGGAGAGACTCTCAGGTGGCTTCTGTGACCTTGAAAGGGAAATTAAAGGCTGGATCCACTCTAGGATAATCTAGTGTTAGCAAAGGAATAGACGTAGCAGATAATTGCCCATATATAAATGCAGAGGTAGTGACAGGAATAAAAACAGTCAGAAAACTAGTGGGAAGAAGAAAAAAGTCTCCTCTAAAACCAGTTTCAAATAGGACTTAAGATAATCTGTAGGAAAGAAATAAAACTGGCAGAAATTTACTCTTTTTTTTTTTAAGATTCAATACAAGTTTTACATTGACCTTTACTTTCAATATAAGTTTTTTATAAAATAATATGGAGGTGCCTTTCAACAAGATATAACGAACAACGAGCAAAAGCTGTGTGTGTTCAATCAGTTCAATAAATTCAAAAGAAAAGAGCAGCCAAGATGTGCCAGCAGAAATGCCACGTGCAGTTTTCAAATATTGGGTCATACAGAATATGAGGAATGTTAGTTAAGAAAACCATAAAATCATAGTCAACCTGAATGCATTTTTCACAAGCAGCTGCCTGACAAGTACCAAAATTCAGTTAAACTGGGTCAGCAAGAATCTGTGTATTTATCTGGTCAACACAACAGATGTTTGGAAAGCAATGAGTTTTAAAAAAAATGGAAAAAAAACATTATTTGAAAGCTGAGAACGTTCTCTGTAAACAGCCAACTGGAGATGAGTTTATAATAAGAAATAATGGTCATTAGAAAGTCAGTGCAATTTTGTTTTGCATAAGCTAAGGGATCACGTACTGGGGTTTTAGCTTTCCTCCACGTGCTAGGAAAGAATTTAGAGAGGTGTAATTAACAATCATGCTTCTACAGGGATTAGCTGAAGAGAAAAAAATGGTACAAGGAGTGAAATTAGCTAGCAGTGCTGTAACACCAATAGGAGAAAGCACAGTATGCAGTTTTGTTGAGAGAGAAAGAGAGAAAGAGAGAGAGGGAGAGAGATAGAGAGAGAAAGAGAAAGGAAAGAAAGGAAGAAAGGAAGAAACGAAGAAAGGAAGAAGGGAAGAAAGGAAGTCGGCAGTCAGCAGTCCTGGCTATCAGGGGAGGTCCCAGTCGACTGGTGGCTAGCAAACGTGATGCACATCTACAAGAAGGGCCGGAGGATAGACCCGGGGAACTATAGGCCTGTTAGTTTGACCTTAGTGCCAGGGAAGCTCATGGAGCAGATTATCTTGAGTGTCATCACGCAGCACTTACAGGGCAACCAGGCGATCAGGCCCAGTCAGCATGGGTTTATGAAGGGCAGGTCCTGCTTGACGAACCTGATCTCCTTCTATGACAAAATGACATGCTTAGTGGATGAGGGAAAGGCTGTGGATGTGGTCTACCTTGACTTCAGTAAGGCTTTTGATACCGTTTCCCACAACATTCTCCTCAAGAAACTGGCTGCTCGTGGCTTGGACTGGCGTACACTTCATTGGGTTAAAAACTGGCTGGATAGCCGGGCCCAAAGAGTTGTGGTGAATGGAGTCAAATCCAGTTGGAGGCCGGTCACTAGTGGCGTCCCCCAGGGCTCAGTACTGGGGCCGGTCCTCTAATATCTTTATCGATGATCTGGATGAGGGGATGGAGTGCACCCTCAGTAAGTTTGCAGATGACACCAAGTTAGGTGCGTGTGTCAATCTGCTCGAGGGTAGGAAGGCTCTGCAGGAGGATCTGGATAGGCTGGACCGATGGGCTGAGGCCAACTGCATGAAGTTCAACAAGGCCAAGTGCCGGGTCCTGCACCTGGGGCGCAACAACCCCAAGCAGAGCTACAGGCTGGGAGGTGAGTGGTTGGAAAGCTGCCTGGCAGAGAAGGACCTTGGAGTATTGGTTGATAGTCGGCTGAATATGAGCCAGCCGTGTGCTCAGGTGGCCAAGAAGGCCAGCAGCATCCTGGCTTGTATAAGAAACAGTGTGGCCAGCAGGTCTAGGGAAGTGATTGTCCCCCTGTACTCGGCTCTGGTGAGGCCGCACCTCGAGTACTGTGTTCAGTTTTGGGCCCCTCGCTACAAGAAGGACATCGAGGTGCTCAAGAGAGTCCAGAGAAGGGCGATGAAGCTGGTGAAGGGTCTGGAGAAGACTGTTCAGCCTGGAGAAGAGGAGGCTCAGGGGCAACCTTATCGCTCTCTATAGGTACCTTAAAGGAGGCTGTAGCGAGGTAGGGGTTGGTCTATTCTCCCACGTGCCTGTTGACAGGACGAGGGGGAATGGGCTAAAGTTGCATCAGGGGAGGTTTAGTTTGGATATTAGGAAGAACTTCTTTACTGAAAGGGTTGTTAGGCATTGGAATGGGCTGCCCAGGGAAGTGGTTAAGTCACCATCCCTGGAGGTCTTTAAGAGGTGTTTAGATGTTGAACTTAGTGATATGGTTTAGTGGAGGACTTGTTAGTGTTAGGTCAGAGGTTGGACTAGGTGATCTTGGAGGTCTCTTCCAACCTAGACAATTCTGTGATCCTGTGATTCTGTGAAAAAGGAAGGAAGGAAGGAAGGAAGGAAGGAAGGAAGGAAGGAAGGAAGGAAGGAAGGAAGGAAGGAAGGAAGGAAGGAAGGAAGAAGAGAAAGAAGAAAGAAGAAGGAAAGAAAGAAATAAAGAAAGAAAGAAAGAAAGAAAGAAAGAAAGAAAGAAAGAAAGAAAGAAAGAAAGAAAGAAAGAAAGAAAGAAAGAAAGAAAAAGAAAAAAAAAAGAAAGAAAGAAAAGTTTTAATAAGGCATCCACATGAATAGGTATAACTATGAAGGAAAAAGATTCAAAAACCTCAAGGATATGAATAAGGGTGGGAAAGAGGAGAAATTATATGAAGCAGCAGGAAATTTCAGGATGAGTGTTGTGAGACAGTGTCCTGCAAATGGAGCCTATGAAAGTGAAGAACAGCCTCTTCAGGAGCTGCTGAACCATATGTCTATAAAAAGCTCCCAAGAAAGCATTAAAAAGACAGTCAGATGGAGTTAACAAGCTTTCATTACAGGTAGCTAAGCTAAATAATAAATGCCTAGAGGTCATTTCCACAACTAGTTTTCTACAGAACTACACTTAAATTAATTAATGAAAAGTTTGAACTTTCATTCAAAAGTGCATTGAAACAGGTTTAAAATTGTTCCAGGAAGGTTTTGCTTAACTATTAATTTGCTTTACTAGTACTATTCTGAGCAAAAGGATTACCAAAAGATCCTACTCAAAGAAAGAATTGGGAATAACCTCTGGGATCTTTCCACAGGCTCAGAGGTACAAAATAATCCTGACTTTATTTTTCATGAAGCTTCCCCATTCACTCAAACACCAGCAGTTCTGAATTACTGTGTTATTGTTTTCTTCCTAATGTCTGCTATGCATCAGTGGTTATAATGGAGAAAGATTGATAGAAAGCTGAGATTTAGTAGCAACTTAGCAATTAAATTGAGCAACTAGTCTTTGTTCTACTGTTCCCTGGTGGATGCAATCCTGTTCATTAATCTACTTGTTGATTATAGCCCTTCCATGATATTGATCTGTGTTTCACAATCCTGTGGTTGCAAGAACATGCAGTTTCCACGGGCAGCTACAGCACTGCACACACTCTGAATTAATGCCGAAATATTTAAAGCCAAAAAAATAAAAAATAAAACCACAACCTCTAGTTGTCTGTAAACTGATTTGAGCTAATATACTTTTACCATGGCAATGTTTTATTTTTCCCTCCAGTCACTGTTAATACAAACACAAATTTAGACAAAAGAAAAACACCTTAAAAGTTGTTTGTCTCAGTGAATCTCACAAATTATATTCTGTAATTGCTGAATCAAGGTTAGGTCTTTACCACAACTTCTTCCCCTGGTTTCGGTACATTTGTGTAGACAGGTACAAGAAAACCTAATATTTGTCATTTATTCTCCAAGACATAATAAATGTATTTCTTCTCCTTGACTCCTCAGTCCATATCCTGAATCTGCTTTATCATTATTTGGATTTGTACTAATTTAACAAGTGTTTGGTTTATTATTTGTTTATTTAAAGAACGCATGCTCATATGGAATAGTCCATCTGTGGATTCATCCATGCTTGAATTGGGTAATTATCCTGCCGGCTGCCTTCTCTGTGCATTCATACCACCAGATCCAAGATCGGAGGGAGAAGCTCCAGGCTGGAAGAGGCCTTCACATCCCACCTGGAAGAGTCATGTAGGGCAACAGTCTAAAGGAGAGACATTATATATGTATACATATCACCACACAAAGAGACAGAAGAGGTGTTATAGGAGATATGCAGGAAAGGGGAAGACAAACCTTAACACCAAGGCTGCCTGGAAAAAGTATGTAACATAAGAGCAGAAGAAAAGCAGGCCTGGTGGAATGTGTGCACCTCAGGAGCCCAGCCCCGTGCCTTTGAGGGAAGGACCACTGTGTCAGCGACTTTCCTCCAGGGAGGCAGAGAAAACACTCCTGAACTATTTTTCTTCCACGTATCTCTTGTGATGAAAAGGGTGTCACTGGAAAGAAGAAAGAAATGTTGCTGAAAGGAGAACAGAAGGAAGAAAAATGACTGGATAGAAGAAAGGGACTAATGGGGAAAAAAAAGAGAAATGTGAAATGAATAGAAGCAGCAAAGTACAAAAAGTAAAAGGAGGGAAAGTAATATTAACCAGAAGATGGAAAGATTTTCTGCAATATCTATCTTGAAGAATAAAGACAAAAATGGATGCATGAAACTACAAGGTCAGTTTGATTATCAGTAGGAAGGCTGTCTATAATAAGATACTAGCCCAACGACGATGAGACACTGATGCATTCATATGCTGAGGATTTTTCTTTTTAAACATTTTTTTCCTCTCCTGCATCTAGAAGAACCTGAGAACTCACCTTTTTTTTTTTTTTACTTTTTTTTTTTCCAAATCACCAATGATACTGGTACAAAGAATAAACACAAAGTTACAGTCCAGGTGGGTTCTTAGTTTTACTGGTTTGGTGCAGGATGAGATACTCACCTGAGCCTCTTTTAAACTATTTCAGACTACTTATAAAGATTACTCAGTATCTTCTTCTGGTGCTATTCCATTTAATATGGATTTAAATTATTTAAAATATTCACTGGGTCAAGAACTATGTGAAAGCTCTGTCTCGCTTGCAATGAAGCTAATAACCAAGGTGGTTTACGACCATCTTAATCACTGTTTAGCTCAACACTTCATCAGGGATTACAAATCAGGCTTGATTAAAGTGAATCCATATGTTGGCCACTGGAGTTCATAGCCTGACATCTTAATACAAACCCACCTTTACCAGGGGGGTTACATGAATATGCTGGACTGTGAAATGAAGCATAAGTACGTATTTGCTTTGCATTCTTTCTTGCCAGCAGCCTTTGGCAGTGAGACAGAGCAGGCAACCAAGGGCAACATCATCTTAAACTGGAGCTGGATCCATCAGAAGTCTTCTGTCTGAGCATTAGTTCTTGATGCAGTGGTAACAGTATCCACCTGAGAAGTGACAAGGCCAATTCACATCAATTCCAGTTAAGCAGAACAGGTATTTACCCCTTGTATTGCTTAGAGAAATTTCTTACGTCTTACAGTATCCAGTTCTGTTTTTTTCACCAGCAGTTTCTGTGGATCATTGAAAATGTTCCCAAAAACAGTTTGTCAAAACAGATCAAAATCCATGGTGTGTTTACACTTTACTGAAGCAGTATGGCTTGTTTTCTGCTTTCTGCCCAGTTCCTAAAGCATACAGACACCTTGAGCAGAACAACAGACAGCTCTAAATGAGCCAGACACTTTCTCTGATAATATTTTTGCTATCAAATGTCTGGCTGTACTTATTTTTCACTCCCTGACTGCTTGATTCATTGCCAGTGGTTCTCTGCCTGTGGAAGCATCCACCCAAGTGGATGGTTAACAGCAGGATAGCTTTAAACATTGGCCAGATTTCACATTGCTCATCCAGCAGGAACTGCCTGGAAAATGCATGTTGCCGGCACATCTCCTGGACAGCTGGGTGCAGAGAGGTCCATGGCTGAGACCATCATGGCCCCCAGGCCCTGCGTGGGCTCCATGGCACCAGGAGCTGCTGGGGCTCCCACCCTCTACTAATCAGCTTCTTAAACTGTGGTGGTTTCACACTGATAGACAGCTCAGCTCCACCACGATGCTCTCTCACTCCCCCTCCTCAAATAAACAGGGGGAGAAAATATAATGAAAAACAGCTCATGGTTTGAGATAAGGACAGGAAGATCACTCACCAGTTACTGTCACAGGCAAAACAGACTCATCATAGGAAGATTAATATAATTTATTACCCATTGCTAGCAGACTAGAGCAGTGAGAACTCAAAGCAAACTAAAAACACTGCCGCTCTGCCATGGTTTCCATGGGCTGTAGGGGAACTTCTACTCCATGCCTGGAGCATCTCCTGCCCTCCTTCTGCATTGACCCGGGTGTCTTCAGGGCTGCTTCTCTCTCATTTTCTCACTCTTCTCTCCCAGTTGCTGTTGTGCAGCAGGTGTTTTCCTTTCCTTAACTGTGCTCTCCCAGAGGCCCAACCAGCGTTGCTCACTGGCTCAGCTCTGGCCAGCGGTGGGTCCCTTTGGAGCTGTCTGGAGCTGGCTCTGATCTGACAAGGGGCAGCTGCTGGGCTCTTCTCACAGAGGCCACCCCTGCAGCCCTCCACCACCAAAACCTTGCCATGTAAGCCCCACATACCTAGTTTTACTTCTCTTTCACTAATGTGTTTGCCTCTTTTTCTAGATATGGACATTTCCATGCCTGTTTTATTTCACATCTTCACCACATTTTCCTCTGAGGTCATTTCTTCCTGACGTTTTATTTTCAGGCATTCTGATTTGCTGGCCTAATATTTGTTAGATGATTCTCCACTTCTTTTTTTGATTTTTTGCTGTTGTCTCTCTCATATGGCCCTGCTCATTTTGTCTGTTACTGCCTTTGCCATTAGCCTGACTCTGGGCTGCTGCTCTCAGCCTCTAGAGCAACACTTTCTCCTGGCTTTGATCCTAAATTACCTCTTTTATGTGAGGCTTATTCAAAAGGCCTTTGGAATTCTGATTTCCTGAGCTTGGTATCACCAGGTCCAGGGCAGTTCTTGAGAAAACGAAAGCCACCTGAATTTCATTAAAGCCACAAGGCTTGGGCAAGCTTGCTGCAAGTTGCCTGTTCCTGCACAGATCAGCCATGCATTGCCATCCCTGCTTCCCCAGGATGGCACAAGACACCCTGCAGTATCGGGGCAGTTGGCAGAGTCTGGGCCTCTGTGAGGATGAGCCTGTGATGTTTTACCTTGGCCCTTTCCTTGCTCATAACAGATGTATCATCCACCCTTTTACATTTAGTCTTAGCTGTGCTCTGTGCTTCATATGTGCTCATGAAGTCTGTGCTGAGGCACTGTATCCTGCCTTTTATTTATGTTTAAATCCTTTGCAAAAAGTCTAGCCAGCCTTACACCCAGAAGGTTGATTCACCATCTGTTTAAAGTGGAAAACATCAGGGTAAATAAAATTTGGGTAAGGAGGTTCAGCGTAAACAAGCCAGATCTTTCCAAAATATTGGAGGTGACAACACATCTTAATCATCCAGTTCTCAGCGTATTGAGTGCAGCCATTTGCTTTGAAAGTTTTGTCAGTCCTTAATTTTGTACCCTTTCTTTTCTTTCATCATAGGCTACAGCAAATGAGAGACATGGCTGAGAGACAGGAGGACTCAGGGTGGAGAGTTAACAAGTTGAGGGCAGGGGCTTTACATAAAAGCTAGCGTTACATATTTTTCCACATCAAAACACAGAGAATGGGCACTGAAATGACCTAAATATCTTTTTACAAATAGGTGCCTTAGGGCTAGTGGATTTTAATCTCAGATGCACAATGCACATGGTTGTCTATCTCAGAAAATCTGATGCTCATAATGTTTGCAGATCTAAGGGGCTAAAATTTATGCATTTTTCTGGGGTAAAAAAGTGCCTAGAGTTTTGAAATTAGACTGTAATTTGCAGGCTAAAGAAAACAAATCCTTCTTTACCCAGAATTGCCTTTCGCTTGTTTACATTTTACGGGATGTTTCAGCCCCAGAATTTAGAGGATTAAGTTCCTCCCTTAATTATTGCAGGTGACCAGGAATTTATCTTCCAGTCTCTAACATATTGAGAATTATGCAATTTACTTGAGAATTTTAGAAAAGAAATCAATATGTTCCCATGATAAACATACTGTCTATTCTTCCTCACATTAGGGAAGCCAGTCAGGGGAAGTTAATTGCCTGGACCCGCCAGTGCAGAGAATAGCATTAATAAATGGGGTGTACTGACTTGTATAAAGGACAGATGTGAGTTTTCTGCTCCACTGTACGATGAATTAATTCTCTCTCTTTTCCACTTTTTCTCAATTTATATATTGTGGTGACCACTGAAGAGCTGTGTTTACAGCCACTTTGTCAAAGTGTTCCCAGAGCCAAATGCTAACCACATCTTGCGCTGCATGGCTGTATCTTTATTCTTCAGCCATCATCCCAAATCAAATCAACCTGGGAAAATACTTGAGTCTTGGGTGTGAGTGAAGTCTTATTTGAAGATGGCAATGGGTGAGCTTAAGGATCAAAGATATTTGCCAGTTGACACGCGCCTCATCTCACCTGTAACTTCTCTCCCTCTCTCTTCCTTCTGTGTGACTTCTTGTCTCTGGGGACTACAGTTCCAGAACTCTGTTACAGCCCTCACTGCAAATATTTCAGTTGGAAAGGTAAAAACCATAAAACAGTCAAAATGGGTTTGGCAAGACTGATGATGCTTCAGGCAAGACCAGCTTCTGGCAAAGTCTGCATAACCATCATCTGTGTGCTCGGACAGAGCCCTGCAGCACTCCCAGCTTTCTGCTTGGCTGAGGAAGGATGAGATGGTACACGTGGCTCTCTGACTCCCCTGGATCCTGCCCACCAGAGCTTGTGAGCTTGCTGATGTGGTTGAAAGATTAGGGCAACCGAGCTAGTCCAGGGGGAAGGAAGCAGCTGGCATCCCTAGCAGATTTGCAAGGCTACTGTGGCAAGAAGAACAAACTGACAACAGTACCGGCAGGGATAGCTCCTGCTTCCTAAACCACTCCAGATAGCTCTCATCCTTGTAGACACACTGCAGGCCAAGAAAGATGCATGTTACTGTGAATAGGAAAGGTGTTAACTGGCAGCATGCTTGTTATTCATGTGGTTATTGTACTGTAGCTATGAGCACACTGCACTTTGACCCCCAAGATTACCCCAAAGTAGACTCTTTTGTGCCCAAAGCCAGTTATTATCAGTTTTGTTATCATTTTAGTGTTTATATTTATTTTAGGGCTTTTTTATCATTTTAAGAGGGATGACTATGAAATATTGCCCTTTCCCTGCTTGTATCACTAATCTGTGCTTCACAGCTTCCATGGGGAAGTACCCAGAGACTACTTAAAAGTATGTAGTTTCATTAAAATATACTTTTGTCAGCAAAAGGCTTTTTCTAAAATTATAGAGACCTCATTTCAGTCTGATGTGCAGAGGATTTGTGCAGGTTTGGGAGTTAAATAAACATAAATCACATATCATCAGAGTGAAATATATATATATATATATATATGAAAATATACTCCATAGTATTTTTAAGTCACCTTTTTAAACATCTCCTTTCAAAGTTTCTGTTTGCTGGGGACAAGGTGCACCATTCAGCTAATAATTCACAATGATTTATTCATTCTGTTGCTCCAGCCTGCAGCTCCTCACACACATGCCATGGTGAGTCTGTGTGATCCTGCGGTACTTCTGCAGGCTAGATAAGCTGTACAGAATGTGGATTGAGGCATTGACACTACAGTGTCTTACAAGTCCATTCAGAATCTAAAGTGAAGTCCAGCAAAATCAGTAAGACTCTTGAGTATGATTTTAATAGGGTGGATCAGGCAATATGTACGAATACACTTCAGAAACCGCATTTGCAAAGAAATTGCAGAAGACATCCCTAATAGTCTTTTGAGCACAGGGAGTGAAAATATTGAAAAGGTATCGGGTATATGTTTGGCCTCACATTTTCTTGTTTGTTTGTTTTTCAAAAGAGAGAGAGAAAGAGAGAGAGATTTGGAGTGCTTTGTCTTGCACGCAAATGATAGGCCAGAAATAAAGACAGTGTACAAATTTATTTTTAGAATGAAAGTTTTAGCAAAGAACGTAACCCTATCTATTGATATACTGGGCAACTGAAACAGAATACTATAGCAAACATAACATTTTCAATAGGTGTTAAAGTTTGGGTCAAAAACTTATGGAAACCTTCTAAAATTGACATTGGACTTTCCCATCAGGTCTACCTTTTCTAATGCAACATGCATTATTTCATTAAAATTAAACACATAGCCCACCTTTTGCTGCCTCATCTCTTCCTCTTCACTGCCACCACCATATCGATATTGGAATTTCCTGGTGTAAGAGGTCTTAAACTCACACCTCCCAAGAGTATCGAATTAAACTGCTGCAGTCACAATTCCTCATTCTACAAGGAAATCATGATCATATCTCAACAAGCATTCATCTTATCCTCTCATTAACACATAAATACGTAATCACACTAATTAAATTACAAACACTGGCTAATCTGTAGTGCTTCCTTCCCCTTTTGCATGTCCTTTGAGAAAGCTACTATCTCATTCCATATATTCTTAAATCGAGTGTTATTTTCTTTTCCATTTACAATGAGATTGATTTCATCTTTTGCGTAAACATTTTATGTCCAGTATTTTCTCTCTTTGGAAGTTATATTAATTCTCAACTCTAGCTGATTAGCCCTTACACACTGTAGAGTACCTTCTTGACACAAACATGCACACACTTACACACAAGGAGAGGAACAAAAGCTTTGCTACATATTGGTAGAAAAGGAGTAAATATTGACATTACAGCAAATCCTAAAGCCTTCACTGAGGACTGACAAGCTGTTGTAACTTGCACTGTACAGAAACGAAAATGTAAATTCATCACACAGAAAAGAAACAATAGTTATCTTCCATCCCTAGACAATATGTGTACTATAGCTGGGCAAATGCCTTAGTGGGTTCTTTCATGTTCAATGGTGCAATTACATCCCATATTCTCAGAATGCAAACAATTATGGAGCATATAATCCACAGTACTGTGCATAGACCATGCTTATAAATATATATATATATATACATGTGAGACTAAACAGCATATCTTGACAAAACCCACAGGATATTGTCTGTAGCATGACACTCTTTTCTAAATTAAGTAGATGGAGTCTTTAAAAAGTAATTTTGCATAACACTACTATAATGGAAAACACCCTGCCTTCTTGCCATGCTGTCCTTCTGAAAAACAAAGCAAAAGCTGACCCCATTTATTTTATTCTGATGATATGTAGCCTGTCATTACATTTGTAACACTCTGTTTTATTTCTGAACTATCCATTTTGATTGCTACCATAATTATCAGCCTTTTATGCAATTTTTTTGCCCTGCAAAAAATCTCAGGGCTGTTCTGCACAGCTTTTGCAGTGGATGAGCCTGTGCTGCCAGACAGTGTAGCTCCCTGTTTCATTCCCAGGCCCTGCTCCCCTGATCTTATACAAACTGCACCTAATTGCCCTGGGTCACTCATCAGCTCTCTTTTGAAGTGAAGCAACGCATGGACAGAAGCCAAGCTGGTATACAGCCCACATTGCACAAGCACGACCAGTCAGCTTCAGATACCCTCAAACACTAGTCCAAAAGGCTTTGCACACCTCAAATTCCTTTGGGCTTCTCCTGTTGTGCCTTAGGGCATACAGCACATACCAACAGCACCGTGACAGAAAAGAAAAAGGAGAACAGCCTGGTAGGCTATAACAGAGGCCTCGCATTATTCCAGGTGCTTTCTTTGAACTGAAGAAAATATGCAAAGAAAGCAAGCAATTATTTCCTAGGGCCATCAGCGTGTTACACAGAGCCGAAAGAAGACACAAACCCAGAGCAAGAGCGCAGGGTGACTAACCTTGAGCAACGTGAATGAATACAAAAGCATGTTACGATTTGGTCTGGGAACCAGACATCCCTGGAGCAGATGCCTTTTAGCAATGTGGACATAGACTAGAGGTGGAATATGTCTGTACCAAATCATCCAAGACATGAACGTCACCTGAGTTATCTCCCACACAAGCATCTTAAAACAACTATAGAGAGGTTGTATGCTGAAAAGAAAACAAAAAAAGAGAGAGAGAGAGAGAAAGAAAAAAAAATGGTGGAGATTTTCTGCAAAGCCCTTAGATACCAGCAATTTCAGAAACTGAGCCACTGCCCTAAGAAATGTCACATGTGGAAAACAAAATGGCAGCCATGAAAATGTCACTTCAGACCTTGACACCGTGTATTTATTCCTGAATCCTTCACTGAGGCAACCACAGTTGCTCTGGAGGGACCTCATCTCCTCTACTCCCTCGTCCAGGTAAGTACCAGTCACTGGAGATTTTTCATGGTGGTGAGCAAGACCATCTTCTGGCCTAGAGACGAGACATTGAAGCAGCAAACCTAGAATGAATTCTGCAGTGGAACCTGTTGTAGCTACCATACCTCGTGAAAAGACACCATTTAGATCTGGAGTCACTAGCTGAGTCACTGGTGGGGAGGAAGAAGTGGGATATTATCTCGGGCTCTGTGTGCTGTGTTGCCAGCAGCATGGGGCTCTCCTGACTGGTAACCATCAAGCACATGCTAGGAGCTATAATAGTGCAGGTAAATGAGCACATAAATACATGAATATGTGCAGAGTAGTACACAGTTCTCCCTATAGTTGCTAACTCGTTTCCATCACATAATCAGGACTGATTACAAAGACTAGAAAGAGACAGCTTTACAAGAGCTGATCACCAATAATGTCTCACAGCAAGATAGTCTTGTGTGTGGTATGAGTTCAGCAGCAGGCCATTTGCAAAGCTGGATCCCATCCTGGCAGGAGCTGTGTGAGCATCAAAATGAGCTGAAGTCCCTAACCACAGTAAAACAGCTATCTAACAAGGGGAGGCAGAGAAATGGTAGGGGTAAGAAGCAAAGATTTAGACTTAGTGTATTTGAAATAGACAGTATATTAGTGGACAGTATAAAGTGGACAGAAGCTGAGTGTCTCACCCTGATTCAGTGTCCTACCCCATGTTTAGATGCAATTTTCAATACATTCATACCTTAAGTGAGTGAATTTATTCCATTAAGATTAGCGGCTCACAGATGTGCCTTGTGTTATTGAAGAAAGTAAGGTTGCCATGGTAAGTGCACACACTTTTTCTGTGCAGTAAACAAATAAAATCCAGGTAATTTTTTGTGTATTACTATTTCTTGAAGATTCAGGACCAGCAACATTCTTATTTCTAAATATGTGAAAACAAAGATGAACGTTATACACGTTAATATTTGAAACGACTGAGGATTAAAATTATTGATGTTTTCTATGTCTCATTTCAAGCACTTAACTGAGAGAAAATGGGGAAATTGGGCTTAAGGTTTAATTTGAAATCTCTGAGTTTTGAGTAATTAAATTAGCTTCAGGTAAATAAACAGTATTGCACTATTTTATCATAAATGTGATTTTCCTGCCCTCTATACTGTTTTCATATTAATTTAATACCACTGATTTCAAAAGAGTTTCTATATACAAGCTGAGGTATAGATACAGAAAACATGAAATCTTATTTTTACATCAAACAATAATTATAGAAGACTTATTATGATGCACTAAAGGTAGGTTTGATAATATCCTCTACTCTTTAGCTATTACGACTGATAGCATTCTCCCCTCAAGCACCTGTATGCATCTGTGTCCACCTAGACTTTTTGCATGGATAGTACATGCAATCTGTTGCATGACCACATGACCTATTTTAGATATCCACATTAAAGTGGGATGAGCAATACCATGTTTCTCTTCATTAACTATGAAAGACTGGATGGCTTACTCAAATATATTCCTATTATTGTCCCTATTTGAAAATTATTAAACTCTAAGCACTCCAAGCAACTCCATTATGCACAGTCATAAAAAATAAATAAATAAATAAATAAAAGAAAGAAATTAGGACTACAAAGTTTGATATTAAAGTTCTTTTTTCAGATAGCATTAAAATAATATCAGTTTTATGGTTTTCACGTGATTATCAGTTTTAGTTTTTTTGTGTGTAATTACCCTGCATACATTTAGGTGCTCATATTCAAAATATTTAATAAGTTTTAATAAGTATGAATAAGATCAAAGAAACAATGGTTTTGCACTCTAAAATGATATTTTTTTTTGGTGCCTTTAGGGTTTTACATTTTTGAAGTAATGTATGTGCAACAATATATATGTATATGTAACATATGACAATACATGTCTAACCAGCCTATGATGAGAACCTTGAAAGTATACTTGTGCATCACAAGTAAAAAGATCAGGAGTTAAAGAGAATCTCCCACCTCCCCCGAATTTGTTCCACTTTGATTCACATCACGGATCAACACTGGAAAGCTTGCATTGGATTCCTCCTGGAGGAAACTTATCCTGAAGACGTGCTCTAGCAACTAACCAACATTTAGTCCATTGAAGCAGATTTGATCTAGGACAAAATAAAATCTCTGGTGTTAGTCCATTGAAGCAGATTTTCTCTAGGACAAAACAAAATCCTTGGTGTTGGGTCCTGTTTCTCTTTACAGAGCTACTCCTAATGCACACACTAGTTGCTAATGTCATCTTAGCTGGTTACCCACTGTGTCACACTTGAACATGACACACTTCATGGGATATAATTCTGAACAATATCAACCTTCTCCTTTGAATATGTGCATGAATTGAACAAATCCTTGGTGATTCCTGACAGTATTACAGTTTTGTTTTACTAACAATCCTTTCATGAGCAAAGATGCCAGGGTTCAAGCTGCACTTTCCTTGGGCTCAAGTGCTTTGTGCCACATATACACCAAAGTAACTCATTTCATTATGTAAAAGGAATGAAAAATAATTGCAGTGAATTCATGCTTCTATCTGAATTTCTGAAACACTCGGCTTTCCCTCCCTCCATTATGCTGTAAATAAGGGGATATACTCCCAATTCCATCTCATTGTCTGCGCATGTACTCTCTCTGCTAGGACTCAAAATATGGCACACTGCAGCACAACTTATGTCACTCCTTAAAGTAACTGATACCTAAAATCTAATTCTGTCATTTTACACCCTTCTCTCCCCAGTAGTGTGTATTGTTGATGCAAATTGAAAATTGATTATACTTTGACAATATGTAGATACATTTATCTTCCACATGCCTTCCTTTGACACTCCAGGCTGTAATTTATTTCATTTGCTTTCTTCTGCTCCATGTGATGAAGAATGTGAAATATGATTCCTGAGTTTCAGGATAGTAGCTTTTTCTGTTATTGACAAGCTTGACAAAGGCTGTGTTTTTACTTTTAGCTTAATTAGACTATTAAAATGATTCATGTGTAGTATTTCAATCAGTCGTTATTTAGCCTCGCTGTTTTCTTCAATTGATTAAATCTCTAGTAATCAAAAAAGTTGTATTTTAGGCCTACTGCTTACTTGGCTACACTTCATTGTTGGGACTGATCATTTAATAAATATCGATTGAGCAAGCTGCTCAGAATTCTCTGTCTAATGCATAAAAATGTATGGAGATGATGGTAGCTTTGTGAAAGTCTGCCTGAAGAGAATAAATAGAAATTTACAGTTAACCTTATGGGAAAGGAATTAGGACAATGCCTACCAAGAACTTTTGAAAATGTTGATTGTTTTGTCTGTCAAAATTCAAGCTGAGAACAATCCCTTAAAAACTGTTCTCGTAAAGTCTGTTATATGGTTGAAGAAAGAAAGGAGAATACAGGATCCTGTGGAAGGAATTCTGCAGGATGTACACTTGGAGAGCCTGCAAAGTATAATAAAAATGTGTCCATAGGCTCTGTGAAATCAACTCATTTAATTATACTAATAATAGGAAGTAAGAGTATAATGCTGAAGTGCTGCAAGGCTCAAGATTTGTTTTCATAAAAGTCCTTCTCTAGGGAAGAAGAATATAATTAAAACCTCAGTTTTTACCGAAAGTATGGAAATCAGAAGAAAAATGGGGGTTTGAAGGAAAGTCATTAGTCTTGATCAAAGTTTTTTGATAGAAAATGATAGTCTTCCTTTGCTGAATGTTTTCCTACCTATAATATAAGAAAAATGTCTATATTAACTTCTATTTTATCATTTTTCTTTAGAAGACAATTGTGTGTGTTGCTCATGATAACGTATTCTAAAATATTATTCTTGCAGGTAGATAACATTATACTGGTGAGTATGTTTCTGTCTGGTAATGCCAGTCACTGGGATCATCTTAATGACTGCAGTCACAGTACCATCATTATCTGAAGATGCAATAAATCATCTGTTATGACTGCACCTACTGTCCTTTGGAAAGTTTGAACTTGACCCCATAACCTTCCCCAGGTTTTGGCTCAGGCTATAGATATCCAGTGAGTTCAGTTATCTTCTAGAAGGTAAACGTGGACCATGGCTTTTCTTCATTTCACAAAAAGTATAGATGTCCTTGAAGATTAGACCCAAGGAGAACATAACTTTGAATTTGTCTGAAGCAAAAGTGGCATTCATTGAAATGATGACATTTGCACGTCCTAAGAAGAGTAGCTTCTAAGCACAAGTTTTCTCTGAAGACTCCAGAACAAGAAGAATTCAATTAGGAACTTGAAAAAGATCATAGAATGAAGGTAGACTATGATAGACTAGGAACATGAGCAAAAGACAGTAAACATCACATGAGAGCTGCCTGTGAGCTGTGTCTAAACATTTTCAATTCAGAAACAGCATGCAGAAAAGTATCATCTTATTTGTCCTGTTATAAAAGCTACATAGTTAGCTTAAAGCTATCTATAATAACACTTGTGTAGCTCCAGTGTAGGCATACACTTTGATAGGAAGCCAGAAAGATTTCTTAAATGAAGGAATTATCATAATTTTGATAGTGCTTTGAAGTGTTTCTGTGATCAAGCACTGCTGCTCTTCCCATGAGATCACTAGCAGCTGAAATTATTGCTGCTTTGTCAAGACCCTCTGGCCTGAAGTAGAGCACCAGAAGTCCAGAAGAGGTGCTCTGCTCTTGGATTTCTTTGCCTCCATCTTTCTCAAGGGAAAACATGTGCAAGGACTTGGTAGGAATCTTCCCAAATTACACTGGTCTCTCTCTCTCAGGCTGTTGTAGGGGTCAACTAACTCCTAGGAATCAACAGTGCCAGGAACTGCCGATGAACAGTAACAGATAAATGTGTCAAAACAAAATACACAGATAAAAAATAATCAGATAAGTTGAACCAGAAGAAAAAGTTAACTAGTATTTCCACTGTGGAAGTAGACCTCAGCCACCTTTTACATTGAGATATTTGGCAAACTCTATCTATGGCTGTCAAGCTTTGATGTTGGGAAGCCAGGGCACAGCTGGAAGCAGAACCAGCCCACCTCACCACAGTGTCTTGTGTCAAAGAAAGACATTGTCTTGGCTGTCTGCATGGCCAGCCAAGGGCTCAGCAGCCACTGGCCTGGCCTGAAGGTGGCCTGAAGGTGGGAACTGCTGGAAGGAGAGAGGTGGCAGAGGCCTCAGGGTTGGCCACCTCTACTGGCCCCAGCAGCCACTTGGTAGTTGTCCTCTGCCATTCCAAGGGTGCTGGGCACAGGCCTGCAGTCTAAAACCTTCTCTGTCAGCCCTCTGGGGGCAAGAATCACAGTGTCAGTGCTTGTTCCCTGCTTTGACTCTTCTGGAGACAGACGTTGCTTAGGGTCCTCTCTAAAGATGGTGAAAACACCTCACATTAGATGGCATCTGGGAATCTTAATTAAACAGCACCCAAGGCAGCACAGGTACACTTAGATCTTGTGTGTTCCTTTTTAGATAGAGTCACGTTATCTAAGGCCAGTGCCTCTACCAAATACCTAGTGTGTGAATTCATTTCATTTTCTCTAGTAATTTCCATTGCCCATTTTCAGCAAATATATTGCTCTCAGTGCAAACTCTGATTAGAGTGCTATAGAACACAGATCTTTTATGACAATGTTTTGGAACTTTGTTTCTAAATAATGAATTATTATAAAAATAAGAATGGAGAACATAATTGCAAACACAGTGAGGATCTTGATGAATTCAGTCACCACATACCTGGCAGCCCAAACTCCATCAAGAGTAAGAAATCTCCAGGGTAGCAGCTATTCACCTATCCATCAATTTTCACATCTTCTTTTAGCTTTCAAGTTAGAAACAGCAGAATTAGCATCCTCTGATAAAGACATTATGACGGTGATGGATGGAGTTCCAGAAACATATGCTGGGGATATGACTGATGTCAGAGATTTACATAAATTAAGTGAAGAGGTTGTATTCAGTCTGGTGGAGCCAGTGTCTTGATCTCCATCACCAAAGGAATCTTGCTAAGCTATGCAGTCATTTATCAGATGATATGGTAATTAAAATAGTGTCAGCAAGGCATCCTGGTGGTTGCTGCTGAGTATACAGTTCATAAATTTTTGCAGAGGTACTGTTGTTTAAGCTAGGATTGTTTGGATGATGGCTGTACAAAGCTGATAGGCAGAAATATGTCTTCTATTCAACCTACTGATAGAGTTGGAGAAAATCCCTTAGATTTCAGGAACAAAAACCCTTCTTTAATTTTTAAACAGAACAACCTACAGCTAAGTTCAGATTGCTGCTTAACTTAGTTGTGTTAATCAATCAGTGGGACTGGGAGAACAGTAGCTTGGATCTAAGAAGGAGGAATCATCAGAAATCATCAGAAATCCATTTGCATTTGAACACTGCAGCCTTGAAGCTGTCAAGCTGGTTGCAGTGGGGAGGTAGGAAGGTGGCTGCTTTGGGCCAGGCAGTGAGCTGGACTATCGAGACCCCAGTACTGCACTGTGCTGGCAGGTATGCCCAGGGTTCCTTGAAAGTCTGGGATTCCCATGAGATGCTCTAAAGATGAGTATTGAAACTGCTACGTTCCTTTTGGAGACTAATTTGCATTAAAATAGTTTGGGCCATTAGTATGAGAGTCAATATTAGTGATAGCTGGATAAAAATGTGTAAGAGACAACCTTGCCTGTACACAAGGAAATTTATTTACAAATACGATCAGGAAACAAACATTAAAAATGGCAAGTAGCAAGTCACAATCTTCCTGCCTGTTATGGTATACAAAACCAAGCCAACTTCATATTCACAAAACAACTTCCACCAAAGGCTCTCTGAACTTTTCTCACCCTTTCAAAACTTAGACTTCTTGATATCCCTTGGGGGGAAAGTGTTATTATGCAAAAGCTAAATGACTTGCATTCTGCTAAGGATAAATGATTTGCCTACAGACACAGAGCAAATCAGTGGCTTTGATTTATAGCTCTGATCTGGTCTGACTGTAGGGGAAGACTTTTCTGGATTTTCATGGAGCCCCACTGGAGAAAGAGCAGGGCCAGAATCCATCAGTCTGAGCCTCAGTACTTGGTCTAGGAGAAAGCATTCACCCTTTTTATTGCCCAAGGTACTGTTTTCAGAGTAATGTCTGCAATGTCTTTGCATTATGTATTTGACAGAAGAAAATAGAATATAATAAGAATACTATAATGTGATAATGTATGTTTATATGCATTGCCACTCTTCTTAAAATTGTGTTTGAGCAATCTAGCTCTAATAATTCTTGTTTCTATAGAACTCTTCACTAGCTAATTTTGTAAGTGTGTCTGATCAGGCTCATTTAATTCATCATTTTCGTTTGACTCATTAATCTCTGCCTCTACTTTGAAAGATAATCTGCATTTAATGGCTATGTTATGTAATATGCAGCAAGCCAGGAATATCTTGCACACTTTCAGAGGGCAATATTGTAATGTGTCACTAGATTTATCTACGCATCAAAATCTCATTTTTAAGATGCCCAAAGTACTTTCAATTACCAATGGGGTGAACTTCTAAGCACTGCTATAATTTGTTTTTGGGAGAGTCTGAGGATTAGAAATCAGAGTCATGTACGAGTTTTCAAGGTGCAGCCACAATCACACACACACACACACACACACACACAAAAGCTAAAGATGTGAATAAATTAAATTGCATGTTTTATATTTTCTTATCAGTAACTACCCACCCCAAAGCCATCGCTTCTGACAACCACTGTACTAAGATTTGTCATGGACTGGTGTGCGATTCCAGGCCCTGGCACAGAGGTGGTGCCAGGGGTCTTGCAGGTCCCAGGAAGGTTCACAAGGTCCTCGCAATCCCAGTGTCAGCAGGTAAGTATGATCCATTTCCAGTGGCAGATGCCAATCTGCACATCTTTTAGCTTGTGAGTGAAGGTGCTCAGTGTTCTTCAAACATCTTTTAAAGACACAAATTGACAGCAGATGGAGAAATTTAAAGATGTGGCAGTGCAGTAAACCTGCCACACTGATGATTTTGAATCCTTCTTCATAATACGTTTTCCAGTCTGGAGAGTCAGTGAAAATACTGAGGGAGCACTTGCAGACTTTGATGCTCACATGGCTCTGGTGCTCCTTTTCTTAACTTCATCCCATTACTCTTACTGGGTGTTTCACCCTGTCCTTTGTAGGGAATCTGGGATAGCTATGCTGTGGTGCCTCTTCATTCCCCTTCCTATTGTCTCTAAAGACACATATTACTGTAGCTGATGTAAATAAAAATATGAAGCACAAAATGATCCAGATAACTCAAGATGACATTGCAAATTCTCTTCTAATGGTATTAGGTCTCTTATATTCACATATAATCATAGAAACTTCCTATGTTTTACTGAGTTTATGTTACTCATAAACTTAGTCTATGAGATCATGTCTTAGTCACTAGTGTTTCATTTAAGATTATTTCAACCATATACCTATTCAGAGTACATGTATATACATGTATATACATGTATATACATGAACACTTTATATTTTCATAATCTTTTTGACCAAGATTTCATCTTATTAGCAAACTGAGACACCTAAATAAAGCAATCAGCTTCCGTTTCCCTAAATCCTGTTTTGTTTCTCATCTTGAATTCTTTCTTAAATTCTTAAATTTCTTAAATTCTTTCTGAGAATGAAAAACTGAATATATTACTCCAATTGCAGTGAAACTAAAACTGGTAGACATTTTTTATTATTCATTATTCAGTGACATTATACATTAGAGTGTGATCCCAAAATGACACTAGCTCAATTTGCTACTATAACTCATTGGAAGCTTGTACCTGCTTTGCTCTGCTAACTCCTGGACTATTTTGCATTGGTGTTATTCAGGTTTCTCCATTCCACTGAGTAACTGAGTTTGTGAATGTTTTTTTTCCATGAGAACAACCCTGCATTTAGAGGTGAACCTTATTTTATCTTCTGGCCATTATTCAATTATCTAAGCCCTTGTAATTTTTTCTCCATTCTTACTGTTAGCAAGTCTATCACACGGTAAATTTTATTAATAGGTAATTTTTTCTTCCTTTCTGAGAAATCATTAATGAAGATATTAAAACTTCATCAAACCCAGGCATTCACCAGGTATCTCACCCAAGTCTTACAGATTGTCACTTCTCATTATCTTTTGTTAACATGGACTGAAGTTTGTTCCCTAGCCAATTTGAATTAATTTTGAAAGCTGCAGTAAAATGCTTTATTAAAATCCAAATAAATGATAACTACTGCTCTGAATTCATCCAAAAATTTTGCAAGTTATCAAAATCGATCAATCACATTTGTCTTGCAAGATCAGTACGTTGTAAATTCACAGTACTAACTGCTGTTTCTTTCATTATCCTCCAGAAGTTTAAAAAAGCCTTTTTCCACAACACTTCTTCTTTAGCATTCTAAAGATTAAAGTTAGACTTATCAGATGGCAATACTTTGGCTGCCTAAATGTGCTTAATCATTGCGTCTGGCCACCTTCAATTTTCTGAAGCCCAGTACTAGGTAATAATTGTTTTTATCTATTTCTCAATTTCTATTCGTCATTTGCATACTATGTACCTAATAGTGGCTTGAAAGGTGTGTGGAGGCTGTGAAGTCTAAAGCTACTTCTTGCCTGATCAAAGGAAATATTTCATTTTTCTACATAATTTCCAGATTATTGATGCTGCAGTGCATTTTTCCACTTCCATATTTCTCTCTCAGTATCTTTCTTCACTAAATGCTGAGTTCTCTGGTGCTCTTTTTCTGTCCCAGTTTCCCAGTTAAAAGTACTGTGCTAACCCAGTTACTTTCCAATGCCTTTATTCAAGGTCATAAGGTTTTATTTTATTTTCTGCAACCTACTTTTTTTTCTGTTTTTACAATGTATGACATTACAAAACAAAAAGACCTGGACAACATAAAGGTTTTTCTATATCAGACAAGAAGACCTCCCATCAGATTTCCTCATTGGTTAGATAGTTACTGTTTTAAAAGCATGTTGTGATCAGCTCCCTGAGTTTGGCTTCAATGGCTAATTTCATTTGCAATAAACAAAGTAACCTTTTCCCCAAAGTTCATAACTCTTTTTGGGTCATGCCTTAGAATTTCCTACATACTTTAGCCTAGTCTTAAATTAATTCATTATATTATTTTTTTTCATCCACCTTACTGAATTAGTTGCATATTTTATGTGTTTACTCCATATTGACTAAGGGAACTTCGATAACAAGGTATAGTCATCTATCTAGAAGACATCTAAAGTCAGCAAATCTGACACACATTGCTAGAAACAGACTCTTTGGAAGTAGCGTGTATTTCACTGGTTTGTCTCAACTGTCCAGATCTCTCTAGCTCTGCTAAAATAGGACTGGATAGTATATTAATTGACTCATTACTACCAGAACACTTGGAAGTCCCAGTCCTACTGTGCCTTCAGATCAGTGAACACAATTCTTTTGTCACTGACTTCAGTACAAATTAGAAGTTGCTAGCACAATGTGGAGAAAGTGGGTACACGTACTTGTTAAGAAGACAAACTCTATCTTGTCCAGCTGAAAGTGAGCCCACTCCATTTATTCATGTCTATTCACTTGTCTATACATGCCTGCACTTACCCTGCTGAAGTTCATAGAGTTAGTTATCAATCTCTTTGTTTTAGAAAATCTCATTGTTTACTTTAGTTTTTCAAACGTAGCACAATTAGCATTTTGTACCTTTATGCTCTGTCAAGTTTGTATCTGGTCAGCAGAAGCTGCAGGTATAATGTATGTAGGAAGGAAGTAAAGGACTTCTGTCCTTTTATAGCCTAAACAAATCACTTAGACACTTAAAATGTGTAGCAGCATTTTATAACCTATTACAAAGTACAATTGCTGAACACAACTGAAATACTTCTAAAATTGTAACTGCAATTGCACACCTATGTTTAAAACTATGACCTTCATTTTTCCATTTATTATATGTGTAATTTTGAGTAATTAGCTTTCATAGACATTCCATGCGGCTGTATCAGTTAAATATTTGCCCATTTTAATTGTGTCATATATTGTGCACACAAAAATAGTAAAATGCTTATCCCATATATGCCTTTGAAATTTTAGTATTGGGCAAGGTCACAGAAGAATGAATTATGTGAAGACAGAAGAAGAGACAGTTTTTATGAACCATGATCCTGATATTTTTTCTTTATTTTATTTTATTTTTTTATTGAGCTTGCTGTTCTTCCCAGGCTGAACTCTGAGTTACTGAAAAAAACCCTCAGTGATAAGGAGATTTAAACAGAACAAAAAAATTCCTGAGTCAACCATTTATCTGCTACTGAATTCTGTGAACTAATCTTAGCTCAAGCAAGAGCTCCCTTAAGTACTTCATATATTTTAATATGGTACAAACACTCTGCATACATGGTACAGCTTGTGGCTTATGCTGTTTTAAAACTAAAGGGAAAAGTCTGCAATTGCATAGTGCACCTGAAGAAATCCTCACCAGGCTCCCAGTCTACCAGCCTAGACCAGTCACAATAAGGCACTAATGAAGTCTTCAACTTTTACTGCTTCTTAAACCCGCCAAATTTAGTGACAACCATCACCTGATATTTATGTCTTAATTTAGACATAACTTGTCTTACTGTTGTTGATAACTACAGGAATAATTTTAAAATGTCTTTGTTTCACTGAGCATTGGCCCATTTTTAGCATAAATACTTGAGCTCTCTCCTGTCACACTGGTTCCACTGGAGTTAATTGCAACTGTTTGGCATTAAATGGGAGCTGTTGATGCAAAATTACCCTCTGTACCTATTTTTTTTTTCTTTCGGTCCTTTAAGTCAACATTTAGCCCAAAGCTCCTTCTCCATAAGGTTTTTGCAGAGCCACAGTCCCAGTTCTTGCTTGTGTCTTGGCTTGCTGTTCATTTCCTCCAGGTTCTTTGGTTGGAGTTTTCCTCTGCTTGTCCTTTACAGCTGCACAAATCTTCAGAAAACAATCAAGAAAGACACATTCCTTCCCTCTCTGCTTTCCAAGCTGACATGTTCTCCTTTGGAGTTACATATCTGCCTTTGGGTTACTTACATGCCTGAGTTAACCTACTTTGATAACAGTATGACATCAACCATCCAAAACCTAGTAGGCACTTTGAAAGGGACAGAACTGCTCTGATTTCTGCTTGTCCACATGGAAATACAGGCTGATTTTGTGCGAAGACTTCTGTTATGACACAATTACGCTAACCTCCACAGAAACGTATTTCAAATGTGTCAATCTGCTAAGCAACTGAGTGGGATGGAAACAAATGGTTTCCATCCTTGATTGTAGAGTGGAAACAATATACAAAAATGCCATTTTGGGTATTAACTATAAATAGTTAATGGATCCAAAAGTACATCCCTGAAAATGATACCATTTATTGAAATCATATTTATGAGCTATTTCATCTTTTTAAGGGACTGTTTCACATTTGTGCTTGTGCTTATTGCAACCTTTTGACAGTTGTATTGTTGAAAAGTTCAAGGTACATCTCATAATTGCACCAGGAACATGCATTTATCACTGGCAACAGTTCTGTGCCACATGAAATGAATTACTGTAATAGACATGTCAGGTAATAGCATCTCATTATCCTCGCCCTCTTCCTCCTCTTTCTTTTTTTTAACCTTCTGCAATGAGCAGGTCAAAAATGATGGTAAGTATAACAGACAAAAGTGATTCCGAGTAAGTTCAAGAAGCAAAAAGATGTTTGCTAAAGGTAATGCCACAGCAGTACAGTGAGTAATTAACATCACGTTAAATACACTGAAAAAATAAAGTACTAATTCTGCTGTAGATGTCCTTGAAGTTAAGTAGACTGAGACATTTTGGTGGATCAGGGGCAGGGTGGTTAGCACCATGCCAGACCAGGGCCGCTTAGATTTCCCTGCACTGCTTTCTTTCTTGCAGCCCTCTGATTACTGCCTAGTCAAGGTGATACAAAGGCCAAAACCACACAGAATACACACAGACTCTACTTGCTGTTCCTATAGTTGCTGTGGTCTGAGAAGAGGAGCATCAGGACTGTGATGGAAAAAGGAGGTGAAGCATGGGAAGCATGCCTGAGGATTAAGTCTCACTGTGGCCCTGCTGATGCAGTTCTTTCAGCCTTGCCAGATTAGCCCCAGTTCTAACGTCTTAACTGGGTTCAAATTACCACAGACACACAGTACAGAACAGGCTAGATTCAGTACAGTGGGGTTTCTGTTATTTGACATCAGCCCAAGATGCAAGCAACAATCACTAGTCGGAATTTCAGTAGCGTGCCTCCTTTCAACCATTCAGCAATTTCTGTTTGCTTTAATTAGATTGTGGCTTCAGTGTATGTGGCTGCTAAATCAAAGACTAAGCTTCAACATAATGAGGCTTTAATTTCCCGAGCACATCCTCATTATTTCACATCATACCAACCTTACCTTCATTACACTTTTTTGACAATTATCTTTGTTCTCAGTTTCCCATCCTATCCATAATACAGCCTCAGCCATCAAAATAGGTCATTCTCAGTACCGTTTCTCTAAAATGTGGTTTATGTCTTTGATTCTCAGAAAAGCCAGGATTATCACCAGCTAACAGAATGGTTTCTCTCCTCTCCCAGAGCCTTGGTCCCGCTCAGTTCCTGCATATAGTAGTCAAAGTATCTCTAGTAGCAGTGGGACTCCACATGATGGCTTCTACCCAGACTGTGCAGCTTAAAAGAAGCTAGATAATCTTTGCTAAGTATAGGATGAAATAGGGAATTAGTCAGGAAAAAATGATTTTCCATTATTAGGATAGGTCTGAATAACCAAATACTCCTAAGTCAATTTATAAACCAAAGGCTCTAACTTCTCTCCCTCTAGCTCAGCTGCTGAGCTTTCAAAGCAAATGGGTGCCTTTAAAGTTCTGCTCTTATTGAAGACACTGAGCTGAGAGCAAATAAACAGCTCTTCATCCGGTCTTGTATGAAAATGTTCAACTTGAAAGTAGCTCAGCCACTGACTGAAGTGCTGGTGATTGCAGTGCCACACTGGGGAAGAAACAAGCATGTTCTTTTTGATGCTTGATTAGGAGAGGTGCTGCCACTGGGATTTCAGAAGGAAGTGCTATTTTTCCCTCCTCACATCCTGCCTCCTCTCCCAGGGATGCTTCCAAATTGGTTGTGCAGTCTGTTTCAGCTGCTTCAACTCTCCCAGGGAGAGTCGAAGAAAAGGGAAGGACAAGGCGCCTTTTCAGGGCAGTACATCCTAGCATTTCACTGTTCGTCCTACGCACCAGGATCCCCTCTTAATGTGAAACTTCTGTACTGGCTCCCAAGCCACCTCTTTGGGCCTCCCAGATTTCTGTGTCAGAACTGAACTCAGGAAAAAATGGTATGAGGGATATGTCTCCATATTCCAAAGATAAATGTCACAATTCTAGCCCCAGCGTAAGGCTGTGAAGTGCTCAATGGGTAGGATACTACAAACAAACTCAGTTAGGGTCCAGCTCTGCTTACCTGTGCTCAAAGCATCAATGTTGCCTGTTGTGCTTTTCAAAATAAGGACCTTAACAATTCTTTTCTGCTTTTCAGCAGACTAAGATGTGCAGTATAGAAGAAAACATCTTTATTGTTGAAGAAAAAAAAAAACTGACTTTGAAAGGTATATTTTGAAAAATACATGGTTGGCTTTTACTCTCAGTGATGTCAATGTCAAAGCTCCAATTGACTTCAGTGGGAACATGATTGTATCCAATGGGTAAATAATTGCACATATTTCACATCTCATTGTTACTGAAAACTGTTCTTCAAAAAAGGAAAATAATAGTCTGAATTCAAGGACTCTATTAAAAAGTCATTTGAACTGCATTCCAGTTGAAATCACTTTTACAAACAAAAAGATCGTTTTGCTTATTCAAAATTTGCATAATTAGAAAAGCACAAAAGACAGGCATTGCTCTCTATTCCAGTCTCAGTCCTGTTAGTCCTGGAGTGCTTAAGAATATTTCCAAGCCCAAATTTTGTATTTTCTCAGGATATCTGTTTTCTACTAGTCTCAGCATTTTAATGTTTTGAAAAATTCCTCTTGTCAAAAAAATACATTTTCTTGCTTGTTTTTCTTTGTAAAACCTCAGTGTATCTATTCAGCATTATTAAACTGTTATCTCAACTGAAATGGGAACATAATCAAAAGGCTGGGTATTATTTATCTTAGCTGTGTCTCCACGTCAGAAAATTAAGACAGTGATGAATTACACATTACTGTACAAAATTTTATTATCAGAGACAAAATTCAAATTTGTTCTGCTTAAAATACAGAAGATAAAGTTTTTCATTAAAAAAAAAATAAAAAAAATCCATGTAGTCAGTTCTTAAGAGTGGAATAAAAATTTTATGTTGAACATATACTGGTCCCATATTTATGGAGTCATTTTCAAAGGCATATCATAGAAAAACACTTTTCTGCTAAACTGTAACAAATTTGTTTATTTTATTTGGTTAATGATTTAATTTGCTGATTCATGTTGTATATTCATTAATTAACTTTGTAAGAATAATTCTGCTCTTATTCCCAAATCCTAGGATTCTTCAAACAATAAATGAAAAACCTTGTTAAATTTGGTATTTTTATATATACTGAGAATCAATTAATATCTCCCCTTTATATGCAAAATATATGCTTTCCATAAAAAAAAAAAAAAGGAAAAAGAAAAAGAAAAGAGAGAAGAGCAGTTGGCTCAATATAAACAATGCTGTGATTTGAGATTCATCAAAAACACATCACCATATTCTGCACTTGAAACTGGTGACTAAATCACTTTCCAGAAAGACTGTTAGACTGTTTCAGCCAGATCCATGATTTGATACGTAATTTGAAGTATGTGATTAATCCCACAGAAGTCAGGGAGACTGCCTACATACATGGCTGAGTTGTGATCAACTTCTTTTCCGAGTTGAAACTTTTAAGTAAGAGTTGTAAGCAAAAGGCTAAGCAACAAAAACTTTGTCAAAGCAAATGGTCCAGAATTAGAAGCTACATATACATGTATATATGGTACAAAGAGAAAAAAGTGTGACATAATGCAATGATCTATGTTTCTTATAAATGAAAATGGCATTCTGATCTTGCAAACACTTGTTTGTGTGAAGCCATCAGTGAATTGTTTCTAAAATGAGCCAGCTCCACCTCTAGTTTGACAAACTGAATTTCAGAAGAGCACAGATTTGTGAAGTGATGGAAAAATATGTTCTTCTAATTACAGTATTCAGAATTAATCCATGGTTGAGACAGAATTAATAGAGGGAATCATCCATTACAACCAGCATTAATAACTGCTGGTCTTTCTCTTTCTTCTTAAGGTGTCAAAAGATCTTACATGTAGAGTCTCTTGGGGAAATAATGCAATTTATTATCAAGACTTTATTTTCAGTATTATGATCCATTTATGTCATTGCTGTGTATGTAGTGGAATAGATCATTATTTTTCTGGGAAATGGTTTATGTGTATGTTATCTTCAGCAGAAATAGAACAATTGAACACCTTTCAGTACAACATCAGACAGGAGCTGCAATCTCTGATTTTATAAAGCTGTATATCTCATCCATGCTAAAGCCTATTGTCCCTCAAACATAAAAACAACATAGCAAAATTACATTTACACATATAATAAAGCTGTCTTTGTACAGGGTAGTTATACAGTAATTACAATGATGTTTCCATTAGAAACTGCTCAGAATATTTTTCCACAGAGTGTCTAAGTCCAAGGAACTCCAACGCTGCTGAAATCTCGTGTTTGCAGGAAAAAGAGAGGGTAGTAGCCACTCTTTGCAGTACAGTATTTTGCAGTTCTCCAAACTTATTATAAAGCTTTATCACGTTGGAACCAATCACAAAGCATTATTCTAATAAAAAAGCAAAAGGAAAACAAAACAAGAAAAAAAACTATTTGTCATCAAATATGTGCTACTGAAACATACATATGAATATGCATACCAGTCTGTACACTAGGCCAGCAGGCACCTCAGGGGAATGCTTTGAAAGCAATGGGTTAGATCCTCAGCTACACTTCACATCAGTCACTTCAAGGGATCTACCTCACCCTGCACCATCTGAGGATCTGTGGCCACATGCATGCCATCAGTTTGGCTACAGCTTACTTTGAAATTACAGAGAAGAACAAATTAGGTAGATTGAAATGTATTGTACACAACGGAGACTGCGTCTTGGCTCTTGGCCTCGTCCATTGCACCAGTGACGTCCTTACTGGGCAAATCCAAGCAATGCTGTGCAGGAAATGCTGGGGAACTCTTGTTGAAGCCTCCTTGCTCACGACTGTCTTCTGCACCCCAGTCCCCTCTACTGTTACAGTGCTGCTCATCTGTATGTTCTCTACCAGCAATGCTTTGACATCCCTAGGACACAGCGTACATAAAATAAGCAAAGCATTCAGAAATACTTTTGTAACTTCACACTTCAGTCGTTACAAATCAGCAAAGTATGAATGCTGTTTTCTGAGAAAGGACACTACGTCTGATCCCACAACACTTGCACATCGGGGTGGTTCTCCTTAAACACCTCATCTCACTGAAACTAGCCCACACGGAAGGGTTTTATACATCTGACCTCAACTGTGTTACAATGTAGGGTGTTCTGAGGTCAAGCTGCCCTCCAGTGCCAGACACGAGATGGAGTTAAGTTCGACCAATTTCTTTGAAATACACTCGGCTTAAAAATTGTGCTCTAACTAGAGCATGTGGTCTTACTTTGGTCAAAAATTCTTACACACAGCAGTCTCTTCCTTCCCTTCCTTCACATCGAAAACTAAATTCCTCGTGTCAGCGTGGACTGTTTGCTCAAGTCAGAGTGGTTTTACTGGATTTCAGTATTGGTTTGAAGCTTGGCAGGAGGTTTCACATTCATGTCAGAAACAAGGTGGCTATTTTTTTTTTTCCAGATTTGTATGCAAAAAGAGAAGTGCACAGACACTAGTGCCATGCAGGTTTGCACAGGTATCTACATTTTTTTGATGGTATTAGTACAGTAACTACTATTACTGCTATTATTACCACACTAATTTGTAGTGACATCCTTCCAAATCCTTTGTTAGAAAAAGGCCTGAGAAACTCATAGCACATTCTCAACATTAACAAAAATATCATAAAGATTGTCAGTGTTCTTATGCCTACTTGAAAACTGAATAAATTTTTTGACTGTTTGAAATGACTTCTGAACAACTGACGCTACAATATTCTAGACCTTTACAAAGATTTTGGTCAACATTTTCCTGTTAGGATGATCACAGTGCAGGGATTTAGATTTTTCTGTGCAGTGCAGGCTCACTAGCTGGACCTGTTGCCAAGCTTGCTCAAGGCAATGATGCCAGTCTCTCAAAATCATCCACAACCCATAGCAAACAAAGGGACCTTCTGTCCCTCGTCCCTAACTGAGAGAAACTTGAATGGGGCCTCTCTGCACTTCAGGGGTTCCCAGCTGCCTTCCTGACCCAGGTGGGCTGCTGGTAGCAGTGGATGACACAGCCAGCAGATTTCGGACTACTCCACCTACTTCTGGGGAACAGCCTGTATTCAGGCTGTATTCAGCCTGTATTCAGCCTGTATTTAGGCTGCACAGCAGCGGGACAGTCATTTTACTCCTTTGTGCTCATACTGACACCATGGCGATAAACCCAGCTTTAGGACAGGCAGCCTGATATTCTGCATACTCCCAACAGAAGTGGAGGTAGTTGATTACATACATAAACTGTTTTCAAAGCCACATTGCTTTTCATCAAAAAGAAAGCTCCATGTTTGACTCAAAATCTATTTTCACTGACTGCAGTATTGGCTATGATCATGTGCAAAACCAAAACCTCACAGATACTTAAACAAAGGCACCCTCATCTGCAAATTTTTGTTTCATTGTATTCTATCCACATAATCAGACTTACTGACATTTTATGGGAAAATGATCTCTACAGAGGATTTTTCACATATAAACACACATATATACGTACAATATTTTCTTTCTTTTATTCTTTACTATTAAGGTTTTAGTTGTATGGTTCAGGATCCTTGCTGTGAAAGCTCCTTTCTGCATCATTGGAGATAGTTCCTTTGACATACTAAAGCTCAGTGAAATATGCAAAACAGCCCAAAAGCTACACAAAATTCATCTGCAGTGTCCATCATAGTATTGGAATTCTTGCTATATTCACTGAAAAGATCATCAAAGGTCACAAATATGTATGTACTTAATGACATCTGAAGTTTTTTCATCTAAATCAGTCAAAATTAATGTTCAAGTACACCCCATAATAGCAGAAGTGACATTTCATTTCAGAAGCAAGCTTCCATATTGTTCTGCTCTAGTCTCAATTAGTAGCTACTATCATTTTAATAGCTGTCAGCGGTGGATATACGAATAATTCTACCAAGCACTTCTACAAAGTAATAGGCTGAGAATTTTTGTAGTGGACAATGTTATAAAAATACAATAGGTCGCCATATTGTTATGCCAGCATAAAATTGTGCCTATTCATATGTCTCCCTATATGATTTAGTAAGCCATAAAAATTAATAACTGCAAAGGATCCTGAGTCACACAAAGGCTAATCAGACACAGGGCCCATGAAATCTCTATAAAATGACTCCCAGACTTGGGTAAGGGCCACATCCACACTGGCTCCACATTTTGCCGCATCTCCTCTCACTAAATAAAAAGAATAAATTTAAATACTGGATTTGAAAATGATGAGAAGTTTGGGGTATTTGGCTTCCTAATCACAATCCAAATTATAAAAATGGGGCCAATCTTTAGATAAGAACAAAGGAAGAAAAGGACCAGTAAAGGAGAAAGAAAAATCAATAAGATTAATAGATTTTTCTAAGCAGACAGTATTAGAGTTTTCCGTGAGGTATCAACCATTCTTTCACACATAGTTGTGTGGAAGTTCTTATAAAAAAGTTTCTAAAGACATATGATTAAATGCAAGGGGATAGAGTATTTTAGAAAACAGCTGTAGTTTTGTTGGATTTAGTCCATTTAAATTTAATCCCAATTCAGTACGAAACAGCAAAATACAAAATATAAAAATAAAAATAATAAGGAATTATAATGGAAAGGCTAACTCAACCTTAATTATAGCAGTAATACCAACATTACTATAATACAACAATTATAAGCAATACATTAGTAGGTATGTAGATACATGTAGGGCTTGATATTTGTGGTAGACCAGTTGCTCAAGGCCACTAAATTATTAATTTACATCGAACATCAGCTAAATGTGCAAGAAACTTCAATTTTAATGAGCAACAGTGGAAATTTCTGTGCACTGTGCAGAATACACAGGCTGAATTAAATTTCTGACTTTGGAACACATTGTTAGTCTGCCCTTTATCAGTGGAAAGACCAGAAACTTCTATGTGCAGCCTGGAGGTATGTGGTTTAATCTGTGGTGATGAAAAACAAAAGTCATCAAAGACAATCTTGAATAGAATATGAAATGGACAGACCATTATGCACACTTCTTTTCTCTGAAATCCCCAAAGCAATTTATGTTTGAGGGCTTGGCTTTCGTCGCACTCTTTGGATATTGTAATTTTGGGCTTCATTACAGGGTAGAGGCTATATTAAAGAGGCTCCATTTGGCTTTCTTTTTTAATATAACAAATATGCATATGATTTCATTCAGTAGAAATTAAAAATGTTACACTATATACTGGCGTTGAGGTTGAGTTTGGTCAACCACATAAAATAATACTTTGCAGTCTTAAATGCCTTTCATCAGAGGATATTCAAGTGCTTTGCTAACATTAGTCAAGCCTCACAACACCCCTGTGAGGTAGGTAAAACACATAGGAGAAGGAGGATTTCATTCAGCATGGACATGATAACATCTCTGGGCATTAGGTTCACTAGCACTGCAACACATCACAGAGCTTTAGGGCTTACTATAAGGCAAAGAGTTAACTGTGCAAGAGCACAGGATTCCCTCTTCTTTTAGTTAAATATGGTCGAGCTAACATACCAAACTGCAAAGCAAATGACCACATATGCATTTCATCCACAAACAGCATCCTCTGTGCAGTAAAAGACACAAAATAAGAGGCTCAAGATGGGTGCTTTAGCCCATGATAACGGCAGGGCAGCTTAGTTATGGGATGTTTCTACCAGTTCTTGAGGATCAGAGTGCCAAGGGAATGACAGCCCAGAAAGCAATACTGTCTCCACACGACTCTGATAATGCCTGAAGATGCCAGGTTTGGGTTCTTTCTGCACTAACATTACAATTCAAAAACAACTACTGGGCATAAGCTACTGCTATTGTAAAGCATTTTGGTAATTTCCATGCCCTGTGAAGGATACAACCAGATATAATGCCTGTTCTCTAATTAGGCTGGCCACATGTTCCCAGTTTACAAGCAATGATGTGGTCAGATGGTTGTGATGGGCTGGGCTGGGGTAAAGAAACACTGTTGTACATCTACAATCACACTCTGAAGCTGCTGCAACCTGCCTCCTGTAAACTCTCTATAGCTTTGTTGCGTTTTTTTTTTTTCTTCCCTTCATGGTGCAGACATAGGAGAGTACTTGACCCTAAGATGCATCAGTTTTATCCTTTTCACGTAGCACCAATGGTGCAGATGGTCTTTGTACAACTAACATTTTCACTACATAACATCTCACAGATTAATGACTGAGAAAAAAAAAAGAAACAACCGTATGATTAAGAAAAGCATCACTCATCTAGAGCAGTCTATATGAAATAAAAGGAAAGAGAAAAACAATGTTCACAGTATTAGCCAGTACAAATAAATCCACACACAAATCTTTCTACATATTTCACTTTCCTAAGTTGGTATAAAAGGTATATCCCATAATTGCAAAATATTGCCCACATGGAGAATCTGATTTCTCTATTATAATAAAACACTACTGCGGCTGGTCTACCAGATTCAAGACAGCTCTTGATTAATTTTGTCTTTGAATGCAAGACATTCTCCCCTTTTGCTAATTTCCATTTGAATCCTTCCTTTGTTTATAATATTTGTGCATTATCAGCTGCATAAGTCATTACTGCACAGGTTGGGTGACCAATCATGAATACCACTGCCTTGTAAAATTGCTCAGAAGAGGTGGTTCATGGATTCTATAAAATCAATGCAAAGTTCTCCTCATAAACACTGCATACGTTCACAGCTAAATATACATGGTTTCACTTATCAGCAGTGAATAAATTTATATAATTATAGTGCATCAATGATGTCCTCTCTTATTCTCATTTTCTCTCTCTCCTCCCACAAAATGCTAATTTTAATATAGGAATATGGGGACTGCAGCTACATACATGACAACTGGCAACTCAAAAAATGAGCTGGCACCCTTGTAATCATTAAAAGACAATTTCAGTTGTGGGCTAATTGGCAGCTAATGGGAAAGACAACTTTATATCTCATACTGCCCAAAGTTGGAAGCCTTCTGCATTTCCCTTTTCTTCCTTTCCTTTTGTTCATTGCAACACTGATTGTCATAGATAGTCTTTGTGCTTTGTATAATGCCCATTGTTGATGTAACTGGAATTCACATACAAAATGTGGCTGTTATACATAAGCATGCTAGAATACAGGCAGGGACAATACAAGCATGCACAAAATAGTCTTTGAAGATTTTTTTGTTTGTTAGTTTTTCTTCACCATTTACATGCACCACTTAATATAATGTTTGGTTGTGTACACTGAGGACTGGATTTCACAAGCATTCATGACCTTCTCTTCTGAAGAGCTTCTTGACAATTTCACAAGAACCCAGTGTAAAAACAAAACAAAACAAAAACCAACAAACAAAACACAATTAAGAAAAAGAAAAAGAAAACTTCTCCCTGGAATCTGATCTTGTCTTCATGATTTTAATGTTGAACATTTCTAAACTTCTTTTCCTTTTGCAGAGCTTCATGTTAAAAGTTCAGTTGGAAAGACAGATTAGTGTGTCAAGGATTTTCTTAGCCACTGGAATAGTTCTTCCTTATAAAGCCTTTGCCACCGTACGTTGGCTTCCACTGTTTCCACAGCACGGGAGAAAGAGGCAGCAGCTCCCTCTTCATAACTCTTTATAAAGTTCTTTAGCTGGAAATACAATTTAACAGGTTAAATTTGCAAGAACTACAGAAAGTAAATATTTTCAGTTCATGTAAACAAGTCAGGCATTTAGAACAAACCCCCACAATCACCACTTCAGTAAATGTACTATCATGTAGAAGGATTTAAAAGGAAATGTAATAAGACAGCAGACTGTCAATTATATGCGATGCTATTGCTTCAAATTGCACTGGAAGATATTGACTCGTCAGTGCTGGATCACATTAATATCATTTCCTCCACCTCTCTCATAGCCCAGCTACTGCACTGCGCAGACAGATGGGCTGCTCTGAACTTTTTTTCCTACCTAAGAAACTAAACTGGGAGCACTCTAAGTGCTTCTCATTCAGGTTTACGTGCAAATGTCAGTAGAATGCAGCCCTGATGCCCTTTGGTTCAATCAAACTTCATACTAAATTTATTTACTTTTGATTTGCAGAACCCTTTTTATGATATAATACAAGCTGGTTGTTTAGAAAAGGAAGGGATGGTTACAGTGGAAAGAGGACGGCAACAAAGCAAGTGGGCACTCATATTTGAATCTTTTTTTGATCTTTGAATGCCTGTAACAGATTCTTTCCCTTATGAGAAAACTTTGATCTTTTTTTCAGCAAATTGAAAAGGCCTCTTCTCATGTATACTCAAATTATAGCACTAGCCCCTGGATTATTATAGCTGATGGCACTGGTGTGCTTTGAATTATTGTTCTTTTTAAGTGAGAGCTGCAAGGCTGATCTGCACAGTAGGTTGCTGGTTATATTGACTTGTATAAAATTAGGTAGTTTTAGCTGCAGTTATTCATGATTAGTAAATTTTTGTTTCCTGGTGATACCAGAATCACCTTGTGTGTTTAAATCTAACTTCCAACTGCTTCCCTTTGTGTAGGGGCTCAAAACTGAAAAAGCTGGTCCTGCAGATATCTCATTCCCGTCCCAGCTACAAGGATGGGAGGATCCTGGGAACTATCAAAATCAGACCTTGCCTGATCTCTGTAGTTTTTATAACATTTCTTTTTACGTGTCCAGTTTCTTTTCAGGGAAGTATAAACAGGCAGCCTGCCAATGCTGCCATGGAGGTAGAAACTGAGAGTATGGAAGGCTTCCTTTAGAAGGTCAGATACTCAAGTGTGAGCCAGTACCACCTGGGTAGCCTTGAGGAGACAGCTGTGGCTCTTCCCAAAGTACCAGAGGCCACTTGACTTGAGTGCAGACAAATGGTTGGGCAAAATATCACAGCAGAATCAGAGTTCAATTAATGGTGATTATGCTGCGTATGAATCATTTGATCCATTTGGGGTAACATTGAGCGGAGCATAAACAGAATGTAAGGCAACTGCACAAATACCTTAGTCAGGGCAGGTGTTAAGTTAAAATGAGAGATCATGGCAATCTAAATAAGGAGTAATTAGCATTTAGAACAAATTATTGTGATGTTACTTGGTCAGAATATCAGAGTTTACAGCTTTTCTCACATTGAAATACAGTAGGCAATAGAAAAACAGAGAAGGCTCTTGTAGCTTCTCCTACTTTCACCACTTAGGTTTTTCTTAGGGCTGCTGTCTGCAGCATCAGCTAACCTGGACAGAAAGATCTCTTTCAGCTTCTCAACCAAAAGTGAAGAGAAAAAAATAAAAACAAAAAACAAACAAACAAACAAACAAAAAAACCAGTCCTACTTATCCAGCCAAGCCTTTGCTCCAGAGTTATTTCTAGTTTTTCTTTCAACATCAGAACACTTAAAAGTGAGATCCCAATCTCCTAGGTAAAGTATACTATATTTTAGAGATGTAAAACCCTGTTTCAAGTTAAATGGGGCCTGCCACATCTTAGTGGAAGAAAAAGAAAGAATTACTGTAGCAAGATCCTGCCAGATGAATGGAAGAAATACAAAATTTTAGAGTACCAAGAGCTACCTATACTACCCACCTCCTGGCACCTCCCCCTACACATTGGGGTGCCTTTGCAGTCTGCTCCTCATCCTCATGCTGTCTGACTCCAGCTGAGCATCCAGGGTTCCTACACAAACACTGCTGTCCCAGTCCTTCAGTGCTGCCCTTGACTGAGTGTAAAGGAACCCAAAGTCACTCCTTGTCCCTCCAGGCCTGCTTTCATTCAGCAGACAAATTTTTTCAGCTTCTCTGACCTTAGCAGCTGCTGACACCTAATTGCTCCTGTCCTGCTCCATCCTTACAACAAAAACAGCCTCACATACTGAAAGTCACTTAAAATTACCTCTCTTAGTTCTTCTTCTGTATTAAGGAATTCTGTGACCCCACTGATAAGCTTCGAATTCATAAATAATGCTTCTCCATACCTGTAAGGACAAAAAGAAGATTCAGAGAGTTAGTGCAAGAACCAGGCCAGCTGAAAATGAAAAAGTAGTCTTTTGTAAGCAAGGGAAGATGTGGGACAATTCTGGAGGTCCAAGAGTATAGCATTGGAATCAGACATTGGCATTCCAGTGTTCCATGCCGAAAACCTGGACTGAGACCTCCTTCTAAGCTGAGCTCTTTGTAGTTAACTTTTAGTCAGACACTACTAAGCAGAATGGGCTTAATTGCAGTCACAGATGAGATTTCCAAAGGAGGAGAGGACCAAACTGGAAGAACATCCCATGTTTAACAAAACAGCTTGGCACATCATGACACCAAGAAGCTCAAATACAGGCACCATAGAAGGAGAGAAACAGCAACTAAGGAGAAATATTCTGAGGAGCTGTACCATTACCACACACTTTTGGAATTGCTGCAGCTTTCCCTGCATTTTCCATTCATCCACCTTATCTACATTACAAATAGCCTCTGGATAAGTGAACTGAGTCAAATCCTCTTGTTCCAGTACCTGATAATTAAAATAATGCTGATATAAAATAACAGTGCTAAAATAATTCCCAGAGCCATGATGTAACATGCTCAAAGAACCAACCTGTCAATGAAAATTCAAAAGCTTGAGCAAAGAATATTTAAAAGCCAATTTGTTGTTACTGGGTACGATATTCAATGGCAATCAGCGATGACGTTCTGCAGGTAGTTTGAAACTGGCCATTCAAACACTACTCTTCCACCTTCTTGTCCACAGGTTTTTTTTTGAACCTCCCAGACAAAGCAGCTATGTTGCTGATAAGATAAGATAAGAACCAGACTACACCTGAAGTTTTGCATCACATGTTGGAATAGCTTGTGGTGGTGTTTTTTTTCAATGTTTCTAGTATGGAGAATGCAATTCCACTGGAAACCGAAAGCAGGTCTTCAAGTTAGCCATCAGCGTAGCAAGAGGCACTTTACAAATAGTTATCCTTATCTGCACATACATCCAAAGCAATACCTAGCTAATCTGAACCGGACTGTTTTAAAGAATTCAGCTCTCTTGTCAGACATGCATAAGTAATGTTAATAGACTTCACTACAATTAAGTTTATCCGGGGGAACAATTCAGTTCATACCCTGCTTTTACAAACTGATAGAGAGGAGGAATTCAAAATTCAAAGTGAAATGAACTAGTACAGACACAGCTTTCTGTTCTGCTTCTATTAGCCCTAAATTAATTACCCTTAAATACCTAAGTACTGTAAGCCAGACAGTCATCCAAAAGGGAGAGAGAAAGAGAAAGGGAGAGGGACAGGCATAGAGAGAGGATTAGAGAGGGGCAAAGAAATGAGAAATTATGTTTTTTGAGAAGTTTCTGTTTTAAAGAAGGTGTGTGCTGTGTTGCTTGCTACCTTGAGCTTGTATGAAGGGAAATATTGCTATAGGGACCAAAAATCCTACTCCCTGACCACTAATACCCATGAATTATTCATGGCTATTTCAGCAAGTACATGTCTTTTTCCAAAAACTTCAGTCACACTGACATATAGAGCCATCCAGAGGCAAACGCCTCCTATGGGAAGTATGGATTTCATGGTCCTTTAAGCACGTTTAGGCTTTCTAACAAAGCCCTTTATTATTACATTCTCAGCTTAGCCTCATAATTGACTGCTTGGAAAATTGGAAGCTGCTCTTGATGGGGTCTTTTGACAAGGTTACCAATCCACTTTACAGAAGCAACCTCATGAAAACCATTGCAAGGTTTTTATTTTTCTTGCAGTCTGCATTGTAGCCACAGTGTGAACAAGTAGCAAAATTCCTTCCATTGAAAACTATGCCTTCGTGAAGACCTACACTGATTACTGACCATTATGCATATTTGGTAAAAAGTCAGCCACTAATAGCAATTTTGAAACAGTCTCTGCTGGCAAAACGTCTAGTAAAGATACCTCCTAAAATAGTATTTTGCACGTGAAACATAAAAATTAATATAAATATGTGAGAAAGCGTTTTGTCTTGCAAATATCAGTCTTCCTACACTTCATAGAAAAGACAAAGGCTCTCCAGAAGCAGAACCTTAAACGCTTCCTGGAAACATTGTAGAGTCATGGGCTGTCCTGTACCTGTGGGGAAGTGATCCTCCAATGCCTTACACTTGTACAAGCTTTGTACTTGTGTGAACTGAACTTGGAAGGCAGCATATTCCATTTACTTTGGACAGATGCAAATGACTTCCCACGTATTGACAAATTCCCCCCCAAATGACAAATGATTCAGCACTTGAGAATGGAGGAATTCATACAGGCAGCTGTTAGAGTAAATTTTCACACACAGACACACATGTGCACACACGATCAAAATAATTTAGAGGCCCAAGTATTGCACACTCAGCTAACAGTTCAAGCAGAGAACTTTCAATTTTCTTTTTCAGACTTTTTTAAAACCTGGCAGCCTTACTCCCACTAACTTCTTACAAAAGACTTATAAGGCACCTCGGTTTCTATGTAACCTTTGTAAATGGGATATAAGCTTTTTTTAAAGACTTCCAACATTATTGATATCTTCTGGGTAATGCGTATACAAGTATAATGTAAAAATATAAAGGGATAATAATATTTTGTTGTCATTCTAACTGTTTGATATGCAGTGTTTTAAAGTTAGAGGAAATAGTGTTATAGCATAATTCAATCGCCCTCAGCTATTTCATATTACTATCTGATACGACAACATCTTTTATAATAAATTCAATGGAAAATACCATAGAGATATCATCTTATTAAATTAATGTTTATTACAAAGTATTACAGTTTTAAATAAAGTTAAATGATGAATTATAATGCCAGAAAAATGTCTTGGGACAGAGTATACTTGAACTATAATTCAGCAGTAAAGCTTGCATTTTAATAAAGTACCAGTGTGTCAAGCTTAAATTAGAAGCCTAATTCTGCATTTAATCATGTATTTCACTGAATATTTTAAGGGACAAAGTGTTAGACCAATTCTACCCTCTGCAATTCTCTCTTAAAAGGTTTTAATCTGTAATTACAAAATTAAATTATTTTCAATAGACATCACACATGCTTGTATGAAGTATTTCGTTCCACTGCATTGAATTCTTTGGCAATTGACAGAAACTCCACTGGAGGTCCCTTTCAGAAAAAAAGCACAAGGTGTATGTCAACTACTACAGTCCTTTTGATGACTCTGACTAGTGTTTGGAGATCAAACTGAATGCATGTAATACAAAGTCCATGTTGGGCAGTAGACTTTGCTATTTTCTCATTTAAGAAAAAAAAAGAATACAATGACAGGTTTTTCGATGAGGCTTTGCTGATTGCTGTGAAGTCAGATAACACGGCGATGCATACCAAATGAGATAAATAAAATTCTACTTTTAAGTGCAGTTAAGCTATCTAAAATTAAAACACGTACACGAAAAAAAAAATGCATCTGGCATAATTTTCTAAACATCGTCCATTTGCCTACACTGGTTAACTGTGACCATGTTTAAAATCACAGGTGTTAGCTAGGTTGGTAGATGAACATATTTGCTGAGGCAGGACACTTCTGCATATGCAATTTCTGCACATGTGTTTGCAGCAATATGAATTTTGACAATTTATGCCTAAATGCCTGTATAAACTTCTGGAGGAACACAAAAAATTAGCTCCTATCCTGTGCATAACAAACTGCACTGGGCAGCACTTGGCTGCCATCTACTTTCTGTATAACAGTCCAGAAGAAAAGGGGATGACATGATATTAGCATCAGAAATCCTTTTGAAAGCAGAAATATTTCAAGGTTTGTTTGGTTTTGTTTGTTTGTTATTGTTTTTCCGCAGTTGAATAAATGTGCTTGAAAAAAAATATAATATATATACATGTATATATATATATTTTTTTTGTCTACCACACTTAAAATCAGCAAAATTCCTTTGGGAACTACTGCTTTTTTATCTACATAAAGGTAGAACTGCAGCACTTGACATGCATCTAGAATTCATTATCATAAGCATAGATACAATACAGTAACAGGTATATATATACAGATGATCTCTAAGAGATAAATGTTTCCATGAATGCATGATAATATATGAATACATGTATTTGTGACTCCTATGTATACATTTCATATTTAGAGACATATTTCTATTTACAAATAAAAAGAGAGTGGGTTAGATTCAGGAACTTACATGAATAAATACATATACAATACTTACATGAATTACATCAAAACAAGAAAACAAACATAAATTTAATTTTTTTATCTTTACCTGGCATTTAATATTTTCCATTTTTCTCTGAAAAACTTCCAAGCAAGATCTCTTCCATGTGGATTTCGAGCTACGTGGATTATCACATCAATTGCATCCTGATCCAGGACAACTTCTGAGTTGAGAGACAAATTCAAAAGCCTAATAGGAATAACAAGGAAAAAAAAATCCTATTTAGATCTGCCAACGCATATTCTGACAACAGCACGTCTAAAAACTCTCAGAATAAACAAAGAAAAACCAACCAAACAAACAAACAAAAAAACTGCCAGTTTGTTTAAGTCTCCAGGTTTCTTGGTTTATTTCTATAATTCCAAAGATCAGACATATTTATGAATCAGAATAAACTTCAGTTTTGGTACTGAATGCTGGTACTTTAGAAGATAGCATAGCTGGAGGGATGGAAAAGGATTTCAGCAAAAGCTGAGTGGAACCTTCCATGTAAATTTTTATGAAATCAATAAGATCAGACTGGTCAATACATTTATATAAAGGGTATGCCAACAAAACATAACAATTATTATAAGATTTCAAACACCTCTTATGAATTTAGAACAATTCGGAAGCGAAATGACATAATATGTTTTAATTTTCATGTGTAATAATGCAAAAACATGAGACAGTTTACATAGATAGATGCCTGTGCTTTAAAAGCCAAGTTTTTTTCATTTAGACCGAAGCTCAAGTGATGATCCATAAATATTGAAATGATTATCAGTAATGGTCAGATACAGATACATAATATTTTGTACCTATTGAGCAAATTTCTGTCATCACTGCAAGTTAAGGCTTCTAATAATATTTTTTTCTCAGACACTGCTATGGTAGAATGAAATTTCATCCAAATGAATTCCCATACATCTTCATCCATCAGTGAAACTCCTGTACAGTAGACAATGTCTCTCACATTAAGTGGGATTCTAAAAAAGAAATCAGTAATAGCACTGTGTTAAATAAGTAGCTTCTTGACACTGGAAACTAAGGAAAAACATCACTACTCTTAGGAGACTCCAAAATTAAAGTGCAACAGTAATCACTTTTTGGAAAACTACATTTACATCTCTTTACTTCCACCAAAATCTTCCCAGACATCCTGATGGATTTTCTAATAGGCAACACATGCTTGACATTCCTTTCATAACCATTCTTTTGTCAAAAGAATATAAATCATGGTTGTCCAGTTCATCAACATGTAATGTACCACATAACCTGCAGGACAGGTAACATAAGCTCTACAAATTAGCTCGGGATCTCATCAGCCTGCTGCTTGGCTCTGCGCCAAAACTCCTCTTCCTGTCCTTAGTACTGAGGTTTCAAAGTGGGAGCTGATCAGCCAGAAACTCCTACTTGCTTGTGTCATAAAGTGCTTCATACTCATACAGAAACATACAAGGAGAAAATTCTACTTAAAAACGGTGTTTTCAGAAGCAAAGAAAACACAGAAATCTGTTCATTTGTTCTTCTTATCAATAGCAATACAAAAACAGCTATACTATAGGATGGTTGCGAACTGATGAGCTACTCAAGTATTATAAATGCAGGCTACAGTTAAATGAAACTGCTTCTTGAAGACAAATTCAGACCTAGTACGGGATGTGCATTTGTACTGTTTTCTTCTAAAAAGATCTCAGCTGGGCTTTCAAATTCCTACCTTGCTTATGTTTCCTATACAAGCATAGAAGCTGAAGCATTTGCCAGTTACAGGATATTCCTACATGTAAAGCTAGACCTTTCTCAAAGAAATATGCTTCTGATTTGAAGGAAAATATCCTCTCTTTTTTCTGGTAAAAACTGTAGCAAAATACCCTTATCTGGTTACCAATAGCTGGCTTGAATCACCTCTGGAACTTCATACACAAAATCTCTTTAGAGAATCTAGAAGTACAGAAAGCTGCTGTCAGTGTCTGGGCAGTAATACAGTGGGACAAAGAATGAAATTTCTATGGTAAAATTTGATATCAAATCTTATGCAGCACAGAAAGAAAATATTTCATTACTATTTTAAGACTTTCACCAATGTCTTACACCAGAGACCAGACCACACCACTCAAGAATCAAAGTTCTTTTACTCCCCATCTATTTGCCCTCTAGAAAAAAATAAAATAAAAAATCTTTCCACTGAAACTTTCTATTGCCAGGCCCTATTTAGTGGTGTTTGTTTTTTTTTAAAGAAGTTTCAGCTGATCATTTTGGCTATATTTGAACCCCTGGAAAATAAAACCAGCATTGTTTTTTAACATTTCAAAATTTTGATTGCTCCTCAGTGCTTCAGAAGGAAGGAGGTAAAGCAGGAAACTCTATATTGATGACTGTGAAGGGATAAAAATTGTTGTTGCCTCTAAGGGGTTAACCAGTCCCAACAACCATGATGTTTCTTGAGGAAAAGAATATAAAGAATATGTACTTAAATCAAAGCAAACAGGAAAGAAGTGCACCCCTCCTCCTCCTGGCTGAAGACCTTTGCTATTCTTTTTCTAATAGTAACATAAGGTTACTACTAAAAAAAAGTAGTTACTACTAAAAAAAAAAAAAAAAAAAAAGTAAAGCCTAAGTTTGAGGCTTTATTCATGTTCTTGGCCATCAGTGTGGTCATCAGCTCTGAGGGCACATCTACAGGTCCAGATGCAGGTAGTCACATAAATTCTGCTTATGGTGAGCTGACACAGAACAAGATTGTGTGTCTTCCTGGAAAATTTTTAGCATGGACCCATGCTAATAAAGCCACACAGGGCTGACTCGACTAGTGCTGAATGCTATTTTGCATTTGATGCAGACGAATCCAGACACTTACTAAGGAGCAAACTCTCCAAAGAAAAACTGAAGGGGTAGGCAAGAGAAATGTAATCCATTATAAAATTACTAGGAATATGAAACTTTTAATTGTGTTTAGCACACATCAGGAATATTGCCTTCTAAAACAAAACTGGAGGTACAATGGCTCACCTCTGCCATGAACTGCAACTAACTAACCACGGTGGATTACTGCTATGGTGCAGATCCTGACATAGTCCAAGATCTTATTGTTTCCTCCCACCACCCAATCACTGTGTGGTAACAACTCCATCCCCAGCTGTCTCACAAAATCAGCATTATTATGGTTATGACCACATATGGTAAGTAATTCCTACGTGTCACCAAGACTTAGCTGGGACCTCCAAAAATGCAAGTTCCATAGTTCTTTTAAGAACGCTCCTTTCTATCTTCTTTTTTTATTTATTTATTTTTTTTGTCGGTCAAGTTCTGATGACCTAAAAAGCTTGCACTGGAAGAAGTTAGTAACTCTTCTCAAATTTATCCAGGACCAGTCAGCCTTGGCTTATATTGAATCTAAGCAATTGCTTCTGTGGTTCCTATAGAACTGCTACACCAAGACCAAGGAAACCAGACAATTCTGAAAGTTGGCAAGAACCATTAAAAGAGTATGTTTAGCCATACATATCTAGTGAAGAAGACAAGTTATCACTTTCATAAGCCTTTCAATACTACTGAGTTTTGATTCCCCCAAACTGAGTTATCATTAGTAAAATGTGAGTTTGGTTATCATTTACAGAATTATCCATGTGAGTTAGGTACTGAATTTCTATTTCACACCAATGGAATTCATATTTCTAACTTGAAAGTCAATCAGTAAGCCCATGTTGGAATATTTTAAGCTTTAATGAGTCTCAAGAGTTTATTTTTCCCGTTTCATGTCTCTTTCAAAAAGCAAATGCAAAAGAAACTGCATATACTAGAGTCTATTATAGAAAATTGACTACTTATTTTAACACAAGAAATCAAGAAATACTAAAATTAATACAGTAGGTATTTAGGTGTTGCCACTGTGTTGGCTTATATTACTAGAGATGAGACTTAAAGTTTTCTTAAAAACTGCAACTCCGTCAAAGCCTTGGGTCAGCAGCTACAGTAACATAAATACACAGCCATGTACACATACATTGAATAGAACTCAAAAGTGATATTATTTACGATTGTGTTGTGATTTTCAGATTCACTGGGTTATTTGTAAAGCACAACTTCCTTGCCAGTTAATGTCTCTCTTTATTTTTTTTTTCTTTTAATTTGGGATTTAATACACTGACAGGTGTCAAAAGAACAAATGCTAACTGAACTGGAGTAGGGGATGCTTCCTGACCATAGAACCAAACTGGCTGCCCCAAATCTGTCTTAACACATGTTATCTGAACATGAAGAACTGAACCCAGTCAAGTTTTATTTCAATGACAGAAAGCACTCTATATCTTGACACAAAAACACCAAATCATTTTTTAGAAGCACATGTAGTTCTTGCTGAGCTTTGACAGCAGAAATGCTGTCTTTGGTTTACTGCAAGAGATGCAACTTGGCCAACTGACTCTCTAAGGAACTATAAGGCACCTGGAAAAAGCACTTCTTTTTAGGTTGATTTTGCCATTAATTCAGGTAAGAAGGAACTGTATGCTGGAAGGACTGTCACTCTGTGTTTGGGTCCAGTCAGAAGCAGAGGTAACTCACAGTGGATGCTAAGCCCCAGAAAGGTCGGCATTCCTCACTTGTGAGGTTTACATTTTTGAAAGTTACATCAAAACATATCAACTCCATAGGCTTTCCCAGCTACTCTCTTTTATATCCTAAGTAGTGATTTTAGACCCACAGGATCATTTCAATGCTCTGAGAAGGAAGAAGGACTTAACAATAAGTGATGGCACTGATCCCATGTCCACAGCCTGGATGTCACCATGTTTAAGAAAACTCTACTGCAATCAAATTTGCGTGTCATACTCACAGTGCTCCAGTTGCTTCAGGGAAGGTTTGAGGTCTCTGTATAAGTTGTCATTAAGATAGTGTGATAAAAAATCAACTCCCACAAACAAATACTAATGTTAAAAGCTGTAGCTTTAGAAATGATGAAACTTACAGCTATGAAAAGCTACAAATTACTCCTGTGAGAGGCCTGTAATCAGAACCATAGACAGGGGGTTCCCTTCCATGGAAATGAAAATTGTTTATGAAAATGTGAATATCCCAACAGTAATTTCTCTTTAACTATTGCCTCAACAGAGACCCTTCAATTGAATTTTCTCCATTTGTACAGATTTTTGCTCTCTCTCCTCTCCAATCATTAGGTGCCAGTATTTCATTGTTATCTAAACATGTAAAATCTTACCAGTCTATAGAATTTTTAAATTTTATGGATTAAAGAAAAATGGTTTTCCAAAACTGCAGTTCCATGGCACTGGATTAACACATAGAACATTAGCCCCCTGTATTAACTGAATCAAGTGGATAAAATTAACCATTGTTTCAGTGCTGCTTAAGTAGTAACACTGCAGAACGCATCCCCTTCTTATATTAAACCTCATCTGGGCCTTCAAGGCTTCTCTCATTTTTAAAGAGCTAATATGATTGATGGATACTTCAGAAGAATAAAGATAAAGATTAACTTTTGAAAGCATCACTTTAAATGGCTTTTATTTGAATACTGATCCAATTTATTTAACTTTATTTTTCTTGCTTAAGAGATATGATGGTGAGAATGAAATATGTGGCTAGCAGAGCTCATGTTTAAAAATTAAATACTTTGGGAAAAAAGTTAAAAATTAAACAGAAAAAAAATTAATTAAAATCGTGCTGTGCCTTTACAGGGATTTTTTTCAAGAGCGAATAATAAAGCTCTACAATGAGCTAAGAATAATCTTCTAAGTTATAATTAATTGGTACATACTTGCTCCTATTTAAGTATGTTCTAACAATTGGAGATACATTTATAAAATTGAACCATAATTATTTATCTTCTGGGCAAACTCTGTTCTAATTTTTAAAAATTTAATTGCACACAGTTTAGACTTCTTTGATTAAGTGACAAAATTTAATACCATTTAGGGTAATATTTGACAAAGAAAATTAATCAGAAACATTATTCTTTATTTTTGCAACTACTTGACATTTAACTCAGGTCTATTTTTCTTGATGACTATATTTATAGTCTTGTTTAATAGGTTACAATGCTAAGATAAGAAATAATTAAATATTGGTAGTTTGTTTGCAGATATATAATACAGATTCCGTTACAAGTAACACTACGACAAAAACTGTATTTTCTGAGAGGGCAATCCCAAAGATTGTACTTTTACTCACTGTTACAAACTCCAGGAGCCATGCTGCCTGCTCCACTGTGGGCATGTCCTCTACCATAGCACATATCTAACTTGAAGAGCAAGGGCAGAATTACCCCTTGAAAACTGAAGTACAGATGGACTTGATATTTAGCTGTGTATCACACATTAGCTGTGTGTCACACAGGGGATATTAACTGAGGATTCCAATTTGTTTAGGACAGGTTGCCCAGAGAGTCTGTGGAGTCTTCTTCCTTGGAGACACTCAACAGTTGCCTGGACATGGTCCTGGGCAACCTGCCCTTGGAGGCCCTGCTTAAGCAGATGGCCTCCAGAGGTCCTGCCAACCTGAACCATTCTCAATTCTGCGATTCTGTTACGTGGCAAAGCTATGCATAGACACCAGTTCTCCACATTCCTAGTTCTGTGCTTCTGAGCTTCAGACTCACATGAGTCTGACTGAGGCAGGCAGAGACTGTATCATTCCTAAAGTGATGGTTACTGCTACTGGTCCTTTCCCTTCCTACAGAAGATACCCCACAGCTAACACACTACTTACATATTCCAGATATGCCTGAGTTATGCACTCTTTTGTAAGTAATCTCTGAGTAGATAGGTCTTTTTTTTTTTTTTTTCCTTTTCTGGACATTTATTTGCAAGAAAAAAAAACGGTCCTTTCTGTTCAACTGTTTTGCAGAGTTGTGGAGAGGTCATTCCTGAACAGAAAAATTGGAAAACAATCTATCTGACTTCTAAAGATTGCAAATTAGTTACCGCTAATCCAGAATTGCTATGTATAGCAATTTTTCTGTGATTGAACACAGAAGTCAGAAGATAAAAATGCTACCTGAACCATCTGCCCTAAAAAGCCCGGTTTTGTCTTTCACAAGACAAAATCCTCCCTCTTTTCAGACATACTCCCCAGATGGTCTTTCAAAGCACTAACTCCTTGATTAACTTGTGCATTCAACGCTACTTTCTTCCTCCTTAAACAGTTTTATTGACTGGAGTGCAAGATTCTACTCAAATGTTGTAACAAGCTATTAATTAGTTAAATCACTTCAGCAACATTGGCTGACATTGGCTGGCAAAACTCCAAAAAATTTTCAAAATGCATGAACAGCTATGCCTGAATTTTTCAGTAATTAAAACTTCTAGGGGTTGAGAACACAGAAGAAGGGATACGTTTTATTGTTTTACATTTATTAGACATTCATGTGTGAAAAAAATAAAAAAAATTTTTTCAGGTATGCTGCTAAAAATATCCAAAAATAACTCATGGGCATCAAACCTGTGAAAAAGAAGCTAGTCCCTCTTCCAAGCAACTAACAGAAATAATTAATTTGTTGGCCACATTCCCACAAATCCTTATGTAAGTGGTGAAACTTAGGTACACTTCCAAGTTGTTGCATGACTGTAGCACTAATGTACACATGGGAAACAAAGCAACGAAATCGCGTATCTCAAATCATTAGAGAGAGAAATAAGAGAGGAGGAAAAGGAAACAGAAAATGCTTTGTTTGGAAAAACAATTGATTTTCTATCACTTAAGCCCAACTTCAAGGAAACTGATCTCAATTAATGACTTGTAATTTGTGTTATTTACCACTCCCTCAGATCTATGGATAGTTTCATTTATAGGAATGTTACAGCCGCTCCAGCAGTGCAATTTGTTTTTTCCTGGTGGCATTCCATTGAGTAGTTAAAGGTCCATCCAAGTAAGCAGACTGCCAATTTAGGCAGCTGGATTAACGTGAATCCATTGTCCCTTGCAGAGTAAATAGAAATTCTGCACAGCAAGTATGGGGATTTAGCATTCTCAAATTAGGCTTGTTGGTTACTTCTGTCTTTGTTCAAATTATCTGAGGGAAGCCATTTTACTTCATTACTTGCACCTTTCTTAAAACTGATAAAGAATTAACTAGGGTTCCTAACAGCCAAAGCAGTGTTTAATATAAGTCTTTGAACTGGCAGATGGGAATCACTGGAAAAGCCCATATTCACATAATTACAGTTAAAAAGATTAAATAAAATAATTGAGTCCTAGGATGCAATCATCCAAGACTATGATTTACTTTTTAGTAAAAAAAAAAATAGTTTATCTGTAGTGCAAAAAGACACACAGATGTGTTCTGACTTGAAATTCACAGAACAGGAAAATTCATGGCATATTCTCCTTCCATATCTCTGACTCCAACTTAGCACTTCAGAAGTCCTCAGAACAAACCAGATGACTAGAGACCAGAACAGATTTGAAATATCTGGATTTACATTCAGGATTTTCTGGCTGTCTCTCCTTCTCCTCATTCATGAAAACAGAAGAATTTAACCTTTAGTTGACCCATGGGATACCAAATAGATGCTGACTTCAGTCTAATTCAACGTAGCAGTTTGCATTCCACTGCAAACATCATCTATTCATCTAAGTATTGCTTTCATTGAGAAAAAAAAAAGGGGGAGGGGGGAGGGGAAGTACACTCAGAAGTGCAAAAGAAAAGAAAAAAAAGTATTAAAAAAGAAGCTAAGTATTGAACATTAGCTCTGCTTATGAAATAATACAGTAAGCATAGCTCTCTTGATTAAGGATTAGCAGATAGTTATCAACTGTATAGGAGACATCAGAATGCAACCTTTGATTTATGCAAGGTTGGTGGAGTAAGATATTGGAACCTCCCATTGATGATATCTGCAAGGCAGTATTCTAAGTAAACATAACTGATCATAATCAAAGTGCTTGTGACAGAAGAATAATAGTAAAAATAATTTTAAAAAAAGCATTTAACCTAAAATTGCCCTGAGGTGACATGAAGTCCATATCAATCAAGTGCATTTACTAGAAGTTTTCTAGGAGTATTTAGGGATTGAGATGCAATTAATTAATCAAGATAATTTGTTTCTATTTAAAAGACAGCAACCAATAAACAGCAATGGTTACATTTATAAAGAAAAAAATATGAGCAAACCAAAGTGGTTCTGAATAGCAAGGGGCCTTCCAATGGCTTCAGTACTGTCTTAGAGAAACACCACTATGTAATTCAATCTGAAGCATTACTATCATCTCCCACTGCTCATTGCTCCCCATTAGCAAAAGAATAGCATCACCACAGCACTACGAACAGAACAAGAATACAAGGATGCCTTTATCTGCTGAAGGCAAAATCAGCCATCTCGGTTCAAAGCACCTTTCTCACATGTTCATGTATTCACGCTAACCTGTCTAACGTTGCCTCAAGCGAGCATACATCCACAGTCCGTTTTGCCAGCAGAAATGTGTTTGTGGCAACCTGTAGCTGATGGATGGTAACAGCAGCTGGAAGAAAATCATGCCTGCAACCCACAGAGAGGTTTGCAAAAACATGCTTGTGTCTGTGGATATGTTATGCTTTGAGCCATCATGCTGAGTATTAGCATGTTAACCATTGTTATGATACCACCTGCCAGGAGTTTACAGATTGCAGCTCTCCTTCCCGAACCTCAGAAATATGCATTTACTCTGTCTAGCCAAGGCAGAAAGTCTGAAAATGCTAATCCTCTTAGAAATGTGTTTTTCTTTCAGAATAGATATGCAGTGAAGGTTAAAGGGGTTAACAAGGATGAGTCTCAAGCTCAGGCAGGCATTGTATGGTAATTTTGTTAATTTTTTAGGCTGAACCACAATACTGTTATACCTAAGGAGTGTGAATAATTTATTTCTTCACACATGAAAGAGCTTCACAGGGATGAGCCCTGTTAAATGAAGGTAGAAGCAAACATCTCAATTTTCAGCCAACAGTAGCTTTTCTTGTATAGCATTCTGCTGTTGACTGAATTCCAGTAACCTTACATTCTCAAACTACAAGTGAAATTTCACTGTGCTTGTATGTTTTCTGCTAGGCTTGTATTCTTCTAAACATGCACATGGAAGCTTCAAGAGTTTTCATTGCTTCAGTACAGGAATGGCATATATCTCAAGTTAGCAGAGAAAAAAAAATTGCCTTCATATCAAGTCAGAAAACAATGCAGACTTTCAAGCAAATTGTTTCAGAGCCACCAGCCATTTTAAAAGAGCAAAATGATTTAAATTCGGTGACTAAAAAGAATTAGCCAATACTTTGATTATGATCTCAGATTTTCAGCTAAAATCTTTCAGCTAAAATCTTTTCATCTAATCTTTTTTAACAACTGTAAGGATTAAAATATCATATCGGTTCCTACACTGATGCAAACAGACATCTTGTCCTCTTAGAGCTACTTAGGTGATGTTATGTGTTCAGTTTGCTCCTTGTAGAGACAATTTTTTTTAGAGTTTCATTCCTTGTCTAATCATCATGTTTATCCTGCGTGTATTTAGCAATACCACCTAAAACCCTTTATGTAATAAGTAATCCTGATATTTCAGGTGCTCAAGCCTCCGTCTCTCAGATGAATGCTCTCATCTTTAGGCTGAAGAGCAGAATTATTTCTCTTGCTATTGAGATAAATCTCAGTGGCAGAACTTCAACTAGGGGAGGGCAGTATGTTGCAGCATCTTAAGCCAGTCCTAGACACCTCAGAGAGAGGTGATGAGAGTGGTCTGCATGTGGCAGGCATGAGGCTGAAGTATTACACTGAGGCTCTACAGCAGTCTCAGTTACAACCTAATCACAGAATAACTGCTTAAAAGGGGGTCAAGGAGCATCTCCTGTTTGAAAAACGAGGGAGCAGACCTTTTCCTGCTTTAGTGACATTTTTGAAGGCATATTTTGTAAGGATCCCTAACTCTATGATAGCAATTTACATATTAGTGCTGGACCCTAAGAGGGCTCACTCCCTCTCCACAGTGCCATGTTAAGAGGCTCTTTACTCCGCATGCTGGCTGCCTCCAAGCTCATTTAGAGGCTCCCATATTTCCTTGTAGGAAGTGTAACTCCAAGCATCTGATTCTGCCCAGCGAGCCAGGCATCTGAAAACGAGGCATTGCAACACCTAACTCTCTAGAAATTCAAGCCTTCATGTCTCTCAGTCAACTTCCACTTAATGGAGGCTAATGTTGCAGATCATTTTTTCCTTACTAATTCCTTAAGAAAATCTGAAATGCTACAGTTGGAAATCTAATGGCTTTTTTCCAAGTAGTGCTGGAAACACAAAGAGGACCTCTGGCTTTGTGCTATAAATGACCACTATTTTACTTCATGAACAGTGGTAAATTATTTGCACAGTAAAGAACATGTAATTACAAAGTACAAACCATAACTGATTATTATGATTATTTCAATACCCTACAGTGAAGAGTAGATGGTAATTAATTTCTGGACCTACCAGACTAAATATAATTACTAGGAACCACTGCAACTGTAGACATATGCTGGTAAAACAGAGTTAGACATTACTTTATTTGTTTATTACCTAACCCTCTATTCATAATTAAATGCTGCAAGTGAAATAGAGAACAATTTCAAAAGAACTTCTAAAAAGCTACAGATCAAAAATATGTCAAAAGGTATGGATTTTAGCATTTCTACAGCATTATTAACTAGGTATGCTCAAAGTTTGACTGCAGTAACTGCCAGAGAGTCAACGACCTTTACAAGATTTACAGCCTGTGCATTTATGTGGTATTAACTTAACACTACCCTAATTTTGTATTGATTAGGATCTTGGGACACAAGCCTAATTCTCTAGTCTCATTTATTGGGGTCTACTGCTTTGTAGAATTTGTGATCCCTCCAACATGCACTGGTTGTGAATTATTTCATTTTATGAAACACCTTATTTCCCAGAATAAGTTTTTTGGGGAGGAAATGGGTGGAAAGGTTGCAAATTAGACTTTACTTTTGTTTTCTTAACCAAACTCAAGTTATGCCTGTATAAAAAAGTATCATGACATTAAAAATACCCCCAGCTTCCCTTTTACACAAAACCTCTCCAACATTTCTTGCTGGAGACAGTACTACTTAATTCCCAGGAGGAACATAAGGACAGCCGTTCACAAACGCTGCAAATCTCAGAGATTTCAAGAAGAAACAGAACCAGACAGGTAGAGACACTCTTTCCTTGAAGATCTCCACAATCTCTGGAACTCTAACTTCATGCTTGGCAGCTCTTCTGTCAGTATTCTTTTTCTGTTTCAGAAGGGCATCTACAAGAACTTTTAGGGTAGTGTTCAGCAGATACAACTTTACTTGATAAAGTTCCCACTCCTTATCAATAGGATAGGCAGGGATACAAGTATTTTCTGTACCTGTCTGTTTTTCTCACCAGGCACTGCCAGAGGGGAAAAATAAGCGAACAAGTTTACCCTTCTTTGTGAGGAAACAAGCTCTGAGGGATTCCTGCATATTCTGAGGTGGCTGTTTGCAGTGAATTCCCAAGAAGCTGTTAGGGCCATCAAACTGAGTAAAATATTTTAGTGATCCAAAAGAAGACAAAATGGCACCTTTGGATGTGCTCTCTGCATGTATCTGGTTATCTGTTTGCCCTTTGTACTTCAGCTAGCTATTGTCTCTGAAGTACTAAAGGAGATAAAGGCATGACTCAAACATCATGTAATTCAATCCTTATTGTGTAATCATCATCATTTGCTTGGTGGAGAAGCAGGAATAACAGACCCCAATTTTTCAGGTCAATTTAAAGTGAGCAAAGGTGATATGTGGTACCTCAGTTGCAGCAGGAATCTGACGTGAGAGAGCACTGACAGATCCCTACAAATGTTTTCACTGTAAAATATAGGCTGATTTTATGTCTGCTAAGCTGCTGCTACTACTAGCCTTTGCAATGTCTTTTGAATATAACTAGATATGAAATGAGTCTACTCGTTTGTTAGTTATATTCAGTATGTGAAACTGGTGTGAGAATAGCAACTGGTAAATTCTTGGGTGGGGAACAGAACAAATCCTATAATCTAAATAAATAAATAAAAACATGTTTCTGTCTTCTTTGCAAGTAGTACCCCTCTTTATCAGCTGACTGTCAATCCATATTCTGTAATTACATTATTTGTTGCAGCTGTTTTTCAAAACTGTGCTGTTTCTTTGGAGAAATGTACTGCTTTAACTTAGTAGCTATTCTCTTCCTCTGCCCTGCTGTGATGCTTTTATCATAATACTCGTCATATGCTGGCAGCCACAATCTTGTGCTCCCAAGAATGGCCCCACAGAAAAGCTAAGATGAATCTTCAGATGGCTCCTTAAATTTATTCCTTTCCTCTCTTGCTATTGTTAGTAAAGCAATAAGCTTTTTTTTTTTTTTTTTTTTTTCCCTTATGCCTCCTTCTTCAATCTTGTTGGAAGGGATGTAGATACAGGGTAGGAGAAAGCTTTGCAGGGTGACAGCTTTTTAACACTGAATAATCTACTGCTGTGCATGCTAATAGGTGGTGCTAGGCTTGATTAACTAATTTTGCAAATGAATATCTAAGCAAATTACTTTTTCAGATTGTTCCCAATAATTCTTTCTCTGTAATTTCCTCTTTGAATAGTTTTATGCTGATTGTTGCTGCTGACTATTAGAACTCATGTACATGTACACTGGAAAATCCTAACCCCCACACACCGTGTTTAAAGGTATATAGTCATATTTTCAAAATTTTTTCAGAAGTTTCAAAGTCATATAGGAATGCAATTTCCAGCCACGTTCAGTTCATGGGTGGTTTTTAAAAAAATACTCAGGTACTTATGTAACTGGGTATAGCTGTAAAGGATTTTCAAAGATTATGAAGACAGACAGACAGACATATTTTAATTGGAAATAAACATCTGATTGGCCAAGATGTCTTTGATAAATCCTGCATGTCTATGTCTATAGAGATGTGATTCTTTAGCAGAGCTAATATGAGACTGGGACTGAAAAAGAACAGAATTTTCCTCTTCTCTTTTCCTCTGTTACATGAAAGTCAAATATTTTCCTTAAATCAAAATATCATGTGATGTTTTTACACAAATACTACCACACCCATATTGATACTATATTAATACCATATTAATACTACCACATCATGAAAAAATCCATAATTCTTTCTCAAGAAGTCATGGTCTTAACCTGTAGGCTGTACTTATCTCACTGCCTATTGATTACTACACCAATACCTTTATCTTCAATACTTTAACATTTCCTAGTTGCTTGCATTTAAAAGATAAATTTCATACACTGTCGATGGCCTGTGTTCCCTTGCCACATCTGAGTAACCCCGTATCAGGACAGCCTAACTTTAAAATTTGCTGTCAGACCAGTACATTACTGCTAATGCTTGACACATCTGCATTTTCACCCCCCTCTGTGAAACCTTACATGAGCATTTCCATGTATTCCTGAACCACACTTAACTTCCAAGTCTTCACTTGTAAGACCTACATAATATTTCCCTAAAATATACTGTTCCATCTCCTTTCTTGCTCCTCAGTCATTCTTCCTGTAATCTCTCTCACTTTTTCTATCACTTAGCACCTTCTGCTCTCTGGCCCAGATGCAGGTTAGGTATTTGTCTGCTGATGCTATGTACTTTCATCTTTCTTCCTTTAAACTCCTCCTTAAAACCCATCTTCTTGCCCTCTAGCATATCATTATTCAACAGCAAGTTATCAGGAGTGAGCAGAGGCTACGTTGTTGTCCCCTCCACCCATTCATACATTCAAAGTCAAATCCTTCATTCTGAAGCCCCACAGCCATTTTTAAATAACAGGTGGTGACATCTTTCCCCTATACCACGCTGTGGAGTTGGGCACTGCGGGGGGTCACAAAAAGATGAGGATGCCAGCTATATTGCCTCTGAGTAGGAGAAAGGGGAAATGCACTTTTCTGTTCTACTTACCTGTTTCTATTGCTAGAAATCCAATCAGAGATCAACGTTGCAGCCTGCTGGTGACAATGTTTGTTACCGAAGCTGCATGCCAACATGATGACTTCCCGACGCAACTCTCTGCCCAAATTAAAAGAAAAAAAAAAAAAGAAAAAGAAATATATATAATATATATATATGAAAAAATAAGACCCCATTAATAAATATGTTAGAATGTTTACAAAAATGCATTTCTTGTAACAATGGCAGAAGCTGATATTTGGGTAACATATCAAAGATAATCCAGCTATGCAAATCTCAGTGTCCACTACATGCCTACAGCTGCTGCAACAGCTAAAGAAAAACCATGGACCAAACCCAGCCTTTATTTACACTTATTCAGTCTTCCAGACCTCTGCGGTCAAGAGTCCAATTTCTTAAATATCCAGTGAAGACTAATATTAATTTAAGGCATAGCAAATCATGTACTTTAAACTCAGGAAGACATAATTCATCTCATAGTATCTTGCTGCTCTCCCTCTAACCCGAAAAGGAAAACCAGAAGGAAGAGAGAGCTAGGAAAGTAAGACATGCTAAAGATCACACTAGATTTTAGGAAAGTGCATTATTACAACCATATCTTGCATAGGAAGGAAGGAAGGAAAGACAAATATAACAGTACTCATGTTGGTAGGATGCTTGAACAAGAGATTTGTTTAAATTATTCGTTGGCCATCCAAGCTTGAGATACATTGATGCAACTTGTCTTAAAATATACTCCTGAGGGAGAAAAGAATATTCAGTGTTAACATTTATTTTTGATTTTTGGTTCAAACTTAAAATACTATTGCCTCTTGAGGTTTTGCCTCTCTTTTTTATCCCTAAATGATGTCTCACTTACAAAGATTCTGATTTGCAATTAGCAAACTAACATGTCCACATATAATCTCTGTTCATTGCTACATTCAGACGTAATTTGCAGAACAGCTACTTGATCAGATGCCTCATATTAGCTCATTTATTTTTATAAAACCTTGCAATTTAAAAAGAGTTTCTAATATGCTATTTTGAACTTACAGTACGTGGTTGGAAAGTTGCAAGACTGTCAACAGCTCAATGGCTAATCTCGACTACATCGTGCATGTTCATTTTTAAAAGAAAATTGTTTTAATAGCCATAACCAGGGCAAAAATGTTATATAGATACAGTCAATTGAGTTCAGAGTACTGAACAATGTGGCTGCAAATGAGCTTTGTACATTTAATAACACTATATTTTAAGTTCAGGTTCTTGGTGTGCTTAAATAAAAAAGCCAGCACAAGATGTATTTTAGCTTACTTTTACTTTTTACACGGGGGACATATTTCCATATCCTGGCCAGTTGTGAAGAAAACAACTGTCATTGTATTCAGCATAATGTTCTGCCAGTGGAATTCACCAATTTGAAAAAGAGAACTGAAATATAAAGAACTGCATAGAATAGCATCTATTTTATTATTATGGATGCATGGGTATGTATATATGATGTTAGGACAAAAGGAGATTCATACTGCAGCTTTCTCTAGTAGATATGTTATTCTGTGACTAAAAAGACTTTTTATTTCCTCTGTTATCACCCCTGCTTTCAAAGCTCTCATCAGGAGCGATAAAACACAACCCAGCTGTGAATTTTACTGTTTTTATTTATTAAGATTGTCTTTTCCTTACACAGACATGTTTAAAAGTGAAATAGCAATGGCAGTCTGGTAAGAATTTTTCTGTGCAGTTAACAGACTAAAACCACAAATTATTTCAACATCATTTATACATATATACATACACCCAGTCACCTCTAGCTTCCTGCTTTCTGAGCGTGTGTGTCTGGACACACACACACACAAACAAACACATGTTCAAGAACAAAAAAAGCACATCTAAACATTTCTGGCTTTAGAGAGTTCCTTCTTTTGAATGTCTTTACCAAATTACACAGAATTACTGTATGCTGGCCATTCAAAATATGTAGAATACATAAGCTACACTGTGAGTTAAAACAAAAGCAAATGAACAAACAAACAAACAAACAGAGTTTATAATTGTCACTGACTGCAGTCAAATCCTGTGTACTTCATTACTTCATTATGCTTCGGCATAGCTAGATTTTTTTTTCCAGGTAAAATGTTAAAATGTTTGTCTGTCTATCTTAATTACCTACTTCTAGTTGCTACCACTGTCCCTTTGGACCCAATTATGAATGAGCTTCTGATTCAATGGTGATCTAATCCTTGTTAATTAAGGTGACTGCATTGAATTCACCATGGCTCTTTGGATGAAATAATGACTACAAATCTTTACTTCAGTTACATGCATCCTGTTAAGTTGCGCCTGCATTTGGTGTCCTTGCTGAGCTTGGGCATCAATCTAAATATAGCTGCGTGGCTCCTCAAAAGAGATAATCTGTAAATAGATTACTTTGGCTCTTTTAAGTGAAATACTTTATTGAAATACTTTATTTGTTATAATATTTTATAGAAGGAATAATTACCTTTCCTTCCAGTACTCACATAGGTCTCAAAAAACAGTTATCACTGTTCAAATGCAAATGAACCAAAGCTTGACAATTGCTGTTTAAATAAAGAACAATTAGGAAGAAAGACAGTAACACTAGGTCACTTGCAGTATCTAACTGGGGAATAGTCCAACTGTTGGCAATAAAAGGGGGTAAGCAAAGGGAAGGAGAGAGAGAAAGAAGGGGACATGGAGAGAGAGAGGGTAAGGGAGTGGGAGAGGTAGAGGGAGAGAGACTGTATATCTCTTACATTGAAGATGTTGTAGCTTTCTGTGCGGTCCAGTAATTTATCTAGAGGATAAAGAGCTCGGCTGGCAGCATGCCAAGGCAGAAAATCCTTCTCCTCTGAAAGGTATCTGATAATCTCCAAAGGAATATTCTGAGGCAAATAACCAGCTCTGCACAATAAACGAAGTTAGTATTAAATTGATTTTGCAGGAGATACATGATAAGGCAAAAATGACTTCCTTTTTTTTTTTTTCAAATGAAATTAAAAGGCAGAAAAACATGATAAACTCATCACACCATAATGACATAAGAGTCAATCTTATAAAAAACAGCAACACAGTCTCTCGTGTGAGCATACCTACTGGATGAAAGAAGGCATGAACACACATGAAAGAAAACTAGACAAAGTATCCCTAATTTATATAGATTCTAGTAGCAATAAAATATATGAATAATGAAGTAACTGACTGTATATTGAAAAAAAATGAAGGTGTTGTTTTGCTAATATATAAGATAGAAAGCAATCTGCATAAAATCAACGACCTGAGGTATATTGTTTCAGAGAACATTTCAATTGGCCACAGGCAACTGGGAAGATCTAATAGTGAAAAAGCATCTTTTAGCTTCAGAGTTTTCTTCCCTTCTCCTTTCTCTCTCCTTCATAGCTGCCTTGTCTTCTAGCCATTTTGGAATAATTTACTTTATTAAACTGAAATAGTATCCAATGATATTATTTTGGTTAAGAATGTTTCAGCACTTTCCATATAAACTATGTTTTTCTAAATGTTTATTTATCAATCTGCTAGAATTTTGTCCTATTCTTTTACTGGAAGAAAAGACCTCTCCCTGCAAGGAAAAAGAGTTCAGCAGGGTTTCAAGAAGGTTTTTAAAATGAATAGCTTTACAAGTAAAGTGCAATACAGACACAAGCATTTGGAAGCTGCTTTTTAGAACCAAGTACTGGAAACATCAAGTTTTAGGATTTGCACTCATTTTCTTTTTCAAAACAGCATTTTTTCTTAACTATACAGATTGCAGAAACAAAGTGTAACCCTGTAGGTGTGAACTTGCCAGAAACACACAGATCTATTCTTCTCCTGATACATGTGTTTAAATCCCACAGGAGTTTTCTACCTGCCTAGACAGAAGATAATGATTTTGTTTCATTAAACACTTAAAATCAGGACGTTGGATTCCACCAGCTTCAAATTAACATAGGCTACAATATGAAATATCTTCACAGACTATTGTTGTCCCTGTTGGTTGCCAATGGTCCCCTTAATTTCTATCACTGCCTAGGGAAAAAGATGCATACTTTGAATGTTTAGTACAGCAAAGAAAGAAAATTACAGATTATTATAGAAATGAACCAATACATACGTGTTTAGATAAATCCTGACCTCAGCTGTAACAGCATAAAAAGAACTACCAAGCTAAAATCTTTGAAATAGACTGCTCTTTTTGGTATGGTTCAAATCCACAGTTTCCTTACAAATTGCACCACATCCATGCAAGTCATTGTGATTCTTACTCTCTCAGGATTATGTCCTTTTCCCTTTGAATTCTTGGGAAAGATGCGAGTTCATGTATCAGTTTTCAAAATGATCTATCCCCTGTCCTCGTGATGACCCACTCTCTGGTATGCTTCATGTCATCTTTGTCCTCATTTTGTCAGCAAGGCTGTTCTCAGCTCCAGTTACAGCACAGACTCAAGCAGGAAAAACAAGATCACTTGGGGAGTTCACCGAGTCACTCAGGAACTGAACAGATGTGAAATAAGAATGGAGCTCTCAGAGTGGGTAGTGGACAGAGTTCAAAGCATGTGAAGTCAGAGAAAGTGAGAGGAATTATTTCATTTTTATAGGCCTTTGTTATTTCTGAAGCAGCAGAATATCACCAAGGTGAGTCCTAGGTCTTATTACTTTGTATAACTATAGTCAATGGAGCCAGAAGCAAGCTGGATCGACTGCAGATTGAAATACCTTGGGAAGAATGTTCGCAAATAGGTCAACTAGCTTAAAGTTGCATATACGTAACTATGGGTTTTGTTATTATAGCTACTGATAATTTGATTACCATGACAAAGTGTGGAGCGAGGAACAAGAGGAACGGCCCTAGGAAACATGCTGCTTAAGGAATAAACAGATGAATGTTTATTGTATCTGTGCTAATGGACATTTAGGATCATGTTTAAATTAAGTGTCTCTATACTAAGCACATAAGAGGAATCATCACTGCAAAACAACCAGATTTATTTTTGTTTTAAGTTAACTTCTTCATAAAGAAATATCAGAAATGAACTCAAAGAGATCTTTTACTTATCCATGAGCTTTTGGCCTTCCTAATCTCTTTTATAATTGTGATTCTTTGTGATGCTACTCATCCTGTTCACAATGGAAACTGCTGCTCTCATCACCTCACTGTTTCTAACTTCCAAATTTATCAGATTATGGCAAAGACTGTGTTATTCCTGTTTCCTCACAAAATTCCTTCTCTTTCTGCATTTGACTCCTAAAGAACACTTATGCATAATATCATTGAAATCCACTCCTCAGATCAACAGAATCAATCCTGAGGGTTGGGTCAGGGATGAAAGGAAGTCCTTGTAGTAGATTACAATGAAAAGAAAAGTAACAGCAGCAACTTTCCCAACAAGGGGAAGAAGATAATTTCACTGTCATATAATTGTCTGCTATTACTTACTCAAAGGTATGCAGAAAATAACCTAAGTTAAGCTTTGTACATACTCTACACATGCAGCTTGGTTTATCAGTCTTTTCCAACAATGACACTGGAAGGTCAGTTACAGAAATCCTTTTTTCCTTGTGTCTTTTTGGCTATCAATCATATTGCTATCTTTAAAGTCCAGCAAAAAATACCATCAGATATTGTCTGCCAAAGTCCAAATGTGACAGAGCACAGGCTAAGAGATGAGGTTCTTCTCCTGCCTAGCCATCTCAGAGGAAAACTGAAATATTGTCTGTCACTCAGGGAATAACTGATTATAGGCTATACCAAAACCACGTAACAAACATAAATACTACAGAAACATTGTGATGACAAATCTTATGACTGGTCTGAGACAATCATATTGTTTCTCCCAGTGTGTATCAAGCAGCCATCTGAGAATCTTAGCAAGAACGTATCTGCAACCAAAACTCTGCACAGGAATCTGGGATAGCCATGGCAAGTATGCAGCATATAAAATGCTCGGGCCAACCGCTGTTGATTCATAAACAGTGGCTGAATGCAAAGCAATGTTCAGGTTAAGCATTTCTCAAGCGCAGGTTAAAGACTTTACAAAACTTCACATACAGCACCCAGAATGAAAAGGTTGAAAGCAACCTTAAGAACTTGCTTAGTCCCTTCCCTAACCAAGGTAGATTCATATCAATGCCATTTCTGACAGAAATTTGTCTGACTTCATTTTTGTAGGCATCTAGGAATGAATATCATAGGAGCACTATAATTTCAGTGCTCCTCTTCCCAGAGGCATGGTAATAATATTCTAATTCTGGTCCTTCTCCCAGTACATATTCATGGAAGAGTACTAGCAGATCCATGTACATATCCTAAAATTAAATGTTATTTATGCAGCTTCATTATAAAACATAAAAAGCTGGGGCCTTTATTCTAGGTTAGAGTTTTTTTTATTGGCATCACTGGTCACATAGAAATGAGCCAATGCTTAGAAAAGAGTCTCTACAAGCCATCTCTTAGCCAGCCTCCTTCATACTGAGCTATTTAAAAGGACATGCCTACAAAAGCAAAATTTAATCAGAATAATTACATTTAAGAACCATGGCTGTTTTATCACTTTCAATACAATTGTCCTTATCCTTCTGTTTACCATTATGTCAATCTCTCTGTAGCCACTGTTAACACATGAGAACTTTAGCATCAATCAGAAACATGGCAAAACATAAGGTTTGTTTTATCATCTGCGTTCCTGGATTTCAGTCACCTGCTGAACTAAACGGGAGAAAAAGAACACGGGCAAGAAAAGAGATTTGTTTTAGTTATTAGACAAATTATCTCTAGACAAACATTCTGGCCCAGCAGGTTTTTCATGTCTAAAGAGGCTGCTGACAAAGTGTGGTGAAAAGGTTATTCCCCATTTTTATGATAAGGGCAGAGGCAGATAAAGACCTCTCAAAAGTAATATATATATATAAAGTGGAGTAGGACATTATATAATATCATAAGCACCAACCCTTTAACAAGCTAGTATTCTGCTTACACCGAAGAAGCTGCTACAGTTGCCATTGCTATAAAGAGGCAATGAATAGAAAGTACTGAACGTGGCAATGAAATATCCCTCACAAAGAATTCCCACTAAAAATCCCATACCAAGCAAAAATAATCTTTAAATTACATGAGCTGTTAATGAGTCAGATAAAAGCTAGAGATCTAGATTATATTATGAAACATCAGTGTGTATTCAGCTGCATTCTGACCTTGATTTGTTCTTTACACTGAGCCACTGAACTTATGGACAGATCCCAGCACATTCATTTTCCCCTTAGGGACAAAGTACCAAATGGTAGTGTAATTGTCAAGGGAAAATTATTACTCTGTTCTGAATTATTTCCATCATAAATCCAGCACAAGTCAAACAGACTCTGCCACAAAAATGACAGGGTTGCCGTACAGTGATGAGAGTCCCATATACAAGTGCACCATAAATCCCTTAGTCCCACCACCCAACAAAGTCATTATAAGTCATGTGTTTAAATCAAAATTAGAAAATCCACGCTGGCAGCAAACGGATAGACATTGTTGAAACAATGGAAATGAGATGATTTACTTGCCACTGATTTAAAACTTACCCTGCATCATCTGTTTCCTATGAAATGTGTAAAGCATGACTAGCTTTCTGTTTGGATAATTTCAAAGGGGAAAAAAACAGCTCTTCAGAACATAGATATGCAATTCAGATTAACATGAGTTCTGTTTCTGTGCATGCATAATATATGAATAATTAATGATATACTCATTAACCCACAAAGTTAATGAGCTTATCCCACAGTTTAAAATAAATTGGATTCTTATTCATTGACTCATTCTTTTACCTTAATGGTTAAGTGTCTGAATTAGACTAAGTCACTGAGAAACTTAACTGTGTTTGGCTTTTTCTAACCCTACTCATTTCTTCTGGAAGTACTGAGGACTGGGGCCCCTGTTGATGTATTCAGGATATATTTTCCCACATTGCTTTAACAGCAATGCTGTGGCAGAACCGATACGTTGAACCCAGACACAGAAAACAAGCTTTCAGCAAGGCAACTCATGCAACAGGGAAGTAAACTCCTGTAGTCATGTATGTCACCTTCCACTTAGAATCATAGAATCATTAAGGTTGAAAAAGACCTTCAAGATCATCTGGTCCTACCGTCCCCCTACCACCAATGTCACCCACTAAACCACGTCCCTAAGCACCAGGTCCAACCTTTCCTTGAACACTCCCAGGGATGGTGGTGCCACCACTTCCCTGGGCAACCTGTTCCAATGCCTGACTGCTCTTTCTGAGAAGAAACGTCTCACTTCTACAAGCCTAGAAATTGAAAGATTAAAAACTTAAGATGCCTGCCATGCATATTCAGGAAAGAAAGCTGGAAAAATAATGCTTTCTCATAGAAGGCTAATGAGCAATCTGTAACGAAGTCTCAGGGAACTTGAGTGTAAAAGCCTGGTCTACCTCATCTTCCACTCTCAAAGTTGGGCTGACTTAGGTCCAGACAAAGACTCTGCTTTTCTAAGACATCCAGTGTGACTTAATGGAGGCACTATTATTTGTAACAGCTGTAGACTTCCACATAACTATTACAGGAATGCACATCTGCATTTTGATAAGTATAACAGGACCATTTGGCTAACAAGCCCATTTTAAGTGCTAAATTTAATCAGCATTCAACCTCTCCAACATCAAAGGATTCAGAGAGTATGACAGTTTTAAGTGAAGCATGCTTATTATTATGTTTTCTTACATGCAAAATATCTGAGGACTCTTCAAGTGACATTTAGCTCCACACAAGAGCATTTTAAGCATCCTTCATAGAACAGTTCGAATTCATTGCAATTATCAGAGTAATCACATGGTTTAAATTATCTTGCATAGATTTAGAGTTGCCAAATAAGCAAAGGCTAATGTTAATTTTAATTAATCACCTCTGTTAAAAAAGAGGAAAAAAAAAAAACCCCAACACCCAAACCTTTAAAAACTGGTAAAAATACAACAAAAATTTTCCTTAAACTGGGTTTAGTATCTCTCCTTTCCTCTTCTTTCCAATATGGGGTGAAAAAAAAAAAAAAAAGGAATTAAAACAGAGGAAGAGTGCAAGATGAAAAGGAATGATATTACTGTTTAAAATTAAGTTGGGTAATGTCATGTTTTTCATCATTGCCAAACTGATTTTGGAGAAGTGAGCCACTCAAATTAACTGGTGCAATCTGAATGTATTTCAGGGGCTAGTAGAGGTCAATTTCACATAACTCAGTTATTAAAATTATTATTTATTTTCTTTCGTGATGATTTTTTGGGAGGGGCAGAATGAAACAGCCCTTCTACTCCTTAAGTTTTCAATGAGCAATGAGGTCCATAAGAATATGTTTGAGCAAAGTCAGAATTGAGTTTATTATTAAGCACTATACTTGTTCATATCTCCCTCCCTCCTTTCCTTTCCTTTCCTTTCCTTTCCTTTCCTTTCCTTTCCTTTCCTTTCCTTTCCTTTCCTTTCCTTTCCTTTCCTTTCCTTTCCTTTCCTTTCCTTTCCTTTCCTTTCCTTTCCTTTCCTTTCCTTTCCTTTTCCTTTTCCTTTTCCTTTTCCTTTTCCTTTTCCTTTCCTAAAAAAGCCCAAAAAACAACAACAACAAACCCAAACCAACCCTCTCCTTATTCTTTAACTCCCAGGTGTGGAGTATTGACATTCAGGCAAAAACACCTGACCATTCAGCTACTCGTGGCAACATCACTTCTCTAACTACTAGCTGATCTTATTTCTCGACATCAAAAGCCAAATTCTGGTAGCAAAGATCAATAACCCCATTTGAACCACTGACAGTACAGGTGCCAAAAAACAGCAGGGGGATTATCACCATTTACACTGAAGCAATTGCTGGGCAGTGGGACTCACAACTCTGGTTATCCTGTAATTAAACCTCTAATTTTTATGCTTCCATATAATATCCAAAATTATTACAGATAAATATGAGGATTTTTTTCTTGAAGTTGCTGGTGCAAATATGTGCATATTAAAATTAAACCATGGAGCTGAAGTGATGTTCATTGTAGTTTTCCTTCTCCAGAGGTTAAGATTTCATTTATTGTAGCATTTGAAGTCTTCCAACATATCTAGGATAATTGGTTCCATGTTACAATTGATTGTGTTACTTGAAGTCCTGTGTTTTGTAATGTCAGGAAAAGTCAAGGTATTCAAGGCCCCATTTAAAATGCTGGGTCTAGATAATAAGTAGCAACAAGAGTGAGAGTTCTCATCTGGCCTAATTGCTGTACTTCAAAATGTTTCCAAATTTCAGCAGCCATATCCAGGGTTGTTGACCTTGTTTGACTTGGCTTATTCATAAACCCAACATTCATATAGTGTCCATTTAAATGAATAAACTGTGCAGTTTAACCCCAACCCTCATTATTACTCCTCGTAGCATTTGCTGATAATTCAACATATACAAAAAACAGATATGCTAAGCAGCTGCCTTAATTAGTGCCTCTGAGTACTAGTTAATGGAGTGAGTATTAGATCGATAGTTTATATCATGCTTGATTAATAGTGGTATAGATTTACTATTTTAATAAATGAGGCCTCATCAAAATTATTTCAGCAGATGCCACAGAAACTCTTTTTCACTGTCACAAATTGTGGTGGTGGTTCGACGCACAAGCAATTGATTTAGATACTGCTTCCTACAAGAGTTGTTGTATTTTCTTTGACATAAATACTCTCTCAATGGGCCATAGCAGCTGCGCCTTTTTTAAAGGAAATAGAAGCCACAAATATTTTAAGGTAGCCATCATTCATTCCATATGCTGTATGTCGGTCCATATGTTCTGTGACATAGCACAGCCTTGATATCTGCTTTACATGGAGATACACGTTTCAGCTTATGTTTGCATATGTTCATAAAAGAAGAATTAAAGTGACTCTTGACAGTAAGCATGCGAAAAATCAATTCTTGCTATTGGAGTTATGTATCATTTGTGCATCTGATTCTGTTGTGTAGTTAAGAGCAGTGAAGCAAATTGTACAAGACATTTCAGGGATGCACTGGTGCTGAGAGAACATTCTGGACATTAAAAAGTCTACTAAGTGCAGGGGAAGAAATCTGAAGCAAAAGCAGGGAAAGAATCTGAATTTATGTATCAAAAGGTAGGTTGACACTGCCTTTCCCCTTACCCTCAGACTTTGGCTTTCTAGAGTCAGCAGAACTCAGAATTTGGAAAGAAGCAAGTCAAGAACTGATTAGAGGAAGGAAAACAATTACTATAACTCATCACATACCTGCACCAGGCTCCTGATTTTGGCCTGCTGAATGAAATTCTGAGAGAGAGGAACTTTCATGAAAGCCTTCTGAAGAAGGAAGCTGCTTAGTTCATAGATAATTCTGAAGGTATGCTTTTGTCATTGCTTATTTCTGACGTAGCTCTCTGTATTTGTGAAGTTAAAGGGACAGGTTTTGCTGTCCTTAAAAAATCTTAATCTGTAGACTACAGCATCTTCTCTCCCCTAATCTGTGATAGGAAACAGACAGCACTGCAAAATGGCCAGGCTGTTTCCTTTGCTGCCCGTAAGAACCGTCTTCCCTCAGGTCTACTAATCCTCCCACCCACTTCCTCAAAGACCGAGTCACTGTCAGTCACACCATGTATTGGTGTGACTGTCATAGAGATACTGAGCTATGTTTTCCACTGCATTCCAGACTTTCTCTCCTATTCTCTGGTTTCCAAAGCAGGCTCACAGAACTGAATGCCACGAAGAAGCAACAAAGACTTATGTGGACACAGAAGCATCCCTGGAGCAGAAGAACATATATTTAAGAACACCACTTCACTTCAGCTGCCAGACATGATTGCAGAGCTGCTTTCCACCTTCTATCAACAGTCCTGGTCAATCAGAGACGTCCCAGATGACTGGAAACTTGCTAGTGTGACACCCATTGATAAGAAAGGTCGTAAGGAGAATCCAGGGCACCTACAGGCCTGTCAGCCTGACCTTGGTGCCAGGGAAGGTTATAGAACAGATATTAGGAAAATTTTCTTCTCAGAAAGGGTATTTAGGCATTGGAACGGGTTGCCCAGGAAAGTGGTGGAGTCACCATCCCCGGGGTGTCTAAGGAAAGGGTAGATGTGGTACTTAGGGACATGGTCATGGTAGCCGATATTCCAATATTAGTGGTAGGTGGACAGTTGGACTAGGTGATCTTGAAGATCTTTTCCAACCTTAATGATTCTATGATTTCTCATGAATCCAGTTAAGAAATACGGCGGTGAAATATGCAAAATCTACTGTCAGATTTTATCTTTGGCCTTTGTTAATGTGTATCCAATGGGTTTCGTCTTGGCATGTTCCACACCGTCATTAGGCCCATGACTCAAAAGGGAACTGTCATGAAAATCTGAGCATCCAAAGAACTCCACCTCTTCAATGGTAGAACAGAAGGCAAGATAATGATCAACAGCAAGGAAGAATGTCTGCATCAAAATCTTGTTTCTGAGAAACTGGCATGCAGACCAAGCAGCTATCACCTTAACACAGTAAGTGCCTATGGCAGAGGCAAAAACAAGGGGTATTAGATATACGTTAGTGTTCAAGAGACATAACAGATGGATTCTTCCAGAACAGGAACGAGCAATAACTGTTTTAGATGAGAGTAAAATAAGTATCCACAATCACATCTAATCATCTGATTCAATACTGATTAACACTGAATACAAACCAGGCGTATTTCTTTGACGTAATATTGGATTAATTTAACCTGTTTAATGAGTGGTGATGAATATGAAGATTTAGAGCCCAGTAAGGAAGAACTAGGGGTGACACAAGACTGCTAACCAGAAGAGGGTAATTTATCTTATCCCATGTTATGTGGCTTTGAGAGGTTGGGAGTGCATTTGTCTCCATTATCTGTCAGTGCCATGCAAGGAGACAAGCTCAGATCTACAGGTCTACCTTTGGGACACCTAAAATAAAGTGTGAAGCATTCCACCTCACATATTCACTAACACCCTGCCCCAAGGAATGAGAAAGACGGGAGAAGCTGACAACATTATTCACACTCTCGAGAAACTGTAGGATCTTTCTTATTTCCTGTGACACTATTTATTGGAGCTCTCTGAACTACCTTTATTAAAGCTTAGAAGAGATACACAGTTCCATTCATCTTCTCTTTATCAGTCTACCATCAATACATCCCATTTACTACAATCAACTTTATTTCAAATTGTTCTGAAATCCTTTACAAAACATTCTAAATAGATAAAGGATCTTCAAGAAGGGAAGAGAGAGCACCAAGGTTCTGTTCTTGTTCAAGAATTTTGGGAATGTATTTCCATAAGCTATGTTACTGCCAAGGCTACAGCACTCTGGATCCGCAGGGTGTATGCACGTACTAGAGCTGAGAACAGAATTATGTTTAAAAATCTGAAAAACAAACAAGCTTGTGAGAATTCAAACACAGTGGGCAAACTGCAGCTTTCTTTTATTGTTATTATTCTGCTCAACCCTGCTTGATTAATTTTATGGAACCAAAATGCACCAAGAAAGAAGAAGGAATATATTTACATATAAAATGGTCAAAAGTTTAGGAAATTATAGAGCTTAATGTATTCCTTGGAGGTAACGATTCATTTATGTTTATTTTTGAGAAATCATTATGCTGGACAATAAAAGGATAGCAAACATTTTGGAAGAATAAAATCTCCAAAATAAATTATATTCTTTCAGCTTTCTCCAGATCTCAATGTTATAAAATTTTACTAAAAATAAGATCTGTACTTGTTTCAGAAACAAAATCAATTAACATTAATATATAGGAATATCATATCAAGACTTACCATATTAGGACATTGGAAGAATTGAGTCAAACCTTTCTGCTGTGGAATGGACATTATCTGTATCAAGTTGAACAACACACTAGGGAGTACTTCAGAAATCTCTATGAAGGATGGGGCATTTTGAAGAAATACAGTCTATTTAATACAGCAACAAGAACTGCTTATGTTGGAAATTGTTTTTAAAAGGACAAGTGTGGATTTAAGTCATTTATGCATTATTTTATTACTGAAAATAATATGTAGGGGTTAAAATAAAAGTATGTATTCCACAGTTCTCTCCCTCAACACGTACGTTTATAGTGGTAGAAAAGATGATAACCCATCAGTACCACTAGGGACCACATCAGAGGACACAACTACGCTTTAAAACAGCCAGTCTTCTCTGAAGTCAGTCTAAACTACCAATTACTACCTCTGTGACTGGTCAATAAGGTTACTCACCTTTTCTCATGTAGCAGTCAGAGACAATTGCCTGTTTTTAATCTCCCCACCATGTAACATTATACTGGGAGGGAGAAACGCATTCTGTGCCTTGGATATGAGATAGAATCAGCGCTACATCCACAAGGCTAGTAACATGCAAAGCGTAGTACTGCTCTGACAAAAAGCGAAGCGATTTTCTGAACTGTGCTTTGCAGCCAAGAGGGGAAAGCTAGGCTGCCTTTAGGCTAATGGTGGCCTTTTGAACATGGACTTTTTGAGGAAACTGAAAGGTTCTGTGTCATTTTGATAGCCCTCAGAGCTTGTTTTTGGGATGCTGCTGTGCATCTGTCACAGCAGAGCTGCTGTGCTGTACTGCAGCATCAGCGTGCGACTCCACGGCTTGTCCCCACAAGAGCTTTCACATGCACTTTCATACACCCAGAAGTTCAGGTGCTCTGCTCCCAAGGTCTGCCCCAAAACACTCCTCTTCTAACAGACTCTCAATGCTTCTCTAGTACTGCTCATGGTAAAGGAGCAGAGAAAGAAGTAGGTCTACTCCTGGTCTGTCTTTGCCTGGGAGAGAGGAAATGAAAAGAAAAAAAATGCCAAACACTTCTTAGAAAGGTACCATACAGCTAGCCAGCCAATTAGAGTATCTTAAACATAACTATACTTAAGTATAGTTACTTTTTTATTATTATTATTTCTATAGAAAGATGATAGATGAAGTAAAAAAAAAAAAAAGATAACAGTATACCCTATCTACCACTTTTAGTCAAGTCCACATATCTTATTGCTATTCTTTGAATACTAACTATAAATCTATTTGCAAATATGCTTTTCTGCTTCTCTAGATCTCTCCTTCAACCAAATCTGTCACACACAGACCTGCTTGTAAGGCATATATTCAAGACAGTACTACTAACCAGAGTCAGAAGTTTAAAAGAAGCAGGAACCTATCTGTGCATCCCCTTTAGAAGAATATTTCTGCTTATGTAGTATCTACATATACGAATGGGTTCACAGCGTAAATATTTAGCTCAACTACTTTTTTCCATGGTGTATGAGTAACAAATGCAGTAGCCATCCACTGCAGTTCACCATTAATAGAAGAAAGTCAAGTTTTTACAACATGAAATTTTGCAAAAAAACTCAGTGTTCCGGCATAGTTACCTGTGAAAAAGCAGCAGGATCCAATATCCATAAAACTGCTTTGGAAACTATGTTTGAAAACATGTTTCTTATTCTAATGTCTGGGTGTTTTTTAGGTAGAAAAATTTGGCCAGACTATGCAGGTTGGGCCTTTAATCAAGACCTTGCCTTTATGCTTTATGAGGAATACATCCTAGAGCAGTGGCTCAGTACTGACTCAGAAGAAAAACACCTACCTACAGGAATCAGCTTAAGAAACAGCTTTTTTCAATGCCTAGATTTTCTCTAAAGTCAAGCCACATATGACTGCATTCAGTTCATGGAGAAAGAAGAAAGCCACATACTGATTTTGCATAACTGCAAATTATTTCAGTTTTATTAGACATAAAGCATCTCTGAGGTGCCAAAAAAAAAAAAAAAAAAAGGAACAGACTGTTACCCGACTGAATATGTATTAGTTCTTCCAATAGTCTAGGTATTTCAGAATATTCTGCAGTATTCTACTAGCCAAGAAGTACATGGGTCACGGTCCACTGAAATGATAACCTATTTATAACTCTGTAACATTGCCAATGGGAAGAGGATACAAGGCAAGAGTGAAAGGCAGTGCAAAAAGCAAAAGGGGGCTCTTCCTCTCCCTGTCATACCTCCTTCTCTACTACATCTCTGGGCTATTAAGTAAGGGCTAATTACTAGTTTATGTCATATATTCAGGCTAGCACAGGCAGCAGGAACAGAGTGGTAGGGCACAAAACTGTTTTTTACTGCAGTGAAGCTGGAAAATCACTGAGCCATAATTTCTGCGTGACATTGTGCCTGAATCTCAAAAAATCTCTGGTGACCATTTCTAGTGAAATGTACCTCAGTACTGCCAATTCTTGCAAGCCCCTGCTCAAATATGCCTATAAATACGTTAGCAAACGGAAAAGCCAGTAACATCAGGAATTCTTTTCACACAGCCTTTGACATTATAGTGTTTTACTGATGCAGTGTTCCCAGGGACCTCAACAATCTCAAAATTTGAAAAGTTCCACTACTTTCTTTTCATTCTTCACTTTGACTACCAACATATTGGATGTATTGACTTCAAAACAGGAATGATTTCATTGTCTCAATTCATAAAGAAGGCATTACCTAACCAGCACTATACATGTTAATTACATAACTCTGGTCATAATAAAACACAAAAAGCTGTATAAATTCCAGAAATGGTCAACAGAACTCTGACTTTACATTCTGTGTGAAAAACGTCATGTGGAAAAAGAGTCTGTTCCAGCAGACTACAAGAAAAGAAGGATATTGGAAAAATGATATAACAGCATAAGTCAGGGCAAAAAAAAATCCTGAAGCTTGAAGGTGCCTTCCATCACAAATAAAATACAGCACAAGGCATGCTTAGAAAAAAAAAACGGGGGGGGGGGGGGGGGGGGGGGGGAGGGGTTGGGCTGGAAGGGGAGGAGGAGAGAATGGGTGCTTTAGGGAGAAACAGAAGGAAAAAAAACATTCCTTGTTCATTAAAGAAAGTGGAAAAAGATTATTTACCTCCAAAGTGTTAAATTGAACTTGCTGCAAAATTGATCAGACCTCTCTAGACTCGGAAATACCCTATGGCAATTATTGATCAAGAGTGTGCTACAGACCGTGTTTATGCACCATACAAAAAAAGGCGAGGGAGGAGAACTAAAGTGTGTTTAAAACATATTTAACTTCAAAATGCACTCAGCTGCTGAGCTAATGATTGTATGAGTTGTTGCAATAATGTATTTGAAGATAAATTATCTTCAGGCAAACATACCTGGCTAGATTGAATGCATCATCGATCAAGCCTGCTCGATTACTGACAGAGATAACCTATGAGGAGCAACCAGAAAAATGGAATCATTTAGGGTGATGAAATAGTGAACGTTCACATATAAAAGCTGATTTTAGGGCTGAGAAGAGGAACTTACCTCATGGTTCCTTGTTAGTTGATTAATTAGCAGCCTCCAATTCCTAACATCATAATTAACTCTAAAGTAGCCAGTCTGGTTGATGTTCCCCAGCAACCAACTTGCCTCTTCCAAAGCAGGAATTCTGTGGTGTTCTGGAAACAAAGAACAGCATAGGAATGGGACTTGGTTTTGAATTTAAAAATTCTAAAAACATATTTGTTAAATTCTTTCTGCAGAAAGGTAGTAAAATTGATTCAAAGACTAACAAAAGCAGTGGGGTTAATTAATATTTTTCTTTATCTGTTTTATGTAGAAACACCAGCTGAGGCTTCTACTGAGACCTTTTATCCACAAAGAACTCCAAGGGTCTTTTTGCAGCTAATAGCATTTATCCAAGTGCCCGTTTAAGTCTGGTACCCTGACGCTGGCCCTGCTACAGCAGCTTTATCAAAGTACAATTCTATTATTCAACGGATTTGCTACAGAAAGAAAACTGAACCTGTGATTCAAAATAAATAAATAAATAAAAAATCTTAAGTGTTTCTGCATGTAGTCAATAAAGCTTCTGTTACTGGATTTTAAATTAAAGTATTTCCAGTTATAGAGTTACAAGCTACTAACCACTGCTCTCCTCTAGAACTATACCTATTAACCTTGTATCAACTAACTCATTTTTCCTCTTTCCCCTCTTTTTACGTAAGCACTTAGGGGCTGAAAGTATGAATTTATTCCAGTATTTGTACAAGCTAGAAGTCAGCCAGTCCATCACTATTCACAGAAGTAGGGATTCCAACAACAAAAACACCTGGAACACACAGCACATGCTTTTTTCACTATGGGAAGAATCATCATAGAATGAAGCATCAGGCTTATATGTTTCCTGAATAATCCTTCAATTTAGCAAATTATTCTGACATAACTGATTATGAGAGAGAACTCTAAAAATTCAGCAATGTTTTTTCTACTATAGTAAAACCAGTGTTTATGCTCTTGACATATTTATGCTCCTCATGTATTTTAAAAATAAAAAAGAAATATGCCATATTTGTTTTAAATGTAATTCCAACAGGAAATTGTTTGGTATGCTTGAATTCTTTGAAAGTAACAAATGGAAAAAAACAAGTTAACAATATGGTCTTAACAATTCACATACACCATCTAGTTCCTAGACTTACTAGAGAAATGGATTTGTTTACAGCCTTTCTTGTAAAAAAGTAATTTCTGAGGAAATAATAGATGACTAGAACTATAGATAAAAGTTATGCTTCTCCCTTGACTAAATATCTCTAGCAAACACAGAAATAACTGCAGTCTTAAGGTGCAAAGAATACGAAAAGCAGTGAGATACAATCCTAAAAACACCTAATTATGTGTTTATCTTTAAAGTCATAGAGCTGCTTTATGCACATGAATTCAGATAAAAAGCTGAAGGATTAAAAAAGAAAGTCGTCTTCTCACCTAGGTAGCTCTGACATTAAAATCTCTTAAAAGTTCCCTTCTTAGAAATATTAAGCCTAAAATAACTCAGTTGTTGGCTATTTGATTAAATTTTTACCGTTCTTTTAGGGTTTGTCTAATTGACTTGCACCGACTCAGACTAATTATGTAAATGATTGATAAAAAAACATACAGACCACTGTATTAGTTATCTTTGATTAAGTACTGACATGTCCTTTATATGCAGAAATAGGACTGTGGAAAAAAGAAAAAAAAGAAAAAAAAAAAAAAAAAAAAAAAAGAGAAAAAAGAGAAAAAAGAGAAAAGAAAGAGAAGAGAAGAGAAGAGAAGAGAAGAGAAGAGAAGAGAAGAGAAGAGAAGAGAAGAGAAGAGAAGAGAAGAGAAGAGAAGAGAAGAGAAGAGAAGAGAAGAGAAGAGAAGAGAAGAGAAAGAGAAGAGAGAAGAGAAGAGAAGAGAAGAGAAGAGAAGAGAAGAGAAGAGAAGAGAAGAGAAAAGAGAAAAGAGAAAAGAAAAGAAAAGAAAAGAAAAGAAAAGAAAAGAAAAGAAAAGAAAAGAAAAGAAAAGAAAAGAAAAGAAAAGAAAAGAAAAGAAAAGAAAAGAAAAGAAAAGAAAAGAAAAGAAAAGAAAAGAAAAGAAAAGAAAAGAAAAGAAAAGAAAAGAAAAGAAAAGAAAAGAAAAGAAAAGAAAAGAAAAGAAAAGAAAAGAAAAGAAAAGAAAAGAAAAGAAAAGAAAAGAAAAGAAAAGAAAAGAAAAGAAAAGAAAAGAAAAGAAAAGAAGAAAAGAAAAGAAAAAACAGAACTAAGTCCTACAACTCTGCCTGATTCCCAGCCTTGAAAAAGGTAAGCAAAGTGTTAGGTGGAGAGACATAGGTAGTTAAAAGTGAAAGGTACAAGGCGATCAAACTGTATGAGGACCTGGATGAGGACCTGGACCAGCTCATTAAGGAGATATGCCAGGCTGTGGCTAATCTCAGCCTTCCAGAAGTACAAGGACACCTACATCCAAACAGATGTCTCTCCAGCTCAGAATTTAGTCTGTAGCCCTGCAGAATCCTGATTTCCAGCATTCCCACAACTTGATTTGGAACATAATTTTAACACCGAACGTCCTTCCTTCCACGGAGGTTTGTTAAACGGTGGGCTGCCTCTCAGTCCTAAGCAACTTCTGTTAGACTGTTCTACTGAGGTTGTTTCTCTGTTTAAATAGTTTTTTCACTGGCCCTGAAAGCTGAATCACCAGTTGCTCATGTCCAGCCTACACAGAGAAGAATCAAATCTGATTCCTGTGTACATTCAATTATCTTATTCAAAGAAAAACGTGTTTTTCAGACATACTGTAAAAAATCGTAACAACTTACACCATAGTGCTAAAAGCACTTTCTTAGAAGGGCTTGAGTTCAAATACCTGCTGTAAAACAGGGAGAGGAGAAAGAATTTGCATCTAGATCTACTCTATCCTATTTAATTTACTCAGCGTGGTGCTGTGAATACAGCCTGTCACTGCTAAATCTCAGCTATACTCTGAATCAATCTCTTGGATTTCTTAAAAGCAACAGAAAAAATATCCACTTCTGTAACTAGGAGAGGCTGTGGAGGGAAACAACAACTTTTAGAATTTCCCTGGGTCTTCAGGAGTTTTGTGGGGTCAGGAAGAGACTGCTTGTACACAGCAGAACCTGCTGTGTTAATGTAGCACTGCTTTCTGCTTATGTTATTTCTTCTGCAAACTAGCTCTTAAATGCCACCATAGCTGAACGTAGCTACTTATATCAGATTAATCGTTGCACCTCTACAACAACTAAAAACCTACCAAATGGGCTATGAGCACACATTAAAAAATATCTGGGGAAAAAAAAAATACATTAAATAGAAATTTTCAAGACCAGATCTAATAAAAGAAACAAGTACACATAACTTTTTCTCGTTTGACTATTTGTATTTTTTTGATCTCTGCAGTGAGGAAATTACTTATGTTTTAATACAGTACTGGATGATACTTGCCAGTCAAATATGAAAACTTTAAAATAGCCTATCTTATAAATAACAGCTGTGGAACTCCTCCACTACATACTGCTTTAAGAGAGAACAGTATCATTTCAAAGCCTGATGGCACTATGGCTGTTTTGGTCAGTTTAAATCCAACCATGACCCCATGCTATTATTTTTCGATAAGACCATTCATGTGTTGACCTTCTCCTGAAATAGAGGACAGGAATCATTCATGCCTTTCCAGCTCATATAAGCAGGTGGTTATTTTAAGGGACTGTTAGATGCATGTGCTCCACGTAGTTCTCTATAATTTACTGGAATTTTATGTTTGAATCTGTCGATCCTCATGCCTTCTTATAAAAGAAATTATTTCTCTTGGTGATTATAGCTCTGAAAATTTCTATACACCTGTGCAATTTCTCTACTTATCACAAACACATTTATTAGTTTCCCATTTAAAGTATTATAGTTAGGGAAAAGGTAGTCATTCAGTGTCAAACCCTATATTAAACCATTCACGACTTTCTAAACAACAATAAAGATTTCATTTGGGAAGAAATCTACCTTTGATGGTTCTGATTCACCTTTTAAAATTCACTCTAAAATATATACACAGTTGCATTTGAGATTAAAGGGTGTTTTTTTTTAAATCTTCTTCCATCAAAAAGGGTTTTTCCATGGTCATGTTTTGCTTGGATACCTCAGAAATTAACACTGTTCTGAAACTCCCAGTTTTGCCACATAAATATAGAAAACATTTAGGAGGAAATGGTTAATTTTTACAACACTTGTTTTGAAATAAAAAAAAAAAAAAACAGTCAGGGTCTGGTTCTCATTTTCTCTGCTCTAGAAGTGTGAGACAATCCTCCAGCTGGTGCTAACTGCAAGTGGCTTGAAGTTTGAGCTCTCACAGCTCTCCTGCAACTTCCACTCCATCAAAACCTGCAGGAATGATGGAAGCTTGCTCCTCCACACAGCAACATGACCACCTTGCAAGGCAGGTCTGGGTGAAGGGCAACCCTCTGCAAGAAACTATTCCAGTGCTGACAAAAGCGTGGGCTACAGACAGTTCTACTACCACTTCAAGTGTTCAGACTCACAGTTGTTATTTTCGTTTAACTTTTCATTTTACGCAACCCCTAGCACACTGGGAAATTGGTTTATGCTGGTGGAATCACTGTTGGTAGAACTGACTCCATTTTCCTGTAAAAAGAACTGCATGAGACGAACACAATTTCATGCCAAGAGCAGCAAGAGAAAATTTCCTGACCAAGAAAATGTTCCATGAGGAATTTCATCACAGTCATATTATTTTGTGAAAAGATACTGGTTTTAGCTAAATACTGCAAAACTTTTTCCAATATCTTCTCATACAGGGAGAAGGCAAACCAGAAGGAAAAACTATTTCCATCTCATGTGCCCAGTTGCCTTAGCTCCATGTTGAAAAAATGTTTTGGTATTGTGAACACTACAGTAAATTTATCATATCAGCAAATATGATCATGTTCTGATACACTTAGTCTTTCCTCAGAGTATCCTTCCATTCCTTAGCATTCCTATATGGTGGAACAGCTAACATCTAAGGTGACATTACACAAGTGTAAATAGCATTTTCCTGTTAGGATTTTTGCTCAGCTGCTGGGATAAAAGGAGTAATTTTGCCTCACCCTACCAAAATTGTGCCAAGATTGTAGATCTTGTATCCCTGCTCCTGATCATGGCTGGCTGAAGTTATAAAACAGGACCTATTAATTTCTTTTACCTCACGTCACTTCCCTTCCTCCCATTTTTGAAAGAAAAAACAAGGGAGTGTGGAAATAATGCAAGTCAAGTTCAGCAGCTGTCCAACTCTCAGCATAAAATGATTAAACAAATAAACAAATAAAGTATTATTTTTACACTACTCTATTACCCTATGGACAGTCATCAAACCCCATCTTGGAAGCAGCGTGTCTTCTTTGTAGCACCATGGAGGAAAACCAGACTAAGGGGCTTACAGCTAAAACAGAGATTATCTAATTGGAGGTGGCATGATACAGTAAATTGAGTTTTGCTAATTGGAAGGCAATTGCCCTGCTGAACTTTATTTTCCCCATCTCCTGGCAATCCTGTGCAGATACTAAGAGGAGTCTAAATGATCCACTTTACCAGAGGCGGAGAGTTCCATCAGAGGCGTACTTCTCCGGGACAAAACAAATCAGTCAAGGTAGAGGAGGTGAGGATGGAAGTGGCAGTAAGGCAGACTGTAAAACTGCTTCAGTCAGTTTAGCAGCATCTTCTGGATCATATTTCCTACCTGGAGCCTGAGTGCCAGCACACTCATGACCAGGGAACAGCAAATATGCTTTTTTCCACAGCTTTGCTCACCTATTTGAAACAGATAGCAGCTAAACCTCTTCACTTGAGGTTAAGGCCACTGTCTATGCTTCTCCTGGATCTGTAGAAATGTGATGGGTAGGACTGTGCTTCCATACTTAGTACTCTTAGACAACAGCAGTCACCAACTTCTCTGCAGAAGCCTTGCAGAGCAGCTGTCTTGTAGGGGTGGACTAAGATCAAAGCAGATCCTTGACTATTTACCTGCTATTGGTTTGAGGCTGATCCAAAACACTGGGGACATTGTGTTCATTCATCATTACAGAGACCATAAAAGAGGCCACTTATCTAGAAGAAACAGAAACCAGCCCTGGATCTATGACAGAGCAGAAGTTCGTCACACTAATAATTTCCACAATGCCTAAGCTAAGTGACTTGAGCCTTCACTGTTCAGGTATCTTTTCATTTCTCTTACAATTCTGAATCTTGAAGAAAGTCAGATAAATTTGATTTGAGTATCTGCATTCAATTTCTCTCACTTGAAGAGCAATGTAATTGATTCCAATTTTCCAAACATCCTCAGGTATAGTTTGTTTCATCTCCAGCTTACAGAGCTGTTCTCTGACTACTCCCTGAGACAACACTGAAGCATGTGTCCTTGTCACAACAGGAACTCTTCATGATTCTTCCTGCCCACACAAATCAGTCCTGGAAACTGCCCTTTCCAGTCTCAGAGTCCCTTTCAGATCTCCTGGAAACTAACATACAAGCTGCAGAAATCTCTAGAACTATCACAGAAACATCTACAGCAGCCCCAGTACATAACAGCATACACAATGAATCAGATATTAAGCAAATCTAGGGCTTTTCTTACCGATTTTTGTATGCTGAGGAATTATCCAAATGAGTTAGACAACAATAAACAGAAGCAAGAGAGCATCCTTGATGTACTCATAAGTTTACAGTCTCATTTTAACGAGACATAGCAAGTGAGTGATTGAGAAAGTAATGAGGAAGAACAAAGATAATGACAATAGATCACAGTGGCATTGATTCTCTACACAGGAAACTCATGATTCAGAAAGGTTCCTCTTTAATTTCTACATAACAGTAACCCCAAAATCATTGCTCACACTGGCCATCATTAATTCGCTGATTTTTGAAGGCATTCCAATAGGTGTAGCAGATCTTAAAAGAGTGGGTAGTGGTTTTATGGTGTTGTTCCTCCACAATGCTCTGCAAGTAAAAGGCAATGAGGAAGCAACTGTGCAGATAATAGTGATATACTGAACTTTCAAGGCAGGAGTGAAGGGAAGGAGGCACACATGTACAACCTAATGAGATGAGATGAGTTGAGATCAACTCTCTCTGAAGTCAATGGGAATCTTTCTGTTAACTTCAATGAGAGTTCAATCAAGCCCTAAAGGACAAGAGTGGAGCAGGTCATTAAGGCAGACTGTGAAAGCTCAAAGAGGTTTTCAAGTATTCCTGAGGTGTTAATATTAAAAAGTATGGCCAATGCAATATCACTTCTGCAAAGTGAGACAGCATCTTAGTGTGCTCTGACTAGGGTATGTTTCCCAGGTATGAAAAGCACCCTGGTGCCAGGCACATTTTTAGACCATCACAACATGGGAGCAGCATAAAACATCCTACATTCCGATGGGCTGCAAGTGATCAGGATGAAGGAACAGGTACCTTCAAGTACTAGAAAGTTCATTTACTCAGATTTCCACTGATCTTATACCAATCATTTCTGCTTCTGCTGTTTGCTAAGCTCTATCAAACTATTACCTTTTGGTGACTTACAAAAGAGAAAAAAAATGGAAAAACACAGACACAGACAGGTTTGACTCATTCCTCTCTCCAGTTAAATTTCTGTCAGGGGGGAATCTCTACACCCCTTAAATTTTACAAGAAGGGGTCACTTCTGCCGCTACAGCCCATGTGTCAAGGGGATGCATGGCACCTTCTTTTCCCATCCTTATATTCATTTTATTTAAGTCTCCACATTTTTTTCCTCATCCACTTCAATTCCAGTCCAAAACTGTCAGTTGATGTTGCATGAACTGCTAAGGAAATAGGGAAATTTCATGAAATTTCTATGTTGAGATTCCTTTTTTAAAAAAAACACTGGTATCCAGCCCTAGCTGTTCTCAGGACAATAGCTCTTATGATCATGTAAGAATTGAGAAGGGAGAGAATAAGTGGTAAGCAGAATAATAAAATTTCAAAGTCCAGTATCTGCTTATCTAATAGGGATAACTAATACTTTGACAGATCAATAAGAAAACTTTTAAATGGCAGTAAACATTTCTTAGCCCTGGTTTAGATTGTGGATTGGAATTACAAAATGCCAGAATTATAAATAATTTGCATTTACTAAGTCATACTCATCAGATGCTTTGCTACAAAAATATTACATTTAACTTTTATAAATCAATAAATTGAATTACATTCATCAGTAATTTGATATACGTTGCTAAATACAAAACACTTAGCACTTAGGTACACATTTCTATGTAAAAGCTTTTCATTATACTGTAATGTCTGTGATAATTATAAATCTTCTTGCTTGCTGCTTATCCTTCATTCCTCCTCCCTCCCTTCCCGACCCTTCCTTTTGTAATTCATTTCAAGTAGCTAACACTGGGTGCAGAGCAACTAAACAATTATCTAGGATCAATTCCAAAGAAACAGTTGAGGAAAACACAAGTATGCTTTATAAGATTCCACTGGGAGGAAAGTTTATTTTTACCTGATTTGTTAGACACCCATATAATTGCCTCTGATGAGATGTGGCTCGTATTTCCTACTGCAATTGTTAATGGAATCTGCCACAAGTAGCTGCAAGACAAAGGAGGGGGAATCTAAGAACAAAAATACTGAACTGATTCTTCTCACAGCAATCAGGGATCATGTCAAAGAAATCAAAACACAATTTCAGTAGCAGCATAAAGATGTGGATTCTAACAAGTTATTTCGATTTTGAAATGCATTTGCTATTAGCAGTAAAACAAAGAAAAAGTAATTAATCTAAAAAAAAAAGATATTTTACATTTTTCACACACTATCGTCATATGAGGACTTTTTGCAAGGTTTTCCTAATTTAACAAAATACTTCACAGAAGAGGAAATAATGATTTCCCACAGAAAGAGCATTCAGTATGTTTACTTAGAAAGAGAGAACCTCCAGGTAAAACATGCTTTGATTTATAGGGACTCCAAAGTTTAAAAATAACACACACTTTTAGCAACTTCTTAAAAAGCTATGACAGGCTTTCATAGCTGCTGTTTTATAAAACCAAAGTGAATGGGATGGATTCTCCACTTTTTTGAAACATTTTTTATCATTGATATGTTTTGCAAACTGGACAAAATGTGCTACATGTGGATTTGGAGATAAGCTAGTATAATCAGACCACAACTTTCTTCTAGAGTATCACAAATTGTTTCTCATTTGGAATAAATGTTATAATTTTCCTAAGATTTTTACAACATTTTTATCTCAGCAAACAGAAATCGACTGTATGAAGTCAATCTCTTAGAGCAGATGGAAAGGAGGAACTCTTGCGTGCCTTCATCATTATCTCTACTCCTCAACTCCCCAGAATACCATTTCACTAGCTGGTGAAAGAATAAACACCTCCCTCACAGGCCTGCCATCTCATTCTGCACACCTAGGGGAAGCACCCCGTTATGGTACAGGTGGTCCCTTTGGGGAGCACATGTGCTTTAAGCAAGGCAGCATGGCAAGAGAATGGTCCCAGCTCAAATATCACTGTACATAATCACTTAGATACCAAATAAGTATATCATTTTAGACTGACGTAATCAAAATGGCACAAGGATGAGTGGGGGCAAGTTCTTGACATCTACATCAGCTTCTCCCTTGCCAGTACGCAGCATTGCAGAACTAGCCTATGATACCCAAAAAAATTAAGTTTGCTCACTTCTGCTTATTCAGAAGCCTGCTCCAGTGAACTGTGAACACTACCAAATGTGCCATAACCAGAGCCAGCGTATGTTGGCTTGCAAGGGTTGTGCCTGGGAGCACATCTGTTGTTCGGCACTGGAAATCACACGCATCATGCAACACGCACCCCAGAACGCTCTCTGTGCGGATTCAGAAACAGTAAACTACTACAGCAATTTCTGTTCTCTCACAGATTTCATCAATAAGACAAGGATTATTTGCTTCTATTATTTCAAAGTCCAAATCCAACAAATACTTCCACACATGGGCAATTCTGCACGCTCAATGTACATGCCCTGAGAGCAGCCCTGCTCTGGGAGGTTTGGCTGCCAAGGCTCAGGGTCAGTGTGGCATCCCAGCCTGGCCTCATCACTGTGGACTTGCCTGGGGATCTGGACTCTGGGCTGAGCCTGGCTGCCACCCCTGGGCCTTTGCTGCTGCCATGCAGGGGTCCTGGCAAAGAGCCCTTCACAAACAGCCACCCCTTGCTGCACCCTGATACCTGACTCCTCAAGCACAGGCTTTTGCAGCACACAAAACTGGACTGTACATGTTGAGAAACAGTTTTCCACGCAGCAGTGATTCAGCAGAGAGGGGGAGATATTTGGAAAACTGCACAGCTGAAAGAGCTATGAGTGACATTGGAAAGAAAACATGGCATTTATTGCCATATGGGAGAAGAAAAAAGTCCCATGTGACTTTGGATTGTCTGAATACTGACTGGTATCATGACACACTAGGAAAATTAATAGATACACTGATGCACCAAAGACACATTTCAGATAAGCACATGCTCTGGCAGACACTTTTTGGATAATTAAGCTGCAGCATCTGAAGATGCTACTGCCTTCCCATTCCTTGTGCTGGAGGTTACCACCTTCCATAGCACCACCAGCAGAAGAGGATGTCCACTGATGTATTTGCTTCTCCAGTTCTCATTCTGGGGTCCTCACATAAAGTTAGCTTCATTGTTACCCCAACTAATATTCTGGACTGTGAGCTACACTAATGAGGTGAAAACGCATATTCTGCTCTGCTACTCCTGTTACAGTGGCAATAACTTCAGGGTTCAACAAGTGAGGGCTGTCAGGAGATGCTGCAAATTGAGGCACCAGAGAATATTCACTACTCTCTTAAGTAGCTTATACTTTACTAGACACCTACCAGTATAAGAAGAGTCTGTTCAAAAATACTTCTAGGCAATATACTATCTTTAAAAGCACACTCAATTCTAAACAGTCAGCTCTCCAAAATGAAAAAGATAGATGATGATTGAGAAAAATGTGGCAAAATTAAGCACAAAGTTAGTACATATTTGAAAGGAACTTTGGTTTATGAAAAAATTGGAAGAACTGTATTGGCATGGTATTTTTATGACTCTTGAGATCGACGCCTACTGAAAAATTTATACTACAAAATAAAAGATACTGAGTTGCCTACATTGCTGATTTAAACATATATAAACATATACAGATACATGTGTATGATCATATACATGGACACTCATCATTTTGAGAAGGAACTTCATAAAAAGATGGATTTTATACACTGCAATCTCTGTATGGAAAAGAATATTGTATTACCTCATATTAATATGTCACTTCCAATTAAGGTAACTCCCATGGAAATAAGATCCTTCTCTGAAAAGTGATTTTGCTACAGAACAGGAGTCACACAAACTACACATCCTCAGAAAACATGTATGATTTGGTTAGGAAGATTAGTGTTAGTAGATTTAACTTTCATAACATTTGAGACCTGCTAATGTTCCTGGCATTCTCCAGAACCTCCACATTTCATCTTGGTTATTGCTTTACCAGATGAAACACAGGTTTCCTTTCAAAGAACATCTCCAAAAATCAATTTTTCCTACTTTTAATGTTGTGCTCTGCATGTTTACCTGTTTTCACCTTCCAATCACTTTCATTCTCAGTGAAACTTCTACTGCTGTTACAGAAGAAGCCATTGCTTTTTTATTTATGTGACAGAGACGTATCTGGCTCACCTGCCAAGCCCTTTTGTTAGGATGACTTCTATACACCATCTTTGAATGATCTTCATGGACTATGTTCTCCAGATATGACTAGGAAGAAGCAAACCTTTTTGCAGATTTCTATTTGCACTTTTCTACTTTAAAGATGAAAGAGAGAAGAGGCCCACTTGCCTTTTCTCCTCCTGTTTCGTCTGGAACTAGTAAACATCTTTTGATTATTCTTTTACATTCTGGAAGTACCACCAGGGTGCTCTCTGTATATGTCTGACCAGGGGAAAAAAGAACACTGTTCCATCTGGCTATCTGCTGCCTGATCTGACAAACCAATTCCAGTGAAGAGATTCTTAGTCTTGAGTCAGTGGGACTGGAAGAAACCATGTGGTCCCCCTATACTCAAAAGTATGTCTGCAAGAATTGAATGCCTGTTAAGGCAGCACACTCAGCCCCTGGGTGTAGTGTAAATAAGAAACTGCGTCCAATCTGCCTGAGATGCTGCAGAGCCTCGGAGGCATCAGCACATTATGTCCCTCTGGATACAAACTCGACCACCTTAACAGGGAACCCATGGCAGACCACCTAAATTCTGAGAAGTTCAGGACTATTTCAGGAAATTAAGGATCCACCTCTGAGGATGAGGAGAGGGACATTTAAAATTAGAATAGATACGGTAAATACAAACTGTGTTGTACATAATACTGTTCTGTTATAGACAAAGAGTTGTAGGAGAGGAGGATGCTGTTGAAAGGTAGTATAAAGGTTGATGTAGGATAACATCCACAATTAAACAGAATGTATTACTGCCTTTTGTATGTTTGGTAGCATCACACCAATGTATAATACCAAAATGTGCTAGTATTTCCATTCAGCGAACAGAATAATTCAGAGTGACTTGTTTGATATAGTAATCCAATCTTGCAGCTGCCAAGGTGCGTGTAATATCAGAAGCTAGCTAATTATGCTCTGCTCAGATTACATAGATTTTTTTTTTGTCTTAAGCCTTACATTATGACTACATAGGCAGTATTGAGGTACTTTATCTCACTCGGAAAATGATCATATTTGTGACCGTCTGTGATGAACAGTTATGTTGTAGAAACTTTGGATTTTCAGTCAAACAATTCATTTCCTTCTTTGTAAAGAGCTATGAAAAGTCGAAAAAGGAGAGTTTTTTTCTGCTGACGAAACAAAGATCTCAGATCATTAAAGAAGAAAAGGCAAGGTTCCTGGAGTTCCATATTTTGTACACCTCTTCAACTACTTATTCACATTAATGAACATTTTTGCTGGGATGTAAGCCCATACATTTTCAAGATTAATCTTCCTAGTAACTTGCTTCCACCCACTGCCTGTAGTGAATGCATTTTTGCAGTGACATTTCCCCTGACTTCCCTGGACTCAAAGCTAAACAAGGAAGTTCAGCTGTTCCTAGTAATGACAAGAACTCAAAGAACAATGAAGAACAATGCTCAAAGAACAATGAAGAAATCTGCTCAATATTCAGAATATACAAGTAATATGATTGCTTCATGTAAAGTGACAGAACTTTGTATGTGGCTAAAATACTACAGTAGAATTTAACCAACCTGCTTTTTGAATGGAAGAGGAAGTGAACAACCACATCCCTCTCTCCTCGGGCTTTTACAGACCTCTATTGTATTTCCCTAAAGCCTCTTTTTCTGGGTTAAAGACTCAGTCTATCCTGCTGTTCTATATATAGCACCTATACTTAGTCCTTTTTGTTGACCGCCTCTTTATTTTTTCTGTCTATTATACTCTTTTCCAGTTTAGAAAGCCAGACCTGCCCTCAGTGTTTTGAAGGCACGTCTACAACGGATTGTATCAGTGTGGTGTAATACTTGTCTCTTTTATGCTACTTATACACTTATTTCCTAGTAATTACTACAGTTTTATTTACTTGCTTGACGGTGCCTACCACAACTTCCAGATTTCCTTCCTGAGAGAGAATAGTTTCTTCAGAACCCATCATTAAGCATCTAAGTTAGGACTGTTTTCCCCATGTGCATCATCTGTACATTTACCAACATTAAGCTTGATCTGTCATTTTATCATCGTCAGCCAGCATTGAGGGATATTTCTTTAATCTTAATCTTTAATCTTAAGGGACCCATAAGGATCGTCAAGTCCAACTCCTGTCACCGCACAGGTGTGCTCAAAATTTTAGACCATGTGACTAAGTGCACAGTCCAAACTCTTCTTCAATTCAGACAGGCTTGGTGCAGTGACTACTTCACTGAGGAGCCTGTTCCAGTGTGCGACCACCCTCTCGGTGAAGAACCTCTTCCTGATGTCCAGCCTAAACTTCCCCTGCGTCAGCTTAACACTGTTCCCATGGGTCCTATCACTGGTGATTCTGGAAAATGGGTCACCTGCCTCTCCACTCCCCCTCGTGAGGAAGTTGTAGACTCCAACACCAAAAGCTGAACACCAAAAGCTCTATGTACCTTCCAATGCTTTACTAGGCTGAGAAACAGAATTTTGAGTTGTCCAAATTATCTTAGGTTGGTAAAGCAGAAATAATGTATCTCCCACCAGCTGGCACTTATGAAATCTCAGCCATCACTTTGCTGTGACTTAGTTTCTCTGGACTAAATTCAGTTGTGGCATCAGATGAACTTCTGAGGGGTACTTGAGACATTTTCCAGGGGCTGTGAGATATGGCACAGCACGTATGGATGGCCCTGCCCGTGTAGTGGCAGCAGAACATCAAACAAAATATCTCAGGGCACCTCCAACGGCATCAGTTACCTGCACACATAACTGAACTGGCCTCTCCATCTGCTCAGTGTTGATAACTACACCTTTCATAAGTAAATAGGAGTTTTCCAAAAGAAATTTTTACATTTTTAACTGAAAACAGCAAAATTTTTGAAACTAAGCATTTCAAGAGAAATAGAACTTCAGCATAGTTTTAGACACTGCTGAAACATGTTATAATTACTATTTTAAATAAAAGCTTCCAGTTTGCTGATTCAAAATGAATCTTGGCTTGAAATACAAGTTAATTAAAGGGGCAAGTTAAATTGAAACTGAAATGTAAGATACTGAAATGACAGAATTGAAATGAATTCTCTAAACCATTTTTTCCCCAATTTTTGCTTCATTTTTTGTCCTGATCAGCACAGGGAAATGTTTTGATATGCTGAAAATTTCTGTGGGATGGGAATCCATTTTTTGCTCATCTGCACCACTTACTAATCTTTGTAAAGTATTTTGAGAACATAAAGATCTAAGGCTGAAGGATATGATTAAAGCTATTTGACACAGAGATAAAGCAAGGCATAAAAATAATTTAGGAGTAAAAAGGTTAAAAAGAAAATCCAAGAGTAACTGCCCTGTTAAGACTCCTCTCTCCTTGTTTTAACCACCAGATCTTAATATCCAAAATGCTTACCTTGTCACTTCAGTTAAAGAAAGAAGTGGTACATCCAGAGTGGCTGAAGCTGAGGAAAAGAGGAGCAAGGTCACCTTGGCATTAGTTTCCTGTTCTCAGCCCTCCAGAATGGAGAATGCTCAGGTTTCATGTACACAAAGACAAGATGCTTGGGTGAGCAGTGCTGAGTTGGTAACTTGTGATCTAACTAAAGGATAGTGTGAAGTTCGGACACTAAATGAGGACAGTAAAAAGAGAGTAGAAATCTCTCATTTCTTCTACTTGCCAAGACTATTGCTCTTCCTGCTAGCAATGCAAAAGAAGGCCTCAGTTTTCAGTGGACTTTGAATACTAAGAAAATGGATGGTTCAAAGATAAATTGTTTACAGAAAACCTGAAAGTGCATTCAACTAATCTATGAAATTACAAGCCTTGTTGCTGTGATACCTGGAGGCATTTATTCCTAGGGTGAGAGCGCAAGCAGTGGTAAGGTGGTAAGTGGGAAACAAGTGAAAGTTGTTCAACAGCATAACAGCTTTGAGCTTCTGTACATAGAAAGAAATTATACGTAAAGCAGAATTCAGCGGTGCCAGGGTAAAATTTTGTAAAACATACTTTCTAGACAGATAGTGTTGGGAAAGACAATTTAAAAGCATCATAGAGATTTTCCCAGGTTGTCATATAGTATAGTATCTCATTCAGTAAAGAGTATTTCAAGTTCCAGGGGAAGCTTGTGTGAATATCACAGGAAATCACATACTTTATTAAGTGTGATTCTACAGAGTGTTAGTTCTGTTTAATGGATAAGGAGCTGATGACAAAATCATGTTGTGAATATCATTCTCACAAGACTGAAAAAAAAAAAACAGAGATTTCATTAGATTTAATATGTGCCAGCAAAGTAATTTCAGGCTGTGCCCAGAGGCACAACACAACAGAAAAAAATTTATTCCCACTCACACAAGCATTACACCTCCTACACCGCAGCGGAGTGTCAAGGGATTCCAAGAACTCTGTCAGCACAGATGAAGGCAGATAGGAAGGGAAGATATCACTAACTTTGTAGGAAAGACAAATACAAGATGAGAAACACATAAAGGAGAACAACTTGAAGTAACTGGGAAAACTGAATACAGCTTGGAACATATCCACTGGTCATCTGGATACAGACAATGTTAATTCTTACGTTCAGAGCAAAAATGAGAAACTGGTGAAAAACACTGGTAAAAGTAGCTGATTAAGATGGATTCCCCTACAAGTGGAATGAAAAAGCAGACAGCAGCAGACTTTTTAATCAAATAAGATGTCACAATAAGCCGACTTGAATTCAGAAAAGACAGCACGTAGGTTTTATTAACTGGAGAGGTCCTGTCAGTGTCTGAGATGGATGGGACTTCCAGAATTCCAACAGATGGAAAAATTCCACCTGTCAGTGTGGAAATGAGAAGAGCGGGACGTGGTAAGTGTGCCACACCACACTAACTATGGGATGCTCATCAACGGTTTCTTGGACTTGAGCAAAATGAGGAAAACATGGTGCTAAGCTTGGGATGCTTTTCCAATTAGAAAAAGATTGCACGAAAATTACCGTGGAAGTGTTTACTCCAAGATTATCTTGTGCTACGCTAGGCAGAGGCATTTCCAGTCCCTTTACAAAAGCAAGGGATACTGGCTGCAAAGCAGAGGACTGCCTGACCTCTTGATGGATCTGAGTGGGCTCCTCCACCCTCTGAGCTCAGAAGAGTTACAGATCTCACTTTTTGGAGCGTACCGCAAGTTTTGAATTTTATTAGATGTGGAAATCATAGCTGCCTGAAAGATGACTAGAAATCAGTTTGTCAAATGGTTTTGTCTGTTAAAAAGAGAAATTCCCAAAGGACTGACTTATCTACTTTGCAAGAGATTTTCAAAGGTTCTGATTAGATGTCTGGCTGGATCCTCCTAGTATCTATTTCAGGGGGAAGGAAGACTTGGGCATTTGGAAGGTATCCAAAATTGTGGGCCTATTATCATTTTAAATAAATTATACATAACTACATACATGGAGGCAACTATGGATAATCTTTGTAAGTTGGAGAAATATTTAGAACTGCACGACAGGGTAAATGGGAAGTTTATATTCTAGTCTTGAAAGATGCTAGCACTTCTGAGAAGACTTACTTCTGATGGTAAACCTCTTTATTTGCAATTCTGCCACAATCCAGCTGCTAATTTTATATATTCTATTGTGTATGATTTCATTTAGAAATGCATGTTTAAAAAGGCAATCATACTAATACATTGTAAAATAAGGCTTGATTGTTGTTTCTAAGAGAAACTATTTCTAGGATAGATCATGGATTGTGTGTTTTTTTTTCTGCGTAAGTATCTAAATGCAAAAATATGGAAGGCAAAGGATTTTCAGTGCCAATACAGTATTGCTGGAAGCACAGGAGAGTATGTATTTTAATATAATAATTAACAATATAATTAATCTGTAGCCAGATTAGTGATTAAAACGTTTAACAGCAACGTATTAGAGATGCAGGTTTTGTGGTTTTCTTTTACTCTGCCATAGACCTGACTCTTCCTGGATGTTATAAGAATCCTTGGAATGATTTTCAGTTGTAAATAAGTACCAGAGCTGGAACAGGGAAAATAATTTACATTCTCGTGTTTTAAGCCAAATATAATTCCCTCACCAGTGCAATGAAACCACTAATTCCCAGACATAAGGAAAGGTTTCAGTGCCCTTAACAGCAGCACTCATGAAAGAGCCCATGTGTTTCCCTGCACTGTGGGATTGCCTTATGATGACAGCAGGCATATTCTGTTAGAAAACAGCTGTGTATCTTCAGCCAGCCCATATAAACCCCACAGTCCTTTGGTCTGATAGCTTTTTTAAGGGTAGAGTCAAGGTAATTTAAATGAGTTAATTTAAATTAAATTATCCAATTTGAAAAGAAAAAAAATGCACTGCCTGAAAATAATATAGTATTATCTGATTATAATTATCTGATTAGTGAATGAAGTTCTCTAATTTTATCTTAAAATTTCATACAAAAATAAATTACAATTGTGGTGGTTATAAATATTATGGGGCTCTTTAAAACTGACTCATTTCAGCGTCGGTGCTAGCAGAGTACCTTACTGAATTTAGAAAAATGTTGTGGGCAAAGAACAAGTACTACAAATTCTCTCTCAGTAAATGCTTTCTCCTCCCCACCTAACATTACCTTTTTACACTAGAACACAAAAGACTTTGTTTTTGGAAGTGACAAGTACTTTTGGGTGCTCAGTCAGAGATGGATAGAAAGAAGTTGGTTTTAAGCAGTGTTAAGTGTCTACTCCAACAGCTGCCTCTTTACCCTCCAATAAAGGCCCTTAATCTCTCTCTCCAGCATCCTGTGTTCTGTCTTGCACCAATTACAGAATTGCACACATGATGCTGATCGTGCAAACCCCTCTCTCTGAGCTGTACCTTACTCAAGTGCATATAGAGAGCAGATCTGAGATTAGTATGAGCATAATTACAAGTGGAAGGATGTTTAATGGGCTGAGGACTAGTACTCCCTATGATGTCTCTACTCAGCCACAGGAATATAAGTAGCATTTAAGCTATGTCTATGGTCCTTCAATATGCTTTTAGAAACTTACAGTCAACATTTTTTAGTGTATTCGAATGTTCAGTTTTGATTTTTCCCCAGAATACTTTGAATTTAACCAAGATTAAAATATAATTCCTAAGATAGTTTCTGCTTCTTCCGTAAGTTTCCCTATGAGCCTCCCACCAAAATATCTTCTCTATAAAACCTGAGATTCTGTTATTGACCCTGAGGGCTCAAATACAGAGATACATTGGTAGTGATGGATTATTTTTTTTTCCATAAGAATGCAAAAGGAAGAAGAAGTAAAAAAAGAAGCATATAAGTAATTTCATCCTCTGGTCTACAAAGGGGAATCTACATCACTGATTTTACGAAGCCAACAAAATATGACGTTTATCCACCTTCATCCCTCCTATTACTTTTCCATCTGCCAAATGCTGTCCGTGCTTTCCCCAATCTGCTCTCTACTTCACTAAAGCCCCATCTTCACCACCTTCATTTCCCTGGTTCTCTCCATTTCCTTCATCTCAATTTCCCTGACTCTCTTCATTTGTCTATGCAGCTCCACCATTTCAATGCTCCAGGCTCCTGCTCCTGCTCCTACCTGCATGCACCTTGCCACACTGCATTCCCTTTTCCTCCTCTCACATCATGGACAGCTCCCCACTGGCACTGCCACATTGATTCTGCACTTCACCTCCCCACCTTGCTCTGAATTAAAACACAGTGCTGCTGCACGCACACACAAGCTTCTTCTCTCACCATGAAACTGATCTAACTAATTAATGTGGGTTAATTAACTAGTTTGGGTACCTAGGAATTCCTGAGAGTTAGTAGAAGCAAATAAGATGAGGAAAGTGACATAGTCTGCAGTGATAATAAAATAAGCAGTGAAAAGCAGCAGCTTTTCACTGTCAGCCTAACTTCTGTCAGGATATGAGTGCTGCCACCGCACAGGAAGCAATGACACAATGCACCAATTTTATCTTCTTTAGCATCCTGGAAATTATAACACTGAAAGTTGCCCATATCCTGCACACCAGAGCAGCCTGGAAGTTTGCCTACTGAGAAGCGTTTCTCACAAACAGAGGCTGTGAAATGATTTTGGAAATAAAGTGTTAAATTAAATTGGCATTTCTGAGATCTTTGCCAGCAGCAAAATGTTGCTGAAGAGACATCAGCACAGAAATATGCAGGAACAAATTTTAAGAGCACTCTCTAGTCTGATTTAATAATAATGCTACAATCGGAAGAGCCTCCAAAAAGTAAAAGGGTGAGACAAAAGACTGAGCACTCTTCGGTGACTTCCACAGAAAAGAAAAACAAACAAAAAAAAAACATTTTGCAGTAGGAAGAGCATGAGGTACAAGTACTGGGCTAGCAACCACCACCTTCCGACAACCCCAGCTATAGCTGGCACCCAAGGCAGGCAGGGCTCCTCCATGTCCCTCAGAGAAGCAGTGCTTCTGTCTGCTAGTTTGGAGTCTTCCCTCTGTCAGACTGCTGGGGTTAAAGGCTGTCCCTAAACATATTGAAGGACAAGATCTACTGGTGTCATAGAGATGTCCCCTCAGGATGTATATTCCCAGCGTACACATAAGGAAAAGGAGCTCCTCATACTTTCTCACTCTTCTGCAAGAACAAGTATATTCATGTCTCTGCTTGGCCAGCAAAAAAACTGGTTAAATCAATGTCTGTCTGTGTTCATAGGCAGTTCTGTGCTTCACAAGGACTGTTGATTTTTTAATCTTATTCTTGAGAATTCCATTTCCTCTGGGTCTACTACATAAGTACCTTCCTCTCCTAGAGCCCCATTTCCTTCATCGTTATGGTACCTGATATAGAGACACTTGGGTCGGTCACGATGAACCAGGGTACCACTTCGAATCCCTGGGTAGACACATAAGTGGTATCTAGTAGAAATGCTGATACGAGCCTAATCTTTCAGGTATAGTGAAAATGAAAGGCACAACAAGAAAACACTTGAAGGACATGAGAAAATGGAAGATTAGAGAATATTTCCCAGAGATGGGGAGGTCTGTCTACCGTATGCAAAACATTTGGTAAATGAATTAGCCCTTTCTCCTCAGCTTATGGAACAACTTTATCCATTCTACTGCTCCTTTTTATTACATAATTAATACTACATTTACCACATTATTCCATGATTGCTGTAAGATCTTAAAGATACTTATCAGCACTGCCCTTGTGCTCCTAACATTTTGGCTTAGGTTTAGCAGCCCCCCAGCAGATAAGTGGAAAGAGTAATTTCTCCATTGCTGCTCAAGCAATAATGTCATGCCTATAGGTAAGAATACTCATGACAACTTCCAAACGCAGGAATGCTTTTACCATTCAAATAATTATCAGTAAAGGGACAAGCATAGCCCTTTTTCTGCAAAGCCTGCATAAATGAGCTTTGTGTAGGAAATTCAGAAGAGACTTGAAGGGAAATAAATTCTGCAGTTAATCATTCATCTTGGAGTGGAGTGACTGCTAAGCAGCTCTGCTGTCAGTTGTAAAGCCTTTCAGCTGTTGTTACTACATGCTACTACTACACTCATGAGTCCATGCAGCTCTAGTTTTGTTGGTCATGTCCCTGTCTTGCACCATTCCACCAAACTTTCCCTTGTCCAACCACATGGAAAAAGGCACCAAGGATTACCATGCTCCAGCACGTATGAATATCCTAGCCATATCCAGGTTTGTACCTTTCCCTTTTTTCTCTTTCCTCACAGCTAGCTCTGTTCAGTGCCTAGCAAGACATTTCCCTTTAGGATCTTATCACAAACAAGCAAAGATTTGCTACGGAAGTTATGTGCATGATAAGAACCCTATACAAGTTAATATTACCTCAGCAACATGAACTTAATTATTCTGATAATATTGGAAAAGTTATTTCTCCACTTTTGAAGAGACAGGCTCTGCATATTTTTAAAAGGCAAAACTTATATCCATAACCAGAAAGCTTTGGTCTGCTCTTCAATACAGCATATAAATGGTTTATGGATTTCATCAAAACTGATTAGTTCATTGTCTAGACCACAGATTATTTTTCATGAGATTTCTTGTCATATCTGCGAGCCATTCCTGTAATGATGGATGAGACTGGTGCCTTAAAATCATCATTTTCTCTGTCAGGAGGGAAACCCACTGAACCCTGTCAGATGGAATTTCACCTCATCCCCTCTAGCCTTATATGATGTAAGAGCATAATGCATTCTCAGAGAGGTGTACATGAGTGCGGGATTGAACCTACACATAACTAAAGGATTGCTACTCAGAAATAGAATATGAACTACAGAGTTGTTATAGCAGTTTAAACTTCTGCTTGGATAAGCTGAAATTGCTACTGAATCATTATACCAACCAAAGGCTTTGACATTTAAATCAAAGCCCAGTGATTTTGGCCCTTCTGAGGAACGGCATTCCAAAAATGGTGTCTGTCACTGTTAGCTTTATTCTCTCATAAATGAGAAGTATGGATCATGTAAAGGCATGAGCATCAAGAAAAATCCATGTGCAGTTTGCAAAGTGAAACAGTATGCCTTCTGTAATTCCAGGCCAAACCTTAGAGTTTGGAACACCATACAGTCAATTCTATGCACACAAATAAATCACAATAGATATGTTCACATGGACCTTGTAACATATTTTTCTGCAGTTATGGGTTGACAATGAGTCCAATAGTACATGAAGTGGGAAAATGTATATGTAATAATTCTCTTTTGCAGTAAAATTAAAGTCATTTATAGTAATAGACTAGGAATAAACCACTGTCAAACTTATCAACAGTTTTTACTTTAACCATTTGTCACTCAGAAAAATCTGCTTGCTGCTGATTTTCAAGAAAAAAATGAAATGTGCTACTTCACATTTCATTTTTAACAGTTAATTGCTTCACAATTATATAGCATACAGAAAAGCAAAGAGATTTTATAAAAGTAGAATGGTTCTGAAATTTATTTCCTCTTTATTTCCATTTCTTATGCAGATCCATCTGAAGTATCTACTGTAAACTGGCTTTCTAGAGGAAAGCAAAGTTAAATATCCCTGGAAAGGATCAGAACAGCAGCTTTAACTTCTTATGACTTCGAAGGTAACAGTACTGACATATATTGCTGTGCAATGCTAAACTACAGCCCCACCTCTGGATAACAGATGATTGCGTGGCAGATGCACACAGAGCCCTTCCCTGTTTCCCTGAGCCTTCCAGTGCATATTGTGGTGTCTATTTAGATGATAAACTACTGGAAAGGCCTGGACACGTACATTTGTTGTGTCAGCTCTACTATTTACAGTGTTTAAAACTATAACCATGATTAATCCAGAGATAAACTATCCTAAGAAAGCCAATGTCACTTGCCCTGCAAAAGCAGGGCCCCATATGTGGCATAAATGCAGTTTGCTCCCCGCTACTTGCAGTGCCTGCTACAGCTCCCCAGGGATCCATGCATCTGAAGGCCAAATTCATGGGTCACTCAGGGGAGATGAACACTGACTCTACTGGACTGTGAATTACACCATTGATACTTAACCCCTCCAAGCCTGCAGCCTGACATTATATACACCTCTGTGCCTCCCACAACACCTACATGTGTTATTCGGCCCCACTGAACCCCCATTTTCCTGACCAGAATGACCTGCTCCCTTGGCCAGAACGCTGCACTGAGCATCCATCAAAGTCTTGTTTCAATACCAGTTAGTGCCCCACTTTGTGTACTTGTAGAAAAATTGGCCCCTTTTATCATGTCACATAAACTCCATCTCTTGCAATGTTAAAAACTAAATGGAGTAATTTATCATGAATTATCAAATGGCATCCCATTAACTTGACTTTCCCTGTCTACTGTTTTCACAAGAATTGAAGCAACGGTGACTTTTACAATGAGAAAAAAGCAATAAGAAAACAAACAAACAAACAAAAAGAAAATATTGAAAAGAAAATATAGAAAAGAGAAAAAAGAAAAAAAGAAAAAAAGAAAAAAGAAAAAAGGTAAAAAGGAAAAAAAGAAAAAAGGAAAAGGAAAAAAAAACTGTTGATGACAAAAAGATTACATTCATTTTCAGCATGTCAATCTTGTTTTTCTACTTCATTTGATGGTAGGAAAGGACATTTAATGACACAAAGCCATTGTGCATATCAAGCTACATGTGCCTGTGGGCAGTGCACCAACAAATGGCATGCTCATTGTTGTAACACCCTAGACTGTAATTTATAACTAAGCCATAGGACTTTAATATAAATTGGTGGGTTACCTGTGAAAGGTGAATAGCATAGGCAAGTTTCACCTTTTCCTAAGAGTGTACAGGGCCTCTCTTTGGTATTTATGCTTACTTAACATGACTTTCAAATAACTTTAACTGGGCAGTAGCAAACTAGCTCCATCATCTAACTGGCTATAGTAAACTTCCCACCTGCAAAGCCTTCCTTAAGCAAGCAGCTTCCCCTCATTTGTGGTGAAAATGCCATGGAAGCACAGAGAAAAACAAAAGGGGGAAGAGAACAGGAAATACACTTCCCAGAGGAGAAACACTTATGTATTGTATTGTCTGCTTGGACAGTAAACTCTTGGCAGAGCCAATTCTGATATCTTTTTCTGTCCACTATATAGCACTAAATCTCACTTCCAATGTTTAGAACTTATCACTGTAATACAATTTGTAGGCAAAATTTCCTAAGAAAGCCAGCATACCTTGACCTATTGGTGCAGAACACTATCCTTCCACATATCCACAGATGGAGGGCAAATTTTTGCTTAGGCAGATAATGACAGGACAAGGGGGAATGGTTTTAAACTATAAGAGGGGAGATTTAGATTAGAGGTTAGGAGGAAATTCTTCACTTAGATGGTGGTAAGGCAGTGGAACAGGTTGCCCAGAGAAGCTGTGGATGCCCCATCCCTGGAGGTGTTCAGGACCAAGCTAGATGAGAGCCTGAGGAACCTGATCCAGTGGGTGGCATCCCTGCCTGTGGCAGGGGGTGGAACCAGGTGATCTTTAAGGTCCCTTCCAACCTGAGCCATTCTATGATTCTATGATCTCCAAGAACATTTGTAATTCTGTAATTCACATATGAAAATAAACTATTAAGAGCCTACTCACCCCTAATATTCCACTTTACAAAACACTTTCACACCCAGTGAATTATGAATTACAGTAGTTGTTATTGCAATAAATACTGAATACCTGACAAATCTATTTGAGAAAGTCTCCACAGTACTTATAAGTCTTAACATCTCTGTTTTAAGCAATCAAAAACCAGTAACCCCACTTTTACAGAGTAGTAAAATCCACTTGTATTTTATATGGGTATATACAGGTGCACAAAAGAAATTTTTAAGTGAATAAGGAAGAATCATTCTTACGCTGCACTAAACTGTGAGTCATGAACATTTCCAGCAGTCCACAGTCACTTGTTTTATACTCCATTCACAAAGGAACTTCCTTCAGCCCAGGATTTAAACATATGCTTAATACTATACCAGGTTGTTCCAATACAGCCAGGAAAACAACAATTTACTGTGTCATGTTTGAGTTCTGTAATATTCATCTTCTAAAAAACAATAACTAATTTATAAACGTTTCCTAATAAACTTAACTATATTTTTAGGCATTCCTCAGTAGGAATATTCTGTAAACTCCAGATGTGTCAATCCAAATCCAGTATTAAATTTCACCTTTTAATGATTTAAATCTATGCTACAAACATGAAGAAGTCAAGGTTAAGAGCATGCTTTCATTCCCACTAAGCAAGAGGTGTGAACACTGAAGCTTCTAAGGCTGAACTGTAATTCTCTAGAATCAGCTCTATACATTTGGCTTTATAATATGACATCAAAACTGCTTTAAACAACAGGACGAGGATTCCCCAGCATCAGTGAGGAATGTCAGCTTGTCTCTGGGACAAAGGAATTGTGTTGAGTCAGGTGCGAGTGGCAAGGAATCGATATAGGAAGTGGAAAAAGAACAGGGCCAGAGGTGTGTAAGTGCCTACTGATTTCAGTCAGTGGAACGGTCCCTATAGGACCATTTCAGCTAGCTTCAAAATGGAACTACTAGAACCCCCTGCCTCATACAGGGGTCCAGTTCAGGTCTTGACTGCTTCCCAAGTCAAGTGATTTATCTATCTGATACATAGTTACATCTGCCAACTTAAGGTATGAGCATGGAGAGGTCCACTCCAAATAATCACTTAAACTATCAGACCTTTCAGCCACATTGCAAGTTACTTCATGGAGTGTGCCAAAATCAAAAGAAATGAAGAGGAAACAGATGCATGACATAAGACTGCATAAAAGTCAGAGAGAGAGTTGTCACAGTGCAAATGGGCCCACGAAAGCTTTATCTAGTTCTATTACTCTAATGATTTTGTTCCTTTAACTAGCTTAATCTTTACTAAAATTCAAATGGAAGGGTCACCACATGCTACTGGTTCTGCAAGAGCAGAAGCCATAAAAATAACACATGAAGCACTTAACTTAAACAGCTACAGCCTCTTGAAAGATACTCATTGAGAAATGTAAGTACCTGTTGTCTCCAAAGTCAGGATCCTTGGTTTTAGCATCACTATCATAAACAAAACGCTCTTGGGAGATTACTATGACATTGTCCGTAGTTTCATTTCCCAAGATAGTGATAACAGGATAACCCATCTGCAGTGTCCACTGATCCATTACTTCTTGGATATTTACAGATTTTCCAACCCTTTTTAAAGCCTTCAAGAAAAAAAGAAAGGTTTTAGTATGTTGAAGCAATGCCACAATCCAACACGTAAAACTCTTTTTTTTCTTCTATCCCAGAAGAGTGTAACTTGTTTTAGAGTTTTCAATAACTATCAAGCATGTGCATACAACCATGTTTACACTCAGTATATACATACATACTACATAATTACACCAACATTCTCTGGGTATCTTAAAAACAAACATCAAACAATCTTGCCAGAGACACAAGCCACAATCATAGTCAGGTTTTCCAAATCATTCAAGCATTTTTGCTGTAAAGGAAGAAACAACCTGTTTTGCAGGGTCTTTACAAGAGTCACAGAAAAATTGTGTGGCTGTTTCCAAAAGGTGTTCTTGACCAGCAAATGTTTAAAAACAAAATAAATTGTCAACAGTGTTAGTTGATTTAGGGTACCTGCAGTAAGGCATGTTATGTTCAAAGGGCCTGATTTCTGAAAGTACAGAGCTTCTTTGCTCTGAAAATCAAATGTCTGGTAATTTGAAAATATTGTCCCTTGTGTCTAAAGTGAGACCATGTATATAGTGATATCCCCAGCTCCTTCAAAAACTGCGCGTCACAACGCTGTAGGATTAATGTGTCCGTATTTGACATAGTATGTCAATAAAAGGCTGGTTTACAGGTGGAATATCATCTGAAACAAAAAAGAATCTATGGCTTCATGGGAGATGAGACTGGATATGAGAATGACAGACATCATTTGCTATTCAGCAACAGAAATGTGTCTAGCTGCTGAACAGCCCTAGATCACAGATGAATGAACCTCTGATGAATACAAGCAGAACACAGCAAGAAGTCTTCAGAACTGAAGCTGCAATTGCAGTGCATTAGGAGCAAAGCAGCAGGCAACACATGTGCTTATAGGTGAGGGAAACAGAATTATTAGCCTTAACAATATATTTGAGTATACAGTATAGCCCTAGTGCTTATGGCCTAGAATGACGTCTCATTTTCATTCTATTAGCTGTGGGTTCTGCTGTTCTTTCAAGAGTGTGTTCATCCCTCTCTCTTCCCATTGCCAAGCCCTTCTGCAAAGGCTTTAACAGAGAAAGCTACCACGTGAGAAGCAAGAAGCAAGAAAAACTTTTGCAGTGACATTCAACTTCAAATTAAGACAGAGATTTAAGAGCCTAAATGAATATTGCACATCTCAACTCTCATGTCAGTACAGACATAAAGTTCAGTTCAGTTGCCCACTCATAAACAGCTAATGCTCTTTGATCTTGACCTACTACTCCAGAAGGGCACAGATTTTCCCACAAAACTTGGATCAAATCTACTGCCCCTAACTAGATATCTAAGACACCCTACAGCACCTAAATTGATACTAGCTGACATAATTGAACAAAACTGACATATTTGAACTACTATCAACAGTCAGTTCGGGCTCATCTTAAGGCAGCTGATGGTTGAGGCTCATCATCTAGTGGCTAGTCAATTGGATCACTCTCTGTACTCTGCTGACTATATTGACTAAATTTTGGGACTCCAGTTGTCCCTATCCAGTCAGTTGAAACGTCCTGCAATATTCAACACATCCTCACAGAGCTGGTAGAGCTACAGCAGACATGAATATCTCATGTTGTAGCTGGAAGCCTGGTACAACACCTTAAGGCAGATGTTATTATATGTCTATGAACACGTAACTGAATCCAGTCCAAATGAACCGGAGCTTATACATAGATACCTACTTATCTAGATAAACGCAGATGTCTTGACTTCCAGCTGAATCCCAGCTTTGGTGTCAATGATTACAACTAGATTGCCATGTTTACGTATGGCTTGAGTTGGTACTTGTGCCAAAATTCCCTTACTGTCCCCTATACTGGCTTATACTTTGTCTCTATTCTGGAGTGCCCAGACTAGCTCTGTAGGTAATGAATTCAGGCATCATTAGCTCACTCTTTTGAAAATTAAACTCTGCCCTTGCAGATTCCTGGACCTAGGTCTACAAACTCAAACTTTGTTGTATCAACAAAAGGCAGCATGGACACAGAAACTATTATTGTCTGCAAACGGTACAGTAATAGCTACCTGTTCAGACTAAACTTTAAAGATTTAATAGTTTTGTCCTTCACATGAATCATAACTCCACACAAAATCACAAACACACCTGATGTAGATGCCAAAGCAGGGCACTTCCGTGTGCCTTCTAGCTTATGGGCCTCAGCCTGCTGCCACTACAGTCAATCATAGCAAATTCCACAAAATAGTTTTTACTGCACATCAGTGACATAGCACAAACAAGGAAATATATTCTAACATAACAAAGAACTGAAATGGGGGGGGGGGAACATTTCAGTGTTGCTACTGTTTTCTTAAATGGAATTTCTTTGTATTAATGTTTAAATTTGCTCTGGGGTCTGAAGATCTCATTATGCCCTATTCAGTCCTAACCTTGCCAAGAAAATACTACAGTAAATTCTTGCTTCTCCCTCAGTGCAATAGATTAAAGCATTTTACCTTTGACAATGTGTTCCAGAGATCATTTCTGGCTGCATTGCCATACTTGTGAATGGTTAAATAGTCCTACAGAAATAAAAATACAAATACAAATCAATATTACTATACACAAGCCAAACAACTAGAGCTGTGAATCATTGCTAGTATAAGTTAAATCACATTAATGTTTGCATTTGTCAGAAATCTAGAAATATACAATATGTTCATCCTAAGGAAGAAAATAAACAGTTTCTTAAGCTAGTTTACAACGCAAAAATTATTGCTAAGAATTTTCACTTACAACATTCAACGTTCTTCTTTTTCTGTGTAAGTTAATCTATAAGCTAAATATTTTGCATATACTTTAAAAGTAATTGTCTAATCTCAGTATGGATTCCTAGGCAAAGAGGAGAAGCTTCTGAAACATAGTTCCACTTGCTATTTGAATGAGGACATTCTGTGTCTAGTGTGAATAATTTCATAGAAACACGGGATCACAGAATATCCTGAGTTGGAAGGGACCCAACAAGGATCATCGAGCCAGTGTGTGTGCAGCTGGCCTAGGGTGGTTATAGAAAAGTCTTTTATCTTATAAAAAGATCCCAAAGTTTGGAGATCTCTAGATCTTCATAACTGTAAATGCTTCATTACGTTTTCATACAATGCACTCAAACTCCTCATCTACTCTATATTGCAAGTAAAGAGACTCCTATCACTCTTAGGTGGTGGTTATTCTTTTTAATTAATTATTTGCAGATCATGGAATTATAGAATATCTTGAGTTGGAAGGGACACACAAAGATCAACAAATCCAACGCCTGGCTTCCACACAGGATCACCTGAAAATCAGACCATGTATCTGAGAGCATTGTTCAAACGCCTCCTGAACTCTGGTAGGCTCGGTGCTGTGATCACTTCCTTAGGGAGCCTGTCCCAGTGCCTGACCACCATTTCAGTAAAGAACCTTTCCCTAACACCCAGCCTGACCCCCCACCCTGTCCCAGCTCCATGCCGTTCCCTCGGGTCCTGTCGCTGTCCCCAGAGAGCAGAGCTCAGCGCCTGCCCCTCCGCTCCCCTCGTGAGGGAGCTGCAGGCCGCCATGAGGCCTCCCCTCGGCCTGCTCTGCTCTGGGCTGAGCAAACCAAGGGACCTCAGCTGCTCCTCATATTTCTTTCCTTCTAGATCCACCCTGATGATTGCTAGATTTATTACAACAGATTTAATTGAGCAATATCCTATCATCAAAACTACAAACTCTTATCTAGGGAAATCCTGATGCGTCAATGTCAAAATACCTACTACAGACAACTCAGGCTTTAACAGATTACCACAAAGGTTTTCCACCTTCACAGTGGAATGCTACAGCGGAAAAGAGGTGACTGGAACCAAACTCTGTTTTTGCACAGGTATACATGTGTATTTTCACAACATACATGACTGAAGGTCTGAGGGAGTTATAAACTGAATGCTTTCACTTCTTCAGACATAGTTTCTATGACTGAGAGTCCATTCTTCTCCCATGGTAACCAGAAATATAATAACTGATAAGCTACCATCATATTAAATTAATTTCTGAAATTATTAGGTTAAGCATATCACCAGGTTGGGTCTGCTCTGTTCAGGCCCAAAATGCTTCTCTTTTTCACAGTCATCTGGAGAAACAACACTTAGTTTCCCACCTTCCTGTGTCCCTAGACAACAGCTCATTCAAATACAGAAGTGAAATTCAGCAATGAGTGTTTGAATCACATATATTTCCAGCATTTTGATTGGAAGAATTAAGTGAAAAACCACACATCAGAGATTGTAAATCAATGGGTTACGCTGCATTTGAATTTCCACCATCTTCACTTTACACAATGGCAGGAGACAGACCCTAATTTACAGCACAATGATAAAACTGGGACGAATTTGCTGACTTTGTTATCTGTGCTTTGTGTGAAGTACGATACTTTGGGAATAATTAGTGTTTGGAAAGCAAATTTTCTGATATACAAATTGTAGCACCTGTGACAGATTTAGCTTTTGTCAGACAACTCATAGTACAACAGGCAGCAACTCCCATTTAATCACAGGCTGGGAAGGCTAAATGAGAACACTGACTCTCTAAACGCAGTACGAGTCTTAACAATGCCATGGGAATAACTTGGAAAAAAAAGACAACATAATACAGGCTGCACCTATAGCACACTGTGCTTCCATTTTGTCTAAAAATACAAAGTCATCTGAGGCAGAGTGAAATATTAAATAGCTTTCAAAGCTAAAGAAGTTGAATTGCAAATTAAAAAGCTAAAATAGGAATAAACAAAAGTAGGACGAGGTAAATAAATAACAACAAATATACATGTGCACTCTAAGTGGTGCTAGAAAACACTGCATGTTTTGGTTCTTCTGAGAGTTGTTTTCAGAATCATTACACAGCAAAATAAAATGGGTGGAACACTTGAGGATTTATGCTTTGCTCGCAATAATCCTGTTAACCAATCTACTATTAGACATAAAATTTTACGTTTACTTTTTGCATTCACAGAGACTACAAAGGGATGAAATGCTTCTGTCCTATTTTGCTTTTTAGCTACCAGTACACAGGTAGCTCAACACCAATGGTTAAAAATTCATTATCTTCCAATCTTACACGTTTTTAATATTAAGGAAAACAAAGATAATCATAATATTTACCATGAAATAAGAAAATACAAAGATAAACACAACATAAGAGTACAGTCCTTGTACCACAAAATTCGACTATACATTTTTTCATTGCTTCATTAAAGCTGTATTTAGACCATACACATTAACTCAAAACAGGAATTTTACCTAATGCATACTACAGAAAAAGCAGTCCTAAGTGACAGTATGCATCAAAACATGTTTCTGACAGTAAATCTACATTGCAATTCAAAATCTGAGTGCAGTTTTTACAGGCACAAAAGCATAAAGCTACTGAACCAAGTCCCATCAAAAGTCCTCATTTATCAGCATTTATCAGTTATTATTTCTCATTTATCAGTTATTGTTTTCAACAATAACCAGTAGCAGATACCTAGAAAGGGTACAAAACAGGGCAAGCACACAGCGATACTTCCCCAGTATGCTCTCCCAACATCCAGGACTTCATGCCCCAAGGAATCCTGAGCAAATTAATATCTTTGAATTTAGTAATCTTCCATGAATTTGGCCAGTCACTTTCTGAACCCATAAAAATGTTGAGCATTTGCAGTACTTCATAAAAAAGCATTTCACTCTTCAGTGATCTATTGTGTGAAGATGCCTTTGTTCCAACCATCTGTCAGTCAGTTTCATCTGCTGCTCCCTAGTTTTGGCTCTAGAAGAGACAGGGAACTACTGCTTCCTACTCTACTCTCTCCAAGCCATTCTTGCTTTACAGATCTCTATTATAAGTGCTGTCATACCAGACTTTGCTTTTAAACTGAGGACACCACCAGACCCAGACACTCCCCACTATGCTGCCAACTTACGTTTGTTACCACCATCCAAGCTAATGTCTTCAAAGCTAGCTAGGGTTGAACCTAGTTAGGGTTACCATGACCCACAGCCTTAAGTTTCATTTCCAAATTAGCCGCTCCTCTTGCAGTACCTTTCATGGATAGTCCTTCACCTTCAAAAAAGAAAAGGCTTACACATATCAGCATCAAGTACATTCCACAAAATATTAAAACAGGAGTCAAGAGATCTATCCATACCCTGGTTGTCTGTTATAAGGATGGAACAAGCAGGAATGGAATCAATTTTTCCTGCTGGAGACCCATATCTAAATCTTAAGTAGCTTGCAAAGGGAGAGAAGCTATATTCTCATTCACTGTAATTCTCCAGGACAGGAATATTTACTACCTCTTTGCCTTTATATTGAATAGAAAAGAACTAAAGCAAAAAGAAGAGAGATGCAATCCACAGAACATGAAAGGAAGATGACACTGAAAACACAGCTGCCTGAATCTAAGCTGTGCTCTGCACAGCTCCAAAGGAGGTAAAGTGACTTAAAGCAGCTTTCTCATAAACACATATGCCCAGAACCATCTGGCTGCGAGGCTTCTTCCCATCACAAAATTGCATGTCTATCACCTAGAAAAGCTGTTCCATCAACTGGAGTATTCTGGAGCATGGAGAGAAGCCTCAGCCACTTTCTCAACTTTCAGCTATAACCCTAGCATATGTGTCAGGAGAGAAACATCATGAAAACCTCTTTAACTACCAAAGATTCTAGAGGGCTCTTCTACAGCTCCCCCTTTCTTTCTCACTGTAATGCTATCTTTAAATGTTTTCTTTGTCATGGGGGAAGTAGAAAGTTCACTGGTCCTGGCACAGTGTCTCAACATGAAAATTAAACAACCACACACACAAAAAAAATAATCACAGGATACCTTCACCTCTATCAATAAAAAAAATGTAATTGGACAATGTGATTTTGTGACATGTGTTCTAGTAGTTTTTAATATCAAATTCCAAAAAGAAATTCAAAATCTGTCATTCCATGAAAACAGATTCTAATTATTGCACAACCAAAGATCTAGCAAAAATAAAATCCCAACAGATTTAGACTGTAATATAATGTTTTGTCAGATAGTAATCTTAATCCTCCCCAAAAAATAATTTCAAATTATTTTATTACTTGAATTTATTACTTGAATATTGAAGCAGATGGTTTGAACAGTAGTAGAAATGTGAAAAAAAAATGCTAAAGGATTTTGAAAGATGTTTTCAGTAATATTGTATTGATTAAGCTCGCAGTCCCCTTATTGTGTTAGACTTCTTTTAAGTAAAAAGAAGATTACTCTAAGGGAAGAAGTCTTTTATCCTTTTGCAGTCATAGTTCCCTCAGTACTGCGAGGGACTGAGCCTCTTGGCTTCAAGAAAATGAACTACCCTACCATCCAAACATGATAATGCTCACAAGTAATAAAAGGTAGTTACTGATAAATTCAAAGAAGTTACAAAAGTGTACAGGGGCAATAAGTCTTCAAACACATATCTTACTTTCAAGGGAGACTTCAGATCTGTAACTGGGAACTGAAACATCATTTCTAGGACCAAATTCCTTTCTCAGTTTATCAGTGTAAAGCTGATTGGTTCACTGAACCAATCAACTGTCCCCGACTTATATGAGTGGTGCTGAGATCTAAATCAGATTAACATTGAATAACTTACTCTTTCTCCTAAAGATAAATGGGAAATCCTGCTACATGAGATGAGTGAGGAAAAAGTAGCAACATATTTCGTAGCAACATTCTTCTGAATGCCCTTATTTCTCAAGGCTCACGAAACAGCAGTGTTGCCTCTACCTTCCTCTTTTGTCTTCTATTCCTACTCCTGGATCCATATTCTCTTCCCTTCAGCCTACAGTATGTTCTTGTTGAACATTTTTATACCTGATTTCTGTATCTGACCTAAGATTTAGAGCAAACAATAAAAACATTTCTTTCAGGTGGAAAACAGGCTCTAAGGTTCTGGCTATCGAATCCAGTGTGGGTCTTTTTTTGTTTGTTTGTTTTGTTTTGCTTTGTTCGAATTTCTGTACTTAGTTAAGTACATAGAGCATAGTGAAACTATGCACTGAGTATTATGAAAAAGATCAGACAGAAAGAAGTATGCTGGTGATTTTAGGAGACTGTTAAGAGAAAGATGATCAATCAAATAGAGGTCTCCATCAACAGACCTCAAATATTCGAGAGAAAAGTTTATTTTGAAATGCCTTTTAAAATGGAGATGTTCAGATGCTCTTTTCATACTAATGGTTGATTTTAACATTCCTAATCAATAAGCTATTTTTTACAGTGAATTAGTTAACCTACATTAAACCTTATAATAGAGAGGTTCAGAACTGAAGTTGACTAAACTCAGTGGCTTCGAGTCACACTAAAAACATCATGATGAAGTAACAGCTTCAGTTTTGAAAGTGTCTGCATGGGGCTATAAGGTTTAACTAATCCAATTACAATTCACACCTTCAGCTACTTCGAATGAACTTTCACTTGTCCTTGTATAAATGCAGATTAAACCTTACCTTATTTACGTGAAATTAAAAACAAAACTCTGAATTAGCATTTTACAAGACTTTGAACAATCAAAACACATTGCTGCTATTTTTTTTCCTTCTTATTTCTAATAATTCTGCACGTACTAGTGGAGCTACCTGTTGAATCTCGTCCAAACAGAGATTTCTTGACTAACATATTTTAAAATTACTAGTAATTCTAGCTCTCTTCGCTTTCTGAAAGTGGCGTTCCTGTAAGATGTCCTGGCCTGTCAGACAGGATTGCTTTTTACTTTTTTTTAACCATCTCCAACTCATTTTTGTCTTTTGTCTTTAAATAATGACACAAAATAATTATCTGCTCCTTATACAATCATACTTTCTCAATTGCTATTTTATCCAGTCTGTATTTTTGCTACTGGGTGCATTATGCAAGCAGAAATTCTTAACAGCAAGTAACAATTTACATATTCCCAATAATTTTATTGATCTACCTCTGGAGAACCATGTTTAAAATATCCAATGTATCAGCAACTTCTTAGCTAACTTCTAGATTCAAATGCATAAGTAGGTTAAAAAAAAAAAAAAAGTTAAATACAGCCTGAGAGGTATTCATTGTACTTTAGATGCATCGTGCAAATACTCATTTCAGCTGTGTTTTGCTTTCTTTTTGGGATAGCAACTCTGACATTGCAAAAAATCACAGAGATGGAAGTCTGTGGAATCACATCAACGTACAGCAGCTGAAATTTCAGCCCTTTATTTTCAAAAGGTACATTTAGATTTTTTTCACACACAAGAGTAAAACAATGCTTACAACCATCAGCAACTGGAAAACATCCACTGCCAACATGTCATATCTGTAATTAAATCATTATATGTGAACAGCAAGCTATAACTACTAATCAGGAAGAGTGATATTGGAACCATATACAGAAATAAATCTTAATTTTCTCTAGAGCCAATGATGCTGAATATGCCAGCATAATTATAGTATTTTACTTTTTCCTTCTTTTTTCTTTGTAATTCATAATACTCCTATCTGTTATAACAATAATCAGATCAGTAGAACTGACATTTCTGGTGTTTTATGGGTCAATGAGATTTTTAGCATTGATTTCAGTGGGAGAAGTATTAAGGCAATGTTGAGAGTATCTCACCCATAGTGTTGAAAGTGTAACATTCATTTAGAGGATAGACAGGACCCAGTCCATGTCCTAAACAGCTCTCTGTCCAGGCTGAGACATGAGAGAAATTGTTGAGAGAAAGAAGGAGGAAAGAGCCACCATTAAATCAGTGGGACTGCTTGCTTTGTTCTATCTGCTTCTTGTTGTTAAGGAAAGAGACCAGTACTGTAAATCAGAAGTAATCCAAACAAAATCAATATGGCCCTGTCATTTTCATTTCAATGTGAGAAAAGAAACTCCAACCAGTGTAAGACACACAATTTTGTAATTAATACTTCTTCTGCATTGCAACTCAGTGAATCCAAGGTGAATGGGGTATCTAAATAAAAGAGATCAAAAATTTATACTCAAGCAAATTTCCAGAGTCATACACATTACTTTAAAATATATCCTGCTTTGCTGAGAATCCTTTTTAAAAGATCAGAATTATTATATTGGGAGGTTCATTTGCCTTATTAAATTCAGCTTCACCCATTAGCTATTAACATAGAAAGGAAGGAGGTTCCATTTTTAAATACAGCAACAGCAATTTCAGTGTGGTGGCAAAACAATTTGCATTAGAAGACTAAAGAAAACTGTTGAAAGGATCAAAGAGTTATTGCCTACCAGAGTCTGATGGTGTCTGCTATGCAGTGAGACACCTACTAGTATATTAAGCTTGGCTTTAAGGAAAAAATGTATTTGATGTATTATTTTGTAGGGGTACTAAACTACTGAACTAAGAAAAAAACTTACAGAAATAAAGTACTCTTTGAAACTGAACTGCATATATTTGATTGAATTTGTACATTCGTTTTAGTTCTGCCTTGTTTGGTTGCATAATACATTTAAACCGAACCAGATATTGCTCAATAAATATATTTGCAATGAATACAAAAAATGATGGAATGTTTTCCAGAGATATTTGGACGGCACCTGCTAATTGTGACAGGTTGGCTGCTCATTCCTCTGCATTAACTTGAACTATGCCCGGGGACTGCTAACAATGCAAAAAAATCTGTGCTATATATTCTACAATATTCTTTTCTATAGAAACCCCAGAATAAGAGAGAAATCAATACTACTTACTGTGAAGAGGTCACCATAAATCACTTGAGAAAACTTATTATAAACATGATTTGCATGTCACTGTGTCTAGATCATAACAACCTGCAACATTTGTACAGTAACACTGAGTAACAGATGGCAAAGCAGTAATAGTGAAGTTTCGACTTTGCCTTTAAGTTACATGTTGTTTAAATCAATCTAGCAAACATGGTGCAAACGACCATCATACAGTACAGTGACTAAAGCTGCATTTAACTTTTCAAAATGTAGACCCCATAAAAAATCATTATCATTTACATCTGCATACATGCTACTATATCTACCTAATTCTATTTGCTTTTTTAATTTTGAAAAACAGAGCATTATCCAATCCACTTGATATTCCTCATTGTTTAAGTAGCGTGCACTATAGCAAGTAAACTAAACTGATATATCTTATAATAATATAGTCAAAACATATCTGTGTGTAGGTGGAAATCTGTCCCAGGTCAAGCCTGAGGGGTCCTCAGCCAGAAAGACAGACAACACGAAGACACGTGATGATGTAGCCTTCTGCTCAGGATGCTGTTGAGGACACTGCTTAATATGCTTTGCTGGGAAGAAAACAGCAAGATCCTCCTCCATTGAGCTAAACAGAAGTAGATTTATTTAATTTCTTATGTGTAGTAAGTATTAACTCGGGGTTCAATCCTGCAATCTTAGTGCTGGAAATATTCCCACTGATTTCTAAAGAGCTAATGGGAATTTTGATTGCACAAAGAATCACATATAAACGTGTACTTCCAGCACTGTGTAAATTCCATTGTGCTGGTTTATAGCAACAGAGATGAGGTTGCTAGTAAGCTTGTACCAGGAAAACAGTACAATTTTATTCCAAAAGAGAGCATTTTCTTAAATAGCCACTCAGCCTGCTGATACTATCTGAGAATTCATAACTGTAATTCTTTCTTTTAATAATTCCTATCATAAAAATGGAGAAAATAACCATAACTGAATTTTACATGCAACAGAATAAGAGAATAAAGCTCACTGAAAGCATGCCAAATGAATATGTATGTATTACGTGTAATATGGTTGACAGTAACATTGCTGTAAAGGGTGATCATGTTCCGAGAAAACAAACTTAACAACTTAAGCTGTGTTTATATTAATTGTTTTTCTTTTTGGAAGAAGTTTTAGCAATAGAGAAATAAAGCAACATTTTATTCTAGCTGCAAAATAGCACGACATTCTCTTAATGAACATGACGCTGACTGTAACCTTGCTCTGACAGTCGGCACTGGGAACATCACCTACTACTGAGGTTTAGCAGCACCTGCCATTACAACTTTTTATAGCTTTCTTTCTTGTGACTTCCAGTTTGGCCAAAATGTAACTGCTTGAGCTGAAATCTTATCTTGAAAATGTTTGTCCCATTCTCCAAGATTTCTGTGAACACCAAAACAAAAGTATAAAAAAATCATTTCTTTTACTTTTTCTTGGCACTTCTCTATGAAAAGCTCTACTGTCACCATGCATTGGAGCAGAGGTCTAAAGCCAAGAAGGAAAGTGATCTTGTTTCAGGAATGTGTTTTTTCTTAAGATCATCTTTAGATGATCTAGCAGCTAGATAGTCTCACTCTCATTCTATGTTGACAGCTCACAGTTGATTAAGCTTAGGATGAGGTTAGAGTCCTTAAACAAAAAGTGAAGAGGCTGTCTTTCCCATCTTTCAGCAGTCTTGTGGGCAGAAGGCACTCCAACAGCCTGGGAAGAAATACGTCTGACCCAAATGCACAGGGGACAAAAAGCAGAGCAGAGAGCAGGGAAATAAGTTAATATAATCAAATTGGAATATTGTAATTATGCAACATTTTAGGAAGACGTTTTTCTCTGCATAGCACCTAGATTATACTGGACAAAAAAAAAAAAAAAAAAAGCAATCGTGAACAGTTGCTGTTATAATGTTATAATTGTCAGTGCATTAGATAAAGCCCTATGCCCTTAGTTAGGAGTCTGTGCAGTGACTGAAACCGATAAACTGATAAACCGATATGAAGTCTGTTTTGAACATCTCAATTTGTTTATAATGCTACTTTGAAAGAACATCTTCTCAAGATTCAAAATACATGACCAAATTTCATGGAAACTTTGGTCTTGATTACACTGGTCCAATTTCACCCCAAATGTGCAGGCACTCTCACTGATTTATTTACTGCAGCATTAACTGTATGATTGGCATTTTCTGGAGGCCCACATGGCTGTCCCTAGAGGCTGAGCTGTAGCTATGCTGAGTGCTCACAGCTGAAGATGAAGCCAGTGGAAACTGCTTTGAATGCTTAAATTGCTCTGATCCATAAGTGCTAAGACACACGGGAGGGAAAAGTGCTGTGTACTGGGCATCTGATTTGACATGCTCCACACTTGTGTAACTTCTAACTTAAATTTCTGTGGGCCTAGATCTCCTTTTTTAAAATGAGGCTAGCACCACCACCTCCCTTCCTACGAAGCTGATGTGTTCGGTTCATTGGCTGTTGGTGATGCACTCTGAAACCATGCTGGCTGGCATTTAAGAAAATCATATGTAGCAGTTATGAACTGGGACTACTAAGTGAATGAAAAGTATAGAAAAAAAATGCATGGAAACACAATTCAATTAGCATGGTCTACTTTTGAGTTGAATCAGATAATGTCCTATGTAGAAAATACGGGGCATTTGCATAAATAAAGGCCCTAGTTAAGGTGTATACAAGAAGAGGAATAACTAAGTTTAAACGCAGCATTTCTCAGTAGCCATACATTTAACTATGTATCTTCAATCACATTTTTGCTCTAAACAGAAGCATTTTGCTGTACACGTGGTAAACTCCAAATTGTCTTGGACCTAGAGGAAAGACTTCCATTTTCTGTAGTGATATATGGGTCTGGCCCTTACTATGCTGCACACCTTCACGCTTTCAAAGGAAAAACAAGCAAACAAACAAACAAAAATATTGTGACACTGCATCTCACAGAAGATTCTTATGTAACCTTTTACTGACCATTTAAGTCATGGTGACAAAAGCTACAGAAAATGCCCATAGCACTGAATTCATTTAAAAAATTTAAACCTAAAATCCGGAGTGATATAGAGTAGAAGCACAAGAAATGCTGAGGGGCCAGAAAAGGCAAAAGATGTTATCAATCTCATATGACATGCAGTGTAGAAAACAGTGATGTCAGCTCCTTTGAGATTTTCTGTGACTTCCTATGTCCTGTTTTTAACATGCTCCAGCTGTCCTGTTGACAACTGTCAGTAAAAGTGAGAGAGTTTGAAAAATAAAGGGCAATTAACTTAAGGACAGGTCATAGCTAGTACACCCATGATGTTCGTCAAAGTCATATACTCTGTGCTTTTCTAAACCAGAGCAAATGGATGCTGAATTAGCTGAAAAGTACCTCACTCAACATCCACTAAATGCACCAGCCAGCAGAACTGCAACATCAGAATTTCACGATCGGTAAAGATGCTCCTGCCTTGTAGCAAAAGTTATATCCTCCCATTGAGCTGAGGAAAACCCCAGACGGTTCCATATAAGCTATTGTTCTCGAGAGAGCATCACAGCTGATTGCTTCACTAAACCTAACCCTAAAGTGCCTTTTTTTTTTAACAGAAAACTCCACTAATAAGACTTAATTATGTCTAATTTTAAACACCATACAGCTCACTGTAGTAGACTGGGAATAAAGACACAATAAAAAGGTAAGATAAAATGGGTACATTGAAACCTGTTTAATATACTACATAAAAATAGTAGGCCCTTGGATAGAAGCAGCAATCAGTATGGAAAACAGCCCATATGAGCTCTATTTTATGTCTAGAAGGTTTCTGATAGGGTTCCACATTGATGGCTGCAACAATTCAAACAGAACACAAGCATGCATAGAGGTGTCTAAAAAGCAGGAAATACTAAGCAGTGTGGATGAAGGAAACTCAGTCTAACTAGCTGGCTTTATGATAGTAAAAAGTGTCTGAAATTTGAGCCTTGATGTATTTAACAGCCTTCATGTCAGATTTCCCCAGATAGCTCTTCTGAAAGGTTGACCAATTTGTTTCAATACAGTAGCCACTCAACAGCACGAAAAAAAAAAAGGACAGTATATATCCAAAAAACTGTATGGAAATTTTTCTTCCAAAGGTACAATGTGAAGCCTAAAGTACAAAAGCAGTTAATTTATCACAGAAGCAGGGATTCCTGCAGTAACTAATTCAAAGTGCTGATGATGCACTAAATCAGGGTGAGTGATGAACACACACATAGCAGCAAGTGAAGTTCAAAAGGATACAGATCTATGTGATCAATGAGCTGCCACATGGCAAATGAAATGCAGTGTTGACAAACGTACAGTAATAGAGATGAGGCTCCAAAATAATCAAATCAAATATAAGAAAAATGTAAATTAACCAGTGCAGAAAGGTCTCATTACAGACTTGGTGGTGCCTCTTTATACACATCTAAGTATCAGACCTTCAAATCACTGGGCTCTTTCTCTATATTTAAATGGGGGAAGAGGGGGGGCGGAGAGAACACTGATAACTTGAAGAGATGCATTACATTAAGGCAGTAAAACTTTCCTAGAAATGTGTCCAGTGACACCAGTCATGAAAGCAACAATTCATTTCAGGCACATAGATTATGAACAACAGCCTACAGATGAAAATTTCACACAAATCTAATATTAGATTGCATATAGCTGCCCTGAGTGATGACTGAACAATAATGTCAACTTTGGTGTCTTCTGCTGACCAAGCCTCTTCATATTCCAAGTGATATCCTAGCTGATTAATGGCCTTTTGACTGAAAAGCAACAACCCTCTAAGAAGAGTCCTGAGAATAGTATTCAGTTACATGCACCCCTTCAGTTTCCATGGAGCACAGCAAACGTGGTATATCAAGAAAGACGTCAGGACTTTTAAAAAGAAAGAAATCTCCCAGTATAAGAAGGAAAGGGTCATTTGTTTTTTTCTACAAACACAACAGTTGTGACTTTTGTGTGTCCAACTGTTACCAGCTATGGCTATTATTGATGTTATTCAATTACTCATTACAGTCAATATAAGTGTTTTCTCTTTTGTTTTTGTCTATGGCCTGCTACGTGAAAACCGAGAAAGTTCTGTCTTTGTTTCTAAACCTTGTGTTTGAAAATGTCACATGATTCAAGACACCCTCTGTCTTTGGAAGGCTTCCAGAAAATCATACCTTCACTAAGTATGGCTGCACTTTTACAAGGGAAATTCCACACTATATATTCACTGTATATTTACAAGGACAGGAACAGGCCAGTTATTCTCAATAGGTATGAATCTCTCTAAACCCATGTATTCTATAAAACTGAGTGTTACTGCTACATTTTTACTTCCTCGCAGACTCCTCAATAAAACCATTTGCTGAATTGTGGGCATCGTGGGCTCCCTTATACATTTGCTTCAGCTCATAATCATTGTCAAAAATATCCATCAAAGAGCCCTGCTTCCCTTCATCGACTTTTTCCTTCTCCTTTTTAACACAATTGATTGTTTTCTTTGACATGTAAGGGATTTTTCTCCCCCAGGCTATCTTGACTTGTTCTTCAGAAAGTCCACCTGCCAGGTGATAGCATGTAATTAGACCAAGACAATATAAGTGGCAAGGAACAAAAAAGGTAGATACCCCATTAGCTTCTTCCTATAAACTTTATCCTTTCCTCTCCTTAGTTCAAAGGCTTGTTAGCACATTTTTTGTAGCTTCTCTTATATAAAACTCTAACTCTGCAGCTCTTAATTAGATGATGAATCATACTTTGACTTCAATGAAACCACAAACACTCAACACAAATGCAAATAAAGGGTTACTCATTTTGGTTTATGGTGGTGTACTAAGACTACAGGAATACTCTTTCTTATCATCTGTGAAACACTAAGGATGCAACTAACACACTAAAAAGAACTGAAATAATGATAATTAACACTGATATGTTCTAATGTACTGGAGGCTAATGACAAATAAAGCAAACCAGATAAACCAGAGGTCCTTCAGAACTCAGTTACTCAGTAAGCCATTAGAATGACCCAAGAGAAATGAACCATCAAGTTTGTTTTTAGAGTGTTTGTTACTTGAAAAGATTTGAAAATAGTAGTAATAAAGCCTTGCTTTTGCAGCTTGAGATCTGCCATTTAGTTGAACACCGGAATTCCATAATAAAAGTGGATTCAAGAGAACATAATGCTAAATCCCAAGTAATAGTGCTGGGGCTAAAGAGCTAAAAAGCCTAAACAAATGCACAGTAGAAAGGGTAAATAAGTCATCCATTCCCCTTATCTTTACCAAAGCTAGCATTCCAACTCTACAGTACAGGGACACTATTTTGTTATCTATAAACTACAAAGAATTAATGAATTAGAGGCATTTCCAATTGTGCAACTTGTAGTTTATGAACAAGCTCATGAACATTATCTTTCATTTTGTCCAACTCAGAGATATACACACGGAAAATCTCCATCTGAACTTCAATTTTATTTTATTCTTTATAAAAAGAGGTAGAATAGCATCTTCCAACTAATGCCAAGTTTTTAACTACTTAGATTTTTTTTAGATATTTACAGATAGATTTTTCACTGAAGTAGATAACAGAATAATTTCTATTAGAGCAGAACCAGTGAAAAGCAGTAACAATAGGAAATCACTCAAGCCAACACACAAAGCCCCATTACAACTTTAAGGTAAATATGATTATTTAGTCTGATCTAAACTTTTTTATTTTTCCAAAATTTATTTCAGGACAACTTTCACATTGTTATTTCTCAGGCAAATGTAGAAGAAAATAGAAAAAGCAGGTTTGAGATGTATGTATTAACACCTTCCCTTTCTGAAATTCTGAGTGAAATGCCTTTGTGGGAAAGCTGAATTTCTTTATGAATGTATCTGTGCAAGCAACAGTTTTTGGTTGGAATATGGAGTGTGCTGGATAGAAGTCTTATTGGCTTAAATGAGATGAGGATTTCACCCTTAACATAAACAAGATTTTATGAAGGAAACTTTTGAGTTCAAGATTTCTTATCTGGGTGAGATTAAGTAACTTATCTGAACTGATGTTATAACTAAGGAAATGAGCCAAATGGGCCCAATAAATAAGCTATCCACAAAACATGAATGCCCTGTAAAACCTCCAAAAAGCCAGCATGTTTTCTTTCATAGCCTACCACATGGAACACACCTCTCTATGACATAACCAATACATTCATGTAATTTTTGTTTTATATTTTGACTTCTAATTCATTTTGGTTAGAGGTAGAATTATTGTGTTAAAAAAAATGACCTGATCCCAGACGTAGTTTATTTAAATTTCAAAATGAAAAGCTTACTAAGAACAGATAAGATTGATTGCTCTTTCCATCTTAGCATAATTGTATTTCAGGTGAACATCAATTTACTTTAAAGGACACTTCTAAGTAGCAGGCTGCATCATACATAATTCATCAATCACAGCTGCCTGTAACATGATTTACTCAAGCAGAATTCAATGGAATAGAGGGAGTCGCATTGTTTTTTATGCTGTGGCCTGTTTGTTTTTAAATAGTTTACGAAACACTCATTTGCACTGTATTATTGCTGAAAAGAGTTCATCCTTGGTTCATCAGCAGGTTGAATTTCTTCATACAGAAATGTTACCTCTTCAGATTTCTTTTAAAAGGTAAAATGAGTCTTGAAAACATCATTAAGGCAAAGAGCACTAAATGTTTATGAAAGTTAAAAATAGAGCTCAAAGATTTTTATATGGGGTAGGAGAAGGCAAAAGTATTTACCTGAAAAGCATTACTAGTTTTTAGTGCTATGTATTTTCTATCTGCTTTGACGTCATTTGTTATTGCTTTCTTACCAGCATGCACATGTAATTGAAGAGAAGTAGCTCCTTCCTCAGATAGCCCTTCACACGGTTGGCTCATGGATAAAATGGCCTACACTTGACAATATGCACAAACAGGACACAAAACTGTGCATCAGATAAAGTGAAATCGCTAAATACAGCAAGAAATAGATGTGACACTTTCATTTACGGGGGCACCGCCTTGTCTGCTATACTGCTCACCGTTTTCTACCAAATTCGGCTTCAGGGACATGTTGGTGCCTCAGACAGTCCTGAAGTAAAGAACCATTTTCACAAACAGATGCAAAGAGAGCTTTAAAAGAAAAAAAGAGAGCAAGAGAAGTTGCTAGAAATACACACTTGCACAAAGACAGAAATTTCTTTACTTACTTGTAAACCCATTTGAAACACAGAGTGACCCATAAAATTAGCCAACATTCGAATTAAAGCTGCACCCTGTGGGAAATGATACAGGAAAAAAGAAGTCACTGGTTTTGCATATCAATATTATACAATCACAATTTGAAGTATGCAATTCCATTCAACAATATCATCTTAGAAACTTGTGATTGCAATAATTTCTAATTGTGCTGGATTGAAAAAAAGAGAAAGAAGATGCAAACATTTACAAGGAAAAGTGAGTTGGTTGCCCCAACCCTTCTGTGCAATCAGCAGTACTGCAGTTTTTAGTGAGGGCAAAAAACAATGTCCATGACAAATTCTACCACAGTGATTATTCATCATATTTTTATTTTAATTATACTACTGGAAATAAGGATTTACTGATAGTAATTCCTTTATAAAAGCCTTCAAGACCTGGTGATCTAGAAGTGGATCATTTTCATAAGAATTTTTTAAAATGTCAATATCCATACTTGACTTTATTAATAGTCAGCTTATTTCTCACAAGATCATGCAAAGAGGTTAAGTATTTGTATAATATATTTCTTGTACATATACCAGTTCTTATCCCTTGCCCCTTCAGGCAAAGGAGTAAGATCTAAAAAAATTCTTTTGTTTCACAAGTGATTCCAATTGTCAGTACTTATACTAAGAACCAGACATACACTTGCCAGACTACCTTTCTTTAAGGCTTCCCTTGTGTTTTCCCACTCCTTCTCAGTACAACCACAACTGCTGTGCATTTTCCCCTTGCACAACTGCTCTATTTCAAGCAGAAATACCTTCACAAATCTGATGATTTGGCTATAATATTCCACTTTGCAGTCCAATTTCAGGAAAATCAGCATCCCAATCCCGTAACGACTAAACATGTTATACTTAATACTGATCACTGTATGAGAAGGAGGACAGTTTGGATTTCAAAATGGTGAATCAAAGGCCATAAGAAAAAATGATGTTGGAGCATGATGTTAGATGTAGGTTCAGGAATTAGGTTAATGCTCAGTTAGAAAAAATAAATTAAAAAAAAATCACAGATTCAGAAATTCCCAGGTACTAAAGCCAAAAGGATTGTTATAATAAAGTAATATTACTTCCTGCATTAACAGAAGAAAACAGTAATTTAGGTAAAAACCCTATTGCTTCTCTTCATACAACAACATCTATTTTAGAAAGATTCAAGAAAAGGAAAATGTTTCACAGTGTAACATAGCTTGTCAAAACTAGTATTTACTCTAGCTCTAGCATTTAAAATGTGAACCTTTTTTTCTAATTTGAGTTTCTCTAGTTTCAGCTTTCAAAACCAGAGTTTATGTCTTTTCCTGTTAAAGTTCAAATTAGTTTTGGAATTCAACAGTTGTCCAATTTTTAGACTGTTTAACACATGTTCTACTGATTTTTTGTGCAGTGCCTATTTTTGAAGTAATGAAGGAAGCATCTGTAGTAATCAACATTTTAAACAACAATATGAATCAAAAAGATTAATAACTTCTTAGTAAATCATAAGAAAGCAAGTTTTTCACATAGGCAGCAACAAATAATATATAGTTAATAAAGTAACTGAAGAAAAAAAAATGAGTTCAGGAGATGTTTGTAATTGCTTATAAGAAATGAACAGCAGATAAACCAAAAAAAAAAAAAAAAGGTGTTTGCATTATTAGTACTATGCTGTGTTTTTATGGTGGTACTTAATCTTACCAGGAGACCAATCATATCAGGAACACACGGCACTATAAAAAATAATCCCTATCCACACAGATTATTATCAGAACAGACAAGACTATAGGTCAGGAAGCATTATTACCCTCATTTTACCAGAGGAAAAGAGTGAGTAAAGTTCTCAGAGATGTTTAAGCAGATAAATAGCAGATAAATCTGTTTAAGCAGGTAAACAGCAGACAAAAAAAAATTCAATAAAATTATAATTCCTATTTATTTGGTAACTAACTTGGAAAGCGCAACCCAAAACATCTGTAACAGAACCAAAACAACATAAAAATATAAAAGAGATCAGTCCAAATCCTTAACAACAGACATTCTTCCACTCATCACACGTCCTTTTTCCTGCTCACTTCTCAGTATTCCAGGGTCCCCTTCTTCATTTCTCAGGGTTTAAATTTCACATAGTAACAACAGACACATATTCATATAGGTACCTTAGCTCTACTGATTTCCGTGAGAAGTAAGTAAACAAATGCCTTCATATGATCTTGCCCACAGAGTCTTTTTCTATCTAGAGACCAAGAACTGTCAGACAGACATAAAATAATTATAAAATTGCTCTCACAGCTCTCATTTGGCCACATCGTGGATGGAACTATGGCTGGCCTTTACACAGCAAACAAAATAAAAAAGCAAATAAAGACTGAACAGGAGATCCAAGGCACAAAGGCAGAACTACTCTCTCTGGATCCATTTGTTTTCACAGATACTTTAGAATTACTTTCTAATTACCTTCAGGAAATCCAGAAGTCCATTTACAACATCCAGAACAACAATGTGCCTGACCCAATTCTGCTATCTTCCCCACACAGTTTGCCTATCTGGATGACTTATTTGCTGAAGAATAGTACAGGAAATGAGAGAGAGGGAAAACAGAAAACCACACAGTGTCAAGGGGTAAAAAAAATGTCTTGAGGAGAAGGGAGGAGAAACAGAGGAGCATTTGGTGGGAAGGGAAATGAGATTGGAGGAAGGAATGGGAGAAAGACACTTATTTCACCATTTTTGCACTTCAAAGGCAGGCAAAACAGAATAGTGACACATTCCTAAGAAGACACTGAAGCAATCAATACATTCCCAGGCCTAGGAAGGAAAGGAGAAGACAACTATGCTGATAGTCTGGAGATGAAGAGAAACAGGTTTGCAGAGGGTGGGATTGAAAAGTCTGAGTAACTGTCATAAGGAAGGGGGACTTACTAAAAGATGGGCTTGGAGGACGATCCTAACTAGAGGGATGTGGCAACGGAACAGTATGTTCAGCTACGAAAGCAATGGAATAAATACTTTCAGGATTATCTGAATGGCCCCAAATGCTACCATTTTCATTGTATATCCACATAGCAAGCAGTGAACTATAGGTCCCAGAGAACCTGTGTTTCCAACCCTCTGAAAGCTTCTCTGACCTAGACCTAAACCTACATATAAATCCTAAATCACAACAAATCTGTCCTGCTGCAGAGGATGCTCTTTCGAACCTATCAGCATCATTCCTTGAACACCCTGACATGCAACCGATCTGCTCCCCACTTCATTCTCAGGGCCACTTCTACTCCGCCAACATTTGTCCAACCAAGGAATGATGTATGGAGTCTTGAGAAGTGAACCTGGCTCTCTTACAGGGCACAACAGCCATTTATTGATGATTTAAGTGCTTTCCTCCAGGCAGTGGATGAATCAGTACCCTGTCAAGAGGTAAAAAGCATTGGTTTAACAGATCTAGTGAAAAGCAATTCCTTCCTATTCACAAAAAATATCTGCATTCCTGACGATACCGAATCTGGCTCATCTTAAAACAGGGAAAAGCTATGTACCCCATTTAAATAAAAGTTTACTCAGGCAAATATACTAGATACTCAATCAATGACTAATGGCACTACCTAGTTCTGGTGAAGCACTTTTCAATAGCAAATCGCAAAGTGCTTTGTGGGACATTGGTATCAATACCCTTCCCATTACAGAAAGGGAAACTGAGGCACACCATAGTGAAATCATTTACTGAAGATCACCTAGCACCTTCATCATGCAAACTGACACAGGTGGAGGTTCCTCAGCCTCTGCAATGTGACACTACTGCTGGAAAGGAAGGTAGAACATCAGCTACTCCATGGAAATAATTGCATATGCAGACCTTGTCTACAAAGTCCTCCTGGGGAAAAGTATGCTCATTGACAATTAGCCAATAATGGCTGAAATGCTGTAAATTTATTCTCTTTCTTTCCCTGAAGAGACATGTTTGCACACCCACACCATGGTAAAGACCATCCATAATAAAATGAGGAGCAAAATTTCTTTATATGGGAGATGAACTTGTCTAGAAAATGCAGACTCACAGTTAAGTCATCCCGTCTAATTCTCTCGTGTCAACGTAAAATAATATGATTTCAACCTTGATCTCATATTAAATTAAGCTAATTTTTAAAGACTCACTCCTGTGTTTTGTGATCCTGTGGCATTACCACAGGTCACAATTACTCTAGGTTAATTTAATTCTCTTTTTAAATGATCCAATTTTACTATATCTGAATTCTTAAACTAATTGTTTCACTTGCAATTTGCATTCCGTAATCATTTCTTATACAAAAGAAAGTGCCAAATGGAATTTTCTCCAGTAGGAAAAAAAAAATTTGCCATAAGTTTTAACCCACAAAAATATCACTATTACCGTACTACAGGGTACAGCCACACAGCATGGGATGCATCTGACTAAATGCAGATATCTACAACACCTCTGTTTACAATTAGTTTAGTGGTCTAGACTTTCTTTACATTCAATGGACAGAATCTGTCAATTCTGGATGCACTTCATCTCCAAACAGATCAGATGACTTGTACCTTAAAAGCACCATCCAAAATGAGCATTGGGTCACTAGCCCATATGCATCTATCTGCACTACAGACACCTAAAGTGAGGTGAGATGAATTCAACCGCCTTGTCCAAAAAGGCCATACAGAGATTGATTCCCCACTCTGCTACAAGAGTTCTATACATTCCATATATATATAGAATTTCTGAAATATTAAAATATATAACTGTTGTGGCACCACCCTTTCTTATATGTATATATGGCATATAAGGCATATAGGTAAATATAGGCATATAATAAATCATATCTCATTTTTAACTTTCATATAAGAAAACCTGCAAAGGCAGGTATTCAAGAGAGGACCCTGAAGAGAGGGCAGCGTGCTTGCTAGCTGAAGGTGGATATTCTGTACCAAACAGACAGCAGAGAAAACACTTAAAATTATGCACTAGTGAAGCCATTGCAGAGAATCTGATAATGTGAAAATCAGAAAACCAGAATACAAGATTATGCAGAAGGTAGAAGGCAAGGACAAGGGGCCATGTGTGAAGAGATACAGTTGAGTTGCAAACTCATTCAGCATTATTCTTTTAAGAAGCAAAAATTATGTCAGTATTCTAAAAACTGCTCATGAGTGAAAAATGTCACCAACAGAACAGAAATTGTGAACTACAGCTGACTCTCATAAGGGTGAAATAATCTATCATTTTGTAAATGAGCTGGAGTGGAGGAAGATAAAGAGACCATAAAAGACTGACTTAAAGAAAGCAGAGCTCTTCCATCCTCCTACCCTCCTTCCCACCAAATCTTGTCTTTTTTTTCTTTCCCTAGAACATCATCTTTTTTCTTTCTGCTTTTGTATGTTTTGTTGTTTTTGTTCTAAGGGTAGGATTGAGATTCATGTGACAGAATGCAGATGCCTACATGGTAACTTTCTGATGCTTACTCAAGTTTTATACAGCTGAGCCAGCTGCTTAGACTCCCTTTAAAGGCAATGGAGAGAGATGTGAGCACTTCAGCTCATCCTGATTCATCTCATCTGAAAACATGCATCTAAAATAGCACAGATAAATTTCACCCTAAAAGTTCCTGTTTACCTTCACTGATGATACAGGGAGGTTAGACAACTAGTTAACTGCAGGAGTCTATGCAGCAAACATCCCAAGTTCGATAACATAAATCTCTTTAAAGATATTTTATTCTGCAAGTCATGGAGCAACCCTGGAAAACGTAAAAGTATAAACAATGCAGAAACACTTTCCTGAGTTTACAACATCTGAGACAGCATCTTGAAGGCTTGCTTATTAATTTATTTCAAGTAACACCAAGTATCAGTAATAACAATTACATAGATCTCAATATATGCCTTCTTCACTGAATGTCCTCCTTGCCATCCTTGTTTAGGAATAAAAGTTGATTGTTTTGATTTAGTTCAGAACAATATCTTTTGTGACATAAAATCTAAAATCAGGAAGTATCCTGTTATGGGAACCACCACCACGGTACACAAGGTGTTAAGTGTGGAGTGAGGTACTGAGGAGCGGACAACTGGACTACCAACCAAAATTACATAACTGAATTTCTGGGGGAAAAAAATCAATTTCCTAAAAAGCCTCCACTCCCCTCTTTTGCTGTCACTTCTCTCATTTCTAAAAGAACATTGAGACACAGGAGACTTAGTCTTCTATTGTGCAGTAGTGAGTTCAAAATCAGTCTTAATATGTAATAGTACCACTTGTCTTTCATATAAAATACAATTTTCATGAAATTGTAGGAGGCCTAAAGCTAGTTTCCCTTATGCTTGTATCCCTGCAATTCAAGATTAGGGTCACTTCCCCTCTAGCTAAGGGAAACGTGAGCTACTCCATCCTCTACTTCAATTAAAACTTGATTTTACTCATATCATTGGTAGAGCTATTATTAACAATAGGAATTTCTTATAATCACTTTCATCTTAATTGATTTTAACAAATCAGACCACATACAGGTACTCAGAAATGTACGATTCTTTCCTAAAGAGCTCTTAAGATTAGAATCAATATATGAAGTTTGATGAATACTAATATATACCTGACATATACCAGTATTCTTTTTTTCTGTATATAACTCAATATATAAACATTCCCTTCCTTAAACTATTTACTCTGTGCTATGGTACAACTGAACATAACTGAAAAATTTTTGAGAACAAGGATTTGAAGGAATGGTGTGGACAGCCCTTTTGAAGCATTTAGAAGAAAATGTTCTGTGGGCAAGCAGACAGGTGGGATACAAGAAGGCCACAAGCTGTACTTGTTTGGGATCATTTGCTCATTTCCAATCTATAAAAAGACCTTTCCCACACTCTGTGGCAACACTAGTTGCTCTGCAGCTTTCCATAGGAGAGTCAAAAGCTTTTGGCAAAGTGTCTTGTTAAAGACTTTTTGAAAATCCGGTGTCTCCTGACTTCCTGCACAAACTCCAGCTGGACAGTGAGACAGAATCTCCCTTTGTAGAAGCTATGTTCAGCAAGACTGACACAATTATCCATGTGCTCAGGTACTTACCCTTTACATACAATACAGTCCCCACCTTGCTGGAGTAGGAAGCTGGACTCATCAGTCTGTAGTTCCTAGGACATCTTCTAGAGACCATTCTCTCTCTACATTGCCACCAGCAATTCTCTGGCACAGGGGCTGTCTGCAAGGACAGCCTACACCCTATTGCCCGGAGTTCTGCACTCCACACCTGCTTACTTACAGAACATGCTGGTGGGTGCCACCCAGATCTGCAGACTTCCTAACAACCTACTCAGCTATTTTGGTTAGTGTCTCCCATATACCTACCTCAAATTGATCATTCCTGCAACCTGTTACAAAGAATAAACTGAGCATGGGAATCAGCCCGTTCTTCAGCAAGAAAGTCCAATACAAACAATTAATTATGCTTCTCTGCTATACCCTTAAAAATCTGATAAAATCGTACAAGTTGGCCATCATGCCCCTCACCCAGTAACCCTGAGCCATGCCTGCTGTGCATTCAAGTCAGGCATGAAACACCTTAAAAATCGGTTAAGATCACACAAACTGTGTGATCAAGACAACATTTCCGAATTCTGACTAATACATTTTGAATAATGATTGAAATGTATCTCTTCATGAAACACGCTGAAGAAAGAGATTTTTTAGAACTCCAAAATTAATAAAAGCAGCATTTTTTTCTTAAAAAAAAAAAAAAAAAAAAAAAAGTTGAACATATTTTTATGGTGCTCTGTCAAATAGAAGCCTAAGGGTATCTACAGTCAAAAGGGTTCTTAAGTAAATGAGTATAATTTCATTTCAGCTTTTCAGTTCAAAGTTCCTGAACTCATACACTAGTCTTAATTTCTCAAAATATTAGATAATTCTGTGATTCAAAGTTCATTTCAAATATTAGAAGAGCATGTTACAAAGCACTCATATAAAGAATGCACATTTGCACATTATTTTTGTAATCTGAACAGTAGCCAACATGCAATATCCAAGTCACGTTTTCCAAAACAATCATTCTTTGTTGGTACTAACCAACCACAGCTGGATGCCCTATGAAATTTAGCTCATTGGGAAAAACACAGCATGAATTAAAGTGAAAGAACAATGTACATCAGACATGTAGCAAAAATGTGATTTTAAAAAAGAACATAAAATTAGGAAACAAAATCTGTCAAATCTTGCAGAAAATCTGACACAAAAAAATATGTTTTGATTAAGTCACATCTACAGAATTTGTTCCATACAGAACAGTGTGCATGTGTGTAAATGACTTTTTAAAAACATTTTCAACTGAGTTGTTGCATTACACTACAAGCAGTGCACTGAATTAACTGAATCGCCATTCCCAGCACCTTAAAGAAGAGGACTGAGAGATAGGGGAAGCCTGGTGTCATGTCTGTTGAGCAACTGTTACTACCTTAAGCAAATAACTAACATCCCTTCAGTTTTCCTGTGAGAACAAGGGACAACTAGGTAACTACTTTCAAATCCAGGTGTTACATTTAAATTGGGCTTTCTTAAGCAAACATATTCACCATACACACTTACTTTTTCCCCAAGAGAAGTCCAGCCATGCCTCATCTCCCACTCAGATCATAATGAAATGTATTTACCTTCCTATTTTAGTAATCTGAACCATATTTCATGGTCTACAGCCTCACTCTGATAGTCTTGGTATGAGTGCCCTGCTCATGCTTGCAGTTATAGTATTGTATTGTGGAAAGTGGAAGGCTCCTGAAATACCCTGCTAAAGATCTTCCATCTTCAGATGTTTCTACCCAAAGTACCTAAACTCTCAAAACTACAGAAGTACTCACTGAGAAATTATTCTCAGGGAATTAATTAGACGGTATCATCAGTCACCAGCACCAAGCCCCTCTTTCATTTCACAAAATTGAGCACTGTAATGCACCAGTGTGGCTATTTTTCTGTATTCTGCAACAGCACCTCAAAATACTACAAGAAAAATGAAGCTTAATACACATGAATTTCATGAGTGCAAATACTTCTGTATTCAATTAGGATAACAGAATGTATTTGCTTAAATGAGTAAACACATGCCTACAACTTCTTCCCTGAGGCAAAAATGTAAAACGTTCAAATGAATTCCTAGAGGCTTTCCCCTTGGAAAACACATGTAAAAGCTAAGAGAAGTAAGGAAAAAGATCGATATGTGCAGACTATGCATAGTAGTACACAGTGTTGCGATATAAGCCTCATCCTGAAGTTCTTAGCCCAGGCCATCATTTAGTGACACACTTAAGTACCTTAACGTATAAGCAATCTGACTTAAATGCCACAGCTTACACACAGAATTAAACAAGTAACTATGTAATTGGCTGAATTTGGCTCTGACTGATTTCCCTGAATTCAGTAATAAATTCTTAGAGAAGGACTTCATTCATTAAAAGGAGCTAAAAACTATCCCTACATTATTTTTATGGTACAGACTAGGAAGAAAGAAAAAAAAAAAAAGTCCTTATATTTGTCTTCTTCGCTTTTTAAAATAATGCTTAATTTCCAATTGATATTTGTTTATCAAGCAATGCACACCCACAAGTTAACATGTTGATATTCAGCAATAAAAGCAGGACATATTTTAATAAACAAATTAATCTTACTCTATTTTTAAAGCTTTACTTACAGTCTGGTTGAACTAATATTTTAAAAATCAGCAAATATACCTATAAACTTGTAGCTTACTGTGCTAAATCATCAAAGATGCAGAAGAGCATCTTATGTTGTTTTTATAGATTGTAAGGCCATTTATCTGATGCCAAAACATCACTGAAAAAGCAACATTATACTCAAGGAGAGGTTTTCACTGGGAAATCATAATCATTTTCTATTCCGACAAACACAGCTGTTCTAGGGCTGGATAATACCAAAATGGTCAGATGGCAAGATGAGCTTTGGTGAAATATTAGTCTTAGACATAAATTCTCTTGCAAATTTAAGGAACGTAACACAATGAACAAAATTCAGGAGTAAATGACCATAACTAATCATGTTCTTCAGGTGGATGTCATCCTATCATTTTCCTTCAATAATAAAATGTATCAGTCACCTAGACAAAATATTACTGAGACTCCATTTACAACCATAGTTCCATTTAGCCTGGCCACCAAAATCTCTGTTGTATGTTCTGACACCACTGACAAGGACAAAAGCACCACATACTTTTTCATTAACTGCCTGTATGAAGAAGCCTTCAAGGATGTACAAACACAAAAGGTTGATGACATTATTTACATAGACGGGCCATCATCAGAAGCCAAGTAAGTAGTGAGTAAACCAGTGTATCTTAAGAATCTCGTCTAATAATAAAACTGGCTCCACAACTCCTTGTTTCCCATTAGAAGTAACAGGTGAAAATTTGCTCTTCTATGATGAAACACTTACTGAAGTGTTTCCACGGTCACAGTTGATTCATTTTAAAGAAAAAACGCATTACCATTTTGCCAACAAGCTCCACCGAGAATCCAAAAGCAAATTAAGTAAAATAAAACTCAAAATTTGTGATGATTCTCCTTTGATTACTACCTAGGGGATCAGTATAATCTGACAGATATCTATTAATCCAGTCAATGTGTTCTCTAGTGATACTGTATAGCACTATTTTTTTAACTAGAATATTATGCTGTAATAGAATAGATTTTAAAACTCTGTGACTCTACACAATTTATCTTTACCAACCACACATTTAATCTCATCAGTTTGAAATCATCTGACCAGTTTTTTTCTATGAAACATGATGATTAATTTTCCTTTTTTTTTTAGTTTACTAAATAACACCTAAGAATCTCAACCCATTTGTCTAAAACTGATTTGCAACTAACTACAATTAGATATGCCATTCTACCTGCCCTCCTTTAATAACTTTTTTTAAGCTTCAGAAGTTGTCCAGTACTTAAATATTTCTTAAAAACATCAAGAACAAAACAGTGGCACTGGCGTTGTTCCAGATAATTCCCTTCTGAATAGGGGTCCTGCAGGCCTGCAAAAGCTACAGCAGACTAGTGAGAATTTATCGATCATATTTTCTATGTCAACTATTTTCCTTTTATGCTATTTCAGTTATCTACAGTTTATTTTCTATTTCCAGTTCTTACAGTTTGCAACAAGTTACTTGAACATTTGTAACTGCTGCTCTTGCTTTCACCAATCTGAACTAGGATGGGTGTCAGCAAAAGTTATCCTTCATCCTTACTATGGAATCACTGTTTTTTGGATGCCTTCAAGGAAAAAAAAAAAAAAAAAAGAGAGAGAGAAACTACATCTGAAGTCTTAAGAAGGCACAGCAGTCGGCTTTCTGTTTTAGCCTTTGCTGAAAATTACCATTACAAAGTAGAGCTGGAGAGACAGAAAACGTAAGAGCACTTCAGGATCTCCAGTGCATAGGTGGGTGTCTTGCTGCAAGCCCGCCTTTATCACTTTAAGGCATGGAAACATCTGAGACACAGACGCATCGTCCTGCTCCCTGTTGGGGACAGAAGTATAATAAAAGATGGCAGGGCACAGTGTCTGGAGTCATCACTGCCATTTCTGCTTTGTTCGCTTGCTCCAGGCCTTGGGAGCTCCCATTTGCCATTGCCTTTGAGGGGGAACAGGCAGACAAAGGTCCTGTACTGCAACAGGCTGTGGCTTCCCGATTGCTCTGCCTTGTGTCGGCCTGACTGAGCAGTCTAATGAGCTCTTATTTAAAATGTAGTGTTTTTATTAACATTTGTTTTCCATTTTTTTTATATCTTCTCCAACTCATGTATAGTTTTCTCTAGCATGGGGAAACGAACACTCCTAAAGCATTGTAGGTATCTTGCTGTTTATACACCTCACACAGTGGTTTCTGTTTCCTCTTCAGAAAACACTAAGCCAGTATACACTAAACAATACAATAGGCTAATGACTGTTTTGAGTCAGGAAGGTGCTCAAATGCCTTATTTAAGACAAGTATTTCAAGTATCTTGAAGCACCTGGCTGGTTTTACACACTAGCACCACATGGGCTGGAGTGGGATGGCCTGCATATTCGAGTGTACTTGAGGCACTCCAGCGACTGCTCTGAACTTGAACCCGAAGGTTTCACCAACTTCCAGTTTCAATGGTTCTCATATTGGAGGCTGTGGAGACCTACAACCTTTATATCTAAACAGAAAGAAATTATTTTCATTACAAGATATTTCCTCTGATACAATGCATTATGTTCAAATGGCTTTTGAAAGCACCCTCTGCAATCTGGGCACTGACCTTCTGCACTAGCAAGTCATGGAATAGAAACTACCATCAAATGCTTGCAAAGAGCTTCATGGCATTCACAGGTGACATCACAGCTAAATTAGTCAGGAAGAACAAGAAGCTCTCCCTTTACACTGTGTTAAGGGAACAGGTTGCAAAGCCACCTGGTTTCATAAGAATTTAAACTAGCTGGATATCTTCTCTTGTTCCTGATTTAGTTATGTGAATAATTAAAAATAAAACCTGGTTTACTATATTTTGCTATTTGTTAGTGTTTATCTAGTATTTTTTTCAGTGTTAATGAGCTGCTATCACTTGCATGAGGTCACTTCACAAATGCACCTCAATTCCGTTTTGTAAGGCAAAGAAAGATTGCCACAATTACGTTACACTCATGAACTGAGTGGATTTCACTCCAACACTAATCTTGGTTTTACTGGCCAGAATAGATGGGGTTTGATTTGTTATTTCAGTGCTAGTATCTTTCCCAGTTCCTGAGGAACAGAAGTAAAAAAGAACAAAGATCTTAGAGAGCCTTTACGCTGACTGCAGTTGGCCTTCCTATTCTTCCAAATTCTTGCAGAACATGTTACTCTGAATTTTCAAAAAGGACTATACTCAAAGGGTGAGCAAGCCACTGGTTTCAGTTTTGTAAATTTTCCTTTGCCAGAACTGTTTCTTGCAACACACAGGGAAGGTAACCACTTTTCTTTGTGCAAATTTTTAGTTGCACAGATTTCATAACACCAAACATTGCCTTTGAGGGAAGGTCAAGGGGTGCCCCCCTCTCTTCCTTTATTATTATTAGAAATATAGTAATCCTTCCATCATTCAGATGCAGAAAGCAACAAAAAACTTTTTTAAAGTTGTGGCACCAGGTTAAGATGGAAAAGGAAATTATACAGACAAAGGTGTAAGAAATAATGAATTGTTTGTGTTACAAAGCCTGGGCCAGTAACTATCTCACTACAGAGTCTCATATTGCTTACAGGGAGGAAAAAAAAAAAGGAATATTCTTCTCTATTCCAGCCACACTCTTCCTTGCTTTGATTATTGTTTGTCACTTGCCAAGACATATTCTGCTGGGGGTACTTTGATAGTTACACTCCATCATACTGGTCTTGCCTGCTCCAATTGCTACCAGATCTGCAACCAGCACACTTCAAAGCATTCAGTAGCCTGATGGAAACAACTTCAGATATTATCTGACTCTCCGTACTGTCCTTGGTGCCCTTTCATCCCTTCTCTTATCTGGCTGAGACTGCTCATCCAGGGTATGACTTCTTTAGTTCTGTGTGGGATATCTCTCTCTCACACTGTTCTGGGTCTGGCTGCTCCCTCTGTGATGCAGCTGTCTTGTTTCTGTTTCATTACAGCTGGCTGTTCCTTGCTGATTGTTGCTCCTCATGTTATCCTTGTTGCACTTTCTCCTCATCTGTTGATGCAGCACTCCAGGGCTATGATTTCTGCTGTCAATTATTTCTGGTAAGGAAAGGCTGTCACACTTTTTGCTTTGATTTAACAATTCTCAGATCCACTCTTGTGTTCAACAGGCTGTATTTCCTGCTGCACTTGGGATATAACGACTTTTCCCATCATGGGAGGACACTATCTTATTTCCAGCTGCACTATGAAGATGTATCCACTCTCTGATGTGAGTTGAGAGCCTTGTATCATCTACCAATACTGTTTGCTTATTAATGAACTATCATGTTTTCTTGTTTTTCTCTACATATTTGTGGTCCTAGTGGAGGATGATGACATGATCCTCTCTGAGGAATGACTAGTATGATGCTTTTGAAAGAGCCAAGCACTACCATCAACAGCTTCAGTGGAAATGCTGTGAGCTGCAGTGCTCTAGTGCCTGTTTCACTCTGCTTATGAGATTACCTGAATACCATTCTTCAGGGGTTTATGTCGTGAGACTTCTTACATGCAATCACTGAGGACAAGAAAGTGGAAATGAAAAATGTGTTCAGCTACAAGGCATTTAAATAGCACAGTCTCAATGGTTATCTCCAAAATGTATAGAAAGAGTAAGAGGCAAATCTTTAAGGTGACAGCTGAGTGTCTAGCAGACATGGGCATATTAATGGTGTCTAGCTGATTTATGCCATACTGATGACAGTAAAGACAATGAAATGACAATGACATTCCATGACTGTCATTTCAATGAAGAAAAATTAGATGGGAGAAAGTTTCATCATTTCAATTTCACACAGAAAACAGTAAAGAGGGAAAAGAGATTGCATCGACAGTCTAAGGTCCCAGGAAGCATAAGGTGGACATTAAAAAAATAATAAAATAAAAGAGAATTAAAAAAAAAAATCCATACCAAAATGCATGTTTTGCTGGAATGTATAAAATGGTTATTTTAATAAAGACAGTAGAAAAGGCCTCACTGATGGTCCTGACCCAAAGTTTGCTAGAGTCAAGAGAAAAAAAAAATAATAATATTTTTCAGCAATTTAAAAAATAAGTCAGCAAACAACCAAAAAGCCATCCCTGAAACACATGCAATAATAGAAATCAGGGTTCATTGTGTAAGGAGGGCTTTGAGGCACCTGAATATATTTGAGCAAACAGCTAAACAGGTACAACTTGGATTTTATTGACATACGGTTCATCACAGTATTTATATTGGCAGACATTAGAGAGCTAGAAGGATAGGCAAAGGTTCTAGCTATCTCATAAAAGAGTTAATTTCATCAACAAGCAAGCTGATTTTAAGTGCAAGCTATGCATGCTTGCATACAAGATTACGTAGGAAACAAGAATGCAAGATCTACAAAATGCTAAATTTGTTCCAATTTATCCTCTGAAGGAACAGTGTCAGGTGCTGGGAAGAAAGTACAGAAACTGTGAAAAGAGCAGCTATGAAGCCAGTGGTAAAGTTTATTCCTGTTAGATACTGTTTATATCTAAAACAATAGAATGAATGGTTAGTTAGAAAAGCAGACAGCAAAACAAAGACTTTATGGGTGAAAGGGTCTGTGTTTTAATTTCTTCACCTAAGAAAGTGCCTAAGTAAATTCTTCCATTGCCATTCCTCAAGTTGTTTTGCTAGATCAAATAACTGGGTTCAAAATTTACATGGTCAGGCCCTGATAAGAACACATTCAGTGTCACTTAAGGTTCTGGGAGAGCTGGCCATCAGAGAAGCTGAGTGGGGAAGCTGCCATGTCCACTGGCCATGGCTATTGTAACAGTAAAAATGAACCTTTAAAAAGACAGACAGATACAATACACAGATTGCACTCCAATCCACGGAGAAAACTGAGTGATGCTATCAGCCTGGATAAGTTAGCTAACAGTATATAGACATGTCCTAGTGTCCTATTTGTCATTTTAATGTAAATGAAAATTCCTTGATGTTTGTAAAATGTTCATATGATGAAACGATAAGTGCTAAGTATTACAGTTTACTGTGTGATATTACTACTATCATATTAACTAGAAAAAAATAATTAGCTTGAAATATTAACATACTGATGTGAGATAAGCCTCTGAACCTACCGAGGTTCAGCTATCACCATCGAACATGACTGAAATATGTAAACAATGAGAATACTTCAGTATGCTAAAAGTTGCTGGTTACTATAGATTAATTGACCAAGATTCATATTTTCAACGCCAGCTGAGACATTTTTGCAAATGTTACTTGGGATCTTGAGCAACTCTAGCATTTTAGAATATTTTCCTAGCTATTTCATGTTTGAATATTACATCCTACACGTATTACATGCACATACACACATCTGTCATCTGCCCACTCTTAAAGGAATAAGAACCTTTAGTGGAAGATGATAACTTGTTGAGTGGGAATAGCTGGTGACTGTAAGAAAGGATATACCTCTTTTTTAGCCCAGAACGAGTGCTGGATAAACTGGAGGCTCAGCAGGCAAGTCAGTGCTATGCTGCTGCTGTCTTGTTACAGCCTGATATTAGGCAGCTAATGATGCAGAAGAAAAATACTATCTGGTCCAAAGGTGATAGTCAAAAGACTCTTACTGTCTGGAGTAGACAGTACCAATATAGCCTTCCTAGTGGAAAGCTGCAGGCAACATCTCTGCATCACACATCAAGAACACCTTCTCATGAAATTACAGCACAATATTGGACACCATACTATGCAGAGAATCATCATGTGGTATGATGGAAACCACCAGTTTTTGGGTCAGAGGCTAGCAGCAAGCCCAGTCATATGATGGAGAAGGTGGAATTGTGCATCTCTCCCACTCCTTCATAGAAGTTATTCAGTCCCAAAGTTGGCTGAATCATTCCTACCACTGAAATACATGTTGAAACACTGAAATACATTGCCTGAATTAATACATATTCCTTCATCATCCCACAAGTCAGTTCTGCTCTCACTCTTCTGCAATGAGCAGAGTTTTCACTACCTTTTAGAAAAAATTCTCATGCATAGAAAAAAAAATAAAAAGGAAAAAAACATTACGTGTAACTTCAGTATTTAAGAATTTTTCAAGAGTTTCAAGAGGACAAAGACTACATATCCTTTTTGCTTTTTAAAGCATCTAACACAATTCAAACACTGCCACAAAATAAATAGTAATTAAAAGAACACACAAATCGTCTTGCTGCATTCTGACAGCCTCCCAACTTTATTTATAACATTTAATAACACCGGATTTGTTGAAGGTGATTGGATAAAATCACTGTAGTATATTCCAAACATATTCCACACAAATTAAAGTTTCCCACCTCTTAACAACTGTCTATGTATCTTTACAAGAGTATGTGTTTTACAGATGGAACGCAATCTTCTAATAGCTACTGACATATCTATTTATACAGATAGATAGGTTTAATTAGTCCCACCTTTTTATATGCAATCCAGTCAAACACCCTGTCAATGTCTGTGGCTTGCTGCACCTCCTGGGATACTGGATGTGAACTGGTCAAACCATCCAGCAACATCACTTCATGTAGGACATCTGTCAGAAATCTCTGCTTTTCCTGAAATACAGCATAAGCAGTAATATCACAGACACACATACATTTAAAACAATATAGATGCACAGTTATCAGAGGCAGCCTCTATATGACAGACGATTGAAATTAGACCTTCTGGTTTGAATGTAAGCCACCATCACGTCCTAAAATCTTGAACAGGTATATGGAACAGACAGGAACTATGTCTAGCGTCTAGGGATCCTACTGACTTGAGACCATTTGCTGAAAGCAAACTGAATGAAATTAAATTAAAGACTATTCAATGAATCAAAATGTATCTGTAGGTGCAGACTGCAATCCTCATTACCATGACAATTCACTCCCAGTTACCAGGGGTTAGGGAGAGAGGAGAAAGTGGCATAGTCTTCAATCACTAAAATATATGTAGGCTACAGCTCAGCACTCATAGAGCTCATTGCATACATAGGCACAATCACTTTTGACAGAGCTGAATAAATACAATTATTACTGCTTTATTGTGTAGACCCTAAGGCATATTAAGGTTTAAGTCACTTGGCTATTAGTGCCAAGTTCACATAGCAGGTCAGCATGGGACAGTACAATGAATAGAGCCCGCAGCACTGTCATAGCAAATGTCTGCACCATCTTTCGTAATTCCTGTAAAGAAATTGTTCCTCCTCAAGAGCTTGTGTGCTCTACGAACTTTATCTCCTTCATTTCATAACCTCCATCTGAAGAAAACCATTCCTGTGTCTCTTTACAAGTGAGACCACAGCTGCATGTAGAAGTCAAATGACATAGTCAAAGTCACAGCTCCATCAAAGGCAGGGGCAAACCCAAACAACATCCAACGTACTAATTCATTTCTATACCCTCTATAAATATGGATTGCAGAGGTATGTCAAAACCGCTGCATATTTACTCTGGCAGCAGCATTAATTAAATGTGCATGTATACTCTATGAACTGTGCTGCATTCACTTTTAGAGTACAAGTAGATGTGACTTTTTCAGTTGAGAAATGACATGCTTGAAAAAGTCCTCATATTGCATTCATATATATGTCTCCACTCCAAAACACTGTGTCGGGAAAGAAGAGCTTCACTTCCTTGTTTTTTGAAGTCACAAATAAATGTAAAGACTGAATTAAAAATTATGGAAAGTTTAAATAAGCATTTTTCCCCTGAAATGGCATATCTCGAACTTTATCTAAAGTACAGCATTTCCTGAATTACTGAATTACTAGTGCCATAGTATAAAGAAATTCTAGGGAATGCTGCATGTTTGTCAAAAAGTACTTTGATGTCCACAGATAAAATAGCCACAAAATTACATAATAAATTATATGTTTAATTTCTTGGGTGGCAAGGTTTTGGTATCAATGTGTTAATTTACATTTTATTTATAAGACAGCTGAAGAGCTGTTCCAATGCTGATCCATCTGGAAATAAACCTTTATGTTAGAATTCATTAGAGCACAAGAAATGTACCTTTAGCTGATTGCATATTCAGGCAATTAAAAGCACGGGATGCAGGGAAGCCAATTACCCAACACACACTTAGTGTTCTCAGCTGGCTGCATGAGGTAAGGTTTGTGAAGGGAAAAAGTAATGTCTTGTTCATATTATTGTTCATTTCCAAACTTTCTCAGGCGAATGCAGTTAGTAACTGCCCTTTTTTACACGAAAACAACAAATGTAGGGAAACAAGTATTATAACAGTCCCAGTGAGAGGAAAACTACTGAGGTAGAAAGGATTATAGATGATTTGGTTACATCTCACTCACGTTCTCTATTAGTCAGGAGCAGAACACCAATTTCTACAGAAGTATGGTAAGTAACGCATACAGGTATGAACACACACAGGTATAGACCTATCTCCACACTCACATCTGGATATCACAATTAATAAACAATTGTGGGAGTGGATTTATTTTTCAGAATTAACTCATCAAAAGGACATTTAACAATCACACAAGAATACTTCAAATACAGAACACAGAATCAAGAAAATAAGCATGTATTTGTTTTTGTTTTGTTTGCTTTGGTTTTGTTTTCCTTAGGTTATCCCTTGAAGGGCAGAAAAGGAGCATTTTAGATTCATGACAGCTCACTCAAGTTACCATAGCTGGAAAGTCTTCCTTAAAATTTATGGCAGACCATAGCACTGGGATAAAACAGAAATAGCTAGTATGCCATCAGATATGTTCACCTGCATTTTAGTGAGAATTAAGAAGGCTTTTGACCTATAAAGCTAAGTTTTTTGAGCTAAAAGGATTTCCAAATCATTCTCACCTTTTCCCTTCAGTACACAGCCTCTGAGATAGATTTGAAAAGGAGACTCAAATATACGCAGAACTCCAGGGAGACACAGAGAGAGAAAGAGAAACGAGTTTCCTGGTTGACAGCGGACATGCAGCTTGAAGAGACAACATAAAACTGAACAGCAGAAAGAAACTAAAACTACCTTAATTATTTTGTTGAAGAAACACCACTTCACCTATCAAAGTCATACCGGCACATTAAGAGGAAAAGGCCAACATATGTGACCAAACTACTTATACTGATAGAAGAGGGGCTTTCCCTAGTTATGTTACCCTATGCAGTATGCTGGAATTGATCTATTTTAACGTGATATCTACAGGACTACGGAAACACGTAGCATAGAAATTGTAGATAAAATCAATCTTGGAATGCATTTAATGAGGTCAGCAAGCTGGCAACTTGGTAGGTGACAAGTTTGCAGCTAAACATGAAACAATTACAAAATGTTGTTTAAGATCACTCTCCTCCGAGGAGTTCAGCTGCAAGAGAGAAGCCAAAGACTGTGATTTGCCTGTAAAGAAACAAGGGCTTCAGATGAGTCTTTGGGGATTTGGCTGGAAAGTGTCAGTAGCTGTGTATAAGTGCAAGACAGTGCTCAGAGCAAGAATTGGTATGGCAACAGCAGACGCCTGCTCTGAAATAAAACTGAAATAAGGACAGAAGTGCTTCTCAAGCCTGAGTCTTTCTTTAAAGGCAAGCAGGAAGTTACTCTGTTCCTTATTTTCCTACTATCCACTTGGCATCTTGTCTCTTCATCTCCTCTCCTTAGAGCCTTCCTGGAACTGTAAATAGTCAAAGTCTAGAAGACCAGGTCCTCTTGTGTTGAGAAACACACAAGAAAGAAAGAAAAAAAAAAAGGAAAAAAAAATGTCAATTACTTCTTGTTGCTTTCCCTCTTACTCTTGAGCATGCTCCCAGGTGCAGAGACTGAAGTGTTGTTATATCAGATGAGCATGCCTTTTGAAGATTTACGTGTTCGGATTATTGCCATAACATCAGTGGTCACCAGATTCAAGTACTTGTCTCTTCGTAGGAATGACTTATACTTGTGAGTGATAGGGCCTTTTCTGTTTGGTACACTTAGAGTGGCTTATCTCTCTCATCCTCAGTAAATCTTTAAACATTATGAACATTCAAATTTCACTGCTGTGGGTAAAAGCAGCACAAATGCTATTGATAACGGGGTCAGAAACTTTCCGCCTATAGCAATTCTTCTATATAATGGAAATATGTGAAGATTTTTAAATGTGGATCTGTAGTTTAAATCATTCCATAGCAATAAGAATCGGGAATGGGAAACTGGCAATCCATAAAAGAGCTTTCTTGTTCTAATTTCTTTTTATCTTGTTCTACAGAGGAAGCTTTATGGAAAGGATGTGGTCACTTTTTGTGTATTATTCTCCAACAGGATGACCACCATTCAAGTAACCTACCTCTAAATGGAAAGAAAAAAATTGTGAAATAACATTTTTTGGCAGAAAAGGCTACCTTCAAGAGCCATTAAAATTTATTGTGCATAACAGGATAATGATGATGTAATGGAAAGAGGTTGCTGCTGGTGATTTTACATTATGTCTCAATACGATATTGTAAGAGTACAAGTTAGCATGACAATAATGTAATACTCGTTAATCACATTAAAATAATTTCTAAAAATTAATATGAAATAGCAGAGAATATAATTAAAATGAAAAAAAAAATGGAAAACATCCAACTGTGGAACAAAAGGAAAAGCACAATGAAAGCCAAAACTGATAATTAGTACGCAGAAGAGATCAAAGGCCTCAGTATTAAAGGCACCGCCTTTGTTCTGGGACTGCCATTCAAACGGTTTATGGACTGAGATATCTACATGAATAAAGCTTAATATTGGTGAACAAATCTGCAAATGATTTTCCTGACAAACTTGCTGGAAATATCTTCTCCAAACTATTCAGATTTACTAGCCATCACGAATACAAAGGAGATGAGTGATCTCTCATGCCTGACAAAATCAGCATTTGGGTTCAGTACTTGGTTTTATAGGGAAAATGCATATATAGGGAAAAAGAAATAGGGGCAGATTTTGAAAGCAAAGAATTCTAGCATACACAATGCCAGGAGGCTGCAGTTCTAATGCAGTACGTTTCAGGGTGAAGTTTAAGAAACTGCAAAGGAATATAGTCTATTAGGAAACCAAAGGTTCAATAAAATACCTTAAGGCCAGAAAAGTTCCACTAGGGGCCAAAACCAAGTTCTTTCTGTCTATATGTGTATAAACACTGTATAAGTATGTGTATATTGCAGGATTTCTCCTGATTACTGGTAAATGAACACAGCCTTTCTCTCTCTGTCTTCACAACTGTAATTGTTTGTGAATAGCCTGAGCAGCTTACAGACTGAGCTTTTTAATTTATATCTCTGCAGGTGTGCTTCAATTATGTATGTAGTCTGTTGAAGGAGGCCTGCAACACATTCTACACTTATCAACTATGAATATGTCACCATTACTTATCTATCTTCATAACCCTTTTCTACATTTTCTCATCAAAGTTCCTGTAAAATTTCTGTCCCTGTGTTTGAGAAATTTTCACACTGGGTAACTTTTTTTTTGTTGTTGTTATAAAGCAATACAGATGTTCTAGGAGCTCACAGTTAAGGAAGAACGAGTTTTGAATATCAGGAAAGAGAATTTGAAATGTATTTTTTTTATGAAATGTCAAACCAGATATTCATGACCTTCAGGTAATGTATGCATAGTATTTGCATTGCCAAGCAGATGTGTAGTTATTTGGAGCTTTTGTGCAGTTTCGCCAACTACTTCAACTGCTGTTTTCTCTCACCACTCTGTTTTTCAGGTATAACTTTAATTTGCTTGTATACCAGACTCATTGTGCCAAATGTAGGTCTACAGAAATGGAGGACACAGTATACAACAGGAAGCATTACAGAAGGAAAGATGCCCTATCCCCCAAAAATGCTTCAGAGAAGGCTGGTTTTACTCCTTTACTCTAAGATCCTGTTTTGTTATCTTGTTGCCTTCACAGAAATGAGTCGTTAAGCAAATGGATGCACACAGATCCATCGTCCCTTCACACATCTATTCCCAGAGCATTTTAAAACATTAGGCAACAAGGTACGAAGTTCCTCCTGGACAAACTGAAGGAATCTGTAGAGGAAAATCTTCTCACTTTAAGAAATAGTAAAAAATATCTAAATAAAAAGTTGCTTTCATATGTGACTGGAATACTGAGGCAACTTCCAGACACAACTGGCAAAGGTCACCATCAATGAGAATATTTTTCAGGTACTCTAACATTTGCATGCCTAAACCATACCATCCTGAAAGTGATGAGGGTCAGTGATCTAAGCACTGAAGGGACCAAACATGTTTTGCAGGTACACCAAAACTTACTTATCAGTTTGTGCTCCAAGTAACTGCATATTGCAAACAACTTTAAAAGAAGGGCAGTAAATTCAAGACAACAGAACATTTGAAAAGTGATCTCTCAATAAGGATACCCCCAAATATATGGCTACTTGCGTTGCCACTGAACTGCCCACATTAACTATATTTCCTGATGAAGTGCACATCCCTGTTTCAACAGGGTTGCCCTTCAGTGAGTCCTGGCCTTGATCTTCCTCCTGTATGGGAGGCAGAAGTTGTCAAAAAGATTCTTTCTCATTTTTACTGATGACAAAGTGGTTATTAATTCAAAATTATATGAAATTCAGCAAGTTCACTGAAGTTTCTTTCAGGAACTAAAGCTTCATCTAAACCCTGAACTCAGGAGATTTGAACTCACATGACCCAAAAGCTCTCATAATAATGTAATTTCGGCTGCTTTCTCAAGATGAGCAGATAATGACATGAAGAAAGAAGAGACACTGACATTCTCCAAACCTGTACTCAATCTCTTGAATAAATGTTTCATCTAAATGTTGATATTCATTTATGTCTGATCTCTAAATGTTAAGAGTTTAACTATTTAAAGCTAAGAATTCAATATAGTAATGCATCTTGCCAGGGCATAAAAAGAGAAACTGTATTAAGAAAGATAATTTGGAGATGGAAATATATTTTATTATTTATAAGTAAAATTTAGCATAAGGATTTCAAAACTGATGAACTTAAAAAGGACTAGTAATGAGCAACCAGGTCTTCCAGCTTACAGGTCTTCCAGCTTACCTTTACATACCTCTTCTTTCTTGCCAAAGTTAATTATACATGAGATTCTAGTTAATTTTACATTGAAAGCTTCCCCCATAGTTGAGTTAAAACAGAAAATCATACAAGAATTGACTTCAGTGAGCATTTACTAGGGGAAAAAAACACTCCATGTGGTATTAATTAAAGGTTTACTTCTTACAGGCACTAGGAGCCTTTAACAAAAAAAAAAAAAAAAGAGAGAGAGAGAGAGAGAGGAGAGAGAGAGATGAAAGTAGTTTTAAAAAAGGAGTCTGAATCTCTCTCAATGCTGAGCCAGCATGATATTTATGTTGGGTTAGAAGGATCAAGCAGGCTACAGCTCAGGTCTGAAATGCCAAAATAATAATGAAATAAATCAAAAATGCCCATGTCTTAAGTCTACTTCAAAACCTATAAAGATTTTCTGGGTTTTCTGTAAGTCAAATGATGCCTAAAAAATTTTGTGGAAGGAGACAAACACTTTAGGAGGGAACGTTAATCAAACTAAATTAAAGATAAGCATGTGTTTAATGGCAGTATTCACTTTGATTCTTTCAATCCTGTCAATGAGAAAGATAGGTAATTAAGATCATTTATAAAGGATTTGGGCAGAGCGTTGCGTGATGTTCAAAGTACTTACTGTAATGAAGTTTAGTTAAATTGTTTTCTATTAACTTTCTAGGCACAGGTAATTTCTTGCAGCACATATTTTTAAAACAGAAATGTTGATAAGCAACAGCACTATTTTCAGCTGCCCACAGTAATGGCAGCATCATCTAGAGTGTGGAACATGTTAGTGTGAAGGAAACGTGATTCACTCTAAGATAGGTGAAGGATGTCCTTCCAGGTAAACAAAAAGTTTTACTCCAAATAAATAATCACAGTTGTTTAATACTAAGAAAATTTCTGGCAAATATGACGATCCTTGTATGTAAAAGTAGTAAGCACACATCAAAGTGGGAGATCTTATTCCAGAACTTCAATTCATAGAGAAGGCAGTGGAGTCAAAGTAACCACAAGTGTACTACACCTTGACTCATCCAATAAAGTTGTCACCAAAGCCAACATTTATATAATAAAGAAAATGGAGAAGACAGCTAGGTTCTGTGAAATGCTTTCTCAGCATCAAGCAGGGTACTGACTGCTAAAGAATTTGACACTCGTTTGATGGATGAAAGGGAAAATTACATGTCAGTAATTCCTGCTGTCATACTCCTCAATACCTACCCCAATACCAGAGACGTTCAAGGGCAAACATGATGGTTCCTTCTACCAGAAAATAAGGAGGCAAAAGAACAATCAATAAATTCATGGAATCAATAAATTCAAGGAAGGAATTCCTTCCTTTAGAGAGCCACATACGAAGGAGTTCAGGATAATGTCAGAAACAGCCAGAGAGGATGATAGAATATTTAGGCGCAATCGGGTCTCTGAAAGGAGAAAGGTAGATGAGAAGACAGGGTGGATGAGAAAAGACAGGGCTATGAAGAGAAAATAAGCAGTACGTAGTTTTCCACTTTAGTTTTCTCTTTTCTCTGATCCTAAAACAAGCAGCAGAACCTTCTATGGAGGTGACATTACCTTGTTGTATCATTCATAAGATCTAACACCTCAAGAACTCACATCCAGCTGCTGTTCATTTTTGATGGCATGGAGAGACAACCAAAAAGTTGCATGGTATGCCTCTAACAAAGAAATCTCATCTCTTTCTAAGTCATGAAACAGCAACAGCCAAGGTATTCACAAACAAATAACCATTTTGAATACACAAGATTAAGCAATATTCTCTGATCTCTGGGGAGAACAGTTTGCAGTGCCAGATTTCTTTTTAAAATAGTCTTGACAACAACAAAAACAAACAAAAAAAAAACCCACAAACCACAATGGTTTAAACTTCAAAGACCTTGAAGAATGAGATTTTGGAATAAGATTTTGAAACAGTCCAGAGTAAGAATTTCAAAAACATTTAATTTGGGGGATAGGCAATGCAAAAGGCTGAAATGGGAAGCATGGTGAATTCATTACTACTGCAAATGTCTCATGACCATGCAGTAGGGGACATAATTCTTAAAAATCAAAGTCAGCTTCACCTTCAGGAAGTAAAAGGTAATATGCAGGGACTTACTTTTTAGCTGAGGGAAGGGAGACTTTCTAACTTTGATCTGAATTAACTTAATTTAAAAAAGGACACTAAGACCAGTGGTGGGACCATCAAGGGTCTCAGCACAGAAAGCTAACCTTCCTGTTTTGAAATCAGCAAAACTTTTCCCACTTCCTCAGGGGAATTCTCATATACCTTACAGTAACTGCAACAGAAGCCTCTGTCAGAATGATTCTGTTCATTCTTCATACCGTTCACCCAACATTTCAACAGGAGGATCCAGGGCATAAGGATGGAGAGAGTTTATTGAGGACTGGACTTCCCTTCTCATTAAGATCATGTAGCCTGATGAAGTATGTAAATGCCTTGTGGACAACACAAGAAATTCTAAACCTCCTGGGAGGTTGAGTGAAGTGTAACAGCTCATGCTCCATGGCAGTTTGGGCAATCTTACTACCTATCCATCTTTCCTGGGGTGTGGAGCTTATAAAACATTTGAGGAAAAACTGATAATCAAGAACTTTAGAAAAGGATAAAGTGTTTACGCAAGCTAAAGAACCTAGAGAAAAGATACCAAGACTGTGGATGCCAAATAAGATGCACCCTGAAAAAAAAAAGAAAAAAAAAAAAAAAAGGAGTTTTAATGGTAAAAGCTTATGTGCCTGTGGCCTATAAGCACTGAGCAAGTTAGGTAGGAAGTTGGAGAGAGATCAGTTTGATTCAGATATATCCATATTGCCCAAGTTGCATTTCTAAACAAAAGTTCTTTTTTCAGGAATTGACTTTCAGTCTTTAGCGTCTACACTTGTCCAAAAGAAAATGTGACAAATATTCTTTAAGAAACTGAAAAGAAAGTGAATTTGATATTTTAATCCATGGGCTTCTTGAGGAAAATTTCAGGGGTAAAATTTCAAGACTACAAGATAAAGAACTTAACAGTTTAACTTTCCTCATTCTTCAGAAAGAAAGAGGATTTGGCATATTACTCTTGTTTTTCCTGATGCAAAAAGCTCTGTGATCGTACATCACAGCATCTTTTATTTTTATTTCACAGGTATGAATAACTGCCAACAAAACACATACAGAATGCTGGAATATTGTTCTGTTAAAACATCATTATAGAAAATAAGTTTTGTAGTTTTTGTTTTTGTAACTGATTCATGAAGCTTGTACTGTATCCTTTTTTTAAAATAACTAAGTTGTTTGCAACAGCTTTTCTTCTTATAAAGGCTCACTTTTTATTTGTTCAACTTTATAAATGTCAGTATGATCTAAACAGCAAATGCACTTTATACCAATAACAAAAATATGCAGCAAGCCAAATTCCAGTAACAGTAGGTTTTGCTTCCTCTTCTTACAATCTCTGTAGTAAGGTTAAAACATTGACTTCTACTGTAGTCTGCAAAAAAATACATCATGTTTAAATGATTAACTCATCAAGTGTTCCATCTTGTCACTATTTTTCTTATTATTTAAATATGTCAGTATGGTTATTTTGATTGCAAAGGCCAAAGTTTATGTCTACCTTCTTTTTGATTTAGGGAAAAAATTGACAGGTGAGTATTTCTCCAGGCACAGCAATATTAACATAGCCAATTCTAATTTATGCAGCACATGTGTCTAATTTCTGAGTTCAAACTATTCGTTTTGCCTGTATTCTGCTAAGACTTAAGGATTTCACATGATGGGTGTGTCATTTGCATAACAGTGAATGTTATATTCATTCCACAGAAATCTCAAGCAAATATTCTACATTCCAAATGACTTCTAAAACAAAGTTATTCTGCATTTGTTAAGCTGGTTATGTGAAGAACAAATGACAGATGATCTGAAGATAAAATTCAGTGTATAAACGTTGTCATCTATGACATTTCACTATGCTAAAATCATACAGGCCTGCCTTATTTCATTGCATTTATAATTAGAATGATTACATTTTAATTCAGGATGTGTTTTTCATAAAGATGAAGAGAATGGGTTTTAATACAGCCAAAGCCAGGTGAAGCCAATATGTTTACCTATACAAGACAAATGTCAGTTCAAATAAAGATTTATTTTTCTATTTCATAATGCAATTATAAACCTAAATTGACATCTAGAAGAAGAAAAAATACTACAATGGATTCAACCTTCACAGAAGAATAGTAAGCAAAATAACCTGTATACAACAATAAGAGTAAACTTAGGAAGAGAACAGAATACTGTAAATATATATATATATATATATGTTCGATTTCATAGTATGTTTTAGCCTAACATCTCTTTCTCATTTTTGTTGTGTTCATGGACTAAATTCAATATTCTGTCCATTTTCAAAAATGGTCCATGTTAAATCATAACTGCTTTAATCCAAAATGTTTTTCAGCAGAGAGACAGTAGTTATTTTAACACTGGCTTGTGATAGACATAACCTTATTTCTTTTGTAATAAATTGCAGATTACACTTTTGGAATGCTGTCAAATTATTTCACACCTTGTGATTTTGCTTTATTGGACATCTGATACTTTCATGCATCATTTGGTATTTTTCAGCAGTCCCCGTCTATAACAGAAGCAGGAGTATAACAGGAGAGAAACCTTTCTGTGGAGTTTCAAAATTAATGAAATAAAAAAAACATACCATGTTCCATCCTGGGTAGAGGTAGTCTGTCCCGACAAATTCAAAATAGTGAGCAAAACCCTCTTTCAACCACACATCCTCCCACCAAACTGGAGTCACAAGGTCACCAAACCACTGCAAAGAAAGTTCAGTTAAAAAAACCTTTAGAAAATCATGTTTGCACATATTTTATTTATACAGAGCAGATTCTTCACGAGTTTTAATTTATACCACCCATTGAAACTCACCAAATCTTTTTTCATATAATAATGAACTAAGCCTTTTTACAGAATGCACATAAGTTACTTAAGTAAAATATTAGAAAAGAGCTAGCAGGGGAAAAGAAGCATTGCAGAGAGTATTCACAGCATTAATTTAGTTTTCTAAAGTATTCTCATCTCAGTTTAAGGAACATAGACAATGGAGAGAAAAATGCTTCTACCTCAGGTAAGCTGATTCATCACCTGGAAACTTCACTATTTATACTGCAAACCTTTAAAACCTGGGAACACAACCTCCCTATCCCAGACCTAAATTTTAGCATTTCTTCCTCTACAAGGCCTGCCTACCTGCTAAGATTTACAATATTACTGATGTTCAATGGCCAGTTTCCTAAGAAAGGCTGTTTTATGCAATCATGCCATCTCTCTCAGCTGCCTCAAAGCAGGCACTTGATGCCACCTAAAAGTGCTCCAGGTTATGTGAGGTGCCCACAACAGACCTAGGAAATTTCATACAGGGTTTACTGCCCTGCAGCTTGCATGTGCAGGCTTTCTTAATAGCAACCAGAGATGCAGGGTACCTAAAATAGTAACCAAAAGAATCATACCCAAGCTGACTGCCAGTCACATTCCCCCTCGTAACTCTTGAACTTCCTGACTGACTTCAACTCAATTTAGAGAAAAGGACAGAGATCTCCAAGATAACTAAACTCCTACAAAACTACATGAAGATCAGCAGCTGAAAAGAGAAGGACCTAAAATGAGGGCAAGGCAAGAACCTAGCCATTAGATACTCCGCTCAGTAGCAGTTAACAGGGCAAACAGCTGGGGTGTAGCCATAAACCCGTCACAGCAGAGGACATGAGGTAAAAACCCTTATAGGGATTTTAGACAGAGTTGGGATCATCACTGGAATGAGGACAAAAGTTCACGGGTAATCAGGCTTCCCCAACTCCACTGCTCACGGACCACCCTGTCCAAATGACTGGAATGGCCCTGGGCAACCTGGACTATCTTAACATGAGTGGTAAGAGTAGAAACACATTATTATGAAAACTTATTTCATAGTCTCTGTAGAATCTTTTTTTTTTATTTCCCAGAAACCAAACATTGTTTCAGAAAAAAAAATCTCTACTTTTTTTTTTAATGTAAATAAAGAGAGATTAATTCACAATCAAGAGATAATTTTGAGCTCTCATGGAGTTGTAAACTCTGAAAAATAAACAGAAAGGGATCAGCAAATAAGTATTCCAGGGGGAGAGAGACATGTCAGAGCACAGGCGCTGCTGTTGACACTAATGAGAGTGGAGAATGAAGAACCATGGAGTTGGCCAAGTAAGCAGGTTCCTTTTATGATGATTGGCATATTCAAAGGCTTTGTCTGGGATCTCAATGAAAGGTCTTGCTTCTGTGCACATCTTTGTTGAGGGAGAATAGCGCCCAGGGAGGATCAATGACACAACTAAGATCCTTTGTGAAAACAGGAGCTCCAGAGAACAGACTACAGAAACTGAGATTATCAGATTGCCACACAATGTTCAGTAAATAGGATTTGAAGGAAAAATGAAGCGAAACACGAAAATGAATGTCTGTGACAAGCAATTGAAGAATTTAGGGAGAGAAGATGGGGTTGACAAAAGTCGTATTCACATGGCAAGTGAAACTAAACTTAATGGACACTAGAACATAATCTAGATGAAGGCTATCAAATTAACCCTCTACAGGACCAAAAGAGATAGAGCCTGATTCTAAGACCATTTACTCGAAAAGATAAAGAACTACTGGAAATGCATTCATATACATATAATGCACTTCCCACAAATTGAAAAGCTAGAGTAACATACTACCAGAGTAATACGAAAGTGCTATTTATACTAGAATAGGTTGGCTAAATAATTTCTAATGATAAACAGGCTAAACACCATATCACAGTGTTTATTTCTTGAATTACAAGAGGACTGCTGAACAAATATGAAACCAGTAACAGTCAGGGTATGCTTGCAGGTATTCAGAGAGAGATTTAAAAAATAAAAGTTACAAAGTTCACAATACACATTCTTGTAACTCAAAATAATTAATATAATTATTTTTAAAAAATAAAACAGTGAATTATGTTAGATTAAAATACATCTGATTTAAGCAGGAACATAGCTGTTCCTGCTTCTTAGCTGAGAAGTGGAAAATATTAATTTTGTTGTATTCACAATTTATGATGCCACAACAGAGGATTTCTTATATTCCTCTATGAGTTGACTATATTTATTTAGTAATGACACAATTAAAAGTTTTCATTTAACCATCCATCTAAAAGAAAAAAATATTTTACAGGTATTAAAACAGCATATGATATCAATGTGAAAATGTAGGGAATTTTTCTAAATAGTCCTGAATACTATTGTATTTCAGAGTTGGAGCAGAACCGGAGACTGCAATTAATGAAGCCAAATTTTCAACCAGAAATGCTCTATTATCTTCCTAGGTGTTACACGTCTGAAAGGAAAACACGAAATTAAGTCTTTCATTTAAGTAATTGCTTATTTATTTATTTGTGTATTTGAAGAGGGACGCTATTTGCCCTGAGTGAAGATTATTATTTTTTTTCATTTTGGAAAGAAAAATGAATTTAAATGTATTGATTAAATAAATTGCTCGTTTCCCTCAGATAATGTGTTCATCCTGACACACAGAAAGCTCTTATCCTCATTACAGACACACAGAAAAGGTATTCCTTCCTATATTCTTTCTTTACAGATTATTAAAAAAAATGTGGTTTAGGAATTTTTACCTTTCCCTCTGCATTCATGTGTGTTTAACGTAGATTTTGTGCTCAGGTGGGAGAACTAACAAAAACATCATTCAAATGACTCTTTCTTCAAAGGCTGTAGGTGGAGCTGATCTGTGATATGCAAATAAAATGGATTGCTACTTTAACAGAATTATTTTAATAAATTATGGTAATTATTTGGAGCTATTAACTTATGATGCTATAAATACGTGTGTATCGACTAATATCTCATTTGTGTTCTGGGGCTTGGACGGAAAGCTTTTATGCTGAAACACTCTTTTTGCCAATTATTAATTTTTAATTAAATATATGAAATTGTCTAAAAGAACACTCAAGCTGTAATATCAAGCATTAATAACCTAAAAATTACTAAACTAAAACTATCTGTGTAACTTTAATAGATCCTTCCTAGAACATGTTCCTAAAATAACAATCTAGTCAAGCATTACAAAGTCACCTGTGAAGAAATCAGGCATAAAATTCTGTCTTATGTGCTTTGTACCTGTATTTTGACAACAACAGAATTTCTCTGTTCTTCTGTGATGCTGTCTTCTCTGTTTGAACACTGCAGTCCACCACTAAAAGCACTCAAGCACTGATGCCCAACAGGTTTGAGAATACCGATTTTACAGTCACATCTAAAACTAACAATCCCAATTCTTAACATTCATCCAATTCTTCTAATCTTGGGTACACCACTGGTAAAACATTTGCTGTGTTACCCTAAGCAACAAGGGTCTCATATAGGAGAGTTAGGTACTACACTCAGATATGTGCTGTATGTCTCCAAGTTATGGGTTTAAAATCAGGGGGCACTCTGTGATGAAACAGGCAATGATACAGTTTTTTTAAAAGGGAAAAAATGTATTTTAGTGGAGTTCCCGTTGCTCTTGAATTTAAAAATAAATAAATAAAAAGTAAAGCTGGGAATGAGGAATGTACTTTTCACTATGCCAGTAGTGATTTTGCTTAATCTCTGTCATTCAACATGTAAAAATGAATGAAGGGAAGGCATATTCCTGTGCCACCCCAAATTAGCAGACTGTGCTATGCACAGCAAACAAGGATAAAAATGAAGTGAATGATTAAGCAGCAGAGGCAAGACATCCTGAACCTAACGTGGCCTCAGATCAATACACTTTCAGCTAAACTAATATCATTTATAGCTCCTTCTCTATGTCAGCCAGACTTAAAGTTTCCTTGAGAGGCTTATGAGTATGGTAAGATAAAAGCAGAAAACTGGCTAAATAAAGACAATACTGAGTTGGCAGTGTTGATGTTTTATGGCATGTGTTTTGGGAGGGTTTCTCCCCTTAAACTTTATTTGCATATGAATAATCCATATTCTCTGTGACTCAATTCTGCATCTAAAGAGTAGAAACAATATTTCTTCCACTTGAGTATTTTCTATCATGTCTGTTTATCCAGTATGGTACTAAAACAGAAACAGCAGCAACGTGCAAATACTACTAATTACATGAACAGCACTGGAATTAATATGAACAGGGACACCATGTAAAACTTCTCATTTGCACTTCTAAGATCACTTAAGAGCACAGAGCTACCCTAAAATAAACTCCAAAATGGTTTTCATCCACTTCAATATCCTCTGATATTTCCAGAACAATGTAAAAAAGGCTCAGTGAGAATCCGTTTCAATGAGAATCAGATAAACTTGGCAAGTTACTGATGTGATAACTGTCCACATCTAAAGTATAAATCACTTTGGAAAGAGAAGAAATTATTAAAGCAGTGCAAAGAATAATTGGAAGTAATTGAATGACTTCAGAAAAACTACAACTTAAGCTGAAAGCAAGGAAAAAGTTATTGACCACCAAATATAATCAGCCATAGAAAAGGTTCTGAGAGAAGTGTCAGAAACCCTGCAATCAGGAACGCTGAACCCAGCACTAGAAAAACACACTACATGGAAGAAGGTAATTCTACCAGGAGCTGGGACTTGATGACCTAATATGTGTTTTCCACACCTGATTCCCAAGGCACTGTGATTTTTCTGGCTGAATGGTGCACTACTCTATTGTACTGCACAATAAAGAGCATATAACAAAATAAGATGTTCGCAGTGTGAACAAACCAGCAATAACTATCAATAAAAATGTCATGTTTTAGTTGAGGACTTAATATTCATCTACAGATTTAATGTGAAACATGAATATGAACCAAACATTATTATTTCCAGGTTCATCTACCAGAACTCCATTACAAAGGCTCCCTTTTATATGGTACTTTTCATTTGCAGCAAGTGTTAAGAATTTGCATTGCCTTTTAAAGAATACTGTGTAAAGTCACAGATGTAAGCCATGCTGATTACACAGTAGGATTTCATTCGTTTTAACCTGAAGGCTATGATTATGCCTGTTATGAGTGCAAAAAAGGGTTTCCTGGCCCTCTAGCAAATTTCTTCAATAAAATTTGCCTTCAACTCAATATTACTAGACACTTATAATGCATTTAGTTGGAGATAAGAAGATGGAAGAATTGTAAATTATAATAATATGAGTTTATTACGAAGTTTTCTTATTGATACAAAGATTTCTGTACATATGAAGACTCAATTATCCGTGAGTGAACAGAGGGTTAATAACAAATGTTAAAAAAAATAAAGAAGAAGAAAGTATGTGTATATGTGATGGAAGACGGGTAAGATGAGTAAGACTAACAAATTGATTTCAGCCAAAACATTTTTTGACATGAACATGAAACTCGGCGTGAATCTGCTGTAGTTCTGCAATAAATCATTTTCTACAGTTATCAATGTGTATAGTCTACACAGCGCACTCTGAAGCACAGAATATAGTGGTACAGAAGATAGGCAAGTTGTTCATTGCTACTAATTTTCTTTTTCATCCCCATTCTGACTCCTCCTACTTTCTTCATTCTAGTGAGGTATCTTACAGGTCCCAGTATTATTTAGACTACAATCACAGCAAAAGTTGCAGCTGCCTGTGCAAATGAATTTTCAGCTTGGAAAAGTAAAGCATGGTTTCTGATATTAATACCAAATATCTGAACACCTATAATACCTGATGACATAGCTCATGTACAATGACCATGGTGACATCCAGCAGGTATGATATAGAAGAAATGCTTGGATCTAGCAGTATCCTTTGTTCCACGAAAACACTCAGTCCCCAGTTCTCCATAGCAGCATATGGATGTTTAGGCACAGCTAACAGATCTGGAAATAGAGAAAATATATGTTAACAGCTACTGTGCTGAAGAGCTATTGTAGGTAAGGCCATAAACTATAATTAGAAAACATTTTAAATAACATATATGTAAAAACAGAACTGTTAATTTCAGCTAACAGTATTATTTATGAAACATTAATAAAATTGTTATTTTTGTTCTTACTATCTGTTCAAACATATGTAATGATTACTACATTACTGCTGTAACACAGTATTTAGTATTTCTAATTGAAGTTCTCCAGACAGAATCTGGCTTATTTTAAAATACCTGGGTATTTTGAGTTTGACACTACTTCTTATGTTTACTCTACCATAATCAATGCAGTAACACAGACTTTTACCAAAAGTATTGTTTATCTTTTCATTAGAGTGACTCCTTTATGAACATCATACAAGTCAAACCGTATGTAAGGATAACATCAAGGGGAACACTGAAGAAATGCTGTTTCATAACAGTCAGAAAGATGGCAAACTGTTCAGAACCACCAGTTCTTGCAAAACAAGGAATCTTTCAGTATGCAATATTGCTAGCACACATCCTCTGAGGATGGGACTGCCGACGACCACCTCTCAGGCTCTACAGGCTGGAACCATGGTGATACATGCAAACTTGGAAGTATTACTTCAGCCTAACATTCAAAAAGTGATAAAATATTACTTTTTAGAAGTTGGGAAGCAGATGGGAGGTCCTTCACCTTATTAAAAAATAAAAAATAAAAGAGTGGTGGGGAATTGCTCTCAGTGCCAAGAGGTTCAAACAAGACAATATTCCAATGCCTAGCCACATGCTAGAAAAATCTTACTGAAAAAGGCTAAGAAGGAATTCAAATTGACCATCAGCCTGGAGATAAATCTGAACTTACAGTAAATACACACATAAGGAATAAACAAATATGCAGTGCTACTCCACGGCAAAATACCTGAAAGAGACTAGAAACAGCTTGTATGTCTGTAAGAAGCCCAGAGCAACCCATGTACAAATCAGCCAGAATTCTGGAAGCTATAATGTCACATCAGCATGGTGCTCCTTTCAGTTGAACTAATTAGCCTGGCCTCTTAATTAATTAGCCTGGATGTTGCACTCCTTTCATTTGGCTACACTGCTTCAAAGCTAGTTCATTCATAATTAACACAAGTAGATCTAGGTGGTGCTTCACTGTGCGGGATGAATGGTCGCTGGGTTGACTTCTCCACCTGAAGAAGAAAAATTCTGACCTGTTTATAAGCAGCAATTCTATTACAGCAGACACATCTCCTAACTGTCTGTTTGGGCTTGCTGATACATGTGGTAGAATTGGCTTGGAGAACAACCTGACAGCAGGAGCTCTCCTTCAGGATTCACAGGAAGTTGCCACTGAAATATCAGGAATAGATGCAGAACATGGCTATATTCCAGCACTCCCAAAAAGGGCCTGTTGCAAGAAGCAAAAAAAAAAGATAAAAAAAAAATCACAGCCCTCAAGTGGAGGCACAGAGAGATTTTAGCAGCTACTTCTAAATACAAGCAAACTGAAAATATCCCAACTGCAAACAGATACATACTACAAAGGGTAAAGAATAAATATGTTATATAAAGGCAGACATTAGAACAAGAGCCTAATTAAAGAAAGCAAAGCAAAAATTCAAAGCATGGTGCTCAAGATTAGACATGCCAGCAAATTCAAAATTACATGCTTTCCTTTTCTTCTTCAGTTCAAGCTTGAAACATACTAATTTTTTAGAATAACTGCAGTTTGTTGTAACTAACATGAAAAAATTCTGTCTGCTATACAAGGAAGGGATAAGGATAAAAAGAAGAGGACACAAAAGACACTGGATGAAATCACTGAAGTTAATGGTAAATTCTTCATTAATGTTAAACAGTGATCTCTCCCATTCTTACCTCTGGAGAAAAAAAAAAAAAAAGCCATAAGTTTTCCTAGAGTGATTAAACTTTCATTTAAAAAGCATCTTTAGAAGAATACAGAGAGTGACTAATCCACACCAACTAAGTTTTCAGCAATTCCCTCAAATCAGCAAACTGACACTGAAATAAAACTACCATGAAAGAAAAACTATTTCCTACTTTCACTGATCCTTTCATTTCCTTTTTCTCTTTTGCCTTTATTTTTAGTTTTTTGGTCTTTCTTGCCACTCGTAATAGACACATTTTGTTAGTGTCAGCCAGTAATAAACTGGAATAACTTTAACACCAGGAAACTAGGGTGAGCTCTCATACTACTCAGGAATGGAGTTTGCCTCCACCTAAACACCTTTATAGGCTAATTACAGACTGTCTTTCAGTATTTGTTTCATTGGTATTGGTCTGCTGGTTTAGATGGATGCTTTATAGCACTGACATATCTATAAAACCTTCCAATCTGATGGATGGCTAGCTGCCTTCCAGGTAGACAACAGCAGAGAAATATTCTAAATCACTTTCTTCCAGCACAGACCCGTTGATTTGCAAGCCTTGAAATTCCTCTCATGCATCAGCTAATGCACTATAATGCCAAAGAGGAGACTTTCTTAATCTCCAGAAACTGACAGATTGGACTCTGAACATTCTTGTTATTACAAAATGAGAAATCCTTTCCTTCTCATTGTTCATGTCTAAACTCAGAATCTCCAGTCTTAGTGTTAATTTAGAAACAAAATTCTTCAGTGGTTGATCTTGATTGCTCCCCAGATTTCTACCACTTTTAAACAAAATCCCAAACACACCTGGCTTTGTGATAAAAGACACAAGAACCTATAGTGTTATCTGGGGAGTCAAAATGTTCGATTTCAGAGGAATGATGTTTGATGTTCAAGCCTCAGCAAAAGAATTTTTATTTCTCTCTGTTTATTATACCATTAGAGAGCTGAGGAAGGTATCTGATGCTCCGGCAGGTTAAAGCCATTAAGGTTTTAGAGTAATTTTTGAGGACCAAGGTGCAAAAGGAGGGGGTGATAATGCATGTTTTGATAGAAATATCATTCACAACATTGTACTGCTCAAAAGCATTCTGCATTAGCTGCAAAAATGTGAACTACTGAATGTATAACAGCTTGTGTGCTTGCTGCATCCAATTACTCTGCACACTATTTAATTAAATTCTTTGTAAAGCACTTGTGAATGTTTGATTATGTAGATATTGCTGGGGAAATAGAAGTGCTTGTTATTGCTTGCAGAGAATAATATCCTCATATATCATAAAACCGTTACTTGAGATTTCCTGATACAGCAGTGCAGAGAGTTCCTATGTACCACTGGAATAATAGAGGGTTTCCACCTCTTGGCCTTCACAGAGACTAAATTCATGACTATGAAGTAAAAACTATACAGCTAAAATAAAATCACCAGAAAAGCCATCAAAACAAAAAGGTGTTGGAACTTGAAACTAATATACAATACTGATAAAATTATTCAAATATATTTGGATGTTTCTGAAATCTGTTCCTCTGCGAATCTCATTTTTCAACATTTCAGGTTTAAAAAAAACTGTACATAGCTCAACAGCTTCTTTTACTTCCAAACATTTAATTAAGGAATCATAACTATGTGAGCTTACATCAAAATATAATTGCCTGACATTATTAGCGAGTATCATCATAGTGCAAAACAGAAATTAGCAATTCAACACCTAAATTGGTAACAAAGAGAATTCAAATTCACTTTCAGTCTGTTCATCTATTAATTTAGAATCTGTGTCATTTGAAAAAAATTACATGTTTTTTCTCTTTTCCCACTTGGTTATAGTATTTTCCAGAAACCCTCAAAAAATTCCCAAACTACGCAACTGGGAACACCATTCTTGCTTTAAATGAGAGCGGGATTAGAACTGAATGGGATTAAATGCAAAAGATCAAATTATTTCGTTTAGAGTACATTGAATTTGGGGTTCCTTCCCCCACTTTCTTTACCATCTTACTCATTTACAAACATGAAAGCTCCTTTTCCACCACTATCATTCCACTACGTTTAACCACCTCCATTTTAACAGTTTGAAGTCTGATGGGGATACTGGCATAATAGACACACTTCCTTACTATACATACAAATATGAGGATGTGTATAAACACAGACAGACAGACATCCACATGCATGAACACATTTACTAATAGATGTACTGTAATTTTGTTTTAGCTGCTGGTTGAAATATAACTAAGGGATAGATTCTGCAGGACATACAACAGCATTAAATTTCTCATACTCAAGGCAGAAGGTAAAAAAGCACCTACTGGGAAAAAAAAAAAGTAACTACGTTTGAAAAAAGTTGGCAAATTTTCTCTGTTATCATATATGATCAGTATCCCAAATAAATCTAAGAGCTCTGAAACACTGCAAATTTAAATGAGAATATACAGCAAGAAACAACAATTTTCTGACAAGCATCTTTACACATATATTTCCCTTAATAAAATCAGGAGGCACACAAAGATAAACTGTTCACTCTGAACTCCAAGTTTTTCCCTTCTAATCCCTGTATTTATTACCAAAAAATGACACTAAAAATAATTTGAATTTACCTACGTGCATCTCAAACATTACTTTCATGCCTTTCTTCAAGATTTCAGATGTAGATTTCTTGATACTAGGTATTTCAATTTTTTGGCTCAATTTTCAATTTTTTTCTCAATTAAGAGAAAGTATATCTAATATCAGTGTATTTTAATCTTGACAAATGAAAACCTGAAGTATGGTTTGACCCTTTCTTAATACTGTGTAATGCAATCAATAGATCTATTAAATCTCCCTAAAGGTCTTGTGCAACGTCCTAAATGAATGCTGTTGTACAAAAATAAGAACTATTTACTAAAAGGGTTTATATTTCTGCCATTTAGATTCTTTAATCAAAGCCATTTCTTTTATTAATAGTAAGTAGAATATGCTTTTATGAAACAGAATACTACTCAATGATTTATGTAGACAAAAATGTTTTTGTGACATTTATGGCACAACAAGTGGCAGCCTGACTTAAAAACCATTACACCAAACAGTAGATATTAAAAGGAAATATTCACATTGGTTACTCAGAAAGAACTCATGATAATAGCCCTTATAAGAAATATTGAAATTAGTTGCTGAAAAGCTTTATTTTCTGCAGTTTTCTTGGCATATGACTGAGAGGGTCATGCTGGAATAATCAAGTTTTCCTTATATATACTTTCACCCCTTCTTTAAAAGGACTTTGAGGGGGAAAAAAAAAAAAAAAAAAAAAAAAAAGCCATCCTAGGGCTAGATGAAATCTCCCTGAAGCCAACGGGAAGGTCTCCAGCTGACTTCAACTGCAGAACAAAACACAACTAATGGATTTGAATGTGTAGTTTCAGACACTTTTAGGAGGCTGATTTCATACTAAGTACATGTTTCCTGCAAACTAAACCACTTTCACTGTCTTTATATGGGCACTTAGGAACTAGGCACCCTAAATTAGCTGTCTTTTTAACTATTATTTTTATTTAAACTACCACTCAGTAGTATTCTTATACCTTCTCTTACTATATGTGAAATATTCAAACACACCGAAGTCACAAACCACCTGATGACACTCACACGGGAACACTTCGACTAACATTTCTCTTTACCTAAATGCTTTTTCTGGCACCCATCAGTTTTTATCTCTGGGGCTACAACACTGATGGCCTTCTACAAATCTGACACTTACCAGCCCACATGGATGTCAGCCTGCAGAGTTAATTCAAAGGTCTAAAACTGTTTGCCATTATTTCAGTCAAATCAAATGGCTTGTTGCAGACCCTAAGGAGAAATCACTGACACACAGCAGTTTATTGCTGGTTTTTTTATTGCTTCTTATTGCTGTACAAAGTATTACTTAACATTAACTGACATAAACAATGGATGGATTTTCCAGAGTGGTTGATATGAATAGCAGATGTTTAATGCAATGTGAATACTGAAGGTTCCAAGAGGGAAAAAATACGTGGGAGAGAAGGAAAGAATAGGCAGCAATATAAAAAGAAAAACTGTGTTATTTTTTCAAGCAATGGAGCCTTGACACTGGGTAATGGCTAGTTTACAGTTTAAGAAAATAAAATAGAAACACGTTGATTTTATTTGACATGCATATTATTAAATTGCTTTCAATTTTCATAACCCCAATTTATAGATCATTGCTTTGTTATTTCAAGGTGTATCAAATGGTTCAATGTTGAAATGAAAAATGAATGCAATGGCCCATTGAGACTGAATTATGTATCATCTTGGTTGTATCGATCTCTACATGAATAGTGCCTTTCTCTTAAATAATACCTAGACAGATCATTATGAATTGCTGCACAAAAACAAACAAGGACAAAAAATCTTTCACAAAGTTTCTAGTAAGGAAAAACACAATGGTGTCTTATATAACCTTTTTTTTTTCCCCGGCCCTCGGTCAGATATGGGTATTCTAAACTCTTCTCAGACATCCACTGGAGAAGAGTTACGCAGAACAAACTGAGACATGGGCTGAAATAAACTGTTTTCTGTTTCTCTAAGTCACAATGCTAGTACAATATATATACCACATATGAACAGACAAAATACATTCCTATTCTCAACACCAAAATATTTGGAGAGAGGAAAAAAATGAGAAATATTTCTGTTGCCTTCATATATACCATTTCTAACGTAAACACTAAAAGCATTGACATGATGGAAAATTGCCAACAGCCATTTTCCTAACACCACAGTTAATAGAGCATGAGGACTCTATAGCTGAAAACAACACACTGCTGATTACTGAACACTTCCAGAATGAATACTGCTGCAAAGAAAATGATCAAGTGCCGTAGCTGTATTCCTGTCACTGCAAAACCAAGGTGCAAGCACACTGAAAACTCCAGAAATCCATACTACTTAAGAATTATAACAAAGAGGTAAAATAAATCTTTTCATCTGCCTTAAACGACATAAAACTGATTTGCATCACAGTAATAAAGACATGAATGTTTTCACTAGTAACACACTGTATATCCAGTTTATTTCTCATGTTTGCTTTAAAGTGAGATGATATTCACAGGCAATAGGCACATTTTAATAGAAAAAGTAGAAATAGGAATTTGGGGAAGACATGCAGGTGTCTTGCATTACCATTTTCTCAAAAATATGTATCACAATATTCCACTTGGAGAGAAAATTACAGTATAGCTGGCCATACGCACTGCATCTGAAGGCAATGTTTTTGTGGATAATGTGTATCATTTCTCCTCTTATCTCCTCCAGAGGAAGATGAAGAAATAAGAATGGACTGTCCTGGAACAAAAACTCACTACTTATCAAGGATAGCTCCTGAGATACTGATTTTGGTCTTGCTGCGTATCCTAAGCTCTAAAATAAAATTTGTCTTACATTCTTACACAAATTCTTTAGATAATATTTCATCAGGATAAATTCTCACTATCTTAATAAAAATATTTGCTGTCCTCTTGCTGATTTGTTAGTATAAGAGTTAAAGACATTGCTAGAATACATTTCTTATAAAATCCAGCATGTATGAGCATGCATCTGTTTACCCTAAGTCTTGTGGCACAATTCACATTCACTGTTATAAATGGCTCAAAGGAACAACGTGATGAACTCATAGGACCCAAATGTGAAAGTCAAAGCTGAATTTCTTGGTACATTTAGATATCCTGGATATATTTAACTAAGTAAATTTACTCACTCATTTTGTTCCAAATCAGCATGGATGCAGGCTGCCAGCAATGTGCTGTGTGCACTGTTACCCATGGCACGTGCAAAATCACAATAAGAAGCAGGAGTGCAACATCGTGACAGAAAAAGAACAACCTTTTCTACATAGTTTGCCTGGTTTTCCCACAGCCCTTGCAGTGCTAGGACCTGAACCTCAAGGAAACATAGCTTCCCTGATGGAGGAAGGCAAAGAAATTAGCAGGGTGGAAAAGTAGAGTAGCTGAAACCTCCATCAGGGCTGAAAATCTAAGTGCTGAAAACAATGGGAAGAGATTTAAATAGCACTTCAGTCTGCACCTGGAAGCGATAGGTACTAGTGAAGAGAAAGACAACAGTAAAAAGTAGCCTTATTTCTGACAGTTGTGGTTTCAGATACACTTGATGTGTTTAACAGTTTCAATTAACTCAAAGAATAGAACCGAAACACAAAAATTTATTACAAAAAAAATGGAAGGATACTGCGATCCATACAAAAATGAAACTACAGAAGTTTTTAATCTGAAGTTACAAAAGAAAGCACACTGTAGAGAAGCTGGTGACTGATACAAACTGAACTGTACTAATGAAGTGTGGCAAGGAGCTAATAACAGTTGAGAACAGAAGAGGTTGTGACAGATTCTGGGACAAGGACTTCACAGACAAACTACCGGGAGACTCAGAAATAAGGAAAAGCAGAGCCTGCCATCAACAGGAGCCATCCAGCCCAGAATAAAGTATATAGAGATTAGACAGATCTCTGACACAGTGAATAAGATTGATAATCCAATATCCCACCAGAAGAGAAACCAGAGACAGAAAATCATACAGAGCTCAGAGAGAACGTCAGAGCTGCACACACAGTGACAGACAGTCCAGACAAGTGAGACTAGTGATCGGTGCAGGGGAAGAAATATTGGAAAGGTGATGGATTAAATCACTTCATCGATGGAGTGAGTATGTGCTGTTGACAAAGGGGATGATGATAGCAACACCAACTCCTAAGAGCATTTCCTGGGTACCTTTATGATACACAAATTCCCTATGGTATGGAATTGCTATACTTCTGCATGAAATATGCCTTGTAAATTTCCTCAAATCACACTTAAGTCAAATTAAGGTCAAAAGCAGGTAACATTTTTTGATAATTTTCAAAACAGACAACACTGTAATGAATGCTTATGAAAGTTGCCACCAAATAAAAGATGAAATTTATGCTTAATGCATTTATGGTAATCTATACTCAGTTGGCACCAACAAGCAGACAATTGTGGTTCCGATCCTTGTGCATACCTTATGTTTCATGTTTTCCCTAACACTGAAAAATTATTCAGAAGCCCTGGTCTGAAAATTCAGCTGCAGGAGATGAACTTCTCACAGAGCCCTTCCAGGTGCTCTCCTCCTATCACTCTGAGATCTTCACATTCCTGCATCTTCCTTGGTTAAACCACAACAGGCTTTCAGCCAATCTCACCTTTGAAAAGTTTCTGGGATCTAAACAGACTTAATCTTTCATTCTAACTCCTTCTATTTCCCCCATTTCCAAGACACAGTCTGTCCATTCTCCTTAAACGTACTTGTTCCTCAGATATGCAAATATCTGTTTGATAGACTAGAAATTATCTTCCATTCTAAACTGGCTGGTAAGCAGCTTCTTACTTCAACAACTTCAATGAGGGGATAAAAACATTTCCCCCTCCCTTTGGGAATTCATTTGCATTTTTCAGTGTATAATGCAAATTCCACTGGAGCTTACATTCCATATCAATCTCTATCTACATTATTCAAAGATCTAAATAGAATAAAATATATGCAGCTCATTACTTACTACTAAGAGTCCCCATATACAAACAGTTATGAAGCACTTTGGGACAGCAGTGGGTTTGCAGCGACTGATCCCCACTGCAGCCTCATTGCCCTTGAAATCAGAGAGAAATCAGGAAGAAAACTGCAGGATCTAACAAGTAAGACAACATAAAATATGGTTTCTTTCCTTGCTTCTATGTAAGCAAGAACCCGTGTAAAAAATGGAACTTTTCTTACTGCCTATAAGGAGAGATACTTTGAAAGACCATTGATGTCAAATATTTCTATTAGATGAATATGCAAAATTCTGGCAGATGCCATTTGAAAAGGTTATTCATTTATCTTGTAATGACTTAGACAGGGTATCAAATTTTACCGATTAACACTTCAAATGGCTTTACGTGGAAATGGGAATTAAATTTAAAATGCAGGAGAGCAGCATTCTTACCAAGAGTTTAATAAAACAATGTTAAGCATGATATAGGCATGAAAAACAAAATAATCCTGTGTTCACTTAAAATGCACCAATTTATTAGCTAAAGTACTATCAGAAACATTAGTGACATCTCAAACTTCCACCATAATGATTGCTAAAAAAGGATCACAGCACTATTAAATCTGTTACGGAAGCAAAAAGCATGTTTGAATGAGGCTGCAAGTGGAGCAGGGTCTCCCTTCTTCACTTATCTATAGACTCTTTCTTCCCAGCAACTGCATTTCCCAGGGCTGAGCCCTCACCAACAGGAACTCCACTCCAAGCTAAAGACTTCAGCACAAGTTGGTAGCACAGTTTGTGACCATGGTCCTCTTCTTTTGACCTCTCTCTTCTAGCACAACCCTTTTGCCTAACATTCCCTTGTGGGGAACTGATTCCAGATGCACGAACACAATATTGCTCAGCTCTTGACAGGGAAACAGACTTGGAGGGAGGTCAAGCCAGGCACAACTATAAGGAGCCAGATATAAGACCACTATAAAAAATAAAGCAATATTTAGCTTTGACATCTAATAATCTGTAATGCAGAACTACCTATACTTGGAGTTATAATACAGCCATTCGGTTGATGTATCACCCATTGCTGCTATTTACAGGGTACAAATTAAACACATTTCTGCAGTCAGTATGTCCTTCTTGATTTCTGAACTAATAAATCTCACCCTCTCATATTTAGTTCTTCAATATAAATTGAAACAGGAGAGTCAGCTTTCCATTTTTTTCGGCTCCAAGTTAAACAAGTCATTGAACTAAACTAAACACAAATAAAACTTTATTTTTTTCCAGCACCACAAGAAGATATAACTACTTACCCAAAACTGATAGAGCACTTCTACAATCTCTATTTTACGGGTTTTAGAAAATTGCCTTTCCAAGTTTAGTCATCTGATATTCTTTAAAAGTTCAACTACAACAGTAAGCTGTTAATACAGTATAATAATTAATATTACTTCTAATTTAAGTTAGCATGAAAGAACGCAGGTCAGTCAGGCCTCCAAAAATCCACTACAACTTACAATCAGAATTCAAATTTCAAGAAAGAGTACTTTATGTTTGAAATCTGATTTTAACTCTGAAAACTTTATATTACAGCATTTTGTTCACTTTAATTGTATTTTTGCTATAAAACATCTTTCTGTTACTGTGCATGTTTTAGTCAGAATGCTGCTTTGGACAGTCAACAAGGACCTTCTGTAAGGTCCAAAAGAAATTATTTTTTTCTATACTCAACAATTATAAGAACTGCAGACAAAGAAACTATTGCTACTTCAGTATTTTGTGTTTCCCAAATTTCAAAGTGATAAACAAAGAGCTTGAGAAGGTAGCTTGGAACACCAGAAAAGCACTAGCATGAGCTACAAAAGACTGGATTGCTTTTGAAGAAACAAAGATTCAGTGGTGATGGAAATGAAAGATACCATGCCAGAGCACAAAGAAATGCAGCAGGAAAATGTGCAGAAGGCTTGAGAGACCTGGGTGAAACAGATGAGAAACAGATGGGCAAAATGAGAAACCAGACAATGGAATGACAAAATCTGGCTGGGACATCTGATCAGTAAGGACTTGGAAGGTGAGGAAATTTTCCAAAGGGACTACAAATACAAGCAGGAGATGAAGAGGGGGCAAGTGAATGCATAAAGAGAATAGAGGCTTACGTTTAAATACATGATTTAATTGCACTTCAAAACACCTTGTTAGGACACATTTGCATTTCCTCAGACTCATTCCAATAAGGTTTTCCATATCTTCAATGCATAGAACAAGAGGAAACCTAAAACCTGTGAAAAATCACATCTTTTCCACTGCTCAAGCACAAAGAGTTGAAGGAGCTGAAGGTTTATGAGGTATTGAAATAACTTGCTTCAGCAACTGCTTGATTATTAATAAGAGATGCCAACACTTTAGACATTCCTGCATTCTGCCTTTCTTAAGAGCTTTATGTAGCCACAACAGCTGCAGGGCAGTTTTCAGGAACTCTGGGAATCAGTAACACCTTGGAATGACAGTATTACTGCAGGAACGGCTTTACATGGTGAAGTTGTATTTGAGAGCAAATTACCTGTATAGAAAAGGTAGTGACAAAGAAAATGCAATGACCACATATGCATCAAAGATGTTGAAGGAAAAACTGACAAATAAGACTGACTAGCAAAAGAAGCCATAAAAAAATAAATGTGAGTAAAATGAAGGTAAAGCAGACAGAAACTCAGTGAGACCATCAACAATTACCAAATAACAAAAGCTGAGAACCCTCCTGATCAGTCCTTTTATTAGCAACAAGAAAGACACTAAAATAGGTGTGGCATGTTATTCTCCTAAGGGAGCATTGCTTGTCAAAATACAATCTTGTCTACGTCTGATGTCATACCACTGAGTTACAAATTCTTGGAGAAAAATGTCCACTCTCAACTGTAGTAGCCCACTAAATACATAAACTTTTCCAATTATATAGAAATCACAATGGTTTCTCTGAGTAGAATTTCATTCCCTGCATCATAGATTTAAACATTAAAGTTATATTAAAGAAGCATAACAAAATTAGGTTCACAAACCTCATCTAAACTTGATAACCTATGAATAATTTACATTAAAATAATATAACTTCATTTTAACGTGTTTCCTTTATGAAGATGTTTTCCTTTCAGAATCATAATTTTTCCATACCATCTTGCTTCATTATTATTTACAGAAAAAACAGTTTCTGATCATTCCACTTAAAAGACAAAGAATTCAATTAAAGATTTTGCTGCATCAGTAATGTTTGACTATCAGTAATGAAGACTATGAAAGAGCATAGAGGCCTTTCTTTTCAGAAAATATAAGAATGACTTGCACAACAAAAGTATTGCAAAATCTATTAGGGAAGAGAGAGAATAACTTGCTACATCTTCAACAAAATGACAGTAAGCAGGTCATTGCCCTTTTACAGTGTGACCCCAAGTCTTTCCACAAGAGTCACAAAGGCAAGTGTTCAAACAGCAGTAATCTCTGGGAGGCCACATACATTCTCATGCAGCCATTATATTATATTATATTAACACATGGAGACAATTTATCAAAAAAATATTCTGACCATGGTATCGCTATTAGTGCTAAGGCTCTTCTGAAACTACAAATTCCATCTGTCAGCACAACTGCAGCCCATTTTGACATCAGATATACAGAAGAAGAATTAAAATAGAATTAAAAACATAATAACAGAAAGCCACCATAGATATATAAAAATAAAGTTTAAGAACTTAAATAGAAGAGTCTTTCTCCCTGTCTTGCTTGAATTTACTAGTGTATTGGCACTAGTACCAAAGGAAGGAAGTACATAGGTAGGAAGAACATGGTAAACTATAGGGGAGAAGCCAATGTTATCTCACAGTTATTCAAAAACTGGGAATCTCAAAGATGTAAAGAAAACAAGAGGAAGGAGAACTGGGAGGACGGATATAGGAGAAAGACTCACTCACATACTATCATATGATTCCCTCATCATATCTTCCAGTTTTAGTCCTACTGTTTCACAAATGCCTTAACACATGGGACTTGTGCCAAACATTCCTCAGAAAAGCGCAGAGATTAAGGCAAGAAGTAGCTGGATAACTCAATACCTAAAAGCCACAATGAGTCTTGCAGAAAACACAAATTCACTCCATACTAACTAAGGAAAAGAGTGAACATAACATAGCCAAGAAACTGTTGGTTTGAGATTTGGTGGGTTTTGAGATTTATTTTTTTTTACTGGAGGAAATATTAACTACAGTAATTTATCTTGAATTAAAATGAAGACCAGGCACAAAAGAACAACTGGTCTGGGATGAGGATTTTATAACCCTTGAATCACGTGCTTTCTAGTCCCTTTTCAATGCTGGAACAGTGTATAACAGTGTTGGTTCAAATGTAATTCAGATTTAATAGAACTAAGGACTTGCTTAAAGCAAATGATTAAGTATGTGGAAGATCAAAGCCTAGCACTTCACTAGGAACGCAAATGAGAGAAACAAAGGAGGATAAAGAAAAACAAAGGGCAATTGGGGGATTCTGTCTTGGTGCAAGCATTACAAATTCCCTGTTTTAAATGAAACAATGATATTGGTGGAGGAGCTATCTCCTTATCTTAGTTTTACTTGATGAAAGGCATCTTATAGTATCTCTATAGGAAGACAATTTAGTTTGGTTTGTTTTTTATGGTATTATTTATACACTTCCAAAGGAGATATTTTACTCTTAAAGCCAATTTTGTTCTCTCTCATTTAGCAAACATTGATTTTTTTTGCCTCCGTCTGCATTTCAGATAGAGCTAAAACAAGCAGGGTTGGTTTTGTTTAATACTTTCAAAGGTGCTGAACCTCCTCTGGCTATCTGGCATAAAAATCCACAACTGAGACTAGTTCTTTATGGATATTCCTTTTTTTTTTTCTTTAATTCTTCAATGCTTCAATACCTGTTTAAAAGAAGTGCAATGCATTCTTCTTCAAAGATGACAGATAAGGCACTGCACTTTGCATTACCGTACACGATCTCTGTACAATCTTTGCTGTCTGCTCTGCCAGGGAGTTTGGCTTGATTTCAGCTCACAGGTATTATTACAGTGATGACCAAAGATAGTCATCCACAGAGACAAGTACTAGGGGCTTCAAGAAAACCAGCTATCCTGCCAGCACAAAAAAAAAAAAAAAAAAGAGAGAAACATATTTATCAAAAGGCACTTTTGTCTCTTTTCATAGCCATATACTATACAATGAATTGCTATTTCTTTTACAAGTGAATATTCAATGTTGCGGTGACAACACAAATTTCAGTGAATGGAATAATATGTTTGACAGTGTTGAACAAAAAGTTGTAACTTGCCCTTTCACAAACTTCTGCACTTGAAGTAGCCAGTGAAAAACTTTGGAAGCATCAGAAAAAAGATTAGCAGTCCCTACCATCAATTTAACATCTTAAAGAGCACATTCATTCCTTTGGTATTTAATGTCCAGATACTCACCTTTTTCCATATATATTCTCTCATAAATTCAAATGAATTATTTTGCATAGAAAATGTATAGATTAGCTTCATTTGAAAACAAATGTTAAAACAATTAATTAGTTGCATGCATTGAGTTGCATTGGTGACAGAGCACTGGACCAGGCTGCCCAGGAAGGTTGTGGAGTCTCCTTCTCTGGAGATATTCAAGACCCGTCTGGACACCTACCTGGACAACCTGCTCTAGGGAACCTGCTTTGGCAGGGGGGTTGGACCTGATGATCTCTTAAGGTCCCTTCCAACCCCTACAATTCTGTGATTGCATAATCTACAGAAATACAATGATTTATAGAAATACATTCTAGCAATTAGTGAAGAAACACAAGGAACTCATGGTAACAAAAGTTCTCACATTTAGCCACTTAGGCCATACAACAGAAGTCCCTCTGACAGTGGCAAAGGCTGTTCCTAGAGATTCCATCTATTGAAGTGTTTTTTTGCAGAGTCAAAGAAATGTCTTGACTTGTATCCAGAGGCAATCTGATCAGAATAGCACTGCTGAAATCGGTTAATGGAACATGTCTCCAGGCACCTAGATCTCTGCAATGATTTCTTCACTTTGCCTGCAAAAAATCCAAGCTTTTCCAGATGTTTTAGCCTCACTATAATTCTCATTGTGAATTCCAGCATCTCTCTTCCAGCTCATTTGTTAACTCCTCCCATTTTCTAGCATTTTAATGATGCTTCCCTCTTGATCAAAACCTTTTATTCCCTGTTTGCCCATATCAGACTGCTGGCTTTCACATCCTCAGGTATATTTCCACTATTTCAATTTACTGTTTGGGTGCTGACAGAGACTGAAGAGAAAAATTAAGAGAAAAATGAACCTTCTATCCTTCCACAAGATAGAAAAGTAATGGCATCATCAGTCCTCAGTGGGCTTTCTCCCACCAGGTTGGACTCAGATCACTTTCCTTTGCTGCCCTGAATCTTTGCCACCTCTGATGACAGCTTCTGTTGTTGAGGGCAAGATCTACTTATTAAGTCTTAGCACATGTAAAGGATTATTTTGTAACAAAAATGTACGTCACTGTCCCTGTGAACATAACACCACTTATGATATAGGATGCATGTGCTCACGATTGATGAAAGAATATTTCTTCCTGAAGAGTTTCTTGGAGCAAGTTTCAACTGAGGCTCAGAGTAAGGAGCAGGATGGTCACTTATCCTTAAATTCAGCCACACATATGCAAATGGCCTAGAAAACAAGTCTAAGGAGGAGCAGCTGAGGGAACTGGGGTTATTTAGCCTAGAAAAAAGAAGGCTCAGGGGAGGCCTTATCGTGCTGTACAATTACCTTAAAGGAGGCTATAGCAAGGCAGGGATCGGGCTCTTCTCCCAAGCACCAAGTGATAAGATGAGGGGAAATGGCCTCAAGTTGTGCCAGGGGAGGTTTAGGTTGGATATTAGGAGAAATTTCTTTACTGAAAGGGTTGTTCAGTATTGGAATAGGCTGCCCAGGGAAGTGGTGGAGTCACCACCCCTGGAGGTCTTCAAGAAAGGTGTAGATGTAGAACTTAGTAGCATGGTTTAGTGGTGGACTTCAGTACTAGGTTAAAGGTTGGACTAGATGATGTTAGAGGTCTTTTCCAACCCAAATGATTCTATGATGCAATGTAATCATACACCTGAAATAATCTCCCATGTAAAAGCTTTATCAACCTTTCTTCCACAGCAACAGCAATTGCATCTTTTTGCTGCCCTGCTAACACAGCATGGTTGCTGTTCTGTTGGTGTCTGACACTGTCATGCCAGGAACTTTTGCCTAGGCCACAGTGGCACAGATCAATACTATTTTTTCTTATTTAGTCTATAGGATGAACTACAACCAACTTACCAGGCTCATACGGAAAACTTCAATACATTTCCAGATACAATGAAGATTTAGATTTCTTGGTCTTCTTGGTCTTCCCTGCTTTCTTTGAAACTTTTGAGACTTTTGCAATTTGCACTGAAGGTTTAAAGTACATTGCAAGCAGTTTAGAGGAATTTTGTGGTTTCTTCTGGATTAAACAACTATTAAGTGTTTATCTGTAATTGAAGTTGACTAGATTCATTCATTAACTTGGTCTTTTTCAAGTAGGTCTGTAATTTTCCAGCCCTCACTCTTCTTCCAGCACAGGATATCAGAAAGCTACAGATACATATATATGATCAGATTTGAGACTGAAGGCTACACACTGACATCAACATAAAACTTTAATTACCTGCCACTTCCTGGATTTCATACTCTGTTAAGGTCTACTTGTTTTTTCAGTGGGCTACTGGATTTGCAGGCATTTGTGGGTTATTTTGGTTGAAGCAGGATCACTAATCTATCTTCTTCCTTGCACCATAACCAGACTAAAAGAATAACCCAGTCGCAATGCACTTTTTCCTGACTCTTTACATCAAAGTTCTGCATAGATACATGAACAAAGCTCATTGCTGGTGAAGTAGAAGGGACTAAGCCAGGGTGCTCAGGAAAGGCACCAAATTAGCACATACTTGACAAAGCAGTATTTGCCTGCACAGTTCCAGGCTACATCTATCTTCTCTTGGCAGTGAAGCCACTTGATGCAGAGCTGTTTCTGCCAACCCACATAGGAAATGTGTTGGAGGTGATTGAATGGCTCACCCAAATACGCTGAACTGGCAGGCATTGCCTTCTCTTTGTAATTTTGCATCAATAAATCAACAGTTAAAAGGCATATAATATGAGGTGACTTGAAGTAGTTGTCATTAATTATGTTCTATCTTTTGCTTAGTAACCACCACAACAGTCTTCAATAAAACTAATCCTAATTATGGTTTGACAAGTTTCTCAAATTATGCTTGTGATTTATTTCAGCATGACAGTTTTGGAAACTACAAGAGCTGTTCATTTCTTTTTTATTTCACAAGTATGTCAAGCAGAGGTACATTCAGAGATAAACAAATACATAAAAAGTGCCATTTGAACTTCCAGCAACCAGCAAAGACAGTGTTAGAAGAGAAGACACTACCAATACCATAAAAATTAAATCTGGAGTAACTACAATCTCAGTTTCATAAACTAAGTAGGAACATGGCAACTTCCTTCTGATCTTATATTGGAGCAAATTAATCAAAAATTCTGTTCTGTACTTCACTAGTGACTATTAAAAAGAAAAGTATTTTATCTATTTTAAACCAATCTTCTACCACTTTCAATGACCATCACTAGTAGTAATGTACCTGACTTGATGATCTTCTGCATGCAACTTCATTTACTATTTTCCCTTTAGTAAACTATGTGAAGAGCCCCCATAATAATATAGTTCATACTCTCAAGGTTGAAACAGTTTTGGATAAAAATAAGGGATACTAGGAAGAAGGGAAAGAAAGAGTTAATTTTTAAATTCCATCCCTCAGAATAATTTCAAATCATTTCAATGTTGCAAAATATACTTTCCCTTGTTGATAGCCTCCTTTTCTCCTGAAAACAGGGGAATTCAAAAGGATGCTACTGTTTTCATCCATTTTACAGAAACACTCAGGGGGAAATGTTAGAACAGAAGAAAAAAAAAAAGAAAAAAGTTCTGTCTTCATTGCTGAAAGGTCCAGTCAAACTTGGAGCTATGTTTATGCAACATAGCTTCATAAATGCTTAATAGTCAGCATATCAACTAGCTTTCTAAACTCCTGTAAACAGGAAAGGAAACTTCATTCCCAAAGTCATTCTCCTGCAAAACGGTAATAAGAATTAAATAAAACCTTTAGATTCGTGTGTTACAAGAATTTCGTAGTCATACTTCAAATTTATGAGTATGTAGCTGATGAAGTAAGTGTCACATCTCTCATATTCTCTGGTCACCCATACCACTCACGGGAAAGGCAGAATCCTTGAATTGGCACAAACCTGGCTACTGTTCTACTCTCAGCTTTGGTAGAAAAAAGCTTAATAATTAAAAACAAACAAATAAAAGATAAAATAGTCTCTCTTCAGTTTGAAGTATACACATGCTTTTCTATACATTTTTGCTGTTAGCCTGACATTAGTTCTAGTGTGGCATATATTGGAAAAAAAATATATAGGATTTTAACCCATAACTTTAACCCTAAGTCTGATTCCTGAGAGGTACCAGCCTCAGAGAAAACTGATGCTCTTAATGCCTTAAAAGGATATTGCAAGAAACTTGCAGGATCAGGCTTCTTTTCTCAGCAACCTACTCACACCAGTGCAAGAGGCCTTGCTCTGTTTGCATTGATCCACTGCTGCTGCCTGACTTGGGGTATCATAGATAATGCCAATTATACAGGTCTCAGGCTCCCACGGCATTTGTGGAGAAACCGTTGCTTGATCTCACTCCCAGCACAGGCAGGCTGGCACACCTCGTGATCCAGAGAGAAGCAACAGATGGGAAGGAGGGGAGAAGAAACAGAATCAAAGCTGCTCCATGCTGCTTGCTCAGGGGCTGCCAAAACAGGCACTACAAGTAGCCATAGGGAACTGAGCATAGTTTAAGTCCTACTTTCTCAGCAGGTGCAAAGCATGGTGATAGCATTTTAAAACACCCCTATAGGAAACCCTCCGTTTTTCCCTCCCTCCCTTCCTTTTTTTTTCCTTTCTTTCTTTTTAAAGAGTTTAATTCCCTAACATACAAAATTGCCAGTGGCTTTCAACTTACAGCAACAACCTGGAGGTAACACGAGTACTTTGTCAACAAAGCTAGTCAGTAAGCCAAAGAAAAGATTTCCACTAACACTTGTGTTTGGTGTGGGTTTGTTTTTTTTTTCCTGCATTGTTGGTGGTAGTTTTGGGTTTTGTTGTTGTTTTAAGTAGTTGTTTTCCCTGCAAAGCATGCCTAGAAAATGTAACCTGATACAATTAGGTCTCTAAGGTCTAAAAGAAATTAGAGTTCCACATCTGCTCCAGCACTGCAGATCTCTCGTCTTGCTCTGTCCCCACCCTCCTACGTGTACACATTCTGCTTCGCATGTATCTCAAAAAAAAAATGAGAGACTCACTCTGTGCTCCAGTGTCCAGACATTCCCTTACCACATGCACATTGCCAGCCAGCCACATGGCAAAAACCTTCCTTCATTGTCACAGATCAGTGGTAGACGCTTCTCCCAAATCAATGAATCAAAAAGTATCCAATGAAATTTAAAGGGAGAAGCAGCTTTTTCAATGTCCTTCAATATGGAAGGTGAATACTTTACTGATAGGGTACTCCGGTATCCCATTTTTAGGAAGTTACAAGCAATAGGGAGCATCCCAATGTTAGCTAGTTATCTTTAAAGCAAAATGAAAATATTCATTTTCTAAATCCAAGCACTAGTTTGCACAGTTAAAAGAAGAAAAAAAAAAAGGTATGACGACAACTTAAAGAATCAGGCTCACATCTGCTTTATGTTTATATGTTAGATGGCTAGTAAGCCATCTGTCTGAGGACTGTCGTTTCCGTAAGCATCTTGTGTCCTAGGGTAGCCTTCATCCTTCACCAGAAAAGAGCCCAGTAACTAAATCTATTCAGTTCCCCATAACCCAAATCTAACATGGGAATCATTCGCATTCTAGTCCCTTTGCCAGAAACTGTCTTACTTGCATACTTCAGGCCAGGTGGGAAGAAACCTAGAATTTTCTCATCTCTCTTTGCCATGTCCTGCTTTGGAAGTGCTAACATGTGAGCTGACACTCAAAGTGTGTTAGCTGCCTGGACTGACCGTGAGTGAACCCTCAACAAGTTATATTCTACTAGGCATAAGACTACTTCCACTTGAACATGAACCATTTCATACTCATATCCTGACACTGATGGAAACATGTTCATCTCTTTTTTTTTTTTTTAAGGGGATATACAGAACACATTTGTGGCAATACTGTCTTTTTACTGAGACCATCTATGGTGGTAACAAGTCTCTTCTGGATGAGAATGAATCCTAGAATGGTTTGGGTTGGAAGGGACCTTAAAGATCAGCTAGTTCCAGTGTCCCTGCTGGGGAACGGGATGCCACCCCCTAGATCAGGTTGGCCAGGGCCCCATCTAAAAGATGGGGCATCCACAGCTTCTCTGGGCAACCTGTTCCACTGCCTCACCACCCTCTGAGTGAAGAATTTCCTCCTAACATCTAATCTAAATCTCCTCTTTTAGTTTAAAGTCATTCCCCCTGGTTCTGACATTGTTTGCCCATGCAAAAAGTTGCTCTCCATCTTTTTTGTGAGCCCCCTTTAAGTATTGAAAAGCTGCAATGAGGTCACCCCAGAGCCTTCTCTTCTCCAGGCTGAACATCCCCAACTCTCTCAGACTTTCTTCATAGCAGAGGTGCTCCAGCCCTCTGATCAGCTTCATGGCCCTCTCCTGGACCCTTTCTAACAGCCCCACATCCTTCTTGTCCTGGGGACACCAGAATTGGATGCAGTACTCCAAGTGGGGCCTCACAAGGGCAGAGCAGAGGGAGACAATCACCTCCCTCGCCCTGCTGGCCACTCCTCTGTTGATGCAGCCCAGGACACAGTCAGCCTTCTGGGCTGCAGGCACGCACTGCCAGCTCATGACGAGCTTTTCATCCCCCAGGACCCTCAAGTCCTTCCCTGCAGGGCTGCTCTCAATGATTTCTTCTCCCAGCCTTTACTCATGTCTGGGAGTGCCCTCACCCAGCTGCGGCACCCTGCACTTGGACTTGTTGAACCTCATTAGGTTCACATGGGCCCACTTCTCAAGCTTGTCCAGGTCACTTTGAGTTTTGGACAAACTGATCCTACTCCTGTCTGGAAGGACACAGTAATACCCTAAAAGATGCCTTAAGCTGACTTTGCACCTAGAACTGGAAATTGCAATTCATCATCACCTTGAATATTGCTTTACCCAAATGCTTCAGTGAGTAGCACCACTGGCAATGAACAGTTGTTAAAAAAGGAAAAAAAATCAAAAGCTTTTCCCATTTTTTCATTTGCCAGTCTCTCTCTCCCTTCTGCCCTTCCATCCCTGTCAATCAGTAGCTGTACTATGTGCTGAAGCGAGAGGGTTTACATCTCTTACAAAGTCCCAGATAATCGACTGTAAATGAATGCTTTTATTCATCCGACTCTTCCTTTTCACAATGCCTGCAAGGTTCTGGCCTTGATGAGAAGGGGAAGCACCAGGTTTTATAAATGAATCTGCCTACCCAGCCACAGCACGATTTTTCTAAGACCCAGCTCTAGGAAAGAGCTGCCTGTAACACTGTAGTAACGCTGGCCATGGCCCCTTTCAATACACAAAGGAGAAAGAAACTGAGTGGATTTGGAAAAGATGTGGAACTAACAGTTTGAAAAGGAGAAAGTATTTAGTACCTAGAGAATATACGCTTTCATCATTATTCTAGTATCCCACAAAATAGAAAAACATCACTGATGCAGTTACTATTACTTCTGGACCTGAGTTGTGACATCTAATTTAAAGTGCCCAAAGTAGGAAATCTGGATTTTGTCTTTAATGTTTCTTAAGTAGCCAGTGGTCCTAGGAGGAAATAGGTTACAATGTCATATCTATATTGTCAGACCTTCCCTTGATTAACAGGAGCCCTTTTTTGCTGACTTTTTTCTCCTTTCTGCTCCAGGCTTAAGGTATGACACTAAGTCAAAAGGACTCTCAATTTATTCAAACCAATAAATTACCACATAAGGTCTACGTTCAGTCTTTCCTATTTACACACTTTCCTTCCTGCTTACAAACCAGTGATGGTTATTGAGTCCAAATACTAAACAGAAATTTGTTTGCAGATAGTTCACCCATTCCTTTACCAAGTCAGGATATGCTTTCTGTGGTAGGGAAAAAAAAAAAAACACTGTATATACATTATTCTATATAGCGTGCCTTAAAATAAGTGTTTTAACTTTCTTCCAAAAAGTAATGTAAAATGAAACATTCCAGACCATAATGAACTTGGAGAAACTAGACATAAAGAATCCTATCAGTCACTGCAACTAGAATTCAGACCGCATGAGATTCACTTCTGTCAAACAATTCTAAATCCATAATATTTCTCTGTTGGGATTATCAGAAGCAGAAGACTTTAGAAGAGATATTTAAGGTGGAGCTTGACAAGTTGCTGAAATGCATCAAACACAAAAATAGGTCTAGGCTTAATGACCCAGAAGGTCCCTTTCCAGACTGTATCCCTACCTGTTATACACAGTCTATCAGCCTGGCCTTAACGACCCCTACATTGTCTCTCCTATTCAAGGTGGTCTCCCAGCAACTCAGTTTCTACTGCTTTGAAAATAAGCCTAGTTATTTAAACCAGGTGTACAAGTTGTCTCTCTGGGGCTGCTGCCCAAAAGCATTTTAGAAGAAATCTCAATATTGAAAAAAAAAATAATAATAATTAGTACTCACATACAAAGCTATTTGTGTTTGCTTCTGCTTTTTTCCTTGGTCACTTATATAACAGATGCCAATATCACATGTATGCCAAGAAGAGTCAGTTGAAATCATCTGTAGCCCGTTGGGAAATCTGGTACTAAAAGGCCTTTTTTTTTTTGTTTAATACACAGTGCAAAAAATAACAGCTTTAATTCTCAAGATTTTGATCCATAAATCAACCAGCATATATAAACCACTTTTCCACATGGAAAGCAGACAAATATGACAAAAAAAATGTTTCCACCACTTGACATTTCCCACAATTAACGTGGGGAACAAACACTGTCCCCCATCCTTGGTAGACATAGTCTGGGATGCTTACACAAGCACTGTAGAAGAGAGATATTAAAAGGAGAAATAACCTCTACTTTTGTCTTTTTCATTTCCTTTATTTAATGTCTTCTGACAGTATACTGCACTGAAAGGAGCATGAACACATTCTTTGGTGTTCAGAGGGAAGTGATAGATGGGAAGAAGTACAGGCTCAGCATTTCCCCTGATAACATAACCTTTGACCAAAGAATCTACTGCTAGAAATGCCGATTAACTGAGTGGGATGATAATTTAGCAACAAAAGCAGCAATATAGGTATGGCTTTGGCTTTGCCTCCTGTAGTTCAAGAAGGCTCCTGCTTGTTTGGCTGACAATAGCTGCACAGCAGCACCCTATCAGTAAACAGTCCATCCTGCAAAAAGATCTCTAAGTGTGTACTCTTCATTCTGTAGTCCATGCAGAAGTCCCTAAGCTGCTTCCCCAGTCCAGAAGGGAATTCACATTTGCTGCTACCATCTGCAAAATTAAAGCTGAAGCCAGATTTGCAGTAAACTGGGATGTGGTGAAATCTGGAGAGGCTTTTTGCCATTATGCCACATGGTCTCCCCACATCCCACAATTTAGCCTCTATCAATACCAACAGAAGCACAGTATTAGCGTCTCTCTCAGCAGCTTCTCCTCAGGCACCTCATTTTTGCAACGCCCAGCAGCCCACCTAGAACACAAAGGCACAGCAGACCTACTTCACATGGGCAACACGACCAGGTTAGGAGGCCTGTCTACCAGAAGCCCAGTAGGTAGATCTACTCACAAAGCAGGATGTATTTTCAGGTATTGCACAGGGACTCTGTGATCTTTAGAATACTTTTCCTGTGTCTAAACAGGAAGAAACAATCGATAATTACACATAAAGAGGCAGCTTCTTTCCAGGGATTTTTGTACTGTTCCCCTGCCATAAAGAGTGTTTCTAGCCATAGAAGAAAGGAGTAAAGGTAATGCAACATTCTTTGGTCCAGAGCCCAGCATTAAGAGAAGGATTAGGGCTTGTGAAGAAATTCTGAATTTGAAAAATTGCTTAATGGAAGCAGAGTGTAGCTTTTTTCACACTGAACTGTTGCAATAAATTGGCTTGTTTCTTCTGCCAGCTTAAAGCTTTGAATCGATGTCCGTGGACACCATTTCAGGTTTTTCCCATTGACTCCATTGGGCATGAAATCACATTTCAAACAGCCTGTATAGCAAAAGCTCTAATTATCTGGCTGTACCTGAAGATTATCCCTTGGGTTTTTCTCTGTGATTGTTTCCTTCAGATGCTTTTATTCTACCCTAGAAATCATTTAACAGAATAACACAAATTCTCCACAACACTATAGAAAAGACAATTTGCTTTCTCAGCCAGTAAAAAGTCAATGGCAAATGATTCTCTCTTTTTACATAGATTACTTGGCATGTAGTAACTTTTGATGTACAGGGGAATATAGCAGTTCTCCAAGGGACTACAGCCATATCTTTCTCAACAACCTTTCTCACTGCTATCTTGTCAACACCAGCTTGAAGAAAGATCTTGCAAACAGAGAGAAAAATCATGGGGAATAACATTTCTCAGTTGGTAACAACTTTGTAACAACAATAACAATCTGCCCTTTTCCTTCCCCAGCTACTTTAACATCATCCCAGACACACTTGAAAGTGGAAACTCATTTCAGGCTTATTTGCAAAGGAAAACAGAATTTTCAACTACTTAAATTTTTTTCAGAGAAATAGCAAGAGTGCATAGAAAAAAAAAAAGAATCAAAGCTAATAAAATATCTTTTTTTTTGGCAGAAAGCAAAACAAAAATTCACTGGAAAAAGCTGACTCACAGAAAAGGGGCTGTCAAAGAACCACAAAATGTTTATAAATGTGGTTTAGAGAAAAGCTGACTTCAGTCCATTTCTTTTGCATTTTGAATAACAGATTCCAGACACTTCTTCACAAGATACTGCCCCACGTTAATATGCAAATTATGGGGGAGGTTAATTATTTGCTGTAAAGTAATTTTTCTTCATGTATCTTTTAAAAAGTGAATGTCTAACTGTAAATTTTAGAAAATCCAAGTGTCCAACGGAATATTTCCAAGCAGCTTATTTTAGCTTGTGTCATTTCAACATGCTGATTTACAGCAATATCCAATGAACAGTTTTAATGGCCCATGTAAGGGCAAAGAAGGATCAAGCAGTAATGGGTTGAACAGCTTCTTAAGCCAGATTCAATCCTGAAGACAATACATGTTGCAATCACACCCTGAAATAAACTCTGAAAGGACACAACAGGGAAGATTTCCTTGTCTCAGAAGGAGACCGTGGATTCAAAAGCTCAGCTGAGGAGTCCTCAGTCTGGAAATTAAAATGATTTTTAACTAACCTTCATCCACATAACAGGAACTTAAGATCTGGTCCTTTAACCAGCAATTTCAAGGAAATGCAAGTGATGGTGGAAAGGTTTACTGGTCTGTTACTATTACAGCTAATATATGTTTTTTTAGGATTGGAAAATCCTGACAGCTAGAGTGCTGAACGGAGCCATGATACATAGAATAGGTCTCAACACAGTCAAAGCCCCCCCCAAAAGTAAACATATCCATTTCTTGCATGTAAATAAATGTTACATATATCTCAACTTTCTCTTATTTATATATTATTATATGAATTTTATGTATTTCTTCTGTAAGCACTTTGATACTGATATCTGTTAGCTACCAAACTTTCTGTACATTTAGTATCACTGCAGATAGAAATTATCTGTTGGCGTCTACCAGATGCATGTAGCAGCACACTGAAGCTCTTAAACTTGTTAGGTTTAAGTTAGTAATACTAATCATGTACTTGAATTCAGTCAAATACGTGACTTGTCGAAATAGCTCCTAAATTGAAATCTCCATTTGCAAATCATTCATGTAAATGTATAGGGTGGCACAACTCCTTTTCATTTATTATGTTCTTACTGACAAATGTAGCTATTTTCTATGTCCATTGAGGGTATGCCAGTTAACTAGCCTAAAAAGAAAACACTGGATACATTTTAGAACTGCCTTTCTTCCAAAAAAAAAAAAAAAAGGTTTACTGCTAACTGAAAAGCTAGAATTAACAGTGTTATTTTTAACTATAAAATACGAGAATATTTTTTTCAATTGCTATTCAACGGCAATGCTTTTAACACATTTAGATATCATTCTACACTATAACCCATTCCAGAAAATCACTTTAACATTGTTAATCTTGTTATAAATCAAATTTGCAAGCTGTACGAACTTATAAAACTTACAACTTCATAGCCATCGCACTTCATAATGCTAAATATTTCTGGTCACAAACATATTCTCCCAGCCTTACCCATAACCATATGAAAATATATATGGGATGTAATTTATCCTGGCATTTTTAGTACTACATAACACTTTCATTTCATAATCTGCACTACATATATTCAATAGACAATATAGAAGAAAAAAAATCTGTGCACCCAACAATACAATTTCGCTGATGAAAAAACAAAAGCACAAATTAAATTATATGAAAACCATAAAATTTGGGTTGGGAAACAGTGAGTGATGACAGATTTTACGGCAATTCAGTGTCAACTTAATCACTTTACTTACTATTTTGAAACCACTTTGGATTAGTGGGGTTTTAGAAATTGAAGATATATATATGCACAAATGCAATTTACAGTATGGTGGAAATTGACCAAATGTAAGCATCCATATTCATTCCTCTCAAAATGTACAACCATTTTAAGGCACGATGTGTTTAATTTCTTTCATTTTTATTTCATCCAATAGCAACAGAAGAATAGAGCCAATAAGGAACAGAATAACACCCACTGAAATAAAAGACCATTTTGCCAAAAGGACAGCCTCCATGCAAATTCTGATCTACCTACTCCTGTTCGATTTATAATAGCTGATTGGATTGCAACCTAGCTGAGGCAACCCACAACACATAAATGTGCCATCAGTAGCCATGACATATTAATCAATGGTGATGAGTGCAAAAAAAGTCTAAAATACTCTGATATGGCTCTGCTCAGTTTTAATGCACAGTAATGGACCATTTAAGCACAAACCCATGTTCAGTGATCATGCCCTACATCCTACCTGTACATTTAGCAATGCAGTTGCTCAGAACTTTACTTCACTAAGCCCTGTCTACATACATATTGAATGTCAATGCTCCACAACCTCTTCTTCTAAAATTGCACAGCATTTTGGCTTTGGATAGCAAATAAAATAGAAAGAAATTAACTTTTGTTAATTACATCAAGGTGCAAAAGAAGCATAAAAGAAGTGAATAAATTCTGACCAAACTGAATAGAGACTCTTAACTGAAAACATTCTAAATCAGATTTATGATAATCCCAAAGCTTAAATGGGACATCACCTTTTTAAGATCAAGCAGACAGAACATTATCTTCATGTCAGAAATCATCTTTTCCAAGTTTTGGTGCAATCCTATTTAAAACATAAATCAGATATGCATACTGAGGACCAAGGACAACCAGCTGGTAGTCCACAAGCAAAGTCAGGTGTTTCATATTGATTCTCAGATCTGCAGCTCATCCCAGTTCCTGGCAGCTCTCCAGCTGTGTGCTGAATTTCTAATCTAACAGCACCTGGGATTCCCAATCTCACTGCTGATCACCATGCATAAAAACATGAAGGGAAGATGTCAAGTAAAAATTGCTGTCATGGAAAAGAGCTGCGCATTCAGGTTTAAAGACAAACAGCTGGGTTCAACCTTAGAACAGCTCCAGTGGACACGAAAAATAACACTGAGAGCAGAAAAGGTAAACAAAAGGTTATTTATATGCTGTTTAGTTTTTCAACTATATCGTCTTCATGGTCTTGTTGGCAGGGATGCAGAACTTAACACGGTAACATAGAGAAGCTAGAATTATCCACTAAGTCAACCGCTCAGTCTGCCTCGCAAACTAAACAGTCAAGGTCAGATCCAAGTAAATCCATAATCCCCAATGTCAAAAGTTGGGACTCAAGGTGAAATAAATAAAGGAAGATTAAAAAAAAAATCCCTTTTCCTCTCTATTTTAACTACAAAAGAAAAATTCTTTATAAAGAATAAAAATATGCTGCTAAAATCAATCAAGAATTTTATTACATTTTGAGTATATATAAATTGTAAATCTCAAGTAAATCTCAAATAATAGTTTTAAACAATCAGGTACAGGATCCAGCTTCAGCTGCCTATTAAGAGTTTGAAAACCATAGCACACCATAGAAAAGTATCACATACAAATGAGAAAAACACTTGTCCTCAGAGCCGGTCACCATCCTGAAATGGCACTCCCAAAAAGATGAGAGAAGGAAGAAAGAGGCAATTAGCTCTATAATTATGTCATTCAGCAACCAATCTATACAGTCAGCCCTCCCCAGGAAAGCAGGGGAAAAAATCAAAATATTGTATTTTTAATTAAAATTCTGTGATCAGTATAAAGAAAAATGTAAGACAAGGGTCTAATATTTGTTCATCATAAAACCCAATTTGTGTACCTGCCATTTAATTTTCACTGCCCCTGCTGGAGTTGGGGGGGGGAGGGGGGGAGGGGTGCAGGGGTGGTAGAGAAGGAGTGAGAGAGAAAGAAGGGAAAAAAAAAGGAAGGGAAAATAAAAATAATAATAATAATAATAAAAAAAGAATGAAAGAATATTTAGTGGTATAACTTTGTAAAATAGATTATACCAAAAATACAACCAAATCAAACTGAAAGAAACATGGCATATTCTTCATCTGAGAATGCATCCATTATAACTGATTTGTGAGAGGATGAAGGGGTTGCCCTTCCTTTCTTGGGGAACTCGCATGTTTAGGAACAGTCAGAAGACAAGAAGGAAATGCATCTTAAACGAATGCACAATGCAACATCTCCATTACTGCAGGAGATACAAAAGCTACTGGCCAATTAGAAACTTGAAGAAACACCACCAACAAATCAAACTCACTGCCCTTCTGTGGCACAGCATGCTTAATTTAAGGAAGAACACAAGAGTACTAGGACAGACAATAGACTTTCCTGAAGAGACCACATTTTCAATATATTGTGGGTGTTTATCTAAATCCTGTTCTATAAAAGTCTGTATCAGAGATGAGGTTTTAGCAACCTGAAGACAAAAAAAAAATCACTATTCCATATAAGTGATGATAGATGGATAAAAGACACCTAAAAAGCTTTTAAATATATGTACACGAGTAGTTCTGTATTTTAATCTCATGAACCAATACAGACTTTATCAGGAATTTTCCATCTTCACACAAAGAAAGAGCAACACTGCACTGCCTGGACTTGTTCATAATCCTCAGGTCAAAATGCCTTGACCCTGGATGTGCAGCAAAGGCAAATTCCTAGCTAGAAGTGTTAAAATGAGTTTCAGTGAAAGTCTTACAGATCAAAGAATATGCTGTCACAAGACCGCCTCTACATGGAATTACCTTCCAAAATATAGAATAGCTTGGTTGTCAAGTCAAAAGTTTTGATATGGAGAGAGACATTTATATTATCTCCAGTGCTATTATCTCCCTGTGGGAGCCCTCTTCCTAAACATGATTATTGAAGTGAAATAATTTTACAGCTTCTGCATCTGTCAACTTTTACTTATAGACTACTTGAACAATGGAAACAGGCTGCTGGTGGTACAGTATCAGACAGTTCTTTCTCTCTAGGTGAGTTGATTCTGCCACCTTCACTCTGTTAACAGGTAGCAACCAGGGAGATTCTGATAATGAGGTCCAATGATTTTTGTAACACTGATAAACACACATATTCTTTACGTATGAATCTTACGAGTTACTTTGAAATTACACTTAACTTATTCTTAGTGCTGCACCATCTGTGACTGTAATCTTCCTGGGTTATAGTTTCACGAACACTGTCAGCAAAGCCATCTTAAGAAGTTCTGATTTCACCCAGAGCCCAGCCACCAGTCCCCATATTCACATTAAAGTTTGCTGCTGTTCAGCAGTACAGTTAAAACTGTGGGACCAGCCTGAAAAACAGATCTCTGCAAAAACTGGAAAGAGTTAGTCAAAAATAACCTCCCAAAATACAAGGGAACAAGATAACTTTATACCAGTGAGGTTGATGTTTTATGAAATGGAATGTAAGATACGGAATGCTTTCCTCATCTTTCTTGAGTCTGATGAGAAAGTACTGAAATGAGGATCTGTAAGTGGAGGGGGCAGCTAGAAAAAAAGTCATGAGACTTGCAAAGTAAGAGAAGACTGCAGCCCACAGCAACAGGACCCACCTTCCTGCCAGGATCCTCAGATAATGGCCTGAAAGACAGCACACTCAATATTGCCCCAGTTCTTTAATTAGGCACCAAACCAATCTCATCTCATGATTGGAAGTCAGAGTCCCTGCTCCCAGGCTCCCTGTTATGTGGTGCACCCACATTTCGGGTGTGTGACCAGACTTTGCCCCCTCACTTTTTATTTTGATTACATGACAGCAAAGTATTGGGAACTACGAGCTGGGAGAGCCTCCCGAAATGTCGGTGGCACCTGCTGATTAGACTTTTATCTAGAAATCAGTATTTATATAACCTTAATTAGCAGGATTAGTCACATGTACATACAAATACAAGATAATGAGTATATATGTTTGCATATGTCCATCTACATGTACATAAGCATAGTTGGAAAGACAGTTTAATGTTAAAGTAGACCTCAAAAAAATGAATGTACAGTTTTGAGGTGCTAGAACTACTTGTAGGAAGACTTGCTCTTATTTTTTAAAATTGCATTATATTCACTTGCGCTGTTTTATTTCTCCACTTAATGAATGCAACTTAAATAACCCTTCAGTTAGGTACTTGGATTTGGCCATTATATATTCCCTAGTCACAAATAGTGAATTCACAAAAGTTGCCACATAGGTGAGGTATTTTAATTACAAAGAGATTTCTTTTTTCTTTTCCTTTATCTTTTTTTCCCTTCTTTTTTCCTTTTTAAGAAATAGACTGGTGAAGATAAAATACAGTGAATTCTTCTGGGATTGGACTTTTCATCCAGCTGTCCCCAAATGCAACATAAGCATTAGAGAAAGCTGTCTGTTCGTTGTTACTCTGAATGATTTATAGCAATTCCTGCATATCCTTCTGTGTCATCTGACAACATTTTCATCTTTGGAAGGTTTTATTAAGAGCTACATTATATCATTCTGTTATCAATAGTAGCTGGTACGATTTGGAACCTTTTAATCACCTGGAAACTGTTCCTAGTTTCTACAGCAATACCTGGAGAGATACCATGCAGCATAAAACTGCATTTCTAGTGTATCTGGTTGTTACTGAGTAACAGCCATGCTTCTTCACTAAACTCAGTTATCTGCAATTACCTTAAGACAGAACCAAAACTTAAACCCTTTCAAGAATATGGAGAAGAAATGCCTAGGAAAACATCCTAAATTAACAGTGAAAAGCCATACAATGTCTTTTTCTATGTGTCTAAGTTACAGTTCTGGCAATCTCATGAAGCTTTATGTATTTCCACACCTGAGAATTAGCACCCTATGAAGAAAAACACTCAGACTAATTTTAAAGTAGGAACTACTGGAGTCACATTTATTTCCTTCACATGAAACTAAATAATCAATACTTAATTATGAAAGGATGCAAATTCCAACTGCCTTCTGTTTCTTTTCTTTCAATACATACTCAAATCTTACTCAACAAGTGAGCACTTTATACAGGTCTGATCAAGACATCTGACTGCCTTCACCTCTCAGCACTCTGGCTTTCTGTTGCGTCTCTAAACAGTACAACTGAGCCGCTGTACTCCTCCATTTCTGAGATGCATTATGTGTAAACAGACAGCAGTGATTATAACATGCTTAGGTACTATGACAGCTATGGAAATATCTCACATAATTTCATATGAGAAACTCAACCACTGACTTCTGTTACTGTTTTTGGAGTCACGTCGTAAATCTGGCCACATGCAATTAATGTTCTGTCAATGTACCTGTGCTTTTACATCATGACTCTCCAAGGAAACCTGTCTGTAGCTAATATCATAATGTTGGTGGTGACAGACCAAACCACCTGCTGAATAAAATACACATAGGAGCTCTCCTGCCATGATCAGCTCCAGCTAACAAGTTGCCTATCACTCCTGCACTGAGGGAACAGTGACAAAGCCACAGACTCAGGCGCTATTCTGAGATGGTTTCTGAAACTATATCTATACCACCAAAGAGACAGCAGTAGTAGCTGCAGACATTTATGATAGGGGTTTCTAGAATACATTTTTAAGTTTTTCTCCTTCATGTGTCTTTGTGTAACTTTCCCCTTACCTCTGCCTCCCACCTGCTCTGGGATCCAACCATCCATTACTGTAGAATAGGACAACTACGCACAGCCATGCCAAAGTTGAACAAGTCATGAGAAAAAGTGACTAGATCTCTCCAGTCTAAAACATTTTCCGAGTTTAATTTCGGTGAGGAGTAGCATATGACAAGGAACATATTTTTGAGTTGAACAGTGGGAGTTGGTTTAGCTTAATACACTTTCTGAAGTGTGCTATCACTATGACAAATATATATCTTCATGAGGACAGCTTTGCTAGAAAGTGTTGCTGATAAGAATCGGAGAGAGAGGGAAGGAAAACGCAGCCTTTACAGAACTGATCCTGAATCTGGAAATGTTATGTTTTAAATACACAAGCAGATGGCATTTAAATAAGTTAGATGCAAAGAAAGGAAAAATTTATATACAGCAGGGAAGAACAGGGAAAGCAAGTTTAACGTATCTGCCAGAGATTTCTGCAGCATTTTTAAGCGATTCTTTTAATGTATATATACCATTTTAACATGTTTGCCAGTATGCATAAAATAAAAGTATCTACAGTGACAATTCACTTGTTTTAATGAAAGTTGTTCAGCCATCTTAATATTTTCATCTTTACGCTGAAAATCATTGGCTTCTTAATGCAAAAATGAAGTTGCTTCAGGCAAGGTACTGCAAACGTAGCATAATTGATTGTGTTAGGATATCTTTTCAGTTACAATATCCTTAGCAAAAGCAATAAAAGGTGAGCACATACATCCCTTTGAATTTCAGTAGCTTACAGAAACTACCTAGTACAGGTGGAAGGTTTACAACTAAGCCAACAGAAACTAGGCAGCAGCAATAGGTTTATTCAGCTCTGTAGTTATACAATTCTTCACATCTTTTGTACAGACAGCAGTCTCTGGCCTATTTAAGTCCCACTTTAATGTGTTATAATCTTTTCCAAGACACTGTCATAATCTCCTGAAAGAAACTTCTCATACTCTTTGATGATATATGAAAATATCTGCTTTACGTCTGTATCTATGAGGGTTTTTTATGGCACAGAAGAAAGATGTGAAAGCTCATTTTATACATCTGCATACAGACTTTTAACTATTTCTAATATTCAGGACAGTATCAGTAAGTGGCTACATTTTGTAACTCACTGTACCAGTAATGCATAACTCTTGTTTCAGATTTATTAGGAAATGAAAATATTAATTGTATAGATTTTTTTGGCATACTTTCCTCATCTATTCTCTTTTCAGCACAAAGGATCCTCAGTGAAGAAGAATAACTGTTCTACCAAGAACAATCAAGGAATTTTCCTGACCTTGCTGTTACACTAAGCACAAATGAGGTAAAAATTGTTAAATATAAATGCAAATTTCAAGCTAAAATAAGAAAATAAACAAAAGCAAACAAGTCAGTTTAAGTGAGTCAGTGAACAAAGTGTTTTCTCATTAGTTCTACCTAGTGAAACTTCTGTTTCTCAAAGTAATATATTTGGTGCGTTCAAACCAGCATCTAAAGGAAAACAAATTTTGTCATGGGAGCACATCTGGACAGCATAGTGAACTATCCCAAAGAAGCACAATCCTTCTAACACTGAAAACCTGGAGAGCTACCAGAAATGCTTCTCCAGTGTGGCACACATACACAAACAAACAAACAGAAAAAAGAAACCCCACACCACCACAGAACCACTTGTTTACTACTTTCACTTATTATGTTGATTAAAATATAATAATAATTAAAATTACAGATTCTTACAAGCCCTAATCAGCATGAATATGACGGCAGTGTTTTCAAAATTGCTGCAAAACCAGTTGTTATCTCTGAGAAAGGAATAGAGTACAATTATTGCTAAAATCTCTTTTTGGTCTTATCTTTCAGTCTTTCTCCATGGAAGTTGTCATTCCAGCCACTCAGACACACTGAATATGCAGTAGAACTTACAGAGCTCCTCTAAAACTACAGCAAAGCACTCTAAAACACACAGCTAACTACTCTTCAAACGTCAGATGAACCTAGGAGAAGGAAGGCAGGGAGCTAGGCAAACCATAACAAGTTCTAAGTGCTGGGAGTGAGAGGAAAAGCCAAGAGTAAAGTCATTTAAGACTCTTTAGCCTGCTTTCACCAAGAAAATAGGCTAAATGGGTGTTGCTCTCTGAGTTTCAAGCTAAATAAAATTGTGAAACTAGGGTTCTGTAGAGGCTTTGTCATAACATTAACTCTTCCAGGCTTGTGGAGCCAGTGCAGCAATCTACAGGGTTCAGCAAGCATAACACTAGGCAGAGCTAAAGCAAATACAGAACACGTGTTTAGACAAGACTGGAAGAAAAAGTCCATTGCAACCATTTATAACTCATTTTAGACTCATTTGAACTTGTTTCTGAGTCCGGCTTGAAACTTGGTCTTCTTTACGTTTCAAATGAAATGCAAGAGGCCCAATAACCTTTGCCACAATGTTGAATGGAAAGACAATACCACTGAAATGCATTGCTGCTTCAGTAGGCACAACTACCCATTTCAATCAATTCACAACAAAAAGCCTTGGGAAAAAAAAAAAAAAGTCTTGCACTCAGACTGCAGATATTAAAAATGTCTGACTGAGCTATGTTGGTGTTGGATGTGGACCAGGATGAAGCAGCACCCTAACCTGCCATATTTTTTTTCACATTTTTTTCCCCTCAGCACAATGCCTTGGTATTATTGAGCTTCATTCCTGATGCAGGAAAAGCCTCTGCTTCACATACAGTGCAGGAAAACCCCAGCCTGTCAGAATTCAGTCTAGTATCCTTGCTTTTTCCCTGTATTTGTAACTGCTCATTTGTATGTAAACTGGAAGTTTCCTGAAACGAACTTGAAATTATCTTTATTTAAAAGTTGTCACATGATTATAAATATGAACCAGATACATTCAAAAATACAAAAAGTGAAGTAAGACCTAATGAAACTTTCATATTTACTCAAATAGTGTCACTAGAAACATGTTGTTGTTACTCTGTTAGTCGTGTTATACTATTATTGTGTTATGGGTACACAGCTATCTTGAAGGTGCTGTTTAAATACCGTTCACTGTGGAAGATTGCAGAGGTGAACTATATGATTAGGGCAACAACAGTCATTTCCCTTTTCCATCAACAGACAATATACTTGAACAGATTGTATAACACTTCTGTACCATGTTCCACATGTAGAGACTGTCAGGTTTCTACCTCTCAAACCTGCCTATTTCTGAGAAAAAAAAGCCACTATATTTTCCTACATTCTCCTCAGCGTTCTAGTTAACTGATTTAGACCAACCACACTACCTACTTCTATCCAAACTAAATATTCTAGCTATGATTTTTAAAAGGAAAATCCTAGTTTAGCACTTCCTACTGCAACCCAATCTTCCTACATACTGACCAAGGATTCACATATGTTAACCTTCACAAATGCCATCTAAATCTATCACATTCTCCTGTGATGTCATTTTCTATTTCTTCCAAACCCTTCTATAGTTGTTTTTTCTCCACACAGCTCTGATCTCACAGTGCCATGCCCTGCCCAGAAAGTAGCCCTCCCAATATCCTAATGACATACAGCCCCTATCCCATTGTAAAAACTAAGGTTCCCAGTGCCTCACTGTGGGCAGAGGCCTAAGCCGCTTTCCTACGTATGCTAATTTAAGACAAAGTTGCTGGTGAAAGTCTGATGAACTCTCTCAATTCTCAGATCTAACAGATTGTTAACAATCTTCAGAAGAAAAAAAAAAAAAGAAAAGAGAAGAAACAACAAATACAAAAAAAAACTGTGTTCAAAAGTCGGACATGGCCAAGAGGGTTCCTATTCCAATAATACTATTTTATAGCATAAATCACTACTACCCTTCAAAATGTGATATTCATAAGTAAACATTATTTCTGGTCAAGAACAGTATGGTTAAGCTAACAAACAGACAATCACTAGCAGCCCTGGAGAAGACAATCACAAATGACAGCTCTGCTGCAGCAGAGTGAAAAGAGCTATGATGAAAACTGCTTTAGCCATGGCTATCTGAAGCGTATTTTGGATTCATGGGTTTTTAGACATTTAACACTCTCTTACCAAGCGGAAGTTCACACATTTTCCTGGCGATTCCCATCATTTCCATAGAGCTTCTGTGTCTGTTAAAGACCTTATTACACTTCATAACTTCTACACAGAGATTCATCCCATCTTTCAGCCACCTAAAAGTCAGACATCAAATTTAAACTAGCCAGATTAGTTTCCGTTCTCCATGGTTAGCAGAGATACCTTCACTGGTACGTCTGCAGGGACGATTCATTTCTCCTAACTATTGATAAAATGCATCTTCTTTTCTGAAGGCATCTACATTTCTCATACGGTAAAGAAATTGGAGTAGACGCTGGTTTTTGATGGCTACTTCTACATTGGTGCCAACTGCTCAAATGACTTATTTATTAGAAACTTACGAAAAATACTCTTTAAATGCCCATGAAGGATGGAGCATGAGGCATTCTCATGCCTCGAAAAAAGCCCTGGCATTTCCATGAAATCTCCGACAATGCAACATTCTGTTGCAATCTCATAACAGCATCACCCTCTCTTATTATTTTTAATTAATCATTTAAAAGCCAACTGATGTCACAAGCTGATTTAGTTGAGTAGCCAATGGGGTTACTGTAAGATTTGGTCACCTTCTTTTTACTATGGGGTAACTGAACAGCATTACTGGCAGTAATGCTGCTAATCTGAGAATTTTCCTTGTTTGAGAGGTTTGGCTTCTATTCATGTTCTAATTAAGAGGGGAAGGCAATACCTACATAAAAAGAAAACATTTTCACTCCAAAGAGGATTATTTCCACCAGGGTCTATTCATCTTATTCTATATAAAGCTGCTTTATTTCCATACATAACTTGTCTTGACTCTCACAAACAATATCAGACTCAAGCTTGCATCATGCCAAATCACCAGAGAGAGCTCAGCTTCTCCTTAATAAATTCCAAACCAGTTACTATGCCCATTATGGTCCTTATTGTACTAATTACTAGAATAAATTGGCTTACCATTTAACATATTTTAGTGCAATACATTAAGACAAAGTCATATGTGAAGATTTTTTTCCTTTTCTTTCTTATCATTATACGATGGACTGATCTCCCACACAGTGTTAGCTTCAGCTTGGTAACTCACAGCATCTTTTCATATTTCAAAGCACTGTTTCAGTACATTTTGCTAAGGCTGGAGCACGATTTTTTTCCTCTACAGCCCTGACCAGTTGCTGTTTTGAAGTGCTCAGAGTCTAGAAATATTTAAAAAAAAAAAAGAAAAAAGAAAACCACAGCCTCAAAACAGAAGCTGCAAAGGTCAGGGTAAAAGTGACCGTTTATTCTACGTACAAATGCACTGTACCAACCAAAATGTGTGCAGAGCCACCAGATGTGTTTCATACAGCTGATCAACGAACATAGTAGGTTTCAGTTCTGCTTCCTAAATGTAGACATCCCATGGAGAGGAGCCCACACAGGAGCAGGGGGTCTGGGGGGAGCTGCTGCCCGTGGAGGACCCATGCTGGAACAGTTTGCTCCTGTGGAATGGACCCCGTGGTACGGAGCCGTGTGGGAGCAGTTCTTGAAGAGCTGCTGCCTGTGGGCAGCCCCCGCAGGCTCAGTTCGGGAAGGATGGCATCCCATGGGAGGGACCCCACGGGGAGCAGGGGCAGAGAGTGCCCAAGAAGGAGCAGCAGAGACGAAGAAGTGTTAGGGACTGACTGCAGCCCCCATTCCCCGTTCCCCTGCTCTGCTCAGGGGGAGGAGGTAAAAGAAGGTGGATAGGGAGAAGGTGTTTTTAGTGTTGTTTTTTTTTTAGTTTCTCACTGCTCAAGCTTGCTAGTAATATGTAATAAATTATATTAGTCTCCCTATGTTGAGTCTGTTTTGCCTGCAATGATTGTTGCATGATCTCCCTGTCCTTATCTCAACCCTTGAGCCATTTTCATCATATTTTCTCCCCCTTTTCCTTTGGGGAGGGGGAGTGAGAGAGTGGTTGTGGTGGAGCTCAGCTGCCCAGCTGAGTAAAACCACCAAACGTTCCTTTCCCTCCCTCCTACAGAGGTGTGATGGATTCTCTCTCAGTGGAAGAGACTGGACATCTTTCAAAAAGATTGTGTATCACTCAGATCAAAACTATAACCATGATGTCATAAGAATGCTATGGAACTCTACAAGCCCTTAGGATGCTGGAGGTCAGATCAGATCAGCATTTCTTCAATTCTTTGGTTGGCAACCTCTTAATCAAGAGGCAACCAAACAAACTGCTGACAATCATTTTCAAACGCTCTTAAGACAAGACCAGAAAAGTACTACATAGTGTTTTCATGTTATAGATGGAGAAACAAAAACGAGTTATCTTGGTTGGTTAGGGAACCAGGGAACAGAGCACATGTACATGAGTTTCCTTTAAAAATCAGAACAGTTCCCCTTTGAACCTTTTCTTTATATGGTTAAGCATTTTTTTTATATTGCAGGAAACGGTTTAAACTCTTGTATGACACTTTAAAAACTGAACCCTGTTCTTCAAAAATATTCAAAGAGCAACTGTTAATGGTCCAATCTTGTCTTCCATTGTGCAGCCCGTTCACTGAATCCCTCGGAAAATCACTTTCTGGGATTGCATTGAGAACTTTAAAGTGTTTCATGCTGCATAATGAAAACAAGAACTTATCATTTTTGCGTAAAGTAATTAATACCTTGAACACACCTGAAAAAAATAAAATGTGTCAGACGCAACCCCAAAGTTGCTGTGCAGCAATTCTATAAAGAGACTTTCTAAGGTCCAGAAAAATATATTATTTTTTAAGATATATTTTAACACTATAATGTTCACACACATTATAATATTCATATATTAAATATTGGTTCATCTCTACAGGCCTGAAGACAAAACAGCAAGGGGATTCACTTTCACCCAGCCTTTCTGTAACATATACATAATAGTGGATTCATCAGTCGTTCATCTTTCCACATTTCACAACACTTTCAAAGGGGAAAATAAAAAGCTTTCTGCAAAGCCTAAGGTTGTCCCCAACCCTACAAACCTTATTCACAGCTCTCCATCACTAAATTGCCTTAGATACTTCTCTTTCCCAGGTCTGCACATTGTGAAAATTTAATGTTACTACCCACACTTAAGTTGAGCTCAGGGGTAATAAAACTTTCTTCCTGTTACTTAGGCAGCTTCAGTGGGAGAGTCTGCCCACATAAGATTTGAACCATCCTCAGGAAGATCTCCCCTCTGCTGATGATGTAAGGAACACATCTAGGGCAACAAGCTAGCTAATTTAGACATCCTAGCTGAACGTTGGATGACTACAGTTGAATGATTCCTAGCACGTCTTTGAGTTAGGCACCATGCCTCTAACCCTTGAGAGTCCTATGTTTCTTTACACGTCTAACGCATAATTGCTATGCTAATTACATGGGTGTCTAAATACAGTACTCAGAATAAAAGAAAGTGAGTTTTAAAATGAGTTTTCAGAGAAGCAGCAAATGCATCCCACTAACATTGCAATCCTACAGTCCCATTACAGGGAAAAAAAAATATCTCAGAAATCCAAAAATCTTCACCTGGGTAACTTGTTTATGCAGTACATGCAACATTTTGTCAGTCCTTCATAACTGGACCTGTATAAAGTTTCTTAGTTCCAGTATATGAAATATTCTGTAAAAGAAATTCTGTAGCCTTTTAGTAGAAACGCTTTACTCTTTCTGGAAGACTATGAACATAGGGATAGCTCTGCCTATTCAGTCAAAAGGACTAGCCAGATCAGTATTCTCCTTTCCAGCAGCAGCCATAAGCAGATGCTAAAAAAAGAGAAAGACCAGGGAAGTATGTATAGCACTCTCTTGAGTATTTCCCAGCTTCTGTTTTCAGACCAGGGGATGTTCTCCAATGGAGCTCCTTTCCAAATACTTGTCTATGCCTCCATTTGGACCTCTGGATTGCATCTACAATCTCTTCTGATGAGTTTCACAAATCTACCACCTGCCACAGTAACTGCAGTTTTTAGTGTTCTCTGCACTTGTCTCCTGCCAGCCTCATTGTATGGCCCTTTATTCTTGGCTGGAAGAAACAGTCAGCCCCTCCACCCCATATCATTCACAGCTTAAAGAGTCACAACTGTCCAAGTGTGAAAAGCTCTTGCTTACCTAATCATTCCCCACAGGGAAACTATTCCAATCTCAAAGATCCTTGTAAGAAAAAGCTCTACACATTAAGAAAATGCTTTGTGTATTGCAAACCGGATTAAAATTAAATATGTAACACAAATACAGAAATGTATTTTATATTCACCAGCCATAGAAACACAATTAAAAACCCTACCGCATATCTTTTCAGAATTAAGCAAAGCCCAATGCCTTATCCACCTCTCATTTTAAGTAGTGTTTATAATGATATTATAGTCTTGGAGAAATCTGTTTTTTAAAGAACTGACTTATTTTTCAGAAATGAAATTCATATGAGAATTATTAGTTTAAAACCCTACACAAGCACCTTCCAGTTCAGAGTATGATGTGGAAAAAAAGAGCACATATCTACAAGCTAAGTAGAACTTTTAACTGTGGAAATTGGTTATTCAAATGAGAAAAATCCCCAATTCACATTCATTACCATAATTCACATCAATTGGCAAACAAATCTACTGTTCCAGTATATTCAGAAGTCAGCACAGGCCATTTAAGTCCAAAAAATGTTAGTCACTAGGTGGAAAAATGGTTCCCCCCCATTCTCCACAGTTCCCAATCATAATAAAGGCTGCTAAGAAGTCAGAGAAGCCCACAACAGGCGACAGCAACTACAAACATCTGACTGCAAATAAGTAAAGCAAAAAAGCCTGGCCAAAAGACAGTCAAGTAGACAAAACTGTCAGGACCAAGTGGTTCCTGTACAGCACCCTAGCTGACTTACTACAGTGTCAGATGATGAACAATACCAAGGGTCTGTGGAAAGGGATCTCAGTGATACGTGAACAAATGAACACAGGTCCTTTTGATATAGCAACACCTCTGAAGCCTAACTGTCCTCAACTATGCCCACTATACACAGAGTTCAAATGGACAACCCTGTACACAAAAGCCTTAATGAAGTACACAATGCTTTGCAATGAAGATAGAAGTGAACCAGCTGACACTCCCAAGGTTTTTTGCTTCAGAAAGCACAGGCATGTTTTCTGTATCAACACATTTTCACCATGCGCACTCCCTCACCTCCCAGACTATTGGCCCTAACCTTCCATTTCCCAGTAAAAAAATAAAATAAATCAGCACTCCTTCAGGTTAAAGGCACTAGCATATGCTTAAACTTGGTGATCTTAGTGTTCTGTTGAACCGGAAACAAAGGTACCTATGTCATATTCAAAGAAATTTTTCAAAAATACATCACAGAGAGCGTTGAAATTTTACTTATTATATTTACATTTAATAAATTTATTATCGTGTAACAATCTTTCCAAATATTTCCTGTAGTATCACTACAGGATAACTCAAGTTTTCAACCAGTGCTTCATATTAACACAATTTTGCTATAAACACTTGATGAAAAAATACATCTTTACTTGTGACTATTCCTCCTAATCTGGTGCAAGGACATCCAAACTAGAACATACTCACTTCCAATGAGATGTTTTAAAAAGATATGCCACAGCATAATAATAACCCATAAAGTATGTTGAGTTGAAAGGCCATATGTTGTAATTGTGAAAGATATTCTGAAACAGATACAGCCACTAGTGCCTGCTGTTACCTGGCATCCACAGTAAAATACCTGAAGTAACGATCGGAGTCCCACTGTTCTTTTTATTCAGAGGAAAGTTTTTGATTATTTTTGCCTTTTAAATTTTTGGCACCAGTAAGTCTGTAACTTCCAGTGTGAGTAACTTCCATACCTGAAGCCAGGTATGAAAGATACACAGGAAATCTGATGCACGTGCCATGTTTAATAAACCCATCTGCATATACCTCCAAGCGAACACGGCCTGTAACCCATCATTTAAAGAGAACAAGAAACAAATACCACAACATTCTAATAAAAAATTCATGCGACACCCTCATCTAGCAACATCAATTACTTTATCTATCTCCTACACCGTTAGTTGTAAGACTAATAATGCTACTCAGCAGGCAAGGGTTTTAATGAAATAGACCCTGAGTTCCTGGGAGGATCACCTGTGGTTCCAACTGTAACACTTCTGATCAAATACAAGCTTTCTTCCCGCTGCTGAGCAATAGACTTTTCTGGATCTTGATCAAACATGCCCCTAAGGAGGGAGGGTGTAATAATATGGTGTAAAATATTCAAGCATATAGGAGAACAAATGACTGTGGTGAAAGGGAGGAGGAGAGGAAACTATTTCAAAAATAATAGAAATTGACAGCTTCAACATTTAAGTCACTTGGGCAGCAAAACAAGTTCACAGCAGTTCTTTCAGTAAGCAACAATACAATTAAGCATATGTTAGCCATCATTAATAAACAACATGAACTAGCATAACAAATACTGCCTTATGCTGTTAGAGGCTCCCATTTCTACAAATATTTCCAATTCTGTTCCCCACCTAAGGCTAAGGCCTCAAGTTATAAATATTACAGACCAAATGTCTCCCAGTGACTTTCTAACGAAAGGGAGGACAAAATATATATATATTTAAAAAAAAAAAAGAAAGGATGAAGAAGAAACTAAACAGTAGTTACAGTTGCCACATTCTCTTCCTAGTGTTCCACTGCCTAACATACCCAAGTGCTGTATGCTTTCTGCTCCTTTTAGTGCAAGACAGGAGAGGGAACAAATTGGCTTCCCTTCCTCTCCAGGGAAAAGAGAAAAACTCCTTACTTATTGATCCTTCCAAATTAACCCAGACATTCCTTACCTTGAAACCTAGTAAATTCCAGTCTTAAATCTCCTTTAAAAAAGCTGACAGTGTCCCAAGCTCCAACTGAACTTCATGTTCTAGGGGAAATCTTACCTAATTTTGGCAGGGAATAGGGCACTTTAAAATAATCTTCATAAAATTCAATTAGTCTTCTTGTAATATTTAGAGCATAGTCCCCTGATCCTCTTCGGATTGCATCAGGCCTTGCATACAATCGTACCTGTTAAAAAACAAAGCGATAGACTGATCATTTCAGTGTCTACATATTAAAGTTCTGCTACCTGCAGAGGTGAACTACTCTAAGGTCGTTGTGAGGTGGCAGGGTTATTCACCTACAGCGAGATGTAGCTGTCATCAGCTTGTCAAAACATGCTGTGGCTGAAAAATGGAACTTAGACAATTAAGGTTAAAAAGTTGAGAAGTCACAATCTCCTGCTTGTTTGTGTTGCCGAATAAAAGAATTAATACTGTTTGCATCAAAATAAATATTCAAAGAAAACGCTTACATGTGTTTGCTAGAGATATGATGGTAGGGTGGATTAGTATAATGGTTCTCTGCCTACACTGAATGTAGGCAAGATGCAGTGGCTCAGTAGGAGGAAGTTCACGGTTTGTTAAAGGCACATTACATCGAACCCTGAAAGTATTAGTAGACTGTGAAGAAAAAAAACGATCGTTCTCCTTTCTTTTCTCTGGCAGTGACACAGTTACCCTCAACAAGCTACAAAACGCTGCAAAACAACCATTTATAAGCTCATTCTCATACACAAACAATTAACATTCCCCAAACCTCCATGACTGCTTCAGGCCTGTTTTCAGCAAGCAGTAAGTTAAAGCTGTTTATACAAGTCATGGGCTGCTGTGTTCGGTATAGAATTGCGCACACATCTGCCTGCATGGAGCATCAAGCTGACCAGCTCCTGTTCAGATGAAAAACGTAGCGCAAGGCACCACAAGGTTATTTGTTATTCCCTGTCCTATATAGAGATGACATACAGCTTATGACAACTGTTAACCAAGAAAGGCATAGAAAGGGGGGCCACTTTCCATACTCCCTCTTCACATGCAGCCTAATGGCCGCAGCCAGTGATGGATGAAGCGTGTGCTTTGTCACTGGTGGCTGTGGCAGAAGGTCTCTCCCTGCCGTTCATAATGACCTAATGCTTCCTGTGGTAGGATTTAATCCCACTCAGGGTTCCACGGAAAGCACCAGGGCAGAAAACAGAAAATATCAATGCAAACATGAAGTGGAAATTTCAGTTTGGAAAGGTTTCTACATGCCATGTTCTGAACCAAAAAAAAAAAAAAAATTATGGGATTTTCAGCTTCAGTGAGAGCATTACCAAATATTGCTTTACTGCTCATTTCCTGAACCAGTTCAGTTACCTAAGTGGAAACCAGATATCAAATATCAATGCACTGCACCTGTCAATTCTGTTTTAAACCACTATCTGTTTTTATGGTCATTCAGACACGTTGCTCTGCTTTGCTACTAACTGTGTCCATCTTTATATTTATACCTTTGTGTCATATTACAGATCCAGTACACAATCAGCCATACACAGTTATGATTGTAAGGCAAAATGGATAACACAGTGTAACCTAATGAGACATGTAATAAAGCAGACTTCTCATAATCACCACCTGAAAGCATATAAAACATTATCTAAACACCTCAAAGTCACTATATCCATTTATTGCTTCCTTCCAAAGTTAACAGTGGCATGTATATTAAACATTCCCTATCAGCTAAACTACGCATAATTTTTTAATAAAATAGGGATTAACTACAAACTTCCTAATTCAAACTTCTTGAAACCTTTAGTTTATGAAATGATGGTAAGAATCACAATTAAATTTGTGATGAACACTGTCGTGTATCATTAAACCTTTATACACAATTTTGCATAATTGCTTTACTGGCACAGTTGACTGTATCAGCATATTAGAAAAAGAAGAGTCAGCCAACCAGGTATGCAAAAAATCATTCAATTTGACAGTGGCCAAATGTGTCCATTATAAGGATTAGGACAACAGAAGAGAAGAAAATAAAAAAAGTACGTAAAAGAAAAATCAAGGCTCAACATGTGCCTTTTGGCAAATGCAGAAAAGGCATTTAAAGGTGTTTAAGATGGCACCCAGGTATCAAAGCTCAAAAACTGCAATGATACAAATTTTCATTTGATACCTGCCTAATGTTGAATATAGTTCTATTTTTTTTCCCATGAAGTGCATCTCTGCCTGCTTAGAACAGCTCCAGACCAACAAGGCTGTATTGCTTAACACTCCTAAGCTGGAACACAGCTCAGAAATTATCTGTGCTGTTGCCCAGGTCTTTTAAGCTTTGAGGCAAGAGGCATTCCCAAAGCATGCCAGCCACTTTCAGATGACAGGATGGCTCTACACAAAATGCAGCTGATGCTGACACTCTCTTCTACAACAAATCTTCTTTGGCTACTTCACATGATAGTTATTCATGTGCCCCAAGCTATGGAAGACTGAACTTTAGCTTCTCCCACTTTCTTAAGGAATTCAAAATTACATGTCCCAATAAAATAATATAAATACTTCTTTATAGGCTTTTCTGAACAAAAGTGGTTGTATACAGGTTTAGTCTTCACCTGTCATATCTAATGATTCCCACTGTTAAGAAAAGAAATCAAAATTCTGTCCAGAAAGGTTGTGAAGGGAAATAAAGGAGTAAATGGTAACTAGGTGGTGGTGGCACTCACACCAGAAGACAGCCTCCTGGGAGCTGGGTCTGTTTCTGCCTTCCACCCAACATCCACTGAACATAAAACGTATGAAGAAACCTTGGACTCACTCAAAGAAAATTCCCTCTGGGTGAGCAGAGGGCTGCTGCATGGGGCTACCTGTGGCTCTGATCACCCGGCTGGCTGTTTCAGGTGATGCTTTCAAAGGTGTCTCCCTCATTCACAATATGAGGAGCTTGGTCCAGATCTCAGTCTGAGGGCAGGTACATATAAGCTTGACATCAAAGCCCCTAATTTCTATATGCCAATGTTCCTTAATAGGTATAGGCTCATCTTGGCCATCACTGTTTTACCTCTAAGTCCATAAAATAGGGAATGTGTTATTTCCTTAGCTTATACAAACATGCTCAGCGTTAAGCAATAAAGACTGTAAAGTGTTCAGATACTGCTCTAACAAGGAGCTTCAGCAGATAAACCAGAATGAAGATTAAGACACAAGATCTGTGTTTAGCATACTTTTTTTTTTTCACTTGTTTACTGCTTTCATTTCAGAAGGCAGATAAGCTGCATTACTTTGTAACTAAATATGTTGGACTGAACAACAGTGCATAATTATTACATACTTTCCCACAGGCTGTTTGATCACTACACTGGAGAATTTGATTTTACATTAATTTAAATAAGAAAACAAACAGATAATTTTCTGCAGGGTCAGACCTAAATATAAATAAAAGTAGTACGTGTTCTGCTATGCAAGATAAAGAGGATTCTAGCTTATCTGCATAATTCATCACCTACTGCAATGGCACAAGTGTATATGGACCACTCACAAAGAAAGGGCTCACAGTATCGATATTCACTTTGAAATAACATTGTTTTCTGATTTCTTCAGCTCTCTTTTGTATTTGTGCTCCCTTAACCAGATGTCGCACACATTCTTACACATGTAAATCAGAATGCCGTATCAGACTTGATATGAAGGGAAAGTCTGGTGTATTTTACAACTTGAGCTTCACTCTGTGAGTAGAGAGAGAAAGGTGCCCTGGAAGGCTTGCAGACAAAGACACTTTCACAGTAAGGGTGGTCACCAAAACTAAACCAGCAAAGCTTCGTCTTGAAAGCTTCAAAGGCACCTGTTTATCTCCCTAATCTATAGTAGAAACTTAGACCCTCCGTTTAGAAGACTACTTCCAGCTATGACTTTGATAAAAGTTAGATGCCTACACTAAATGTACTCAGTTTTGGTTCATGATCTTGTCTTCCACCAAAATCAGTACAATTAGCTGTTTATTTGTAGCCATGTACCCACAATGAATGTCTACACAGCATTTCAAGATCAGTACTCATGGATCTCTGGGGCTTGGAGTTATGCAGGCGATGTTAGGAATAATTCTTTATGCCATTGATAACTACAAAACACATTTAGAATGCTGCAGCTGCAAAGTTAAGGACTTGGAAGTTTAAAAATGTTCATCATCAAGACAACCCACACAAACCATTTCCTCTTGCATACCTGCATTTGGGTGCAGTCCTTGATTACATAATCAAATGCTGTCTTTTATTGCATGACTTTTGCTTCTTTCAAAAATGGACAGTTATTTGATTTCCCTTTATTACCCTTTTTATACAGTAACCTGAGAGTATGCTACTGCCTTGCAAATATAAGTGAAGCTCTTTTCCACAGGCTTTGCAAGATTAGGTGATATTAATATTTTCATCTAAGAAAATGGAGAACAAAGGAAGACAAATTCTGGGTGCTTATTTTGACACTTCTCAGTGTCAAGTATAATTAATATCTTTATAGCACACATTGAAAACACTGTTCCCATTACATCTTACTGCAGCGGTGAACACTTTACACAGCTTTGAGTCTGGTCACAGGTGTCTTAGTTTGGGTATTAAGAAAATTAGTAACACACGATTAGTAACTAAATGAGACTGTGTCAGTTTATGTAATTCACTCAGCATCTCATAGCAGCTCTGGTGGCAGAGGAAGGGAGGGAGCTCGAAGATGGCACAGCCTCACAGCCACCTGACAGCCTGTACCAACCTCCTCCCAAATATTGCGATAGATGAGGCAGGGGCTGTTGAGACAACAGACATATTTGTTATTCAGTGGTGCTGTCCTGATGTCACATTGTTCCTCGTGTCTAAATGAGGCAAATATAGGAAAAATTTTGTGTGTGATCATTGTAGTAATGATATTTTCGTAATACCTATAAATATGTGGACAAACCAAAGTTCACATGGTGAAACAACTCTGTAAATTTTGAGGTGTGATTTTTTTTTTCCTTCTTTCCATCTCTATTTGCAATCATTAACAATCTTTCAACAGAATTTCTGACTTAAGAAAAAAAAAAAAAATCACCCCCTCGTAAATCTCTTGAATGGAACATACTTCCTATGACCAGACTGAAGAGCTAGATCTGCATCTTCAGCCCTACAGCCCAGACCTTCCCTTCAGCATTTATAATGCGCTGCTGTTCTTATACAGTGCAGCCATGGATGCAGGAGACACGACACACTTTGCCAGAAATCATTTTCACTTTTGTAAACAGCAGAGCAAGAAGTTAGAGTTCCCAAATGAAATTGCTGCACTGCGTATTTTCTCATTCCTTTCTAACATGAGCAAAACAGCATTATTTCCCCTTGTTTCCTTCCAAGAAACCCTGAGCTATTTTCAGCAGAACTTTAAATGATGGCAATACAACAACCACAATCAGATACCATCATGGAAAAATCATCCTTGAAGACTAATTAAGGAATATTAGTAACCTAATCCAGGTTCTTAGAATGACTTTGGCAGCATTATCAGCTAAATCATAAAATGTTCCTGAAACTTGTATGGTAAATTCCACGTACCTGTCATAAGTGATCAGTGGTCTCCTCTGTTTTCAGTCAAAAGTATTTGCTGTAAAAAACTGCACTTTCAAAATGATTTTGTATATATAGCAACAGCTTCTGTAGTATCTTTTAATATTTCAGCATTTGATACATAACATATGTCAAAGTAATTTAAAAATATCTGTAATGCCAGGTCACCAAAACAGATAAATGTGATTGCAAAATGAGAGCTGTTTCCCATAGCGAGGGACAGTTGTGATATATGCTAAGAAATAAGTAAGAGATTTAGAACAAATCACATCGAACCAAAGCTAGGTTATTAACTGCTGTGTATGAGAAAAATCCTCCTCTCTGATGCAGGTAAAAATTATTCATCAAAAAGAAAGTTAACGTTTAAAAAAGACTTGTTCTTGTCTTATCATTTCATAAAATTTCAAAAAAAAATGTGAATTAATAACCATATACAAGGTACAATGGGTGAATTCTGACAAATACAAACTGTAAATAGCGATGAATATCCTTACTTCTGGTGAATATGTGCACAAAAAAATGTTTCCAATGTACCAAGGACTAGTGATATCAGTTCATAATAAACTCAGGAAGGAGTTTAGAAGTAGAACTGTTCTATTTTGACATTTTAAAAATGCAACTGTTTTTTTGGTTTGTTTTGCATTAAAATTCAAGTATGTGAAGAAATAAAAGGATGAAAGGGATGAAGAATGGTAAGAAAAAAAAATACAGTCATTGTTTTCCATTCTGTGAAATATTTTGGGTCAAACGGAAGGCTTTCTTCAGTTCTGCTTTGCTTTGCAGGTAGGAGGAATATGGAATACATTCAACATTCTGGCTACAGAAAAAGTCAAAATCTATTATTGTTTATAGACATTTAATTGCAAAAGGGACTGTTGTCCAACCTCCTCCCTCTGTAGGAATTCACCAAAGATGAAGGAAGACTGGAAAGAACCTAGGTGTTTTCCCTCTGGCACTAGGGAAAGACACAAACAACCTGGTTAGAAGTTCCCCAAGCCTGCCCATTTGCTTCCCGGGGGAATTAAGAAAACTCATGACTCGGCAGAAACCAGGATGTTACAAGCAAAAGGCTTGCAGGCCTGAAGTGTGCCACACACTACAACCCACCTATTACTTTAGAATTAAATATCCACTTGTACATTTAAAGCCTACTCTTGAAGGCATTCATCTATATGTCACCTTTTTCAGCTTGTGCATTCCCTTTGAAAAACCTTCAGTCTTGCAGTGGAATTACCTTCTTAGGAGAGTGACACCTTGTTTGATATCTAGACATATTTTTATTCTTTTATTTATTGCAACACTGAGGAAATTGTGCCGTGAGGAAAATAGCTCTCTGCTGCTCGTAAGCAACCTGACAAAGAATTTAGACAGCGATGACCACTGCTTTATCTCTGCCACAACATCAGCTATAAATTTGCTGATCACGATAATGCCATATATTAGTTTACTCCAACAGATACCAGATTCAGTTTTCAAGATCTACACACCCTGAATTAATTCTGCGAGTCATATTTTCTTTAAAATTTTATCCACCTTTTCCATGACTTAAAACCACTCCAACTGCCACCACTGCCTTCACTGATGCCCTGGGGGAGTTACAGCTCACTGGAAGAGAAATACTGCTCCGAGGGAATAAAAGCACCTCTGTTAGCAAGGGAAGGCTTGTGAGAACAGATGGCTCACTGGGCTGTAATGACCTAACACGACACCTGTTGAACTCAAGGGAATGACTTTTAACTACAGGGGTTTTAAATCAGGTTTCCAGAGGAGACAAGGCATGACCAGCTCCAGCCCTGGGCTAGGGACACTTTCTCCAAGGCAACCTTCACCACCAGCAGCTGCCCTTTCTACAGTCTGTGTTTTCAGGTCACTTGAGAAGTCCCTGTTAGGCAATGCACGGGGAGGGGGCATACTTTAAATGCCAATTCTCTGGTCACAGCTACTGATCGTTCAGACCATGAGAAGCAGGCGCACTGGCTGGATCTTATATCACACATGCCAATATCTCTTTGCTGCTTGTAAGCATCCTGACATAGCATTTACTCAGAAGTGGCCACTGCTTTTTATCTCTGGCACAGCATCAGGTACAATAAGGCCAGCTTGGATGCTGACAAGGGCAGAAGAAGCATCTATAAGCCCATCCCCCAGTTTAAACCATCCGCTACCATGGATATTTCCACAGACGCGACTACAAAAAAAACTTTCTAAGGTAACCCCATGCAGAGCCTTTGCCTACAGCACTTTACATAGGGCTATGGGACTGCCAAAGACCTGAATGTACCTCTCTTTGTTTTAAGCTGGCACCATTGCAGCATTTTTCTAAGTGAATGTGGCTGATGTTCCAAGGATAGCATCTACTTACTTTGCTACTGTGTATGCCTTCTCTGATTTTTCTATCCTTTTGTACATTTTCCTAGATGTATTGAAGTTTGAACAGTCTGAGAGCAAATGAGGGTATGGAAATTGAGCAAAGGTCAGATGACAACCTTAAATCATTGTTTTCTCAGACAAATACGGATTAGGTAAAATGGTATCAACACAGGAACCCACTTCACAATTAAGGACAGTTTCCCTTCCCACCAACTTGAAGCAGAATTAAAAGTAACTCTGTCAGGTGTCTCAAGCAGCTCAAAGTACTTTCCTGTTACAAACAGATGTTTCTGCACATCAACTGGTGTCAGCAATACCACCCTGGGAATAACGTTCGTTCTTTAATCCCTTCCTCAAAGCCAGCAGACTACACATGAAGCACAGCTCCTTGGGAGGCCCCTACAAACTCGCTCCAGTCCTTTGTGTGGCTATACCCAGAGGCTCAGCCCAGCACTGCTACATCTGGGGTCTGACTCACAGTGATTTAATAATCTCAGTTCAGGAAGGAACTTATGCATACGTTAAATTTTAAGGATGTCTTTAACCTTAAACATGCACTTGGATGTTTCAGCAGGCCCTAACATTTCAACAGAGCAGCAGCTCACAAATTGTATAAAGGGGGGGAAATAGTCTTATGCTCTTTATTTGAAGATCTGCAATACTTCTGCAGCAAGTGAAAGCTGCAAAGCACACGCGGTTCCTCTGTACTTCAAAGACTTAATTACCTTATAAATTGAGATCACTTTTGTGTTTAATTTGCTCACCGACTGTACTTCAGGTATTGTTTTTATTATTGTTACAGAGATAAATGTTCACATTTACACATTTAATAGAGAAGACAGATGGATGCAGCAGTTTTGCCTGCCAACTCACTGGGTCACTTCTGCAATTCTGACATTGCATCTCAAGTGAGTTTTCAAATCTGATAAATTCAAAAGACTTACCATTTTGACATTATCTTCTCTACACAAGCAAACAAGCTCCAAGCCAAGTTCCGCTAAGAAACGGTATGAATTGTTTCACCTGAGTGCATAGCTCCGCATATTTTGTGTGTTCAAATACAATAAACATTACAACTGAGAAAGGATATACTGATGAGTGAAGGAAAGAATGAGAGATAGCTGGAGTGAAATATCAAATCTGCTGTAGTGAACATAGTTAAACTCTATAATGGGAAAAAATGACAAAAAAAAATGCTTCGTTTCAATTTCCTATTCATTATTCATCATGGACAATACCCAGAAGAGACTATACAGCAATGAAATGTGCTTACTGAATACCAAAGGGACAGCTCATCTTTGTAAGGAGAAGACTTTCCTCCAAACTCAGAGCAGTCACACACAGCACTGAGCCTTTTTTGGATATAGTTATAACCACAAATATTTTATTAGCTTTATGGCTTTTTGTTTTGTTTTCTTTTTGCCATGAGAGTTGAGTGACCTGATACTTTCTAAGGAAACGTTCTTTTGCTGGAGGTTGGAAACAACTTTTTTTTTTTTTTTAAATGTAAACAAACATCACCTTCACATCCTCATTAAAGACAGCTTTAACTGGTTTAATAAGCAGTTAAAATAACAGAAAGCCGCCATTAAAAGTAAAATTTATATGAAAGAAATAGTCACGGATGGACTTCTACCGGGAAAGAGCTTTCTCCAGAAATTAAATGCAAACACAGAGGTACCTGAATATTTTTGCAGGACAAGGGGAAAGAGGCTTTGAGCACAAATGAACCCGAAGGAGAAAGAAATCAAAGAAGCTTCTGGAGTCCATCTGACAGAGAGAAAATGAGGAAGATTAAACAAAGAAATTGTTAAATATTTTCAGAGTAAAAAGAGTTTTGTGCATCTTCTTTCCAAATAAACGTGACTGTATGGGAGAAGTATCTAGTTGCCTCATCAATTTCTCATCTGAACAGAACAAATCCAAGTGTTTGCTGACTGCTTAAGCCAAAAGTGCAACAATATATTCCCCCAGGAGACAAAACTGTCCTGCAGACATGCTACAATTTCTAACTTGAGAAGAGATCATAAAATACTTTGGAAAGTTAATGAGCTGCACTAGCATATAAATCCAACCAATGCTCAGCTGGCATAAAATAAAATACTATGTCACTGACCACAGCGCCATTAGACTAATTTAGAGCACTCAAAGATCTGTGTTGTATTGTTGAAATGGCTCGGGGACAGACAGTGAATGTGTTAACAACTAACGTGTAACAAATGTAATTACAGGTGCCATTGCAGAGCCAGTTATGCTAACTAAGGCTGCCACGATCCCACCACTACACAGTCATTCAACCTCAACTCTTCCCATACATCAGCACTAGGGCTCATTTCCTCACACAGTCAGCTTTCAACCAGGTGAGCAGACTAACTACACCAACCAAACAGGCAGTATCTAGGCAGCCCAGCTTCTCCACCTGGCCACCCTTGTCCAGTCAGTGCCAGAGCCAGCAAGAGAAAGCATTTGCAGAGGGAAGAGGGGTCCATGCCAGACTGGATGGAGATAAATTCGAGTCACTACAGAACTTCAAGTCAGGAGGAAAAAAATCACAGTAGCGGGGAATTCAGTGTCTAAACTGTTGAGATTCACAGTAGTTAAAGCTCCTTCCAGTTTTTTTGTAGAAGGTGAAAAATCAGCATATCTTTAAGAACAAAGCACAAAGACTTACATTATTTACCCATCACACATAAAAATTCTGTATCACAACACTGTGGCAAGATGATGGGAGAACAGCTTCATCTTCCAAGAAAAACCTTCTGCAATAGACATATCTCAAAGTTTTACACCAGTTTCCATGTTCTTTTGGTTTGACTGGGATGGTATTGGCATTTAAAAAAATTTCATTCATTGGCTATCTTATACTCGAAGCATTTGCTTCACACATCATTCATAAATAATATTTTATCTAACCTTGGATATATATATAAAAATTAAAAAAAAAAGAGTTATAGAAGACCACAAGTTTAAAGAAAGTGCTAACAAGTGACCTACAACATTTGACAAGCTAAGCGGCAAGACCAGATTCACCTGGCTACTGACTGCTCTGTTACAAGCACACAGATGTTACCTTAGAGCAATTCCATGTGAAATGACAATCTGCAACTGTTATAACTGCTGATTTATATTTTAGCACTGTCTAGAGGCCATCAACATGATAACAAGGCTCCACAGTGCTAAGCCAGTTACATAAATAGGAACAAGGGTTGACTGTTACCCTCAGAGCTTTCTGTCTAAAAAGAGACAGGCAAAACACACAGAAAATGTACTACTGTTATCTCCATTTTAAAAGTGAAGGATGGAGAATGATAGATTTTATATCAATAAGTAAATCTGAAAAAAGAAATGGACACAAAATTTGAATGTCTTCACTGCCCTCAACTGATGAATCATTTTTTCATCATAAAACATAAAATTACTGTTCTTAAAACACTTTTTTCTAGAAAATAGCACCTTTTCCATTAAAATAAATAAAAAATCCTATTTTAACACACAGCTTAAAAAAATAAAAAATAAAAAAAAAATAAATAAAAAAAAACAGACCTGAACTATATCCCAAGCTGTAGACTGGGATCCCTGAAACTCCTCAACTTTAGAAGACATTTTGAAAACTGAAGTTCCCTAGGTTCAGTCATGTCCAGGAGTAACCATCCCACACCCATAATAACATCTTTTAAGTGGCAACCATTCTGAAACTATTTAGCTTTAAGGGGAAAGGATATTTTCTTATTCATTTAAAATAAAATACTTTAAGAGTTTTCATTTAAATGGTCCCCTACAAAATAGCCACTAAGTATCACAATCCACTTGTCCAGAGCATACAAAAAAAAAAAAAAATTGGAGAATAGAGACAGGCTGTCCATGACAATACAAAGAAGATTATGGCAAAGGCATGTCAGTACTTTCATGCTTTCTATTAATTCAGCAAAACCACAATGTGAAGTCTGGCAGAGATAAATTCTGCCACACTCATGATATTTTTGCACTAAATTCTGATCAGTATTAAGAAAAATAATGATAATTTGTGATAAAGGGAACATGGCAAAGCATAGCACTAGGAAAACACATTTACTCAATGCATGCCTTATAATGGCAAAAAAGCAAAAGAAACACGGGAAAGTATCTCCTGAGCTTAAAACTTAATGGAAAAACTGTTTGCAAGGTAAACAGATTGCAAGCTAAACAGTATTGTAAGGTGCTGCACCCTTTAACCCTTTGAAACTTGTTGGCACTGAGGAAACTCAGTGCATCATCGACAAATCTTTGCACTATGCTGACATAAGCACATAATACTTTTTCAAAACCTGTACCTAACCCTTAAGAGTGAGAAAAAAGATGCACATGGGAGATTTTGTGCTCTGACTAGTATAAAATACCTAACAAAACAAAAAACAGGTTACATCAATAACAGCAGCAACCATTTTAACAATGAGAGTTCCTTCAGGCTAGAAACTTGTCAGAGCAGAGACACACCATTTGGCCAGTAAAAGCAAAATCCATAAACCATGAAATAAGGAAACAAGAAATCAGAATTTTTCATATGGATATACACTAAAATCCACTAAAAAAAATTATTAAAGGCTCTGTTGAATGTCAGAAATATTTCAAATGTGTTTAAAAACCCTCTAAATCCACTAAAAAAAAAAAAAAAAAAAAAAGCTAAACGTGCTAGAAGTATCCAAACACTTTTACACAACTAGCCTCTGACAAAACCATGGGCAGAACAAGAACTACTTCTTCCAGAGAATATAAATTGTTGGAGTTGGATACCTATCAATAACGTCTGCATCTCACAGCTAGAAGGATTCCAGCCCCCTTCTGGGCATACCAATCTCAGTGTAAAACACGGGAATTAGAAAAAAAAAAAAATTACAAAGCCAAATTACAACTATAAATAGAGTAAAGCAAAATAGAAGGGCTGAGTCAATTAGAACATTATTCCTATCTGATGACTCCCATCTGAGAAAGATCAAGGCCACAACCAGGGATCAAAGTGATTAACCACCTAGCCAGCAGCCAGTAGAGATGCAGACGAGAAGTGGCAGATCATACACACACAAAGAATCTGAACTGGCAAACAGAGGATTTTTGCTGCTTAAGAGAGAAGAAGCTGCAAAATCCAAATACTCTGACATATGCAAACTTAGACTAAGATGATAAAGAAGACTCAGGGGCATGTTGGTTATTATCTACAGAACACATAACAAAATATGAATTGTTTATATTAAAATGAAAATATTATAAAATACTTAACTGCAGAGTTATTAATTAATCTCTTCCAATTCCAATTAGGCCCTTCCAATATATGAAAAGATCAGGTGTTTATGATTTCAAAAAATCCTTTTTGCACATTTTGTCATTCAAATTACATGTCCCATCTTAAAATGTCCACTATTTAGGACATATTTCTTATTAGAAAGATGCTAGTTAACCAGTGTTGTCCTCTGCACACCTATGGAAAAAGCTGATTACCAATTTGCTAAGACTTTCTGATCAAAAGTGGCATAGCTCAAATGCCACATCTGATTTACATCTGGACAGCCAGCAAGTCAGCTAACCAGATAAGATATGGTTAGATCTGGATCACCGTCACCCAGGTTACCCAAAATAAAGCAATTTATTGAGTGCTGACCTATTTATTCCTACTGACTTGCTGGTTAGCGTTAGATTAATAAAGTTCCTTTATAACAGGATAATGTCTAAGAAAAAACAGGATTAGAAACCTTCCTTATAAAAAAAAACACCAAACATTGGAATGATTCCTTCCCCGCGAAGCTAACTAGCTCAAAATGCAACAACGGGGTTCAACAGATTATGGTAAGATTGAAAGAAGAGAAATATTTCTGAACTATACTTTCCAAACTTATTTGCTGCAAGCAAGGCAGTCACACTGCTGGCAAAACTGAACTTGTACTACAGCTTTAAGTCTTAAAGAGCCAATCAATCAGGCAAACATGAAGCCAGAATTCTGCAGCATTTTTGCCACAATCATTCCTTCAGCTCCTAGCACAATAAACAGACTGCAGAGATATATTCCTTTGCTGACAGTGGAGCAGATCGCCGCTGTTTGAACAGGTCTTCCTTCTCTTTTCTCAGCTGATGCAGAAAGCTATTCCCCTGCTTAGCTTCCAGCTGACATTCATGTCAGTGTAACAGCTTCATTAGCCTTTCTTTTTAACACTTTCTTTGAGCCTAAGATAACATTCCCTCTCATGAGAAATACCTTAACTGCACAGCGCCAGGCAAACCTTGAAAATCGCAGGCTTTATTTGCTCTCATCTTATCCGTACCCACAGAATAAACTATTTACAGCCGGAGGATTTGCACCTGCAGGTATCCATATTAACAAACATTAAAACAAGTTATTACAAGCAATATCAACAGCGTATGGGCAGAATGCAAGTGCATTTCCACACTTCAGCGGGTATTGACATGGACAAATGCAAAATCATTTGGAAGCTTTCATGGGATATAAGCACTGTAAAGGATAAAGTGGGGACTTTATCAGGAAGCTTTCTCTAGGTTCAGTGTATTTCACAACAGCCCTCCAGCACCTTTTTTCTAAGTTTTTGGTGCTTGACTGCTGTTGGCAAGGCAGTGGGTGAGAAGGACAAATGATCTGATCCCACACCACAGCCTCTGTACTTAAATTATCCGCAAAAAGTATCAGCGAGGAGTAGGAGTCTGCTCTTGAAAATCTGACTTCTGTAAGACACAATCTGCAACTAATGCCATGGGGATGGGAGAAGGTTATTAAAAAGGGAACGAGGACTGAAGGTGCTAGGCAGAGAAAGTATAAGCTAATACTCAGTTGAGGCCCTTCAGACCTGCCTATGAAGTGACGGAAACTGCTACCAGAAGCTTCTAAGAGAAACATCTGTATAAATATCACTGGCTAATAACTGCTGCTAGTTTTGCCTAAAGCTCTCAAGTATTTTAGAGGCACTAGCAACAAGCTATCTACTATGCTTTTCCCATGAGGGTCTTTCAAAGCCACTGTCTCCTATTAGACAGAACATAGGAGGAAAAAAAAAAAAAAAAAAACGATGAGGGAACATGAAACAAATCCCAGAGAGCAGCATTGCTGCTGGTTTCTGTGCTCACAGCGCTGATTGATTCCTTCTGAAAAGAAAGGCCGAAGTTGAAAGCCTTGCCTGGTTCAAGGACCAGTCAAGCCCATCGTTAGCACCCCAAAGGATTAAACTTTGGGGAGCAATACCGCAGCCGGCTCCCAGCTGATGCACTTTAGGGCCTCCCAAACGCCGCGCAGCCAGCAGCTGCTCCCAAGTGCCTCCGTGCATTACGCTTACAAATGCAAACAGGCCTTCAGACTTCTACAGCTGCATTTGATCTTTGCTCAGCTTGCTCATGAAAAAATAAGAAGGTTAGTAGGTCACAGATTGTGTTAAACAACTACTTGGGTACTTCGCTTCTGGTTTTCTTCCTAACAGAAAGAAAGCACCTCATTACTGGCAAGTAATAATAATAATAACAACCCACAAATCGCTATGGTGAGCTTGGTCGCAGAAACCTGTAAGCTTTTGGAGGAGAGGGAACACGGAGACAAGAGTGACCACCGCAGCAGCCCAGGTTGTCCTACAGAGCAGAGCAGGGCAGGGAGGAGCTGGTAGGTGGGCTGGCATCGCTGCACCATGCAGTCCTGCCTCGCACAGAGACACGTGTGCCACAGAGGCCGAGCCGCGCCTGAGCTAATAGGCCTCGACTCACAGCACAGTAAACAACCTGGGCCATGACGTTCTACTGACATTGCTGTCCCACTCTCGTTCCAGAGGCAGCTATATCAGCACCAATTAAGGGACAACCCTGCTGTACTTGAGCTGTACTCTGCTCAGGATTACTCATCTCCCCCTACAAGAACAGATGTGTTTCATTTTACACCAACGCAGGAATGGGGTTGCATATGAGCTGTACGGTAGCTTTAGTCAGCTCAAAAGCCATCGTTCTCCACATTTTTTTCCATCATTTTCTGCATCTGGACACCATACCACAGACCCTGAAGCATCAGGGTCCATTGGTCTTCTCCAACCCAAGTTTCACTGATGCACTCATATGCTCTGCCAAGCACACTCACGCAAGACCCTAAGAAGTGGCTCTGAATGATGATTTTACTTCAGCACTACTGCTGAGATTGCTAAGGGCTTTTCAGATTCTCGAGCAATAGGCATTCTGAAATTTCTAGTATAGCATCAAATGAAAAAATACCAGTTTAATAGCTGGCCTTTGAGTTTATAAAAAGTGAAGTAGCATCACATGCTAGAAAGAGCAGGTATTTTGGAACCAACTCCAACACCTAGGTCACTGAGGGCTCCATAATTATGGAAACAGATAAAGTTACTCTAAGTCACTCACATTAGAAAGCACAGAAATGATCTGCTATCCTTCATTCCCTTTTGGCCCTGCAGCTTAAAAAGAGGAGCCAAGAAAGCAAGTACAAGATGAAGGGACTGTCTACACTGAACACTGCAATGTTTAAATGCCTGATCTGTGATGTGTTTAATCCCATGATCCCATGATCACAACTGTACAGTCTAAATTTACAAGTGGTGTTTCTGCACCTCACCTTAGTGGGCACTTTACCTGCCCCTGCTGGTTTCTATACCAGTAGATCTCCTAGTTGTACATTGCACTGCATTCATATAGATGTATTCAAGGACTTAAAATCTAGAACAATATCAATATCAACTCAAGCACTTAAGTACAGGAAGGGATAGAAGAATATGACCCTGTGAACAATTCTGTCTTGTTTATAACTCTCCCATGATACAGTTAGTGGTATCCCGAGTTCAATCTGTGGTCACAGAAACAATGCTTCTGACAGGTTTGTACATTTTAATATAAACCGTAAAAAAAGAACTCTGGTTTAGAGGTTTCTTGTACACTTGGGATTCTGGGATTTGTTTACTAAAATGAAGAAAGTAGAAGGGAGCAACTCAGAAAATAAGCATATTTTCAGCTGTATGTGGGGATTGGAGGCCATTTGCAGTCATCTGTGGGCCATGATAAACAATATAGCACATTATACTGCTATAAAATGCTATCCAGAACACTGAATTTTAACTGGGAGGGAAGGGATTTTATTATTGCTATTATTATGATTATTATATTACTATATTGCAAATAGGTATTGTGGAGACACAGCATCAGTGATTATAGAGTCTGTGATTCCACAGTCAGCTATTCGAAAAGAAAATTCCAGCTTGCAAACAGTTTGCAGATGTTCAAGACTACATTCATTAAAAATATATTGTCAGATCCAATCTGGAACAAAATGCAAGTTTGCAAAACTCTTTCAAAGTTGTTGTGGATTCCTTTTTGTTTTGATTCCAGTGTAAGCATGTTCTAAAATGAATTATGCTTCCATTGTATATTTCCCACAAACAGTGTAGCACTGTGCCAATGCATAATAACTTGAACTATGAAAATTATTTGCAAATAACACAGGAAAGGTATTATTATTATTTCTTTTGATAAAATCAGATTAAGTCTTAAAATTATTTTTATACTATTTTCAATTACAAATGTAACTTGGTCATCTGAATACTACCCACTATAAGCTATAACCCTGTCTGGTAACTGGTTTCACCACCCTGGGGTTTACCTGTCTGCATTCCAAGGTCTATCTCTGATATTACCTAGCTGTGTAACTAATGAAGAGGTATGAGAAAGTCTGCAGGCAGATAAAAATATGAAACTTACAGACAGAGGTCAGCTTATCCAGGGATTCAAGAAGAAAACACCAACACACGATGGCATAAAACCATAGTAGGAGGGAAAATAAAAAGATAGTTTAGCTGGCCCCACTGGGAATCACCACCTCCCGTCATCAGTGTGATCAGAGCTGGTGGAAGATGGCAGCTCAGCACCATTGAGGGTCTGTCAAAAGGAGCAATGCAGGATAACTCTTTCCCTCCTGGCTGCTGCCTGCCTGGCCAGCAGAGACTCTTTAGGTGTCTTGTCAGCAGCCATGAGCATACTAACATTGAGCCTACTAGGTCATTAACTCCTAGGCATCTTTTGTGTGCATTATCAAACAATTCTTTTACACTTTTCAGGTGAGTATATCCCACTTGCAAAATACCCAGCTAACGATACCTGAACAAACCAAAGAGGGGCTGTAGCAGGCCTTACCTTTACAACAAAATTCCATTACCCACAAAGCCAGAAACTGAACAGACATTAAACACTGTCATACATTTTCTTACAACTTTACAGAATCAGGACCTCTATTTTCACTGCTATCAATGAATAACCAAGTCATTTATCTTTATATGAACTTAAGGATAAAATACAAAATACATATATTTTACTTAAAACCCTGTCTGGGGTTAGCCATAGTGGGCAACTGTGCATTGCCAAGCACTGATTTGATTTTCATTATACTGTACTGACGGCAAAGTCATTTATCTTTTTTCAGCTCCCAGTCTCCTTTTATCTCTCTTTCTTATGTTTCTGTATTTTTCCTCTATCCTGCAGTGTTGCTGAATGCTGATGAGCAGAAAATGGTACAAAACCACAGACAGTCTCTTTCAGATGAAAAGTTCAGGTATGGAAGGTCCAACTTTTTTTTCCATTTTGGAGTTCCCACAGAAGCTACATATTTAGCATTGTCCAAATATATAGGGATTGATTACATATTTCACTGGCTGTCCTCCTCTAGACTAGAAAGACTTCCAGACAATGACATGATGTATCTTTCATGGTTCTAATATTCTCTTTGCTAGGAAGAGGAGAAGGGAAAAAAAAAAAAAAAAAAAAACTTCATGTCTCTGCAGTGTTGGATGTCATAACAAAAAAAAAAATTAAAGTGACCAATACAAAAAGTTTTCCACCTATCAAAACCACAATTTTCCTTTCTTTTTGGCATTCAACTTGTTATATTTGTAGGTCACTAGCATCTCCTAAAATCATGAAAATAGAAAATATAAAGAAAAAAAATCTTACCAGTCTTCTAGTACTTAGGCTTTAAGTATCTCACTAGGAATGTGCAAACAACTGACTTTTTCAATTCACGAGCCAAACGTGCCATTCTTAATTTGTCAGTACTGACTTTAATTTGTCATAATGCTGTTTCCTACCAAAACAAGAGCAAAGTATTTCATGTCATGTCAGACAACACCTTCCGCTTAAAATAACGCAGAATGTTTCATTTCCTAGGATTTGTTCAAAAAATAAATGTAGCAGAATTATAGCCACAAAACTACAGCTTGTGGTTACAGTGATGGTTCACAAAGCAGAAACCTCAGATGTCTTTCAGGTCTTATAGGTCTCTGTGATATATATGTCTGCATACAAGATAGTGTCTGTGCCTCCACTATATGTCAACAGAGATCTGTTCAACAAAGGCAACAGAAGCCTAAAAGTGATTCAGAATATTCCAAGACAGATACACCTATGCCCAGGCAGCTGAATTGGACTAAAATACACTCAAAAAGTACTATAGATGGCAGTCATGACAACTGTCTTGCAATTTTTAATGTTACTACACTTGTCACAAAGCAGTGACCTGAACCCAAATTACCCATGTCTTCTAGTAACAAACTTTATATTCTCTTTTCGCCTGTCCAGACCTATGTAGTATTACACTGTCAAAATCTTTTTCAGCAAGACTTTCTGGTAAAGTTGTTTGAAAGTTTCCTGCCACAAAACAGAATATGCAACTGGCATTTTCTTGCTAGTCATGAACTCTTCTGCCGCATCATCAGAGATAAGCAATAAGGAATGCATCCAGAATTGACACGGACACATAATCAGAAAAGTGTGCAGTCTATACAGAATTATTCAGAATAGTCATAGGTACAAAATGCTGCAGGTGGATCTTATGATACTGAGTGGCTGGCTGATAAAATGGCAGATGAAATTCAACACTGGTAAGTGCAGAGAAATGCAAATGGACAAAAATAACCGTAACTATACATATACAGTAATGGGAGTCTAAATTAGCTATAACTCAGGGAAGAATTCTTGGAGTCACTCCCTGAAAATGTCAGCTCAGTGCTCAGCAGATATTCAGTAGGCAAACAGACTGTTACAATTGATTAAGAAAAGAATAAAAAACAAAACATCATTATGCCATAGTACAAACTCACATATATAAACCTTGAGCACTGCAGGCAGTTGTGGCACCACCCCTCTCTCTTGCTCAGAATATCAAAACAGACACTGTAGAACTTAAAAGGCAGAGAGAAGGGTGATAAGAATAAGAAGAGATGGGAAATGAATCCCATACAAGGACAGATTAAGTACTTTTGAGTTCTGAAAAAGGACAGCTAAACCATCTGTAAAATCAGGGCTGGTGCACAAGAAGTAAATGAAGAACAACCAGTCACTGATCCTCATGACAAAAGAGGCAGCCAATGAATATGTGGAATAAATGCACTTAAGACATTAGACATGTATGTAAAATACAGGTCATGTTGCCACCAACTGCTGTGGAGAGCAACGAGCAAGTTCCCAAAATGGATGATGTACATTCATAGAAGGCAGGTCCTTTGGCGGCTAGCAAACTAGTGGCCCTTGTATAATTCCAGGCCAAGGACCTCAATAGCTGGAGTTGAGGAGAAATACTCCATTGGTTGTCATCTCAAACCTGGTCTCCACACAGGACAGGACAAAATATCATCCTCTATGGCTGTTCTTACAATAGGAACGTTTTTGAAAAGACTGAAAACAATATTTCAGTGTAATCTAACACATGACTTATAGGCCAGCTCTGGCTCTGGGACCTTGCACAATACCTCTTCCTACTGAAGAATACAGGTTTTATTTTTCCAACTAATGTGACCAAGGCAACTAGGCTCCAGGAAATAATTGTAGTGGGTTCTTAATAAACAGGAAAGTGAGGTACAAATAAAGAAAATGGTAGAAACACCTCACTCCAATGGAAGGCTTCACTTGTAGTCAATACAGACCAAGCACCTGGCATTAACTTCTCCACTTGAATAATAATGAGAACAGCTTAAATTTGAAAGTGTGACACCTCAAGTCAGAGATTCCCCAAATAATTGCATAGGCAGTTTTATGTTGCAACTACCCCATGGTTATGATAGCATATTGCTAAAAAGGGCAGTTGTGCATTTCCACCTCTTCCCAAATTGGGTCCGTGGACTACCCAGTTATTGGGTAAGATGGTTCAGTCAAAAGGTTATTAAATTTTCTTGGTAGTTTCCCTTTGGATTAGTGCACTGAACAGGCTCACTGTTTAGCCACTGATCATTAGATCCAATACAAATGATATAGCAAAAGTGTGCAGGGGAGGTGAGGAGAAAACTCCATTCTGCAGCAGCTTTCAGCTACAATGCATTATATACAACATGACGGTGCAATCTAAAGTTCAGCAACATTACTTGAACTTGTTCTGCTTTATTGAAAACACAGGAGTCCTTGGACTTGAAAGACAATGAATTTGAACTGACTAGATGCTACAAGGCAGCCGCAGAAGAAGAAAGACAAAGACATGAAAATCTATGGTTAAGAATTAGGTGGTAGAGGGGAGCATGTGCAAGTTTAGCTGAAGTAGTTCAATAACTACAGAAAAACACTTCAACTTGTAGATGTTTACCATAACCGTTATAATAATTCAACTTTATGAAAACACCCCAGCAGCAATAAATCTCTGTATTTGAGAGGAAGCATTTTTCAGAGCAGATAGGTTCTGTACAGAAATCAGTTTTGTTCTTTTCTGGACTTTCTCAGGTAGGTATTGCAAGGTGTTATTGTACTGATGACTTCAATTAGGGAGTAGACTGAATAATTAAATACATGTAAATACTTCAAATGCTGCTAAAGCACACACATATATATAAAAGAGTACTCAGGATATTTCTTCTTACCCATCAACCCCTGAATAATAGAACTATGAAAACAGGCAACTCTACCAGCTGCACTATGATTCACCAATCCTTTTTATCCTCGCAGTACTTCATGGTAGTATAATCATTCCCAGTCATGTGTGACTCATCAAAGTATTTTGTTGTAAAGACAAGTGTTAATAATGTGCCCTATTGTAACCACACAAATTACAAATCTTAATTTCCATACCTAAATTATGCTTTCTCTGAACTTTTTCTGCTGCTCAAGCAGCTCTCCCATACAAGCTAGTTAGGTGTTTTGAAGTTGTTTCATAGTGATGAGTCCCAGGCTTTCTCAGAGTCAGCCTTCTTCATCCCCTTTCACTTTTTCAAGTGAATTTTCATTTATGCTTTCCACATCACAGTTTTGAAAAGGTTCATACTAGGTTCTTAACTCCAAGCTACCAACATATCTTCTCTGTATGCCTTAAAAGGTTTATCATGGCCAGAAGCTGATGCAACTTTTCTTGGCAGACAAATTACATAAAAATTCCTATGTCAACCCAGAATGACCAATCCTCTGTGGATCACCACAAACTACATGATAGAGAGACACAAGTTTCAAACTCTCTTTACTAAACCAAGTTATCACACACTCCCAGGGAAGTCATCTTTCTTTTATGTTGGGGCCTTTAGTATATTCTTTGCTATCCCTGACAGCAACAGGCACAATACTTTTGCGTAGAAAACTTAGAGACTACTGTATTTCATAATCCTCTGCATATTAAAACTCTTTAAAAAATGGTCATATAGGTCAAAGTGCAGATTTAATGTAATTTAATCTGAACTGCTCCTATTAACTGCCTACATTTCCAATTCAGCCCAGCTGGGCTTGGGTCAAGAATAAACGTTAAACAGCTACAGCTCCAAGAAAAATAAATGGGAGGGTGGGGAAGGAAGGCTTTTGATTGTGGTTGGTTGATTTTTTTTTGTTGTTTTTTTTGTTCAGTATTTTTAAAGTACATACTAAAAGCAAATACCACCCCATATTTCACAGGTGGGTAAAACAGCAAGTCACAATAAAGCATACCAAAGACCACAGCCCAGTGGAGAAACCTAACTGAATCTCAGAGAACTTGAGAAAAGTCTCAGGTTCCAGAAGAAGCCCCAGCTACACGCTTCTTCTAAAGAAACAAAGGGAATGGAGAAGAAATAATACATATTCCTTTTGTAGTAGGAACTAGTATAACAAGAGTTTTTAAATTCATGCACAAAGGCAAGCATACACTTTATATGCATCACATTCTCTCTGTGAAAGTAGATAGACAAATGTTTGCATGAACACAGTTTTCACACGATCTGAGCATGGGATCACAGGAAGACTCCCAATACGGGCAGAATGCTGCCAATAGCTTTGCTGGTGCTTATCTCAGAAAGGTATCCAGTAGAAGTCCTGTGGACTGAAATATATCAGATATATATATATAGAAATATATCAGAAATACATATACCTGTGATCCCTATGTTCTCTGGCTCTAGAACTGCATATTTAACACATTTTAAATATATGGAGATGCTAGGGAATAAAAGGCAAAGGTTAGTGAAGAGAGGAAAACCAAGTCTGGGCATCACTCACTTTCCATCACCCAAATCCAGTTATCAGAACTGCATTAAGATGAGGGAAATTATTCCTTTTGTCTTGGCAAAAGTCTTATTTACGTCTTCTCTGTCAACAGTGGTAGCCAAAAATTTAAGTATTTGTTTTATGAATGCATACACACTTATACATATCATCTTATATGAAGCAGTACATTATCGCTCTTTGACATTCCCACATACAAACGAGGCTTCTATGTGAATTACAGAGGTCAGACAAAAAACTATATTATATCAAATTTTCTCATCAGGTATAAATCAGTCTCCTTTTTCTTCTCCTGGTACTTAAAAGAAAACAATGAGCTTACTCCAAAACAACATTATCAATTTTTTAACATACACGAACACTTCAGTAAAGTAAAACCCACAGCGTGATCTACCGTTCAACCACGGACTGTGATCTAATTAGCCAGAGGACTGGAGAACTACAAGAAACGTATATGCAGTGCGTGAATGATTCAGTAAGTATACTTCTTTCTTTGAAATTATTCCATAGGAATTTGCTTCCTTTCTTCCTCCTCCACCCTTTATTCCCTTCTTTTATCTTTGCAAACCAAGGTACTGCTTGCTGTCCTGAGGATACAAACTCTAATTGAGGTTCCAAGCTGCCATGACTACCAAACTGCTTGCTGCTCTTGAGAAATGGGGGGTGGGAGGGGAGAAAGTGTGGGTACTCCCAGAGGTGCCCCCAATGAATGCTAATAACTACCTCCTGCTTCTTAGACCCTCCCTAGCTGTAGTCACTTCAAATAACATTATTAGCCTTCATGTTCTGTCCCAAACCGCCACACAGCTCCACTGCATGCTGTTAAACAAAACGTGTCGCTAAATATTTTTCGGGATAATCCACTGCGGGATAACTTTTTTAATACACATTAGGTCATTTACCCTTCAAAGAGAAACATAATCTGCTTTCAAATTATGCTGTTCCAAATAAGAAGATAACGGGCTCAGTTCTCATCTCTGGCTGCTCTTGCTATGTCTCAACAGCACAGAACAGACAGAAAGCTGCCAGGAAGGAGCAATCGAGGATTTCCTAAGGGTACCACTCCATGGAGCCAAGCCAAAGCAGCTGGTTCTCTGCCACCTGTCCCATTCCCGCTGTACAAGACGGGTGCCAGGGGAAGGGGCTGTGTGCTGTGCTCAAGCACTTCAGCAGCCACCGTGAGAGATATAATAGACTCAAGAATGAAACCACCACCTGCAAGACAGGTAAGAGTCCCCACAGCGATGCCCACTGTGGCAGAGTTCAGCCTGTGCAAAGGACCCCCTTTGTGAGCAGCAGGGAAGAACACGTAAACCACTGCAGCCAGCCTTCTCCAGCCCTGGAAAAGCATGTTCACGCTGTGAAGCTGTGCTATGCCGGCATCTGATAAAAACCTTCTGAGCATGTACCTGAAGTGTGAAAGCACCCAACTGGAAAAATCGAAAGTGTCGTTAACACTACGGACACCTTCATGTAAAACCAAATAAACTGACTGGATCCTCTACAAGTACAAACAGGCGTAACACCACAAACCAGAGAGCCTTTCCCACACTCCAGGCAGCAAAAAAAATACAGAGATAAAGCAAAAATAGGATGACCTTTGTGGAGGTTTTCCAACACTAAAAAATCAGGTAAAAGGCAAGCCTAGAAGGTGAATGTTACAGATACGTGACTGTCAAAAAATGAGGGTTTAGACCAGCAAGAGTTATGAATCTCTAAAATGAGAGGGCTATAAAAACTGGAAACAAATAGGCTAAAATTCTAGTTTCTGTACGAAAAATATGATTAAAACTTACCTAAACCTTGGAAGAGAGTCTTGTCTATAAATAAATAAAAGTACACATCACTCTCCTCCTTCACAAATACTGTATCTGTCACTCAGCTAGACGTCAACTAAGACACCTGCCTCGGTAATCCATTTTCACTCCACAGAGCAGTGACTATGGTGGGTATGCAGGATAAGGCTGGTTTGACTGACAGATGTTCAGGCTGGTGCAGGAATGCATGTACCTTTATGTTGTCCTGCAGTGAGATGCCTCCTACAGATTGTTCGGTACTTCATTTTTGCTTTTCTAGGAAGAGCATGACTCTTACAGTAACATGTTAATAGAGTTTTAGTACTTCGGTGGGTGTCAGAAAGCAGAATTCATGTTGATGCCAAGGACAGGGACCTCAATGAATAAGTTAATGAAGTCAAATATGACAGCAGAACATAAGAGGCATAAGAAAACATAAAAGAATGTAGCACAGAAAGCAGAGCACAGATAGAGTGTTCAGGCTTCACTATGAGTTACGTTGTCACAGGACATACTACTAAGCATATGCTCATTAGGACATGAAAAGAAAATGAAATAGTCTTTCCTCCTCTACCTCCTCGCTTCTCCTGCTTATAATGTTGGAAATGTAAGGAATTCCAGGGACTTTTAAGTCCTGTAAGCAAATGGCAGAGACGTACTTAGAGTCCAGTACTTAGAGTCCTGGACCTCTCTTTCTTGTCACTAGCCGGAAGAGACCTCAGATGCAGCAATGCTGTTGAAGGTACTGAATTACAGTCAAGCTCCTGGGCTGACGCTTGTCACAACAATCACATGTGCTGCTTCTCTCTCCACTCCCTGTTATTGCAAGCCTATGAATTAGCCATGAATTAAGAGACCAAATTGTGCTTTCTTTTTCCCCCTAGCAGTCTTCTTGCTATTATCTATGAAGTATATCACTACCACCAGATACTTAAGGTTGATCTTCCCAGCCAAAAACAAAACAGAACGGGATATTCCCAAACTCAAGCCTTTCAACTCAATAATATTATTTTCAGAGTGCAGCTGAGAATTTGTTAATAAAATAAATATCACATTTAAATACTGCATGTACTACAAGTGCTGACGAAGAGCATTTTTTAAAAGGAGTAAGCACGATACATGTGCAGTGTTTTCCTAGGGTATTCGACTTGCAAATTCAACCAGAAATCAATAACAATGGATTGCAAGTTTGCAATTTATGTTTTTAACGGATTCCCTGGCATATTCAGTTTAGCATGGATGCTGATCACATAGGTTTTTGTTTGTTTGTGGCATATTTTGTAGCTACAGTATTTAAAAATTAATAAACAAAAAGTCATTTTCAATATACAAGAAACAGAATGGGTAAACAAATATTGATGTGGTGAATCTAGAAAGGCTACAATTTCTTTGGATTACTAATGTACTAGGGCTTCCCACTTAACTAAACAATTCACAATAGTAAGCACTGAAGTGGGTAAAAAAGTATTTGTAGAACCGGCCTTTACTGCTGTTCTTATAGAGGAAATTTCATACAAGCAAAAAAAAAGCCCAAACAACTAATTTGTTCGTATGTGTGTGCTTTTCTAGCTCCGTATAACTGCATACTTCCCATCACATTCTTTGTGACATGCTTATTTTTTCTTTTTTAATAGTTTGATGAAAGCTCTTTGGGGAACACAAGAGCAGGACAATTGTGGCGATGACCAGAAATTAATGAGTATCATCATATCATTATCATAGCAGCCTTTGAGGACAATGTTAAAAGTCAGCATCGTACCAGGCTTCAGAAATAAGCCTGGTGCTTCCTGCATTAGCTGCTGCTATCTGTTTATCAGATACATGTGTGGCCTCCCAGTGGTGAGTGATGGGCTAACAAAAGTTACTTTTTACATATTAGGTAGGTTTAGAAAGCAGAGCTCAGCTTTGAAGCCGGGTAAAATTTAGGTTGCAGAGGAAGAAAACTTAATTTTAATTGAGGACTAATTCTACTTTTGATAGCTAAATCATTCTGCCGTAGCCAATTTGCTCACCCACAAAAAACTATCTGGTATGTAATTGCTTCAACGCTGATTAATAAATAATAACTGATTATGTTATGATGGAGAGACTATTTGCTGGCAGCTAATAACCAGCACCTGAAGAGAGGGCCTAAGGCAGAGCGTCAGGCCTTTAACCCAGGCAGTCATTAACTGACAGAAAATGATTGGTCTTGAGGTCATTATTGCTATTACCTACAAATATTAATATATTTTTCAAATATAGAATAATTTTCTAAAAGCTACAGGATGGACTGCACAATAAGCATGGATTATTTTAGAGAGAACTGATGTTTGCTGGGTGTGGTTTTTTTTTAGCAACTAACAAATGATGGAACCCACTAGAGAAAGTTATTCTGAACAGTTTTTCAACCTCTGTTTTTTTTGTTTGTTTGTTTGTTTGTTTTTTAACTATTAATGAAAGTCAAGTCTTCTGGGCTGATCGCCCAGACTTCAGGCAAACTGCACTGCACATGAAGAAATACCCAGCATCTCATGAATGGTTAGAATCATGACTCTTCTTCCTGTCTTAAGGACAAGTACAAAACCATGTTCACATGGCACTGAACCTAAAGTAACAAGAGCTGTGTGATGTTCACTGATCCTGACCTACCTCTGCTTATGCGACTTCATTCACAGGCCCTTTCCAGGCAACAAGAATTTTTCACATGTGCAGAAGCAAGTGACTACTCCTGCATTGGTGCCCTTTTTGAGAGCTATTTCAGTGATGCCAAGGCAAACTGAGGGAGTCTCCCAAACACAAGCTTAACAGAATTCACTGCAGAGACACTGATGCTGGCTCTCTGCAAACCAGTTAGCACTATGGAAGCAGTAATTATCTTATTTTCCTTTAGCCAGATTATTACAGCTCCACCTCACTGGACAGGATAAGACTTAGCTGTACCAAAGTACTGAATTAAGATCTTTACTAACCAGGAGCTTGCGATCTCTAATTATGTCTGGGATAAAACAATAACACAATAACAGCAGTGCAATAAAGCTTGGCCTTATTCCAGTTACCTCCTCTCATAGATCTTTCTTAGCCTCAAGGTCTTTCTCTGTATCATGACAAATTACTCAGCACTGATGACTGTACAGTAATGTTTAATAAAACTAAAATCAAGACCCACCCAGCCGTAGAGCTCTCCTTAAAATGTCATGTGCATCGATTCAGACACCAAGTGAAGGACTTACCCTGGGCAGCAGAACAAGCTCTGGTCAGGCCCACACACTGCCAGTCCTGCAACATATGCTACGACCAGTTTGGATAGGAGTGGGAGCAGCCAGAGTGAAACCGTGCAAAATTCTTCTTCCAACACTCCCCTCCAACAGCATCATCACCCAGTCTGCCAGCCAATTCTTAACTGCTAATCATTATCACCAGCTCCAGCACCACCTGCACGTGCTCTTCTAACCCTTTCACCCAGAACTCTTCCTGAATCCACTCCTTTCCACACATTTTTTCTTTCTAACAGATATTTGCCCTGACAAGAGCCATACGCTTTAAAGCTGCAAGTTGTCACTTCATTTCCATAGTTATCTCCACACCCCATTCACAGCAGAAGAATGATAGAAGACGAATCTCCCTGAAACATCTCTTTCCAGCAATGCATTCATCTCCACTGATACACTCTGTCCCTGAGCACTCACTCCTTCTACTAACTGAAAGAGAAAGAATTAGCAAGGAAAAAAAAGCAAAGAAGAAAAATAACCTATGAGACAGGTGCAGGAGATAGTGAGTTTTTATGTTCACCTGACTACAGAACAATAAGAAGCAGAGGGTTTGGAGAATAGAAGCACAGCTTAACATGAAGTAAAAATCAATCCAGATAGGGGAAAATGAAGCTACAACAGTAGGAAAAAGCCTGGTGGATGGAAAAGACAAATAAAGACAACAGTGAGGAGAAGAGACGCAGAAGTGATGTGCCAGACATTACAATGCAGTCAGCAATATCTTGCTTTTAAGAATTACTGACAAAGAACATACGTATGAAGTGCGATTAGGAAACACAACACACAAGTAAAAACAAACAAGCATGTGAAGGTAAGCAGAGTCTTCTAGATTATTTCGCTGTGCAAGATGACAATACACAGATCCCATGATTTTCGCCGACTACAGCTGGCACAGCTGCAGTGCGGTATAAAGCTATACAAAGATCTGCTAAGCCTGTTCGTAAGGATATCCCTGCTCCATCAATATACCGTTACCTCAGGAAGCACCCTGGTAGAACTACACTGCTCCCTAACCCACAACAGAAGAGGTATCTGCACCTCAGTCCCTTCTGCAGGAATCAAGCTGCACCCAGATAAAGGCAGTACCAGCAACGATCTGAATCATTCCTTGTAATCCCAGATGAATCTGAGCAACAAAGTATATAACTTTAATGCACATAAGAAGGCAACTCTGCTTTTAAATTACCTGCTCTGGAAGGGATTCTGATCAGACCTATATGGACTAAAGAGTTATGCTAATGATTCCCATACACTGCGCTGTGCTTGCATAAAGCACAACTTGTCTTAATTCCCCTTTCCAAGTTAATTTTAGTGTGTGAAATACATAACATCTCCATGTCTGCAAGAATTATATAGGATATATCAGTATTATTACTTTGATTGACTACCTATGTTTTCTAAAATTCAGATTCTATTTATAATATGGTATGTATTTGAATCTCATGCTTGGGTTAAGGTTAATTTTGAGGTCAATGTCATTCTTTGAGAAAAACTGAACAGTTAACGTGTAATCATTTTTGAAGAACAAACCTGCTTTTAATATCACTGTTTCTTTTATTCCTTGGAGAGTTTATCTACCCTTGACCACAGCAGTTTAGTAAGACTGGTCAGCTGAAAAAGAGATGAGATTTTAATCATTAGCATGCTTTCAAAATCTGAAAAGACATTTTCCCCAATGCTCCCCAAACATTTTGTGAACCAAAACCAAGCTCATGAAAGCAGAAGTATATGCAAGCTGAAATCTTTTAGGGGTCTACAGAGTAAGTATAATGTACATTGCGTTAATTGAAGAAAGGTTCCTCCATGCAAGAAACTGCCCATCGAAATGCTTCATCGTGGGGGTTAGGTTCTTTTTCTTGAACGTTCCTTTATTATTAGGAGATAACTTAATTTTTTCTTACATTTACGTTGACTTGCCGTGGATACTGGAGCAAGAAAGCAACTTCAGGGGAAACTCAGAAGTTTAGATTGCATGTCCCAGGAGTTCAGATAATTTCAAAAATTCACCTAGGTAATGTACACAAACTCCTGGGATTGCAATATAAAAGTCATGAAAAGATGGCTTACCTCAGCAGTTCATCTGAACAAACCCAGCTCTAAACTGTTTACCATAAGTTCATACTGTAAAAGATAATCTTTCAACAAATCTGAACAAGATGAACAGACCACTGACAAACCGAAAAATGGCAAAATATATTTAACCAGCAATTCATTGTAAACTATTTTGGTATTCCTGTGGCATTAATGTATCTCTGCGGAAGGGACACTACGAAAGAACAAGAGATACAACTCTAGACTTAGAGAATTTTATGGGATGAGAGACCATCTCAAACTATATAGGCTTTTGGCCTACAGGTCTTTGCCAAGATGATCTACTAATTTGTGCAACTGCTGGCAAAGTTCTGTACAGTTTAGTCTGGCTGGAGGAGTGAGTATACATATGTATGTCCTGCACGTGCTGAAGAAACAGACTCAAACATAACTGAGGCCCCAGTAGCCACAAATTCCTACCAAATTAATCCTTTACGTTCTCTTTGGATTCCTCTTAAATCTAAAGACTTGAGAACAGTTTTGCCAAATATCAGAACAGCAGAAAGTAACAGTTATTGTCTATATGACATGAGCATGCTTCTGTCTTCAGGATATCAAATATCCAAAAGCAGCAGAAGTCTACAGCATATGAGCTGCAAATAATGTTACAATGACATGAGATTCTCCTTAAGGCAAAAAGGAAATAGGCTGTATCTTTCAAATTGATAGTTCATCCCTCATCTTGCATGTATTTGCTTACACTGATGTTGGAAGTTGAACTGCTTGCAACTGGTTTTTAGATTGCTATAGGACATGTCAGGAGTGAAGTAACACAGGAGTATCATGCATGATGAGCTTGCAAGTGTTACCTTGTATTACAGAGCAAGGAACACAAGACCCAGCTACTACAGCGTACAGCAAAAACTTCCATCTTACAGGAGTTAAAGGAGAAACTCAAGCAATCACTGTTTGCTAAAGCAGAAGAATAACAGATCATTTTTAGCTTAAGACCAAATCCTTCAGCAGGAAGAGTACATTACCACGAAGATCATCAACTCCTACCTGGACAGAAGTCTGCTTAGGTACTGACTGATAAGGAGTAAGAAATGGCCTTAAATCCTAGCCTGTTCTACTTAGCTCAGTCTTCCAACTACTACAACAGCCAGAGGCAACCAGTTCCTCATCCCAAGAGCAATGCTTCTTGTTCAGATAATCAATCTGCAGGTAGCTGCACTAGGAATTAGGCATCAGCTCCACCATGCTCCATTCTTACTTCTTTGCACTGGCATTTGTGCAATCTTTTTTCTAAATTAACTCAATTCACTGAATATAATAATAATAATAATAATAATAATAATAATAATAATAATAATAATAATAAAGCTTTCTTTTTTCAGAATAATGATTGAAATCAGCAAATCAGCTCAACTAATGGTTCAGCTTGCCCCAGAGCTGCTACATGGAAAGGAACAGCAGGTCCCAGACAGAAGAGGCAGGTCTAGGAGCCTTTCCCCTTTGGTAATGGTGAGGTACAAGACCAGCTCACTCATCACAAGTGACCACTGGGACTGCAAGCATGGCTTCAGCAGTTCCAACATTCTTACACTTCTAGGGTAAATCATGTCAGAGAATCACTTCCTAAACATGCTTCTCCCTCACCTTCAATGGGACCAAAGGACAGTGTCAGTCTGTTGGCCATTATATGAAATGGCCCCCTGGTGTCCTACCTTTATTCCTCCATACCAATAAAAAGGTCTGGATCTACCCTCCCTCATCTTCAGCACAGCCCTGAATCTGTACTAGGTCTCAGGGAGTCACACAAAAAGCAGGGGCAAAGAACTGATTTGGCTGAAAACAATTCACACACTTCCATTATTTTTTTTCAGATCAGTTTTCAGCCATATTGTATGGCTGTGCAGAGGTGAGTGCTGGCACAAGAAGGCAAAGAAAATGTTTGGCTCAGAGAGGGTGGGATCAGCTCCTTCTACAGCAGCTGAATGCTTAGGATAGCTAAAAGTGATTATGGAGACATTTCATGTCTTGATCAACCACGGAAAGGAGGCCTGCAGCCCTTCCTTATGCCCCCAGGCTACAGCACAAATTTATAGAGCATTTGCAGAAGCACAAATTTAAAAATCCACTTTGCTCAGGCACAAAGCTAAAACTCCAGCCTAGCCCTCTGCTTCCAAAAGTAGCTCAAATTTGTTATTCACAGAAACTATGAAGGAAGGGTTTCTCTGTACATACACCTGTAAAATCAAGATGACAGCACTGTGGAATATTCTATTAAGCTGACAACATTTCTCATGTATATTTTGGCTTGTTATACAGTTCTGTGCTTGATATTTGTAAACAAAAACAAAACTGACATAAATAAAGGATTTTTCCTCTTTTTTTTTCATGGCATAATTCTTGGAACCTTGCCATACTTGGAAACAACAGCTCCAGAAAGTCAGTGCTTCCACCAAGCTGGAGCTCCACAGGAGGCAGATAGGATGTAAAGTCCTGCTCTAAAGCAATCTCTATGATATGAAGTACTTTATTGGCCTGTCGAGCTAGCACACAGCACACCAAGGGTCATGTCGGTACTAAAGGAAGAAGACTAGAAACCTTTCCAGTATTACTGTTTTCTTAGAATAAAGTCCGACAAATACTAGTATTGAAAAGGCTGTAGGAAAAACAAGAGAAAACTTCCTAAGAAAATCAAAGTGAAGTGAAAAGGCATACCTGAAGGCTTCATCAGGCAGACACACCTACTAAGCTAATAAGTTACAAAAAGTATTGAACAAACCAAAAATTTTAGATTTCAGGTTTTAGTCTGGAGAAGAGGAGGCTCAGGGGAGACCTTATTGATCTCTACAACTACCTGGAAGGACATTGTGGGGAGCTGGGGGTCGACTTCTTCTCGCAGATAACTAGCGATAGGACAAGAGGGAACGGCCTCCAGTTGTATCAGAGGAGGTTCAGGTTGGAAATTAGGAGACATTTCTTCTCAGAAAGAGCAGTCAGGCATTGGAACAGGTTGCCCAGGGAGGTGGCACCACCATCCCTGGGGGTGTTTAAGGAAAGGTTGGACCTGGTGCTTAGGGACGTGGTTTAGTGGGTGACATTGGTGGTAGGGGGATGGTTGGACCAGATGATCCTGGAGGTCTTTTCCAACCTTAATGATTCCATGAAAAACCTTTAGAAAAGGCCACAAGCAGTGCACACCATCATTAAATAAACTGGGAAATTTTAGGAATGCTAATCAAAAAAGTTTTTTAAGTATTTGATGTCATGATCCCTTACAAAAAGCAATGGTTTTCACAGTAAGAAAATGTGTATACAACATCAGAAATACTTACAACTACTCCACTCTTGGTGACAGTTTCCCGGTACGTAAAATTGCACACTGCCCAGGCTAGGTAATACGTGGACATGAGAGGGGTCTGTGAAAAGTGATCTGTAACCCATCCATCTTCTTCAAAAACAGAAGTTTCAACTGGCATGTTGGACAAAGATATATAAGTTGCTTGATGCCTGATGCTGATTTTGAAAGTGGCCTTGTAGATGGGCTCATCGAAGCAAGGAAAGGCTTTTCTGGCATGAGTAGGAGAAAACTGCGTAACACCAAGAAACCTGGAAAAGGGGCAAACAAAAAACAACACAGCTGTTATCGACTGTGACCAGCACTCTATTCACAGACATACTAAATACGACATTGCTTGACTATTGTGGTTTAACAACAAATGCAACAGTACAACCTATAGAGTGTCTGAACACTGCTTTATCGTTGTAGCCTTTCTTAGCATGAATTCTTACTACCTGTACTGTAACACAATCAATATAAAGTAACAGCCTACAAATTTGTAGGAAATTTGCAGGCAGCACCCTGATGAATAATGAATAATCCTTTGCCTCATATGAAACTTTGGGTTCTCACAGCAATTCTGTTCTATATGTGAAAAAGTTGGCCAATATTGGTCACACAATGCAGAACAAGTAAGCACAGTCCTCAGTTAAAGCCAGGATTTAGGAGCCTTCGGGGGGCTTGCTCTACCCCGAGACACTGACAGCACACTTTGCCTTTCTTTGGACATTACAACTTATGACCACGTCGCGTACTCAGGAGGGTCGTTGTTTTCCTCTGTTGATTGCTTCTTTACTGGCTGCATGCAGGTCTGTGACACGCTATGATACAGCACTAATGTTACTGTGCAAGTCCAGGAAAAACATTCTGGGACTTTTGCAAAATTACAAATACAAACAAATGATTTAAAAAGCACAAAGTAGTTTACCTTTTTTTCCACAAGTGCTTTTCTTTTGTAGTGTATTTTATAAAGAACAAATACACGTTGTCAGTTAATGGGTTAAATCATGAAAAGATCTCTGAAGAAGTCAAAGGCATTTATAATGCCATTGTATCGAATGGGAAAGCTTTAGTTTGACCAAAAGAAAAAATAAAATTATCTGCAACTATTTGCTTTGGAACTAAGCATATATTAATGCAGACATGGAAGAGGAACATTTGTGGGTAGAGATTTTCTCCAAATTTACACCATTCAGAGAAAATCCATGTGGGATGATCTCTTTGCAGAAACAAGGAGCTACACTTAAAAGGTAGAACAATGGGGTTCAATGGGAATATTTTCTGGAGGCACACAGGACAAGAAAATGACTACGATCTAACTGCGTAAGCGCAAGTATGTAGGCTTTTTGAGAGGTATTGAATCATGTCTCTGTTTTCAAGGTTCCATCAGCGAAAATAACCACGCAGTTTTAGATACCTGATAAACATTTGTCAGAATTTTAGAGGCTGATTTATCATCTGTTATTCCTCTGGAGGAAGAGGACAGGTGGATATGTTTGATGAAATGAAAATGGTGGGACCTATTATTAACTAGTCCATAAGCATTATTCTCCATTACGATACTCCCAAACACTGAGGGAGAAAAAAAAATAGGCAACTTTTAAGGAAAACAAAATATCTATTTTTTTTCCTAAAACTTCTTCGGTTTAATAAATATTTAGTAGCATTCTTTCATAAAAACAATGAAGAAATAAATTTCTTGAAATGTTACTTTTATCTCGCTATAGCGCATCTGTGCCTGATAGAACCACATCATTTCTTGGTGAAATGATCACCTCTTTCAGAGGACTTTTTTTTTTTTTTTTTTAACATGAAGTTTTTTTTACCACTGAAGGTTTTACCATTGGTCTTTTGTCTAAAACAAAAAGCCTTACTTGGTTAGTAATTACTGAAGGAATTCAGCATGTCGTATTCTTTTAACTAACCCACATTTTATAATGAGACAAATCATAATTCTTCATAAGGTTGCTAGATATATGGTAAAAAGTTGATGCCAGGTATTTCAGTGTTAATCCAAAAAAATTCCATTATTATCAGTGGATTTACACTAGTGCAACAAAGCCAAATCAGCCAATTAAATGAAGCAAAGCAACTTAATTTATATGCAAAGTATTTCAAGTGGACCTGATTCTGCATTCTAGGCACACTCTGAGCAGCTAGGAGTCAACAGTAGCTTCAAGTGAGCATGGAAAACTGTACCTGCCTGTTATTAATAAAGCAAGAATGATGAACTTTCCTCTGCAATTAACAATTTTAATGAGCTCAGACAAACATGTAAATGCATACTTTGGGACTACTGTATAAATACAGATACTCTCTAAAAAAGGAGTATTTTTCTTCCACTTTTTGGAGACTGCATCAGTAGTCTTGTTATGAGTTAGGCCATTGATATAATCTCCACACCAGAGTAATAAAACCTGGTAAACTCTGCAGCTTCTGTCTTCACACAGATAGATGCATATATCCAGATAGACGTAACTGGGCAAACATCGGGCAGTCAATATTTCATACTAAAAATACACCAGCTACCGATAACTGTGATATTTATAACATGCATTACTATCAAATATTGATTTGCTTGTTGTGCCATAAAGTAAAAGAAGCAGAAAGTTAAAAACTGCTTCGCAAAGACTAAACTGTCGTGCATGTCTAAAATAAAATAGTCTGTGTTTTTCTATTTCTCTCTGCTTTAGGAAGAAAACCGAGCAAAACTTCTATACCACAGTGCAAGCGAAGAGCAGGTTGAGTAATTCATCCACGTCTCTACATACTTCTCTGGGCACTGACATTTTTATCTCCAATTCCCCAAAATATTACCATAAAAAGTTGTACCTCTGGGAATGACAGCCTTGCAGCCTCTCTTCTCAGCATACCCACAGCAGTAATTTGCAGGTATTTTAATTCCACCTCATCTATTAAAGGAAGACATGTGTTTCCTCAACAACCTATCTATTTTGACATCTTAGTTGTTATAAGATGGAAGAATATGTCTGTTTGTTTTGTCTGAATGATGTAAGATTCTTTTTCTTTTTCATTTATGTCAAAGTTTGATGTTCATTTAAATTATGTGTGCATATTATTATGGTACTGTACAGTATCTCTGCATTAAATGTTTGTTGATTCAGTAATAGTAAATTCTGGCACATGATGCAAAATAAGTTTGTAGCTCATCACTTGCACTTCACTATTCAATTAAAGTATTAAAGATTTCAGTAAGAAAATAGATACTTTCATACTACTATAAACATCTTAGGCTAAATTATGAGTTTCACCTGTGAAGGGCACAGTAAATGAACTAACTTTACAAAAAAAAAGAAAAAAGGAATTATAAAGTGATAAAGTGAAGGCATTACTATGATTGTGAAGCCTCACAGTTAACCAGTTATTTAGTCCTCATGTACACAAAAAGTGGAAAACAATGTATGAGATCCTTTCACAGCAACCACTACTCCAACAATGTTGCTGTATTTTAGTCGAATATAAAGATGTCAAAAAGCTAAAGTTCTGCTGGAATATCAGGGTCCCTGAGGGCATGAGAGGAGTCTTTCTGTCTACCACAGCAGAAACTCTCCACGTTTAAGGGCTACAAATGGTTATATGCATTACATTAAAAATGGGTTATTAATCAAAATGCAAATTGTTACACTGCAAGAGCACACTCCGAACAAAGAAGTTTCGTGGTTTAGAATGTGTACTATTTATTTCATATCACAGAGAGTCATTAAGCCTGTGACAATTCAAAAGGAAAAACAGTATTTCTATTGAACACCTGAAACTGTAACCATGAACTGATTACAGTTTTATAAACAACATTTTACTGAAAGAAGTGTGAGCTGCTGTAAAGAAAAAGTGTCAGGGATCTCAAGATAACAATGCTACCTTACACAAGGTAAGGATCTTGCCCAATATGACTTTATTCGAGTGTATTAAAGCTGAAAATATTTATATTGAAAAGTTACACAAAAAGTTACTGAGAAGCACATTTTACCATTGCCTTCCACCCCTGTGCCTTAAACTGTCCTGATGAGTCTAAAAGTTAAAAAAAACTTTTTTTTTTTTTTTAATCATAACTGGAGCATCGACATGGAAGTACAGTGCAGTAACTTTGGGGAAATGTCACTGCAGCAGAGACTTGGCAGTTCGACTACTTGCACGTAAAGTTAAGATGCGCAGGAATGCTAACAGTTAGATAACTTACTGGGTTTGGAAAGTGAATTATACCCCCTGCTGTTACCAGTCTTGTTTTCTGATTTGCCTGTTTCCATACAGGTCCATTAAAACTTCTGATTACCAACTCACTAACTCCTCAGTGACAAAAGGCATTTTGTCTGTATCTTCTACAGCCGTACTTTTCCAATTTTTCATTTCATTTCACTGCAGTGACACATCACACAAATAACTCCAATGCCGTTCTCAATTCCAATATCAGAGTGTTTAAAACTGTCAACAATCACAGTGACAAAGGTATGTTTTAATCCAAGGGATGTAGATTTGAGCTGGGGAGCTTGCTTTTTCTGCCTGACTTACTTTTTTTTTTTGCCCTATTCTTCCAAGTGTAAACTCTTAACTTTGCAGGAAGTACAGAACTGGGAGAGAACCCGTCACTGCATGGATGTTTCAAGAAAGGGCAGATTATAAAAAGAAACTAAATCTAAAAGAACAAACGCTGACACGACGATCAAGAACCCATCCCATCCTTTGTTTGACAAAGTTTGACAGCAGTTAGAAAACTTTTTTTTTTCCTTTTAAATAAAGCCTCTCTGCCTGCCTGCCTGAACGGGGGCTCCCCTGTGACCTGCCCGCCGTGACAAGTGCCCAGGCGGTGACCCCGCTGCCTCAGCACCCTCGGGCACGGCTCAGGACCGGGCCCGGTGCCACCTGCACCAGGTAGCACCGCCCAGCTTTGCTCCGCCACTGCCTGCGAACCTACAGCGGCTCAGCTGCACCAAGCAGAGCAAATCGGTCCGTGGCACGCGAAATCCCACCCCACCGCCTTTTTTCTGTAAGTATTGAAGTAAAGAGCACTGAGAGGGGCGCTCAGCCCCCCACCATCCCCAGCAGCCGCCGGCTCCTAGCGCCGGCCCAAGTTCCTCACGCCCCCCCGGTCCCCCCTCACCTCCTCTCGCCGTGCAGGACGTAGGAGCTGCGGAAGAAGCCGAGCAGCTCGTTCTCGATGAGGGCGTTGTAGATGATCTTGAGGTTGTAACTCCGCTGCACCTCCAGGCTGCGGTTGAGGACGACGACGAGGACCTGGGTCTGGGGGTAGAGGAAGGAGCGGGCCACCCGCACGGCGCCGGCCAGCTTGTCCTCGGCCACGCGGACCGCCTCGATGTGCATGCGGTGGGCGTGCAGCACGATGTAGCGGCTGGCGTTGCGCACCTCCAGCTGCACGTTCACCTCCCCGCAGAAGGTGAAGTTCTCCATGAAGGCGCTCAGCATCAGGTTGTAGTGCAGCGGCCGCAGGTGCCGCGGCAGCCGCGGCCGGGCCCAGGGAGGCAGCAACCTCCGCCGCTGCCACTCCTCCTCCTCCTCTTCCTCCTCCTCCTCCTCCTCCTCCGCCGCCGCCGCCGTCGCCTCCCCGCCCCGCGCCTGCTCCTCGGGCTCGGGCCGGCCGTGGGGCTGCCCGGCTCGGGGCGGCGGGCGGGCCCCCCCGGGCAGGCTCCCGTTGCCGCCGACCCGCGGCGGGCCGTCGGCGGCGGCGCCGCACTCCTCGAAGCGGACGCTGAGCAGCACGGCCACCATGGTCACGGCCAGCAGCGCCAGGATGGAGACGGCGAAGCCCAGCACCAGGCGCTTGTGCACGGCGATGTGCCGCTCCGTCGTGCGGGGTCTCGGCCCCGCCGCCTCGGCCCAGGGGCCCGGCGGCAGCCCCCGGCTGCCGTTCCGCAGGGCGGCCTCCTCCTCGATCATCATGGGGGTGACGGGCGGCCGCTTCTCCCGCTTCTCCTCCAGGGCCATCACGGCAGCGCCGCCCCCGCCTCCCGCGGGGCCGCCGCCCCCCGAGGGGGCCCCGAAGGCATGGGAGGCTCCGAGGTGGGGGGGCCCCTCGGCCCGGGGCGGGGGGGGATCCTCGGCCCGGAGAGGGGGGCGCACCGCCTCTCGCTCACTCCCTCACCCCCTCCCCGAGGAGCCGCATCACCCTCGCCGCCGGCAGCCCCGCCGGGGAGCGACCCCCGGACGGGGCGGGGGGGGGGGGACGGGACGGGACGGGGTCGGCAGCGGGGGCACGGGGCGGCCGCGGGCTCTCGCCGCCGTCCGGCCGCCGGAGCCGCTCCTGCAACTTGTGCGGCTTCTGCGGGGCACTTCAGCACATGCCGGGGAGCGCACCCCGGCACCCAGGGGGAGGGCTCAGCCGCCCCGGCCCCCCCGCTAGCGCCGCCGCCGCCGCCCGCAGGGAGCTCTCCTCCCCCCGCGCCCCCCCGAGCCGCCGGGGCCGGGGTCGGGCTCCGCGCCGGGCCCCGGCAGCGCCAGAGCCATGCGAGCCCCGCGCCGCCGCGCAGGGCCCCCGGGAGGCGGGCAGGGGGCGAGGGTCGCCCCCGCGGGGCTCGCCCGGCACCGGACAGCGGCGCCGGGCCCGTCCCTGTCCCCGTCCCCGTCCTCCTCCTCCTCCTCCTCTTCCTCCTCCTCCTGGCGGGGCTGGCTCCGGAGAGTCACTCCTCGGCGCTCCGCTCTTATTTTGGCTTTTCTGTCTCCTGCAGGTACAGAGCGCTCTCCCGGCTGGCTCGGGCAGAGGCAGCTATATATAGGCACCGGGGAGAGGCGAGGGAAGGGAAGGGATGGGAAGGGGGGAGAGGCGGGCAAGCCCCGCCGCCCCTCGCCTTCAGCGGCTGCCGGCGGTGACGGCGGCGCCCCGGGGGAGCGGGCGGGGGCGGGAGGCGGGGGCGACACCGGGACGGGGGCGACACGGGGACCGGGGAGACACGGGGATGGGGGAGGCTTTTCTCCGCTCTGCCACCCGGGGAGGTCGCCGAGGCTGCGGGGGGAGCCCCGGAGGTGGGCGAGGGACGGTGGTCGGGGGACGGGACGGCCGGCTGCAGCCCCTCCGAGCCGTGGGGTTTCCCGGGGCTGTGCTCCCCGTGTGGATACAGAAGGTTGGCACTGTGTCAGATTCATACGGACTTAATAAAGAGCCGCCGACTACACATTTGGACGACAATAGTGCTGTCATGCTAACGCGGGGATGGAGCCGGAAAAAAAAAAAAATACTCCGCTCAAATCGATAGGATTAATATGCCGAGAAAAATCACTCCCTAAGTGCTGGCTGGGACTTGCAGCCATCCCCACGCCGTTACTCCGCGGCCCCAGGACGGGCTTCTCACCCCTGCTCGCCCTCCAGCCCGTGCTGAACCCCGCTTCTCGGCTGGAAGTATTTAAGGATGCGTTAAATGCTGCCTGGGGGAATGCACCGACACGTGGCTTAAGGAGTCCTAGGAGTGAACCCCAGTCTGGCGAAGTAACTTACTGAAAAGTGATTTACTGAATCTGAGCCCACTTCTTCCACCTGCTCCCCCACCCCCTAACTTGTGCATCTAGGGACTGCAAAAACGCAGAATTAATCTACACAGCGGGGATCTAGATCAATGTCTGAAAACATCCCCGTTCTCCTTATTTTGCTTGCATACTTCAAAAACTCTTTTTTTTTTTTTTTTTTGGAAGCTCTTTAGCGCCAATCTTGTAAACAGTTACATATGTGTTTATCCGCGGCACTCAGTCCTATGGAATATATGCCGTACATCAAGTTAAATGTGTACATAATGATTTGCAGAAGAAGGGCCTTAATTTCCATAGTGAAGAAAATAATAAAAAGTCCTACTTTTCTTTCATAAGTAAAGCAAATCTGCACAGTTTCCTGAAATGGGCTGTATTAGCCATTTTACTTCCCGAAGGAATGCCTGATCTCTGTTTTCCCCAAATATACTATGTCTTTTGGAAATGTTATCTGACTTTGCATGCTGTTGTGGAATATGAATGATCATTTACTGACACATAAACCAGTTTAAGTCAGGAATATATTTAGGGCTGCTTTCCCTGGAAGGATCTGAGCCTTTGTTTTTATCGTGCAGCACGCTCTAACAAAGGCTTATAATTTCAAGTAGTCGTGATCGTAAATGTTGTGATACACTTGCTAAGTAGTTTTGTACATCCTAGGAGGACCAAAATTGCTCCATAACTAGCATTCCCACATATTTACTGTGGTGTTATTTAGCTGCCCACCTGTTATAACAGGACAAAGAGTAGAAATGTTTCATTATCTGAAAATAGTCTTCATTATTTGTTGACTGAAGTTTGAAGCAGAAAGGTAGGAAACTATTGCTATGTGATTTGGAAAAAAAAAAAAAGAAAAAGAAAAAGAAAAAGGAAAAAGAAACAAACTGACACTGCAAAATAAGATCCAAAGCTACAGGTTTTAAAATGTCAGTTTCTATATGTTTCATTAAACCCTCTAAAAGCGGGCACAAAAGAAGTGCCCGAGTGCTTTTAAGATTTTGTATGCAGGCTGTCAGTATCAGGCGTGAGTAGAAAAGGCAGCGTTTCCCTCTATCGCTTTCTGCAATGGGTTTCAAGTTGTGTTTGTTCCCATCAGGGAGACATTCAGGCAAAGATGTGCTTCAAGAATAGAAGCAGACCGGAATGAAATGGAATAGTTTGAGTGTCATTTATAACTATTTTGTAATCATATTTTTAATTAAATACAATTGAAGGCTCACAAGGCTCACAGATTAAGGTTTTGTGAAGCCTTCTCAGCAAAGCAGTGAGCTCTGGTGCCAGACAATTGGGCTGTGCTCGTTAGCTAGCCAGCTCCGCCACTTCTAAAGAGGAAAGCGTGGCTGCCTGTGACAGCACAGGTACATCATTCTGGCCTTCTTGATACACAAATAACAAATACATAACTCTCTGGACTGAGATCTTCCACAATCAGCTAAGGGAGTCAGTCACACAACTCAGCTTTGACAATACTAGTCTATAAATTGAAGGGCCAGTGTCAGAGAGGGTATGTAAAAGATTTAAGGTACATGCTAGTAAGAAGCCATGCGGCTAATTCCTTTTAAGCCAGGTTAAAATAGCACAGGAAAAATACTGGAGCAAGGCATGAGTGAGGGGAGTTAAGGCTCTTTATATTCACCTCCTGCTTTGGTCCCATTACTCAAAGTATCGAGAGGTCTGCAGCCACCCCATGGGATCCTTGTCAGTCTGGAGACTTATGATAAGAAGGTGCTGCTAGGAGGTACTGTGCTAAATAGCCCTTGTGCCTCAACTCATCTATCACTCTAAAACTGCACATTACTAGATTAACCTCTTCTTCATATTAGTAATGATGGGTTTCTAAAATTTAGCTAGACAAGATACAGGTCAACTGAGGTATTAATTTATTAATTTGTTCTCAAATGCTACTCTCTGCAAGCAGTTCCATGTGCAGGTTACTATATATAGCCAGTTTGATGAGAAATTACAATCACAAAGGCATGGGGTGCCCAAGAAACAATTTGTGTACATTTGGGAAAGATTCTTGTTTTTTTCTTTTGTCCACAGTTCTAAGCACACACGTGGACTTCATGGGTAGTGCCTCTGAAGCTTGCAATCCCTTTGGCCTTTCTGTAGAGTGCTGGAAAACACATCAGATCATGGATCATTTTTGCAGCAAAATCCTGATAATGACTCCCAGTTGTTCAAAACTTCCCCTAGGCCATCAACATCTTGTATGCAATCACATTTTATGAGCTCATAGGATTGGGTTTCAGTTACCCATACAAAATAAAAGAGCATATCTCACCTTAACCGAATTGCTGTGGAGATGGCCCTCTCTAGACAAGTATCAGAAGAAACACAGATAAACTTCAGACAATACAGCTTCCAATTCTATACCACTTTATACTATGGCCAGCAAAGAGGTGATGAGGGACCCCAATAAAGCTGTGGTTTATGTTATGTTAAGATTGCACACAAACACCACTCGGTATTCACAATGGTACTTTACAGTCTTGGCAGAAAAGCTCTATAAACGAGCAACTGTATTGTGTAGCATGCAACAGGGTACAGTTCATCCAAACAGAGGATCGGCACATTACAGCTTTCAGAGGCTGCCTAACTTCTGCTTTTTGACTTGGTTGATCTATCCTTCATTCATCCAGGTATATCAAAGTTTTACAGACAGTTTTATCTTACTGACCCACACACAAACACACACACAAAAAAATAATATAAAACAATACATTAAAAAAAAAAAACAGTAAAGGGCTCAGAAAATGTCTTTCTGTGCAAAGTCCAGGAAAAAAAATGCGCTAAAGTATATACAGAGAGGAATTACAGAGGAAAAGAGACCGAGTCAGCCCCCATCAGTCAGTGCTCCGCTGACCCTTTCAGCCTCAGTCAGGCATTTCTGTGGTCATAGCTGGATTTTCCTCACATACTTCAAAGTCAAGGCTACCCAAAGCTCTTCATCCCTTCTGTTTAAGTACTAAAACAGACCACACTCCACAGCCTACAAACATGTTGGTCAAAAACACATAAATAAGGTGACCTCCCAAAGTATTATGAACTACTCACTTCTCACAGACCCAGATTCCAGGTGGCTGTGACTTTCTACAGTCCTCGAGACCAAGTGGCAGCTAGGGAATTACAATTTTCCAGGCACAACATGTTACCTATAATCTGTTGGCTTTGCAACTTACTCATAATTACCCAAAGAAGAACCGCTGCAAACAGGGGACTGTTGTGTCCTCTTGAGGCTTGCAAGTGGGCAGAAAGGGATGAACTGGGACAATGGCCCTACATTCATGTGTTCTCTTTGTTATTTTCCAGAGGATGTTTTCAGTAACGTATCCAGTTTAACGTATTGCCTTGGTGAATACACCTTCTGTTACTTTAAATATTGCTGCTAAGAAAAATGCTAAGAGAAAGACTTTCTAATTAAAAGTCTAAACAGCCAAAGCACCGGATAGTAAAACAAGCTGAAACTTGGTGATTTGTGCTGGCTTGAGCATACCAAGAAATGGAGCCTGCCTTCCATTGTTCTCCTCTGCGTCAGCTGTAACCTAACTGTCCTCATGCTGCTTGCATAAATAACCGTTCTTACTTCAGTCTAGCAGCATTATGCTGTATTAATGTTTAGTTTGTAATTAGAGATGACCAGGTGACTAGATGCATCTTCAGCTTGGACAAATTCTATTTCCCCCTTTGTAAAGGAACAGTCGGAAGAGGAAAAGGCATGGTGCTGCATTATGCTGTGGATAAAACACTACAGAATGAGAAGCTGGAAGTTTACCAGAAGGTAGGCAGGCTCCTTAGTACCCTGGATCCTTCTCCTCTTCCCTCCCTTTTCTATCATCACCTCTTGCTCCTCAGTTGCCTCTCAGGTTGGAAGGAACATCTGAGGAGGAGGCATTGATGAAGTGTTGCCCATGTACCAGTAGGCCTCAGAGACCACCCACTGCTTCCCATTCTCTCTGTTCTTTGAAATAGTACTATCGCCATTCTCTTCCATGGAATTTTAGTCTGTATTACTATTCTACCAAATCCTAAAATACTTTTCCTTTTTTTTTTTTTTTTTTTTTTTTTTTTACTTAAAAGTCAATGTTTTTAAACCTAAAATCTTAGGATAAGAATATCTACTTTCATATGAGAATTGAAAAGTATTTTAAATTTCCAAATTAAGTGACTGAGATTCGTTATTTTTCCCAGATGTTCAGTTTTCATATTTGCCCATGTCTATTCAGCAACTGATTCGTCTTTTTCTTCCATTCATTTCTTTTTCCTCATTTAAGCAGCAATTTAAGGCGGAAAACAAATGTCCTCATTCTTCACTAGCAAGTTTTAGTTAAAGTATATTTAAATTCCTTTACGATTTTTTTCTCAGTCTTTTAAACACAGCTTCTTGAAGATTTTTTTTCCAACTACAAGCCATTTCAGTTCTACCAATTCAATAAAGAGATGTTGCTAGTAGTGGGGTGCAGAGCGTAGAAATAAGTTTGTTTCTTTCACTGATTACACTTAAAACTGGCTAATTGGAATCAATTAGTGGTAAGAAGTTAGTCTCGGGGGAAAACAAGAATTTGTAGAAACTCCAGATTATGTTAGAAACCAACATTTCCCCACCTAGATCATGTCATACCTGCTAGTTCAGCACCTTTTCACGGAAAAAAAAATACAAGGAACACAGTAGATGACAACCTAAAGGTTTATTTCAATTGAAAATTGTTTTTAAACATTTTGAAAAAATATCTGTGGGTAAGTTCTTTGTCCATTTAACTCTGTAACACAAGTTCATAATTCTGGTGTTAGGTATGCATTCAGAGTTTAGCATGTTTTGTAAAGCATTATAAACATGATGTGAACTGTTTTATTTCTTTCAGTATCCCATTTTCCAGATGAGCAAAGAATATGGAGGTCACCTCCTGGTGCTGCAAAGCGGGAGAGTCCCTCCTCACACAAGAGTGCTTGTACTTCACCCTGCCCTGCCTCACTCCCTAAGTGAGTATGTGAACATATTCATTCAGCCCCACCATGCCCAGTCATAACCTGTTACAGACCTCCGGAGTTATTGTAAGGGTACACACACTCATCTTCACTTTCTCAGTCAAAACACTTAGGGGTCTGTGACTTGCCAAATGTCCTGGATAAGTGTAAAAACAGACAATTTTGGAAGAAATGAAGAAATCTAACACCTGAGGGAAATACAGCTTGCAACAGTCCTTCAGAAGGGATGACCTGTAAAACAAACACACTTCTGCAGACAGGATCGTTGGGAATTTCCTCAGTCAAAATTCTTATTGACCCTAAACATTCTCTGGACAAGGGGTGTTGTAGAAAGAGGGGGCTGAACTACAGCAGGGTGGAGGGCTTTGGCCAATTGGACAGGAGTGCTTGCATCTGCTCCTTTTGTCCAGAATTTGCCTGGGTTTGCTTTTACTGCGATTCTGAGTAATAGACGCTTTTATTTCCTCGTACAGTGAATAATGTGAACAAATCGAACAAGGTCTTTGAATGTAGAATACCAATTATTGACTTTAAAAAAAAAAATTTTAACTGTTTCCAGTGATAGGACTATTCTTAATGCATCAGCAGTGCTTAAACTTTAACCGATGTGTAAAATCTCTTCTAATTCTATATTTCTCTCTTTCAAGCTAAACATTAGTCGCTTTGATTTCCAGGGTGATTTCAAAGTCTCTTAAATTTCATGAAGCATCAAAATACATTGACAACACATCCAATTATTTGGTGGCTCCCAGAGCACGCTGTCAGGTATTCAGTAATACTGCTAACTTCACAGAAAAATACCTTAGAATCACTTTAAGGATTTTTTTCTTAACATATTGGTACCACTTTAAGTATTTCTCTGAAAGTAAACTCCTGCCCCCTATTGCCCTTAATAGCACTAATCCTACTGGCACACACCTCAGAAGGAATAAATATTATAGCGAGTCCAGTTTGGAAAGGCTCAGAGTTAGTCTGATATCATCTATTTAATTATGTCGCAAGTTTCATGTCACCTACCTACAGAACAGTCCTGGCCGGAGATGACTGCTGATTTCACGTTAGAAAAGTGTTAATCTGACCACTCACTTGCAACTCTGAGCTCAAAAGGATTTTCATGATTAAGAAGTTTTTAGTGAAAATTCTTACTTGTTATCAAACCAGCAAGGTTTAACCCCTGTCGGTAGAAAATTCTCGATCACAGAAACATGTTATTTCAGAGAATTTGTTTATAAAGTAAGGCCAGAGCACTCAACAACAGAGGCATCAAAATTCAACAATCAAAATATTCCAGTAGAAAATTCGTTCACACAACAGACGATAAATAATTCCTGGTGTCATATCTCTTCCCAACGTGACTAATAACTGAAAAGAAGATTTCAGCTTTTAGTTCATCTGAATTTTTTCCTTCCTTAGAGAAGAAAATTAATTAACTACATTTTGATCATAATTATCCTCCTTCAGATTCTGGAACTGTGATAAGTAGATGACCTACGTCTCATTCATTCTCTTTAAAACTTAACTTTTGATGTGGGATGGGGGCAATGAACCATTTTTGCCGCTTTATAGCTTTAAGGCTTTTCACAAAATAAAATTTAACTGACAATAAAGGAAGTGTGCTCCTAATTAAAATAATATTGATTCAGCATATGGTATTTTGCCTTTGGTTTTCACTTTTTATTAGCCAAGTTGTCACTTTTCTCTTTAGTGCCACCTTGTGGGTCAGTCAGCTATAAAAGCACATGGATCCCTCCGGCTGCACTAAAACCAGTCGGGATCTGGCATTCAGAGCCTCACAGGGATGGGGGGAGGCTGTGGGTGTAGGGTCTTTTTAAAGAAAAAAAAAAAACAGGAAACGAAAAGAAAAGAAAAAAAAAACAATAATGTACGGAGAAAATATTTGCAATACATTTATAACAGGTATGCAAGAAGACAGAACAATCTCTCTGGGTTTGAAAGTAATGGGATCTGCAGAAAAAAATCAATGCTCATTTACAGGATAATCATCAAACTTATCTTGGAAAATGTAAGTGGCAAGCTCTGGCTTGTGTGTTTTTTGCCACAAGAAAAATGCTACTGTATTTTACTGCCATTAGTTTTGCTACAGCTTTCCATGAGAAGCAAAGCTAGATAATTGTAAACTCCCACTAATCCCACTCTCAGAAAAGACAAATGATCAGATTCAACATCACAGGACACTTGCCTGTGAAATTCAGGGAGGATTTCCACACGGAAGCTTCAGATTCTGCTGATGATGAAGCACAGACACTCAAAAACATATAAAAAATTCAAAGTGTCAGGGGACATATATACTGCACAGGACATGCCAATTGAGATGCGGTTGGATTGTGGTCACGAGACTTGCTCAGTTATCCAGCACTAACAGCTCAGCTGTCCCCTAGCCTTACAGAACTGAGCAAACACGTCCTCATACATTACTGAGAGGAGCTGTGGACAGTGGAATTATGTTCAGGTTGGCTTCTTGAAAGCAGCACAGAGAGTTTCTGATGTTTCTAATTCTTAAAGAGACATTTTCTTTTTTTCCTTTTATTAACCCTTTTTGTTGCTTTTCTCAATGCCTTCTTAGGAAGCTACAAGAAAGCAACTTTTGTAGGTTATTATCCCCAAACAAAACATTCTTTGTTTTGTTCTACATAGGCATTAAAAGCAGCAAACCACTTTAAGGTTACAGATGCTGTATTTTCAGCTAGCCAGCTCCTCTGTGTTCTCTCTTACTAAATACAGACTCATACAGGAAAATAAGTCATCCCTGAAAATTTCTTGAACTCAATCAACTGGTCTTACATCAGGTATTCTTGCCAGTAAGGAGAGGGGTCATTTTTAATGATAGCTCTTGGGTTTCACCAAAATTAGATTTAATCCTCAAGACATATGATCTGGATGAGTGAAAGAATATGACAGTAGAAATGCAGTTTCCAATGATCAGATATAGCTGTTATTTAGATGGAAAGAGAGTGGGGAGCTGCACAGGAGTGCATGCCACAACAGACACCGAGGTTCAGTGAAATTTCCCAAGGATCAACAGCCCAGTGCTCAGCCTCTGCACCTGCACCCTAACAACAAGTCCATGCCTGCATTTTCTTCGAGTCTTAGTTAAGTTCAAAGACAATGAATTTAGTTCAAGCAAAGAGGATACAGTATAAAGGAGGGTCCAATGGGCAGCTCACTGGCCTGAACTGCAAATAACTCAGCAACTGGTTTCCCAGTACAGCCGCAGCCTTCTTCCATAGTCTCTGTGTGCCTGTTCCTCATTTGCTACCTTTATCCCAAACAGTGACACCTTTGGCGAACAGAGCTGTTCATGATTGCAAGGTGTCTGGATGATATACTCCGTGGAAATACTGAGACAGCAACGCCTGGCATAGCTGGTCACAATCCAAGTTTTGCTGTAAGCTGACCAGTCACCCTCTGCAAAACACTGATGGACAAATGGAGAAACTGGCTCCTCATGGCTTGGGCGGGCATATGCTTCAATGGGTAAAAAACTGGCTGGGTGACCAGGACCAAAGAATCATGGTCCACTTGGAGGCTGGTCACAAGTGGTGTCCCCCAGGGCTCAGCACTGGGGCCAGTTCTCTTCAATATGTTTACCAATGATCTGGACAAGGGTATCAAGTGCACCTTCAGTAAGTTTACAGATGATACCAAGTTAGGTGGGACTGTTGATCTGCTTGAAGGTAGGCTGAATCAATGAGCTGAGGCCAACTGTATGAGGTTCAATAGGTCAAGTGCTGGGTCCCACACATGGGGCACAACAACCCCATGCAACGCTACAGGCTGGGGGAAGAGTGGCTGGAAAGCTGCCTGGCGGAAAGGAACCTGAGGGTATTGCTTGATAGTCAGATGAATATGAGCCAGAATTGTAACCAGGTGGCCAAGAAGGCCAACAGCATCCTGGCTTGTATCAGAAATATTGTGGCCAGCAGGACTAGGGAAGTGATTGTCCCTCTGTACTCAACTCTGATGAGGCCACTCCAGAAACTGTGTTCAGTTTTGGGCCCCTCAGGATGCAAGAAGGACATCGAGGTGCTGGAGCACGTCCAGAGAAGGGCAGCAAAGCTGGTGAAGAGTCTAGAGAACGAGTCTTATGAGGAGCGACTGAGAGAATTGGAGTTATTTTGCCTAGAGAAAAGGAGGCTCAGGGGAGACCTTATCGCTGTCTACAGCTATCTCAAAGGAGGTTGTAGGGCAGGGGGATCAGTCTCTTGTCCCAAAAAGCAAGTGACAGGACAAGAGGAAATGGCCTTATGTTGTACCAGGGGAGGTTTACATTGGATATTAGGAAAAAAATCTTCACTGAAGGGGTTGTGAGGCACTGGAACAAGCTGCACAGCGAAATGGTTGAGTCACCATCCCTGGACGTATTCAAAAGATGTGTAGATGTGGATAGGACCATGGTTTAGTGATAGACTTGGCAGTGCTAGGTTTATAGTTAGACTTGATGATGTTAGAGGTCTTTTCCAAATGATTCCATGATTCTATGATTCTATGAAATGCTTCTTTACTGAGCAGAGAGGAGGGGGTAAAAGCAGTTACAAAAAATTCGTGTGAAGAACGACACACAAGTGGGAGAGCTTGAACCCTGTGCTCACATCACAGCAGTTGCTCAGGACACAGTGATGAAGACTGCTGTCACTGCATGGCTCCACCATCCATCAGCTACTCTTATCACATCTTCCCCACCCACACCTTCACATATGCCATATTAGCTTCAGTTACCAGGTAATTCTACATATTTACTGACACCAGAAGGCATGCACTAGCTGTCTGCATCTCTGAAAGTTGCACTGAGGAATGGCCACGTGCTTAAAAATGGACTTTGAGGTTTTGTGGGTTTGGTGTTTTTTCGCACTCTTGAAATCCTGAAATGCTGCAAAAACATCAGATGAAGTTTAAGTGGGGAGAGTGAGTATAATGGCATAATACAAATACTCTAAAGAAAAAAGTAATGGGATATCCAGGGCTGCAATCACGGTTCGTACAGAAAGTCCTTGAGCTGTTTTATTGTGAAATACTTATCACAACAGTGCCTGTTTTCTATGAGGGGTTTTTAAGCTCTGTTGCATTAGAAACAGCATACGTGCTGCATCTAACCTGCAGCTACAGTCACAACTAGCCAGATCCCACCATCAGGCAGTGACAGAGCCCAGACCCACTGGCTCTCTTGGTTTCCCAGTTTTGTAGGATTCTGACAATCTTGCCTGTCCCAGTGGTCAGACAGATTTTTTTACTCAAGTACCTCCCTCGCTGAAGAAACGGTACAATTTGTTTTTTAGAAAAGTTACACAAATAATCTTACTGATCCAGGATTTTGTTCCTATTCAAAATGCAAATTCTCCAAAGCCCAGGAAATTCCAATTTTAATACTGTATGCATATGCAAGTGGCAAACTTAGGTTTGCTAGACTGCAGGATAGGGAAGACTTTGCAATGTCCCCTACTTCAGTAAAAAACAGAGCCTTTCCTTTGCAATGTTTTTAGATACACTGAGTAGTAAATATCTATATATCCATATAGTGTATCGTCATGTGGAAGAGCTGTGATTCAGGTGGGTAGAGGTAGTCTAGCTGCTTTAAACACCGTGCTTTTCAGGCTCCTCCAAGATGTTTTTCAGCAAGGTTATCTGTGTGAGACAAAGTGCCACACAGAGCCTTCAGAGGTAAACTCAAGGTCTCTGTGCAGCACTGAGCTGAATCCCACCAAGGCAGCAGAAGCCTGTGCTAAGCAGCAGAAGCTTGCTGCACACGCTTGCAGTGAAGTCAAGCATTGCCATCCCATGCAGCCATCTCTAACCACATGCCTTCAGGGAGGCAATCCCTACAAATAACAGCTCAAAGTCACATGCTGCAGATGCAAGGGCTTGCAAGCTCAGCCGCAAGCCCCTACCCTAACCTCAGACACTCCAGTCTAGCCCTGTCATCTGAGGGCAGGGATGACCAGAGATGCTCTTTCCTGCCAGCTGTAGAAGAAGCAGTAGCTTAGCATCCCTCCCTATCCTCCTCCTCTTCCTTTGTAGCTTCCTAGCTCCCTACTTGGCAGTTTTCCTCTCCACATTGCTTTTTTTCACCACTCCTGTCAGCTTGTATCTCTGAAGCATCTCCAGGGCAGCCTGCAGCCTCACCACCTGCTGCCCCACGATGCCCAGGCAGCCCCCCCCCTTACAGCAGCTGGTTCAGAGCTGCAGCTTGATCTCAGCTAGGGGAGGTAATTAAGTCATTCATTAACCATCCTTGAGCTGTGGGCAGTCACAGTGTATTCACTCCATCTCCGGAACTGAGGGATGCAGTAGCATTTGTAGGTTATCACAGAATCATAGAATATCCCCAGCTGGAAGGGACCCACAAGGATCACCAAGCCCTGAATCCTGGATCCTGGCTCCACACAGGACCACCAACCAGGGCTAAGAAGCCCCAGTGCCAATGGGCTTTACATGCATATCTTTATCAAGAGCAGATGGAGGGTTAAACCTGGGTGAGGTTTTGGAAGGAATGTGCTTTTTTTATGAATACCATTTTGTCCTCCACTCCTTCCTAGAGCTGACAGCTTTTGCTCCAACCACTTCATCCTTCTTTAACTCCCTTGTCAATCCGCAGACATCTCACCTCAGTCGTAGTCTCCACTCCTCACATTCCTCATTGCAGCATCAATCTCCTGAAATGCCTTGGTGCTGAAAATCATGACGTGACGTTTACAAATAAGATTTTTATATGAGATTTCCAATAAGGCCTCAGATCTCACCATGAGGGCCTAAGAGTCTTTGTACAGCTAAAATATACCAAAGCATTTTTTTTCTGTTATTTTGATTCTGAAATGCACCACAGCAGAGGACAGTTTAAATACAGGAAGAAAACACTGCTCAGTTGTAAAGCTTCTCAGAATTAACTTTCTCAAAAAACATTTTTAAGGCTGACAAATCATGTGCAAGGTCTTTTCCCAAAGGAGAATTTTTCTTGGATTCATTTAGTAGTTGAAGGTTGTGTCATATGTCACTGGAAAGGTAATTTTTCCTAGTTTATGAAAAATGCCTTGAATTTGACTTTGCTGTCACAAGGGAATAATGATATCTATACAGGTAATAAACTGGCACACAAAGATTGTTGTTCATAGCTTTGCAAGAAGTTTACAATTTTATAGAGGATGATAGGAAGTAACAGGGTGAATTAATATCAAATATGCAATTTATTTATTCAGTGTCTACCTGACTCAGGTTTCCAGCATTTTTAATATTCTTTTAAATATTAATAGTTAAAGCATAACAAACACAAGATCATTTTAGAGGAGCTAATGTACAGCTCTGTAAACTCAGTAAGCGATGGCTATTACTGTTCTCTTTTGTCTTCCAGGCAGAAGATCAAAGCTATTTAAATTAAAGGATGCGTATAAAATCAATGTATGTTGATAAGGTGTGCACATTAACAATAATGTTTGCAAACATTGTATGTAACTTGTGTATATAATCTCCTCTTTCTGGATAGATGGCCACATTAGCTGGGAACATGGGAGAAGCACCTTAAATTAATTTTTTCCTTTGTTTTATTTAAATTATTAATTTTTATGCCCGTGTAGTAGAAGGCTCGGGCAGGCTGTAGCAGCACAGGTGTTACAGCAGTGTGACTGTGTGTGCGTTCAGACCAGCAGGCTACACCCACACAGCGTTTAGGGTCCAGGCTGAGTCCAGCAGCCGAGGAAGCCTCCTGGTCTGTGGTGCTGGGCCCTAACTCAAACACAGGCAGGCACCACACCTGGGACTGCAGTGCCCATCCTAGGGCCATGGAGTAGATCTCCACATGGTTGCAGCATGCGGTGGCAGCAGCGTAAAGTGGGCTCCCACTGCTCGAGGCAGCTGGTTGCCTTCCACGGGGCACATACATCACATGACAAAAGCACTGGAGAGCCCGTTTCTGGAGCTGGTTTGGGTCCAGGGTAAGGGGAGTCAAAAGCAGGTTGCTGGCAAGGTGGAAAACAGGCAAGTGAGAACACAAACACAGGCTGAGACTCCAACCAAGCATGCAGTGTAGGCTCAGCTTAGTTTAGGAAGTGATTATCAAAATCCTGTATGATATGCTGAACGTGCATATCTGGTTCACGACAGCTGAATTAGAGATTTAACAATCTGGAAAGAAAGAAAAATAAACTCGTGATATATATTTTTTTTAAATATTTATCCATTCAGCAAGTCCACACTTGCACCCACCTTGTCTATTTAAAACCAGTTGGAGCATTAACCATGCAGCCACTACTCATTTCACAAGCAGATGTCTAGCTAACCTTGTAGCTGGCTCTGCAAGCCTCGGTCTTAGTACCTATCAGATATATCTGTGGTCTGTCCAGGTGAAAAAATCCCCACATCCCAGCCTGTACCTCATGTACCTCATCAGTACAGGGATTACTTTCAATGCAGAGCATTTGTCCCTAGCTCTCTTCCTATAAAAATACCCTGAAAGGGATGAAGAGAGAGTGAGATGGCCTCCTGCTGACTGGTAAGCCACTGAAGCAGAAGGAATCTTAAATACCTTGAGAAACCACTTTGAGGGAATCTGAACAGAGGATGGGCAAGGCTTGGTCCCTCAAGAACATGAGCTTTGCTGGCAGTGGGGCATGGCAGTATGTAGTGGTAGTATGTAGTCAATGTGGTAGTATGTAGTCAAGTCTTGCTGGAAAGGCCTGAAATACAATATGTATTTTTGTATTTTTGGTGAGGTGTACAGGAAGAAAGAACTGTGTTTTAATGTCATCATAAAAGCTTAAGAATTTTATTTCTGGGATAACCAGGATTGCTCTGTCGTCTCCCAAACTTGAGCCCAGATGCACCAGCAAAATACCAGATCTCACTTTAAAAAGTGCCAATTCAAAAGATACAGTTTGACAGGAGAGGTGAATCAGCCTTTTTGTCCTTGGCGAGGTGCCTAATGAGGTGCAGAAAAAAGGGATACACCTGTTTGGAGGCCAGCTGAGCCAAAAGGCTTTTTGCAGAAATAGACGGGATGCTCAGTAAGAACGAGAACCTGAATCAGTGTTGTCAGGAACTTGACTGGGTGCCAGGAAAAGGGGCACAATGGGAAAGTCACAGCCACATCTGATGTGCACCACGGATGGTAGTTTATTTTATTGTTGTCTTCTTGTACTGCCTCCCAAAACTGGAGATAAACATAATAACCATAATCTAAAAGAGTACTTTATGAAGTGCCAAGTATTGAAAATAATTTCTTGTAAATGGTTTTTTGCTCAATAAAATTTAATTAAGAAAATGATGTAAAAAACATCTTCTCACGCAGAATATGACCAATACCATGTAAACCAAGCATCCTCCTGGAGAGATATTCTGTTGACAAAAACCCTGAACACTTCAGCTTGCAGCTGATGTAAGACTTTTCACTTACACAGTAGCCGCTATATTACATTGCAGCAATTCCCCTGCGGCCTGTGGAGAGGCCCCTGGTGGAGCAGGCTGTCCCCCTGCAGCCCATGGGTCCCACACGGAGCAGATCTCCACGCTGCAGCCCGTGGAGGAGCCCCCGGTGGAGCAGGTGGATGTGGCCTGGAGGAGGCTGCGGCCCATGGAGAGCCCCCGCAGGAGCAGGCCCCGGGCCGGAGCTGCAGCCCGTGGAGAGGAGCCCACGCAGGAGCAGGGGGTCTGGGGGGAGCTGCCGCCCGTGGGGGACCCGTGCTGGAGCAGTTTGCTGCTGGGGGATGGACCCCGTGGTACGGAGCCGTGTGGGAGCAGTTCTGGAAGAGCTGCAGTTTGGGAAGGACGGCATCCCATGGGAGGGACCCCACATGGAGCAGGGGCAGAGAGTGACCATGAAGGAGCGGCAGATGATGAAGTGCTATGGACAGACCACAACCCCTACTCTCCATTTCCCTGCACTGTTCAGAGGGAGGAGGTAAAAGAGGGTGAATGGGGGAAGGTGTTTGTCGTTTGCTTTTAGTTTCTCACTTCTCTAGTCTGTTAGTAATGTGCAATAAATTATAATAATCTCCCTTATGCTGAGTCTGTTTTGCCCACGATGGCAATTGGTGAGTGTTCTCCCTGTTCTTATCTCAACCCTGAAGGCCTTTTTCATCATATTTCCTCCCCTTTTTCCTTTGAGGAAGGGAGTGAGAGAGCAATGTGGTGAACTTTACTTGGCCAGTAGGGTGAAACCACCACACTATCATGTGTCAGTATGTATTCCTATGGCAGACTAAAAGTTCAAAAACAATTTGAGCCTTACCAGTGGCTTCAAAATGAACAGGCATGCACAGAACTTCATATTATGGCATTTGAAATGTGCACAGATGCACCCATCTCACATACACTTCATATCTTTTATTTAAAAGGAATTAAGCAAAACTAGAAACTATTTCACATATTTTTCCAAGACTGCTTCAGGAAATGGAGAACAATTTATACTGAAAACAAAATTATTATATGCCTTTCCTCACAAACTAGGAAACAATTCACATTACATGACACTATGAAGCTCTCTCTGAGCAAAGCAAAACTGGTGTAATTGTTGCAATGATAATTGTATTTAGCATTCAGTTACAATCTGTGTGCTTCTTACTCTGAGTAGAAACTATAAATGTATTTTGTGGGGAAGGAGAGGGAAGAAGAGAGAACCAGGGTGCGTCAGTTTTAGTATATATAAAGGATATATTAAAAAAAATTATTCCAGTCTTGATTAGGACTTCTTGGAGCTACTGTATGCATGTATAGAAGTTATAATACTAAGGAAAAAGAAAGCAAACCAGTAGTAACACTCACTTTTCTCTTCATAAATCGAAGCATTTCCTCTCCTGTGCCTCTGTATTTGCTCCTTCATACATTTTTTTCTGAATATCCGAGTGAATTATCCATTTCCATTAATTTTCTAATTTTATCTGTCAAATATACTCTCCAATTTCCTTAACTTTTTAATAACACTGTGCAACAAAATACATCTCTCTGGAAATTGCTTCTGCAGGATGCTATAATAGATGCTTGTCAGGTATATTATATGAAAAAGGTTTTACTTCTTGGTGTAAACTGACACAGTTAGGATACTACAAATTAGAATATAATTCATGTCCTGTGCTTCCTGAGGTCCTCTGAAGGAGCAGAACTCTGTACAACTCATTACTTCCTCTTAAATATGGCATCTGCCATTTTTTTCTGAAGCAAGCTATTATATGTTGACTACTGAAAAATATAAGACAACTATTTTCACCTCAACAGGATTAAACCTTATTAGTCTTCGGTAAAGGTCTTTTCTAAAGGATAATTAATGTGTGATCAGCAACTGCTCCAAGGAAACTGGACTTCATTTTTAATGTCTAACCAAATTACATAAATTTCCCTTTATCTTTGTGAGCAGACTTCTCATCAGTGTGTTTCATTAGCTGTCAGCACCCCGGACATGTCAGTTGGCCATTGATCACGTTCTGGAAAGGGCCATTTGAAGCATTTAAGATAGGCAACTTCTCAACTGAGCTAATTTTGGAATCCAAAACAGTGATTATGCAATTCTTACATATTTCAGTAGTGACGAGCTACAAAGTGCCAGAAACCAGGCTGAACTACCGTTGAGTAGTAGAAGGGATGACCGACACTTACTGAGAAGTCTTTCTACATTAGGCACCTGGTCCAAAACTTTGTGGGCTGGAGACTTATTGTGAACTGATCATTGTAACATTCCCCTGGGAAATGTAGACTTGGTCTAATTATAGGAAGGCAAGCATGAATCATGCAGTTGAATCCACCAAACTGCACAGGGAGTTCACCTGGCTCAATATTCAGACTGGTCAATAAGGAGTGAGGAACAAAATTCAGCATGACTGACTCCCAGCCAGGGTGTTTTGAAAAGCAATGACGTCCTATGGAAAGCAACCCTGTTCATTTATCTGGGCCACCAAAGCTCCACATGCGACACACAAGCAAGTCCACTGGATGTGGACTTATTGTTTGCTTTGTTTTTGTACTCCAATCCACTGAGTTAGCAAAAAAAAAAAAAAAGTAGTATTTTTTTTATTCTCTTGGAGAATTTTCAGAAGAAAAATCCACGTAATTACGTTGGCATCCGTTGAAAATAACACTTCAGTGTTATAAACCATTTCAGAAATCTGAGGATCTAAGCCAATTCCAACATTGGACTTTTACAACACCCACACCCACCTACTCCTTCCTCTGCTTGATACAGTGGCTGCAAGGCAGTGTAGGAAGATGGAAACAAATGCTATTTACTTTGGTTACTTTTAATTGATTTTTTCTTCTTTCTTTCTCTCTTTCAAATGAGTCTTTTATGATTGTGGTATATGATAAGCCACTTTTACAACTTTAAACCATCTCATTAGTTCATTCCTTTTTTTTCCCCTTGGTAATATATATTATACAAGTAATGTGCATAACAGTATTAGGCAGCTCTTTATGTCTTTGCTAGGTTCAAGAATGATACACATTTTCAATATTTTTTTCAATGGATGTTAGAAAATGACAGCTATATTTGTTTTTCACTATGTAAAGTGAATGATAATCATTCACAAGCTGATTTATTTCTTTCTGTTCTTTCCATCCAATGCTATTTTAGTTGTAAAATATTGGTCTGTTTTAGCTTGGGTGAACTATACTTGACTATAGCAAGTCTTTTGCCTTTGAAATTTAAAATAAATAAATAATGGTAATGCATAGGAAGAAGAAACTTTTACAGGAGGCTTAAATTTACACAGGGTTATCCTAACTATTCAGATCTCTAAGAGTAAGGATGTAGAAAATGGCATGCTCTACAGGGCTTCCAGGACTGCAGAGATGCTCATCTTTCTTCAGATAAGTAGACATGGTTAAAAGTAGTTAAATATGTTTTCTTTTCATTTAATAAATGTTTTAGAATTGTTCTCTGTTACTGCTTTAATTTCAATCAAAACAATATAAAAGGCTTTACTTATTAAAGAAAAAATATATATATAAAATATATAAAACAATTCTAATAATAGCATATGAGGTGAGAGAAGAGCGTGTGATGAGACCGAGGAGGGGCATTACAACTGCTTGTTAAAAACTCTTCCTCCATAAGCAGTTTTATTTCTGCTTCTCATATGACAAGACCAAAAACTACTTCTCTCCAGCAGCTTTTTCAGAAGACCTGTTGATATCAAAGGAGGTAATACTAAGGTCAAAACTGTACTGATACAGATACTGTCATAATGTCATTTCTGTGCCAGTGGAACTCTGGTCTGGGTACCCAGAAGGGAATTTAGGTGTAACCTACATGCTTAAACTCAAAACTGTGACGATAAAAGCCTCAGTGTCACAGTTATTTTCCTGAAGAAAATTCAGATCTGTATCTCTCAGAATAAATTATAACATAGCACTCTCTCCTGGCTTATGGAGATGTGGCTCTGAATCCCTCAGGAAGAAAGGAGGGCTGACCCTGTGTTTCCCATTTCTTGGCTGAGGCTTTACCCGCCGGACTGTAAAATGCAGAGCTGTCCTTCTGGTTTGAAGGAAAATAATGACTCGAAGAGCGGTGTGATGTAAGACACCTCTGTTTGGGCTCCCAGTCTCTACATTTCCTTAATTTCCTAAATTTCCTAAATTTTCCACTTTCTTGGGGTTGTTCAGTCTGGAGAAGAGAGGGCTCTGGGGAGACCTCATTGCAGCCTTCCAGTACCTAAGGGGGACCTACAGGAAAGCTGGGGAGGGACTCTTTGTCAGGGAGTGGAGTCACAGGAAAAGGAGTTACAGCTTTAAACTAAAAGAGGGTGGGTTTAGATTAGATGTTAGGAAGAACTATTTACACTGAGAGTGGTGAGGCACTGGCTGCCCAGAGCAGCTGTGGATACCCCATCCCTGGAGGTGCTCAAGGCCAGGCTGGATGGGGCTTTGGGCAACCTGGTCTGGTGGGAGGTGTCCCTGCCCATGGCAGGGGATTGGAGCTGGGTGGGCTTTAAGGGCCCTTCCAACCCAAACCATTCTGTGATTCTATGATTTTATGATTAATAGCTAAACCCACATTCTGACCTGTTTCTCAGGAGGTTTTCTGTACATTCTGAGGTTTTACCCTTTTTACAGTAGAGTAGCCTAAGTATCCATTCTGAGCATTTTTGTAGGTTGATACTTAGAAATAGGGAGGTATTAACTGTTATGTACTAGATTCATGCCAATTTCCAGTCATATGATAGTACTTTTTTATCTTTACCTGTTTACGACTTATCACCAAGTGGTTACATTTAAATTTATCTCAGTTCCTTAGCACTTCCATGAATTAAACCTGGTGAGCAGTGCTGATCCCTGCTTACCAGCAAAGTTTTCATTATTCTTCCCCTCAGCCAGCTGACAGTGGTCCAGCATAAAAATGTGAAAAGGGCTCTGTGCTCAGCCCTGAATATAAAGAATAGTCTGAACAACAAACTCATGCTTGGATTTCTCAAATATTTATTTTCAGGCTTAAATGGAAATCTTAGCTAAATACTCACAATCATTCCCAAATGTGTAAATAAAGCACAGGGATTACTCTGTAAGTATGAGGTCATGTCAATATGCCCTGAGTAATGATGTAAACATCATTTGTGTAATATGATAACATACAAAAAGTAGATCAGTAGAATCTAGAAAACATACCTAACACTGAAGCAGCATGCGTTATTGCTTCAAGTACAGTTTCTAGCCTAAAAAGTAACTTTTCAGAACTTCTGTCTTAAAGGTTCCACATGCACATCCCGCGTGTTGACAACTGTCAGATCAGATCTGTTTAAGCCACAAAGAAAACTTATCTTCTGCTAATGGGCAATCCTGCAAAGTTGGTCTGGGAGCAGAAAGCTGGCTTCTCATATCCAGCTTCATGCAACACCAGGGATAAGAGCTCTGCAGCCTGAACTCGGGCAGTTTCTCTGCTGACGAAGAACAAATTGGAGATCGTCGCGCTCACACTTCCACAGTAATGGTGGTTCTTCAGCGGTAACAGAATGAAAACATAGCAAATGTATTTTAGTCAGGAGTCATCATTTATGACTGAATACACAGGAGAAGAAGTTCAGTTCATTACATCACCCCCTTTGTTCAAAGTGACATTTCACAGCTGAGAAAAAGCATTTCAAGACTGGCTAGAGCCTACAGGCACCCCTAAGCCTGCTTATTCAGGGAAGGGCTTCTGCTGGAAACCCACAGCTACTCCACGGGAAGAAGGACTGCCAATATCAGGGCAGGAGGAAAGGAGCAGGCTACATAACTGCGGCTGGCAGCTATGGTTGGATGCATCCAGGTCCATCCTCCCCAGTGCTGTCACAGAGGCTTTCCTTGCAGCAGGTGGATATCCTCTCCTGGAGCCTCAGCAAGTCGCTGAGGGCAGCTGAGGCTTTGGATCCAGACCTGCCACAGGATCTGTGATGTACTGGGACTGGCAGGACTGAATGGCACAGCTGCTACCCAGAAGGACACATACTGGCATTTACTGAAATTTTTTTTGGATGCCATCGTCTCTTTTGTTGCAGTGTCAAAAGCAAGACCTGGCTGTGGGAGGAGAGCAAGCTCCACAGGTTTCAGTTTCTTCACCAAAGAACTGATTTAAACCAAGAGTGGATAAACTGAGCTAAACAAGAGCTGCAACAGCCTAATTCTCATAAATGTTTCTCATAAAAAGGCCTTGTAGACTTGGTAAACTATTTTTGCATTCACTGTAAATGCTTCTGGTATTACTTATATGGAGTAAAACAGCATTCATATAAATAAGAGTCAAGACCTAAAACACGGTCTTTCAAAATTTCTACAGAGTGAAAACAGAATTATTAACAATGATCCCATCCTACAAGATAATTTCACAGCTTTGCAATTACCTTACCACCTACTGTAAAAACTGATACCGCAGTTGTAACTGTAATTAGTAAGTCAAAGAATAAGTAAAGTATGTTAGCGTGAAGAGTCATTAGTATGTGTGTCTGGTGCAAAGGCTGGCTTGAGTTTTACTTTATCTTTAGACAATTTAAATGTTATGGGATTTTTGCCTACATTAATTTTTAAGTAAGTAACAGTAAACAATGTTGAAAGCTATGAAGTTACCTGATCTTGTTGCATAAAAGTACTTCATACACTGAGAGAAGCACATCCTTAGTTACAACCCTGTTTTGTGCTTCCAGCTTTAGAGGACGTGTCCTCTGCACTGGGGACATAGAGATTTTTTTTGCTGGGCAGCAGCAGTAAAAACTCAATCAGCCACCATCAACAGTAAGTCAATGGTGTGGTTTGACTGGTGGGATTCTCACCAAAATATTAGGTGTCAGTCAAGAGATATGTGCTAGAAACTGTGCTAGCAAAAACCCTTTTTCACCACCATAGGCCTGATTCATGTTTCTTTGGGAACAGATGTAAAATAGGTATGAGATGGGATGCACAAGGAAGGGGATAAAAAAGGAAGGCAAATTTGGTACATATCATTTCCAGGTCTCTTTTACATTCCCAAAACTGAATAGCAAGGGCTTCGGGGCATATTTACAAGAGCTGCCAATGCTATTCTCCCTCCCTGGCCTCTGCAGACCTTACAGAGAGGGAAGCAGCCCCCTGCTCCCCAAGGACTGGCACCTGCTCTGACCTGCCTTCCAGAGCAGCCCATTTTGTCAGCAGACCTTAAGCAGGAGCTGGGGGTGATTAGCCTTGTCAGGCTGACATTGACTTCCACAAATCCCCCATCACATGAACGAACCTCAGAGCAGAGAACCAGACTGGAGATCTGATTCCAGTCATGCTCCCAGCCCAAATTAAGCACAGCGGCCACTGCACAGTTGTAGTAATTGAAGAATGGGCTGCAAAAATATAAAGGTGTGTGATTTTTATATATGCCATTTTAAAAGCCAGTGATAGTCACACACCGAGGAAAATGCTGCATTTTATGAGTCATCAGCCCTCTTTATGAGATACATTTTGGACTGTGTATCACTGTATTGCAAGGGGAAGTATTTCAATAAGATTAATTAGTGGGTGTTTGTAAAACATTTTGAATCTGGGAAGCACCATATAAATGTGAGCTATTATTATTGTTATTTATTATAAGGGAGATGCAAATCCTCTCTAAATGTTGACTAAAGCCTTGCAATTTTTATGGTCACAACTTTGTCAAAAAGATTTTTATCTTCCTAGCAGCAATGTGCTACCAAAGATGTTGAGCCTTAAATCAACAGCTGTTATACCTCAAGCAAGTTATGAATTTTCCTTGATTTACAGCAGTTGTGTTTTTTTATTTTTCTTCTTAGGGGATGGGGGGGAAGAAGCGTGTGTTCTTGCAAGCACGTAACATAAGGCCAAGAATTCCTCAGAGAAAAACCACATCAGCCCTCTGTCAGGCTCCAAAGTCCACATTTAGATGCTCAGCAAATGACCTGGTTTTCATCACACAAAGGAGCAATTCCCACCGAACACGCCAGGGTCTGCTCAGGGAGCACGCGCCCCTCACAACATCACTTATTTGCTTGTCTAGTTTTGGCTGGAGGATCCTGACTTCACATACCAACAAGGTTGTTTTTGTTTGGTTTTGTCCGTTTTAAGCTACCAGCTTGTTTGCTTTAAATCCTGGTCCATCATCCAGTGAGGCTGTGTGAATGCTGAGGGAGCTTGAGTTATTCAGCTGAGTCCCTGTAGAGGAAAGGGAGCTGCCTTCTGCTTTCCCCAGAGCCCTGCCAATTAACCCCCATCATCAAGGGAATTCCTAAGGGGAGATGCCAGCAGCATTTTTATACCCTCCTAACCTAATGCAAACAGTGATACATGTGAAGGCCAAGGATGGGCAGATTGCCTTGGACTTGAGTACAAAGATGATCAGGACCCTACTTCTTTCAGTCTCCTCTTCTGAGGTTCAGTGTGAGAAACACATTGACTGGAAACTGAGGCTGCCCATGTGAAGGAAAGCTATTCTTCACAGCAGTGCTACTGGAAAAGCAACTGGAAGAAATGTGTGGTATTATCCATTAAGATCAGTTCAAGAGGAGTTCTGGGAAGTCCTGAGTCTCCTGGAGCTGCTGGGAATGTTGCACATTTTCCATGTGCATGCATACAGCCTATCCTTGAAATTATGCACTTTAACTGGGAAAGATTAAAAACATGGGCTTTTCATGCACCTGTAGTGTGACATTGTTTTCAAGGGAGAAGTGTGTGTATCACACCTGTTATTCTCTGTTTTTCTTATAAAAAACATTTCTGGCCAGCAGTTCACTTTAAGGACATCAGCAGAAAACTCATCCAAATTATTAATTTAAAAGGTTCGCCCACGGAGAGGGCCAGATCTGTTCCTAAAGGCAGCTGATTCCACCAACTTAACAGTGAAATATGCATTTTCTCCATTTAGGACATCCAGTATTGGGAGCATGCGTACAGTTCTCTGACTGCCTTCATAACACAGGGGTCCATTAGGACCTACAGGGAACTTCGTCCAGCTCCCACAAAGGGAATCCCCTGTGGGCCCATGCTCACCTCAGTGCTGACCCAAAGCTCCGCGAACCACCATAAGGCCTCTGTCAACAGCTAAGTGCAAGATAAAGTTACCTAGCCACACACTGACAGCTCAGTGCAACGAATGTTTTGGGCCATAACCCAAAAAATAAGACTCTAAATAAGTTTGTAAACAAGACTCTACAACTATATGGAACAGCCAGCCAAGCCATTCCCCATGGGGGGAAAGAAGGTGACAACAAGACATGGATCTTGTAGGAATCTGTCCTGGTTCCAGTTAGGACAGAGTTAATTTTCCCTCATAGTAGCTGGTAGGGTGCTATGTTTTGGATTAGGATGAGAAGAGCGCTGATAACATGCTGATGTTTTAATTGTTGCAGAGCAGTGTTTACACCAGGCCAAGGACTTTTCGGCTTCTCGCTCTGTCCTGCCAGCGAGCAGGCTGGGGGTGCAGCAGGAGCTGGGAGGGGACAGACCCAGGACAGCTGACCCAAACTGGCCAAAGGGGTATTCCATACCATCTGACGTCATGCTAAACAATATATAGGGGTGGCTGGCCGGGGTGGGGGGGCCGGCTGCTCGGGAATAGGCTGGGCATCGGTCAGCGGGTGGTGAGCAATTGCATTGTGCATCACTTGTTTTCTTACACATTATTATTGTTAATACTATTACCATTATCACTATTATTATTATTATTGTTATTATTATTTTCCTGTCTTAATAAACTGTCTTTATCTCAACTCACAGGCTTCACTTTCCCGTTTCTCTCCCCCCATCCCAGAGAGGGAGGGGGGAGGGTGAGCGAACGGCTGTGTGGTGTTTAGCTGCCAGCCGGGTTAAACCACAACAGAATCCTGCTTGGTTCTCCTACCCAATTGTATAAACTCCTCGCCCACAGAGATCACCTCTACAGCTTCTTGAATTTGTCCCATAAATAGGACTTCAGAGCCATACATACAGAAAATGCACTTCAAAATTGTGTTCCCATATTTCTTTTGCCTGTGTACTATAGCAGTGGTATTTCAGGACAGATGCATTATTTTTGTCTAAAATAGGCAACTTTTAATTAAATCCTGCAGTAAATAATGATATTTGTGCTTCAGGACTGTCAAATGTTTCATTAAAAATCAACCAAAAATAAACACTTACGTTAAAAATGTTGTATTTTTTCTTAGCTCCTGTTTGAATCTACAGCCACCCAGAAAGATGTGAATATTTCTTTCTGACATGCATTTGGCTGAGAGGGTAATATTTTGCTCTAAGTGTTTCCCACTAAACATTGTGACAAAGTTATGTTGATGTTGCACAGCAATTTGATGTTTAAACTGAAATTTTAAAACTGCTTGTACATGCATATCTTTATGATTCACTAGATTGTGCCATGAAAGCCCCTGTATCTCAGTTAGTATTCTGTGGAATCCACAACTACCTTGAATTTGTAGACATTGCTATGCTTGCACAAGAATAACCCATTAAATTGGGATGATTGAAGAACTATTTCTGGCCTTTACAGAGATTAACAAGACTTTACTTCGTACTATTGAAAATGCTTCTGCACCATGCTGTGTGCATTGGGGACTAAATAACAGATTGACAGGCGCAAGGAATTGCTATGTCCCCTCAGATGTTCATGGGATTTTTACAAGCAAGCAGTGTCCCAGAAGGCTGATGGGTGATGCTGTATTGGAGCAGTTACTGTGGGTATTGGGAAAGTGTGTTAAACAAGCAATCTGCATGTGCTGAGAGCAAGGTTCTGGGAGCTCCACGGGAGTGCAGCCACTCCAGCATGTCTTAAGGGACAGTCATGAAAACCTGGCTGCATGGTGCAGTGGAAGAGGCAGTTAAGAACAGAGGTACTTCTGTTCTTCTCCATCCCCTTTACCCTATTCAGGCTTACGGTTTTTTAAAGAATGAAAATAAGTTTGGCAGAATCAAAACCTCACCTCTGAAGCTAAACTCTTGTTTTATACCATCAGTTGTTCTATATTTAACAGCACAGTCATGCAGTCACTGGAAGAAAGGTTTGCTGCACTGGATAGGCATGCATGGGGAACTGATCTGTGAAGACAGCCTGCCTCACGTAACCCAGTCTTGTCAGAGGTGCACTCAGTGAGCCCTTGTACTATCAGCACATATCTCCTCTCTTTTCTTGGTACATGCTTTATATGTCACAGTGTGGACTTGCAGGTGGAAGAATACCAGCAAGAGTTACAATAAAATCTTTTAAAACCTTCCTTAAATTATTCTAAATATATCTGTGGTGAGCATAAACAGCATCTGCACATGACGAGTTCTTTGTGGCAAAGAAGCCTTACATGGGAGGCATCATCTCTTTTCTCAAAGAGCTTGTGTGACTCTGAGTTGAGGCTCTGGTCCAAACCAGGATGACTTTTGCATGTGTCTTCTCTAACTAGTCACTTCGCATTAAGCCTGGGCTTGCAAGTTAGTTTATTGCATTCATAGACATGGGTCCCAGCAGCCTGCCAACGTTCACAGCTGCCTTAGTAGTCTTTCTCTTCCTCATTACTCTTGACCTCCAGCATCAGCACCAAAACCTTATTTGAGCACTGGAAAAAGAGGGAAGGAAGAGCAGGGAAGAGTTGTTGTGCCTCATCTCGCTCTTCCTGGACCTCAGTGACCTCAGGAGCACATGGCCTACAAGGTGTGACTGTGAGCTGGGTTTACACAATCTTAAAAAGACACTGCTAAGGAAGAGTCTTCTTGCTGTCTTCAGCTACCTAATAAAATTGTACAGAGAAGGCAGAGACAGACTCTTCCTGAAGACAGGATGAGAGGCAAGACACACAAGTTGCAAAGCCAGAAATTCCAATTAGAGATTAGGAGAAACAAATATTCACTGGGAGGGCACTCAACATTGGGCCAGAGTGACCATACAGAATATAGAATATACCATCTTCATCATCTGAGATACTCAAAATTTGTCTGGATAAGATATTGAACAACCTGATTTCAGTGGATCTGCTACAAGCCAGGACTTGGACCAGACTACCTCCAGAAGCCCCTTCCTCACTCTGCCATTCTGCAGTTCCAGAATTAGCAGTGATCTAAGTGCCACAACCAGCAATTTCCTAATGGTTTTCTCTCATTTCAAGCCCAAAGTGAACCTAACCACCCTGTTGCACTCTGACCTTCCAGGGTCAGAGTTAAAGATTACATATAGAGGGGATCTTTAATGATCCACACAGTTTTCAAGCCTCAGAGCCCAGTGCTTACCTGGGTTTAATATCTGATGAGGATGCACCTCAGCAAGCACTCTGGGTGCATGCTGTTTAAGGTGTGCATGAATTTGTTCTATAGCTGTCTATCTATCAAAAGAGTTATGTGGCAATTTGATGCTTTATGGTAAATGGCTGATGAAGCAATCAAAACCCAGTGAATATTCTGCTAAGCAGTAGCAGGGAAGAGTTACCAGAGTCTTGTATGTCATTATCCCCTTCACTGATTCTTTGGGGGTTCTTTGAACCATTTCTGTCTTCATAGAATGAACATTGTCCTCTTCCTACTGTTCACTCCTTCAGATTCCATTGCACTGTCACAGCACTTATCTGTAACAAAATTAGAAAAGCAACCTTGTTCCCATGAATGACAAGGTGTTAGCACAGCCTCCTTCTGCGGAGAAAACTGACCTTACTTCCTATTTTGTGATCATAAAGTCATCAAAGCATGCAGAGACAAGTCACTGTTTCTCTTCAGTGACATACAACAGGAACGAGAGACCAAGGATTTGTTATTTGTTGTAGGAAACGTACCTGTCTGTGATTAAACAAACAGTAATTTACACAATAGATTACACAGATTAATGCGAAACCTCAAAACAAATGTAACTGGTCCCGACTGGGAAACAAAGTCTGGAAATCACATTACCTTTGGCTACTGCAAATCAGTCAGTGCCAATTGTAAAACATATGTAAATACCACTAAAGTAAATCCATCCTTCTCCTCTAAAATCTGTCCATCACAACAATGAATATCACTGGACAACTAAATTTTGAATGCTCAGTACATTTTGTACTAATTATAGTATTTTATTATGTCATCAAGTAAAGGAAAACTGTCAGTGTTCTCAATAACTGTGTACACAATAAACGCTTGAGAGATTGTTGCCATGAGTATTATCTGTCAAGCAAATATCAGTGCTTCAATTATTGTTTTCTTTCAGCAAATATAGAATCAACCCACAAAGAGTGACAGTGGAACAGCGCTGGCACCCTTATAACTATGTTACTCTGCCAGGGAGTGATTTAGCCAAATACCCAGATGGTGGGAATCAACACAATCCCATTGACTTCTGCAGAATTAACCCACGTCAGACCATCTGAAGATAGGCCCATGGAAATGACCAGCAGGTCTCCCACTCATACACCAGTGCAGGGATGTGAGCTGCAGTTTTGGCATTGCAGCCTCCCTGAGGCTCAGCCCAGGTCCCCCTCCACCTGTTTCCCTTGCAGTGCCAGCACTGAAAGGGAATCTCATCTGGAAAAGCATACTCAGTTTCTAGCCTAAATGCTTGAAGAGAAAAGCATAGTACTAGAAATCTCAAAAAGAAAAATATTTATATATTGTGAAAGAACCTGAAAGCTGAATGTGAATATTGCTTTTTTTTTTTTTTTAATTAAAACATTATCTCCAAATTTCTAAACTGTATCTCCTGGTTTTCTGGTGTTTCCAGCCACAACACAATCTTGCTACTCTGTTTTCATCGGTTAAGACTTAAAGACAAAAAATGAGCTCAGCTTTCCCATTTTCTGCAAGAAGCCAACATGTATTTTAAACCACTTCAGTCCTTAGGATGTTTTTCCTGATACTTTGTTCCACTTTTCTTCTTCAAATTTTCTCTTGTCTAAGCAGCTGGGAGTGGAATTTCAGATTTCAGGGACTTAGTATTTTCTGTTGTTTGGGATACTTGTTCAGAAGTTGATTGCTGTGCATTTATGGGGAAAAAATGGACCACAAAAGGAACTGCATTCAGGAAAACAACATCATGTCCTTAGTTCTGCAGATCTAAAATACATCATCCATACAGACATTTAAATTAATGCTCATTTTATGAAGACTGTAGTAGCTGGTTGCACTGATGTAGCTTTAAATTGTATCCATTTTTCAGAAAAGGATGGAGTTGAAACTAGATGATCTTTAAGGTCCCTTCCAACCTCAACCATTCTATGATTCTATGAATATTTTTGGCTTTGTTACAAGCACAATACTTTCTTTCACAGTCTTCAATTTTGATCAAGTTGTATTTGTGAAAAGAGAGATGGCTTCTAAAATCATTTTTTTGCAGTAAACTCCTCTGCCTTTTATGTATGTAGGCTATTGTAGAATAAACCAGCCTTAGTGGGGTGACTCCTGTTGAAATATGTTTGTAAAAGGAAAGTGCAGACCCCTTTACTGCTCTAAGCACTGAGGGGATGTCATGAACCCCTGGTGAATCTGTTGCCCACACATTGGACAAATTTGCAAGATGGCTTTGAAATGGTCTGCCTGAGTAATTATGTGTCTGTTAAAGAACCACTGTTGTCTGTTTCAGTGGCTTTCTGCCATGTTATAATTAATGAATTTTTGTGCTGATTAATTTTTTCTGTATTCATTAAAATGATACAATCAAGTCATTTGGGCCAAATACTTAATAAAGGTTTTTGATAGGGAATATAGTCTTTTAATTTTCTTGCTTCTGAATAATTACAGAGAAAAATGAAATAAGAGCTTGTTTATATGGAAAAAATAGAATAGCTATTTTACTTTAAATTCATGTCCTTCCTTAATCCTAAATAACACTCAAAAAGGCCTAATTTACTGAGTGGGTGGAACAGTGGCATTTTGCCTAGGTAAATTTGTTTATACTTAGGACCTTCTAAGTGCCTCCATTTGTTTTGCTTTATTTTAATGGCTTGATATTGAAGTAGGGGATTTTCTAGGCATATGCTTCCAGCCATCTGCAGGCCTGTCCCACTGGCATTTTCCAGCACCGTTAACAATCACTGTCAGTCCTTTTTTGACATGCCGTGTGTATGTATGTATAGATGTGTGAGGGCATGCACAACACCTCCTATAGCATCAGATACCTACGGGTCACTTTATGTAGCTGACCACTGCTAGATATGGGGCTCCTTGCTATGACAAACAATGAAGATTTTTCTCTGGGTGAGGTGGTTTGCGGCTCTATTTCCACAATGCAAGGTCTTTCACTATACTCAACACCACACACAGTTTGACAAAAGACTCTGTTATAACTTTACAAGGTATTTCAAGGATTCATTGGAATACCTTTGCACAGTCTGCCTTCCTTTAATGTATTTAAATTCCTGTCCTGAATGATTCAAGAATAACCCCTCAATTCAATTTCATCCTTTCAATTGTTTCCCACTTGATTTCCAGCCCTGTCTGAGGTCACGTTTCAGTAATGGGCCAACAGGAGCCTCATGAAACTCAATAAGGACAAATGCAAAGCTGTGCCCGTGGGGAGGAAGAAGCCCTTGCAGCTGGGGAGGCCGCTCTGGGGAGCAGCCCTGGGAGCACTGGTGGGCCGCGAGCTGAGCATGGGCTGGCAGTGAGCCCTGGCAGCACCAAAGGGGAGCAGAGCCCTGAGCTGTGTCGGAAGGACAGAGTGGTTATTCCCTGTACTCAGCAGCTTTTATACCACGTCTAGAGTCCTGCATCCAGTTTGGGGCTGCCCTGTGCAGGAAAGGCACCGATAAACTGGAGCAAGTCCAGGGGTCACCGCAGAGCACAGGCCCTGTGAGGACAGGCTGAGGGACCAGGGCTGGTTCACCTGCAGAGGGGGTGGCTGTGGGAGCACCCAACAACAGCCCCTCAGCACCTATGGGAAACTCACCAAGGAGATGGAGCCAGGCTGTTCACAGCAGCACGTGTCCGGAGGCTGAGAGGCAGTGGGCATAAGCTGAAGCAAGACAGGTTCAGACCGGACAGAAGAAATGTTTTCCCCATAAGAACAAAGCAGCAATGGAGCAGGCTGTGCAGTCTCCACCCCTGGAGGTTTTCAAGCCCACGTTGCAGATACAGCCCTGAGCCACCTGCTCTGGCCTTATAGCTGACCCTGCTGTGAGCATGGGTTTGGCCTAGGGGCCTCCTGAGGCCCGGCCCGGCCCAAAGTACTCCATAGTCTTGCATGTGTCACAGAGGAATTAAGTTATACAATAGAATCCCATTGTTATCAGGGCAGTACGAAGTGTCACTGATGTCCTTCCACCCCTTAAGACTTGTTTTTTACGAATCTTGCAGGCATGTCACAAAGCCTACCTAAGCAAATGTTGAAAACAAGAGGAAAAAATTATTCATTTTTCTGATTCTTAAAGTTATGAAACATGAGCCCAAGAGGACATAATGCTTTGCTAAAACCAGAATAATTTATAGCAGTATTTAATCAGATAGTTTAGGACGAAATAAAGCCCTGGTATTAAGTTTTGCTAAATATAGGGAGCCAAACCAAATCTGGGTGTACTTCTTCATGGTTTTGATTAAATCATTTGAGAAATGAATGGAATACAAAAATACTTTTGAGCTATCCTACCACATACCTGATGCACTGCTGGCCTGGAAAAGGGATTAGAAATTGAAGGACTTATGAAGAATTTTGCCACAGCAAGTTTGGCTGTGGAGCAACCAAATAAAATTTAATGGATGCTTTCACTTAGTGATACGTTTACAGCTAAACGTCTCTTCCAAACACAGAGAACACAGCCTACATTGAGTTAAGCATAAATATCTTACCTGGTTGCCTTGGGTATTTTGACTGCAAATTTCTGGTACAGAACTTAGCACAGTGGGATCACTGCTTGTGATTAGATTTCTGAAGAATTATTACCAGATAAAGTTAATTTTTTTTTTATTTTTATTAGCATTCTCCAATATTACTACAAATTATCATCAGATGATCTTTAGCTTTATCTTACCAGAATCTAGCAAAAACCCTGAATCTCACTATCACCAGCTATTGGGAAGGGGTGAAATCAGAGCTATGTAACTATAGTGCAAGTTCATCTCGTTATTCTCCTAACAAAATAATCATTCGGTATAAGCTATTGGAAGCAGAGATCCTTTTGTGTTAGCTAATATTAACATTCTCATTACTTAGCAACAAATATTAAAACAAATATAAAAGTAGCCTAGCCTGAAGTGAGAAAACACAATATGCAACAAAACCCAATCTTCTGGACATGTCAAAAATAGTTAAGTGCTCAGCTATCCCAGCCCTTATTGCTAATGGGATAAATCTAAAACCTCATTGTCAATTAATTAACTTATCCCTTCTTCTCAAAATTAAGAAATCAAATAAACATGCAATTTTCTTTCCTTCCACACTTCAATTCGCAAAAGTGCTGCGTATAGGTTTTCTATGAACAGCCTCAAATGATGCAAAAGGTATAGTAGATACAGCCAAAAAGTAATCTTTTAAATACTGGTTTCTATTTGTGTAAGAGAATAAAAAGTGTTGTAATGCAGAGGTAAAGCAGGGAAGGTAAGACTCTGTCCCTGTGACCACAGAATCCCCACTGAAATAATTTGTGCACAGAGGAGTGAAGTACAGAAGGCACCCTCCAGTGCCTGCTTAATAAAAATCCACACAGCGCTTCCCCTGCCATTCACTTCCAGCATAAACATAAAAAGCTGCTTGTCATCCAAATCCTGCGGGCACTTGAGCCCACATCTGCTGCCAGAGTCCAAACCAAGGGTTTTGTAGGAAGGTTGGCAAAGGAATGGGCCACCCTCACCTGAAGAGGAGAAGGATAACTGCTGCCACCAGCAGACGTTCTGCTGCTCTTCCCACACGTGTGTCTCAGGGATGCTGGGAAGAAAGAACATCAGTGGCAGTTGCAGAGGTCTTCAAGCCAGTGCAGCTCCACCAGGTCTGTAGCCCTATGCTCAGGACCTTCAGCACAGACAAAGCCATTAGTTTGACTCCTCCTCCCAGGAAGGTGTTATATATATATATATCTCCCACCAATTCCACCTTTCAAGGAAAGAGAAAACTGTCAGTCCCATTCTCTGATCAAATGGGTGTCAGGGACTATCAAAGAGAGACAAATTCAGTCTGAGAATGGTGGTGCCTTTCTGTTACCTTGAGTTCAGCCCCTGAGCTCCAGGCTGGTGTTGAAAATGCATCCTTGAATGTTCCTGATGAGTAACTGCTTGAACTGCTTCCTGTGAGTAACTCTGCTTGGTTTTCCCCTTCAGTGTGGGTACACTTTTATCAGCACTTTGGGGCATATTACATGGAAGAGTTAAGCATTTCACTTCAGAATTGGGGAATGAGATATTCAAACAGAAACATGGCACCTCACCCTTAACTACTCATGTCCATTACTCACAAGTAATTTACACTGAATTCTGTACCGAAAACACAGGGATACTAATTTGGCCCAGGGGAGTACAAATGCTGTGAGTTACTTATTTATTTGTTTGTTTTATTTATTTATTTTATTCATTTATTTTCCCCTAAGGAGCCAGAAAGGAAGATTATGTAAAGCAAAAAGGACTTATGGTGAAAACATATCTGCTTATGCATGAATAGATAATCAAACAGAAAGGGGTTTAAATGTGAAAATCCAGCTGAGGGAAAGGAACTCTTAATCTACCTAATTTTGACAAGGTGTTGACAAGCGTTGTAGCATTTTTCTTCAGGGACCCCATTTGCCATTTCTTTTACTCACTAGAAGCCTCCATCAAACAGCAGTTTTCCTTAAGATATCTCCCTATCTTAGGGAGATCCCCTGTTGCTATTTAAGTTATCTTCCTGTCTACCATGCAGAGGACAAATCTAAGGCATGATTTGGTTTGCCTGAAGCTGAGTATTCTTTATTTTTCAGTTTAAGGTGAAGATATTACTAATTCACATCAGCAGTCACTATATGGAATATAAATTATTTCAGATTTCTTTAGGAATTCCTTAAATCTAAGCCTATCAGTCCAGCAACATATTTGGACAACATAGCATAAAACAGATGAACTACCCTAGGATTTCATGTGATTTAGGTAACTTGAGCTCACTTATTTAATCTGGCTGGCACAAAACACTAAGCCTTCTCTTGCTTCCTTCTGACGTGTATTACTGTGGACAATAGGTATGCTCTTTTGGAACTGGGCACAGAATTGCAACAGTAGTTGTGATTTTCAAACAAATAGCATTAAAAATGATGCGCAGGAATAGTTTTACCTGTTGCTGTGCTCTAAACAATGTTACATAAAATTAAATGATTAATACCTAGTATGAAATTCTATGTACATTTCATGCCTGCAGAAGAGATCAGATCTTTAGCTATTTTATTATGAGACCTATCAAAATACCTGCTCCTGAGTGTGATTGACTCCCTCAAGTTATCCAGGTAGACAGCTTCAATTGATAGCTGAAGCGACTCTTAATGCCCCACTGCCTTGGTAGATTCCTTAGACTACTGCTTTGCTACCATTTTTTCTTTTATTTATTTATTTATTTTATTTATTTATTTCTTGTGGTGATTATGCACCAAGACCTCACTGTGCTAATACCCACAGAAAAAGAGCAGAAATAATGGGCACAGGCACGGCATGCCAACAGCTTGGCTGTGGTTTCTGCAGGTACCGCATGCCTGGGGCTGACACCTGAAAGGCAAACAATGCTGTTGTCTCCCCACCTGCCCTGGGTGTCAAACAGGCTTTGCTGGATGCTCAGTCTGGGACAAAACGTGATGAGCAAAGCTGCAATTAAGAAGAGATTTTTTTATTTTTTTTCCAGGAGTGATAAGCCCTACACAAAGTTTCTACACAAATCTTTTTTTCTTTTTTTGGCTGTAGCCTGTGCCTGCCTAAGAGTGAGTGATCTGTAGCATATTCTTGATGTCATTAATGATTAGATTGTCTTGTGTCCTCTTGTACCCACTTATCAAGCACTGCTATCTTGTTGTACTACTACCTTGTTGCAAATCTGGAAGACATGCAAACTAATATTCTCTACATATGATGTTTTCATACTATGTTTATCACAATATCAGCACAGTAGCTGAAACAGTGTTAAGAAAAATAAGGAAGAATCTTAGTACACCTGCTCAATCTCTCTTTGTGCATTGAAGTATAAGAATGATATCCCTGAAAAGGCAAACAGTCACTGACAGGTGCATCTCTGTGCAAAGCCACCTCCAGTCCATATGAATGGTCTGTTCTACCACAACAGCTGAGTCTGGCCCGAGACCTACTCCTGTTCCCTCTCCTGGGACTTGGAGTTGTTTGTCCAGCCCTCTTTCCCTGAAGCCTCACAATAAGTCTGATGATTCTTCAGAAATCTAATCAAGCTTAAAATCCTTGACCTGCTATATGGGACTCTCGGCCTGTTGGCTAAGATCAAGTGTAGTATCTGTTCTTATCAGTTTAATATCTGATAAGTCCTTAATGAGAGGACTTTATATTAAACAGATTTTTGGTCTTGGGAGTTGGATGTGGAGCTTGCTCCCTCCACTCCACGCATTGTCCTGGTATTGTAGTACTTTCAGAAATGGTGCACCTCCTTCGGGAGGCTCTTCTTCTCTCTACAACTACCTGAAAGAAAGGTGTGGGGAGCTGGAGGTCAGCCTCTTCTCACAGATAACTAACAATAGGACTAGAGGGAATGGCCTCAAGTTGTGCCAGGGGAGGTTCAGATTGGAAATTAGGAGACATTTCTTCTCAGAAGGGCAGTCAGGCATTGGGAGGGGTTGCCCAGGGAGGTGGTGGCACCACCGTTCCTGGGGGTGTTCAAGGAAATGCTGGATGTGGTGCTTAGGGACGTGGTTTAGTGGGTGACATTGGTGGTAGGGGGATGGTTGGACCAGATGATCTTGGAGGTCTTTTCCAACCCTAATGACTCTGTGATTCTATAACTCACTCACATGTTCAGGTCCTTGGCTGAATGAGATCGAGTTATTCAGAGAATGGCATGACCAAGCCCTACAGAAAGAGATGTCCACATCAGCCTTACCAGCCTTCCTTGTCCACCTGCTTCTCCACAGACAGTTGCATATTTGCACTGTAAGTGAAGGTGATCTCTTCTCTTTTCATCAATGAACATAGTAAATGAGTAGACTTCCAAATAGATCACATCCTTCATGCCATTTCCTTAATAAGTTCAGACCACTTAAAGAAAGACTTTAAAGGATCAAGTAACTAAAGTAAATTTATTAAAGCAAAGGCACAGAAATTCCAATTAAAGATGCTAGGCATCCTACAAATTGTTCCTTTTCTGAAATATATGTTAAGAAGTGTCTTCAAAGGAATTATTTGACAGTTTCATTTGTACATTTCTATAATTATAGCCCCCAGACTTTTCTCTCAACCTTCTTTATTCCCATTCACAAATAAAGGTTGCAGAGCTTTTATTTTCTGCACAGGAATAAAGTTTATATCTCAGAGTTTGTTTTGACAAAATAAAAATGAAAGAGCGTTTAGTAGGTAGTACAAAAGAGCCTCAGTTCTTTTGTACAGAAGAGGAGGAGGTTCTACTTGCTAAAAAGTGGCATTATACACCACACGAATACATTGACTCTGGACACATTATGTCATGTACATCCTCCTTGTGAGATACAATGATGTGCCTGCTTCTTCATGCATGTGAAAGTCTTAAAATGTTCCTTCTTGAAAAGACAATAACCTTGCTTTCAAAGCTGGTGGGCCGTGGTAGCCTAAAGTAATCTGCACAGCAGAAAATGCCTCACTATTGTCTCCTGTTATTCCATGCATGTGCATAGTTTACAATATGTACAAAGTGCATAAATGTTTATTATAGTTTTATAATTGTGATTTTACTATATGGTTCTCTGACACGGTTCTTGGAAGCTTTCTCTGTCTCTCAGTTTTACATTTAATAAAATGAACACCATAGTACAATCCTCAGATTGAATAATGCTGAATGAACTGAGATGTACAGACACTTATGTCTGGCTCTCCATGCACTACATAAAATTACCAAAGTGTGTTTACAAGACAAAAAGAGAGCATCTCAGAGGAGCTACTCTGTCACGTTTCCTAACCACACTGCAGATTTGTTTCAAGTTGAGACCTTCCACTCTTGATCCTTGCTGAAGAACTATAAATATAAGCCAACAGGTTCAGTAATGACAAATGCTGCCTTCCAACTTCCAATAATTTGATCTTAATTACAGCAATTTCTACCAATAAATAAATAAATAAATACTTTTTGAAGCTATTTAGACACTTATCATTTTAAGACTTAGAAATATAGACCTGGAGTAAAGCCAGTCATTTGAATTGTGGAGATGTCCGTTCCAAGTATGTCTTTTATAGTGAGCATTACTGACTTGTTGTCAAGATCTATGGGCCTTCTCCAGTTTCTTTACTGCTGAAAAATAATTTTATTTTTCAGTATTTATCCTGAGCCTTTTATAAGCTTTCTGCTTTTGTTTGCAATATTATTTAACTTGTTCTCCTAAATAAATCTGGAAGAATCTTAGCCTCGAAATCACAATGACGATTTTATCTCCTTTATCATCCTTTCAGATGGAATATATGCTTTCAGACCCAGTGAACCAAATTCCCAATTTTTTTTTGCGACACACTGAACCATGAGTTCTTAATGAATCTCTTTGCCAGCAAGTGAAGAAAAGACTTTAATGTAATCCGTGCTGATATGTATTCAGAGGATAGCAACCATGTGTGCCACCTCAGAACTGGTCTGGAAACAGAACCTGAAACACATTCAGCAGTTTCCAATCTTTGTATCTGAGTCCAACAGTTCATGATTAATGACCGCTTGCAGACAGGCCTCTGCTTTGCACTTGCAAAATGACAGTGAGCAGGGAGGTGTCCAAGCACACAACTGCTGCTGCAGTAGCAGGATAGCCTGCCTTCACATGTGAATTCTAAATGGCTAAACAGTTAAGTTCCCAAAACACTCGATCAGCAAGAAAATGCATGAGGAAATGCAAGTGGATGCTGTGGCAGAGGATTAATGTAGACTGGGACTCCTGGAATGTGGATTTCTTGTGGATGTTTAAAAATGAGAGGCTCACATTTGCTGTAAGGCAAACCTGTGCTTGGAAATTGCTGTTTGCCAAATATAGAGAATATCCATATATCTTCAACCTCCGCCTTGTTTTTCTATTAAATTAATGGAATATATTAAGTAAAAAATAAAAAGAAGTAAAGTCTTAGGGGCAAAATACATATACTACAAGCAGAATGCTCTTAAAATTTAAAGATATATGAAAAACAAAATCATAGCAAAGCACAGCAGCAAAAACTCTCAACTCATTTTAGAAAAAAAAAATCAGCCATGGCACCTCCTTCCATGCATATGCATCTACTCCTTCTGAGAGCTTGGTTATGGGTCATAGGACTGGACCAGCTTGTAGAGCAGTACCAGAGAAGGAGCCATCCTCTTTGACAAACCAGCTATATTCTTCATAACAGTGTATCAATGAACATAATTTCTTCAACCTACTTTAAACATTTTTATACCTAATTTTATATTTAGGCATTGCATAGACACTGCAAATGAAAGCTTCCTCTGCAGGGAGGTGCTGTGTGACTCAAGTACACCATCTTGCAGGACTGGAAAAGCATGTTGCAGGCAGCGTTCACAAATCTTGGTTGGATGGGGCCAGGCTGGATGGGGCCTTGGCCAACCTGATCTAGTGGGTTGCTTTCCTGGCTTATGGCAGGGGGGTTGGAGGGACCTTTAAGGTCCCTTCCAACCTGAGCCATTCTATGATTCTATGATCTTACAGACCATCTTCTGTCAAGGCCCGTTACATATGGCTGGAGGTCTCCTTAACCTAGTGCCATGTTAGCTCACCCCAGGTCAGGCATCCTTAGTGGGAAGAATGCGTTGGCTGACGCCACATGCCTTTCATCCTTGCCATCACCCTATGAGATGTCCAACCAGTTCCAAGACCAAACACCAGGTCTCCAACACTAGTGATAACACTGCTCCAGGTGCAGTGAAGTCTCTCTGTAGGGTACACAGGATTCCATATGCCCACATATGCCCAGCCAGGGAGGATCAAGTCATCCACAGGGTGTCTGTGGGGATCACAGCGCGTTCACTCGTGCCCACCACAGGCTGTAAAAGCACAACAAATTAGGCTCATCTTCACATCCATACACACATCTTCCTGACTCAGCTTGCCACTGACTCCTGATCAACCTGTGCTTTCAGGATTATGGCTCCTTCTCCTCATCAGATCTTGTGCTGAAGGTTTCAAAAACTGGGAGGAAGCAGGGGCTGATATCTCTGAAGGGCTTGAAGTGTGGGCAGTTATACTACTAGAAGCAGTACTGCCTTTTGCTCCACAGCCCCAAATACACTGATTTCACTGGAGGGACCTGGACATGAAGCAGCTGCCGATGCAAAGCATGTAACTGCTATGTATTCATTAAACAAAATCTATATGGGATGTTATCTAAAACCCAGAAAAATCTCCAAGTATCTCTTAAGAGCAGAGACACTCTGGGTTCTGTAAAGACCACTGAGCCAGAAAGACGGTGCAAGATGGAGTGTGACAACGAAGCTGAGCAATGAAGCCATTGTAGGAGGAAACTCTTGAGTTCTGTGGGCTCCCACACTTCTTAATTTACCCATTCCCTGGGCAATCTTTACTCTTAGCTCTGCTTGAAGAGCAACACAGCAGCTGGTGTCCTTTTCTCTGGCTACAGCTGACAATGTTTGTAAGAGTTTGCTATACTAATTTTCTGCCATTCTACCTGGGTTTTCTCAGCCTTTACATTTTCTTTCAAAGCATTTCCAACCCTTCCCTCTTTCCTTAGTGTTCTTTAACAGTCATGCTCAAGACTAGCACCCGCTTTACTTCAGTGCTACTTACAACATTGGGAAGCAAATGAGAGTTCCACTCAGCAGTAGAAAATTGATGTGAAACACCATCTGACGTGTTTATAGCAGCATTTAATTATTTAATCAATTTAATAACAGAATATTTAAACCAGCATCAAAAAAAATCACAGGGCATAACCAATTCAGTCTATAAATCAGACATTTTGCTCTTCTATTTTCATTCTTCAATTACATTCTGTGAACTAATCGGCGACACTTGATGGGAACATAGGATGTAGACAGACTATAACAGGCGGAGCAATCAGATCTTCACAAGAAAATTAATTCATACAGCCACTATTACTCTCTTAAATACACACATTCAGATTTGCACACACAGCCAAGCAAACAGCCCTGAGTACTGCTAATTGTGATTACAGCCAAATGTCATAAAACAAATTTCATAATATTCAAGGCAATGATATCAGTGTTCATACTTTCACCTTTTTTTTTTTTTTGACGTTAACTTTGTAATCTTCAGACAGGCTTTTCCATGTTTCTCTTCTTGACTGGAGAACAAGATAATTGTTTTGTATCCCTGTATTCATACTGGGTTTATCTTAAATTTACTAAAACCACTGTGTTAATTTCTGAATTGAACAGACAGTATGTCAAAATGTCTAACGATGGTTCTCATGAGATAGAATAAGACTCTTCAATGCAAAAAGCAATAATAAAATGTTTAAAGATTATTCCATCAAGACTAAATTTTCCCATCACGTATCCTCATTTCAACCAGCTAAAATTCTAACTTTTAGAAAAGCAAGCAGTTCTGGCATTGGGAAACTCTGTTGGGCGTTACAATTACCTCTCTGTGAGGGTGTTATCTTCCGAGGCCCCCGGGTGCTTCCCCACGCTCATCGCATGCGCTCTGGCAGGAGCTGGAGTTGGTGGCTCTTGCGTGGAGACTGAACCTCCTTGAGCAGAAACCAAATCCTGGCCTGTAAACAGGGGGTTGAGAGGGCTCAGGAAGATGGAGAGAAAGCCTCTCCCAAGCAGGCAAACTGTAATTGAAACTCTTTTTCAGAGAGCTGTTAAAATCAGCATATGAAAGTACTACATACAAGGTATCCCGCGTTGTGTTTGGTGCTCTTGGGGACCCATACTTCTTAATGAGCTGTGCTGGGAGTTGAGAAATTGTCTGGATTACTTAAATTTTAGTGATGACTCCAGAAGCAGAGGGTTTAGTTAATGCACCCTGAGCTCCTGCTGTGGACTGCCTCCTCCAAAGTTCAGCACAAGGAGCTGCCAAGCAGCTCTTCGGTGTGCAGTTAGGCAGGAGCATGTAAATCCTGAACAAAGCCTGAATAAAAATTAGATTTCTCTTTTTGCATAGCATTGCTACACTGGAGCAGGTAGAGGTGGCCTCAGCAGAAGGACTGTCCTCACACACGTCAGAAGCTGCAGGGCTGAGCCATGCACTGCCCACCCGCATCCGAAGGGCCTGGCTGGCTGAGGTTTGTGCATGGACTGCACATACACTGCTCCAGGTAGAAAGAGAAATGAGTTATACTGGGAAATGCCTTGTGACCACCATTCAGCAGCATGGTAAAGGGCAGGGTCCAGGCTCAGCTCTGCCCAAAACCCCCCACCATTATAGCAGGAGGGTGATGCGAAGCCTCCAGCTGGATTTGAATGATCACTGCCCATACAAAGAGTGAATCTCAGAGATCCTCGTAGGAGAGAGCAGATACACATTGTGGGAAAGGATTGAAAGCTGTTCATAGTATCTAACACCCACTGTCTGTTGTGCCTCTGGCATTCTTTCTCAGCTCAATCACGCCACACATCTCCCACCAGCGTAGGGATGCTCTGGTAGGAGGGCTCGGTGGGACCTTCCGATGCTCAGAGGGACAAGATCTTCTTCCACATCCTGGGCTTGAGTACTGCCTAGTCCTCTGGACCTCCCAAACACATCTTGTCTTCAATTTGCCATCACTGTACAAGAAAAAGGGAAGCATTTACCTTGTAAGTGGCTGACTGAAAAACAAAAAGCCACATCATTCATCAGTTTTGTCTTTTGTATTTTTTACCCCAGCATGGTTTGAATCGCAAGAAATCCAATTCCGCCGACACCTCTGTAGCTGTCTTTATCGGAGTAAATTCTTCATTCTTCCTATCTCACATTAAGAAAAATAATGTGAATGAATAATCTAATATTATGTGAGCAGAAGAAAAGATTAAAAAAAAAAAAAAAGAAGAAGAAACAGAAAAGGACAAGCACTCCTCTGACAGAACAGGAGAAGCAGGAAAGCATTCCCAACAGAGCTGAGAAAAAATATCTCCTTGCCATAAATACATGCCTATCCAGGTTTCCAGTTTCCCACAGAGTGGGAATGAAGATGAACAAACAGACATGTCATCAGGAAAGTTGTGTAAAAAGATGTATTTTCCACTCAGCTCTGAAAGCTGTGCAGGTAGGCAGTGGTAACTCACATTCGGCAGCAAATCCATTATTGCCATAGCTCAGCAAGATGCTCTGTCTTCCTTGCTCATGAGCCTCCCATTCTGGTTGACATTATTGACATTTCCAAAGCAGTCAGAGCTATAGACATAGCCTGGCTGGCAGACAGCTCCAGTTCCAAGAAATAACCTGCTTTGCTGAGCACTGCCTCCCAGGGGGCATGTCCAGCCAGCCCTCAGCATCTGGTGTCACTCGCCCATCCTTTGGTTGTCAATAGTTCGTTGTCCTCCAAAACACAACTCTAGGCTCTTATGGTCACTGTCAGAGGAAACAATGACAGAACTCGCTTGTAATCCCATCCAGACTATATCTATCCTCGTGGATGTGCCACAATATGTGTAGATTATTTGTTAAGAGATAATCAGTTTTTATAACCGTATTTATACCAAGCATTGGAGCATCTACAGCATAGAATCAAGTCTGCTTTCTCTTTTTTCTTTTTCTTTCTTTTTCTTTTTCTTTTTCTTTTTCTTTTTCTTTTTCTTTTTCTTTTTCTTTTTCTTTTTCTTTTTCTTTTTCTTTTTCTTTTTCTTTTTCTTTTTCTTTTTCTTTTTCTTTTTCTTTTTCTTTTTCTTTTTCTTTTTCTTTTTCTTTTTCTTTTTCTTTTTCTTTTTCTTTTTCTTTTTCTTTTTCTTTTTCTTTTTCTTTTTCTTTTTCTTTTTCTTTTTCTTTTTCATTTTCTTTTTCTTTTTCTTTTTCTTTTCTTTCTTTTCCTTTTCCTTTTTTCCCTATTTTATGAGCGTGCAAATGCAAAGGGATGCATTTGGAACTTGAATTTACAGTGGCTGCAACAAAGGCCTTTTGTTTTCACTTTCAACTAAGCTCAGAACGGGACGCAGAACTGCCAACCTAACTTACTAAAATAACTTTTCTACTTAATTAATGGCAAACAGAATGGCTGCAAGTGATAAATCATCCAAAGCCAGGAATGCGGAGTGAAGTCTGACATGGCGTCTCTGCTTCACACCATTAAGTTTTTGTCACAGCTTTGGGGGTTAGAGACAGCATCAGTCTTAGCATTAAAGTAGGAAATATGTCTCATCCTTCACATTTTTTCAGTTTAGCCTTTATATTTAATTGTAGATTGCCCTTCTTATGCAGAGAGCTTATTACAGTTTTCATTTTCTCTTGTTTACATTTTCATATAAATTTTTTCCCACCAATCTGCAATTTAGAGGCTGCTCAATGACACTAATGTTAATGGCATATATTATGCTTCTGTTCCACAACAGTGCATGTTTTTTAAAAACATAAAGTGCCCATTTTGCAGATGCTCTGTCAGTCTCACACTTTTATCCCTGCCTCCACTCTGTAGTTATACAGAACCTTGACTTATCCAACAGGGATGTCAGGAGACCAAAAATATCTCAATAAATTCCATACAAGGTCTTCTCTCACCGTCTCGTAGCTCAGAGGGAGGGTGGTTATCCACACTCCTGTTGACGCAAGCAAACAGCGTCCAAAGGGCTAAACAAATGTGAAGGAGCAGATGTCGACAAGAGGAATTATTCCCCAATTTATCATTAGGGAACCATCCAGTGTCATGATGTCTTTGGAGATCACAGAGGGGCTGTGAAGGGGATAAGCTGCAGGCAGCAGGTCTGTCTTCGTAGTTTAATATTCAAGAGATGTCAGGCAGGGAGGGCTGCAGTGTTTTCAAGAGTAAGGAGATTCGGATCTTCCCTGCTCAACCTGAGCTGAGTGCTTTTCCTAAACCAGCCTGTGAACACACACAGCTGGCAATCCCACTGTGCTTTATGCAGTCGAGGGAGGGCTTTGTCAGGCACTCACAAGGCTTTTCTGAGAATTTGTAGAAGTCATTTCAGAAAACACCCTCATTTTGTGTGTTGTTGTTTTTTTAATCTCTGTATGAGGCCAATACAAAGGGTCTACCTCTTGCTTGCTACAGACAATGATGAGGACAAATGCTGATCCGTCGTGCTAGCAAGAATGGGAGACCTTTTGCTGTTCTTACTGCAAAGCTGCGGGACTGGGTCTGGTCACAATGGGAAAGCATTCAGAAACTGTTCCAAGGAAAGCGGATGTTCACCTTTATTGCTCTTTTCCTGGAAAAGTAACTTCTTGCTTTCTCCAGCAGGAATGGTCATAACTTTCGGTCAAGCTTTTTTGTTCCTTCACAGAAGCTTGAGTTTCCACGTAATTTTGTGTAAGAGGCTGTAGGAGGGAGATGTTAGGGCCGTTGTGGTGTGACATATGCCAATGTTTCTGTGAAACTGTTTTTTCATTACAAAATTAAACCCTTAAACATTGTAATAGTTTGTATCTTAACCACTAAAATAAAAAGTCCATTCTTCTTCCTGCCTTTCCACATCTTTCTTTTTCTGTCTCATTTTTTCAATATAGACTACATAGATCCCTCCCCTTCTTCCCTCCTGATGCTCTTCAAAATAAATAGGTCCACAAGAGACAGATTTACCCCATGGCAAAGGGTTGGGACCCAGTTTTCCACCTGCTAAATCTGGAAAACAGTAATTTTTGCATGTCACTGCCAGTATGGGGTAATTTGGGTAACAGTAGATATTGACTTTCCTAGAAATATGATTTTTTTTTTTCCGTCTGTGAAGAAATCAGTGGTATGCATCAGCGGTTCAGACTGTGATGTAAAATAACATTGTGGAGAAAGGAAAGCAGGGTGCGTGGACGGACCAAATGTTCTCCAAAGGCTTGGTCTCACCTCTCATGAATGAAAATGCAAAATCCCAGCTGTGCTAGCACTGACCAGGTCAAGCAGGAGAAATGCTATTTACTGCCTTACTGGTTCAGTTGCATTTTTTTCAAAATGTTGCTCAAAGAATGAACAGCTGCCTAGGTACATTCACAAAGGGCTTGACTCTGTTTCTTAGTTTTCACAGCTACCTGCAGCTGAGGAGCACAAAATTACTGATTTAACAGTAACTTTGCACTAAACTGCCCTCTGCGCTAAACAGGCCAATTCTTCCTCTTATTTTTTTAATCCATTTTGAGATTTGATGTCATCCATTAGAGGTGATAATTAAGAGAGTCTTAGTTTAAGGTTCCTCCAGGTAACTGGCAGGTTTTTATTTCTTTCAAAATGCAATTCAATTCCCCTTCCTGCTATAGCTGAAAAAAAAAATAGTGCCCCATGTTTTTTCGATCCTCTTTTTTTTTTTTTTTTTTTAACAAAACTACCAGAGACAAAGACAGGAAAGTGATATAAACTGGTCCACCCACTACAGCAAGTTATAAACACTTGATGGTGTCCTACAGACAGGGCTATTTTAGGCTTTAATTATAAGAGTTGTCCTTGCTCATTAACGATACACTACTGAAGTGCAACAAAAGTAAGTGATTCATTGCTGACACATGGTGTTTCATGAGCAGTCATTAATTAGCGATGTAACACTTGGATATAAATTGGTGAAGAGCATCAGTAAATGGAACTTTAATCAGGGTCTCCCTTAACCCTCCTCTTTTCATGCACCTCAAAGGCTTTCAATGGTTGAGCTCCCATGGAAACCCAGAGCATCCGTGCAGCAGCAGAGCTGTCCCCACCAGTGCTGTCAGTGCTGCTGAAACTGGGGCTATGTGGTTTACACCAGCCAGGGTAAAAAACCTATTGGGGAAGGTAGAAAAACACCCAAGCAGGAATCAGAGTGTTTTTGTTCTGAAATCGAGAAGAGAAGAGGAAACTTGTTCCTAGTCTGACACCCTGCTAAAGGCTTGTGTGTCAGTGAAGCTTGCAGGCTGGGGTGGTAGAGCCACAGTGTGTTCACCTGCTGCATGTGGTCCTTTGCCCCTCCCAAAGTTGTCTGAGGACTGGCAAATATTTTCATTCCATGACATTTGGTATATTTGTTGTTTGACAGAAAGTGCATTAAGTTCACTGGGAGGGAGCAAGTAGAAGACTTCATAATCTATGACTCCAGGTTATTTTTAAGCACTGTTGTGTGCCTTGTAAAAGGAAAATATATATATATATATATATATACTATTGCATATGAACTTCTTTGCTAATACAAATGGATTTCAGTTTGGTACATTTCTCTGCCGCGAGAATCAACGGAATTAATGATTTGTTAATTCTGCCAAAATTCTAGGACCAATCTGTAATTTATTTTACAATCCCAAGAACTGGAAAATCAAACTTTTGCAACAACAAAAATTTGTGGATGCCTCCCAGTTGGTAAATCACACATTTATCCATGTAACAGATCACAGTACTGGAGAATGTCACTTACCTGAAAGCACGACCTACTATAGGTATGCTTTCAGAGCACTCTGTAAGCTGATGCAATGATTTCTGTGTTGCTGTAGTGCAAATGCCCTTTTTAGGAGTTACGTTTATAAGAGATATGTAAAAACCTGCGCTACTTTCAGCACAGGCTGATTATGCATTCAGGACGTATTTGCAGATACCTAAGGCTGCTGGCTATTAAACCAAAAGAATATAAAAATCAAATTCTCTTTCAAAAGTTACTGTTATTTTTCTCAGCTGGAACATCAATTTAACATTTTAGGGGAACTGCTTTCTTTTTAAAGTGATGCTGTGAAGAGAAATTTCCACAGGTAGGTGACTGAGAACAATTTATTCATCCTGTAGTACCTGTGCTAAGTTCTAGCATAGATAAGGAGTTATTAGGCAGCAGATCCAGGGGACATGCTTCCTGCAATGGTCCTGCCATCTCTGCAGGAATATGCCTGAAATGCTGTACTAATGATACTCATGAGGATATTTTAGAGACAACTTATCATACAGAAAATTTCAGGGAGATTTTTGAGAGGAGTTGTGAGGAGAGGGCAGTAGGGACTTCTGGTGATTCCTGCACTGAGTCTCCCTGTATACACCACGGTGTTATCTGGAATCACAAGGGAGAGCTGAAAATATTTACAGATGCCACAGGGTACTAAAGGCAAAGACAGCTTCTGTTTGTTATTTAAAATTCACTCTTGTACTGTCAGGGGACTGTGATGACGAGGCTGTGTTGCAGGAATGCTTGAAGAGAGATATGCAATAAGCATTGGCTCCTGGGTTGCAGCAATGGGAACCCTGGGTGCAGGTTGGAGGGGAACGCCAAGTCCAGCTTGACAAGGAGGACCAGGGTCAGAGGTGGTCGTTTGGCTCCCTTAGCTAGATCAATTCAGATCCAAAGCAAAGTTTAGTATTTACTATGAGACATGGCTGTTGTTGTTTTTTTTTAAATCAAGTGGCCCAGCCTGAATTTCCCCACAGGACCAATAAGCAGATACAAACTCCTTTACCCTCAGGCCACCAGGGAAGTTCTTGTTCCAAAGACCACCATCAGCTGACCCAAGGCCTTTGTTTGCCTCCTGAGCCAAGGAGAGGGTGGCTTGAAGTCAACTTCACAGGCAGCTGCAATGTCAGGTCAGCAGACCCAGAGACCAAGGATTTAACAAACGCAAAGACACTTCACTTTTAATAGCGGATAATGGAGAATAAAATTGAAGTTTAAACAGCCAGGAATGGATTCAAACTGAGCTGCTTTGCACTTACCCTTCTTTGCTGTACTGCTGCAGTACAATTCCTCCTCATGGATCGAGAGCAAACAGACCACCATTGCTAACTCTCCAGTAACCCCTACACTGGTTGCTACTTAGTCCTACACAAGAAAAGAAATCTTCATTTTCTTGGGTATTATCGACCTTAAAAAGCTAAATAACATGCATGAAAAAGAAACTTTTTTTCTCCGACACAATGATCAGACCTGTGAAAACCCAGAGCGGGTTATCATGGAAGTGTCACATTAAATGAAAGGTGCACTGCCCTGTGATACAGTCTGAGAGACATTTGAAACATCAATAATGGAAGACATCATTAGTCACACTGCTAAAAAGGAGTGGGAGTACTATCAGGTCACTAATTATTTAGACAAAGCAATAAACAATCTAGAATTTAGCAGACATCAGAATAGATCGATTCCAAAGTTTGTACTGAAATTTTAACAGCTAAGTTTAAACCACTGTGATTTCAGCCTTGTAAGAAAGGCACCATATACTGAGTAAATTTTTGTGCATGGACGTTGCAAAGTCTGTTAGTATATGAATCCATCATTTAAAATCACCCTTGGAATAGCTCTAAGAATATTTATACTATTAAGATAAACAAATCAATTCCAGAGCTTTTAGAGGTGACAGCTGACTTCCTTCTAGTGTGTGTGGACTTCTAATCTATGCTGGTAAATTATATTTGTGTTTTGTTCTGCTTTATCTATTTCTGTGTGCCAAGAACCAGAATACATTTTATAAAATAAAGGACAGCGAATTCAGTACTGTTCAGTGCTGATTTTTTTTTTCCACAGAAAGTGTAATCAGCCTGTGATTGAGGCTGAGCATATATCACAGCTCAAAAGGTGTTTTTCTATATTAGGATGTTTTGCTGAACATACTTACGGAAGAGATGCCAAATATCTTGCTTTAAGGTTATGCTGATCTCTTTTTGGGACTCAGATGAGGCACCATGTGGAGCCAAGTCCCACCCCTGTTTGCTGCAGAACCTCTACACCATCTTTTGAAGCATAGGAAGCAGGACACAGGACTGTAAGTCTGCTCTGATGCTCATACAAACCTATGAAAATCATTAACAGTTTCCAAAAGCAGATTGGATTATCATGTCATGAACTAGCCTTCAAACACATGCGCATGCTAAACCACAAACATCCCTGTGTCTGGCCCTGGTTGCTTGCTAGGATGTTCAGTGAAAGACATGGGTAGGATAGTCTTGTATTTAATGATCTATCAGGGAAGATCAGTGCAGCTCCTGTTCCTATTGCAAGCATCACATGCAACCTCAGGGAACTCATTTATTCTGTCTGTGCTTCAGTTCTGTATTTCTGAGAGTGAACACAGCATCCTGCACTGACACCTGGAGACAACACTCACTTAACTGCCGTGTATATTATGAAATACGAACAAGAAACAAGGAACAAGTAGATTGCAATAAGAGTTTGTAAGGGGGTTCAGTTAACAGTGAATTGTCCATTGCTTTAAAAAACATGTTATGGTTAAACATACTAATACTTGAAGAACATATTTTAGGCATAGGAGGATATGAGAAAACAATCAGTTTGCTTCCTTTTTCTTGTATGGTAAACTTTGTGATTTTAAGACTGAAAGCATCTGTGTTTAATCAAGTACTAAAAGCTTTAAACCTGTGTGTTATAACATGCTTTTTCTTTCTTGACCATGCACAGTGCTGGTATTGCTGTGCTGGAGGTGAATGTGCTCAGGGGCCACTAGTGGGATGGTACACATGAGCTGCAGCAGCAGCCAGCTGATGCTTGGACATGCCTCCAGCGAGAAGCTCACTGGATGCTGCCTCCTTTTCTTTTCTTTTTTCACTCTACAGGATTTGTAATTCTGCCAAGAAATGTACTTGGGCAGCCTTAGTTCTCAGGTAAATCCACATGCTTTGAGTGTGTCTGCCTGTAGCACAGCTGAGGAGGTCACGGGTGGCCCAGCTCTCCGTCCACAGTCGTGCTGAAGGCACGTGTGCAGGGGGTCTGCTTCTCAGAAGACAAATGAAACAAAGAGTAGAGCTGCCAATATCTAAGCATAACACTTATCTAAATGCATAAGCCATTACAGCCACATTCCTGAAGATAGCTGAGAATAAATACAAACAGGCAGATAGATAAATGTCTGTGATAGCCACACCAATTTCCAGACAAACAGCTTGAAAAGGCAATTTCTTCATAGAGCACAATTCTTTGAAAGGCATCAGACGCGTCTCACCAGAGAAGAAGACTGGAAATGTAAAACTGGATGAAATTACAGCACTGGCAAAAACTGTGCCAAGAGTTCTGTGTCTGAAACTTGCCTCTTAGGTAGAGCTGAGCTAAGGACGGGGAATTTCAAAGGGAAAAGCACTGCGCCTATGAAATCAAATCAGAGAAAAAAGAAGAGATATGAGGAAATATGATTTCCAGAAGAAAGGAAATGTGAGACTGGCCCTGATATATAGTATATATATCTATTTTATTTCTCCAATGGAAAGCTGTATTCCCTCAATGCATAAAGTATTTTTAACTCTCCTACAGACAACTGATTTGGATTATACAGAGATCTCATGGGTATACGCATTGTTTTTCTTCTTCATTTTTGATGTTTATATCCTTATTTTCATTTGTGATATAGGAACTAATGTTCTGAGAAGCCAGATTTGCCACTAAGGGTCTATATATTTACTGCCCATATCCTAAGAAACTAGCATCTATTCCCCCAGTCTCATATTTAAGAGTGATTGAGTATGTGTTGTAATTTATTTGTCCATTTTGTTTTTTTCTTGTTTGCCTATTTTTATGACATTGTTTTGTTAAAAGAAAAAAAGGAAGCCACACTCTTCCAGCACTAAATTATCTGCTTTCCATTTACATATACATAGGATAGCTGCAAATATGTCTTCCTCTTCCTCTGGGTTTCAGGTTTTATCTCCATGTAACATCTGTACGTTCTGAATTCAAGATACAACATGACCTTTATTTTCTAAGTCCAATGTGACCTCTGGGATAGAACCAACAACCTTCTTTTCATGAAAGCAAATTTGGACATTAATTGAGCTGGATGCAGCAATTGGCCAACTCTCGTAAGGTAAGTAAGCGAAAAGACATTGCTCTCAATCGGACTTATTTTATGAGTTTCCAAAAAAAAAAAAAAAAAGAAAAAGCTACACATCATCTATTACTAAAACCAGAACTGTACCCAAGTAACAGAGCACAATTAACAGAACAGATCCCAGGTTTTGGAAATGTCCAGACCCAGAGACACCAGACATGATGGTCTTTCTGGAAGCTCTCAGCACTGCCCCATGAAAAAAAAAAAAGTAAAATAAAATAACTGACAGCTGCTCATCAGAATCATTACAAAATTTTCTGGCTAATCCCTGCAATTTCAAAACAGATGCTAAAGTCCCTATTTTAATTCACTCTGGATTCAACAACTGAGGAGATGATAAAACTGAATCAGGTGGATATTTTAAAAATGAATCATAAGAGTCTATGTCAGTGCTTTTATTTTTTCCTGGTGATAAGAGAATAGGAAAATAGCAGATAAATGGGTTGTGTGGAAAGAAGATACAACACATCGCAGCCAGCTGCCCATAGATGTTAAAAAAGAAGGACATCAAATTTAAAGAAGAGGCAACAGTAAATAAGAAAATACACCCTGAAGTATTTGAAACGCATAGGTTAGAGACTATTGCATTAGTGGTTTTGAATTTTCCAGTTTCTTCTGCCAAAGACTAAAAGAAAAAAAAAAAAATCCAAGTCAGTTACAAACCATTATTAAAATATTTCAAGTCCTGAAAACTGCTTTTTCCTGAGTATGTTGTTTTTTTGGTTTTTTTTTTTCTTGGACCATAAATACGTCAAAACAATTTCAGTAAAGGCATAATGAAGACATTACCAGCAGCAGTGGGAAATGGGTTCATTTGAAAAGCTGCCAAGTGAGAACTGTCAGTATTCCTCCAGCCTTTCCTGATGCCATGTCCAGCTTTGGACTGGTTTCTCAAGGGAAGAAGCAGATAGAATGGATAAATGGCTTCCCCCCAAGTGTGCTCAGTGTGGGACAATAGCCCCACAAGGCAGAGGTCTTCCTGGTCAGGAGAGGAGCTTCCCATCGCCGAAGCAGAGCTACCAGTGCTGGGCAATGGCGAGGACCCCTCAGGGCTTGCCCAGTTTCTTGTGCTCTCTCCCCAGGGACCCTCACAGGCAGCTTGTTTGGCACTTGGTAAGGCTGACGTTACTTCTTCTGCCTCTGACTCCAGAAGCCAAAGGGTGCAGCAAAAGCAGCACAGAACTGCAACTCTAGACAACTGATTTGAAATCATCACTGTCGTGTTTCTTTCAAGGATCTTGTTTTGATCAAAATGCTCTTTAATTCTTGACAGACCGTCTCCTTTTCTAAATACACTCCTTCTCCCTACTTCTGCTAGGTCCCAAGGAGGAACCATTCTAGGATGTTAAACCATACAGACTAAACCTAAAATATGGATACACTTTTTTACCATTAACAGAAGGAGATAGAGGAACACATATCAATTCACAATTCCCTTAGGGGAAATAACTCCAGCCCTGGCCTCTCCCATATATATTATTACCTCGCGGATTGTCTTCATTAAAGAACATTCCCAGTGTAAACAAAGAAGCCTTTATTTCTTCAACACTGAAAAATATATTTTGGCTTTGCTCTACGGAAGAGTTTAGTTGAATTCTTCGTCAGAAGCCCACTTCTAACCTAAGGAAAATCAAGCAAGAAAACAGCAAACAAATAAAACATCCGTCTGCAGTGCACCTTTTCATATTCTAATCATCAGTATTTTTTAACCTGCCACTTCACTAAACACTGCAAAAAATCATGCAGAACAAAAATACTGTATTGTTAGAGATACATAGCTCAAGAAAAGAAGCTCATGAAGGAAGATATTTTTACAGCATTTCTTGAAAAAAATCCTCATAATTGGATAGCCTCTACAGCGTGGCTGCCTCTTTCCCTGCTGGGAGAGCACAAACCTCTTCCAGCAAGGAATTACTTAGTGCCTGGCAGTGGGACGAGCAATAGCTGAGATTGGCCACAGCGCTCATGTTGACACATCTTAGGTTTGAACCCCTGCAGACTGCAGGCAGGCTGTTGCTGTGTTTGAATTCATTCATGGAAAGAGCAGTTTGGGATGGTTTAGGGTTTTCTTTATGAAGGTATTTTATTGCCACTTACTATGAAATATATAGGAATTGCCTCAGTGCTCAGTGGTCAGATTGTTAAAGAATTGCCCATTCTTTCTCCATGACCTTAAAAGTGGACCTATTTTCAAAAGCTTTTCTGGTCACATGCAGGCTGGATATTAAATGCAATCGGAGAGCCTTTCTGATGTGCAAGAAAAGAGGGAATGTGAGCACTTAGCTCGTGGGAATTCTTGAGAGAGGCTGCACAATTGCTCAAAAGCACTGTCAAAATAAATATTAGTCAACAAATACCAAACTGTGCAGCCTGCAAAGGGCCACTGAAAGCAGCTCCAGCTTTTGTGTAATCCAAGATGGTCCTCTGAGATCGGCCATCCCGATTGCTGGCACACTTGCCCCGGGCTGGAGATGCTGGAAACCGTGGGTCCGTCTGCTGGTGGGTCCCCTCCAGAGACAACATTTGGTGGCGGGCGCCAGCAGCTGCTCGGGGAAGTTGGCATTGCTGTCCGTTTGTGCTGGAGGTGGCAGTAAAACTGACAAGAGCATCAGTCTCACTGAGCTGAAGCGCCCTGTCCTGGGAGTTTGTCATTTGGCAGAAATTTCAAAACCAGAAAAACACTTCCACCCCAAACAACAGTGAGATCTAACCTGGAGAGGGAGGGAACAAGTAGGAGCTATTTCATGTTATGGAAGCTTTTCTTTTAGACCAGCTCTTCCTGAGGGTGACAAATGACTCCAGAGTACCTGTGGTCCCACAGCGTGCCCTCTGCCTGCCCCCAGAACTCCTTCATCATCTTCTGGTTCCACCTCGCCTCCCTCCTCCAAGGACTCAAGAGTTGTACAGTCTGTCACAAAAACAGTCTTGGCTCTTCTGAATTACTTTGGATACAATGCATTTCAATTAAACAAGGCTGCAAATAATTATTTCAAACACTTCTCATTGAAGACTGCAAGGAGCAAGAAAGTCTGGCAGGAGTGACAAAGATCTACTCGGGGAATTTCTCCTGCAAAGGAAATAAATAGGAGGCTGTTAGATACTTTTGCACTGCATAATCAGCTCATGCTGTTAGTGTCCCCAGATAGTGCCATGTGTTGAGCAGGTGCTGCAGTTGGGATCTTTCCTCTTCACCTGCAGCAGCTGCAGCAGCATCTTGTTGACACCAGGCTCCTGTAAGAGACCCAAAGGACAGAACAGCAGGAGATTACAGAATCACCAGGAGTACAAAGTTCCCTTTCCTTTTCCCACAACCTGACCTCCACGAGTACAAGCTCCCTCCCCAGGACCTGACAGTGCAGTTGGTAATCTCAAAGTCTCTGTCCCACTGCTAGGAGTGCTCTCCTGTAAATGGGGACCTGGATCCTACCCCAGCTCTAGCAACTGCCCGCATGCAACAACCATTAGGCAGTCCTTTCTTCCTCACACATCTTCCTCCTCCACCACAGACAAACAGGGCATCACCCTGCTGCCTCCTCCTCGTTTCAATACCAGCTTCAAACCTCCTCCTCTCCAGGGCTCTATCCTATCCCTTTGTGCTGGACTCCTCAGGGAGCAGAAGGAGGTTCTCACAGTGAACATGTGCATCCTGAGTCTGTAGGAAAAGTATCCATATGCTGCAGCACAGACTGAGATGTCAGAGCCGAAGCTTGTTCTGCACCAAGGCAAAAAGCTCAGCAGGCTTTTTGTGGTGCAAGGTCCCCCACTAACTGCAAAGTGCAGAATGGGTAGGAGACAAGCCCAAGTCTTTCATCAGCATGAGGCAAAATGAAACCTCCGCAAAAATATTCCAGATCTATGATGTCACTTACCCATATTTGAAAACTACTCCCACTTCATGGCATTTGAATCATGTCTGTCTTGATAACAGAGACTTTCTCTCTTCCACATCAATAAATTTAATTCTTCGGTGTTCCAGTGCCAGTAAGGACATTGTTTAAAACTGTTATGAAACACATCACTAAAACATATGTCCCTTACATAAGCATATGTGAATACAGTGGAACTAAAAGCTGTCCCATTATATCGATGCTATTGAAAACACATATATTGAAAACACATACGTATCTGTGCACATGTTGGAGACTGTGTGTGTGTGTGTGTGTGTGTAGCTATATCAATACAGTGAGCATGCATGTGAAACCCAGCCCACTGCTGTCAGTAGCAAAAATGCTTGGGGATCCAAAATTACATAGAACTTCATCTTGCATATTATATACAGATTCATAGATTTTCTAGCTGAGAGTTTGAAAACCACCAGGAGGATTTGACATCTAAATTCCATATGCAACTTCAAAAACATTTGTTTTGCTTTAAAAATGCCTGTGTGTGTAGTCACCTGCATTAATCAGTCATTTACAATTGCAGCTTTCTGTCAAATTATCATTTATTAGCTGAAAATAATTGCATGTGCACATTTGTATGAGCCTTATTTACAAACATATTTTTCCCAAGAAGCACACCTCTGGGTGCAGATGTACACATTACATCCTGACAATTCAGTTCTTATCTTGTACCTTTTATTTACTCTAAATAAATAAATAAATAAAATAAAAATAAAAATAAAATCAAAAAGCTTTTTCCCAGACTTCCCTGGAGCAATATCCAAAATATACTGTTGGTTTCATCCCTGATGAAATCTTGAAATAAAACAAGCAAACCCCTCAGATGAACTCAACAAGCCTGAGCGGATTTAGTTTAATTTGTCACAGTCCTCTGTGGAGCTGCTGTTCCAGGGAAAGCAGCAGGTCTTGATCTTGGGCTCTAACAGATGGCCCCAACAATATGACAGTAATAGCATCTGACATGTGTTGTTTCAATGATCTCTCTAACTCTGGGAGAAGTATGCAAGCGTTACATACCATGTGCTGCTTCAGATTGTTATTTTTGGCATGCTTTTGTTGGCATATGTTATGATGAACCAATCTCAACATCTTACATTTCCATCATAAAATAAAGGGGAGAAAAGGAGAGTAAGTCCATAAACCTATCATTTAACCTTGTTCCCAAGGTAACATTTCCTTTGCATATGGGTCAGCTCCACAGAAATCAAAACCCAAACTGTATTTTGAGGGATTAGCTGCATTGCATGAAGTGGAGTCCTGGGGACAGTAGAGAGACAAGTTGATGGAAATATTTATGGCCTGGCTTTCAGAGTGTTTCACAGTGACATGTAATCAGTGTTTTCTACCAAACGCATTAAACGGTGGCAATCTCCAACCTGACTGGCACCTGGCGATTAGGGAGCTGTGAGGAGGGGAGCAGAAGGGACTGGGTGCCCCTTCGAGGTGGAGCTTTCCTGCTAATTGCAGAGGTAATGAACACGTCCTCTCGCAACCCCAGAGGGTTCTCTTCAGGAACTTGTGATTTTACTCATTGCCAGGTTTAGCAAAATAGGATTTCAGGCTGTGAAATGCTTTCAACTGCAAGTAGCAAAATGTAGCTAAAGAAGGAACATCAATGATTTTCACCGAGTGCAAGTCATTGAAATGTCTTAGCATCATAAACTACTCTTGATTGCTTTTTTCGCAAACGAGCTGCTGCCAAATAGAGGACAGACGGCAACAGGGAAACCCATCTCGGCTGCCTTCCTCTTCAATTTGCAGTTACACCCCCTAACATTTTTCCCCTTAAAAGCTTATCTAGCTCCTCACAAAATTATTTATTGTTATTGTTGTGTGGGTTGTTTATTCGGTCAATGAAGGACAGGCTCTGGCAGCCTCTCCTCCCCTGTCCCTCCAGGCCCTACCTCTCCTTGACTCCAGCCGATGCTGCCTTTTCCTTTGGCTTGGCTCAGCCTTGCTCGGAGAAGCAGGAGCTTCCCCCCAAGCCCATCTCCTCTTCACAGTCCTGTGTCTTTTTAACCACCTCTTCTCCAAAGAAGTGGGACCCCTCTTTGTAAATCTAAAGGGGCCCTGAAGTAGAAAGGTGCGAAAAACCTACAGCACAGAGAGAGATGTGAAAAAATCATGGGGTTTGACATTTAAAAGAAGAAAGCCATTCTGCAGCACAGCCTTGAATTTTCCTCTCCATGAGGAGGAACACTGTGGGCATTCATTACAAAGGTGCCAAAGCCCAAACACAAGAAGCTACGGTATCTGCTCCGGAGGCCTTAGAGAAAAGTTTCAGAGGTCACGGCCCCCTGGAATGGCCACATCTCTTTCACTCTGGCAACAGACCATGAGTGGGGCTTAGGGAAAAATGGAAACTAAAATGGAAGGTCCCATCCCTGCAGTGTGGAGAAGAGTGGCTGACTGCAGTGTCTGGAAAACCCACTGGGGAAAGGCAAGGAGAAGAGCATGGAGAGAAGGTCGGGGAGGTCTTCTGCGGGAGCACCCACGCAGCAAAGTGCCACTGCAATGGCGATGAAGCCAAAGGCAGACTGCTTCATTTTGGGTACAGGGCAGACAGACAGTGCCAATGCCGACATTTGGCAGCTCTTGGGATACTTGCACAGACCTGCTCACACTGATCTCAACGGCTCATTTCTGCAGCAGGAAGAGTGGGACAAGGCAGGACAAGAGGCAGCCAGCCTGCTTTGCAAGACAGTTTCAGCTGGCTATGGGAGAGATTTCCAGCTTCAGCAGCAGTGTAACATATGAAGGGGCTGTTCTCAGAGGAATTTGCTATGGAGGAGCCAGCCAGACCTCTAGCTCTCATTTGCTCTGCAGTCACTCAGAGGGGCCCAATCCACCACCCAGGTGCAGAGGACGGCTGGTGCACTGCAATAGTCCCAGTGCCCACCCATGGTGCGTCAGGGACTGCAGCAGTCAGACCTCAGGCACAGGCACTGCAGGCTGACAGAGGGCAAATTATAGAGAGGGAAGCCATATGAACATCTTAAGAAAGGCATTTCCAGCCAGTGTACCTCCTCTGGCCAGAGCCAATGTGCAGCTGGGCTACCTCCCTCTGTCCCAGCCCTGACTGTCAGAGGCCCAGTCTAAGGCAATGTATCTAATGTGTATTCACATCCAAGCACTAAAGAGTGTATTCACTCCTTGTGGATTGCAGCATCATTAAACTGTTTCTACAGACTTCTTTTCACTTACCATTTGGTAGCCACCATTTGTATGTTTCCAGGAATTAGCTCTTCTCCTCAGAACACACACAATGCCTCTAACATAAATTTCAAATAATTTGAGGGTGCTTTACAAAACCTACACCCTATCAGAAGCCACACATGGCACAGTATTGTCCAGTGCAGGAATCCAAAGGAGAGAATATAACTCAAAAGAAAAGGCCAAAATCTACACATAATTCCAATCCACTGAGCAGCAAGAGAATTGAGGACCTGGTCTCCCAGTCTGCGCAGCCACCGTCTTACCAATGGAGAATGTGCATTCATCAGGGCTCAGGGTTGTCCTTTATGTAGCAACTCAACTTTTAGGTTTCATTTGTTGAGCACTTTATCATCACAAGCATTCCTGAGAGAAAACTTCTCCCATCTTCAGTTGTAATTTATTTTCCATTGTCTTCTTTTTCTTTCTTTCTTTCTTTCTTTCTTTTTCTTTTCTTTCTTTCTTTTCTTTATTTCTTTTCTTTCTTTTCTTTCTTTCTTTCTTTCTTTTTCTTTCTTTCTTTCTTTCTTTCTTTCTTTCTTTCTTTCTTTCTTTCTTTCTTTCTTTCTTTTTTCTCTCTTTCTCTCTCTCTCTTTCTCTCTCTTTCTTTCTCTCTCTCTTTCCTTTCTCTCTCTCTTTCTCTCTCTCTTTCTCTTTCTTTTCTTTATCTTTTTTCTTTTTTTCTGTGCTTTCTGTGCTCTTCTTTTCTGTGCTTTTCCTTCCCTGCATGTCCCAGCACACCTGCCCCTTCCAAACCTTCTGATAAAAGACTCAGCAATAAAACAAGGAGCACTGACATTGAGTGAAGTCAAGGAGTGTGAAGCTGGCACTTCCCTGAGATGAATGGGGTGGAAAGGTTCACACTTTTCTGTTAAGGCTGTCTGCAGACTCAGACAGACAACATTACATTAATTAGGCTGTGGGAAGATTTTCTTGGCAAACAAAAAGGTTAGAAATTCACTTGTTTTAACAGAAGCTTAGATTTGGTGCTCTATGACACCATCACACCAGTCTTGTTAACTCATCAAACAGCCTGAGTCTTGGGCACAAAGTTGTTATTTTACAATTACAGAGGAGAACTACAATTTCTCTCTAAACAAAGGAACCTTTCCAGATAGCTCTGATCCATGCTCTTCTTTATAGCTTAGTAATACAGTACTCATTTAAGAGCAGTTCTAATCTGAATATTATCTTACGAGGGTAAGACAGTAGTGACATTAATTCAGGTTTCACCTGTACCTCTGGTGAGAATACTCCCTCAAAGCAGCAGTAGCTAAGCTAAGGGAGAAGAAGTAAAACCCAAATAACCATGTTCGAACAGTCCAGCTTCATTTTGCCCACTCCAGTTCTTGGTGCACAGAGCCACATCCCTTGGGAGAAATGGAGAGTGCCCTTTCCTAACCATGCAGTGGTGCCTGGGATGTCCCACCCAGGTGAGAGGTGCTGGGCTCTCTTCTTTCAGGTAGAAAACCAAAATCCTCTTACAGCTTTGGTCAGTTCTGCTCCCAGATGGTATTTTGGGGGAAGAAGGAGGTGACTTTCCGTGCCTGGGGTTTAAAACGGAAAGATCACGCACTCCTGATTTTGTGAAGTCAGTCCTCCTGGTTCCAATGGAGCCCACCAACTGGATCATGACTTTCAGGAGACTTGCTCAGGGAAATAGTTGAATGGAAACCACAGACTTAAGTCAGGCACCTAGTCCTGACAATGGCACTACTAGGTCTTTCCAGAAATGTAGGCACCAGGAAATAGCAGAGTAAAACCTGGTTGTCCTTAAGGAATTCAAATACCTCTAGAGTGTAAGCAGGAAAGGAGCCAGCAATTTCCATGCTTTTGAACTTAGATATGTACGCTTAGCCTAAACTACACATTCAGATCCTGCATCTTGGTACTGACATCTAAATTCAAGGAAACACCTGCTGAAGACATGGATATTATCCTATCAGTTGAATTAACTCTTGCAAAGACAGAAAACTGACAGCCTGACAGTATGTCTAATGTTGATGCAAGTGACGATACAAGTGATGATAAGGTTGACAGTATCTCTCCATCCCATAGTGAGACCAATACTTCATTCAGTGCCTAGCAAAGGCTACAGAAAAAGCAAGATTAGGAGGGTGGAAAATGAAAATGTTATTGGGAGAAGCAATCAAGAAACATTATAAAGAACCTTTGGATAGAAGGAGCATCACTTAAGTTTGAAACCAGAAGGTCTGGTTATATGCCCAGCCCGCATCTGGCAATCATGTAGCTGCATTAGCTGGCATGGGGTCTCTCAACTCCAGCTGGTCAGGAGCTTGCAAAACTGCTGTCCATTACATTTATTACTTCCTGATTATTCTGTTTATAACACGCTCTCCCCAGGGAGTCCCCAGGAGCTCCCCCCAGAGAGCTAGTTCAGAATCACTAAATGCAGCAGTTGTACCACGGAGGTTCCTACTGAAAGCATGTGCCCTGGGCACTCAAGAATCTGCACTGGCAAGCTGTTATTTTTCACCTATAATTACCAAAATGGCTTGGGATCTGCCTGTCTGAGAGACGCTTCTGTCCCCAGGTGATCAGACTGTCACGGTGGCACTCAGTGGATACTCTCAAGCTGTCACCTTGCCAATTTAAGAAAGAGAAGGAACTGCTTGCAATGATTTTGCTAAAGAGGGCTCCGAGCTTCAGGATATTTTCCCTTATCTTTAATAAGAAGGTAACATTTTCTTGAACTTTTTGATTTTTGCAAGTATCCCAAAAAATCTAAAAAAGCTTTTGTAGTGATGATGGCAGTGGTAAAGAGGGGGTGTGCAATCAGTATTTGTGTGTCAGATCGTTGATTGTCTATGTTTTACCTCCCAGCACTTAACGCTACAAATAAAAAGTACACCAAAGGATTATGCATCCAAAACAGGAAAAATGAGAGAATGTATCTTTCTGAAGAACTTTAAGGAGAGTGGAAGATGAAGGGAAATCAGTCCTTGATAGACATTAATCAAATGAATGGCAAGTAAGACTTCCACTGGCAAGGAAATTTTACATTTCAGAGTGGGACATCAGAGCACTGCAAGTTTCACTAATAAAGTACTCCTGATGTATTATTTCCGAACAATTTTCTACAGTGTTCATATCAAACACCCAAACTATAAACACTGTGACAACAACAAAACAACAACAATATAGCTTGAACTTAGTTTGGTCATTTTTTCTTTGGAAAGCATGACACACCATCTTAACTTGAGATTCCTTTTGTCTACAGCTCTCCACCTAATTTACATTCACATGACAACATACCTGCTACCAAATTTGCTCACACCATATCCTTGTAGACCCCAAGAGCTGAGCATAGCAAATTAATGTTGGTAGTTTAATGTCTTGAGAGAGAGAATTAAAAGCTGTTCTCTTGGCATCAAATTAACCCCTAGCTTGTTTGGATATAAATTATATAGCAAGGGATGCTTCCCTTGATCCTTATCAGCTGGGTGAAGTATGCTCATGTGTAAAGAGATTCGGATAAGCATGAATTTACATAAAAATTTGTGAAAATATAGACCTGTGTGGAAGAACGGGCTGTATAAGGGCATACAAGCACACACACCATCCACAAGCAATTACTTGCTCAGTAGAAATTGTCGTGTTTTTTTCTGTGTGATGGATGAACAACAGATTACTGACTATGTTTCAACAATAATTTTGGAACAGGTCCTTGAAATTAAGTAAAGTCTATGGCAACGGGGTCAAAGAAAGTGAAGATATCATAGAATCATAGAATGTTTTGGGCTGGAAGGGACCTTAAAGACCACCTAGTTCCAATGCTCCTGCCATGGGCAGGGATGCTACCCAATAGATCAGGCTGGCCTAGGCTCCATCCAGCCTGGCCTTGAACACTTCCAGGGATGGGGCATCCACAGCTTCTCTGGGTGACCTGTTTCAGTGCCTCACCACTCTCAAAGAATTTCCTCCTTATATCCGATCTAAACCTACCCTCTTTTAGTTTAAAACCATTCCCCCTTGTCCTATCACTACACTTCCTGCCAAAGAGTCCCTCCCCAGCTTTCCTGCAGGCCCCCTTTAGGTACCGGAAGACCACAACAAGGTCTCCCTGGAGCCTTCTCTTCTCCAGGCTGAACAACACCAGCTCTCTCAGCCTGTCGTCTTAGGAGAAATGCTCCAGCCCTCTGATCATCCTCACGGCTCTCCTCTGGACTCATTCTAAGAGGTCCATGTTCTTGTGCTGGGGGCCCCAGAGCTGAACGCAGGGCTCCAGGTGGGGTCTCATGAGAGCAGAGCAGAGGGGGAGAACCTCCTTCACCCTGCTGGCCACGCTTCTTTTGATACATATGAGTTACTGAGTCCAGATAATAATTTTCTCAGTTTTTACCACATCAGTAAAGCCTCACCTTTGGCGCATGTCCTACTTTACCTCCTCCAGAAGTTCAAAAGAAAGAGGTCCCATCTGCAACTCCCTGCAAATCCCTCCAACCCAAGAGATTTCCAGCACCCTCAGACCAGGGCAAAGTGACCTGGTCTTCAGACTTTGGGCTCTGACACCCATAGCACTAAGAAAATTCTTCTGATCTTTGACCACCTGGGGAGGATCTTCACGGGATTTCTTTCTCGAGCTGTAGGGGCTGTTAGACTCTGACCTCCAGGCTGCACAGACAGCATGTGCTGCTCGCTCTGAACTGTTACAGGAATAAGTCAGCAGCAGGCTGACAAACTAAACTAGACACAAGTTGCTGCCTTCTTTTGCAAAACTGCACTCCTCCATGCATAAGGTTGTTTCATTTTATGTGATTAAGCTTGCTTTAGCCCCTTCATGGGAGATCAGAAGAGATCTTACTCTGTCAGGAACAGAGCTTACTGATTAATGATCAGTAATTAATGTCTCAGGCAAAAGCATGGAAGATGGTTCACAGAAGAAAACAGTAGGCAGACAGTAGTGCTGTAGATCCTACTACAAGAATTAGATGCAATCTACAACACTGCCCACGTTTGGCTTAGAAAGAGATGGCAAAGCTTTGGGTGGCAGCTTTATTAGAATGTGTCAGCAGCATTTGTGAAATGTCCTGGTCTCAGTGTCACAGAACGGCTGAGGCTGGAGGGGATGCCTGGTGGTTGTCCAATCCAACCTCCTGCCCAGAGCAGGATCAGTCGGGCTTTGAGTGCCTTTAAGGACGCAGCCTCTCAGGATGGCCCGTATAGGAATTTGAGCATCATCAGTGTAAAAAAAAAAAAATAATCTTCTGTTCAATTTCCAGTATTTGAGCTTGTGCCCATTGCTGTCACTGGGCACCCCTGAGAGCCTGTCTCCTTTTTGTTCCCCCCACCCCCTACACACACACACTCCTCCCATGAGAGATGCATACACATTGATAAATCCCTTCCCTCCTCCTCCCTCCGGGACTGCATGGCAGCCGGCCACCAAATCAGAGCTGTCACATCGATGGGGTCAGTGAGCACTGGGAGATACAGGGCTGTGCTGGAGCACGAGGGTGTCTGCACGAGGCAGGAGAGGAGAAGGAAGCCCTGGTGCCACCCTGCGTTACAGCATCTACTGTGGGTGTAAGCCTCTCCTTCCCCTCCTGCCTCACCAGACCAGGTGGGGTTGCCACCAGCGGTTTCCCTGGGTCAACAACCCCCCTTTTACATAATAGCTATATTTTTTTTCAGGATTATATAAACAATATATATGTCTGTCTCCTTATCTATTGAAGCCTCGGTCTAGCCCCGCATCACCATACTTTCTGTTCTGTAATTATAAACATTATTAATGGTTATCCATCCTCTGTGAAGTAAAGTGATCTTGATTACACCAGTTAATCAATACTTGGATAAATGAACTGAGCTTTTCCCTGGGCTAGGACAAGTAATTGTAATTATGAGATGCGATCAGCTGGTGAAGTACGGTTACTAACATATCCATCTGGCAGAGAAGTGAAGTTTCAAATATCCGTCAAAAGACTGTTGTTTCACAGAGACAGTATTTCTTTAAATCTAGTTAAGCACTTGTCTGAAGCCATTAGCTTTAGCTAATCAGTTGTCACCGATCTGAGGAATGACAAGCGAGAGTCTAACGGGCTGAACACTGCGGTCCCTTGCTGGCACCGCTGTCCATCTGTCCACACGCGCACCAAGCAGAAGGCATCGCATTTGCAACAAGGTCACACCGCATCAGAGGGAAAACATCAGAAGGCAGAGTGGATGCAGACCTAAGAAAACAGTAATTTACTACAAGTCTTGGACACTTCGAGGCATCTGGTAGTCAATATGGTCTACTTATGTAATGTTTGCTCAGCTTGCTGCATGAGAACCACATGTGCAGCTTTGCAGAGCCCTGTGCAGCCATTCTGATGTAAGAGACCATGGAGAAATCTGCCCAGAAAATAATATGGCCTCTTTATAATTTACATGTACATACACACAAACACTGAAAAATAAAAGTTCAGCTGTATTGCCTAACTGAGGAGCCAGTCAGACACAAGATTAATTAGGGGAAATTATAATTTAAACACAGAAGGGAAAGAGAGCAATAAAATATCAGTTTGTTTTTTAGCTTTCATCTCTTAAAAATAAAAAATAAAAATAAATAATAATAATTAAAAAAAAAAAAGATGTTAGGGCTTGTTTTGGGCATTACAGATCCCTGTGCTGGGAAATGTCCAACAGTGAAGGCTGTGTGCAAGCTGCTTGCACTTACGCAAATGTGTGAAAGTAGGTGTACGGTCTGTCATCTCATCACAAAACATTCCTCAGAAATCAGCAAGAAATAAAGGTCCTTTCTGCAACAGCAAAGATGAAGTCATCTTCTAAAAGGGAAACACAAGTCACCTTTCACCACGTGGTAGTGCCCCTGGCAACTGAAAACAAAGGTACGAGAAGGAATCACAAGGAATAAATGCTGTCTGAGACAACTTCTGGAGGTAAGCGTGCCAGGGAGGCTGGATGAGGAGCAGTCCTCAGGGGAGGGGATGGGGAGCAGGACGTGGCCTTCGCTATCCATGAGGAAATGGTTGGCGACCTGCTACGGAGCTTGGATGTGCGCAAGTCGATGGGGCCGGATGGGATGCACCCGAGGGTACTGAAAGAACTGGCGGAGGAGCTGGCCGAGCCGCTTTCCATCATTTATCGGCAGTCCTGGCTATCGGGGGAGGTCCCAGTTGACTGGCGGCTAGCCAATGTGACGCCCATCTATAAGAAGGGCCGCAGGGCAGACCCGGGGAACTATAGGCCTGTCAGTTTGACCTCAGTGCCAGGAAAGCTCATGGAGCAGATTATCTTGAGGGTCATCACGCGGCACTTGCAGGGCAAGCAGGCGATCAGGCCCAGTCAGGATGGGTTTATGAAAGGCAGGTCCTGCTTGACGAACCTGATCTCCTTCTATGACCAAGTGACGCGCTTGGTGGATGAGGGAAAGGCTGTGGATGTGGTTTACCTTGACCTCAGTAAGGCTTTTGACACAGTTCCCCACAACATTCTCCTCAAGAAACTGGCTGCTCGGGGCTTGGACTGGCGTATGCTTCGCTGGGTTAGAAACTGGCTGGATAGCCGGGCCCAGAGAGTTGTGGTGAATGGAGTCAAATCTGGTTGGAGGCCGGTCACTAGTGGTGTCCCCCAGGGCTCGGTACTGGGGCCGGTCCTCTTTAATATCTTTATCAATGATCTGGATGAGGGCATCCAGTGCACCCTCAGTAAGTTTGCAGATGACACCAAGCTAAGTGCGTGTGTCGATCTGCTCGAGGGCAGGAAGGCACTGCAGGAGGATCTGGATAGGCTGGAGCGATGGGCTGAGGTCAACTGTATGAAGTTCAACAAGGCCAAGTGCCGGGTCCTGCACCTGGGGCGCAACAACCCCAAGCAGAGCTACAGGCTGGGAGATGAGTGGCTGGAAAGCTGCCTGGCCGAGAGGGACCTGGGAGTATTGGTTGATAGTCGGCTGAATATGAGCCAGCAGTGTGCCCAGGTGGCCAAGAAGGCCAACAGCATCCTGGCCTGCATAAGAAGCAGTGTGGCCAGCAGGTCTAGGGAAGTGATTGTGCCCCTGTACTCGGCTCTGGTGAGGCCGTACCTCGAGTACTGTGTTCAGTTTTGGGCCCCTCGCTACAGGAAGGACGTGGACGTGCTCGAGCGAGTCCAGAGAAGGGCGACCAAGCTGGTGAGGGGTCTGGAGAACAAGTCTTACGAGGAGCGGCTGAGGGAGCTGGGCTTGTTCAGCCTGGAGAAGAGGAGGCTCAGGGGCGACCTTATCGTTCTCTACAGTTACCTTAAAGGAGGCTGTAAAGAGGTGGGGGTTGGTCTGTTCTCCTACGTGCCTGGTGACAGGACGAGGGGGAATGGGAGTAAGTTGCGACAGGGGAGTTTTAGGTTGGATGTTAGGAAGTACTTCTTTACTGAAAGGGTTATTAAGCATTGGAACAGGCTGCCCAGGGAGGTGGTGGAGTCACCATCCCTGGAGGTCTTTAAAAGACGTTTAGATGTAGAGCTTAGCGATATGGTTTAGTGGAGTACTTAGTGTTAGGTCGGAGGTTGGACTCGATGATCTTGAGGTCTCTTCCAACCTAGAAATCTGTGATACTGTGATCTGTGTGATACAGTCATTCTCTTGAATTCAGTGGTGCTTGAAAGGGGGGTTCTGTTTGCCCCACGTTACCAACAGAGGCAAAACACTTTATTTTTGAGTTTTTGGATTCTTTTCCTTATGCCATGTCTAGTAGAAAACAGAAACTCAGGAATTTAAGGGAAAGCAGAGAAATCTGTTGTAGCTACCTCATCATAAGAATGGCTATGTGCAAATTCTGCCCAGACGTAGACATACTTTAAGACAGCCCTGGGACCAATGTGATCTCTGCTTCTTAGCTCAAAGAGTTAGCTAACTGCAAAGGGCCATCACAGCATGGTATCTGTTTGGGCAGATTCCTCCTTCTCCTCCAGATATATGATTTACTCCAGAGCTAAAGAAAAGGGCAGGATCCACTTAGTTTCAGACCACAGGCAAGGTTTGCATGGGATTTGCTGCAGTCATAAAGATATGGGGTGAGATTCACCTAATAATTCAGGCAGCTATATTCGTGCTGATTACCCAAAGCTACCTTTACTGAGAAAAGCTCTCACAGGTTTTACCTTCTGGGGTCACCAGGAACAATGTGCAAGACAGCTGCTATGAAATTCATGGTCGTGTGTGGTTGTGAAGCCACCGACAGGCGCCATCCCAGCAAGGCAGGCCACCTCTGCTGCCCGCACCTCCTCAGCACGATCCTGTATTTCAGCACCCACACTGACTGCTGCTGTTGCCGTCAATTTAAATGGCTCTCAGACTAAAAGCATTTTTAGCATGAGCCTTATACTCATCGTTTATAGTGAGCATTAGGGATGGACTTAGATGCTCCCATGAACTGTCAGTCTCATCACTACCTATAAGAAGGGTCTACTACAGGTAATTGGTGCTCCTGACTTCTAGCTTTTTGTATTTTATCTATGTATTTTGAAATAAAACTCCTAAATCCTCAACTATGCAGGCTGTTGCCCTTATTAATAGGCTTCACAGCTATCTTTATAGCTATTTCCTTCTTCTATCCAACCCACTGACTCTCACGGGATTTTAAAAGTCTACTGAGTTTATACAGTATATGCTTTGGGACAGCCCTTTCACAATATATTTTTCCAGAATTGCTTGTAAAATAGCCCTGATAAGCTCAAATGCATCATAAATAGTCAATATTAACAAGCGACTAATTACACTATTCTGGAAGGACGTTTTTAGATTTTGCCTTATTCAAGCACTCTGATTGTATCAGCAAGAAACGTATGCAGCCAGGGCAGGCTCACAAACGTTTCCAGATTAAAAGCTGAAACTCCTTATAGTGCAAGTGATTCCTGTCTGAAATAAAACTGGGGTTAAAGGCAGAAAAATGTCATCCTATCTTGTAAAGCAGTTTAGCACATTTACCAAATGCCTCTGGGAGAAACATCCCGTTTTCACCAGAGCTTTATGTGGCCAATTCAGCTGTAACAGTTCTGGCTATTTTACTATTGACAATTTGACAGGAGAACTCAAACAGGAAATGTTTTGTGATTTCCTTCCACAAACCTGAATGGGGAAAACATTAAATAGAAATTGAAAACTGAGGTCTGTTGGCATTTTTTTCTTTGCACCTATTTTCTCAGGAAATTTAACTTCATTTTTAGACAAGTGTTCCAATAAGCTACTGGCAAGATAACACTTGCTCTATTTCCCCTCCCTCCAGCCTTAAACAGCCAGGATTTATACAGTTATTTTTATTCTCTTCAGATACTGCAGGCTTGCCTGTTTATAAAATGTAAGAGGTAGACAGATAATTGTACTATTTCACTAGTAAACAGGGAGCTGAATATGAAACTGAGCTCAGAATTGGAAACCCTGTCAGAGTGTTGGTGAATCATTGTATGAAACAAATTGTTCACTTTCTGTTCAGTCCATTAGCTACAAGGATGGAAAGAATTGCTCTCACAACACATAATGCTGCAATTTCCTACATTCACTTAGCACTTCCCCTTTCCCTTCTGCAAATCAGAGGCATTACATTTGAGATTTAATTCACTCCCTCTAACCAGGTTTTCATTCCCAACTCAGGCAAACCAAGCTATTGCTCTGTGAAAAAGCAACAGCTCTTATATAGCATTCATGAATACAGTGCTCTTCCTCTCCTTGGAAATAAGGTAATGGCAGGAAAACACACAGAATTACAGAGAACCCTGTGCCTATTCAGCTGCAAACAGCTCCCGTTTTGATTCTCCTGAGTTTTTTGAGAGACTGCATATCAAAACTGAATTCACAGGAACCCCACGTCCTTAGTATGCCTGATTGTGTGCTCAGATTGCGATGAGAAAATCAATACTCGCCAGCAGTTACCACACAGTTGCTCTTTCCTCGTGTTTTTAAGTCTGTGGGATCTGTTGACGCTTTTAATAGTCCCCAAGTATTAGGCTTGCTGAGCAAGCTGTTTAAAGTGATTCTGGTTCTGAACCAGGGCAAGGAGGACAGCATTGCTGCAGCTGAGAGCCCTATCTATCCTGCAGGGCTTCGCTCCAGCAGTGAGGCAGGTCTCACCATCCCAGGGAGAATTGTGTTCTACCACACTGTACTCATCCTGAGACCTTCGCCAGGCTACCCAACTCTGCATGTCAGTGTCGTGCAGTGAAATAGCCCCGGGCATGTAGACAAGCGAGCATTCACGCATCAGTTCAGCTGCTCTGTGGGCTGCCACTGGTCTCAGAGAAGAGGGGGCTACGCCGGATGGCTGAGAATGGCCAAGGGCACTGTTTCTGCAGGGTGACTGCAGTGGGAGGGAGGTCTAGAAAGGATGACTTTGTCACCTCTGCCTGGTGCTTACAGGGATGGTGCTGGTGGGCCTCTTGTGTGCTATTTTTTTTCAAGCTGAAGCTGTGTATCAAAAGGAAAAATATGGAAGGAGAGAGATGAAATTAAATTTTTGGTGCTTTTCAACCAGTTTTTACTACCTTTCCTGCACATATGTCAACATACGTTAACTCATCCCTCTACAAAAACACCTCCAGACAAATCCTGAGGAGGTGCTCTCTAAAAACAAGTTGCAGAAGACAGAAAAACAATGGGGGTTTTGAGGCCACAGAGCAGCTAGGAGTGAACCCCTTCTCTGGGGCTCAGGTGGCTTCTTAACTCCTGCCCTCATCGATTAGCACGGGCCCAAATACTCTTCCCTTGGCTGCATTCACCATGCTGCTCAACACTGTAAGGAAGCAATGAGACCTCAGAAAAAAATCAGACCTTGTTTCCTCCACATCTTCTGCACACTCCATTTCTATTCTGGAAATAACGTTGCAAAAGAGGCTTTTAAAAAATGCCTGCAAATGAAATAAGAAACAGGCCTGACAAGCCTGTCTTGCAGCTCCAGCTCCTGCTCTTGCAGATGCAGATCTCTCTCCGAAAACAGAGCCTGGGCTGAGACCTGGAAGTAAAAAGTAGCATTTCAGTCCACTAACTACAAAACCTATTTTGAGCTAGGCCTAATTAAACTGGTGGGTACTGGCAGTATGACGCCTCTTGTGTTGCTTTTGGAGCAGTGATTTTTGACTGCCTGGTCCCCATCTGATGTGAGACACCTGCTTTTTCATACCTTTACCTGTGATGATCTATCAAGAGTAATCAGCAAAAGGGAATTCAACCAAACTGAGCCTCCCAACAAATTCTGCTAGAGTAGCAAATCCACTGTGTGCATGACCTCAAACTCATTTACTGTTAACTGGTCTTATTAACCTCTCTGAAGTTAGCAATTCACTGTAAGGAGGGATGGTGAGGGAGGGCAGTATTTTAGGTGTACCCATAAGTTGTCAGCCCCTGGGAAATGACAGCATCACACCTTCAGCATTACTCTACTTCCTTGTATACTAACAAGAGTCAGTAGAGAGTTTGGGGGCAACAAGAAAAGCTTGATGCTGGGAACATCAACCATTCCATAATTAATATATCTCTTTATAATCCTTACAGAAAAAATAAAGTAGTAACACAATTCCAGAGCTGTTTTGCAAAAGAAATAGAAAACAGAATTGATTTAATAGGATATAAAAGTGCTTTGATTTGTGCCACGCTGGTCTCAAATCACCCACTTTGTCTCCTGTGGGGAAGCAGGGCTGTTTGGCTCCGAAGTACTTTATTGTTGCTCTGTTATCAGAATTGTATTCATGCTGGATCTCATGCAGAAGCCAGTGATGTAGGCGTTATTTGGTTTGTATTTCAAGCCATGTGCCAGTTTAACAAGGACTGAAATCTACCCCCTGCTGCTTTGCGAACTCTTTTCCTCTGAAGGTGGAGTGTGACAACAGCAACTTCTTCTTCATTATTTTTTCTGGACATTTGAAATTTACGACTACGTTAAAAAAATGTCCATCTGAATATCCATCACCCACTTGCATTTTAAAGCATGTGACTATGTAACCCATTTGACATTTATTTCACCTGAACAGTCCACTCTGGGCCAAATCCCAAGAAGATGTCAGCGCTTATTTTTTTGTTTCATCTTAACATCTCAGCTGTTGGCATAAAAATATGAATTCCTATTCTTAGGTGTTAGAGTGCCTTTTTAAACTAAACTTAGTTGTTGCAAAATGTTCCAAATAGATATCACTGAATTCCGATTATGTTGTATTTACTTACTCTTTCTCTACAACCAGATACGAAATGAAACAATAGACATTTTGTGGAATATTTCAACCTAGCAGAATATTATTTAATCTCCAAGCTCAATTCATTTACAGGAAAATGCCAACAGGGATGCCGAGGACATCTCTGCAGCCTTCACTATGCCAACTAGAGGAACTTGTTACTAACAAATATTTGCTAGTACAACCACCTCCTAGCTCCATGTCTTAAATGTACTTCAAAGTCCGGCAGAGAAATCTGTCACTATTGACCTATTTTTCACAGAGAATGTGGGAATTTGCCTGGTGAAACATCTCCAGAGATTAAGCGACTGATCCCACAAAGCATAGGCATTACATAGCGATACCAGAATTACTCCCTTTGCAAATGATTTGGAAATATGATAATAGCTTCTAGTGAGATAAAAGGGAACCTGCTGTATTTCTAAAAAGGCGCAGACTGTCCTGCTGAAACAATAAGTTACCAGCTTGGGTCAGAAAGCTGATTTCCTAGATCAAAGAGTGCTGCATCGATCCTTACCCGGCCCTTAACACGACACTGGGCCGAGCAGCAAATGTGGGCCCCAAGTTCTCCGGCCAGCTACATCAGGGGACCGAACCAAAGCTCCCTTCTGGAGCACCCCAGTGGGTTTCTTTCCCTTGGAAACCAGGGGTTTAGGGAGAACAGATGGCTCCAGGCCCAAATTTAACCACCATACAAGGTTGGTGCGTGGCTGGAGCACTCAGGCTCAGGAGCTTGAAAGAGCTCCAGGCTCTCCAGATTGTTCAAAGGGAGCACAGTCTAACTGACAACCCAAACACAGGCACAGATAGGATGAAATATGCATTTCTGCTTTGTTTACAAAGTTGAGCAGCTTTAAACCTCGTTCAGAAAAAAGGACAAGTGCTGGTTGCTCACTATCAGCCTTCCGCCTCTGGGTAGCTGCAAGAAGCAGGCAACTCACACACAGAGCTCTCTCAGACGGCCTATGAACTTAAAATAGAGCCGCGAGTCACCACTGGAGACTGCACTCAGATTGTTGATCCTATTCATCCCCTAAGAGGAGACGAAAAGATGAAGAACCACTCTTCGGGGCTGGTCTGAGACCACAGGAGCACGCAGGGGTGCCTGTGATGTGCAGCCGCTCCACAGCAGTGGCCAAGGACCATTACTGCTTTTGTGGGCCGCCCGGAGCCTTTTTATGAGCAGCCTGAACCCTTCTCGGGGCAGCTGTTGTAAGGGACTTCAGGATACCATACAGCTCATCCCCTGGGCTCAAGGCAGGACCGACTGTGCGAATACCATTCCTGAGAGAGATTTGTCTAAACTGGTCTCTTAAAAACTGACAGAGGCCTTCCTGTCTCCCTAGGCAATCTGTCCCCCAAGTTTCCCTGTCCTCACTGTTACAGAACTTGGTGCTCCCGTCTCGCAATTTAAGTCCATTAGTTCTCAAGGCCGGAGAACAGTTTGTCCCTTCCATTTCGCAGCTATTTCTCTGTGTTTGAAAAAGGTTATCATGTCTCCCCTCAGTCTCCTCGACTAGAAAATAAGCAATCCCAGCTTCCCAGCTGATCACACGGAGACCAGACTGCTGCTGGCCGGTGAGAGCTTTCAGCCGCTGCTGACTGGGCTGGATTTGTACCAGCAGCCTTTAGGTGAACGCCTTCACCAGCTTCAGCTCCTGGAGCCAGGCTGCCCTTCCAAAGACACAAAACTTTCCTGTGTAATCCATTACAGAACATCAGTAAATATACATGACAGTACAGTAAGTTTCTGGAGTTTTCTCCATCACATTGGGATATCATAACAAGAAGAAAAAGACACCCTATGTCATGAAAGCATATCGAAGGCCTAAACTTAAAACAGCCTTCTAAACAGGTCCCAAGGAGTAGAGAGAGAAAACACAATATATTGTGTTAACACCTTCCCCACTCCATCCCCTCCACCGAATAAATGAAATGAAACACATGAACCATGTCTTGGCTTGCAAATGAAACTTGGTATTTGTATTTGCTGCAATGTCTCAGAGTGCTGTTTTTCATTTTAGACTTTGCATGGTAGTAAACACTGCAATGCTTTACATTCATTAAGCTCGGGCCCATTTACTCTGTGCAGGCAAAGCAAGAACATATATCTCAGACCCATAAAGCATCAGTTCAGAATTACACAGGAAATAAATGAGCCTAAGCAAGAAGTCCAATTTCCAGAGTCCAGCTCACTAAAGCTAAACAAGCACCTTACATAAATATGGCCTATTTTAAATGAAACGTTAGTGTAATTTGATAACTGTCAATAATTCCCTCATTATGCCTAAATGAGCTTGTCATCCAAGGAGATTGCTGCATGGCTGATCTTAATTTGCTAATAAAAACTGCAAAGAAGAATTTCAGCTAAGCTGGAACTATTTGATTCATAAAAGTGCAATAGTGCACTTTTTAAAGCCTTCTTTCCGAGTCCCCGTTCCTGACTGGCTGAAGCCCAAAGCAAGTTTGCCCTGTAGCCTGTAAGAACACAGTTTTACTATGTAAGAACAATGAGCAATTGTCTCTCTAAATCACTATTATTCCTCAGCTCATTATATTTAATTTATTTTTAATCATCTTGTATAATAGAAATAAAATCATTGGATTAAGCATATATCTAGCAGCAGGAGCCCATTATCCTTTGACAATGTTCTGTTTCATTGACATTATATCTTCATTGTAGACAGTTTCCTTGCCATCGTTAGTCCTAAAATGACTATTGGATTTCAAGGGTTTCTCCCTAATCCATAATAAGATTTACTCGTTAACAGTACAAAACAAAACAAAGATATGCTTCTATTGTTTTATGTCTGTGGAATCCTTATTCTAAGCTATTCAGGCAAGTAAAGAAAAAATCCAGATATTATAAGTATTTTAAGCTTTCCTGTGTAATTCTGATTCAAAGGAAAATCTCAATAACTTTGCAAGCTTTGTATCTTTGTTACTCCTTGTGGTTTTATTTTACTTAAGCAAGCAACAATACTTTGCCAGATCTTGAATTAATTAAGTTCTACTATTCCTTGTACAATGATTTTTCAGACCAGCTAAAGCAAATATCAGTTCAGTCCATCTCCTCCAGAAAGGGCTACAAGGGGTTCATCGGATTCCATGGAAAGAAAGAGGGAGAAACTTCCAGGCCAAGGTTGCCGACGACTCCTCTGTGATAAGTACTAGTTAATGGAGTCAGCACTAATGTCAGGAAGTTAAAAAACTCCTCCAGCATGCTGATCCCCATGGGATAATTCAACAGCTCTTCATTTGTAACAGTGGCAGTCACAGTTAAATCTAAAACTAGATTTTTCCACACCCTATTAACAGCAGAATTAGAATGCAGCAGGGACCATCCAGAGAAAAAAGCATTTTCTGTTATCTCATAGTTATCTTTGAGGAGGTAGCAGATTTCCCTATGAAAATTATCCTTATAGATTGCCTCTTATTTAAGGATGTGCTGATACTATCAAGTGGTGTTCTCTTTATGCTGAAATTGCTAGCAACTCTTAAGAGTATCTGCCTGACTCTTTCAGCTGGGAGAGCAGCTTCAATAGATATCTATTTTCCATATATGTAGACAAGCCATGACATTTTCACCCACACTGACATGATCTGCATAAGCCATGTGGTTTCCATTAGGAAGGGTCCATACAGCATAGTCAACTCTCCATTATCTTGGCTAATAGGAGAATAGAATAACTCAGATAAAGGAAAGACATGCATAATTATTGCTTCCAGATAAGAGCTAGCTCAAATATTTCTATGCTGTGCTCCCCAGACAGAGCTTGTACTTCTGTCAGAGCTTGCTAACTTAGGGTTTATTAACTCAGGCATTACCTGCATCCATCTGGTACAAGCTAGGCAGCTTGGGTGTCTCTATGATTTAATCACCCCACAAGTAATCTACTACCTGATAATCATCTTGACTATAATTAAATAACAACTTCCATATTCACCTTTTTATATGTACTGATACGATGTAGACTCAGTCATGCATGCCCAAGTCAAGGTTGAATGTGGGATAATGAGGAAAGGCAAATTATGCATGAAATGCAATAGAGGACTATGCTCAAAGGGAATGCAGAAGGCACACAATGATGTAGAAGGGCTTTATATTCACATCTAACAACCTGGAATTAACACAGGCACTTCCACTCTTGTTTCCAGATATCCCCTGCAGTGGAAGTATGCTCAGGATTGTCACAGGTAATACATGTATGAACTACCACTACCTTTCTGCATGAATCGTCAGAGGTTGGTTTGTTTGTTTGTTTTTATTGTTTTGCAATTACTCAGCCACATTGAACATTTGTCAGTTGTAAATTCTCATAATCTGTAACCTCTACAGACCTTTTAGTACTATTACATAGCCTTCCTGATCTCTGCATTGGTATATAAATTGTACTGTTCAGTCACAAGAGACACTCAGTTCTGTTACAAATATATGGGCAAAACACTGTCTTCACCACTACAGAAAGAAATACAGATTCTCTTACAAAGAAAATGGAAAATGTTGCAAATACCTTTTTTCTGGATTCTTAGGGGAGGAAAGGGATTGCAAAGAAATAAACTCAGGCTTAATGAAATCAGCAACACCATTTCTTATACATCAAAGGGAATTATCTTAAGGAAACAAAACCATTGCCAGGCAAGCTTTTACTGTTGTACTTGTACACAACATTGTGTTGAGGAATTGCTGGTTATATTTTGCCACACTCCATGTTGAGTTTACAAATTAGCATTGCCTTGGTTTGTCTGCACTTTACAATTAGACAGAGCTACACAATGTTGCAAGCCACAGGCCAAGCTAAAAAGGGAAAATTGATGGGTTTGAAAAGTTTGCCATATCATGTGATGTTACTAGACCGGCTACAGAAAAAGCAGCTGACAGCAAATCACAGTGCCACACATATCAAATCCCTAAGTATCTGTTCATTTTGCTTAATGCATCACATACAGTGTTTAGATCGCTGCGGAGGTCCTGGACAACATTTTCTATACTCCTGGTATCCTTCAGAATCTCAATGCTTTGGGTGTATGGATTGAAATACACAGAGAAGGGACGGTTGATTGATTTAGCGAAGTCCCTGAAAGAAAAAAAGAAAATTAACACCTTTTTTTTTCTACCACTAAAGAAGAGAAAATTAGATTTTAGAGTCAAGGGAAATAATTTACCTCATCTTTTCTTTGGCTTCTTCAAAACTTTCTGAAACAAAGTAAGCTTCCTGAAAAGTGGTGATAAGGCATTCTTGCAAACAGGTTGTCTTTGGATCGAATGTTTTCACCTTGGCCTTGTCAGAAAGAGCATGCTGCAAAATAAAACACAGGATCTGTTAAACTATATCTTGATACTGCTTTGTATGTGTACTACAGTTCATATATACAGCTTCACTGTGCTGTATCGTTTCCGCTAGTTGGTAGCCTCTCTTGTGTTACGTACGGTGGTCTTTCAGTATGAATAGAACAAAACATTTGTTACTCAGAAAAAACTGTTTTTAATGGTAATGTTCCCCCAGAAATAATTAATAAAATAATAAAAAGCAGATTAGAAATCTACCTGCCATATAGGCATACACACCTTCAGATGGAAATGAGAAAGTCATAAAATAACCATTCCTGACAAATTATCTACAACTACAAATATGTATGTCCCCAAATGTCACTTAACTGGCAGAACTGATCATCTTGGTAGGTGAATTGAGCCTGACCAAACCATTCACATAATCTGCATTACATTTTCAGGCCAAATTCACGTACTATTTTCCTGACAGTGACTTAGAGTGAAACTATATATCTGAAAACCCATTATTTAATGCCCATGTATTGTGTGCTGATGAAATGCATTGCCCTCCCACTACATACACCTGAGTAATGATCATTGGTTTTAATATTGCAAGAAAAAAAGAAACTAAAAAAAAAAACAGACAGAGAGAGGTACAAAGCAGACACTAGGCAGATGAGGCATGAAATATTGCTGCCCAGAGAAGAGATTTCAGATTAGCCTTCATCTTTACATGACTGGCAAAAACCATTAGAGATGACACAGAGGTTTCAAAAACTGAAAATCTGGTACTGAGACATTTTAACAACAAAATTTATTTCTACCTCCTCCTTCCCCTTGGATACTCGTGTTAGCTTTTGGATCTACTTTAACTCTTAGAACACATACATTTTCATTCTCAGTGCTCTCTGTACTAAAGTACAAGGTGAGGAAGGAAAGCATATATAGGCCAACTTTTGCTAGCCCACTAATATCTATCCACAGGGAAGACGTGCATGAAAAGCACTGAGAAATGACATGGAGAGAGAAAATCCCTGAGATATGAAGGCGTCTCTTATTTCTTTATTTTTATTTCTGCACGGACATACTTTACAGCAGAGTAAAGTATTAGCCTTGAGGTATTCACCACTGTTTACCTGAATTCTTCTTGCTTATGCTCATTTCTAAATCTATGTGAAAGGCTGTGAAAATCGCGCACTAGTCAGTTCTCAACCTGCTGTTGCCAAATAACAGGACATAAAACTGAAACAAGAACCTCTTCCTCCCACCCTCTCTCTCTCCAAAAATAAATACATGAAAAATTAATGCATGGTATCTTAAAATGTCAGGGAACTAACTTTCTTTAGTACATGTATCATCTCCTTCTCACAAAGTTTGCTGTTTCAGGCCAGCCATCAGTTAAACAGGTTTGAAAACAAAAATCAAAAATGGTCTACGTCAACCAGCACCCTCTTCTAAATCGATTGCAGGAACAGCCTCACCCTGACACTATTTCCTTGTAGAGCCACGTTGTGATCTAGTACCTGTAAATGTAGGCATTTACCTCCTTCCACTGAATTGAATTTGTTTGTCTTGACTGGAATTATAATAAGCTCCCTGGGTTAACCACGGATAACAGTATCTCCTCTTAAGGTGTCTCTGTACTTTCAGATGGGACCTGATGCTTCAAATGTCTAAAGGACAAAGTTTGAAAACTCTGAATGGAGAGAGTGAAGCCCTGTGTAGGAAATCAAGAGAGTGCTACTGGCCATGCTTTCTTAGGAACTGAATTAGTAGGTGACCACTTCTGGCACATGGATTCTTTCCTGTACTGTGTCAGCTTGAACAGAAAGAGTGTCACAGGTCTTTCTCCTCTTCCCCTCACAAATGGCCTCTGCTGGTACACGTCCGCTCCTTGGACAGAAATATGGTAAGAAGGTGAGAAGAGATTCTGCAAAATCACAAACTGCTTGAATCACTGAGCCCTCGTTACATGAAAGGATAGAGTTTAAAGAGAAGCAAAAGCTAATTCTTTATCACAGTAGATATCCTCTGAGAGGGCATTTCTGGTTCTTCTTCTCAGATTATCTACATGAAATGGCTCCTACTTTGTGGATCCTAGTGTAGTTTGTGCATGAACAGAGCTGCTCCTTCCAAAGCAACTCGGATGTGCAGACACCAGGAAACACGCAGTCTGGAAACACACAGTAAAAAATTCTGACATGCCTTCCAAGTTAGCTGAGACTTGATCAATTATTATTGTTAGGATTGCAGTTTTGGAATTAAGTACCTAAATTCTGCTGAATTCCCACCTGAGATACATATTTCCCTTCTAGGATATGGCCTTTTGGCTCCTGGATCAATCAGGCATTGTCATGATGATCAGAGCAATGGGAAATATCCTGCAGTTCTTGATAGTGTTTTGAAACTTTGAAGCCCGGTGTCTGTAAAGTCTACTACTGACTTGGTGTGCTGACACCAGCAATGCCATTCAGCAACAGAACACAGGCTGCAGAAAAACCTTCATACAGACCATAAACTGCTTAGCGTGAACTAGGATGGTTGGGACACTGACTCAAAGCTGAACTAGAGGCTTTTTTTCAGAAACATTATGGTGCTCTAAAATGTTGCTCCTTGGCATTCTCAACATTGTGAAGTACAGAATCTCAACAACAAAGAAATTTCACCTGGTGAGTCCAAAAGCTTTTAAGACCTGAGACCTGAATGCCGTTCCTTTATGTTTTGGTTGGATATACAGTTCTTCAGTGAAATCAAATGCCTAAGTATCTAATACAAATTTCTCCATTAGAAATCTCTTAATTTATCCACCTTCATGAGAAGTCAAGGATATTGATAATATGGAAAACAGCTTTCAGTCAAAAAGAACATCTCACCGCCTTGTGGGTTTATGATAACAACTGTCTCTAACAGCCCACTCACAGAAGTTATAATGCTTATGCTAATAAAGTTGTTGGTGATTCTCCTTCAGTTTAAGCAACAAGAGTTTGGAGTGAAACTTCCAAGTGGATCGTCACCGATTCCCAGGAAAAGCAGCAATGTTAGAGTATGGGACATCTCAAGAATTAGACAACTATTTCTTCCTGTTGGGAATAAGCATAACACTACAGAAATGCCTCCAGTCCCACTAGATCAAAGACTAAGAAAGCAAATCAGGTACCTAACCACAGGTCTCTAGGACCTAGGATGTCTCAGGTATCTGTACAGGGATGGAAGCTATAGCACAGGACCTAAAGACCTATACGTTTCTGAAATGTCAGCTGGAGAGCTGGTCAGATGTACTAGGGCATCTCAGACAGCACCAGACATTTACATGGAGCAACCATCAATCATTTCCTAAATGACAAATATCACTGACACATGAAAGATCAGTTTTGTCTGTCATTTCTCCTTTGCATATAAAAAAATGAATGTAATAACATAAATTCAAGATTTTTGGTTTCACCAGAAAAGAAGGAAAAAAATAACTTCAACTAGCAAGGGGTAAAGTTGAGACAAGTTATAAATACTGCACTGTCTCAGGATGACAGCAGGGCAGAATAAGAACACTGGTGAGAAGTTGCCTGTGTGCCAGCACTGGTTTTATCACCTTGCTGTTCTGTGAGAGAATACAGTCTCAGAAAACCTGGTCTTAAATGTTATTCTGCTTATGCTTTTCAACATAGGACACTCCCAGATTTGTGACCTGACTTTAACAGGATTTTTTTTTTATGTTGTCAGTGTAAGTTTTATATATTGTTTAGACAAACAGGAAGAGAGTCTCAATTTGAAAAAAGCCCTACAATGAGCATCTGTGATCCAGGAATTATTTTCTCCATCATCTTCATATTCTTCAGAAAACAGAACCAAACCTTGTATTTGAGACCTTTTGGTTATAACAGCTGATATTGCCTCCTCTTAACATAAAACTATCATTAAAACAAAACATGACTGGATATTGTATTTGACTCCAAAAAAATCTATACAGAAAGACTTGAAGTCCACCTCTCTGTTAAATATAGAAGCATGTAACAGGGATATATGATGATCTACAGCCAACTGAAGTTAATAGGAAGACTTCTTTAATCAAAGAGTTCAAGAGAGCATCATACAAACTAAATGGATTAAAATTTCCAAAGACATTTGGACTGCCTTTTAGAAATAGTTTTAATAATTGAAATGTACATTATTTCTGCCTTATCTCTAAGCCCTAAATATATACTGTATAATAGCGTTAGGTAGAGTTAACCTGACTATATTAGGCAGAACATTTATAACTACTTACTGTATTATTCTTTCCCCCCCCCAGGCTTCATTTTTAATCTTCTCTTTCTCCTTATTTTGTTGTGCTTTTCAAATTTTCTACTTGATGTTTCCACAGCATGCACATGAGGAGTTGTATTTTTCAGTATCTGAAAGTTGAAGTCTAAATACTGAGTGGGGAAAAAAAATGAAGGAAATCCTATATTGATAGGATGGTGCCCACATTTCTCTAGCTTTTAGTTCTTCTTTGCTAAAGCTGTTGACCAGATTTGCAGAGTGGAACAGTGTAATATAGCAGCAGGGATGACTGAACAAGCCCTTCACTCATCTGAAATGCCCAAATCCTTCTGGCCCCTTCTACCCCGCAAATACTGTGACTCAGTTATTTCTATAAATTTCTAGATATTATTTCTAAAATATCAATATTAATATCAAATTAATATTTATATCAAATATCCGTAAAATCTAGATAGCAAGATTCAACAGTGAAACAAGATCTACCTTCCCAGTGACAAGGATAAATAAATATTTTACCTTCATGGAGGGGACTGTGGGGACAACAGTTGCTGTTGTTTTAAGAATGGCAGCAGTTATTTCTAAAAAGACTTCTTCCCTCTGGCTTCTGTGGGAAGCATGGGGGCTGTACACATAGTCAGGCTTCACGGCCATGCAATCTGGTGCAGATTCATCCCCATCCACCACAGGAATAGCTAGCATTGTTCGCATAATTTTCAGAGCAATTGCTGCCATCCATTAGCATTTCAGTTACAATCAGGATATTGGTATCATCAGAATCTCAACTACAGTCTATTACATTAGCATTATCTTTCAGGTACCTTCAGATCAAGAAAGAAACTTTCCCTCCTAGTGGATGCTTGGAGATAAAGTCAGAGGTAAGGGAGGTTGCTTTCCCACAAAAGGTCAGAGAGCAGCAATGGCTTGATGCAAGGCTGTGCAACAGTGCCCTGGGGTACCCAGGGATTCTCTTTCCTGAGCACCTGGCTGACATATCTTGTTGACAAGAAGCACTCTCAATGCCAGGTTTCTGGTCTAGAAAGAGCTTCTCCCCTGGTCAGACTAGAAGAAAATATAGTGGTTTTTTCATTTTGTTTTCCCCCTTACATTCTTTTCTACCCTAGAGCACAGTCCCACAAAGACTGTCTGGACATTTTTTACCTTATCAGTTTCTTTATGGATACTATGGGTACTCTTGGTATGGTGCTGTTCTGTACCAGCAGTGCACAAGTGCTTAGTCTCTCAATAACTGAAATGTTTTAGTCTAACCTAACTCCCTGTGATCAGTGTATTCAAGACATGGGTGAAATTTAATAGCTTATGATACACAAGAGGTCAAATCAGATGATTTGATATAGTCGCTTCTGGCTTAAGATCTATGAAATATATACACAGTGTAATAGAAAAGTGTATAGTATCATTGATTTATGGCAAAATTATTATGATATATGGCCTTACCTTTGAAGCCAATCAGTACAGTCCATTAAATGTACACATGATTTAATTTTTACTGTTGCTTTTCAAACGAATTATTCTTTGCATTTATACTCTGAGATTATTGCTGAGTGATGAACACAGAATTGGGATCACAGTTAAGATTGCTGTATGGTAACAGAATGTGCACACTTGACAAGAATAATGTGTTTGTTTATAACACTGATGGTGTAAGATTTATTACGTTCTTGACTATCCATTTCCTTGTTTTTATGCTTTAGATTTTGTAAATGATGTGATAGGTATTTTCAGGGTCATCACTTAATGGCTGTAACTGTTAGTTTAAATAAAGGGCCTGATTCTCTGCAGAATCCTGCAGTGAGTTTGGGGCTCAGCTCTGGATGTTGTTGGGCCAGGGAAAAACAAGTGGGACGTATTCATCTGCTTAACCGTCTTCGCACTGTGGAGATACAACATTTCCATGCTGATGCTGAATGCTTCTGTGGCTGACGTATGCACTGAACTGAGAAAAACTGTAATGAAATCAAATTTAAAAAAAAAAAAACACTGGAGAAAGTTATTTTCTTTGACCTTTTTTCTATGCATTTCTTTTAATCCCTTTCTGCAAGCTTGCTAATAAAAGAATAGCAATTTGACTACTGAGCTTCACCATTAATATTCTCAGTTACAGGTAAAACAGCAAAAAGAGACGGAGGCACTTCTATTACATTGCCAGGTACTTCACTGAAAGCTGACCAGCGGAGGTGGGAAGATGCTTAAATGCAAATAAACAACAGATATATTGCAAAACAGTTTGTAAGCACTATTCTATATATGGTTTCTGAAACCAACCCTTTAGAGGAAAAGCCAAGAGTTCATCTGGGTCCCAGAGCAAACATGGTATTCCTCCCTCTCCTTCCCCTCTCCTTCCCCTTCCCTCTCATCTTGCTGAGAGAGATGTATTACATCTCAAAACATTACAATTGTGACAAAATACCTGTTGCTTGTTCACTGTGTTTACTATGTATGAAAAGAGGCAATAAATGATCCACTACAACTACTCACACCATGCAAAGTTAAACACTTTTGCCTTTGTAAGAATAGTTCTCTATGTATTGTGACATAGGCACGTGCCTCAAGTCTAGCATGATCTTTTATGCATTCCTTAATTCTAAATACAACTAATCTACTGAATCAGTACCTTAATAAATGCTGTTGCTTTAATATCAATAACAAATCCATTGAAGTATTTTGGATTACCTACAACAGAATTGTGTCTGATTGCAAAATAATATTTTTTCACCTACTAAAAATGTATGCGTCTCTTCTAAGCAAAGCTTTCAGAGCCCAGAACACCCTTAACTCTGAGCCTCCATTTACAGGAAATGCAAGTGTCTTGTGGGCTATTTTTTTTTTTAATTTCAAACAGAAATAAATGTTGTAGTTTGTTGTTACTTTGGTAATTCAGTCCTTACAAATCCATTTCATGCTTCAAATGCCATCTGGTACTTGATAAAAGGATTCAGGTCAATAACACATTTTAAAAGAAAGCTTTTTATCTTGAGAACTTTAACTTATTTGCAAGTCAAAATATTTACATCCAACTATTATTTTATTATTATTAAAAGAAACTTGATTCTCCTTAAAGGACATACCAACCAACATACCTTTAGTTCTCCGATAGAAGATAGAAGTCCTGCCCCATAAGCACGTAGCTGTCCTTCTTGTTTGCAAAGGCCAAATTCAATCGTAAAAAAATAGCACTGTAAAATATACAGAAATACAGATATATGCAGTGGAGATGCAAAAAAGCATTTCAGCCAAGACAATTGGCACTATAGTCACTTGACTGCCCCACTTCTTCAGAATTTCATGCCTTAACGTAGATTCTGTTAAAGTACGTTATTACCACCAAGTATTTTAAACATCCTGTTCTGCAGTAAGGAGCTTTGCCCAAAAATGTGAGATTCTGTTTTCTTCTGAGCAACAAGGCACTTGACAGGGAAAGCCAGTTAGGAACAGACAAGCAAGAGCATTTAGGTATCAAAGACGCAAACAGAAATCTACAGAGATTTGTGAAATAAATAAGTTGCTTTAGAAGAAAATCCTACAAGGCACGTGGTCTCCCTGCCTACAAACCTCTGAAGATTTCTGAGATCTAGTTCAGAGCACTCAAGTTTGGCACATATTTAAGTGCTGTCTTGAGTTAGAATAAACATACAAAAGTGCATAAGAGCTTTTTTGAGCCAATGTCTTAGTCCTCATTAGATTTTACTCTGTCATAAAATGAAGAACCAATATGCCATTTGGCATCTTGAATGACAAAGAAAATTACATTCAGGCTAGTGAGTTCACTTGGCTCATCCATTACAATTATTTTCTAGGTCTATATTCAATCAACATAACTAGAAGGCAGGTAACATATCTGAGCTGATGAGAAATTGTGAAGGAGGTTGGCTAAATCAGTATAACAGTAATGCATCTAACTTTGCTGTATTCACAGTACAGATAGTCCAGTATCTGCTAAATACAAAGGACAATCACATCTGCTCCTTTGGTACTGAGTTTTAGCTGGTTTTATTATGACACATCAAGATGGCTTTTTGATGTTAGATCAAACAAATCAGATTGAGTCAGTAACTATTTCTATATATGAAGGTTGGGGAAGTTAGAAATCAACTTCTACAAAAATATAGCATACACATATACACACACATTTATTTGTGTGTGTGTGTGTGCATTTATTCGACAATTTCAGTATTTGTGCACAGAAATACAACTCTGCTGAAACTAAGAGCCTTACATGCTTTTGTATGAAATTTCAATTTAGACTACAGTTTCATTTAACTATGTAGCAGGTACTGTGGGTGAAGCTTATATATATTTGCGGTTTTTTTTTTAGGATAAACTTCAACACAGCATTTGGTACTAAACCTTGAACTTTTCTGAATATCTTAAAAATAGACCCTAAGCAGATGATTTTATCTATTTATTTGCCATTTCCCACTTTTCTTACAAACCCCACTCTTTTAGGCTGAATCTCCATCCCTAATGCAAAAGAGCAGTAATTAACAGCTCTTTTAAGTTCAACAACAAATGTTTAGAAATTGAGAAATGATTCATTTCCCTGCCTCTCATAAAAGTTCCTGTAGTGCCACTGATTCACCCAGCACTACATAGAAATGCATGATAAAAAAAGAATAAAGACCATGAAGCCTGTGTCTGATCTAAACCTGCTAGACCGGGAAGAAGGAAAGGTTGTAGTGACTTAAGATGTCTTTAGTGAGGTTCCACCACAGCAGTCAAATCACAGATATCCACAAGAAGAGGTGAAAGCACAACATTGTCAAACAAGAAATCAAAGTTCCACCTCTGACTTTGCTATTGACTTGGGTAAGCCAAGATGGAACATAATTGTTCATTAGCAATTAGCTGATGTCATCACTTAGAGGAAGGCCAAGGCAACTGCTTTCCAAAAAAGACATCTCAGGAACAAACAACCAGATGCACAGAATGACACAGGCATCACTGTAGGACTTGAGTGAAGCTAAGACACCTGCCACCATGGAGAGAGCAAATTTAGCTTCTTTGCCTAAATATTTCACTAGAAAAACCTTTGGGGGGGTTACAGCTCTGGTTCCGTACACGACGACATTGTCAGCAATGAAATGCTCAGCTATATGCTTAAACCCCACTAGCATCTTTGAATTATCCCCTTCGACTCTCTTAAAAGAACAAACGTGTTAGTAATTTTTACACTATGAACAAGAACATCCTGATAGACATGCAGCTGTACTGGGCTCCTCACAAAACACCATGATCACAGTCATTTTCATTCTGAAAACAGACAACAGCTAGAAGGGGGGAGTCTGCTGTTTTTCTATTATAGATCCACCATGGTGGCCATAACTTTGTCCCTGTAAGTGGTCCTGAAGAGGACCAAATGAATATCCTGCTGAGAACGCCCTCTCAGCAATCTGCAAGGCCAGTGAAGGGAGGTAGACAAATGCTCTCCACTTTTCTGAAGATGGGCATTAATGGGGAAGGAAGAGGCAGAAAGCGAGGAGATATAAAACGAGCACAGGAGAGAGCAATCTCTGCTGCTCAGGGGTAGGATGTTCCCATGACAGAGGCAGACATCAATTTCATTTCTCCCTTGATGGCTAAACAGAGCATAATGAGATATATTTTTTTTAACTTACGTTGCAAAACTATTAATATTATTATAAAAGGGAGCCATATTTATGAGTCAATACTTGCTTCAATGTTGATAAGACATGCACTCTCAACATATCTAACCTAAATAGCGTGCATACAAAATGACCTGATGATAAAACATGACTGCCTACTACTAACCTGTGGTATTAAGCTACGGTATTAAGAAGAGCCCTTCAAATGAAAAGCTGATTTTTTTGATAAATTTGCCATATGCAACAACTACAATTTCTACATTTTAAGAGAGCTCTATTTAGCTAAGGAAATGAGAATAGCACACCCAATGCTGCCATCTTCAGCTCATTACTCAGAAATACACGACTCCCCCCACCCTCCCACTCACACACAGCCACCCAGAGGAGGCTCGGTGCCTTGTGAGACTCAGCAGGCTTTGGAAAGCCATGCGGTGAAGTCTACAAACACTGGAACGTGTTGACAAGGAGTTTAAATATTAACTATGTAAAGACCTTTTTTCTTTTTCTTCTTTTAATAGACCGGACACATACCCACTATATACAAATACCCACTCTAGGCCTCTCTTTGTATGGAGCAACGACAGTAACTGTAGTTACTGCTATACACGTATATTACAGAGGGAATAACTGCTACTGCAGTTGGAGTGATTGAATGAAGTAACGGCTGTTTAGATGAACAGAATTGTAAAAGCCTTCCCTGAAGGCAAACAGCTGATAGTTACATCATCATTATGTGTAGACTAGTGAACGTAAGCACAAATGGGGATGTTCAGGCCTTCATGTTCTGATTTAAATCTTTGACCTCTCTCTGGCATACTCAAAACACTGAAATTACAGCTTTTTCCCCACCCTGCAGCCCCAAACACATGGCTCCTCTACAAGCTACATCAGCATCCTGTCTTGTCCCATGACTTCCAGTTCTACCTCACTTTTGGAGTGAAATACAGCTTTCTACATCCTACAGGTGGGCTCCTGGAGTTCTGTTGGGTTCAGTACCAGATGCTCTCCCTTCTCCTCGACTGTCCTCTTGATCCCTTCATTCACTCCCTTCTCTACACATCGTCTTCTCCACCCCCACCCCCAAACTACAAGACACCCAAAAGTCCCATGCCTACAGTTCACTGCCCAGAGTTTTCCTTCTCCTCGTACACCAACACTACCTTAAGCCCTCTGCTCCAGTTTACCACCCCATAATAGACAACGTAAAGAAACAAACATATTTGGTGGCCTCTAAGAAGGTCCAGAATTACACTAAATACAACAGATTATGTTGGCTTTTTCCACACTAGTCTCTTTCAAGTACTCTTCCCTCTTCCTCCTTCTATTCACCTCCCTTCTCATTGATGGAAAAAGATTATTATTTTATAGGAGAACAGATAAACTTTTGGTGCTTCCATTCACAAATCTTTCTGCATACATTTACAGCAGCAATGAGAATGGCATTGCTTAACACTCCACGGAAGTTATCGGCTAGCACAGGAACTGGTCTTCTTAAGCAGTGATATGATCCAGTTCATGCTGAGATCAACACGAATAATAACATTCACATCCATGGACAGCAAATCAAACTGGAAAATGCAGGTCAAGGAAGAAGAAAGTCTAATATTTAAAGCAGGAAGATAGCAGCTTCCTGCCAAAATAACCATCGCAAACAGTGAGCCACAACAACAGCAGGATGATGCAAAGGAGTAGAAAAGATGTCATCTTATCTTGTATAAATTCCGTAATTCTTGAAAAGCCCTCCACTAAAATGACTTTCTGTTACCCAAATGACCAAAGATGAAAAATTAAAGTGCCAAATGAAGGATTAAAAATAATTTTTTAAGTTAAGAGACACCGATGTCATGATGAAGACTGTACCAGGAGGTTGATGCAGTATGAGATGTTATTTTAATTTATTTCTCTAATCTAACTGAAGTATATGAATGATAATTTACAGTCATGCTCATGAAATGCTGCCTACACGTGGGTTCAAAAATGCATAAATAGATCCATGGAAGAAAAACCTATTAAGTGCTATTACATACTAATACAGCAGGTCTCTTCCTTCAGAATCCATGAACCAATGGCCACTGCCAACTACAGCACTGTACCAGGAAAATATCACCACTGTAGTCTTTAGACCTACCCTGTTCTCCAGACATCTACAATTGACAAGAAAGAGAGAGAACAGATCATGCCCTGGCAAACTCCAAGCTTCCTCTCATGGAAAACACAATGTCTATTCTTCACTCTCACTCACAGTCTTGCATTATAATCCAGACTACCAAAACAAGAAAAGGTTCAGTTACAGACATGACAGCTAATAAATATATATATATATATATTCAAGTTTATATAGAAATTTGCAAAGGTAGAAAAGAGGTCTGGTAATTGCAACTCTCCACATCTGACTGGTTTTGAAGATTTTTTTCAAATCACTCCTCAACATCATTTTGCATTTGGGAATCTCCCTCCTGGGACCTGTGCAAAGAGCTTGTTCAGGCTGTTGGGTGCTAATGTCACAGACTCAGTACTTCAAAATCTGCCTTGTCCATAAAAAGACCCTTCAAGCCATTCCTTTTCACATAGGTTTCTTATGGTATAGCTGAGAGAGTGATATTTGTGTTCACTTGGTAAGTTTCAGTATGATGAATAATGAGATTTCATCTGTTCTCTAAAAAGATGTTCTCAGGATGAGCACTGGGAACACCAGCCATGGTCAAGAGCTGATTCACTTGCATTCCTTGTCACAAGGGGCAAGAAGGAAGGACTGAGTAATTGCATGACTGCAAGCACATCATATGGACAAGAATATTCACCACTTCAAGAACCACTAATGGGATGAGGATAGAGCCCCAAGCTGACATGCAGCACCTGAAATAATCACTTATATGTAAGTACAGATTTAATTAGTTGCAATGAAGATAGTACAAATACTAGTGTATGTAAATACTTACAAGACCAGTGCCAAATAAATATCCTTAAGGAAAAATCTTTACATTCTTTCTAGTAGATTTATGATTTCAAAGGATATTTGAATGGACTACTCTTAATTTAAACACGTGTAATATATTCAGTAATTTGCAAAGATTAATTCCTTTTTCTTTAGAAGGGAAGACCTTTAGCTTTAGCTTTAAAATTACTCACCTAGAGATTAAATCTCTCACATAGGTGTAATTATCTTGTAAGAGGATAGTTACATACAACTGAAAGACTATCAAAAATCCCTGTTAGAAGTTAATCCTAAGAATTAAGGAAATACAGTTTTTTTCTTCCCCTTGTAAAAGTTGCTCAGATTGAATGCAAATGTTGATTCAAAGCCATCTGTGACTTGTTTCTGCTTGCTTGCTTTATTCAGAGCTAGCACAAACAAATTTGTGAATTCTTATTTTTGCAATCTCCAAGGTATCAATAGCCACCAATAATAATATTTTTAAAAAGCTAGCATTCCACATTTGACCGAATTATTCAAAATTTGCAGCCTGTTGAGTAGCGTCAGTAATGCTCCACTACAAGAAACAGACAGATACAACACAGGTAACCCAGGCAACTAGCCAGTACAGCCCAACATTGGCATCCAAACATCAAGGAATACCAGCTATTTGACAGCTATTCATGTGGGAACAGCATTACATAAAAATGCAGGGAGATTTTTGAACAACAAATAAATCTCATGATGAGCTTGTGAATAGATCAAAAGAAGAAAAGAAGAAAAATTCAATGGATAAGTCTTTCATTATAGATGATTCATCTACCTCCAGGAAAGGGAGTGACCCTATTCACAACCAACAGCATTTCTAAATAAGAAAACAAAGTTTAATTTTTCAGAGTTACCTTCTTGAAGTATTTTGTTTAGTCTGCCACTTTGAAATGTACTTAGGCTCACTGAAATAAGGTTTCCTTCAGGGATTTCAAAGTGTGTATATTTAACAATATTCTCCTTTTTCCCCTCATCTGACTGCTTTGCATTCAGACCTTTCACTAAGGGTGGGTGTTTGGAACAATCTTTTTATAAACAGAAGTTTGAGTAGATGTGGTGATGCTCATTAGAGCACTCTGGATTAGAAGCACACCAGCCTTCACATTTCTGTTGACAGCCATAGCACACAGCACCACTACATGCAAATTCCTCTAATGCAGTGGCTTGACACCTTTTGAGAAAGCATGCACTAAAGTTAGCATTGCGGGTCTTAACCCCTTGCGAATACTTTGAAATACGTTTCTTTTTTCAGGAGTTTCTGGAGAAAATCTCATAATGGTGACCAAAACAAAATCATAATCCTGAGCTTGCAAAGCAGAAACTGCAGCACAACCAACACAGCACTCCGGTGGCATCAGTGAGGAGGTAACTCTATACCACCCAACATGAGAGAGCTCAACCAAGGTAAGAAAATGGGTATGGTGGATGCCGACCTGCAGACGCAAATCTGTAGACCTGGAGGGCCTACTAGCACCTTTGTGTCTCTTGAGAGAATGTGTCCCGCTGTCCATTCTCAGATATAGGAGACCTTCCTGCTACTCTGAAGAGAGGGCCAAGAGAATGGAGGGTGAAGCACTTCTGGGATCTTTCCACTGCTGCTGCTCCAAAGGAAGCTAGTTCCCACAGAACTGGAGCCATTGGATATCCCACTCCATGTGTGAATTACTCCTAAATAATCCGAACTGAGGCTTGCTCTGTGCTGAGGTATTTGTCCACCTCTCTCATTTTATCTCAGTCGAAAACCTTGGAGACTCAGAGCTGCAGAACCAAGCACCTCAACGCTTGAGCAAAAAGAGTTTCTACATTCACGGTCTGACGTTTCCTGTCAAGGCAGCCAAAAGCACACTCACCTCAACTTGCTTAACACTGTCAGAAGAATAATTCCTAATTTCTCCAATGTAATTAACTAATAGTGCTAAAGCTTAGTATTTAGCTAAGGAGATGAAACCATTGAAACTATGAACTGCTGCTTAGATCATTTGTTAAACATAAGGCATTGAAGCCCTAATGCTTTACCCTTCCTATTTCTCCTTCCCTTTCATTTGACTCTTATCTTGAAGAACTTCTAAAACCCAGAGTTTCAAAGCTTTATTAATTTCATATGGAGTTATTAAGAACAAATGATGTGCAATAATGAACCATTCCCTTTCCAATTTATTTTACAATATGTAATGTGAATTCATGTTCAGCGCTCCCTACAGTAGCTGACGTGAATATTTTCCCCTTTCTTTTTCAAGCTGTTGCTTCAAATTTCAGCTGTTGAGACCTTTCACGCAGTTAGCTCAAGAGGCACAATCAGGTCTTTCAACTTGTTTGCTGGTCTCCAAGAAATACGGTTCTCTGAATTTCCAAAAAATTAAAAAAAAGGCTGGGTCAACATATGTCACTGCTGCCCACCCATAGTCTTCAGCCTGCACTGCTTCATGAGACACACCTGATCCACCAGGATCTTCAGGGATTCACGGGCTGCAAGCAGAGACTGTCTTTAAGGCTCTGACATCCCTGTTTTCCAGATCTTGTGCTGCTGTTCTTTCAAATGAGGACTTTGCATTAACAAAAGCAAAGTAAGAACACTGCTAATTTTATGCTTTGTTACAGGCAAGGACCGGCACCCTGGAAGCGCCCCATCAGCATCTTGGCTCATACTGCAGCCTGGCCTGTATGACTCCTCTAGCAAAGGTGCCAGGGACTGAGTGACACGTTGGCATGACCCAAGCAAGTGCGGAATTTGGAACAAATACATGTACGAGAGGTCACTGAGACGTCCTTCACCTGCCAACATCCCCATTTTATGGGAAGTCATCAACCTAAGTACTGGTGCCCCAGTTCTGAAATGCATTGCTTAGAACCTCCAGAGATGAGGCAAGAACAATCTCAGATACACTTCTTCATCTGACATTCAGGGCAAACATCTCTGCAAAAGCCTAGCCCAGGCCTCAAGAACAGTTTCCTGCATTTACCTGTGGACCTCAGCACTGGTCCAGCATCGTTTCCCTCTCTCTAAAAGAACCATCTTCCACCCCCAGCAAGCAATCTCAGAAGGAGACTCAGAACAGAAGGTGTAAAGTTGTAATGCTCCCTGAAACATCAAGAAAGCCTCTTTGGACTGGGGAGGCATCATCTGTCCTTTTTTGCATGCTAGAGTGCTATAAGCAAACTGTATAAGGAGAAGACTGGCACCAGATCCTCTTCCATTCTTCCTAAGAAAAGCTTTTGATAGACTGGCAAGATAAATCCACGGATTCATGAGAAGCAAAGCTGGAGCAACAAATCACAGTCCGGGCAGTCCTCATTTTATAAACAGAGAGCTTATTGAATCACTGCCCTATGTCAGTCCCCTGTCAGAATGAGTTACTGCAGGCTGCAAGGCCTCTTTAACAGCAATCCTTGGCCAGCCCAGAGATAGACCCTCGGCGTTCCCCTGGGGAAGGCACCAGGCACATGTGTTTCTCAGGATGCCATTCCCTGGAGCAGGCTGAATCCCACCTAATTGCCAGACCAATTACTGTGTATGGCAATTGCACTGCAGGGAGTGATGCGGACTCTCCTAGCCTGCTGAGTGCCTCCCATGACATTTTAGCTCAGGAGGGATATGAGGTTCTTAAGTACATGATCAACAGCAGAAGTCCTAATGTATCTGCTAACGAGGAGAAACAATATCTCCAAAAAGCAGAGCGGTCTCCCAGAGCTGGAAAGATCTCAGAAATGGGGCAAGCTCTAGAATTGGGGGTGCAGAAACACACTGAAGAGATGGTGACAACTGGCCAATGCATTTTTCAAATGTTTATTTCAAGGAAAAAATGCACTATTTCTTGGCAGTCATATCCACTTAAACATTTATTTGTAAGGAGAGGGGAAAAAAAAGAGGACTTCATTCCAAAAATAACAGCACACACGCTAATTTTCTAAACTTAAAAATAAATAAACGCTTGTGTCTATTTACTAAAAACTGATTTAATAACCAGATAGCTAAAATCTGTTTTCAAACATCACAGTTTCCAACAGCAACACTGCATTTAAACCCAATGTTCTTTTAAACACATAAATGCAAGGGGACTCCCAAAAGCTTTTCTGGCTCTTAATGTATTTGCTTAACCTGCCTTGCACAAAAAAAAAATAAAAATAAAAAAATAGTAGGCATCAGCACAAGTGCAAGTTCTATTCATGTCAAGCTGACAGATGGATCAAAGAAGAAAAGTAGCTCAGGGAATTTTAAATATCTATTAATTTTGCCACTAAAAATATATCCAAACTGGAGACAGCTTTCACAGCCTCAAACAAAATCTTTTTCAAGTACAATTGAGTATCTCCTTGTCTCTCACTGATTTTAGGCTGCGAGGGCATGTAAAAAGAATCTGTCATAACTACAGATTAGTCAAGTGAGTCACCACTGGGTTACCTGCCAGAAATCTGTAAATACACAGCAAATTATATGAATATGCATTCAGCAAGGTGGAAAAAAGGTATACTAAGCAAGTATTTGTGAGCACAAATTGCAGATCTTCCCTGTACAGACAAAAGCACAGGCAGTTTACAGCAGCTCTAGAAGCCTAGAAGTGACTTACCAAACGTAAAGGTCACTGAAACAATCATTAATGACCAGGCTTCCACTCCTGTGCAAGGTTTCTGCTCTCATATAGGTACTGAATTCATTGCAGACGAATGACATAAGCTAATATGTTTCTTGAGAGTTGAAAAATTAATCCTCTAAAGGTGTTTACATGCTAGAAACTTAGAATGTGGTGTAAGCTATAATGTTAACTATTTATACAGTCAAATTATACATTTGTAACAATTGTGGCCTACTGATTCAAGAAAGGGAAGAAAAACCTTTAGAAAAAGAGCAATATGTTTTATGGGAAAAAAAGGATAACCTGGGAGCACCCACTCTTTCCAGCATTTCTTTTAAAAGAAATCCAAACTGTTTTATCTAGGGCTATTAGTGGGTACCATATTTTATCAATGCCACGATGACGATCTGCAGAAAGTTCTCCACAAAATACAGAAAATATAAAGCTTACAGATACAAACCGAAGTAAAATTATCTTGTCAAAATTAATGCTTTGTCTGAGGAAAAAAAAAAAAATGACACCAGGCTTGAACCAAAGAAATGGCCCGATTGGGGCAGGGTACTGCCTGAAGCAGCACTGTCATGGTGCTGCTCTGGTCACGTTGCCTACGGCACTGTCAGGCACAGCTAGAACCAAACCAAAACAACCAAAATTATCAGATACAAGGCCCTTTTCTGCAGACTTCTCTTTGGCTTCAACAGCACCCTGAGGTTTAGAGTATTTGCTTTAACTTCCCAAAATCATCAACAAAAACCCTTTATACAATAACACTGAAAGGCCTACTAGCCCTAAGAAGCACCTAAGCGAGTCTGAGGCATGCCCTACCACTTGCACTTGCCTTTGACAGAGATGTGCATGACTGTAAAACCACGTGCTCTCTGGAGTTGACTTTTTTCCTGCAGAAGCCCATATTCTGAATAACATTAATCTTTTGCTTGTCAAAAACTGTTAATTTTACAACGGCAAATCCTACCTCCATTTCCATGTGTACAACCATATTGACTTTCAGGGAGACCTACATGGAAATGTAGGTCTGTGGGCTGAACCCTGCCTTAACTCTTGGAAAACAATGGCAAACCTATCCTTGGCTTTCTGAGGTGTCAGGACTGGTCCTGTAATTAAGATATACTTACAAAAATATTGTCAGATCACCCAAAAATATCTGAATTAAAAATGTATGAGATCATATTCTATGCAGCACTCTGATGCCATTTGATAGAAAGATGACAATGGGCACAAGAACCACTTCAAAAGCTGTAGCACCAAGTAATTGAGCCCTCGGCATAGTTAGCTCTTTATGGGTAACAGACATATTTTGTCTTACTTCCCTACTTTTCTCTGAGCACACAAAGAAACTACTCAGGAAAATGCTTGTTGAGAGAACTAGACTGAATACATGTGATATGCTTAGTCCTCGAGCCTGTATTTAAAACAATTCAGATTAGCACAGTTGTGAATATTAAATTGGGATCTTTTCAGCTCTGCACAAACATGAATTTTTAGACTGTTTCCATAAAATGATAGTATTTGGGTTATAGATAGTAGCTACAAGTATCAGTGTCTTTCCGGAAGCAAAATCCTTTACTGAAGTACTCCAGACAAGCTAAAAGACGAGTGTATGGTTTGAGGACTTTGCTCATTACACATAATTAGTTTGATTTCTGCCTGAAAGCAGAATCTCCTGGCTTTCTTCTCCAGATGGTCCCACCAATCTTCGAGAGGAGGGCTGGGTGTGCAGGGCTGCAGCTACGGTTGCACTCCGCACTGCAGCAGAGTGCTGAGATGCTTGAGCAAGGGGAAGCTGGAGCTGGCCCACCCCAACAGCATTCAGATCCTAGCCAGGTAACCAGGCAGCTGCATTCATGGGGCTGATCCTAACAGGACTCAGTAGGGCCGGCCCCACATGCAGTCACCCAAACTTTTTTCCACAGCACTCCTCAGCTGCTCTGGCTCCACAGAAAGCATGGGTAACACTAACTCTCCCATCTGGACACTCACAGCACAGACAATCCCTCGGTCCTAAGTGACACCTAAACACATCTGAAATTAGTTACCATGTGGTGGACTCCTTCACTTCACCGCAATCCTCTTTCCTCTAATGCTTTTTTTTTTCCCCCATTTTCTTTAAATATTCATTCCATAAGTTATGTGCTTTGCTAGTGGTTATTACCCAAAACACTTGTGCAATTGCTGCTCATTGGAAGCAACAATTTGTCCTCATTTCATATTGTGTATAAAACACTCTTTATGCCCTTTTGTTAATATATTTCCTACTCTAGGTCAAAAGAGAAAAAAAATGAAAAAAAAAACCACCATCAATATTCGTAGATTGCTTCCATCTATTCCACAACCCATCTCACCAGGATGCAGCACTGAAGACCTTTGCTATTCGTGTGCATTCTTAAACTCTACAAATTCTTCCCAAGCTGTTTTTTTGAGGATCACTTTCATCACTGCAGTAGCAGAGCACACATTCAGTATGAGCTATTGAAGTACCAGCAGAGATTACTATTGCAGAATCTGCAATTTCTTAATGAAAATGAAGTTGCTTCTGAAAATAAACAAACGTAATTAGCAAGCCAGTGCTGTGTGAAATGTGCACCATTCTCTTGTTAACCTATGTGTCAAAATGTATTACTTGTGTGCATGTAAATTTGCATTTGCAGTTCAGTAACCTCGCAGATCATGGTCTAACCACTTTTGGAAATATAATCCTACAAGAAATAAAAACAAATCCAGTGTCTGGCTATAGTTTGTTATTTTATTAGAGGCTTTCTCTTCAGCATTTCTAACTGCTTAGTGCTTGATCTTCATAAACTGCATTCTGTCTAAAAGGAGTTATATTATTTCCACAACAATTTCTAATTCTTTCCCTGCTCCCAGTTAAGTCAAATTAGTCCTCTCTTGCATCTAGCTTCCTCTTTACAGGATAGGACCCAAGTACACAAACACACAAACATGTTATTAAACAACATTATGTCAAGTTACTTGCGGGTACAAAATTTTGCTTGGTAGGGCAACTTGAGATCCTTTCAAAAGGCAGGTCAATCACCCAAACAACTGCTAAAATGCAGGACAGATTCATCCTGTGTACCCTCATAACAACAGATGAACTATCCTTCTTGTTCTTAATTTTGAGTAACACCATACGAAGCATGAAACGTTCCATTTCCAGATGTAGCCCATCCTGTGACCTAGCCTAGAAACTACACAAAACAGGAAGTTTGTTTATAAAATATTTTGCAAACCAATATTTTATGCCACCCTCTACAAATCAAAAGCAAAAAAATAAAAATAAATTCCAACAGCAGCGGTCCTACTCCCCACCTCTGTTGCTGTGGCTGACAACATGATTTCTCCATCATCTAAATTATTTCTCCCATCCCCTCACAGAACCTGGAGTAGCAGAAGCACCCCTTTGTACCTTCTGCTGATCAGAAACTGTAGGAACTCACATGCTTGAATAGTGATGCTAGTTGATAGAGATGGATCCACTGATTCCTACTCCCCTCCTGCACCTGGATGCAGCCCATTTCTCTCATCCCCAAGCAGCAAACCATGTCAGCTACCAGGTCCATTTTCCTGCCATACAAAAGGTCTTTAAAATATATGGGCTCTCATTTCTATAGCAAGAACACTCAAAACTGGCTTAACTCTGTAGTGCTGCTCTTAAGCAAAACTGGCATTAGGGCTGGAACTGTTCATTTACCCCGTTGCCCAGCATGATGATTGAGATACCCTCTCTCTTCCTTTTCTGTTCCGGTTCTAGCCAGAGGAGTGGAAGAGGTTCAGGGAAGAAATAGCATGCACATAGTTACAGAGCATCTTCCACATGACAAATAACTAAAACTATTGCTTTTCAATGCACATAAGGAGACAACTAAGGGAAAGTATGATGCAATTCTGTGGAGTCATGATGGCACTGAGAAAGTGTATAGGGATGACTTGATGACTCTCTCTTCAAATATAAAACTATATGGCATCAAAAGAGCTAGTAAGAATCAGGTTAGAAACAACTGATGGAGATAGTTCACCAGACAGTGAAGAGTTGAGTCACAGAGCTCTCTGCAGAAGGTATTGTGGGAACTGAAAACCTACATGTCTTCAAATACAGACAGCTGTCACTGAACAGATATCCATTCTAGAAAATTAAATGCACAGAAACCCCATTTGGCTTAAGAGTCCCTGAGTGTCAGAAAGCTGGAAAACATCCAAAAAGAATCAGGCATGCTTGTCCCCTCCTTACCCTTTCTAAGCAGCTGCTCAGGACTGCCCTTGGGAACAAGGCACTGGCCACATGGGCTGACCGATACAGCAGTCCTTCCAGACCCAAACCTGGCAATGCTGTCCAAACCCAGAACAAAGACTTCAACAGACTGCCACAATTCCTGCAGAAAACACACAGGGGTTGCTCCTGTTTCATCAGCTCTTCAAATTCTCCCTGTAGCAACTTCTCTGGAGTGCCAGCTTATTTTTATGTAGTACAGAACCATTTGTTTTGGAGATACAAAGCTAGTTAGATATTGCTGCTGAGATTTTGTTCTTGTGCCATGAATCTCTGATGTGATGACAATGAAAATGCACTGCAAGGAAACACTGCAGTATTCTAAAATATTAAATATTGATCTCTGGAATCTACAGTTTTCCCCCTTTAATCTGGTTCTGTGATAAACGTCCTATACTATCTTTTCTGATCACCTATTTGATTACACATGCAGACTTGACATCATTGTTTCAATTAGTTTATCAACTAGTCCTTAAAATAAGCCCTTAAAATCTGGGGTCAAACTATTATCTGTTATTAATTCCTTCAAAATATTATGGAGAGCAAAACCTGAGATTAGGGCATGCTTTTAGAGCTGCAGTCTGTGGGCTCAGCAACACCTCACCAATCAAAGGAGAGTAATCCATCAGTACGTCAGCCTTCTCTCCTGATTCAGACAGACCTGTATGACTTTGCAATGATTAAGACCACAAGGTCTCATCAGCACTGTCTTCTGTTTTTGTATCAGCTTCAGATTTTACATTTGAGCAATTTCCAAACATATCCACATATAGGTGTTTTCGCCTGGTCAAAGTCAGGAACAGACATAGCCCACACCATATTCTCATACTTCTCAACTGATGAACAATATGGATGACAACATTTTCAGTCTCATGCTGTGTGGCAGGACAACGTCTAGGTGTAGTTTTCCTTCAGATATATTTCAGCTTTACAATCCCAGGTTTTACACTGGGAATTGGTTCATCTTCTCTAAGTGACATGCATCCCCAATCAGAGTTGTTTCACGTCTCCCATAAGTCTGTCAAAATTTACTCAAGCAGTTTTTAAATCATATTCATCACACCCAGCTCTTCATGCTGCAGCTCTTTAATTAACTACAGGTGCAGCTGGAAGCAACTCCTTTGCAAGAAACTCCATTATGCCTCCATTGGACTTAGGGTACTCACTCTGCTCACTCCTGGCATTCGTCACACAATTATGGCATACATTTGGGATACGGAAAAAAGACCAAGTAGAGAATTGAATGTTAAACTTCAATATGCTCAGTGAATGCCATAGCTCTTGGGCTATAATAGCAGGTTTCGGTTGGCCAATACGTAATTATTTTTATATGGTAGAACGGCTTCAGCAGGGGATCTGATCACAGACTAGCATAGTGGTTAGTTTGCTGCCTATCATTTTGCAAGTATAAATGAGAAACATTCAAGAAACCTTGATTTTCCAGATGCACAGTGGGAGTGTTCAAAATCTCAAGTATTTTCATAGTTTTCTTCTCTGCTCCATTTGTTCATTCACGGAGGAAGACAGTTACCCAGTTCACAAGTTGTACTTACAGCCTAACACTATCGATAGCCCCTCTGGAAAACCTAATCTGTTGTTTTGAAGATGAGAGATCACAACAGTTTGTGCTGTCTAGTATGACCACAAATGCTGTATCTACCCAAAGTTAGCGAATGCAACTCAGCCTTTATCTGCAATGCTCCCATTTCTTCCATTCTGGTCATCTCCCCCTCAGGTGAAGGGTCCAGGAAAGAAGTCTTACGAGGATCAGCTGAGAGAACTGGGGTTGTTCAGCCTAGGGAAAAGAAGGCTCAGGGGAGACCTTATCTACAGCAAGGTGGGGATTGGACTTCTGTCCCAAGCACCAAGTGATAAGACGAGGGGAAATGCCCTCAATTTGTGCCAGTGGAAGTTTAGGTTGGATATTAGGAGAAATTTCTGTACTGAAAGGGTTGTGCGGCATTCAAACAAGCTGCCCAGGGAAGTGGTGGACTGACTATCCCTGGAGATCTTCAAGGTATGTGTAAATGTACAACTTAGTAGCATGGTTTAGTGGTACACTTTAGTACTAGGTTAAAGGTTGGACTAGATGATCTTAGAGGTCTTTTCCAACCTGAATGATTCTAAACATAACGTGTAATTGTCCTGAATCATGTGCCAGTTGTTCAGTGTAGGAGAAGAACTTGAATGAAGCCAACAAAACCAGACAGCAGAGATCCTCAGGGAAGACAGGCAAGTAAGCTCACATGAATTGCCATAGACTTCTGCCAGATAGGAGGTTCTGAACTTTTTTTTTTTTATCCCAGCATATGTAACTAAAATATTTTGTATGTGATTCACACACAGATAAATTAAGGTCATCAGCAGAAATACACCATTGGCCTCAGTCATTATCCAGGCAAGGTAAAACATTCAGATTCATAACAACCTTGAAATGTATTCGCAAGACCTCACCACACACAATTCCTTCAAATTAGGAAGCAATTCACTATTGTGATTTTCTGCATAAAGACTAGCAAAACCAAGAGAAATTGCTTGATTTCTGCTGCCCCATGCTACAAAAATACTGGGGAAAAATATTGCTAAGAAAAATGAAAAGGCAACAATTTTTCAGTTTTGGAGAGCCGAAGGTTTAAACGTACCTTACAGTAAGAAATTATTGGGAAAAAAAAAAAAGAAAAAAAAACTTACTAGGGCTAATTAGTCCATAATGGACAAATTCTTGGATGGAAAGATTTCACAATAAACCGCATACAAACCACAGATACTGCCCTAACCTCCTCTTTTCTGAATCACCACCAATTTGTCCCAATTTCTGAATCCCCACTCAATTTTACATACATGTCCACTACTTACTGCCTTGCAAAGGGCAACCTGAGCTATGCTGAAAGAGCTCAGCAGGAGTTGGGAGTCATTCCTGCCATCAGCAAGAGAGAGAATCCTGCTTATCAGCTTGCAGCTTTACAAAGACAGCCGCTCTCAGGCTCCCAAGTCCACAAATTACAAGATAATATTGAAATATAAACCGAGGTGTATTTTTTGCACAATTTTCCTGACAGAACCTTATATTATGTGCTGTTAAATGTGTTGTAAATGATATATTACATAAATTAGTTGAAACACCTCATGCCAAGTCCTCCCTCCAGCATATAGTTTGATAGGTAAGCAGAAAAGACAGTCTTTGTTTATTAGTACTATGTGAAAATAGAAAGACCAAGCACGCTTGAAAAATCAACTCAAAACCATTTTTTACAAAGTCACACACAGTAGCTCAAGACATTAGTTATGATGATCATAATTAGTACCCAGACATACATGGCCAATATTATATTTCCTCAACTACTAACTGTTTTGTACCACAGGACAAGCAAAAAAATGGATTGTGGAAATATTTTGCCTTGTTGCAGTAATCTGTCTCTCATTCACTTGTGTGTTGTTTTTTTTCTTACTCCCCTAAAACATTGCAAAGGGAACACTATCTCTCTAAAAACACTGCTAAGATGGTCTTTTGGCTCTTTCAATATGCCATTTCTCAGGGTAAGAGTGCTTAACTTTGAAAAGGAGCAGCAGCCATCTCTTCCCCCTTGCCCCAGCCTGACTACCAGACCCAAGCAGGAGGCAGAGGTACACTCACATCCCTCCCTTTTCAGCCCTCTTCCCCTGCAGCTGGCCTTCCCCTGCAGCTGGCCAGCACCTTCACAAGCTCTCCCATCTAATCTGTGCCCTCAGCGGGGTTGCACAGGGGTGACTAATTGCCATTTGGCAAACCCTTCTGGTCTGCCCGGGGACCAGACCCCTGCTTGCTCCCCATCCACCGTGTCAGCTCTGCAGGGACAAAACTATCGGCACGTTCCTTCGCAGCTCACAACTGATGGCACACAAAGAGCAGATCTATCAAGGCAGATACAGGGTGGCTTTTGAGAGCAGACTGGAGCGGAAGATTAGCAAATCACCTGTAATAATTCTTCCCTTTCTGGTCTGAATTCCTAAGAGGCGTTTTCCTCTCTTCCTAAAGCCATTGTCCTCCCGGTAAGGGCTCAGCTGTTAATGTCACTATCTTTTGAAACAGGTCATGATAATGGCAAGCTTGCCTTGAGCATATTGCTTCGAGCTCATTAATATGCATGTTCTCCCTCCATTCATTTGTTTCTCTATTTACTTTGAAGTTGCCTAGCTGGAACCTGCGCTGTTTTTTTGTGTTAAGACTCTTGGCTGGCATTTTTCAGCTTGCTGGTTTTTGTTGGCTTTTTTTTTTTTTTATATAAATCTAGGATGGAAATGGGACGGAATATTGCAAAAGTCAGTTAATAGCACATCAGGTGACATTTGGTGCACAACTAAATGCATTTCTTGGCCTCCTCACCCTCTCTGCTGAGAGATATTCTTTCTACTTGCTCTCAAACTGACTCTGTTTACATTGCAAATTTTAGGACAAGTAATGTCTCTGTATTTGTCAAGCACCTGCCCCCAGGGAGTATAGCCCTTCATTGTGCTTCTACAAAAAATAACAACACCTGAGTTACCATAAGGCTCTTTCTAAATGCCTCTTCCACCTGAAAGAGCTATTTCCAGCATGGGAGGAGAAATCAACTTTGACTCAGATATCAAATTCTCAGTGTGATAAGGGAAAGTGACTCAGCTGTCTTCTTTTATTTTTGGCTTTGTGATTCAGGAGCAGTTCATTGTTCAGATGACAAAGTCAGTCATAACTGGGAATTTCTGGGAGGGGGGAAAGTAAAAGCATTTATATAATATTCAGAGGTCATTTTGGATTAATCTCTCTCCCAAACAGATTAGTCTCAACCTTGTCCTCTGCAACAGGCCTGTGCCATCTAAAGTTATTAAGGGATGAAAGACTTGGATACACCACTTTTCTCAAAATACCTGCAGAAATAGCCAGTTAGCTAGTTTCTCTCGAGGCTGCAAGTCATGACAAGGTAAGTCTGCTTCCTACCAAGTCCCTTCCTAGCAAATTTGCATATAGACACACAACTTTCATGAGTCCTCCATATGAACAACCGTTTCTTCTCAGTAGACAGCCATTAGAAAAGCAAAGAACACATCCTGAAGCATGTGAGAGGAAACAGACAGGAGTAGGGTATCAAACCTGTATAATTAGGGAGTGAGGCTTTTCCATTAAATAAATTTGGTGGCCTCACCTGGAGGGCTGCAGAAGAAAGAAGAAAAAAGGGTACAAACAAACTCCTTTTTCAGTAGATGGGACTCAGTAGATGGGACTCTAAGACAGCGCTAAGCCAGTGCATCAAAACTATGACAGTTTAACAGAGCCTTTTTTGAATCTGCTTTCAATAATGGATCCAAGTTACTTCCAACCATGAAAATCCTCACTGTGCTTCTCATGTAGGAAAGCAGTAGTACACTGGGTAAGTTTTAAGGTAACCAATTTTTCTGCTGGATCTCACAGAATTTTTCATCAGATGAAATATTTAAATATTGAGTTGTTTTCTAATGCAATAATGTTTATGAAATTATTTGCAGCATTGGTTTTAACAGAATACACAAAAGCAAGCTGCACACAGCAAGTTAAAACAGGACGGCTGAGCTGAGCAAGCAGTATAGCCCAGGGGTCACCAATCTATGTAATGATGCAAAGGACAGCACGTGAGCTATTTGGAAAATGGCACTGCAGTAGGGCTGACAGGCGGGCAGGAGCAGAGAGTCCTGGCAGCTTGACATAGCCCTTCAGTGCAAACCCTCACACAAGAGGCAGGAAGGTTCCAGTTGGGTGGTCACCTAACATCTTTAACATGCAGCCTCTTCTGTTCTCACTTTCTTTTGGAACATGCCTCATTTGATGAAACATAAAATCCAGCTCACAGCTACTGGCTGAGGCATTTGACCTCAGTCTAAAACTACTGCTGCACAGCCTTGGCTTCGGAACTACATGTTCTCCAACAGGAGCAGTAACAAGGATCCAAAATCATCTCAAAATCTATCACACTACAATACAGTGAACATCTGCAAGACTGATCAGTGAGTACAGAAATAGCAGTGCTAAGAGCCAAAGTGGCCACCTGTGGAGGAACTAACTGTGTAGAGCTGAGAGCGCACACCAAAATGTTTTCTCCCCCTCCCCTCTTGCAAATTACCTTGCTTACTTGTTTTCAGCACCTTAAAGCAGACAAAATCCATCTCCAGCTAGCCCTTGAAATTGGATGGTTATTGCATATAAATAATAAAACTGACTACTTAAAGATGTGTTCAGCTTTGCTCTTATTAAAAATAATGGAAAAACACCTAAAGCTCTGTGATTGTCACATCATAGTCATCTGAAAACACCATCAGCTCTCATAAGACAATACATGTCACTTCATCAACCAAAAAGGAGGACAGATAAGAGGGAGCATGCCACATAATGAACTGACTCACGGTGGCTAATTTCTGAACATCTTCATCAGATGCTCCCAGTGAAGCGAGTCCTATCTCTTGCGAAAACTGGGCAAATTTTGGATCAGCAAGTAGAGGCACATGTCCCAAGAGTTCATGGCACGTATCCCTAGGGGAATAGAAATGAGAAGAGAGTCATTACAGAAATAAATTCCATAATGAATTTGACATAAACCATTTTACATGGGTCTGACCTCTACTTGAAAAGTCTTACCACAAAGCATGTTTTTACAGGCTACCTCTTCCCTCTGTATGGTTCTGTAGAAACACACAGGTTTACTTCTATTAACTGGGTTAACACCACCTGTTCCATGATTTCTCCATCATTTCCAGACTGACTGGTAGGGCATGATCACTGTTGTCTTCCAGTCTCAATTGCATGAAGAGCGAATTGCCCAGAGGAAAGCCACTTGTCTCATACGTACAGTTTTCGGCAATTCTCTCCACATGAATCAAGTTCAAAATCCTACACTTTTCTTCTTCTCCATTACCCTTTCCACACCTGGGTACAGCTCCATAACCAAACATTTTGCTACTTGCCACAGGAAATTTAGGGCAGTATTTACAGAAATATCTTTGTGGTTTTCATTTTGCCGTGACTTCCTGCTGAAATTAAGAAGTTGCTTTTATTATGAAGTCCAGTTCTCACCAAGCAGATTCCAGAAAAAGCAGAGAACTTGTCTTGTTTCAGAAAAAACTACTGTCCACACCTGTAAGTGCATTATTAGTCACAACAAAGTACAAATATAAGTCTAAAAAAAAACCTAACCAAACAAACAAAAGTGCACATGCATCATCTACAAAAGCTCTCAAACAATTCTGAAAGTTTTGGTGCATTTGTTCACAGAAAATAATGGAGTTGGTAATAAAGTTCACTTTAAAAATCGGATCTGACATTTCCTTTGCTTTTGTCTCTTCAAAGACACTTCTCTTTTTTTTTTTAAGCTGTAAACAAATGTTTTAAAGGCAGGGAGAAAACATCAAGCTTTCTGCCTTCTATCCAAAATCATCCAATTTGTCTTTTATAAACTATTTTTGTTCTAAAAGACATAGAACCTGACACTTCAGATAAATCATAAACAGAAAAACAACCCTCTATATAATTTAAAGCCTCCTGTTCTTACTCACTACTCTTTACCATGAAGCCTGTGCCAACTGTGCCTAGGTAGGTAATGGTTTCTGACTGCATGCAAATGAACGTTAGCATTTTGGCATTCCTAGTTTGCCTCACCAAAAGCTGATCAAATATGGTTCCAGTATCATAAGGTTACTTGAAAGTCCCTCTTCTCAGCCCAGCTGGCCTCACTGACAGATGCTTGCCAACATTTGCTTATGCTACCTTCCTACTTTTTGGTGAGACAGGCACAGCTCAGAAGGTGCGCATGAGAAGTTGGAGCCAAGCTCACATTCAGGTAATTCACTCAACCATCTAGAAGAATTTCCAAATCTCACTTATCTTCTTTCCTAGACATACGTATTTCCCAAAGAAGGGTGGAGGTAAGAGGATGCTCATGACACACGATGCAACAAACATGTTCCACAGATGTTACCTGGAGATTCAGTTGCAGCAATATAGACTGAGTGCTCAAATTTATTGTGTGCCAATATAGTTATGCTGTGTTCTATGAAGTTCTGATACGTACAGGTGGTCAGGAACAGCATCAGACTTGCATAAGGAAAATTGCTTCCCCCACCCCATCCACTGCCTGGGAAAGTTTGCCCTTCCTTTAAGATATTCCTTCCTTGTTCCTACATCACTGCATGTCCTTCAAGAGCCTGGGAAATTCACAACTTCTCCTTATTTGTATTTGTTCAAAACCAGCTGGCAAGAAGGCTTTTTTTGGTTGTTGTTTTAATCATCTCCTCACCCCTTCGATTGGCGATGCTCTGAGACTTACAAGATCAACATTTCCTACCATAGGAGTTGTAGCTTAGATAGCCCAGCTTTCCTCATTGGAGCTCAGATATGAAAAATTGGCTTGCTCTGCATGGTATCAACTCTCTGTTTAGGAGATGGTTTGCATCACTTGAGTGGATAATCATCAAAGGTTAATGACCCTTCTTTATTAATTCAGTTCCAGTCACAACAATTTCTTGTCATCTCCTGCAAGATTTAGCTCAGTACAACACAAAGGACTGCAGGGAAATAGAGTTTGCAGTCTGATGGATGCACCCAGAGAACTCCCAGCACCAAGCAATTTGCTGGAGGAACCCGATTCCTCTAACCATCACCTTCAATACTGAAAAGGGCCACAAAGCCCATTCTCTGCAAGTCCAGAGCCCTACCTCCACCTCCCATCTTCAATGAAATCTACACTGATTGCTAAATACTTCACCGGTCCAGACATATTTAAGGTGACTTCATATCAGTAGATCAGATAAAAGCAAAGAAAATAGAGTGGGACTGGCTTCAAGCTCCTGGCTTCAGGTAAGTGCCCTTGGCTCCAGGCAGGCTTCCACAGCTGCATCACTACTACTGGCTCCTGAGTGAGTGCCTACATCCCTGTTTTCCTGTGCTGAAGTTGCAGCTCCCAGAAACAAGTAAGCAAAGATGTGTTATTCCCCAATCAGCACTGGGGCACAGGCTCTTTGTGTCACTTCCATCCTTGCACACAAAATGAGAACAAAGGCCAGCCCTACTAACTTGGCTCTCCTGGAAAGGAAAAGAGGATGAGAAGACAGAAAAGATTTCTCTTATGCCTTTAGCTTGTAGATTTTTCCTTTAAAACTGTGCAAAGTATTTTGAATAGGTAGTTATAAAGAAGTGACCTCGAAACACAAAGTGTATGAACAGCAACCACAAAAATAAAATAAAATAAAATAAAATAAAATAAAATAAAATAAAATAAAATAAAATAAAATAAAATAAAATAAAATACACCACAGCTTCCAGGCAGAACCACAAACCAGCATTTGGGATTGTCATTGGAGTCCCTTAGATTTCTGTGCCGGTCTGGTCCTTTATAGATAGTCTAAACAATATAACTCTTTGCTTAATTACCAAGTCTTGATTCTTTTGTTTTGTTTTATTCAGAAAATAATTAAGTTCCTTTAATTTATTCACACACATTGCTCAGAGAAAATAAGATTTTCGTAATGCACTTTTCACAGCAAAAGATTTTTCTTGGACTAAATTAGTTAGCTGAGCAGAGGAAATCTATATAGCTCTGTGAATGTAGTAGGAACATAATGAAACTCAGAAAGAAATGTTTTAAAATGCATATAGTAGTGATACAGATCAAACCAAATGAACTCTCTAATTTGTATCTAGCTCTATAGCCTGGGTGTTAAAACTGATGGAAAGCCCACTGAAGTCAAAAGTAGTCTTTTTACCAGGTTTATATCACTGAAATGCAACATTCACCAAGCCATGGACCTGCAGCAAACCTCATTATGGCCCCATATATCAGCTAGCAGATCTCAGGCCATTGCGGCTGCTGTGGAAGATGAAGAGCTGTCCCTGCTCAAGTCCGTTTAGTTTTGCCATTGATTTCAACAAAGCCAGGATTCAACTCCTACATTTCTGGTAACACCTACTCTATGCTCTATTTTATGAAAAAATCACATACAATTTTAAAGGGATTTTCAAAATTTTACAGTAGAGTTCCTCATAGTCAGTGCATATTATTTCATTTATGTGGTTTCTGAACAAGCAGACCTGCAGGAAGAAAGTAGCGTAATTAGGGCATGACAACTTCATTCCTCTGTTAGTCATAGTTAGAGTTGTTAAGATCAAAATCTGAATTTTTAAGCTTAGCTTGAATAGAAAACAAAAATATTAATTCTAATTGAACTAGTATTACCAGACAGTGATTTCCCAGACACCATGACCAGAAAGGTTACAGAAAGTAGCTGCAGTTACTACTACAGCTCAGCCATGATACGCTGCATAATTCTGAACATAAGCAGCATCCTGGAGACTACAGAGGACACAAATATACAAATCAATGAACCAGAGAACATCAGTAAAAATACAGGCACGCTTAATTGCTTTCTGAAAGATGTTCCTTCCTTGGTTCCTGTTGGAGTTATGTATTTAAATCCCCTACCAATAGACAAAAATATACTCCTAGTTTTAAGTTAATAATGTCATTGTTCACCTGCTATGTATTAGCATGTGTTGCAAACTGAGACATTGGCTTCCCACAGGAGAGCAAATAATTGGTGCAAAGCCTGGTATTTCCTAGGTATATATTTTTATTTTTTAAAATATCTACAGATATTCTCAGACCAGAAGAGATCCAGCACCATACATCCAAGCCTTTCTTTCAGGACTTAACATTGTAGTAACTTCCCTAAAACTTGCAGAGATTAAAGTTCTAATTGCAGAGATTAGGGTAGCAAGTGCATTCCTTCAGTGACTACCACCTCTTTCTCAATGGAAAACGGACACAACACTAGCCTCACAGCATTTTAGCAAATGTTTTGCCCTGTTCACATGCTGAGGAAAAGAGTAGGTAGATGCGCGTATAACAGCACCACCTGCTGACTCCGGTCAGAATTATGTTAGAGCATTTATAAATCCAGGTTAATGTGCAGTTCCATTAATCCTTTTATATCCAAAAATATTATTCCATGGTTTCAGCAGTCTATTCATGAAATCAAAGTTAGGCATGGGTCCAAATGTTTACAGAACTGGAGCTGAATACATATACATGAACCTTTTGTGTAAATTTTGGCGAAAATAAAATACACCAAAATAGTACAAGCTGAGTAAACAATGATGTAGTTTCGTGGTAGCTGTCTGATAACTGATTCACTGCATAAATGCCATTCCTGTGGTTTACAAGATCAGCAGCTGCCTTTGTTGAAACTACCTCCATATTACCTGACATGAATTGTTCTGTTATTACTGCACAGAGCACAACATATATAATACAAGACAAGAGCTATAATCCCTTTGATCTTTTTTCCCCCCTCCATTTTTCACCAAGAGATCAAATGCCAAAATATTTCCTCCAAACTCACAGTACTCTGTTTTCGAAAAGCCACAATGCTGTCCCATGAAAGCCATAATTAAAGGCTCTCATTTCTATTATGTTCTCTGTAAAGGGCTTCATATCTAATACCCTTACTGGGTGAGAGAACTGTGCCTCGTGACTTGCTGGTGGTGTATCACAGGCAAGAGATGAAGTTTGGCTGTGGAGTCTGGCCCAAAAGAGATCAATGGGGATACAAGAAGATCAAATTATAATTCTGAAAGTGATTGTTTTCAAGGGATTTGGTGCTTTTCGTTCAAACTTCTTTCCTTAATTGTCCACCAGAAAATTGTAGACTTTTTTTTTTCAAAATATTTAGTTGAAAACTTATATTTTCCACTGCAAAATAATTCAGGTAGATATTTTTGACCCAGCAGCTAAATAACACAGCTATTTAAGACCCTTGTAAAAAGTCCATGAAAAAATTCCTAATTAAATTCTGATTCCCCTAAGTGAAGCGTTTTGTCATTGACAGTGTAATTACATTTCTACATTTGCAGTAAGCCTCCTCTTTTCAACCTTGGCAACTTCAATTGGGTCTTTTAAAAATTCTGTGAGCATTTTTTTTCCAATCGCTAAAGCAAATGTAGCGACTTACGGTTCTGGTGTGTAGAGAGGATCTGAGCCATGTCGTATATACTGAGTACAGTGAAAGACTCTGTATGCTAAGCCAGCTAAAAAATCTCGGGGAGAGAGGTATCCAGCAACTGGTCTCACTGTGAAGCCAGACCTTTCTGAAGTGAAGGAGATAATAAAAGACCGTATTATATATCACTACATCAATTTCTGAAGACAGGTAATGGCCTGCAGTTAATTACCAGAAGCATGACATGGAGAATATTGGCTGAAGATCACCATATATAATTTTCACCTATTAAGTACAAGAACTATTTTGCATTACTAGCATATGTTTTATGAAAACAGCATGAGGTACTTCAAAGTTTGTTTAAATAACTTTGTATAGAAAAGAAGGTAAGGTACCATAAGGGACGTTCTCAAATCACAAAGCATCTGATTTTTACATCTGGTAGCAAAACAGGAGAGAAGTATCCAGAACAGAGGATGACTTCTGTAAATGTATTAAAAACTAACAAAGCAAAACAGGATTAAACCAAACCTGTCCTTATTTTTACAGATAAAATACTGCCTTTCAAAGTTGAGGTCCTCATTTGAATATTTAAGAAAGTGTTTCTTCATCAGGTAAGTCCCAGTAGGGAGTTATTTCAGACTCTGTAACTTTGCAAAGGACATTTCTCTCCCAAATTCATTCTTTATTCTTTCCAAGCATTTACAGGAGAAAAACTGCTTCAAGTTTTTCTTCAGCAGACATTACTGTTGTTCTATTTAGTCTGAAAACATTTCTGAAAGAAGTGTGAGTCTTTGAGTTTCCAGTTATGGAAAAAGAACCTCTAGACTTTAGCATCATTCCTTAGAAATCATAGCGCAGTACATGACAGATCCAGAAGGACACAACAAAATTCAAAGACCAGTAAGTACATTATTAGTAAATGCAGGTGTTCACAAACAAGAGTTAAGGATGAAACAGGGACAAGGGAAAGTAAGCCTTCTATTATAAATGTTACATTACTCGTAGTTAAAAGTTTGCTATGCGCATTTGGGACAAAATAGGTGGTGTGTTTTTTTTTCTTCCTTCCCCCTCCATAGCCCTTAACAGCACATAATATTTTTTCTGAACACATATCTTTGTGATATTTTAATTCCTGAGCTCCTGAGCAAGAGGATTAAGGAATAAGTATATGTGTCTGGAGGAACCCCTGGGGAGAAGAGAAAATCTTAACTGGATTCTTTGGCGGCTTTTCCTCTAGAGTTAAAAACAACAGTCTACCGCTTCTCCTTCCACACAGGATACATTTCCATTACAGATAAGATAGCAGAGTATTTTCAAACTCTACTGTGTAACACTCTGATCCCTTAAAAATAACATGAAAGAAGTACCATATCACCCATGGAGTCCCACTGAGTTTTTTCAACATCCAAATGTAGTGACCAGCTTCATGAGGTTTTGGGCTTTCAGAAGAGCCTCATATCCCTCAGGCTGTACATCAACGTGCAAAATCTGCTCTCCGCTTGGAATTCAGTTATCTTGACAATTATTTTATTTATTTATTTATTTTAAACTGCCTGTATGTTTGGGGGATGCATGCTGTGGTCATCAGGACACCTACCCTGTGGTAATCACAACAGCAGAACTAACTCAGCTTTCTTTTCATCATACTGAAGGGCTTTTCTCCCTGTGCAAGATAGCATCAACGTGATACATGATTAGTTGTTTAATTCATCTCAGCTTCATACCTGCAAATACATACAACTGTCTTCACTCAGCAAATTCTCTCCCATGGAGAACATCAAACACAGAATGATACTCCAGCCTAAACCAAAGTTGGCTGACAGTACTGGGAGCCTTTTCATTCAATGTGCTTTGTATTACACACTAACAGAAAAAAAGCATTTTTATGAAACACTATCTATTGATAAATCAAATATGAATCTTACCTTTAAGGAAAATAGAAACATCTTCCAGCTGAGGCACATTATCCTCTCTATATCCACAGTACTTAGTCAGCAGAGGAAAGTTTTTTAAATATTCACGACAAGCATGGGTGGGATACAGTTTACTGAGTTCCCTAAATACCACCCCCCATGTCTTAATTTCTTCAGCTGTATACTCCACTCTGGGAATGGGTTGACCACTGGAAAATAAAAAAAAAATAAAAAAATTGAATGCAAACAGATTCTAGACAGATTCTGGATAACAAAATTTCTGTTAAAAGTATTAATTAAACAAAACTACATAGAGCTTATTTAAAAAATATTTTGAAATAACAACTTCTTTCTTGGAGTTTCTTCCCTATGTTACATTGTACATATCACATTTATTTCATAAGAACTGCGTTTCTTATTAAGCAATGAGATTATTTCTTAATCTTTGTATATATCATATTAGAAAGATGGATTTCTTACATAATGTGTTTGTATACCAAACTAATAGCTCTGTTTTCTGCTGATGATGCCTTTGCAATCATTAGCTGAAGATCCTAATTCAGCCTAATGTGTATACTCAGTAAGACCATCAGTAGACTTCATGCTCTATCCATTCTGTAACATGCATTATATTCACAGAGCATCATTGCCTAAAATTTTACAAAGTGAAGATTAGGCAATTATGTAGATGTTTAGAAATACTAGGATTCAATCAAAATACATATATTTATTGTTTGTATTGATGTTTAAATGTGTAGGTGTGTTTGGAACCCCGAATTCAGGACTGCACGACGAGGAAGCTCACCTCAGAGCCAACAGCCTAGCCTGAGGGAAACTAAGCCTCTAAATACATCTCAATATTTTTCTTTTGCACGATTCCTCTGCCTCCTCTCCCTTACTCAGATGCATAGAAATTGCAAAGCAGGAGCCTCCCAGGGTGCCTGCTAATCTGTTTCTGACATCCAAGATTTGCCTTAGTGGTTACAGCTAATTCAAAGCTGACTGACAGCATGGAGTGTGAAGGGCTCCCTCCAACTTGCACTGCCTTGTATTTAGCTTTAAGGAACTTCCCACAGCATGGTCATCAACTCACATTATGAATTCCCACTGGAAACTTTACAATCTTTCTCTGGATTTAATGTTCACAATCTATTGTATGTAATCATGAAATCTGCTATGTTCCAAGCTATCCTTCTCTTTTCCCAGGCCATTACCAAGCACAGATGAGCAAAGGGATTCACAGAATCCCCTTCCAGTCCCCTTAGTCCCTATCTCCCACTCCCATGCCACAGAGGGCACCCCCAGCTCAGTGCTGCAGTGTCATTCAGTGTCCCAGACAGCAGACCCGGGTGGCTGGCCCACCAAAGGGGTGCACCAGGCATGGGGAAGTCCCACTGCAGCAGGAGAGCTGCAGCGCTGTGCATTTGCCAGCAGGCTGTCTCCTTCCTGGCTCTCACCTGGTTCATAATCCCGTCTCCACCATGCCAGGTAACAAAGAACGAGCCCTCGTGTCACATGCAATTGCTGCTATGCAGTCCCTATACGCACTAGAGAAGAGCATCTGCCCTACATTTGTTTGTGGCTGTCCTTTATTGAAAACTTACTATTTAATCCCTGTGCCTTTCACTACATCAAGGTATTTTGATCCATAGCAGTACCTGTCAGTTAAAGGCTACTTTGTGTGAGGCACTCACACTTGTCAAAGACTCTCTGAACATACAATGTGTTAAATCCGCTAGTTCCCTTTCAGCCACGCTATTGCAGACCTGACAAGAATTGCAATGCATTTAGCAGAGCATTTCTCACCAGCAGAAGCTGCGTTAGCTCCATGTCCATTATACAGCGGGAGTCAGCCCTCCACATCTACCATCTGTCCTCACCAGTACACTCCACCAACCTTATGCTGCCTGCCAGCTGATGGAAAGCACAACAGAGCTATTCCAAATTGTACCATGCACACCAGGTATTTTCCCTTTTCCTCAGACCCAACATCTACAACATCATCAACATTCTGCCCGTACAGGTCAGCAAAGCTGAAGAAATCTGGGCACCAATGAAAAAAAAAAAATCAAGTTTCTATTTAGCCTGTCACTAGAGAGGTATAAAGAAGATCAAGGACCTGAACCTTGTTCATTGTTCACTACGAGGTTTATAACTTTGTTTCAATTAATTCATTAGTACTGAAATAAGGTTCACTGAACATTAATTCCTTATTAGAATTTATGCCTAGGAGGGCTGGTCTTATTTCCAGATGACGGTGATGCTGCTTTACAGAGATCACAGTAGCCAGACTTGAGGGAGGACTATGCCATTTTCACTCAGCCCTGCAAAGCTCAGTTTTCTCACCCTCTTACTTCAGCAAGCAAACCCCACCTTGCAACTCATCACCCAATAAATCACATGAGCGGCAAGCCTGCAAAAACAGTTTTCTTGTGGCTGAGGAAGACAACTCTACAGGCTAACCTGACCTGATTTTTTATCTCCTCTTATTAAAACAGGGTCTTTCCATTTTGCCATGGTCATGAGCTATCAACTCCCATTATGAATTCCCTCTATAAACCTCGTATTTTTCCTCCAGATTTAATTTTCTCAACACTTTTTCAATCCCTAATTGCAAGCCCAGTCTCAAAGGGCTAATTAGCAAGATTAACACATTTTCACTATCTCTAGGATAGAAGCTAACTGGAGGAGGGAGGAATATTTATTTTTTGGTCCATTTATTTCATACAGCTGATCTTCATTGATGTGCTCTATCAACATGTCTTTGGCTTTAACACCTAGCACCAGCAAGTAGCTGTTCCTCCAGGTTTGATTCTTAGTGGTTTTTTTCTCCCCTTCCACTACTGAGGGCTCTTTATGTTCCACCAAAGCAGAATATCTCCTGCTACAGAACAATAGCAACTCATAAAAGAAATGCCAATCAGGGATTTTCAACTCAACAGTTTTTGACAGAGCCAGTTACTTAGAGCCAATTCTTTGTAGCCAAATCTTTTTTTTTTTCTTTTTTAAATCTGAGAGGTTCAAGACAATGCTCTAAATTTGTCTCAAAGGGAAGCACTCCTTATACCAGAACTGTCATCTACATTACCGTGAAGCTCTCCCAACATTTCCTGCCAAAGCTGTTCTTTTTGTATAAATAAGCAAATAGTCATCAGACTGCAGGAGAGGGTGTTACGAGATTGCAATGCAGTGTCAAGACACCTAAATTAGTTTTGAATGCACCAGCATGGGTAGCAGAAATAGCTTGGCTGTAGCAGCACAGGGTCCTCACGGAGCTGATATACCCCATCTCAGGCTGCCTCTGCAGGGCAGACATCTGGGAAGAGAGACTGACTGCACAGCCCAGTGGAAATGGCACTTCAGTGGGGTGAAGATAGCTCCTTCAGCAGACCTGAGGAGTATGCATGGGTTTTTAACCACGTCTTAGGTAACTGCTCTAATTACTGGCATCTCAGACATTTTTATTTTGGTGTTGTTCCTGGATAAAAACACTTAAAGCATCTTGTTTTCCTGCTGCTGATAATACCAGGAAGAGTTTGAAAACTTTTTAGATGTTTGAAAATACTATCGGGATGAGGGAGTATTTCCGAGCCGCTTTGCTGAAGTACAACATCTGGCCTTCAAATAACTTCTCTTTGGGGTTGTTTGTTTGTTGTAATTTGCCTACAGAAATGCTCATTGAGCCTTCAAAATCTAAGGAAGGAAAAGAATTCTCATTTCCTTTATCTGTTTGTTTTTTGTTTTTGCTTTTGTTTTTCTGGGAACATGAAAGATTTTCCTAAGAAGACATTTCTCACTAGTTTCAGAGGGAAAAAAATCCTTGTAGCAGAAGACCAACCACTGTTCAGTGAACCAGCAGAACCTTTTCAGCACTTAGGCAGCTAAGAGGGGAAGAAGGGAGGAAGATATTTCCAGCAGCTTAGCAACTGTGAAATGCAGGGCACTACTGCTACCACCATGGATAAATGGAGAACTGTCCAGGTTTACTGAGAGAGCTCTACAAGAGCACACAGTCTGCCCTCATCCACAGGTACCTGCTTGACACTTCACACAAATGCTAGGCAAGAATAACTAACTCTACAGCAGGAATTAGACTGGGGAAAAAAAATTGATCAGTTGCAAACAAACAAAAACCCTGTCTCAATTTATATTTGAAAACTGGCTAACTTAGGACTTACCCAGTCAAAGGGAGCAAGGAAGCTTCTCCACCAAGCAGCACCCTGGCCCAGCAGGCAGAAGTCCAGTGTGCTGGATGACTGCCATGAGCACCCAGCTAAACAAATGCCACCATGGGCTGAAGAAAGGGGAACCAAACACTGGCACTTGGACATTTGTTAGATTGGTTATGGCATAACAACAGGAATGGGACAAAAGCAAACAAGAAACATAATCGGGATTATATGGTCACAAAGCAGAGTTAACCTTCCTGACTCCACCCCTAGCCTTCTGCAGCCTGTGGATTAGCCTTACATCAAAAACAAAAAGTAGAACCAAAATCCCTTCAAAAATCCTTTTCTGAATTGCTTCCTGACAGGATGTGCCTTCTGTGAAGGCAGCAAAAACTGTTGCACTTTGTATCCTTTAAACAAGATACATAGAAATCTCAGTGGAGAAAAATTAAAAATCTGAAAAAGTAAAATGGAAAAATGGAAAAGAACATGAAATTAGTATGTTCTCTCCCTTGATAATGAGGGCAAACAGAACAGTATGATTAGAATTAGTTGAATGCTTATGTGACAAGAAAATTGCAACACAGTAGGTATTTGTAGGTAGCACAGAAAGTTTCCTAACTTCCAGGGATGGCAGCAAATTGAAAATACTGACTTGACATGGAAAAAAGATCAAAAGGAGGAACCACATAGAGTGTACTTGTGTGCGGGCACCAGGTCGATTAACTACAGGGAAACCCACTGAATGAATTCTGAGAAGTTTACAGCTGTGGTGGCAAAATTCATAAAAAGCATTTTGCAGCATCCAGCATATTAAGTGCATGAAAAGAATCGTAACTCCTTTTTCAGTGAAAAATCAAATAAAAATTTCAGGCTTCAGCAAGTTGAGGCCCTGATATCTTCCTGGCTCTATGGAAACTACTGATGTATGGGGGGGGAAAAAGTCAAGGGGGACACCTAATTCTGCTGGGCTCTTCGAAATAAAACTCTTTAAACCACAACTGTACTGTGATATGATGTCAAGGATTTTTCACAAAACAACACAGATAAACAGCATCCAGGGTTCATAGACTCTTTCAGAGTACACAGCACATCCAAATACTGAAGAAATTGCTTTAGCCCCTGTCCGCATCAAGGTCAGGACTGTATTGGGCACCAACTCTCTTTAGTAATCAAAAATCGTTCTAGCAGTAAGAGTAAGGAGCAGTAATTCTTTGTCAGGGATTCAAACATTGCTCCCTATATTGGCTAGCCTGTACAGACTCAAGTTTTCCTTCCAGCTCCCTTCTCTTTTTCTTTTTCTTCTCTCCCCTCTGTGTCATGTTTGTCACATATGGAGTATCCCATGCAACAACATATTCCTGCTCCTACCTCAAGGAGCTCACCCTTAAGTCAATATGTAGTTTTGGGGGGTTCTGAACACCCTCAGGACCCGACTCTTATGTCCTGGCAGCGCTTCTGCAGGTAGTGATATGAGTTATTTAATAATTGTTACTGACTAGTTTTGAGAGTTCATCCTATACCAATGGTAGGAATCAAACTGTTGTGACAAACACAACATTTGTATGAAGCAGGGGAAGTGTACAGCACTCCTACTATGTACAACGTTTTCCTCTGGGTGCCATTCCAGGTATGTGTAGCAATTCTCTTCACAACAAGCACTGTTTTCTTTGGTCAAAATAGTGAGTAATGATTTGGCATCCAGTGACCATGCAGGGACACTGGCTATGTGTGATTCAGTAGTACATCACTTTTTCATTAATAAAAGAGTTCCTTAAGTTTAACCAGCTATGAATAAAATGTGGAAAAGATAGAGCTCACATTTCGAGTGCTTTACTTGCCTGTATCTGTATTGAAAATGTAAGAGGATTCCAAGCATCAGGTTTGTGATTTATAGGCTACACTAGCAAAAGTTTAAAGGATGACGTTGTCTGCTGCAAAACTTCATCCTACAGAATTAAGTAGAGCATGAATTCTAACTAGTCAGCAGCACAGGGAAGAATTATACCAGTACTTACTATTTATAGCTCATGGCAACATCCACGAAGTACTTTCTTCTCTGTCGATAGACATTGTCTTTAAATCCCTTAAGTGAGGAAGAAGACAGTAATTTATAATAAAGACAGAAAATTAGCTGTAAGAATTATAAAATAAATCATTGAAGTGTTTATTTAATAACAAATTATACTGTATTTTGATTAACACCATCTACTGGACTGTAAGAGAAGACAAGGATTTTCTTTCTTTTTCCCCCACCAAAGTCCCACAGGAGTATTTTCAAGACAGGTTTGTGCATAGTTGTCATTCAGCCAAAACAGCGAAAAGGGGAAACTTCTTCCTTGTCATTTCATCTCATGCAGGTTCTCCTTAATCTGAATGGAGATCTACAGGCAGGCATCAAGCAGAATAATTGACCTTTTCTTAATGCATCTGTCATCACTAGAAGACTGAAGTGCTCAGGGTTCATAAGTAACTCATTTTGAAGACGCTGCTTCAGCAGTTGCCATCTTAACCAACACATCAGGGACTGAACCATCAGCCTCCAACAACAAATACATACATTGCTTCAATTTGAGTTACAGAGGAAACACTTCAGACTGTAGACTACAGCAGGCTCTTACCTTTCGCATATTTAGCACAAAAGAGCTGTATAAAACATGCACACCAGTCAGTTACAGCCCTTCAAGCTATTCAAAACTAAACCATCATTTCTTCTGTACCTATAAAAGATTTGGACGCTTCAGGTTTTGGACTACAAAAGTTATCTACTTTCAAAGCAGGAATTGTAACCTCTTGAAGATGAAAGAGAGTAAACAGCTATCTAAGCTCCACAGTTAGTAGCCCAGAAAATGCATTTAAATTTCCTCAAGTGTCACGACCTAAATGGGCTGCTCCCATCACCTAGGCACGGCCGAAAAAGAAAATGACGTTTTTTTTCCTTACAGCTCACATACACAAACACAACTCAACAAAAGGAATTAAAAGCCAATGTCTTGATTTGAAATGTTTGTATGAGTTTATACAATAAAACTTGGAAGGTATTTTACTGCCGTATAACCAAAGCTGTGCTGCTAGGGCAGAGTATGGGAGAATGTCAGAGGACTGCAGAAAACCTCCAAGCCTCCGCTCCCACACAAGGTAGCAAAGGCCTTATACAACACCATTCAGGCACCAGACAATCTGTTTTCTTCCTTGGCATTCATTTGGTTATTGACTTGCTGTACATACCTACTGTGAGATCAGTTACTTCATAAAATCAAGCACATATCTGCCCTCTCTGAACCTATGTTTGTGTGGCCTGCTTTCAACAGAGCATAGCGCTCCCCCTGCAAAATGCAACTGAAGAGTACAGAATGACACGTTATAATGACACTGCCTACACAGAAAAGCTTTTTGATAGACAAAAATTTGCTGAAATTCTGGGGAATATCCTTGTCTGCTTAATACCTTTTGACATTATCATTATGTTACTCAGCTATAGACCATTCAACAGACAAGGCTGTTTAGGCTGGACATCAGGAAGAGGTTCTTCACCGAGAGGGTGGTTGCGCACTGGAACAGGCTCCCCAGTGAAGCAGTCACTGCACCAAGCCTGTCTGAATTTAAGAAGCAATTGGACTGTGCACTTAGTCACATGGTCTAAATTTTGGGTAGACCTGTGCGGTGCCAGGAGTTGGACTTGATGATCCTTATGGGTCTCTTCCAACTCAGGATATTCTATGACAAAATGGGATGGACGACAGCACAGGTAACATAAAGGTCCATCATGTGCAGTGAAATCAAGACTGAAACTATTAGCCAGTTTGGAGTTGGTTAGTATCTAAAATGGTGCTATTCTGGTTCCATAATGGGGTAATTCTCTTTGGTCCTCTGGCATCTACATACCAGCATGAAGGAACAGAGCAGGCACCAGAACCAGCATCTCAAAGGCCAGTCACAGATTTTAAGAATATTTCCCCCACCTCTAATACCTAGTGCGCTGCATAGGCTAACAAATGGTGTGTAAATTATGTTTATACGAGTTCCCCAAGTGTAAAATATATATTCATATAATGCAAATGTCTTTTTTCATTGTCTGTAAAAGTGAATGCAGATTTTCAGCAAAGCACTCAAGAATTTAATGAAGGCACCCGCTCAGATCATAAAACACTATCAAATGGCCTGTCACAATCATCAACTCAAGCCTAGAATGAGTTGCCATTAAGGCCTCTGTTTGAACCAAATTACTGTTAATGGCTGAAGGTAATCAACAGATTTTTCTGTTCTAAGACAACAGTAGGTAAATCCTAGCTTGTCATCAAGAAGTACGTGGCAGAAATCAGGACCCAGGAACGTGCTCCCTAACTGTGGGCCCACAGAGCAGGAAGGGCTCATGCTCTGCAGAGGTGGCTGGAAACCAAGCAAGGTGCTGATGCTTATCGTGGCTGATAGGCAAGTGACACCAGGGACAGGGGAATGAGAGGGCCAGGGGACATGGTGATGATGCCAGTTTGCTCATGCATATCTGCACCCAAGACCCTGCCACAGCACTGTGGCTGTAGGAGCTATGGAGCAGCCAGGGCAGGAGGCAGTGGTCTGACTGCCACTTGTGTGCTGCACAGAGCCCTAAGCACTTGACCACCAGGAGTGCCTTCCTCTCCTTAGCCAAGGCAGCCACGAGGGAAGAGCCCAGACAGGCACTGTAACACCATGGTACGGCACAAATGCACCTCTGGAGTCCCCTACACTGAACTGATCTATGTGAATGCATTTAAAAACTATCCTGCACACCGCCAATGAAAAGATATGTGACAAAAAGCAAAGGAGACTATAGCCTACAACTAGTTTTTAATCTGAATCTGTAACAAGACAGTCTTATGGTCGGGTATTTTAGTTCATTACTTCCCTTCATCTGGAAGTTGAAGTTTCCTATGATATCAGTTGAACCCCTCTTTTTTTTCCAAATGGTTAAAAAAACACTTTGGAGTAGGAACAAATACAATTAGTTGACACCAGTAATGCTCAGCCAAGGTGTCCAAAGGCAGAAACTGATTTGAAACAAGTGAAAAAACTTCCAACACAAATGCTTTAAATCATCTGGCATTTAACAACTCAGAGGTTAAGCATTTATGGATATAAGAAAAAAAAGTCTTTTTATTTGCCTCTTGCATTGAACATTTGGTACTACTGCAGATATTGCTTATGTGAAATGCAAGCTTTTGTCTCCTGTCACTAAAGACAGGAAACAATGTGAAGCACCTTCCCACCTGCTGCATCCATGCAGAGAAAGGAACATGTGGCTCTGTTCTATTTTGTAATTATCTTCTGAGTGGCCAGGATGTCTTTCTCCATAATTCTTTCTTCTCTGACACCTAGGTTAATATCAGTTCTTATCTAAGAGCCACTTGTGACAGAACCTAAGGTCGCATTGATCTAAACTCCTCAGTTTGTCTGAAAGCTTCTATCAACCAGCTAATTAAAAAATAAATAAGTGAAGGCAGGACAAAAGGGAACAAAGTTGTTCAAGAGTGAATAAGTTTTCTGGGTGACTTCCTTCTTGCATGTCCAACTACAGAAAAGGAGAATTGATTCACTGAGAACACTGAAGAGAACTAAATCCCCACCTTCTGAGAATTCAGAAAAGTACTCAAAATCAGCAGTCAGCAGGCTTTTTATTTGACTGGCAAACAACTTGAAGAAATTATCTACAATACAATTTTTGTTACACTTACAGGGTGATCTGCATCGAGCTCAGATCCATACATCAAAACTCTCTGTGAGCATTTGTCTAATTCAGATATCTTCCTGGGGAACCAAGGGACACAGTCAAGATCTGCAGAAGACAGAATGCAAGTTGAATGTATTGAGTATGAGATTGAGATACATGTCCAAAAACTTTGTCAGCGTCTAAAGCGAGTGACATGAAAGGAGCCTTGCCTTCCTCATCGGTCCAGATGTTTTCTGGTGGATTGAGAGACACGATATTAGTTTGAAACTTGAGCAACTGGATTAGTTCATTAAATTCTTTTTTACTGCAGTCACAGTCCACAAAAATTTCCACCTCTGAGTTCCTTCTCTTCGATTTTCGTGATTCAATATGAACCATGCTGACATGTTTCTCCTGTGGAAAGATGAAATAATGGATTAAGTATAGCCATATCAGTTAGAATGGTAATATTGATGGCATGTTCTTTAGGAAAGCTTTTTCAAGTTTTAGATGAAGGTCCCCTCTGGTACAGCCAACTAGCAGCTTCTGCTTTTCTACCTCTGGACTTACATAGTAGATAATCCTTTCACTGGCACACTCTGTAAGGAATGTATATAATGCATCTCCTTAGCTAACTCGTTTATCTAACAAATTCACAGAAGGAAAAGCCTCCATCTGCTGACGGGTTTGAGTCTGCTATTTGTAGACTAGTTATAAAGCCAAGTGGGATCACTTTGATGATCTATTTCCGAGTAACACAGGCCACAGGACTCCTCTTCATGTTTCCAGCTGGCACAGTGCTAACAGTTTTAGATATTCTCTTCAGAAGTAGAAAGAGTGGTTTTCATATACCCTGGGTTGAGAAGAGAAGACTTACAGCCTAAGACCTCCATCACACTGCTCTGCTTTAATTATCCTCAGACATGCCTCAAAGTCGTGTCCAGTTTATTAATGAGGTAAGCAGACTACATCGAGTACCAGCAGCCTGACTGAAAACCACCAATTGCATGGGGATCTATACGGGAACCAATACTTCACAATTTACATTCAAGTTAGACACAAAGCCCTGACCCTGCAAGCACTTAAAGGTGCATTTAAATTTATGACCAAACATTGTCCTGCAGCAAGGCTGCCATCACCATCTGACTTCAGGCACATAACTTAGGTGCTGAACTGCTCTCTGAAAGTGCTTTCTTTCATCATAGTCCGTACAGAGAACTTCAAACCTAATTTATGGTATTGAGAATCACACTTTGGCAATCTAAAGTGAATGGTGTGAACATCAACATCACCGTTAAACTTTGTTCCAGAAAACTCTTTGTGAGTCCAAAATGCTTTGTTGAATGATCCATAAAATTTGAAGTTACACTCTGCAGAATTCAATAAAAGTAACTGCACTCCCCGGTGCATTAATTTACACCAACAAACAACCTGACCTTCCTCAGTCTGGTCCACAGAATGACTTTACCTGGAAGAGCCGGAGAGCTTTCACCAACCCACCAACTTCATTCTTCAAGGAAAACACCACAGCTGTCTTTCCACTTTCAGAAGCCGATTCACCTTTCCCATTTCCCTTATTCCCTTTCTTTTCCTCGTTTTTCCCAGAAGTTGATCTGTTTAGCTGCAAGTGGATAAAGAACATCATTTCAGATGCAAAAGGGCATTTCCCAAAATTAAGTCTGTGTACATGAAGAGAAATACTTGTTAGAAAAATAACTGAATGGAACCCATCCAGACTTAAATTAAAGGTTAATTCATTCACTTGAAACTAGAATCACAATTCAAAAGCATCTGTTAGAGATGATTGTGTAAAAGTTCAGTTCTTAAAAAAAAAAAGAAAAAGCATATGAAAGCATAGGATACAAGTATAATGATACTATTAGGGCAATGCTATTGTTAGCAATAAAAGTGAACAGAGATTTTCAGAATTACTGCAAAACCACTAATTGTGGTGATGCTACTGTAATTTGTAGGAGTCAATTTATGCTGATTTACACTGGTCTGTATTTCTGTACTATCCATTGTCAGAGTCCAATACTCTCTGTCCAGCTGCTTTCAGATATTCCACACATGGCAAGTGTAACGTTTAATATCAAATTTGCTTCTTTGAAGATATCTGATGTTACCCCAGTGTGATACGCAATGTACTGAAGACGCAATACAAAGGTAAGCTACACTTAGCAAAACACAGGAGAGACAACCCACAGTTCAGTCACAGGACCGATGCAATTTGCATTACTGGTCCCTATGCTACACTCACTGTCACACTGCCACACAACAGAATCCCCAGGAAAGGATATGAGGGTTGCAGCCAGCTCAAGCCCACCGATCTCTGAAATACTCCCGTTCGTTGCTTAGTTTCTATACCCCAAGTTGGGCTGAGCTGTGCATTCACTCCCCTCTCACAGCTCTGGGACTCAGGGAGACATTCACACTCCTCTAATGAACTCAGGGAGAAATATTTACACCACCAGCTGATCCATTTCGCTGCTGACAGCTGTTCACCTGAACTCCCCTCTGTGTTGAGACGAAATCAGCTTCTTTGCAGCTGCTGTGGCCAGTCACACCCCGCACGATTCCCCGAGCTTCACTGGCACATCCTCCTGCCCACCTCCACCGAGCCTTCCTCCCTCGTAGGTAGGGTTTTAGTGGTCAGTCACGGTCATTACATTCACAGCATAACACTTACATTATCTGTCATAGCACAGTTAATGTTGCTATGTAAGGTCATTTTTCCCCAAGGAAAAAAAAACCCTGGTCGTTATACATATGAGGACAGAAACACAAGCTGAGACTGCACCTCCCACAAGAAGTGGGCTGGCTGAGGAACTCCTAAAAAAAATAAAGGAAATCACACCATCCTTGGCCACTCTTACAACCTTCTCTTAATTTACAGGGTAAAGATTTTGCTTTAAGCCATACTTCATCCAGTAGCTTCCAAAAAAAAAAAATTATCATGTTTTATCACTCACAGTACAGTGAGTCAGGCTTTATAGACAATTTTGATAACGCTGACCACAGTTTTCAAAAAATAGTCTGCATTTTCCAATGCCCAGGTTGTGGCTCCTGGAAAAATTACATACCCAACGAGAAGGTAACTGGTTTTTGAATAACAGCATCACCTGTAATATAAACACTAAAGAAAAAATGTGATCCTAGAAATTAAGATTCATATACAGATATTCCATAACTGTTTGGTAAATTGTAGAACAGAAATAAAAGGAAAATAGCATCCAGATAAATGGAGTTTTTAAACAGGTCTCAACAGCTGATTAAAGCAGAGATAAATCTCTATTCTTGCTTTTTTGCCTTTCATGTAGGGCTGTCAAGGTAGGTTATCCCAGCTGCATAATGTCTGAGGACCTGTGACGATGGGCTTCAGACAAGTCTCCCTGTGCTTCTAAAAGATTTTAGAAGATTTCATCAAATGCTCCATGACCCAGGAAAAAAAAAGTCAGTAAGCTTTAGTCTAATTCCTCTTCAAATTGGATTATTTAAAGATAGTTTTCTTAGAAATAGATATTGCTGACAGAGGAAGTATTTGCATCACATCCATCTCAGTGCATCCACACAGTTCACGTCAAACTGGAATATCTCCCACTGCTGAATGAGACCACAGCTCTCACTGGATATTCTGAGGCTTTTTTTTTTTAAAGGAAAAAAAAGCACAAGAATGTGCTGAATTAAGAGGAGGGGTAGTTGAAATGCATCTTCTTACCAAAAGCTACTCTTTAAAACAGTACAAGTTAAAAAACCCTCACTCCTTTCAGGGCATGCTGAAGAGTTTGTGGTCTCTTCTCATCCTTTATTAGATCACACAAACTGGAAAAGTAATTCTGCTTGTAAAATGGCATACGTAGGGTTTTAAACATTTACTTTGCAGTAATTGAGCTTATATGATTCGGCTTGACAGGAGGATTGCTTAGGAGAAGGTCACTTTGGCTTTAACTTCAATATAGTTGGGATTAACTTAACTAGTACTTGGGATTTGGCTGAGGAATTTTCACGCATACCAAGAACACAACCTCCACACAAAGCGGCAAAGATACTATTTAGATGGCATCCATGCTTTTCCACTGTGTGCTGCTTTCTGGAAGCTACGTACAGAGGATCATGTGGTCAGCTGAGTGCCCGAGAATCTCGGTACCATTGATTCCTCCAGAAAACGAGCACTCAGCACCTTCCAGGACTGTCCCAGGTTCACCAACACTTCCAAGTGAGCTTTACCTGAAGTGATGACTGAAAGTCTCTCTCAAGTATACAAAAACTAATTGATATGAGTCTAGTAGGGGGCTATGATACTGCAAGAACTCAAATCTTATCACCTACGCTTATTAATACACTTTATAATTAAATAATGACTAGCGGATCAACTTTCCTAACGAAAACAAATTCTCTAGAGCAAGCACAGAATACTCAAGAATGAAAGAGCAACCTACAGCAGAACACAGTGAAGTAACTCAAATATAAAAACCGTGAAATGAGTTTATCACAGTTCATTCAATGTTGCCAACAGAAATAAAGCACGTACAGGAAAGAGAAAGGGCATTTCATGTTTTACTATAAAGACTGGTTCACGACTGGTACAAACTGGTGTATTCTGTTGGATCTATTCAAATTATCAGAGCCTCCACACACTGCGGATTTAGCATAAAGTTTTATAGGAGCTAGGTACTGATAACCTTAAATGTTTAACATATTCATAGCAGATTACATTATAGCATCCGTTAACATTCTTTATGATTAATAAAGCAAACCTGCTCAAATCCCTTTACCTGTGAGCACACAGAAGCGTGTCCCGTGCTCGGGATCACCCAGGCACCTGTCGCACCCGTACGGTCGCCTCACAGAGGGCTGCTCCTGCCTCCTGACACCACCTCGGCGGGGAAGTGCCCACACCTGCCCCACACAAGGCTGCAGGACGTCCCACCACCCCTGCGGGCCGGGGATGGGCGCCTGGAAGCTCCCACTTCCATCAAAGCTGCTCAGCGACGGAGGTGCCAGCACCAGGCGTACGCTCATACGACTTGCTACTATAAAAGTGTTTTAAACACCACTCTAGGAGGCTTACACGCGCTTTGACAGGACGGATGCTGCTGGTACAGCACACAGACACCGGGAGCACCGCCGGGCTTTCAAACCCCAGCGCTCACAGACACCGGAGCCGGACCCCAGCGCTTTGCTGTTACCGCAGCAGAACGGCTCCGGCAAAACTTCTGCTGTGGCTCGAAGCCACTTCCAAAGCAGCAGCTGGCTAAACCGCAAAGCGGCTGCCTGCCCGCACAGCGCCGACCCCCGGGAGCACCGGGGTGCCCGGGCAGCACGGCTCCCGTCCCTCCCTCCCGAGCCGGGACCGAGCCGAACCGGGCTTCCCCTCGGCGCCCCCGCTCCCAGCCCCGGCACTTACGGTGAGGCCGGCGGGGCGCTCCTCCGGCAGGGCCGAGTCGAGCGAGAAGCCCCTCCGCGCCCAGTACTTGCTGGAGAACATCATCATGGCGGGCTGCATGGGTAGGCCGGGCGGGGGCAGCGCCGCGCTCTGAGCCTCGCCCGCGGCGCCTCCTTTTATCCGCCCCCGCCGACACCGGCGGAAACCCGACATGGGGCGACCCGGCGCCGGTGGCAGGGGGGCGCTCACGGCCTCCGCTGACCGCAACCCCCGGGGCAGGGCCCGGCCCGAGCCCCCTCGGGATCCCCTCAGGAGCCGCAGGCGGCCGAAACCCCGCAGGGCGCCGCTGTGGGGAGGCGCCGCTGTGGGGAGGCTCCCCAGGGCCGGCCCCGGGCAGCGGGTTCGGTTCTTCACTCCTCAACCCGAGGGGCTGGGGCACCGAAAGAGGCAGCAGGAGGTCACCTGGCCCAGCAGGGCATGCTGGATCATTAATTGTTTAATTAAAACACCTTCATGTGGATTCCGACTCCGTGTGCTTAATGGCGGGGTGCACCGGGCACGAACCTATGGCTAACGGTTTGGGCAAGGGAATGCTGCTCCAAACTCGACTGGAGAACCTAAAAACGTGTGACTGCAGCCCAAACTGCAGTGTGGGTGCCAATAGGTGTTGGCTACAAGCCAGAGCCACCAGGGTCCCTGTGGGTGGCCCTGGGGGACCCAGGGACAGCTGGCCTCGCTCAGTGCGTGCCAAGAAAAAGTAGCGGCTGAGTTTCTGCAACAAAAAGTTGTGTGGAAATATTTTCACATTGACTTTGATGTGAGCAATTCTTTGATGTAGGAGCTCATCTCTCCCCGTTTTATAAAAATGTAGGCTGGCTCAGAGAGGAAGCATTAAGGGATAGGGGATATAATGAAAGACTTAACAAACCTTTTACATTAAAGGATGATTGATGACTTGCAAAGAGTATTTCCACTGAAAGAGAATGCTTAATTGGAGAAAGCTTTTTAATCAAGGCAGCAATGGCTGTGGTTTCTACCTGAGCTACATAAGGGCCAGACTCTTCATACGACTCTCTTCTAACCACAACATCAATAAGGCAATTAATCATCTGTGAAGGTAAAAACAATCCTGTATGGCTCCTGGAGGTCTGCTTATATATTAGACAACTTCACTTGTCTCTGAATTACTCATGTCTCAAGGGTAAAGATTTTTTCTAAAGAGTTTGTTTCCTACTTAATTTCAGACTCGTTTAAGCTCAGAAATTGTAAATGAGCAGAAAGTAATTGCTCAAACAATAATTTCACTGCATTGTTAAGGTAATGTCTTCGTCTCTCAAGTCTACATGGGAAATTGTGTTAGGATTCTTTATTTCTCTTATACTAACATACTCAAGTCAAATACTCGTCACTTACTCTTGTCACTTTCTCTTCCTAGTGTTTTCTTCCTCACTTCTCCTGTTTTCCAGAACTTGTCTATTACCCATCTTACACAATGTAGAACTGAACACCACAACTGGATCAGGAGCACTATTTCATTAAGGTTTGTTCAAATACATACAGTTTTCTCTGCTCTAAAGCACTGGTCAGGGGAAATGGCTGCTGTGTCCCTCCGCAAGCCTCCAGCGGTGCTTTTCCCTGCAGCATCCCCAGGCAGGGGCAGCCTAGCTGAATGTGACAGCTAGCACCATGTGGCCTTAACTGCCATATGTAAAGATCACATAGATCGAGAGGAAAAAGTTAAAATCAGAGCCACTGAAGCTGAAATGCTGAACAGGGAGTTACACAAGTAAAGAAGCAGAAAGCTTTAGTGCTCATGGTGCTAAGTTTCACGTCACATCTAACACTCAGCTGTGGCTTGCCTCACTTTACAAAGTCTAAATCTCTGGTTTTAGCCTCAGCATCTTATACCTAATGTTTACGTACCTGCCTTATTGAGGAATTCATTTTGCCTGTAAAAAAAGAGACCAGCATGGAAGCACAACAAAAGATTTGAGACTGTGGAGTACTATGGAATCTTATCATTTACTACAATTAACAGAAACCAGCAAAAGCTTCAAGTCCAAACTGGCCCTTGTCAGAAAGGTGACCCCTTTCTTAAAAGGGAAGGTCATGCCTCATGTTCGGGACTGGGATGGGTTCGCAGCTGCCTCAGTATTCACGTAAGGTCTGAAGCAAGCACATTTAGACTCACTTTTCCAGAGTTTCCCATGTGTAAAATGTAATAATGGTCCTTTCTTCTGCTTGACGATAAGCTTGTAATTATATTTGGTTCCCCTACTTGCTTCTGTAATGAAAACCAATCATTTTCATTATGCTAACCCACGAAGTTTTACTTTGCTTTCCCAGCTGGGGAAAGCATGTCTACATGTGTTAGTTCAGCCTTATATCCAAAGTTACCAAGAGATATTCTGTCATGTTTATTCAGTATTTTTAATAAAGGGAAAGCAAGTCAGAGTCTTTAGACTTTGATATTCCTGTCTGCTATGCCTGAGATACCTGGACACAGTTCCCAGAGTCGAACAGTTTACGTGAGCAAGATTGCTTAGCACTCCCCAAACGCTCCAGTGACAAAAACAAGCTCTACTCTAGGCTTTTCTCCTATCATCGTGACAGAGCATGATTTTATCTGCTGCTAGATGCTAGCTGTGCAGCTGGGACACCACACAAATCAGGGATGACCCCACTACCCAGTAGCCTTGCTATCTATCACAGCTCTGTTTGGTGACTAGAGGCTGGCAAAGATTTTCTGTCTCTCGTAACCTCTTCAGGATGACTCATGAATGCAAACCAAACAAAGCTACTTTATGTCGGCATGAACTATATAACAGGCAGGGACTACTGAATGATTCAACTCTTTTAACAATGCTGCCTGCCCGTGAGTCCCACAGACAGATTGCCTATCCCCGGAGAGGAAATTATTCTTTTGTAACTTCTGTTTTGTAGGTGGACTTTTCCATATCAATGCCAGAATGAAGGACACATATTTATGGACAGAAAATGTTTATTTCTTTTTTTCCTAGCCGCAGTACAACAAACAGTATATGGCTCTGGGAATACTGCTAAACTACAAATTTAGTTTAGAGCTTCTAATAGCACTAAGGAGATTTTAATCAAAAACAGCTTTTGGGAAAAGATATCTACCAAATGATAGACTGACTAGGAAGGTCTGGAAGTACAGGTGGTAAATTTTGATGCAGGTTTTAGAAGAAAACAATGAAATAGAAGGCTCTCATAGATTTGATTTGAGCTAACAGAGAGAATCTGGTTGAAAAATATTATGCAGAATGTGGACTGTGTGACAGTGAACATAAAATGAATTCATGATCTTCAGCAGAAAGGTCAGAAAAGAAAGCAGAAATTGACAATTTCAGATTTTTTTTTTTAAAGAACTTCCATAAATTCAGAGTTATTACAACTTCCAAAGAGATGAAACCCAGTGCAGAAAGACAGCCTTTTCCTTCCAGTACTGGCTTTGTCTCAGAATTAATTTTCTTCATAGTCACTCATATGGTGCTGTGTTTTGGATTTGTAACCAAAACAGTGCTGATAACATGCCAATGTTTTAACTGTTGCTGAAGGATGCTTACACAGCATCAAGGTCCTTTCTGCTCATGCTACCCCAGCAGGGAGTAGGCTGGAGTGCACAAGAAGCTGGGAGGAGACACAGCCAGGACAGCTGGCCCCAATTGACCAAAGGGATGTCCTGTACAATACAAAGTCATGCTCAGAAATAAAAACAAGGGAAAAGAGGAGAAAGGTGAGACATACAGAGTTATGGCATTTGTCTTCCTAAGTACTTATGCTACAACGAAGCCCTACTTTCCTGGAAATAGCCTGCCAATGCAAAGTAGTGAATGAATTCCTTATTTGCTTTGTGCACACAGCTGTTGCTTTACCTAATAAACTGCCTTTACCTTGACCTAAGAGTTTTCTTTCACCTTTCAGATTCAGCCCCATCCCACTGGAGAGGAGTGAGCAAGCAGTTGTGTGGGGCTTAGCTCCCTACTGAGGTTAACCTGCAATGCTCACTTAAGGACAAAGTTAAAGTGTCACTGGGACACTATTTCACTGTAGATGAAGTGGGGTCTTCTACTATACTTTTACTGCGAGTATCATAAGTCATTAGTTTCATTTCCCTCAATTCAAAAAAGTAACTTACACAAGATGAAAACTAGGGCTGAGCTTCTACATACAAACAGCATAACACATTAACATGTAGACAAAAGCTGTGGTACAAAATTCACAGCAGCTAGTGTAGGACATCAAAAGATTGCTTTTTTTCTATAAATACAGCAGCAGTCAGAAAATAATGAAACTATTAGCCCACTACAAGGAAAAGACAAGACAGAAAAGAAACTTTAAAAAAAAAAGTATTGAATGTTTTTGTTTTTTTTTTATTTTAAATTATGCTTTGCTAAAAGAATCTACTGTGACCAGGGGGCTATCATAATTAATAGCAGGGACAGATAGATAAGCTCTCAGCTTTTCACAGGATAAAATTTATTGGAGAATACTTGGGTTAAATCTGATCATAGGAAATAACATGGTGCAGAAACTATGCTAACAGAGTAGGCACATTAAATCTCAGCCATCAATAATTATTTTGATAACTCAGAGGATGGACACATGAAAAAATACTTAAATGATGCCTATCTTTGAAAAGATATGGGGGTAGGAAGGGCTGAAGAGTTCTGGACCAGCCTAATTTAATTCTGGGGGGAAAACAGTAGTAGCAAAATTATTTGTAAGAACCTAAAAGATAACAGATGATTAAACAGTCAAGATGGATTTGCTGAGAACAAATCGAATCAAGTAAATCTCATTTCCTCCTATGCCAGTCCTGTGGACCAAGGCAAAACAACTCACATCATCAATCTTGATGGTAGTGAAGCATTTGCCGTGGTCTCTCATAACAATCCCACGAGACAGATAAGGAAAAATGCAGATGAAACCAAGAGATGGGACAAAGGAGTGGGTTCAGAGTTAAATGGAAGTGTGTAGAGAACAGGGGAGCTGCAAGTACCTACCCTCACTCCTATACTATTTAATAACAGGCCAAAGGACCACAAAGTGACCACCCTTGAATTTCCAGATTGTATCTAACTCAGAGATGCTCAACAGTTCCAAAAATCTAAATAGATCTTGGGCAGGTGGTGGTGGCAAGCTACTTACAGACCAGCTGCACAATTACAAGAGAAAGCAGAGCTCATATCCAGGGAGTCAGAGGCTACAGAAAACCACCAGCTGAACGTGATCATTCAATCTACCATGGAAGCATACAAACACCTGAAAAGTGTTTGGGTAATAGCCTTCAAGAATTACAGTTATTCTCCAGTCCTCTTCAATATGGTGATCTCACCCAGGCTACTCCAGCCAGTTTATATCCCAAGATCGAAAAAAAAAATATATGGATCATCTCTTGTCCAGAGAACGTCTATAGGAGTGCAAAGAAGGGTGATCTGTACATAAAAATCTATTGCAATTATGGCAGGGTTTGTTTGGGTTGGTTTTTTTTTTGTTTGTTTGTGGGGTTTTGGCCTAAGCAGGAGAAAAGGACAAAACTAGCTACACAGAAGATTGCTGGAAGAAGCACTGTTTTCCCTGTTGGTAAGCTCTTCCAGTTCAGTGTAAGTAAAGGCCTTCTGACAGCAAGAACCACCAGGCCATGGAAGAGTTGTCTGCAGCAGTTGTGGACCCAGCGTTACTGGAAGCCTTTAAGAAGAGCTAAGACAAGAAAGCATCTGGCAGAAGCAAGATATGCCTTCCAACAGATGCTCTTGCTAGTCTATAGTCACAAGCTTTTAAAAGTGCCTTCCAATGTTGCAAATCTGTGATTTTAACAAACTTGCTGTATGTGTATACTCAGGTATACACACTCGTGGTGAAAAAATGTGCAGGATGGTTGATCTGGCTAAGAGAACTGGTTAGCTCTGAAACTTATCAGATCCTTTACATGATTTAGCACACACCTGCACAAATTGATCATACCCACACAAACAGGGTAGTAGCACAAGGAAGAGAACAAACAATCTGGACAACCACTTTTTGTAGCAGTAGCTATATTGCTTCACTGCTTGAGGAATTATCAAGTCCGTGAAATCACATACCTATACTTTAAAGGTCTTCTTGGTCTCCTGCATCAGTTACTTTAACTGAAAAGTGTGGAATCTTTTAAGAAGAGTCTTTTAAACCTGAAGAGCATTGAAGCTCTCCTACACCAATGCCCAAAGCTGGCATGCGCCCACGTAACTTAAGGGACAAGTGGACTAGTTAAAATACCAAGAGTATTGTGGCAAAGTTTCTGGTGTTTCACCTTGCAGAGTTAATGACAGGCAACAGAATGACTGAATAAAAGTTGCTTGTATGTAATACAACCATTTCGGTATCGAGTCTAAATGGGCATTTAAAAAGTATGATCTTCAATAGGAAGGATTAATTTAGGGTAGCATGAGGTCGCACACCATGAAGTGTGGCTATTGTCATATCGTGCTGGATCTGGCTGGGATGAAGGTAACTTTCCTCACGGTAGCCCACATGGTGCTGTGCTTTTCATTCATGGCTAAAGCAGTGCTGGTAACACCGGCTTTTGGCTACTGCTGGGCAGTGCGTGCACAGCACTGAGGTTTTGTCTCTTCTTAGCCCAGGGATGCACACGAGGTTGGGAGCAGACAGCTGACCCAAACTGACCGAAGTAGTTAATGAAATCTTTGCACTTTGCTTGCGGGAGCAGCTTTTGCTTTCGCTGTCATCGTCTCCATCCATGGCTCTTCTCACCTTCTCCAACTATCTCTACATTTCATGAGAGGGGAGTGAGAGGCTGAGCAGGTGCCTGGCTCCTTGCTGGGGCCAACCACACCGCACACAGAGGAAACAAGTGACAGCAGTCTCCTGAAGTGCTCACCTGGGCAGAAAGTTAAGTTCTACCCAACAGGCAGGCAGGCAGCTGGTTAATAATAAGGTACGTATGGAAAAGGACTAATGTTACCGTGTGGCACATGTATCCTGTATAATCAAAATGTGCATTATAATCCAATTCCTTCAAAACATAACTGTTTTAGAAGATTTAATTTATTTGAATTACAAGGACAGTTTGAAATATATAATTTTAGAAATTTATAATTTCTAAAATTTATTTGGGACGAGGCAAAAAGTGACATCCTACAATCTATTTTGTTTGGAATGCATCAGAAAATTCAGTTTGTGATGAAGATAGTGATTTAACATGAAAACATAGCACGCGTGCTCTAGAAAATGTTTATGGTTAAAATCCCCACTTAAATGAAAAATGAATTTCAAGCTTAATTTATATGAGATATGCACTGCAATAACATCACTTAATTGAATAGCAGATGTTATCAGGTCCCACTAAACATGAAGCACAATTCATTTGGGTTTTTAATACCCTGAAAAAGCATTTGGAAGTATCTTTAAATGAAACCTAATTGCAGGCATATATGAAATCTGAATGCTCTGCTATGTAGCTGTGTCACGTCAATGTTCATGTACAGTCACAATATAGGTACGTGAGCACACGTGCAGAACCCAGGGTTGGGATTTCCCACCACAGAACAGCTCAAAGAATTTCTGCCATATGAACATGGAAGAAATGACTTCAGTCTTAAATTGCATCTATACCAGAATATCAGTTAAATGAGAGACTGAAAAATGCTCAACACTTGTCCTAAGCAAGCGATTATTCCTCCTCATAGCCCACTTACATCACCCATTTCCACATTTTTAATGCCAATCAATACTTTTATCAATACTAATGTCAATAATGTCAATCAATACTTTTAAAATTCCGGTAACCTCATCAGCACTTTCCTTTGTTGTCCAACATGGAACAAGATGAGAACGTACACGTTGCCTATGGAAATGCAGTCCCTATAACTCAGCAAGGCTCCATTTGCAGCACACCAGGACATGCACGAGTTGTGTCAGTGGTACCAAAACTTCTGTCTGTGGTTTACATTCTGAATGCCAAATCACTTACAATAAATCTCTTTTTCAAGTTTACGGGGAGTCCCGTAGCAGAAAATTAGTTTTAAAATGTGAAGAAAGTGTCTCAAACTTATTTTGAACTGTTGTCTTTAGAAGTAAAAGTTGCAAGAATACTTTTGACTGCTTTCTAGTAAGTTCCCACAATGGAACTTCGATTCAGCGCTCAATAACGCTTCTGAAAGTATCCTCACTGCGTAGGTTGATTGGGAGCCGAAGAATTTTTCAGGGAGCAATATGTGAGAAAAACCTAGAGAGAGTAACTGAGGAGGCAACATCAACATTACAAGTTTGTCTGCTAGAAAAAAAAAAAAAAAAAGCAAATGTGCTATTAAAAAAGAAAAAAGTTAGCAAGAAAGCTGGCCTTATTGAACATTAACACCTTCATTTTAATTAAACTACAGATCAATGGGAACAACTTGCTAATATAGTCAACATCACAGGATTTCCATATCTGGTTCTTAAAGCAGTCAGGACCCGTTACTACATGTAGCCTTGATATTTAGAGAAATTACCCACAACTGTTACTAACACTAGACCTCCACTCCTGACATGGGTTTGAAGGCCACTTGCTACGTTGCTTGCCGGGTACAAATACAGTGATTATAGATGAACAGGACAGGCACACCTCTGCTAAATCTATTCAATATAACTGGAGTATTAATGATGAGCAATTAAGTACAGCATCACCCTTTTATAAGATTTTTAGACCTGCCACTACCAAATCCATTCTATAAACATTGACATTAGTCCAAACTCCCAAGAGCCTTTAGAAAATTCTCTTTTGTATGGTAACCTCTTGCTCTCAAAGCCTCAATAAATTACTTTCTAGGCAAATAAAATTGCCCAAACAGGCTCAAAAGGAAAAACATCTCTTAAGGAGAAGAGTATGTAAGTGTAAATCTTACCTTGAAACAGGTACTATTAGAATACTAAGACTGAAAATCATGAAGTTTTAAATACACACCCCCAGAAGATAACTATCTTCAAGTTCAAGCATTAAAAAACAGGTTTGCAGTAACCTGCTTACAATTATTGCCTTATATCCTAACAACTGTAGCCAAAACTATATTCGGAATTAATTCATATTTGTTAATTCTAAGCAATCTAAATAATGCAAGAATTAAAAAAAAAAAATACATAATCACACATCCAGAACCTCCAACCCATGGCATTTTTGCTAACAATCACAATCCTGATTAAGGCCTTTCACAGTGCCTGCAGTCTCAGCCTAGACTATATCCATCCCTAACGATCAGGAACAGGTTGGTGGAGGATGAGGTTGCTCTTGATTGTAACTCTTGCAAGTTGCCTGTCAGCAGAAGGAAGCTACAGATAACGAACACTGCAATGGGCATTTCACTGCTGGGAAGCACAGTAAGCCTACCTACTCCAAGCCTTCTACAGCAGCTGCTCTCTGTAGCTCAGGAGCAGCCTTCTCTTCCTTGACTTCCAAGTGCTTCATACAAAGGGAAGAGGTCAATAATTATACCCAAAAAGCAAAGGCAAACTTTTTTTTCCCCCTCACAGGGCTGGTAGTATTTGTTAGTCACAACTGAAATTTTTAAAGAAATTACAGAATCCCCCTTAAATACGCTTTTCCTAAGCACTTAAATATTCACCCAATTATTACTTCACGATCCTAATGTTGCGTATAATTTTGTGACTGCATACCCCGAATAACTAAGACCCATGCATAGTTAATTGACAGACTCATGCATTACATTTCCCAGTTTTAGATGCTTCCCTTCCCTAGTTTCATCTTATTTTTGTCAAAAATTATTTATCAAGTACACTTCAAAGTGAACTAGGTGCTCCAAAAATACTGAAACTAACTTGCTTAGTATATTTGAACCACGGTGTTGATTATATAAATTTTAATGCCTTTTTGTATTCTACACCATGTTAAATGAGCTGCCAGGAAGCACAATGCTCCACAGTGAACAAAGGCATGATGCTTCACAGTAATTTCCTGAGCAGGAAATGAAAGGCTATAGATATGCTGAGCTGTGGTGAATCCTTGACTTTCAACGCGTAAGATTTTCTTATTAGCTGATGAGAGATAGCGCATTGACGATATTAAAAACAAAGCCTATACTGATTCAGCTCTTCAGTGCCTGTTCACAACTGGTGTGAGAAGTTTGATCAGGTCTCAAATTGTTGTAGAAACTTGATTTATCTATTAAAGCCTTTTCGTATTGCTTGTATTTGGCTTTACGTGTTACAAATACCATTTGCAATAGCAAACTGCTCCAAAAGAAAAGAAAGCTCCTCCGTATCCAGCATCAACAGTCCAGAGATGACAGGCATGCTTCACTCCGCAAGAAACAGATATTCCCCCTGCTTTTCATTACACATAAAATATATACCAATGGACTAATGGTTGCTAGCTGTCCCCTCTATCTCATGATTAGATCAACAACGAGACAACTAGATTTTTTCTCTAAATATGATTTAATTAAAAACACTAAATCAGCTTTGATTTTTATTTTATATATGTACAGTAGTTACCACATAATGAATACACTGAATCAGTTATGTTAAATTTCACATAACGTCAACGGACATCATCGTGGCATGGAATAAACTCACACTGCCTTTTGCATATACAAAAAATGCATTAACGTTAATTGTGATTACTTTTTTTAATAACCTGCTTATTAATTCTCCAAATAATCTTGGCATAAAAAGTGTAAGTAGTTAATTGATCCGTTAATATATTAGCAAAGATAAACATTAGTAAATTTGCAAGAAATTATTTGCAAAATGACCTCAAGTGTAAGACTGAATGTATTCACATGAGAGTTTCCTTCAGTTAGAAAATAGTTTTGAAAAAGAGCCCAAGTTTGAGCTGCGCATTAATTTGGTCAAACTGATTCATATGAATGAACAGTCAAGCTTATTCAGATATTGAAAATATGACTATCCTTCTAGTATTCACAAACATCTGTGTATATAGTGTATGTGTGTAAATATATATATATATGCATATATAAAGTGAAGATATGTTAATGTAAAAATATACTGTTCATCCACTCCCAGATACACAAAATTCAGTATTTGGACATTAAACTGTATGTAAAAATGTCCATTTCAAATCTACATTCAACCAGCAACAAATACTTACAAATATTTTTGTAAACATTTGAGATAAGGAAAACCCATTCATTTACAAAATGATCTTTAACATATCAGCATCTCTTCAGCTTGAAATTTTTTTACAGCAGCTTCAGCTGGTCTATTGTGAATCTGCTCAAATCAAAGAACTCACACCATCTTAGATCAATGTGTGAAAGCTCAGCAAATATGTACTTTCCAAATTCTTTCTTAATCACCATTCATTTCCAGTTCACCAGCAAAAAGAAAATGCACTTGGCTACAAAAATATTAAGGAATGTTATTGAAAACAAAAGGCTATTTTGGTAGAATAAACTACAAAAATAGTTGAGTCATGTCGTAAAGCTTTAATGCAAGAGCATTACAGTACAGATTTTCTTTCCAACCTTAAAGCTTAATCAACACCAAATTTAAATATCCATCTCTCAAGTGCTTGGAAAAAACGTGCTCAGTAAAGTCTTTCTTCAATTTAATCAACTGTAATTATGCAGGTGTCAAGCTCTGCGTCTCAGACATCTGTTGAGTGCTTTCTCTTGTTCCATTGGCAGCAGTTACAGGTGTTGAGATACTCTGATACAACGACGTAGGACAGCTCAGCACTGTTGCACTTTCATCCTCTCCAGTATCTGAATCTGGTGTTACGGAACTGCTTTCTATGCCCAGGATCTCACTAACTGCTTGAGGCAATTCCTGTAAAAGAGAAGGAAAAACAGCCCAACACTAATTAAATTTAAAAATAAAATTTACAAATTCCCCCCTCCCCAAAATAAGTAATCATTCATCTGAATTTGGCTGTACTGCAAACATCTCTCCCAGCATTATTTCCATTAAAGAGACTGTTTTCTGCATCTGCTTTTCAAAAAGACAGTAAAAGGCTCAGTAATCATTTACTGATTATCATCTTCATCACAAAAATAAAACTCCACATAACTATTATAATTACACTTCATATTATTGAAATTATATTTTTTTAAATCAAGTGAACCATTAGTTGCTGTCAAATACATTTGGTATGCATTCAGTGCAATGGATCTTTCACCTCATCTTTTCTGAGCACACCAAATATCAAATTACTTGTACTAAGGTTACCTAGTAAGAGTTAAGAAATTACAATCAAAAGGCACAATTCAGCTTCTCCCCCCCGCCGTGAAGAGTATTTCCCTGTAACATTAATCTTGCTTATAGACTTTTGGAACGTAGGTGCCGTATAGATATAGCACACCCTTTATCATACCCAAACTTTTAGTTGTTTCACAAGTCATACATATACAATTAGAGCCAACTACTACTTTCACTGTCTAGAAATGCTCACAGATAGATTCAAAATATCGTTACCTTGCAATTCATCATCTGCATAGAAATTGCTTCTGCTTTGCAGAGTATATATTCCACATCAATTTTCATGGACAGCTCATTGATATGCTGAAAATACATTCACAAATAACAGTAAGTGTAACAAGCTGTGTGAAATATGCTGTATTGTAAAATATAGTAATACTGTGCTGCACTGCTAATAAGTATCACAGGCTTTCCCCTTAAGCTGTGAAGCGCTAAACATACTCTATTTGCATTAACAAAATAGGTACTGAAAGATGCGTTTAACAGCTAGGTTTCATCACTATCTGAGACCTTTCAGGAGAATCCATGGTATTTTCAAATGTGACAAACTACCCAGCCTTTCCAGTTAACCCCAGCTCACTTTTTCATACATTTATCAAATAAGACTATAGAAGACAAAGCAAATATTAAGAATAAACATACTAAGCAGCAGTCTAAGCAAGAGAACCATCTGTTAATGATCTTACTACAATCCACAGGCATCCAATAAGCCTTTTTGAAATTATGAAAAACATATATTCAAATTTAACACTTCTGAAGATAGTATGTACCTTCCCTACACCTATTCCCCCTAAACATGAATGCAAACATACTGTATTCACTCCAGAAAGTTAATTAATATTTAAAATAATGCATAAGAACTTAATACCTTTAATATTTCATTAAAGCCATAGTGCTTGTCCATTATTTGCTGTTTTTCAGATTCTAAGATAGCACAACAGAGAAGAAGATGAAAATTCTGGCAAGGCAATTCTGTCCACATGACCTGTTAAAATATGAGAAAAACTTTTGAAATGCTTATGTTCTTTCTCTGAGAAGAAGGGTAAATGTTAGAAAATAATATTTTAATGAAGCTTCAATAAGCCCTAAAGCCTAGTTGTTTAAGAACAAGCTATTTTTGATGGCATCTAAGTATTTCTAGAAATATTTAAAACTTTTAGCCAATTAGCGACAACTGCAAGATTGAATCACTAAATGCCTAATTCTTCCTTTTCTACCCAGTCTTCCTGTGCCATCTTGAGAATGAGGCAGTTCGCTTGTGGAAGGGAAAAAGATCAAAGGGCTGGCTGGAATTACCAGGTAATATTGTATGTCGAGGGTATCCAGTGTGAAGGAAGGACTGAGCTGCTCTCAATTTTAGGACATCTCAGCAGCTGGTCAGTATGCTATCTGGGCTGAATTTGGGAGAGACTACTAAAACACTGTACATAATCCCACCCAGACAGAGCAACGGAACGACTTAACTTGCATTCATATTTCTGTAAAAAATGCTGAGTATATAATGTTGCTCATAGCACTGCACATGACTCTGCAGTCATGCTGTGCAGCCCAACTTAACCACACAAGGTAGAATGTCGCCCCTCTAGTGCATGCACTGCCTAGCACACCCTGCTGCCCCATGCAGTGATGATATAACCACCTACATTTTCTACCCCAATCTGATGATTACAACTCTTGCTTAGAGAGTGTAAGGTTCTAGCCGCTGGTCAGCGTGATAAAGACTGATATACCCCATCTCTAGGGTGAACATCTCATCGCCAGCCTTGTGAAGAATCTTCTCCATTCCTTGTTTTGATATAAGGCACTGAACTTCTAAATGATTTCCTTTAGACAGTTTTATATACTAGTCCTCCTCTTTAAGTGGAAAAAATGAATGAAGCACCGACATTATATTTCATTATACCATAAACAACATTAGTTTTCTTTATAGGAGAAATCTTATGCATCTCGGTCCTGTTCTTTTCATAACCCTTCTGCTCCCCAGCACAACTCTATGTGATGTTATGTCCTAGAAAATACTCATTTCCAGGCTGCTCCCATTCATCTGAATGTTTACGTGGAAAACTCCCAAGTGTGTGTATACTGTGCTCTTGTTAAATGCATCTTGGACAATAGAGCTGTACTGTTGTTAGAGTTTCTTCCTGGAACAAAGAATTAAACAGTGCTCAAAGAAGTTTGTTCATCTTAATTTTGCTATCTGAACCCAAGATCACTTCAGTAAAAAAAAAAAAAAATCTCATTAACCTGGAATTATCAGAACTTCCACATTTTGATATCCTTTATAGTATGTTACTTGGCATCATGAAGCCTCATCATCAAGGTTAAAGAGGATAATGATAGAAGATTTGGTTATGGCTTTGGCAAGCACAAAAACTACCTGCCACAGCTTCATTCCTCATAATCTATAAAGCAACACCAATATCAAGCCGAGTATCAGAAAGATGAGTAACTAATAATCAGAGACACAAGTGCTATTTCTTCTGTTTTCCACAAAAAAAAGTAAGCTGACATTCTCCAGTAACTACTCTCACTTATGAGCCTCATCTGAGAGATCCTATCCAAACCTTACGAAAAAGCTGACTTGTCCCCATCACATCTTAGAAGGATTTTTTCCTTAAACTCCCAAGTTGTTGTTTTGGCTAAAAAGACATAACATATGCTGATGTTCTCTCTTTATTACACTGATGCAGATTTTTTTTTTCTTCTATGAGCCTATTAATTACTTTGTAGAATGATCCATGCTTTTCTACTGAAGGGTACTTTACAGAAATCCAAAAACTGATGGAGTTTGTGTGATGAAATACCTGCTTACCTCCCAGAGTCGAAGAATATCTTGAAAGCTAAATTCTCTTTTAAATCTGATGAGAAGCCATCGGAAGCAAAAATAAAGGTAGCCTGAGTCTTGAGATTCTAGGAATAAGAGTGTTACATGTCAAAAATACCAGATTTGGTTAAGACAGAGGGGGAAAAAAAAATATATATATATATATACACACACACACATTTACAGGTGCACAATCATACAGCTGATCTTTAGTATGGTAGTCCCTCTTCAAAATCAATGATGCTTGGTGGAGGATGGCGTATTTTTTAATTCAGTAAGAAGATAACATTTTTTCAACACTCACGGAAAAATTATGAAAATCTCATAGGTGTCTCTAATTTAGAAGTCCAGTAAATGAGTCCTGTGTACATTTAATATTATTATTGGAAATATGTTTAAAGACTGATCAGGATATCAGTGCACACAGAATGCAGTAAGTTCTTTTAGTTATTGTGCATGAATAACACACCTACCTAAATAACTGCAAAATCCATTGTCTAGTAAACGAAGCAAAGTGCTCAGCTGAATTAGTTGTGTCTTCATACCCTGCATCTGTTCTTCAAAATTCTGATGCTGGATTAAATAAAATATTAGCAGTGTCATTTATATCAATCAAATAATGATGATTAAAATTTGCAGATATGTTTAATTATAACAAAAAAAAATTTATCATAGCAAGTGGATCTCACCCTTTACGTATTTCATGTGTGGAGCACTTAAAAGATTGCACTTGTATTTAATGAAATGTCTGCCTTTTACTGAAAGGTTTGAGTAAAGCAGTGAACTGTGTTTCTCTAACAACATTGTTTACTTTGGTATATAATAAATGATATTTTAAATAAGCCCACACTCTGTACTGCAGCATCACTGTACTCAAACAAAAAAAACTTTTCTTTTATTGCTGTACCAGTTTTTATGTGCTGTACCACATACTGTTTCACCACAGGCACAATTCAGAAAAGCTTCTGTTTCTGGGAAGTCTAAATTCCATTTAACAAGTACCAAAAGGCAGTTCTGACAGAGAACCATTACCCTGTACAAAATCCTTCTGGAGGACTCCTGATTGATATGAATTTGGGCACTCTGGCTCTGAGTTACCTCGGAATTTTTTTTGAGTACTAGCTAAATTCATCTGTATTGTGTAGTAAGAATACCATCAACCCACTGTAATTTCTGTCAACAATCAAAAAAGTTGGCTTCAAACTTAAGATGATCTTTGTTTTAAAAGTATTTTGTTTTATAAACTTCATTTTTTTAAAAAAATTAAGCCCAAATGCTATCTGAAGCTTTAGGTTTCCTTTTTTGTTTTATGCAAGCCAAAAAAAAACAACTTATTTTTACCATTTGATCCATGTACGACACAAAGCACCAAAAGGCATCTACTTCATTCTCCATAACATACAAGACAGGTGAAAGCAAGTCGCTCATTCCCTGGACATAACCTCGATGGAGACAAAAAAGGCAGATAGGAATTTAGTTAAATTCAACAGTTAAACAGTTAATTTTTTTCAAGTGTGTTGAATAACCAAGCAAAACAAGTTTTGCATTTCAGGTTTGTACAGACACTATAATTGTACTTAACAGCACACTTAAGAAGAGTAGAAGAAAAGGATTTTTAGGGCTCGTTGTTTCCCCTTCCTTCTCACCCTCTCAGCTACCTTACAACTGCTGCTATAGTCAACTTATCTACTGCCCCACTGCTGCTGGAGACTTTTCTAAGCAAGGGAGAAAATAATTGATGTGCATGTCTATCATCAGTGGTTGGTTTAACACAACATTACATTTCTCACTTAGACTCAAGCTTGGCTGTTTGCACTTCTTCACAATGCAATTATAACTGAGTAACCAAAGAGAACTGGAGTCAATGAATGTGAAAATAGGAGCAGGTGTGAGAAGGAAAAACAGAGAAAGGAACGGAAAACAGATAAATAATTCAAAAAGGTCAAAAGAAAAGTTCTGCTCCCTGAATTTAATACTACAAGCCAATTAAAATAAATCCAGAGAAAATGCTGTTCAAGACAGCTTAAGTCCCTTAACGATCAAAAACAGTTTTATTAATATTTGACTTGAGGAATTCATTCGGAAAAATGTTGTATCAATAGGTTGTATCAACAGCATTGTATCAACAATTGAGTAGCTTATAAACCCTGGACAGTGAGTGGTGTCAAAGGTACCGCATTTCCATTACTCTTGTTTGTTTATAAAACATAAGACTTCTCCCCTGCATAATTTTAAGCCATCTAAATAATTTTTCCACCACTGTGTAGGTGGTGAACAAGCCTTTATTTCACTAAGATATATGTCACTGCATGCTAATGCAGATAGAAATGTGGGAAGACAGGGAAGAGCTGTACTTTTAGACAGAGTCTTTTCTAATTTTCCCTTTTTCAAGCCAAAAGATCAAGTGGCTTTACAGACTTGACAGAAGGGACAAAATCTGGCAAGTACTACTCTCTGCAGCAAGTTTATTAGCAATTAAAGATTAGTTCCTACTTTGCGCATTCAAAATCTGTCAAAGCAGACTTTTAGAATCCCAACACTTTTCTGAAACAGAATACCAGCCAACCTGCAAGTACAGAACAGCCCAATGTCATGCCAGGGGTGAAGGAAGGGGAACCAGCTAGAAATCTCTTTTCCCTCCCAAGACAAGTAAAAAAAGTCAAGACAGACATCTCAGCTATACTGTAATTAAAGGAAGAAGTTATGAACTCTTCCTTCCGCAACAGATGCATACTCTATATCATAGTTTTTGACAGAGTGCTAAGTGTACTCCTTGAGAATCAGCTTTTGGAGTATTCATAACAACACTCATGTTTACAAATAGCTGGTTAAGCATGCTGAGCTTTAAATACAGCAGTGGCAGCTGGTTTATAATCGTAATTAGTGTATCAGTCTTAAAAATGTATATAATGCTCAAACTCCAAATATCCAACCCCAGATAAAACTCTGAAAAGCAAACTTGCTTCAACTCTACGAAAACAACAGTAAAGCTACTGTGAAGGCAGACTGCCACTTAAGTCCTAACCCCAACTCAGCTGAATTCAGATGCCTGTGATATTAAATAGAAGAGAGGAAGAAGCAGCAGACAGGAAACAAAGTTATTTACATTATTAAAATATAAACATTGACATTTGAAGAAAGTATTGTAATTAAAACAAGTTGAATTGTATTAACTGTCCTTAACACAATTAAAGCTGTAAATCAGAATCTAAAAAGACTAAGTTCAGAGGAATGCAACTTACCTAAGTCAAAGTCATACATGCAATAGGTCATCAAAATATCATGAAGTAAAATCAATCCTGGATTATCTTCACCTTCATAGAATTTGTTTGTTCTATCTGTCCTGTTTACATCTTTCTCTAAAAACAGTTCAGAGTTATAAACATTTTCAAAACATGTTCTACAAAGCCAGCATCTAATGAATTCAGGATAGTTTAAGTGATTTTTTTGTCAAACAATGTTGCAAAGGTTTGAATACTGTAAGACAACAACTACATCACTGAATGTCATTTTGAAATAAAGTAAAATAATCCTTCCTGTCTTGAATGAAAAGATTCACTTGTAAATGGATTTGAAACCCTTTCTTTAAAAAAAAAAAAAGTTAAACTTGTTAATGGAATAATTACTGATTATGATTCAGAGGACATGTTCTTTACTTACAGGGATTAAGAACAATTTTATGTAAGTTATAGATGCAATGTTATTTATGAATACTTATGATATTCAGCATAAGGCACAGTAGGGAAGTTACGACAACATCAGCAAAAAGACACTGTTATAGTTCACTACAGCACATTATATTTTTTAACAAGTTCCTATAACCCATATTGAGGTGAAACCACCTGCTTCATCAGACAGTTCTCATGCTTCAAACATACCAAACACACAGTATATTCTTTAATAATTTGAAATTCAAAACTAATGTATTGAAACAAGCAAAATTGAGCGCACTTGAAAGAAAGGGACTATTCTGTAGGGTTGGATTTAGTTTACGAAAGCCTATTCTCTTTTACGTTTCAAATTCTTGGAACAGAACTGCTTCAATTGCAACAGAACTTCAGCCTTTTTTGAACTCCAAAAGTTATCTCCTGTTAACACATACAAGCACACAGACTCTAATAAGGCAGTTTACTAATCTAAGACCCTTCTCAACCTCTAGATTGTCTGTTGAATAATTTGCTGAGTAAGTTTAGTTGATAATTCAGAGTTATCATAAAAATCTTACCCTATATCCAGAAACAGTTATTTATACGTTTAGTAGTCTTAAGTATTGGTACCACCAAATCACTCATCTCATTACCACCAAAAAGGACTAAGGATACAAATTGCTAATACAGTCAGCAGAACTTTGTGAAATTTAATAAAGTACCTGAAAAAAAGTCAGAATGCTTATGTACAAATCCCTGTCAGAAATTTTAAAATATAAAGAAGCATAGAAAATCCTTGTTACATCACCATTAATTTAATGAAAATTTCAAGTAGAATTAAATTATGTAACAACATGAAGTAAAAAGCATTTTGCTATTAAGGAAGTAAAAAAGTCCAACCTTTCTGTAATACTAAGGTGTAAAGCTCTGAATTACACCGGTTAAAGAAGTTTTAATGTTGAGCGTATAACAGAATTTAAGACACCTTTGAGAATAGCAGCATGTTATTTTTTAGCGTTTCTTCATGCACGTTACTCAAGATTATATTTCTTCAATTTCATGTTGAATTGTACGTGTTTGAGAATTCATAGTTAGATGTTTCTGAAACTAAATTTACCTATAAGACTCCGGTAGTCTCTTAATCTTGAATTTCGTTTTTCCTGTTCCTCACTGACAGATTTCCACTGCAGTTTCATCCTGAAATATTCATCCCTGAAGAAGAAAGATCATTTTGAAACCAAAACATGCTCAATCATTACTCTTTTTTTTTTTTTTTTTTTAATTTAAGCGTTCATTCCACTTGTTATTTGGACCAAACAGGCTATGAGCAATCTGTTTATGTAACATTTTTACTTTCCTTTAATAGAACAATCTTTTTAAGGTCTATCAAACACTTCACTGCATTGAACGAACTTTAAAAGCTGTCTCTAAAGATGTGTTTTAAAAGAAATTTTTCATGTATTTTGTAACTTAATAAAACCGTACTCACGTTTTCCTCTTTTGCAAATTTGCTCTCTCTTCTTTAGTGCTATTCCAAGGAAAATATCCCAGAAGAAATTTCCATGCCTCTTTTCTTAAAGTATGGCAGAGTCCCTAGGAAAAAATAGATATGAAACATTAACAAAAAGACCATTTCAATTTTGGGAGGAAATGCTTCTATATGAATACAATGCTTCTCGAAGTAGCAACATTAAAAAAAATCTGTTTTCTCTTTCTATATTGTAGTCAAATCTTATCTGCTAACTACGTAACACAGTTGCAGGAAAAAGAGGGAGAGAATATGATTAAGAAGCAATACAACTTACACTAGTAAAAAAACTGGAATGAAAACCAGTTTAACATGTCCCACAAACCACAGAAGCACTCGATTTATCCTTAGAACATAAAGCAAACTTTACAAAAGGTGTTTCTTTATATATTTTTGCTTCACTGCTTGGAATAAAAACCTTAAGGGCATCACAGATACTACGAAGTTAAAAAAAAAAAAAGTACCTTTAAAATTTATATATTTAAACATGATGCTGTGTAACTGCCAAACTTTTGCTCTCTCCACAAACTGCTCTTGAGTACTAGCCTTTTATTTAATTTTACTTTTTTTAAACAAATAGTTACATCTAACAAGATATGGCCAACATGCAGATGAACCTTCCATCCAATCAAAAATACCACTGTCTACTCAAGGACACTATTTTCCAGAAATCTAAGTAAAATTCATTTCTATATGATAAAAATGCAGTAGCTGAATCCTATACCACTTATCAAAAGAGATTCTTCCAACTCCTGCAGTACAGTCACAAGAATAAAGCATTTCTGCTAGAACACTCCAGAATTTACCAGTCCAAGGCTAGTCTGCATGCTGGGGACACAATGCTTGATGCCTCACTGTATTTCTTCACTTACCATTAAGTTGAGGCAAGGCAGATATTGCTGCAAATATCATCAGCCACTGAAATTTGGTGCTCTAGCCAAGCAGTAACTGGAACTTTTCCAGTAACATGCAAACAATTTAGGAGAATCATGCTCTTATAAGAGAATCTGCATTTAACGTATTGGAAGTTACATTGGTTCCAGAGTCACGAATAACACTGGGCACTCACTCCTCTGGCAACGGACAACAGAGAGGACAGGGAAACTTCAGCTGCTGGGAAAAAAAGTTTATAGGAATCGTCATGAAGGGTCCTCAACTGGATGCCTCAGGGCAAAAGTATATGAAAGAACAGTCAAACAAGCTGTAAAGGGCCTCAGTTTTGCTTTTCCCTCTTCACAGTACATTCCTTAATATGTATTTTTAAGAAAAAGTCTGTAATTTCAATGTTATTATTCTCTATCCCTGCTTAAACTCCCAGAACAGGAGACGGCATGCTTATACACATGCACTGACAGGTGCACAAAGAATGCATGATTAAGGCAGCTGGATTCCCTTTAAAAAAACACTTCTGTTTAAAAAAAAAAACAAGTATATAGGGTAGAATAGCTACAGTATAGTTAAATTTTTTTAAAATTGTGCTGCTGAGACTGAATTCACATTCATGTTGCAGTTCAATAATAAATATCAGCAGATGATGAGTACTGAAGGAAAAATCCAGGTAAACTGCTCAGCAAAGAAAGAAGCTTTTGTTGGAAAAAGAAAACACCCTTAAGAAGAAAAGAATAAAAGAGATAGCCTAACATTGCAGTGTTTTTCTGAAAGGCACTTTGATTTCTCCCCTCAATCACTCAGGCCTCTGTCTTTCCAGCTCACACCCTTTAGCCATCCACCGTAAGATCTCTCTACTTCTACAGCACAATGTCTGGTAGCAAGACTCAGGAGGTATTCAATTAACATTAAATCATTTTTTATAAAGTCTCTCCAACAATACCGCCTGGCTTGTGCCTGAAGTCCTGCATATAAAACATTACATATATAAAGAATACAGTATAACCATGGTTTGGAATGGAGAAAAAAGGGGCCAGAAGCCAGCCACAGGTCTTGCCGACTTTAGAAAAACAAGTTACCCCTTTGAATATTGATTGCTTTATGTAGTCAACATTTAAAATTCTTCCTTCAGAATCCATATTCTTAGCCCATTCTTCGGTTGACACAGGCTCTCTTCTACTAACTTCAGGTTGTTTTCCTAGATCAATCTGAAACAAACACAAAGGTGTTATATGAATCCCAATGAAATGCTTCGGTATTTTTGAACAAGCACACAAATACTACAAGCTTGCCAGTTCCTTATGTTTAGTTCAACTATGTTTTTCCATGTGCATATTCAAATTAGCCATAGATCCTTACAGTTAGTAAATCTACATTAGCAAGTAGCGTGGACCAATACAGGCAGAAAGAACAAGACACTTTGCGCTAAGAACCTGGCTATCTATGCTACTATTGCAGATTTTGGAGGAGGTTGTGTGTTTTAAATAGCTTTCCACCATCCCCAGACACCTCTGAACTGACTTCAGCCTAGTCCCATGGACTGAATGCCTCTAAGCAACCAGAATTGCATTAGGTATGTGCAGCACAGCAAACAAGGTCAACAGGGAGCTTCCCTTCAAAAGCACGTTCTCTTAAGAGAGAACAAACTCAGGTTTGCAGATGTTATGCCCACACAGTCCAAACAGTGTGGCTCTAAGATCAAATGAAGTACACTATCCCTTAAAAACAAAATTGTTTCAGAACTCCTAATGCCTAAAGTTCCATAGTTCAGCTCTTAGTCTCACTCCAAGTTGCATGTTGAAGCACCAAAGAACTCAGCAGACAGCTGAACCTTATTTCCTAGAATCATTTCAATGATAGTAACCACCAAACCAATTTGTTTTTCACATTTTCAAAGTTTTTGACTTTGAGAAGTCAAAGGCATTAGCCAGATTAACACAAACAGGTCAGTATTGTTTTTAATATGTAGTTCATACGTAGTTCATACTGTTACTGGCAAGCCATTAACACTATTTTGAGCTCAAGGAAAAACTGACAAAACAGTGAAACACTAGAAACATGAGCTGCTTGAATAGTAATCACAAGCATTTAAAAATACAGCTTTTCCACTGATCTGTAGAAGACAACAACAGGAGCCCACAAAAGCGATTCATGACACAATTACAAGTTCATTCTAGTTTTGGTTCAAGTGATACATCAATCTGTACATTTATACACCACAGACATTAATCATCCAATTAAATATTTCATTTTTAATGTTTTTAAACCATCTTAGATCTCTTAAAACAAATTGAAAAGTTAAAGTGATCAGCCATGAAAGTTAGGTATTAGCTTGCATACCCCAGTTTTACTTAATACTGCTCTCTATCTGACCACAGAGGGAACACTAAGCATGAAGCGAGACAGCTCGGTTTGTAGGGCAGTTATTCTACAAGATAAGGATAATCAGGATTTTCCCTGTTTCAGCTGTGACAATTTTCTTTTTAAACAAAACTTGTACTTGCAGGGATAAAACTGATATTCAAGAAGTGGCTGCTGATCCTAATCTCATCAGCAAATGGCAGGGCAGAACATGCCACAGCTGCCAAACAAACACTACAACTCATCAAGCTTCAAGTCCTACAGTTCCTTTAAACGTACACATAAAAAGAACCAACGTATCTGTATCATATTCGTTTACACACTCACTCGTGTAATGACTTCAAATCCTGGTTCTTCCTGCTGATTTATCTTTAGCCCTGGAATAGCATCATTGAGAAAGTCTGCCATTTCTGAGGGTGGTCGCCGTTGAGTTGAAGGGTCACTTAATCGGAAACTGTCAAAAATATAGTTTGTGACTTTGGAAAATCTTCCCATTGTTACTGTGTATGGATCTTTCTTCCATTTCTGTGTTATAATAAGGAAAACAAGCAAAATATGAAAAAACTCAGATTATTTGGAATTCTTGTACTCAACGTAGACAGAAAGTATTAACATCTATAGTAAGTCTCAAAGCTATTGAAGTCTCATGTATAAGTACTTTCATACAGTACATTCATTATACAATAAAAAGAAGTATGAGATCGTAAGTATTAAGATAATACTACTGATTGATTTGAAAGGTTGGATAGCAGTATGCTGATGTATGTATAAGATCAGATTTAGTGTTTACTTTCCTGTGATTAACGCCACAAAACATCTTCCATCTGCCTACCTTCTCTACCTGCAGAGGAAAAGCATCTTGAAACACCACATACTCTGCTAGCAGTATCACACAAAACTTTTTTCTGATAAGTAAGTTGAGAAACTAATGCAATTCACTTATGAAGATTTTTTTTAATTAAATGAACCAGTGGGGCAGAACTCTGGCCTCATTCAATCACTAGAAATTTTGCTGCTAACTTTCATAAGGCCACAAACTCCACCTAATGACAACCAGTTTTAAGATTAAAAACCTTTTAAGCAATACTGTGCTTTTTGCTGGTGTATTTCCAGTATCCCTTCAAAACTGTTAGAAAACAGAAAAAGAATATTTGGTCAAGGAAAGCTTAGGAAATCCTAGTTGATACATTTTGATAACACCTACATTTTTTCCTTCTTTCGATTTCTAAAACTATTTGTACCTAAATGTACACAGGCAAAATTAACTTGAATAGGTTTGAAATAGTCCACAGAGAGGTAAAGAAAGGAGTAGCATACTAAACTTACAATTAAGCGTACTTTCTATAGCAAACATTTGTTTTAGGATACTATCAACGGTTCCAGAATGGCAATGATTCAGGGGATATTTATGATACAGAAAGGTTGGCTTTTTTCTTTCAATAAATGGTTCAGAATAAAAAAAAAAAAGTCAAACAACGCGTACTTGCAGTAAGCCATATGATGGTTCATCAAGGAGATTTTCAAAAGACTGAGACAGAGACTTGTTCTGAGAATTCACAAGAAGAATTCGTTTATCCTGTGGAGATCTGCGAGAAAATCAAAGCATGGTGTTTCTGTAAGTACCACCAGTTTTTCCTGAAAATGTTTTAGAACTTTTAAAGGTTTTGGAAGTCACATTTCATGTTTTGTGCGAGGAAAACAGGCTTGATACAAGATCATTCTTGGCAAAAGTCCATATGCTAACATATACAACAGGACTTTCATGTTCCATAAGATTAGTCATACTCATTCTCAATTACATTCTTTAGGTTTTCAAAATATTACAATGCTGTACTGAGAAATTACATGTGAGTTGTAAAAGTTATTTTTCAGAGCAAGTATTTTCTACGCTTGATAGTGGACAAAGAGAGGTGACACAGGAAAGGAAATTGAGTGAGAGACAGTCAACCCCAATACACACACTGAAACACCTCTAATGTAACTGGGCAAATGGAAAGAACCCATGTCACCATAAGCAGTTAAGAAATTCTTTCTACTGATCAGTAAATCTTACATTAAGATATACTGTAAAACATTACATAAAGGAATCCAAACTGCCTTTCAATGTACGAAAGCACATCAACAAATTTCTAACCAACAGTACTACAACAGCTACTGTCAACGTATTTTTAAAATTCATATCAGTAAGAGTTTATCAACACCGCAGCCACTGTATTGTGAAACAGGAACACCTCATTACAGCCACACAAACATATTTTTGTGCAGACTCCAAATGCTAAATGAACACAACTGATTTGACTTAATTCACTGTTCTGGGGGTTGTTTTTTTCTTTTTTATAGTCTTGTACTTCAGGCTTGCACAGTCAGATGAAAACTATAGCAAAGGTAGCTGGGACTATGCTGCTCCTTTTTCTTTAATCCATTTTTTTTTTGTTCTCATTCCCTCTACATCCTCTTCACTCCTCTGGTATGGACACCTGATCAATTCATTATTTGGCTTCTGAATCACCACAGTTTACAGCTTAATATATTACAGCAGAGAGAACAGTTCAGAAGTCACTCTGACGTACAAGCCTTGGAGTTAGTAGCCAGGCTGGAGAAAACTAAGCATTTTGCCATCTGATCCTAATCCACTGAACAGACTTACATTTACAAAATATGTTTTTCTGTTGTTCTCTCACAAAGTTTAAATCCACTATTTGTAGTTTTAGAAAGAAAAAAATACTTTTATTTTTATGAGTACCTGCATCATCTGCCATGTTATTAAAGTCAATGATAAGAATTTTTTAATAAGCCTTATCTGTCTTCAATTCCAACATGACAGGACACTGTTAACACTGACGGATATGAAATCCGACAAGAGATCTCATTTTGGAACAGCCACACACCATAGTCACAGATATGAAGCAGCAACAGTTAATGAAGCTCAACTGGCTTGTGCTAAAAAAGCAGCACAGGGGCACAGGCTGAGTCATGTACTATGCCTTTTCCTAACTAAAAGAACAAAAATTTTGTACAATATTTCCATTTTAATTAAACATTTGCTCTGGACAGCTTGTTCAATATGGGCAGCTACTTGGATAATGTTCAAAACATATCTGTGAGCTAGACACTTCAATAAACATTTATTCATAATACTACTGCTTAGAAAGGGTCATCAGTGTGGCATTTTCCTCAATATTACCCTGGTGCAGCCAAACTAGGAAAAAAAAAAAATCTCTAAAGCAAGAGATTACAAGTATCTTGTTCAGGTTCAGTTACTTCACACATACCAATTTCAGCAATGACATGACATTTTATAATGGTGTTAAAGAAATGCAAAAAGCTTTGAGGTAATAGAAAGGTATTTTAGGAGACTGCTCTGTCATAACATCAGTACCTGCTATCTAGATAGATGTAGAGGCTGGAAGAACAAGTAATTACATTGCCATGTACTTCCCTATGCAATTCAGAAAACTGAGTAAGCATCTTTCCCTAAAAGAGACTGTTAGCTTACATACACTATATATTAAAGCATAAGTAACTATTAGGAAAGGACAGGAACGTTTAAAAAATAAAGTTCGCCACTTGCACAAGTTGTGGCATAATCTTTTTTTTTTTTTAAAAAAAAAAAAGAAAAGAATCATAAAAGAATCATATGTGACTAGACCACAGAAAAGACTTTGGTGCCAAAAACAGATCTTAACTGGAAAAGAGGAATCTAAGTAGGAAAACTAAAACTCGAAGTTCCTGTTCAACTCAGTGCTTGACTTCATGCAAATTTAATTTCCATAGCTGCATCAGCTTTTTGATTTAAAGTTTCCAAACTATCTGCTGTACCATTCTGCAACACTCAGTACTTTTTCAGGCAGCTATACTACGGAGCTCAGCACATGCCAAATGCCTGAACATGCCCTCAAGTTTCCCCGTCTTCCCTGGCTAGGGAACTCTATCTGGTAAGCACTCCTGAACCCTCCAGTGGGCACACCTGCTGGATCAGACTGCACAAGCTCTACGCACTGCCTTCTTTTAAGAACCAACATGAGAGCCTCTCTTTCTACACTTTTCTCCTCAGCCTGAGGAGAAATGTTGCTTTGCACTGTCCCAGCAGGAACATCCACGTTACCTGGCAAGAGGCTATGAAGGGCAAGAATCGAACATCTACTGGATCAAAGAAAAGAACGTTGAAGTGCCCAATCACTCACCACAGACCATGTGAAAGAGTCTTTTGAACAGGAACAAAAATCATTATCTGCTCCATTTCCATTCAGGGACTCACCAAGAAGCACCAATTTTACATAGCAATATGAATTACAATTATTTGTACCACATGACTCTGTAGAACTGGAAGTAAATAAATTTGCCATCCAGGATTTCCTAGTCTCTAATTATATAGAGAATATTCTTAATTACCTCTACCTTGGCTCCTTAATGCCCTCCTGCTTTGGTGTTCATGAACTTTCCCTCTTGAAAAGCCCACCAACAATGCTACCAACAGTACCATTTCACCAGCTCATCTCAGTGACTGTGCCACCTTCTCCAAGCAGTTGACAACTTCAGAGTATCCCAAATTCAATCACCACCATACTGCCAAAGTCTTTTGCAAATCAACTCAGTGACTACACTACACTCATATCCCATTGGCTTGCACTCCAACCTAACAATATTACCAAGGCTTCAGCTTTAACTACTTGTAGAAGAAAATTCTGACCTTCTCAATGCTCCCAACATGAGAACAGTTCTCCATAAGCATTCTCAAATTCACTTCACTATCTGCCTTCAAATCTTTCATCAGAATATGTTGTTGCAAGTGATGCTAAAAAAACCACATCTGAAAACACAACACCTGTTATACTGATGAAATACATCATGGTTTCTTCATGCTCTACCTACCCTTAGATACCCTGTTGCCTTTTTAAATTATACTTCTGACTATAAGATGAAAGCAGTACATTTTATTTTATTCTGTGTTTACACTATGTCTGTTAAAAAAGCTTTTATCCAGGTAAAAAGCCTGGAGGTAATACAATATAAATACATAACAAAACTCAGGTATTTAACACCATGATAGGATCTAATTATGCTTACCTTCAAAAAACTGATTTGAAGAATAAAGATCAAATGTAGTACCTATTCCCCACAGCAAGAAATTACAAGGGAACTGAGTTCTGAGGCAAAATATTTATATATAAAGTGATTCCATTGAAAATACTTTAAGTTAACTCACAGAGCAATGTCAATACTCAGATATTTTACTTATAGTAGGAGATCCAAAATTTTAAACAAGTTATCCCATTTAACCGTAGTGGTTCATGAAGAAGGATTTAACTTTACATCATCTGAGTGTTCATGAGAAGCTTCTGTATCCACTAGAGGGAGCTACACTTCTGCAGATTCTGAGCTAGTTTATAAATTGATCCAAGTTTTAAAGCTTCAGCCCACATTCTGAGTGTGTACGTTTAGTCACCTTGACAATTGATTCTACTAATAGAAAAGGGACATGAAAGTACATCAGGATGCATTAATCTGAACCTCACTGCAGAATTTTAAAAAAGTAAACAAACAATCCATATTTTAAATCAGAACTAAGAGTTGTCTGATACTTACTCACTCAGCACTACATGATTTTCAAGGCATTTGATGAGGAGTTTGCTATCTCCGTGATGAAAGTGAAGAGCTGGAAGCTTCACATCATCCTTCAGACAGAACACCAAATAAGACCATCCCATGCCTTCTTTGTTTTGTTTGATTGATTTCAAATCTGCCAAACTGAACAGGAACGACCACTTGCTTTCTCCGTTTGCATGAGCTGTAGCATCTTAAAAACAAAATTACCACATGATTTTAGTTTGACTTCCATTATTAGCAACTACAAAGATTTATCTGTCACTGTTTCTAAAAACAAACTAAAAAAAACACACACAAAACTCAAAATCCAGCATTAGTTCTAATAATAAAATGTACTGTAACTACTACAATGATTTCTCATTGTGCCTTCTTGTCTTCTATGGACTTAAAATAATAAGCAGTTCCGTCAGACTGCTTCCCTAAAGCTCTGTCAACAGTTTAAGAAAGCAATCCAACAGGTAAGTATGTAACTGCTGTATCAAATAGCAGCAGCAAGATGAATCCCATCAGCACCTCTGCCTGGTAGTAGTACTCACTAGAGCTAAATGTAATATACATTACAGTACTGTATGCTGTGCACTGCACACCACGTACATGTCTTGTCAGGCTGCAGTCAAGACACAGAAGAAGGAATTGAAAAGCTTCGCCCACACCTCTTACTGTGCAAGTATATATACACTCTATGCAAGAATACTGTGCAAGACTGTATACATTAAAAACTTAAAGGATTGGTTACGCTACCGTGGGACACAAAATTGCCAGAGTGCCTACAAGGACTGGCACATATCCCACCCTACCCTGATCAAATTACAGTAACTGGAAATAAGCAGAAAGTGACAAAGAGTATCATCCCTGTCACTAACGCTCACTGTACTCTACCTCTTAAAAATGCAAAAAAGTATTCTGTAAACAAAGACTGTGCTTCACCCCCAAACTTTCACAATCTTAAGTCCAAACCCTGAACTCATAAATGACATATGACAACATATATGACAGCTAGCACCATTTAAAACCATCACAGACGGGGGGGAAACAAGTGTCTCCAGTTACACACTAAGAGAATCAGAGGGAAAAGCTGACTGGAGATTTTTTATTTTTTTTTAAGCACATCTACTGCAACAGTGTAACCTGAATAATGTAGCCATGAAATTATTTTGCCAAAGTACCTTCTCTAGACAAAAACAGGTTTTCTAAGCTTTCACATAAAGAGACCCAAGTACCAATATATCTGTACATTCCATCTCCCCCTGCTGCTCCAATATTGAAATGCATTTGAGTAAACAACTTTTCTTCTTCATTTTCCTTTCTAGTAAAGCATCACGTTCAAATTCCATTTGTTTGAAAGAATTTAAGAAGAGCACAATGCACATAAAACTGCTGCATCATTTAAAGATCCTGACAGCATGATGTTAGATTTAACATTTACTTTCTATACACTTCTCTACTAATTTAAAGAAGAAATGAGATTGGAAGCAGAAGACAGGTATTCCATTGTGGGCTTTTGTTTTTTTACGCTCATATACTGTATATAGCAGACAATTCTTCAGGTACAGGTTAATACAAAGAAAAATGAAAATCCGTTTATTTTTGAAGTACCTCCATTTGAATGAGGTTTCTTTTTAAAAGAGACTGTGGTGACCATGTCCCATTCTGCTTCATAGCTATTTGGACGGTCTGCTCCTCGGGCAAGTTTTTCTTTGGGAGCTGGAGTCCACTCTACAACAGAGCTGGAATCCTAAGCAAAAAAGGTAACCGTTAAAAAAGCACAAGACATGAAAATTGAGCTAAGAAACAACACAATTCAACGCAGGAAATTTTACTTATGACAAAGACTGAGAGGTTTTACTCAAATTTAGTGCTAAAATATCCTAGCCTCTCTCACAGACTCTACCAACATAAAACTCTATTTAAATGTAAAACTTTAATCTTTCTGCTTTAGTCACATTCTCTTAATACTGCTTAAATATTACTGGCTCTTGGAACCTCCATAGACTTTTTTCTTTACTTTGCATTAGAACAGTGCCTCTCTGTTTTGAAGAATGAATCACCAGAACCCAGCATAATAGATGCAGAGGGACCAGTGACTGTGATTTGCTTTACATTCATTTGGTCTTTACTATTCAAGCAGATAGTTCCCTTCTATTTCATGTATGAACCAAGCACAATCGCCTAAATATATACCCCAGTAACCCGAACCAGGCTGTAGTCCACAAATGCGATTCCTACACATAGCTATTAATACCGATAGTCATGGAAATAGATTTTCCTTCCAGTTTTGAGATCATCTACCCCAAAGTTACCACAAAATGGAAACAGAAAGAAAAACACTCACAACTAACAAACATACCTTTCCAGCACAGAGGATATTAGAAGTATCCAAAGTATCATCCAGTGGCCTCCAGTCTACTATTACTTCATTTTCCTACAATAAAAACAATCAATCTACATAAAGTACACATCTCCCTATACACCCACAGTATGATTCAGGTATAACTTACATTTTTTATATATATATATATAGATATAGATATATGTACATATATATATATATATATAAATGATGCAGACGGTGTCAAACATTATGCAATGTTCATTCATTAATGAGTTCCAGTACTTGAGAACATTTGAGATTTACCTAATACATTTTGTGCTTGGCCAACAAATATAAGAAGTTTCCATAACTGTATCACACCAATACCTTTTCTATGACACGTAATACTCCTGATATTAAGTTGTCCTGATCATCGTTTTTTCCGCAGGATGAATGAATGCAAACTCCTTCTTGCTCATATACAACCTATAACAAAGAAGAAATAGAAGATTTTAAAATTTTATTTCCTGTTATATTGGCATTTTGATTCACCTACTTAAGTTGAAGCAATCAACTAGCAGTTGTTACAGTTTCCTACCTCTCCTTTTATTTCCCCTTCTAAGATAAGAGTCTTTCACATAAGTCAAGAAAAAATAGAAACTGGAACTGATTAAACCTATTCTCTAAGCAGTAAGTTTGAGCACTACACAGCATTTAAAACATTTGAAGGCTCTCTTACACAGTTTGTCTTTTCCCCACTTGTTACCTAAGCACGTTGAAATGATAACCTAAATTTACACTAAACTGTCCATTTTTTAGTTTACAAAAGATGAACTCCAAAGACATTTAAAATTGCAGCCTTAAACTAAACAGCAGCTACATACACTCAGGTTGAATAGCAAAGGTTCCACTGCAAATGTAGAATGTGTGAGTCACATAAGAGTGGCCTGCAGGACTGTGCACTGCCCACCAAACTGCAGCATTTAAGTGTTAACGGAAATACAACCAAGGGCAACGCTCCTCATAAAATTCTGATAATGCTCTTAATATAATAAAACTAACATTTTTTCTGTCAAGATTCAGCAGGTTCTTCAAAGCTACATTCTATATAAGAGTTCCTAAGAACCGTATAAACAACATAAAAAAGTTCTTTTTTAAACAGCTCTTCAAGAGAAGATAGAAAAGTCCCTAATACACCAAGCTAAGATTTTGGGGAAGTGAAATACGTAAGAAGTAACAGTAATTTTCTATAATAATGTTAGGTTTTCAAACCAAGCAGCAACCACTGCTTCAAGAAATACATATTTTTAAAAATAAAATAATTTCTCATTTTATCAGAAAGAGAGATTACATTTCTTTAGTACTAAAACATCCGTATCTCTTTTTCTCAACTTACTCATTCATCAAATTTTTTAAATCATCACAACTGCAGTCAGGCCAGTAAGCTACAAGTTTTGGTATGTAAGCTTAACAGTACTGAAAAATACCAATAAAAATCTGTTTTACTTTTCCTTGCTGTTGTATATATATTTCTTAAATTTCTCTTCAACAGAAGCAAGAAATTTCTAAACTGTCAGGTGTAATCACAAAAATACTGCTTGGAAGAGACCTTTAGAGGTTACTTACTCTAATCTCCCTCATGAAGGATTATTGCCAACACTTTATTAAATTCCCTTCCAAATACTCAGTCTTCTTTCCTGTTCTCTATTGCAGGTTTTCTTTTTTCTACCAAAAATGATCCCCCCTTTGTACCTACCAAAAACCTGCTTTGAAATTCAGTCCCTGTTTAAACTCTGCAACTTTGTACATTCATTTCAGTTTTACCTTCTGGTATTTGGACCTGATCTATTAAGTCTGAACCAAGAAGCGATCAATCACTGGAACAGACAAACCGCCCGTATCAGAGTTGCTCTGGTAGACCTGCATTTCTGCCAATAATTTTACTAATTATCAAAGTACACCTCCTCAGTCTAAAAACACTTCGTCTAACATATTATACCAGTTATTCCATGCCATCAAAGCAGCCCTACTACTAACAGTATAACAATTCATGCTTTTATTATTTTCCATCCACTGATCTCTCAGAAGGACAAACTTTTCCTTTCACAGGAGAAGACAAAGTGACCCCCGTGCCCCGGTTCTTTGACTCCATGCCACAGCGGTCACCTAACTGGAAAGTCCTGCATTGCTCCACACACCTATTCCTGCAATGTAATCCCATATTGCTCTGCGTAACAGATCCACCTCTGTTATAACGTGATGAAATCAAAGAACCAGGAACATGCTCAGAAGAGGACATCTGTAAAACAGAGCACTTTCCACAATGCAGTTTATTTCCTTCGTACCATTACTCAAGAAAAAGTTTCTCCAAGTTTCAAACACCAGAAAGTCAAGCTGTCAGGTTTTATCCTTATTCAACAACAGGTATAATCTTGTATTTTTTTCCAATTGTTATCAAGTATTTAACACAACTGAGCTTAGAGTGTTTTTTTAAAAAAAAAAAAAAAAACTTGTTTCAATCAGTGAAGAAGGCTGAGTCTCTCCAATGTTTTCATAAATGACTTGGATGTAGAACTAGAAGGTGTTCTGAGTATGTTTGCAGACAACAATTGGGAGAAGCTGTTGACTCAACTGAGGGTGGAAACGCCTCGCAGAGAGATCTTGACAAATCAGAGGACTGGGCAATCACCAGCTATACGAAGTTTAATGAGAACAAGTGCTGGATTCTGCACCTGGGAAGGGGCACCCTGGCTTTACATACAGACTGGGGGGGTGAGAGGCTGGAGGGCAGCCCCACAGAAAGGGATCTGGGGGTTCTGGCTGACAGCAAGCTGAACACGAGCCAGCAGCGTGCCCTGGCAGCCAGGAGGGCCACCCACACCCTGGGGTGCATCAGGCCCAGCACTGCCAGCCGGGCGAGGGAAGGGATTGTCCCGCTCTGCTCTGCGCTGGGCGGCCTCACCTCCAGCACTGTGGGCGGTTTGGGTGCCACAGTACAAAAAGGGCATTAAACTGTTGGAGAGTGCCCAGAGAAGGGCTACAAAGATGGTGAAGGGCCTAGAGGGGAAGACCTATGAGGAGCGGCTGAGGTCACTGGGCCTGTTCGGCCTGGAAAAGAGGAGGCTGAGGGGAGGCCTCATGGCGGCCTGCAGCTCCCTCACTGAGGGGAGCGGAGGGGCAGGCGCTGAGCTCTGCTCTCTGGGGACAGCGACAGGACCCGAGGGGAACGGCATGGAGCTGGGACAGGGGAGGGTCAGGCTGGGTGTTAGGGAAAGGTTCTGCACCCAGAGGGTGGTCGGGCACTGGGACAGGCTGCCCAGGGCAGTGGTCACAGCACCGAGCCTGCTGGAGTCCAAGCAGCATTTGGACAACGCTCTCAGACACAGGGTCTGATTTTTGTGTGGTCCTGTGTGGGGCCAGGAGTTGGACTTGATGTTCCTTGTGGGTCCCTTCCAGCTCAGGATATTCTGGGACTCTGAGTCACACATAGGTGGTAGTCTAGAAGATGCAATAACATAACTAGTTTGAAGAAAAATATGGCATCAATCTTACAAAAGAATACCTAGAAAGTGCATTAACAATTTATTCCATTACAAAACATTTTGTAAGTCATCATATTTGAATTATCTGAAATATTGAGTTGCTCTCTTTAGCTGCACTTTATGAAGTAATTACATAACTGAATTTGAATAAGTTGATTTTGAGAGTATGATTTTATAGTGGTAGCACTTGAAGATTGGCTACACTTGGCTGTGTTTCACACAATGTTCTTAGCGAGCTGAGAACTCAAAAATTCCATGAGTATTCTTACAGCACGTTACAGCAAGATGTAATTTGTGACTTATTTTTGTTTTCTTGTATGACGGCAATGGCAAGCTATTAGTCAATTAAAAGATGGAAAGCAACGTTAAATTACACATACACGTACTAAGAAAACTACTAAATTAAAAGCCAGTATACCAATAGTTAGATTTGAATAAAAGCCATCCCTCAGTAGACAACTACTAAAACACTGCACAACTTGACCCAGTGCACCATGCAGCCCACAAAGGTATTTGCTCAGTGCCTCGCAGCCCAGCGATCAGGCGAATGTCTCATCACCACACACAGACTTCTTGAACGGCCAAGAAAATTGATGTTTCAAAACCAGGCAATTGCAGCAACTACTGTCTCTTGCCTGAACAGCACTTTACTGCAGAACACGTACGACGGGAACCTTTAAAGAAGATGAGGGAGAACAGACAGCAAATGCTGGAGAACAATCAGAAGCATCATTAAAATAGTTAGGACTTGCGTAAGATGTGCAACCAAAATCTATGTAGTGAGCTCCTGGTACGTATAGACAGTGAAGGAAGTGATATGAGCAGGGCAGCATAATGAGCTCCAGTTGCCCCATTATTAGCAGTTAAAGTAACCGTGATCCCCAAAACATAACTTAATCCTATCAGTGTTACCTGTCAACACCCTCTGTGCAGTAAAGCATCCTGTTATCCTTTAAATCTTGATAACTTTTTGGCTTCAGTGACAGGTCTGATCTAGAAAGGTCTTGTAATCCGCTATGTGGAAGAACTCAGCAGTTTCAGGAGCCCCACCTGTTCAGTTCGTTGACTATGCTTCTTGTATTACAAGGCAGGAAGGCGTGCTACTAGCTCACCTTGGTTTTGTACTATTCCTTATTTTACATATTTCATCCGTCTCTTTTTCAAAGAGAAGAAGAAGGTGGAATCTAGCTTAATCTTTCGTTTTCTTTTCGTATGATTAAAGCCATCGCTTTTACTTCCTCTGAATCTATACATTAACAACCCCATCATGAAAAAGTTGGGGTTAATAAGCGCACAACAAAGGTGACTAGGTAAGTTGACGTGCCCCTAGGATTTTAAACCCAAAGGTAATCCTTATCCGAATATTACAGCCCTTCCACTCGTCCACCCCCACGGCCACCAGTAAGAAAGCCGTGCTCTGCAGAGTCAAAGGATGGGTCATGGAAACAAAACCCCAGGGAAGCAAAGCAGCACGTTACTTACCTGCTTGAGGCCAGAAAAGTTGTCCATCCAAAGCTGTCCAACCTAACTATACTGATTTAAACAACTGTACTTGCTTTTTTCTACGCCTGTTTGAAAGTGTATGTTGGACTGTCCAGAGTTCCTCAGACTTAGATGTTACTACGCACATAAGAAGTCAGACCCTGCTGGTCCCACAACTAAAATAAAATGAAGAATGAACGGAAGAACATTCAACACAAATGCAACTAAAACAAATGAAGATGTAACGTGACAAGCTAAACAACTTTACAAATAACTTGATTTTAAATACATTTGAATTGTCTTGCAACTGCACATATGATAATTCAAAGGTTTTTAGACATCTTATAACTTACAGACAGTTCTATGAAAAAGTTTCCTTAATACCACAGTAAAATAAGTGTAACCAAATCCAGGTTTATCCATCTATGATATCCTTAAGTTCCTCAAACGTTTAAATAAGTATTATCATCTAAGGAGAGCTATCACTGTAAAAGCATTCAGTTGGCAACTGTTTCCTAAAAAAAATGGTGGAGAAAAAAAAATCTTTAAGTATTTTTTAATAATCTTAAAATTTCACGCTTGCCGGCTGTAAGCATGAAATTGTACTACATCTATTTTCCTAATTCTGTAGAATGAAAATGAGACACGCTGCCTATTTCATGCAGAACCTTACCAAAAGATAAAAAATTGATGCAAGAGTTCCCAAACACTATTAAGCCACCTGTTTTGTTTGTTTCATTGTTTTTTTTCCTGTACTTACAGGGAAAAAAGCCACTGCTTGACCTGTTTGTTTTTTTCCCTCTAAGTACTACAAAAGTCAAAGGCAAATTCACAATTCATCCCAGTCTGTCATGAACAACTCTGTGCCACGTGGGGACAGCAGCTATTCTACCAAGTAAACTGACAGAGGGTCCACAGAAACAGGGAACCACAGCACAAAATTCAGGAAAGCCGCAGAAGAGCTGTTTACCACCTCCTATGAAAAGCAGAAGGAAGAAGCAGGATGTCGGCTCAGTTTACCCAAGACAGCCCCCTGAGAAGCACCCTCTGCTGTGCTCCTCTGGGAGGCATCACGGCTTATGCTCGTTCAGGTTATGGAAAACTGTTCAAGTATTTACAATCCCTGTCCAGCAGAGTAACTTTCTGAAGTCCCACTATTATCCCAGTAACATTTTCTGAGAAACAGGAGGTATCATTCTTAATGCTGTAAGGACAGAACATGGATTTTTATTTTATTTTTTTTTTATCTCCAGCTCATTATGCTGCTTACAATAAGGACTCAATGGGCAACGTTTACAGCATTTATTGCCAGGGACATCCATCAGAAGGCCTTCACCAAAACCACACCAACAGTTACAACATATGCCAGAACACAAGCAAGGTTTTTGGATTAAATGCTTGTCATTCAAAGGCAATTTACGGCCTTCTGCAACCATCTAGTGAGAGACTGACAACACTGCATCCAAAGACAATGAGGTGTATGCAACAAAAAAGGAGAGCGACCCCACAGCAGGGCACTCCTGCCCTCCTTACTTGCCTTTTCCCATCCTGTCTGTGCTGGGCACAAAGTACTAGCTGACGTGAGCTGGCAACGTGAGCCTGCAGCCCAGAAAGCCAACCTTGTCCTGGGCTGCATCAAAAGCAGTGTGGGCAGCAGGGCGAGGGAGGGGATTGTCCCCCTCTGCTCTGCTCTCCTGAGACCCCACCTGGAGCCTGCATTCAGCTCTGGGGCCCCCAGCACAAGAAGGACATGGATGTATTAGAGCATGTCCAGAGGAGGGCCACAAGGATGCTCAGAGGGCTGGAGCACCTCTCCTATAACAGGCTGAGGGAGCTGGGAGTTGTTCAGTCTGAAGAAGAGAGGGCTCTGGGGAGACCTTACAGCAGCCTTCCAGTACCTAAAGGGGGCCGACGGGAAAGCTGGGGAGGGGCTGTTTGTCAGGGAGTGGAGTGACAGGACAAGGGGTAACAGCTTTAAGCTAAAAGAGGGTAGGTTTAGATTAGGTGTAAGGAAGAAATCCCTCCCTCAGAGGGCGGTGAGGCACTGGCACAGGCTGCCCAGAGAAGCTGTGGATGCCCCATCCCTGGAGGTGTTCAAGTCAGGTTAGATGGGGCGGGAGGTGTCCCTGCCCATGGCAGGGGGTTGGAACTGAGTCATCTTTAAGGTCTCTTCCAACCCAAACCATTCTGTGTTTCTGTGATACCACATGCAATGTTAGTACCTCACATTCCCCCTCTTACCTCTGTCGCACACCAACAACCCATCAAACACAGGACATTTCAGAGAATGGAGAAGCACTGCAACTCTACGAACTAGTCCCATCTTTCAGATACTTCATATTCTCTCCCCATATTCTTGATCACATTCTCCTTTTCTGCCAGAGTACGAACTGGGACCGCTGTCACTCCACCAGATGCCATCCAGCTTATGACAGACACAGCCGGTAGCACTTACGCAGTGAAACCGCCACAAGGCTGGGGTCAGTGAGCAATTGTGGCACTGTGCGAGTCTTGTCTCTAACAACTTTTCAAGAGCGGTTCTTTCATTTTTGCCTTATATTATAGCATCAGGTAAAGGACCTCATCGTGGATTCAACAGCTGAAGTAGCAAGCAGGCATGCTCATAAGAAAGTAACTCCGTTAGAAAGTCTGAATGCTCCCCAGACTACAAATTAAGTAAAAAAATTGGTCTGTCTGCAAATACTAACAAGATGGTAATCAGCTGCTCTATCTGTTATTTCCAGATCCTGACAGAAGGTAAACAGAACAAAAGATGCAACACTGAGGAAACAACTACAGGCCAGTAGAATAAATTCAATTTAGTCAATGGCTGTTCTGAGATACCTTACACCATCAAAACATAATAAAGCCAAGCTCTAAAATAAGCTGTCAGAAGAAATGAATCTCAATTTAAAGATCTGCATTGTGCTGCTTTCATTTCCACCTCCCTCTCTGGAATAGCTGAGGTTTCCCCAGAGCGCAGTCACACAACCACTGCTGAGCTGTCAGTGGGCACGTCCAAACTGCACCAACAGCCCGCTTCCAGTGCCCAGAGACCACTACATTCAAGTGCTCTGCCAAGCATCAAGCTAACATTATTGACCAACATCATCTTTTGCTCCAAAGATACCCAAGAACTTCTGGCATTTGAATTCAAGGTTTAGTAAGAGTACAAAACCATACCCTTGTACGTCGTGTTTGCTGCGCCTGTGCTCAACCTGCTTCCTAGGACAGTAAAATTTCTCACCCCGCTGGTCTTAGAAGCGTGAAACTCTCACACCAAGTTTCTAAGTGGGCAGAAAAAAGCACAAATATTCATATTGTGATAAATATGACAAAGCTCCCAACAGTGGGAACCACATGTCGTAAGAAAAAGCTTCCTGCTTTACAACAGTAAGTTTTTCAAGTTCTGCCTCTGCAAGTTTCAGGAATCAGGTATTTCTGCTACTTATGCAACAGCTGTGGGGTATCAGCGAAAATACACGTGTAGAGTAAGTGCTTGAGACAGAACACAGCATTTCTACCACAAATCCTTCTGCAAGAGAAGCCCTTAATGAATAACTAAAAAACGGAAAGAATATATAAGAATTTCAGAATGATCAGTGAACTGCTTTAGTCAAACATAATGAAACGTTAACTAAATTAAAAAGAGGCAAAGGCAGGCAGAGGCTTTGTTCACAGGTAAAACGTATGAAGTACAAAATATTCAGCAATGATTACGATTCTATCCATAGTAAATGATAAAGGGTGAAAAAGATATAATGAAGACTTTAAATCAAGTGCTTCATAACATAGTACAACCCACAGAATGGGAGTTTTGAAGCCCCAAAATTCAACTAGTTGACGGTGCAACAAAACGCTGCTTACACCAGAGTATATCTACATCTAAAAGTCTGCTGCATACGTGCCAACAAACTACCTAGAGGACACAAAGCTCATTTTAGCAGACGGTATTGTAAAACTTTGTTGATCCTAACATTAAAAAAACTCAACCACACCCCCCCCCAAACACTACAGCATTTACATTACTGCTTAGTAACACATATGGTACTACTTGAACACTTGTAGTTGCTCTACACTAGCCAAATAGCTGAGCTTAGACCAAGATTTAACTTCAAGAGGAAGGGCACAAGCAAATGAAAAACAACTTCTGACAGCTCGTGTGCCAACTAGTAATTTGAGGAAGATCTAACAGCCCATATGCTGAAGATAGACTCAACTCCAAGAACATGAAACAAAAATCATTTCTGCCTTTAGACCGGCTGTAATAATAGCCTATACACTGACAGGCTAAATTTATACTTGTCCCCACACACAACTTTTTGCCTCGTTTTCTAACATAGTTTTCTGTTATAAGGGTGAGAGACGGTCCAGAGACTTCTCTGAAATCAGGGAAACAAAATACCACTTGCTAAGCAACAAAAAGAGGTAATACACCTGCTTTCATGTAAGAAGCACTGAAACCAAAAGACCTTACTGCGAAGTTACACACAGAAAAACCGAGAAGCTCTAAGGAAGGGCAAAAAAAAATGAAGTTCACACTGTTCTTTAATAAACTGGTCATTAATAAAGGATGAGTCAGGACTCCAGAACTCCGGCGATAACCTCAGTCTTCTGGAATTGAGTTAACTGTATATAGAAAAGCACTGAAAAGAACCAAAGAACCTTCACAGTAAAAAAAAAAAAAAAAAAAGGACAAAATTCTAAGGTAAGCAGTACATACAGTTACATGAGGTGACTAAATTTACAGTTAATACCACATTCGTATATGAAGCTGAAACTAGAGCTCTGCAAAAAGAGATGATAATATGAAATAGCTGAGTTGTGAATCCATTTCTTTTAACGATGTCTGGGAAATAAACATGACAGAAGAGGAAAGTGAACGTGGTGCAACCAAAACCCTCAACCTTATATGGTTTGCTGAAATAAGATTTCATGAAGTCTGAGACAATGCAGGCTATCCCAGCTATTTAATCTATCACCCCATGCACTCTATGGAATTACCTGGTGTCATATTTTTCAAAAAAGAATTTATACATCAGAATACATCACTTTCATGTTACCACACCAAATGCGACTAAAGCACCCCACGAGCTAGTACCCACCACTCTTCCAGACACCTACCACCTGCAATACCTCATTAAAACACCGCATAGCCAGAAGGAAAAGTGGAATCGATTTAGGACACTCGTAGTTTCGAAACATACCAAAATGCAGAATGCCTTATATGAGAATACTGAGTCTGTACCAAGTTACACTGTTCATTCCACCTGGAGTGAAGGTTTACTACTCTGTGAGCCCGTCTAGAATTCTGCTGACGTCCAAAGAAAAAAATTGTGGTCCAGCGCATTCCCCAAACTAAAGAAAATGAACCCACCCAAAAATAAATTCACAGTTTTATGTATTTTTTTTCAGCTCGCTAAATCAAATCACTTAGAGATCAAACGAGTACAGCATCCAAACAAGCAGAAGTGCAACACGCAGGTGGGGAAAGCCACAGAAGAGTGAAATTGCTTCTAATGACAGCAGCGAAACTTCAAATCAGCGACTTTGTGAGGTTTTAGAAAACACAACTGTCATTTTGTTCTCTGTATCAAGAGCTTTTACTTAGTTGAGATACCACAATTAAAGTGCTTGAACGCTAAGGGCACAATGAGAAGTCATGTTAACAAGCTGCAGGAGCACTGTAGATGCAGAATAATTGGAACAGAATCTTGCAGCAACTTAAGAGACTTACAAAAGTCCCAAGTAGACAGACTAATAAAAATGTGAAAAAATATGAAAATAATTACTAACACCCAATAAGCTACTGAATGTTTTTAATGGTCAAATATCACAAATTTCATTTAGGTTGGATTTTTAAAGAGCAGCAAGATTTCAAAGTTTATTTTCCAGACTTTTTGGAAAGACATCAAGAGAGGCATGGCCAGCAGGTCAAGGAAGGTGATTGTCCCCCTCTACTCTGCCCTCATGAAGCCCCACTTGGAGTGCTGCATTCAGGCCTGGGGCCCCCAGCACAAGAAAGATGTGGGGCTGTTGGAATGGGTCCAGAGGAGGGCCATGAGGATGATCAGAGGGCTGAAGCACCTCTCCCATGAAGAAAGTCTGAGAGAGCTGAGAGGACGTTCAGCCTGGAGAAGAGAAGGCTCTGTTGAGACGTCACTGTGGCCTTTCAATACTTAAAGGGTTCTTATAAAAAAGATGAAGAGGGGCTCTTTACTCCTGTAGATAATGACAGGACAAGGGGGAATGGTTTTGAACTGGAAGAGGGTAGGTTTAGATTAGATGTCAGGAGAAAATTCTTCACTCAGAGGGCAGTGAGGCCCTGGCACAGGCTGCCCAGAGCAGCTGTGGATGCCCCATCCCTGGAGGTGCTCAAGGCCAGGCTGGATGGGGCTTTGGGCAACCTGGTCTGGTGGGAGGTGTCCCTGCCCATGGCAGGGGGTTGGAACTGGGTGGGCTTTAGGGCCCCTTCCAACCCAAACCACTCTGTGATTCCACGACATTCCTCAGTGAGATGAGCATCCCTGCATCAAGACGCCAAGAGCCTTGAACAAAAACAGTCTGCTTCAATTTCAGGATTGATCAGAGAACGAACGTAACAGCAGCCTTCCCTCACACAAGCGAGGGCTGCATTTACCTGCCTGGCAGCGGCGGGCAGGTCAGCGCGCCTACCTCGACCCCCACCAGACCTCAGAGCAGTCACGAGCCCCCCCGAGCAGCCCCCGAGCACGCACACCTCCCCCGCCCGCCCCTGCGGACACAAGGCCGCCCCACCGCACCGAGGCGGCTCCTGGCCGAGCCGTGAGGCCCAGCACCGGCGGAGCGGGCCGCAGAGGGGCCGGGCCCCGCCGGGAGCGGCCTCCCCGCGCCGCCCCCGTCCCGTCCCGTCCCGGCCGTTACCTTGCCGCTCGGAGGCGCCGCCATCTTGCCTACGAGTGTTTATGGTGACGTTGCGCTCCTCACGTGCTGCCCCCCCCCCGCCCCACAACAAGCCCCGTCAGCCCCTCGGCCGCCGGCGCATGCGCGCTCGGGTGGGGACCGCCTGCCGGCGGCCGCCCTCGAAGCCCCGCCCCCTCGAAGCCCTGCCCCCATCGAAGCCCCGCCCCCTCGAAGCTCCGCCCCCTCGAAGCTCCGCCCCCATCGAAGCCCCGCCCCTAGCAACCACGTCTCCTAGCAGCCCCGCCCCGCCGAGGCCTACTGAGGCGTTTTCCTGAGCCCCCTGATGGTAGTTTCAGAAGCACAGAGCCGCTTTGAGATTTAATCATAATCGCTTTGAGATTGTGCTTCATTTGTGCTTTATTGCAAATTTGACATCAAATCGCTCTCCAGCTGGTTCCTTTCCATTCTTCCACAACATCAGCACTAAGGAAATACCAGCCCATACGCACCATCAAGCTGCCCTAATACCAGATTTCTTCTGTCAGTAAAAAATACAGCATTTTGCAGATGAGATTTCCCTTGGCTTTCAACGCCTAACACATTCATAGTCATAATGGGATAAAGCCAAATTTTAATGGCAACAGCGTTAGCAAATGTTCAGCATTAGGATGCATGCAGATTTACAAACTGAAACAATTCTCCTGCTGATATCAGCAAAGTTTGATTCATCTTCTTTACCTGGAAAAGCACATAATGTGTGTTACTATTTAAATATAAAAAATTAACTTAAAGTCTGATTAAATAAAAGAATTACCTCTAACTCAGTAAGTCTGAAATATTTGGTTCTGCGTACAGCCATAAATCAAGTTGTTTTTTAAGACTACATTTGTTTTATTCCAACACCTTATAAAATATTTTGAGTAAATAGTGTATCCCCCAAATTGTGTAACCCCAACTTTGTTTACCCAAAATATGTGGATGAGATGCTCACAGGGATGTGATTCGCTACTCCAAAGGAACAAAAGTAATTGGGCTTTTTTTGCCTGTCATAAAATGGCAGTATAATTTGCTTCTGGCTTCTTAAATTTAAAACTTTTTAGCTAGATTAATGTCCATACTGTACCTTTAACCATTGAAAAACAGACTTTTGTAGGTTGTCGGGTACATCTCGCTACTCAAAGCAGGACAGATTTTGTAGTTGGGTCAGATTGCTCAGTATCACTTTTGCTCAGGACGGTGTCTTGGCAGACACAGGAAAACAGCTACAAAAGCATCGGATTCAGCTGAGAAGCATGATTCTCAGCTGAAAGAGGGACCAACACCAGTGTGTGGGAGTTAGACATACCCAGTGTTAACGTGTTTACAGAAGATCCTGCTCTGAGCAAGACAGATTTTGCTTTTTCTCATCTGAGGGTGGGCGAAAGTCTTGCTTACTCCTGACCCAAATTAGGGTTGATAGCTGCTTTTGAAGGAATTTGGTCATTTAAAGGAAAGCCGGTTCAAGATACTGCCTTTCAAGAGACTGGCTTATGTACCAGGGTTACAGACCAGGCTACAAAAATCTAGCACAGCAGGATCTTGATCCTTGATGAAATTTTGAAGGTAGTGTCATAATCTAATACTACTGAAAGCTGCTTCTTATAGTGTTTCCACGGCTAAAAGCATGCTAATTGACTGCTAATTACAGTGCATCTGTAGGCTCCCTAAATTCTAACCTGTGCTCTCCTATGCATTTTCCCTTAAGCTTCCAGCATTCCCACATCAATTTGTACAGTCACTCAAGGAGAATATAAACACTGTGTGGAAATTAAAAATTACTAAGCTGCTGAGATGTGGTACTGTTAGAGACTCTATATAAGAGGTGAATGGTGAGGAACAGCTACTGTGTGAACAGAGTGATCCCTGTGTGAACACTTCGACCTAACTTAGGAGTGGGCTGTGTCAAAAACGATCAGGAAGGCAAAGCAGTCACTCCAGGCACTCTTTGTGAGGGAAGAAGGGGTCTAGTACAGTAGGCTTGTGTATCTATGCACATAGCCAGAGTTGCTTTGCCAAACATGGAACCACGACTCAAAATAATGGCAAAAGTGTTCTACATAAGAAGGACAGGAGAAGAGGATTACTTAGCAGAAGCCAGGCTAGCACAGAGAAACTCAGCAGAAATGTTTGAAGGTGATGGAGCTGTGAGAATATCCAGGAAGTGGTAAATTATTTCTAGACTGATTTTCTTAAATGTTTTAATGTAGATAAAGACAATTTAATTAGGACTGGTTATTGTTGCCAGACTTGTGCTGAGGTAATCAGTATTTGTCTAGGGAACTGTAGCTCACTCAAAACCTGAGCGAAAAGACAGATATTTTCCATTATTTAATAAGAAAAGCAGCAGCTGGGGCTTCCAACACTGGACTTGGAGACGATGAGGTATAATAAAGGTACCCTTTTCAAATATCATTTACCAGCAAATTTTTGATCATGCCTGAAGCTCAATGGAGCCTGAATGCCTATACCTAACATCACAGTGTTCTGGATACAATGTCTTCAGAAGAAAATAAATAAATAAATAAATAAAAACATGAGAAGACAATGACCAGGCTTAGCTTTGAGAGTTTATGTTCCATTGATGGAAACGTGTTCATTGCAGCTTCCTTCTCCTTCCACCAGACATAGGAAATGAGCTTCTGCCAGAAGATTCCTTGGTGAGTGTTCAACAGTTCCCACAGGACTCTTCCTGGGACTCCTTTCCCACTGCAGCCCTTTCACAGAGTCCCATTCACGAGAACAGAGAGTTTTCTTGGTCACACAGAGCAATTTAATCCCTGAGATGCTTTACCACTTTCTAGCTAGTTTCCCAATCTCCCAGACATTCCTCTTGGGCCGTTCTCCCTTGTTCTTTTGCAAACTGTCATTGCATAACAATGAGCATGTCGTTATTCAAGATGGAGAGCAAAATAACTCTTTGCTTTCAGGTTGCAATATCACAGGATCACAGAAAGGTTGAGGTTGGTGGGAACCTATAGATATCACCTAGTCCAGCCCTCCTGCTTAGAGCAGGATCAACTAGAACAGATTGCTCAGGACCTTGTCCAGTTGGATTTTGAGTATCTCCAAGGATAAAAACACCACAACCTCCCTGATCAAGCTGTTCCAGTGTTTGACCTCTCTTGGAGTGAAAAATATATTTCTTATGCTTAAATGGATTTTCGAGTATTTCAGTGGGTGCCTGCTACTGGACACCACTGAGAAAAGTTTGGCTCCATCTTCCTTAAGGCCAGTAAGAGCACAAGGTGACATTACGTAGATTTATGCCAGCATCCAGCCCCTTGCACACTGCACAGATGGGAGTCTAACAAGGAGGGTACCATCAGCTCAGTGGCCCACACTTCTTTGGATTTTAAGTAGCCATGTGCTCTAATAAGGAATCTTCTGCAACATAAAGGTAGTCACTGACTGTGCAGCCAGAAAGAGTTCCTGGCTTTCCTGGGGTTTCTGTTGCTGTCACAGCTGCAATTGTAGCTATTATTGCCATGCCAAGAGCTGCAGCAGCTGCTATTGTTGTTCACACAGCTATTTCAGCAGAGCTCCAGGCTCCATTCCCGTATTCAGAAGTGTCATCTGCCCACATGCCCAACCACAGGAAAACCTGGCCTGCACAAGACAAGTACAGATTCTGTCAAGTCCTTCCATCACAGGCTTAATTTGTACAAACAAAAACCTCACAGCAGAGAAACAAAGATACACAGTGCCCAAAAAAAAACTTCCCATGACCTCTTTCTCGCTTACAGCAAAAGGCTATGTTTCAAGCTTTGCTTTGACATATGCAACCCATAGTTTTTCCAGGCCACCCCAGTTTGTCACAAGTGACAAGCAGACAGTAAATGTGGTGCTGTCTTGGACTCCAGTTGCAGCAGAACATCCCAGAGGAAGTTGCAGTCCAGGCTTCAGTTCCTCATATTCTAAGAGGTGCCAGTCCTCAGCAAAATTATATCACAGACAGAGGATATCCCAGGATTTAGCTGTCATATGCTCTCATTTTCCACATATAAGAGGAACAGAAAACAAAATAATCCTCCCATCCTACTTCACAATTAAAAGAATAGGAGGGAGACCAGGCTGCAGGTACATCAGATAAACCAAGCAAGCCTGGGGTACTGACCTCCCGTCATCCTTGCTGTTTCATCATTAGCATGCTTCTGTGTATAACTATGGTCCGTAGCATTCAGGTTCCCTACAGGTTAATATCTAGATACAGTGTGGTGAACACACAGCCATCCCAAGCAGGCAGTATATAGAAGTTTTTTAAAGGGGAGCAGATGGTTTAGGCTCACGGATGGAAAGCTGTATTGTGCCATTTGCTCTCAAGGCCAGAACTCCTTATGCCTAATTTACACAGTAAAAATAAAATGTAGCCTTTGGGACTAATTAGGGTCTTCTAAACTCAATTATCGTCTTTCCCTCAATGTAGAAACCAAGAGACTCTTTCCTACCTGTTCCTTTAAAAAAAAAAAAACATGCAACACCTAACCTGTGGAAGTAGAGCACACCAGTATATTTATGTTCCATGCTTGGCTTCCTTCTGCTGCAAGGTTAGACAAGGACAGAGACAAAGGAACTAAGCAAACAGACTGAAATTAAAAGGAAGGAAATCCCTTTCCCCACTAGCATTTATTTGCATTTGGAGTGTGAAGGCATGAAGATGTATAAGATATGAAGGCAGTACACAAGATGAGGAGCTTTCTTCAAGCATGTCACATTTTATATATACATAACCATAGCTGTTTGTGAACCAGATATTTTTTTCTAATCTGTGCATATCAAGTATTAACAGAATTCCAGAATATGAAACAACCTAAAACATACAAGAATCAACATAAGAAAAAATTACGGTTGTTAAGACTGATGTCAAGTTTACAATGACTCTGTTCTCTTGGTGGGACAAGACATTTTATTTTTATTTTTTAAATATAAAACAAGCAGAACAGACACCGACACGAAATGCTCTGTATTTGCCATGCAAGGAAAGATTCATGATTGCATCAGCTTCCAGAGAGGAGCTGGAAACTATCCGAGAGTGATGACTAAACAGAAACTGATCTGTTGTTTGCTGAGCTGATTGGCATAAACCAGCACTGCCAAAGCTAGGAATTCAGAGAGCAAAGACAAGCAGCAGTACCCCAATTGTTTCTACATATGCATTACAACACCACCAACCAGAAATGTTTCCCAGGAAGAGCAGGAAACTAACGGAACAATTGTTTTAGGGCGGGGGTAGCCAAGGCTGTATTTCGTCTTAACTGCTCAAAGGTCTTGTCATTAACAAATAATCATTTCCTTCTTTAATTTGCCACCATAATCCACTTCGGAGATCACTGTTTGCCATACAAGCTGAAATCCTTAAGTCCTGAAAACCCATGAAGGTCCCACGGTGCCAAGCACTGCAGTATTCACATACCAAAAGGATTGTCAGGATTCCCAGAACGCTCCAATCGAAGCATAATCTAGTATTTTAAACTTTAAACCAACTTTTCTAACAAGTACAGGCACATCTTATGGTCAAGGATTGTTTTATTGTTTTGTTACTCTAACTAAAGTCACAAAACAATGGCATGGGCATCTCCATGAGGGCAGGCTGGCCACCAGAAGAGCACTGACACTGCCACCTCTACCTGAAACATTCCCCACAGGACGCTGAGCACGGGCCAGTACTAGAAGCAGCACTCCTGCTCCTCACCATTTAATACAGCCCCCTTAGCGAGATGCTGAGAGAGTGTGCAACACTGCTGTTCCTGTGCTTCCTACTTTCATTCAGTGTCCATCCAGTTCAAACCCTCAGCAGCTGCCGACCAGTGACTTTCACTAGGGAAGCGTGCACAAACATTCGTTACAGAGGTGGGACATCAGTATACTATCAACACAACTGGTGGTAAATTCTCAGTCTTGGTTCCATGTCTGTTGAACCAACAAATCTGGTTCAATAGCATCTGCTTCTCCCTTATCAACTGCTCTGGGTTTTGAGAATCAAAGCTTCATTTTGATGAGCCCTTGCTCACTCTACGGTCTCTGGGGCATGTTAGCATAGTTTGAGCAACCTTTCTGAGCCAGATTTCACCTCTTAAAGCCATCTTTCAGCAGATTATACTCAGATGTGTTCAGAAATTTTAACATGAAAAAACTTTATTTATTTTTTTAAACAAACCTATTCATAAGCCAGACCACTCCTCCCCAACCCCCAGTAATTTTCAGGGCCACTTTATTTCAGTGTTCAAGTTTCAAATTTTATCATTTATTATATGTAAGAGAGAATTCAGATACGACAGTAACAAGTTTTTAGCTTTTCTCCCCTATTAGACTGCCCAGCTCTGTTTTTTCATGTTGTTTTTTTTTCAATACACAGAGGTACCAGAGATAGCAAGGACTCTGTATCAACCTTCCAGTATCTCCCCTTCACTGGGTTTGGAGGCAGGATAGGACCAACTGCTACAGCAGGCTGAGGGGAAGATCATTATATGATGTACTCACCCTCCTTTGTTTCTGTAGTTTCAAATTACATTGCTTCCAAGTAACCTACAAATGAAGTATTAACCCTCACTCCACCACCCCTCACCCCCACATCCCCCAGGAAATACACGTTCCCTTTCTTGTACAGGGGGTATTCTGTAGTAGTGATTCATTAACCATGAGGAACAGGGCAGCCAGCAAGCAGGAAAAGAGGGACACGAGCTCCTTATTGACTCTATGGCCACGTCAGGTCGTGCTGTTTGCCTGAGTGCACAAAACAGTGGGAAACAGAAACTATCAAACTATTCTTTCAGGCTACCTTTCAACATCCTGGTATCGGATATAATCAAAGCTCTACACTGTCCAATGGAATGAACGCTCAGCTTCTCCCTGCGATAAGACATTTTAGGGCTGTAGAACCTGCCAACCAATTGACCTTTTTGGCCCAGTTTAGTAAGCCTGGCGGTCTCAAAGAGCAATCAAAATATATCACCTTGAAATAAATTTTCATTTTGGAAGTAATTTGAACGATTTAGATTTTTAAACTTTTTTCTTTTAAAGCCAAAACATTTTTATTTATCTTGAGCACAATAACACCTCTCTCATAATGGAAACAGTTTCGTAGATTCTCACTTTCCAAGCCAACTCAAGACAAGAAACATTGCAGATTTCCCAGTTCTCAAAGCTGTTTCTCTGTCTCACTCTGCTCTACGCACACTGGCTAATGACAGCTCTGAGAACACAGGAAGGGAAAGAATATACACTTTCATTGAGAAAGCCTAAGTTCAGTAGATGGCTACAACACTGAAATGGCGCAGGTTGGCCTTCAATAAAGTAAAAATCTCGGTTTTAATCAGAATCCACCCCAGAAAGTAGCGTGAGAAATATGCCCAGTTAAAAGGAAGCTGGTTTGTATTTGCACTTGTGCAACAACTAGTGCCAAAGATCTTAGTCTTCATCTGCTACTCCTTGACACAACAGCAGTTGTCAGAACTTCTCTTTCAGTGAAGACAAGTCAGGAAAAAATCCCAGTATTTGATGTGAAGATGAACAAAATCAAGTAACCAAACATCGCATAAAGGAACATATTTTAATCAATCTTTAGGTAGGGTAGTATTGTGCCTGAAAGCCCATTCAAAGTTAGTTGTATTCTCTTCTTTAAGGCAAAAAAAGAAGAAAATACAGTATTTCACAGAAGGAAAACTAACCTAGGATATTACCTTAGAAAGGTCTTGAATTAGGCAATTACTGGAAAGACATGCTAGCAGCTCTATTAAAAGCTGGTTAATTTAGCACAGACAGTCCATTACCAACACCTTCAGTTTTTCCTCTCTTATTCCTTTGCTCTACCCATTCATCCCACTGATCTGCTTTCAGCTTCTGAAGATTTCTGATCTCCATTTACCCTCAAGCCGGCCTTCTATCCCTCTTACTTTCTTTAAACTGTTTACTCTGACAGCACCCAGCATTTTCTCTGAACCTCATTTGAGTTCCAGCCACATTCTGTGACCTCCTAACTTTTTGCAAACTTTTTAAAAGGCTTGGAATCTACAGCAGAAATTGAAGAGCTGTACGCAGATGCAAGTTAAACACCTAGAACAATTAAAAGTGGCAGGATAAAAGGGCTAAGGGATACCTTTTGATGTGGTAGTAAGAAAGAATGCTTGTCCATAATGTGTCAATATTGTCAGAGAAAAACACACAAATCAAGGCAACACTCCATTACTTAACTGTCTCAAGAGACAAGTCAATGCAGTTCACCTGGACATTAGATTTCCCCAGTTTGGAACTCTATGCAAATCCACTGCAAACCACATTAAGTGACCACCCCAAATCATAAGAGCTAGTTACACTCATCTCCAAGTACTACAGATCTGAAATAATTTAGTAGAGCGTCCTTGTCTCAGTTGGTCTACCTGGTCATGTAGAACCTGTGAGCTAGCGCCTAAATACATTAAGGCTGCATCTATAAACAACTACTAATAGAGATACATAACTGCTGCATTCATGGTTTTGGACTTTGGTTTGTTAGACATTATTTCAGCAAGTCATAAAACTTCGTATGTATCTCAGGTATTTATAGCAACAGCAAAACTGTGAGCAGCTAAAGTTGTTTTAGAAAGGTATTTTTACTCACATGCTACTATAAAAAAGGTCTCATACCAATCTTTGTCAAGATTTACCCTGAGGAAGTGCATTCCATATTACAAGCACTTTTAAAGTTGACTTACGTGCTGTAGAAAATGCCTGGCTGGTAATACCTATCCAACAACAGAAGTGTTTAGTAAAGACATAGTTGTTCTCTTGCACTCTTCTCAAGAGAATGAGAAATAGAGAAATAGTTTTCTTGTTGGCAGCAAAACACTTTTCCTTAAACAGATACTTCAGACATACAAACCAGGTAATCTAGATTTCAAAGGCAAGATTCTTGAAAACCCAAGCCACACAGTAGTAATGCTAGGTTACTCAACGAAGATCCTTGAGATCAAGTATAGAAAACCAAGCTATCTGTACTTCCTTGCACACTTTCTCCACATGATCTAGATATCCTCTGTAAATAATAAAAATGCTTTTACCAGGAACAGTTGTACTTTGGCAAGAATGAATAGCTTACGTTAATCAGTTTCAAGAACTAATAATATTCTCTTGCATCTTGGAAACAAACTTTCATGAATTCACATTCACCTTGAGACATTTACTTTTTCAATTTCTTCCACCTCAAGCCTTTGTTTTAGATACACAAGCCAATTCAGTCTTTTCAAACTTTTCAAGAAACCATAAATATTCTAGTCAATGCCGCAGATCAGTAGGTAGTATTGAGGGAACAGGCTTCTAGGTGACTTTCACTACTCATGCAATTAAACACAATTGCTACTTCTAGCTAAGAAAACTCACTGACAGGGCACAATTCCCCCCCCCCCTTCACAAGGATCAATCTTGCTACAAGTGTTTATAAATAACTCTGATATTAATCCTTACTGTAGTCTATGGCATTTGCCTGAGACATTAGGTTGTCACATGTATATTGTAATATCTATGTCAGAAGTAGGATTTTTATTTTTAAAACTATACTCATTAGATAATATAATAAACATCTGTGCTTAGCAAGGTATCAAGTTCTACAGATAGAGTCCAGGCCAACTGCAGCTTAGACAGAAGCTCCCATTCAGGATTTGTCATGCTGTAGTTTCACTGAATCTAAGAACAGTAACTTCTGACAATTTCTTTTAAAAGGTATTTTGCAAATAATAGTAGTAATAGTAGTAGCCAGAACCTTTTTTTTTTTTTTTAAGATACAAAGGTGTCAGCTTCTTTATCCCCACCCAAGTTTTCAGTAGTTAATAGTTTTAGTCTTGCAAGTGACTTAAGAGTTGGTATAACATGTCTCTGTTGGTGAGACCAAAGTCTCACACCGCCCCTACTACAGAACACACACTACATTAAGACAGACTACTGAAGTTTGACACTTCAGCAGTCAAACATGACATTCCCTTTGGTAAACATCTTGTATGAATAACCAGGCCAGGACCACAGCTGTCTAGTTCAACAAAGCAGGGAAAGCTCTGCTCTGGAAAAAACATAAGCTCTCATGAGTTATCTATGCCAGAGCATATCTGCTTCCTTATCAAGCCTAGTCGAGTTTTTTTTGCATCTTTGTAAAAACTGAAATTGGAATCCAAAAATCTGCAACTCTTCTTATAATGAAATTTCAATCCTGAACAGTCTCACCAATTTCACTCCTCATATCAGTATTTTGTTACTTACAAGACTGACTAGTCTAGTGTATGGATTTGAAGGTACTATTTGTTGCATCAAACTGACCCAAATTTAACTTTGACGAGGCTCACTGAAGTGAGATATAGTATCAGGATGTTGGCTTAACACAGTGTTGCTATATACACACAAAATCATGAATTTTAGATTCACAGCAAGGCTCTGTACAGTCAAGTAACTTTGTCTTCACTACCAAAAACAGAGCACCTTTGCCCATCACGCATACAACATCAGAAGAGCACAACAATGTCATCTTTAGGGAAAGTACACCGCAGTTTTGGCAGAAAGAAAGGAAATAAAGAGCATTGGGACCAGTCTGTAGCAAAGCCATCTATTATTTCAGAGAAAATAAGTCAGATGAAGACCGCACACTTCTTACAAGTCAGACTGATTAGTTACTACTACTCCTGTTGTGCATTGTAATACACCCACCCTATTAAATGCATTTATATGCAATATTAGTTCTACCCTTCAGAAAAAGGAAGGCCAAGGAGTATTCTATTTTGTCATAGACATCACCTTTACTGTTTTTCCAAGCATGACAACTTAAGTAAAAAAAAAGTCAGACCACAAAACATTTTGAAGTTTCAACTACCACCATTTGTTTTCCTTCTGTGATAGTAATTTATACACTTTATTTCTGAACACCCTCCTCCCAAACCTTAAGTGGGCTTCAAAAAGCTTTACAAGAGAAAGAGCAAGTCAAGATTAAGTTCAGTTTTGTCTATTATTCCCGAAGTTACAATTGCATCTGGTAGTTCCATATCTTCCACATAATCACTCAAAAATCAGAAGCAGTTCTCATTAATGCCAATTCATTTGTTCACTCAGGCCCTGCAACATAGGAAAAAAATTATGCTCCTAAGTAGTTTATAATGCTGTCTTGGGACACAAATGTCTTAGAACAGCTTAAGAGCTTCCCATGCATCTGGTTTAGCAGCTACCAGACAGACAAGGGCTAAATTTGCTTCAACTTTCTGGGGGATATCTGAGAGGCTGAAGTAAATGCAGAGGCAAGATAAATGCATGCTTCAACTGTTTTAGCCGGGAGTCAAACGCCTCAGTGTTAAACAGCAGTCTAAAGAAGCATTCCCTTCCTACTAAGGGGGTACTCTAAATACTGCTGCTTGACAGAAAAAGCTTTAAAAAATGCTGTAGCTGTGAGTTTACCAAAAAAAAAGCTGTTTTCAATTTTCAGGAAAGGGGAATAGAATGAGCAATTCAACAGTACACATGAAAAGCTTGCATCTTTTCACTGACTTACTCACTTCACAATCACTGACAAGACTGATGTACATATTTCTGCACCTGCACTTGTAAAAGCAGATAAAATATTTAATATGTAATTTACAATGTATTTTACCAGCTTGGCATACAAGATGAACAGAATATATCAAAGTAGTTGACGGTTATAGGCTTGTGGAGACCCTGCAAAAATATTACTTCAGATATCTGCTAATTTAAAAAAAATCAATTTGCATTTTAGAAGTGATATAATTCAATCTACCACAAAATACAAAGAGCTGCAAAAATGTATACCATTCCAACAACAACGTATATAAGTTATTAAATAATGATCTGATTTAAAAGAATATAAATGAAGCCTTTAAGTAGGTCTTTTCTACATGCATATTATTCCTCATTAAAGAAAAGTATGTAAAAAGGCCATTGGTAATTGCTTTGTTAACCACTGTAGAAAATGCCAATTCTCTGGTCACAGACGCCACTAGTTTAGCACTTAAGGTCTCTGCAGTGTTATGTGTGATTATTTTTAAATACTGTTAATTCTATTACTCCACTGGTAAAGAATGTGTGACTTTGAATATGGCAGTCTTCATATTGAGAGGGCAGTGATGCACAGTTTTGTTACTATCCGGAAGAACAGCACCCGCCGCTGCTCTGTACTTGGGGTTCGTCATCAATGATCTGTACACCTCGCCTTGCTGTTCCTGACTGACTGGAACCATTGCCTCTTGCTCTTTCATCCACTTGAGCAGTTTCTATCATTCCTGTAAATGAAGTGTATTAGATGACATGTATTAGTACTCCATTGCATTTTTACACAAGGCTTTAAGATCTTAATCTATGAATTATGCGCACAAAGTTCAGCAAGACCAGTTCTCTTACTAATTATGCAGAAGTAAGCGCTCTGGTATCTCATGGCATAGTCTTAAGAAAATACTTAAGCGTTCTTCCTAAAGCACCAAATACTCAGAAGCTCCTGTTGACTAAGGAAGACCTTAGATGCTCAGATGTTCTGGAATTGGTGACTTCAAATGCTAGATTTACCCACCCATTATAAGAACATTTATTAAACAAAAATACCACACACACCACTTCTCTAAAAAAAAAAAAAAAAAAGTTTTGCTTAATTTCTTGTTTCATAAGAACAACACAAATGGGATAACTTCCTTGTGCTATGGTTATACTGCATCCCACATTCTTTATCATTTGCTTCAGCTGCTGTGTAAGATTTGCGTAATTACAGCTTCAAATTCATGAACTGTAATTCAGAAATCTTGTCAAGTGATGTCAGAGATGTTGCAACAGGGTATGAAGTGGACAATAGTGAGAGCAATCACATGGAGTGACTGCAGATCAAGCTTCATGTATGTAGAATAAAACAGAACTTCAACTCAGGACTCCAACAGAGTGGCAGAACGACGTTCTTAAAGTACAGCATGAATTTGCATCTACACATCAAGCTTCCATGGCTGTTATAATACACAAGTGGCTTGAAGTAGACTCAAAAGAAGCCAGTTCTTCTCAATGATTTAAATTAAGGATTTTCTATAGGGTTTGAAGCATTCCTGAAACCTTTTTGTGTAAGAGCTCTTTATGAACAAACTAGACAATACCTACTTTTACAAAGGTCAAGAAACAGTTCTTCAATTCCTTTGTTCTGTTTAGCTGAAGTATGGTAATGTTTTGCTCCAACGGATTCAGCATACCTGTAGGAAGGCAGATAAAGAAGAGCTTCATTGCACTGAAGAATGCAGTCTTCCTAAGCCACTTTACATGAAGTGGAAAGAACTCTTAATTCAAAATAAAAGCTCTTAATCCACACATGCTGACTTAAAGGGAATTGTGGTTAGAATTGAGTGATTCATAAAAAAAAATATTAATTGAAAATTTCCTGTTTAGAAATGTATTTAAACTACAAAAGGTGATTTTCAGTGATGTACAACTCACAAGTTACACTTCAGCCAGTAAAGACATCCCAAGACTCAAATAGGAACAGAACACTTAGCAGCCAGCGAGGCATGGCTGGTTTACGCCTGCCAGCTGTTAAGAGCATCACAAGTTTATTACTCCAGCATAATTCTGCAGTGACTGTTTCTATTAATAATTGGTGTGACTTACGTTTCTGCTTCTTGCACTGAAACATGCCTCTCTTTTTCCAAGTCTATTTTGTTACCTGTTGGAAACAAGTTATGCAATCATTTTATCCCATCAGTTTCTTACAAGCTGCCCCAATAAAAATTGTCTTTTAAACATGTCTCTATCTAGACAATGACAAATGATTTGAAAGTTCCTTTCACTCAAACATATACAGGCAATGAGCTTCTATCAAGAGACCAGGGATAGCTGAATACCTCAATAAATTAAAACAGAAGTGGTTTTTATTAGGCCAAGTATCTGTACCACGAAAGTACTTTTTGTAGAATATCCATATATCTAACCTCCTGAAGGTCTTAGTCACTAGATCTGATTTTAAATCTAAAACAATATTTACATGCACTTGTAAAAAAATGCATTGAAATATCCAAGTTTTAAGAATTATTCCCCCTTGCAAGCACGGGATTCTAAAAACAGAAGTATCCTTCTATGCCACTAGAAACAGTGCATAAACAAAAAAACGAGTCTGAGAACTTGCAAGAAGTATATGTAGCACATTAGATGTTTATGTTTGTTCAACTATGCAGTCTGCATCTGTCTGTACTCGTTCACTTTTGCCATTATGTATCATTAAGCATTTTTTTTTCCAAATTAATTCTCCTTTTCTTCAGTTGTGATCTATTGAAACTTCTAGCTCAAATTGCATTTTTAATTATCAAATTCACATAAGCTTTACCCCTTTACATGCACAAACTGTCACAGCAGCATTTGGAAGATGTTATTAACCAAAGGAAGCTTTTCTGATTCAGTCACTAGAATTAGATGTTAAAAGAACTTACCTACTATACATAAACAGATTTCATTTCCCAACATTTTTCTTAATTCCTTAACCCAGTTTTTTACCTGCATAAAGAATAGAGATAAGTTTATTTTCTCTTGATATACTACTACTGGTTTGGGCACTGCAGAACCGACCTATTTCCTTCATTAACTGTTCACCCTAATCTTGAAACAGACATGTTTAGAGCAATATAGATTGACCAAATATTCTTTGTATTGCTGAAAAAGAGCCACGTGCAGATGATTTTAGTTCACAGTTGAAACTTAGAACAAAGTGACTTGTATAAAATGGTTCAGTTACTCCAGAAATTGAACTTGCATTCATATTAGTCCCGTTCCAAAGAACAAGTTCATTACATTGACCACTTTAGGGCAGGCATGAGATCTTCAGCCACAGGAACATACTAACACATCAGAAGTGGTTCCTTAAAGGTAGAAGTACCTGAACCAAGTTTTTCAGATTAGATTATAACAGATGTTTGTTTCCTAAAGGAACAGACGAATGTTGAGTCAGCTGGCACTAAGGTGTGTTATTAAGTTTGCTGTCATGCTTTGAAGTTGGATGGTCACTGCATTAACTTGGAGATGCTATTGTAAGGGAGTTTAAGCTGTGAAGAGAGGCAACCACTTCAAGGACCTAAAAATAGTTAGGATACACGATACATAGGTAGTTATGCAGTAACTTCTGCAAATTAGCCTTTCATCTTACTTCTGAGAAGTAACTTAAGTGTCTTGAGATGACAGCGTTTTCACTAAGCATGGCTCAGCATGAAAAGGCCCGAGTTGAACTCGTACTCACAAGTCACAGCTCTACAGATAGGGCCCAATCCTGTCAGCACAAAGTGCTTCACTTGCCCAAATCAGACTGTTTAAGTTGCCTATTCTGCTGGGGAACCATATCCTGATACTACTTGCAACACTGCTAGCCCAAGCCTAGCCAATACAACCATGATTTCTTACTCCTCTACACAGAAGTCCTACTATTTTTACCACAATCTAATCAGGTCCAGACTCACCTAAGGAAGTGTCAGTAGCTTTCAGCTGGAACAACAATACAGTAGCACCAGTTTGACACAAGACTGGATAAAAAGTCATCTGCCCTGACCTGATCAATTGATTCTGCAGTAAAACAGTTAACCATCGAATTTCAGATTAAATGAAGCCTTGGAAGTCTAAATACCTATTATTACTGAGAAAGTAACACTTCCAATGTCATGTATTGTAATTTCAGAGTTCGGATCTGTCAAAGGTCACACCACTTAGTATCTTTTAGCAATTTGATTTATACAGTAGAAATCAGTACTGTATATTATCGCAAGAGTGCCACTTTACATTTATAGCCTGCCACAGTTAACTCATACTTTATTTCTCTAGTGTTCTTTGAATAACCCTACTAGACCTTTATTAAGAGTAGACTTCAGAAAATATTAAGGTGTACACTTTCATTACATGGTCTGAATTTGCAAGTATAACAGAAGATTTGCACGTGGCAAAGTCAGATACCAATCCTGTAATTCAGGCAAATTAAGCACAGATGCCATTGCTGAAACAGAAGATACCCGTGTATGCACTCATATCACAGATCCCCTCTCAGTTTACATCTTACATAGAGGTAAAAGTCTCTCCAGTACCTTCTGAAAAGAATCTTCATCTGTTATATCATATACTAGAATAGCGCCATTAGAATCTCTGTAGTAGATCGGCCCCAATGCATGAAATCGTTCTTGACCAGCTGTATCCTGCATTTAAAATACTCTTGTTAGCATGGAAGACTAAACAAACACGTCAAGAGATTCCAAGTACTTCAAAATTTTACTTTATTACAAAGTCCCTAACATTTGAGTTCTATCAAGCAAGTACTTTTTCAGGAAAGCATTTGTTTAACCAAGAGGGGAGAGGTGATGCACAGTGGGGAGGACAGCGTAGGAAAGCAAACATACCCATATTGCAAGGTTTACTCTTTTCCCGCCAATATTTAGCTTCTTTGTAAGAAAAGATGCCTGGAAAACAAAACAGAGTTCGATTTTTTACACACAAGTGTCTCATTTGACTTCAGATTTATTTACTAATAAAAACATCTGAATCAACAGAAGACAGATTCCTCAATCCAAATACTCCTCAAGCCAGAAGGCTGGGTCAATACTAAGCCAATTAGTCATTCTACTACAGTTTGCCAGAAGTCTATTCTAAATAAATTTGCCTTAAGCTAGTTATTTCCTGCATCTTTTAGCTGTTTTGTGAATGATTTAGGAAGGATACAAGGGTTGGGCGTGAGGAGTTTCAATTCAGAACGCTGCTAAATCTAAGCTGAGCTTAACATTTCATGACAGTACACAAAGGAACCAGCCTAAATGCCTAGATTTACAGATTGCAAGAATTCACAAAGTAGTTCACTACTAGTGAATTACCAGAACAAAATAAAAGGGTTTGAGTTTATAGCCAAGGTTAACTTCTGTCTTTTTCCTGAGTTATACTCAGTTTTCCTTTCACCTCAGTGTGCAGTCAGCTATCAAGCGCTCAGCGGTATCTTGAGATACATTCATCACAGATTATTTTAGGCTGGCCTGCAGCATCTCAACACAAGGTCTCTGCATGAGAGCACGGAGCAGGCATTGAGCTGACTAAAAATCACGTGGATGTGGGAAGGGAAAGTGTCATCAGTCAGGTCAGCTGCTTGAACCAGGCTGCTGCTTAACTGCATAAGCAACCAGTACCTGCACAGAAGACCACAGGAGTTCAATTTACACCAGCCTCAGCTGCTGTGAAAATACCTTTCTGGTGTGCTGCCTGTGTTAAACTAACCCAAGTCAGCTCCTAGAGCAGCTCCTGTTCTGCTGCTTCTCTGGCATCGGCAGGACTGAAGAGGAGATGATTCAGTAATATTTTCTGGAAAATATTCTCTTCTTTTCTGAGAGAAGTTCGCTGCAAAGCTTTCCACAAAGCGTGACGAACAGAGCAGATCCAGAGAGAAGACAGCCCGCAGGGAAGAGGAACACCCAGAAACCTTCCCACCAGCAGGTAGAAAAGAACGATCCCTGTGACCGCTGGCTGCAACATACCTAGCGATTCCTGCTGCCCTTCCGGTCTACAGTAAGGTGGCGTACGTCAACTTCAGGAAACTCCAGGCAGCGTGTTTGAAGTACTTAACGCCAGCCAACTTGCAACAAACAGGTTAACAGCAGCATAGCAAGTCTTACACATCCGGCAAGCTTCAGTGGATTTTCAGGCAAATCCAAAGTACTGCACAAGTTATTTTACGGCTTTCACCCAGCTGTCCCTAAAGATTGTATGATCAGCGTCAAGTCTTCCTACAAGTTTGTTCTACAGCATCACAGCCTAAAAGCTGTACGCTCAGATGAGAGTTCAGAAGTTTCAACACACCAACACTTGGACCACATTAAGAGAAGCTATGGGTGAGGCACGCTGAATCAAGCTTACTTGCCAATATGCTATTTATCTGCTGTACTCAGCACTTGACACTGTACTGTAAATCTCAGAGGAAAAGCTCTTCAGGGCACTGTTGGCTTTTGTCACCATAATGAAAAGTCAATTCTGGTTAGTTGATGCAAGTTTCACAGAAACACTTGAGAACCACACTTCTGGGCCTCTGGACCAAAATGAAGAAAACTCTAACTGAAACAGGAGTTATATTTAACACAGAACACAGTATTCATAAGGTTATGTCATCGGGGCCTCAGACATTGGCCTAATCAGGGTAATTGTGCTATTAATTGTCTGACATATCCAATATTGAAGTGGGTTTCTCACCATAGATAAAAATATGTTTTTTTGTTTGTTTTGTAGTAACCTGTCCTTCAGGTCACTACAGCTTTTGATACAAATACTGCCTTTTAACACTAAGAGTGAGGTATGTCCTCTCCTGTACACCCAAGTATTAGAAGGCCAGTACATTCAGGTCAGCAGTCTTTTTGTGTCTCCTACAAGAAGTGACAGGAGGCAGAAGCAAGGACATTTAGGATTGGCTACTGCACTTGCTCTCTGTATTAAAACTTGATGAATTTGTACTTTTTAAGATTTAGTTCAATAAGATCTTACCTCTTTGGCTAGGGATCTATCCTAGATCAGGTATCCTGATTACAAGCAAGTTTGTATAAAAAGCTTGCTTGATAACAACACTGGAACCTGGTATTGGAAGTGGCTGGAGTTAATAACGAGCAGAAAGCTTTGAGCATACTGTGAGAAACTGTCAATACTATATTACACTTGAAATGCTTAATTCCTCAGTGTTCATATACTGTTAGCAGGCCCTGTTCTTGAATTAATTGGTATGGATAAGTCTGGCGTAATTAGCACCAGTTAAGTGCATTTTAAAGCCACAGTGGTGCACCCTCTAAGACCAAACAGCAGATAACCAACTGTTTAAATAAAACTCCCCCCACTCAAGTTCCAGTTGTCTCATGAAGAGTGAGGTTATTTCTCTTCAGTAAGTTTCTCTTCTGAAGTTAGAGAGCAAAAAGCTCATCAAGTGACTGGCAGGACATGGCAGTGTTTAGAAATCTAGGGGAGTGGGGGGTCCCACATGTAAAGAAGAGCCTTAACTATAAGTTTAAGGCAGCGAGCTCCAAATCCAACCTAGTTTAGAAAGAAAAAGCGTTGCTGCCAAGAGCATCATAGCCTTTTAAAGCAATGCAGTCCAGACAGCATTAGATAATCACACAAAGAAGAGGACTTGACATTTGTTCTAGTCTCTTGAGACTTCACTAAATTGAGTACGAGAGAGTTAAGTGTCAGTCACAACTCGATTTACAATCAGTAATTCCTTTCCATATTCATTACTATGGCAATTCGTTTTTGCTAGGACTTTCGAAAAAACACAAGTGTACGGGTTCTCAGTTAACTCAAAGATAAGTAATCTCAAACAGCTCTTTGAAGTACGCTACTAATTTGGGTATTTTGACTCCAGTGTCTTATGACTGGTCTGAAGAATACTTATGTACTTAGAAGAAAAGGATAATGCAATTACAAGAGCTAAAATACCATTTTCTTTACATGTCTGCAGAAAATCTTCCCTTTCCTTTCATTCTTTTTTAAGAGCTCAGTTCCACATGTGCGTCAGGCCCCGTTGAGAGGGGATAAAAGGGCCTGAAGAGAACGCAAAGAAGATCCAGCTGGAAAAGATTCTCTCGAAAAAAATAGGAGGTGTACATCACCCACCCCTTGACTGCTTTATCACCAGGCACATAAACATCACATACAGCACTGAGCCGCCCTGTATTGCTTTCTTCCATGCTATCAACATCCAAGACAACTCTGCCAGGTCAGGCAGGTCCCCCAAAGCAACGCAGATCACTCTGTATGATTAGCATCACCACTCGAGCGGCTCTCTCGGGTTGGGTACTTGGCAGCCCTCCAAATGTTTGAGAGATCAGTACACAAAAGTTATATTTATCCTGAGCAATTAACAGACAGCATCCACCCAAATTTTAAAAGGACGGTTTGACAGTAGGTTTTGTTGTTATTGTTAGAATATTTCCAGTGTATTTCACCTGGCATCAGTTTACAGCTTAGGTACATCCCAAGAGGAGAGCACCGACCTCAGTATTTTGATCCATGGGAACCAACTCTAGCTGTCCCACCAGGTCTGACAGCAGGTTACACATTATCATTATTTCCTGTAAAAAAAAGACCCTAACCTTTCCTGCTTCAGCTTTTTTCACATTATTCTGGGTACATTTTTCTTCAGCAAACCAGTAGCAACTTTAATTTCAGTTTGCAGGTCACTGATATCTTAAGTGCACGACTTCAAGCTAACAAAACTTCAGCAACATGTCCCAGCAGCCTCCTAATCTCGATATAAGGAAGTCCCAGGTCACCGTTTCCCTCTCGACAGTGTTTAGGGAAGGGGGGGGGGGAGGGGGGGAACCACTCCCTTTCACTAAAAACGTCCTTACCAGAAGAGAAGAAAGTCACCTTTGTGTGTGTACACACATAAACCTCACAATAGAGTAACACCGGTGTTAGAATTCAGGTAGGAAAACAGAGATGTACGTTTAGGTGATCTGCGCTGTAAAGATCTGCGCTGCCCAACGTGGCTTCCTGTGCTCTCCCATCACTGGGGTGACGCAGCAGGAAGCACAGGGCAACCTCTCCAAAGCACTTTTCAAAGGCCTCAACACTTTTCTGGTGCAAAAAGGTTGGCGTGAGGTTCAACAGCACTTGCACACCCCTTACAACTCCCACACCACCCCCAGCTAAATCAGATTACTGTGGATTGAGGCCCTCATCCCACTGACCAGCAAGATTTACAGGCAGCTCATCACCGTGGCTCCTTTGCTGCATCAGGAGCCAAGTATTTTTTTTAATTTTGGCTTCATTGGAACAAAAGTCATTTGCTGCAATACTTTGAACTGATGCCATGAAACGAAGCCACTTTACCAGATTAAGCCCTTAATCGAAAAAATAAGGAGCTCTCAGAAAAAAGTGTCACTTGGTTGTTTTATCAGTTTCTCCATAGTTTGTTTTTCAAGGGATGTTTTAATTTGGTAGCGAAAGGAGGTACTAAACCTTCCTTCTACAACTCTGAGATGCAGGAAAACAAAAACAAGGCAGATTATACTTGACAAGCGCACGTTACATACAGTACGATTAAACAGCAGCTGACACTGCATTTTCCAATCAATAAGACGCGTGTGGCTAAGGAGGTTCAGAACAGAGAAGCAGAGAACAGAAGGGTGAGTTGAGATGTATAATGCAGTTAAAATAGACTGTTAGCAACCAGAAACCTAGCCGCAGCAAAGGGACAAAATTTCAGGATCGCATGTGAGCATGTGTTCCTATTCCTTTACAAACATTCTCCTGCCACATAAACAGGGAAAGACTACAGCTCTCAGGCTGTAGCATCTGGAGAGGACATTTTAGGGTCAACATTTTGGGCCCATTTGGAGTTCCGTATCATGACATCTCTGACCCAATTCACTTTCTGCTTCTAATTTCAGGCTTTCTGCTACAGCAGAGCTACACCCCATGACAAACTACTCTTTCCACCCAGAATTCAGCAACACACAATCGCTTGCAGTGCACTTTAAATACAATTGTTTGCTCGACACTAGGCTTCAGGCAGTGTAACAGCACAGAGTACAACTGCACCCCTGCCACCTACGAGCCACTAACCATTCCTGTAGCACAGCAAATGTTAGGCACCTCCATAGCAATCAGATCTACAATTAGCTTGACATAAACATAAACACCTTGTCACGCCTAGTAACCCTAACAATAGATGCATCCAACAGCTGAGTATGAACTTGAAAATGTTTTTAGCTATTTATAACAAAAATGGAGTGACAGTATCTGTTGGAGAAACATTTACTATGCTGTTTTCAGTGCATCTCTCATGCTTCCTTTGTTTTAAGGGAAAGTTTCACCCTTAAATACTTCTGAGACACCCAGACCACAAGAATTTTCCCCTAGATGTGCACGAATAGCACACAACTACGCAGAGGCTCTCTTCTGGCACCACCTACTATTTATTCTGTCTTGCACAGGAGAAATTCAAAACCCACCACTGGCCCACGTGGTGGCAGGGTTTGTTTGTTTCTTTATTTGCAAGAAAAGCGTATTAAGCATAGCATATGAAAGATGGAGTGCTACACATCCATAACTGGCAAAAAAAGATGCTGTGTAGCTGGCGTAACTGCAAGTGAAGAGGAATCATAGAATATCCCGAGTTGGAAGGGACCCATAAGGATCATTGAGTCCAGCTCCCGGCACCACCCAGGCCTACCCAAAATTTTAGACCCTGTGACTAAGAGCACAGTCCAAACGCTTCTTAAATTTGGACAGGCTTGGTGCAGTGACTAGGATAAGTGAGCAGAGAGCCCAAAAGATACATGTGGATTGTACAATCCATGACACGAAGTTTAAAAACACATTTTCCATGTATAAAATAAAATAAAATGTATGGATATTGCAATGTGGCACACACACCACTCAGTACGAGGGGATGATAAAAAACATCGCTTTGGAGCGGACACCGTCGCACGTCTGTAAGCGGAGCATCATTTCTCGGTTGTTTATAAGTTGGCTGACAGAGAGCCAGGCCAAAACTCAGGGAGACACGGTGACGTGCAGGTAAGCCTTATGGACCTCCTCAGTCAGCGATCCATAAGCCTTCACCTCCGAGGGCCTTTTGCGAGGGCTGCCCCTTCCAGATGCAGATATTTTGGCAACTCCAGCGTCGGGATGTCGGGATCCGAGGGCACGACGACGGCTGCAGCTACCAGGCACGCAGCACGCACGAACCACTTAGTCATCAGCCCACCGCCACCGCAACAGCCACCTCACCTCCAGCCCTGCCCGCACCCCCCCGACCCAACCACCCCAATTCCCCACGAATTCACCCCAAAAATCCCGCCCCGCCCCGCACCTGCAGGGTGGTGATGTGCTTGTCGTTGAACTTGTTCTCGCAGTAGCGCAGCACCAGCGACGTCTTCCCCACGCAGCCCTCGCCCAGCAGCACCACCTTGAAGGAGAAGCTGCGACCCCCGGCCGCCGCCGCCCCCGGGCCGGCCCCCGCCGCCGCCATGGGCGCCCCAACGCCGCCGCCTCACATCCACGGGCCGGGGGGCGGAACGCGGGGCGGGGCGGAACGCAGCAGGCGCCGCCGAGGTCCCCGGGGGGGAACCGGGCCGAGGGGACACCGACGGGCACGGGCCGACACCGTCCCCTCCCCGCGGCAGGCGGCCCCGCTGCCCCCTAATGGCGGCTCCTTCCTCCTACGTCACACGCCGCCCGGTCACGCGCGGCGCCGCCGCCAATGGGAGGGGCGGGAGGGGCGGCGGGGAGAGGCCGCGCCCACCGGGGAGCGGAGGGGAGGGGGTGGGGCGGAGCCGCCCGCGGGAGCGCGCGCAGGGGAGCGCGCAGCGGTGACAGGGCTCCCGCGGGTGGCCGCGGACGGGCCGTCGTAGTCCTTCAGGATCATGTGGTCCAACCACCCCCTGCCACCACTGTCACCACTGAGCCGTGTCCCTAAGCACCACGTCCAGCCTTCCCTTGAGCACCCCCAGGGACGGTGACTCCACCACCTCCCTGGGCAACCCGTCCCAGTGCCTGACTGCTCTTTCTGAGAAGAAATGTCTCCTAATTTCCAACCTGAACCTCCCCTGGCACAACTTGAGGCCATTCCCTCTAGTCCTATCGCTAGTTATCCGCAAGAAGAGGCCAACACCCAGCTCCCCACAGCTTCCTTTCAGGTAGCTGTAGAGAGCAATAAGGTCTCCCCTGAGCTTCTTCTGCTCCAGACTAAACAGCCCCAGCTCCCTCAGCCGCTCCTCAGTGTTACAAACATGGGGTTCGCTTCATCCCACCAAACTCCTGTGCCCCCATCCACATGGGCTGTTAGAATTTGTTTGCCAAAGCATCCCGTGATAAACTGCCTCAGAACTGAGATGTGGGAGTAGGGTGTGAAAGGGGCAAGAAAAGCATTCTGCAGAGCCCCGTGGCCGTAGGGGTGGTTTTCACACACCTAACGGTCAGGAGCTGGGTGACTGCCTTGTGAAATTCAATATTGCCCCTTAATTAAAAGCAATCTACACACACCAATCCAAACTACTGCAGCATGGCTTCTCAAGAAGTTCTCTTGTGATCAGTTATTTCAGCAAGTTACAATAAACACACTGTCTTCAGAGAATGGTTTGGGTTGGTGGTCTTTAAGGTCCTTTCCTAGATCCAACCCCCTGCCATGGGCAGGGACACCTCCCGCCAGACCAGGTTGCCCAAAGCCCCATCCAGCCTGGCCTTGAGCACCTCCAGGGATGGGGCATCCACAGCTTCTCTGGGCAGCCTGTGCCAGGGCCTCACCATGCTCTGAGGCAAGAAAATCTTGCTGGAACTGATACTGGCTTCTGCCAGTCATGCCTTCTGCGTACAGGCTGTAAATGTGACTGGCACACTAGCTATTCTTCTTTCAGGCTGAGCATATGAAGCAAGTAATATGGGGTTGGGGTCAGGGTTGCCAGAGACACTGGAAGCCAATGCTCGAGGCACAAGCTGCTCACAAGGCCCCACAGCTTGAGGCTTTCCTGGGTAACTGATGGCAAATGCATTTGCTGAGGTGCACGGCCACGTGTAAGGCTGTCCTGAAAACTGCTAGCGAAATCTTTCCTGTTCTTGCAGCTTTCGAGTGTTTTCAACAAAGCCAGGTTCTGTGTGCGTTCTTTGTAAAGACACAGGGTTAAACTGTTTTTTACTTTTCAGTTCTTCTTCAAATAGAAATAATTCATATATCAGTTACAACTTCTTGGTCAAAAGGGTGCTTTTGCATGGGTAATTCTTCATCAGTCTTCAGCCAAGTGTATGAATACCGAATGCTGTGATGGAACTACAGGCACTCTTTAGAGTGAGAGAGAATTCATCGATATTTAAATTGCCCCTTGCATCAGAGCCAAAGCTTTTAAAAGGGCTACAGGAGAGCCACCCTGCATGAAGTCCACATGCTGACTGTGCCTGACCATAACTGTGAGCATCGTTTTTCTAACACAGACCTAACAAAGCATCAGACACCAGCTGAAGCTTAATTCTGGCAGACTGAATTTCTCCAGCAATCCTCCGTGGTAGTGCACAGTCAGAAGTGCATCTTCCCACTGACAAAAAGCTGTTGCGAGTGACTACTGTGTTATATCATTCCTGTTTTCCTCTCTCTTGTCTGGAACCCATGATCATGGATCTTCTTGTATGGGAAGCCCTGTAATATCCAAAACTTAAGCCACCACTACTAAATGAAATTAAAAGGCTAATCTGGCTGAGCACAGAAAATTCTGTCTGAGCGACAAGAAGTGTCACATTTGACTGTAATTTGATGTGTATGACATTAAAGTCTGCAGGTTTAAATATCTGTGAGAGTTAACAAATTATTTTATTTTAGTAGTGTTAATTTAATTTGAGAAGCATTTACTTTATTTCACCGTATTCAAGAAGAAAATGTCTCTTCCATTTAATTTGGTGTGCTTCCTCTTTTTACATAGCTTCCTCAAATTACTTTCACAGACCTTCTGCTTTATTTTTTTAAAATATTGATCTTTTGGTAACATTTTTCACAGCTTTTAAATGAACTGGCTTTACAAGATAATCTATTTTGTAGCTATCTTATAGCCCCATATGTTTAGTCACTGCTCTTGAGATTCATCATGTTGGCTGCTGCAGAGGCCTGGCAGTCAATAGATCCGTTTGAGAACTGAGCTTGTTGCTAACTGGCATTGAGGTGACAACACTGTCGTGGCAGTTTTGTAGCAACACAGAATCAGACACAAGGCAGGGCTTTTGCAGCGTGAGCTCCAGGAAAACGAGTCCCGTGCACACTGAGGATGTAGCCACTAGCCCCTTAGCTTGGGGTTTCATTCACCCAGCTCCTGGACACCTGCACTGAGTTGGATAAATCCCTGCTCCATCTGTTTGAGGAGGAACGCCTGAGTGGCCTGGTGGCACATGCTTTTCCCCACAGCTTCAGTGAAACAACCGTTTCACCCAGGCAGTGACAGGTTCTGACAGAAATGAAAATGAAAGTCAACTGTGTCGCTGGCTACATCTGCAAGAAAAATGTCATTCGAGATGTATTTTGCAGAAAGAAACTACAATATCCTATATCTTATGATACCAAAACTAATTGCACCATTGTATCCATTGCCACTACCATTTATTGTGCTTGCTGAGGCTTTACACAAGGCTTTGCCTCTGAAAAAATAATCTCTGAATATGAAAATCATGTACTTCTTTTGGCTTGCGTTATTAGATCTCCTTATAAAATAGTAGATGTCTTAACTCCAGTGTAAAATAAAGTGCATTTAGTAGCTGTGCAAAGGACATTATACACTTACTGGTTGACCATACAAAACTGATTTCTGGGTTAATTATCAGTTTCATGTCAATACAAGGATGGCAGTTATTTTAAAGGTAACATCAATCTTGTATTGGCATTTTTTCCCTTGGGTAATATTTCTAAGCACAATGTGCCATAGTTGCAGTAAAGCGCTCCGATTTTATCAGGTTTACTTGGAAAAGAAAGACATTGTGAAATCTCAGCCAATTAATGTACAGTTTTATAAGATCAAATGGCTCTGTGAAACTCTGTAGATATCCATAAAGCAAGGAATAAGAACAGAAAAAAAAAAAAAACCTCATCATGAAGTTGGTAATATGGTCTCAATACTAGCAGAAAAGAAAGATGCTCAGAATGAAGTGCATGGATTTGTTTTTCTGACATGACTGATATGAACTTCCAGCATGGAAGGAGAGATAGTAAATGCTGCTCTACCAAACGGCTATCACAAGTAGCATCAAACTATCCATCAGAAATATTTGTAGGTATATTTATCTAGGGTAAAGTCCATACTTTGAGTTGCTTAAATCATGATAAGCACATTTTAAGAAATAACAATGTATTAAAAAGGTGCATTCTGCTCCAGAAAGAAAGATGACTATTCAGGTACCTAAGATGAAGAGTAAAGATGAAGGAGAAGAGTAAAGCGTATGAACCTGAGGAGAAAAGAACAATTCAGAAATAACGTTGACCCAGGAGGACTTTTTGGAACATATTTTACCCACTCAATGCTTATAGCCTCGGTGTACCCATAGTGAAGTACTTGACAGGTTCAGTAATGTGCTTGGAGCCTTGGCTCAGCACGAGACTTTTTTCTAATTTGTAAAGTAAAACATGGAATCTGATTTCTAGCTAAAAAATAAGACCTGCATAGGACAATGCTTTGTTTTGTTCTGTTTTCTTGTAGAGAAAAAGATTATGATTTCTTAAAAGATTAACTCTCCTTGTTGAAGAGGAATTGTCTGTAAATGTCATTCCTCCCAGGACAAGCAGTTCTGATTCCTTTGCCACTATCCATTATCTTTTCAATACATACACTGAGACACGTATGGCCATGCCAAATCCCACCCCCACATGGTTCTGATATCTTTTCAGGCTCTAACTACTCTGTCCAGTGTTTCTTCTTTTCCTGCTGTCTCTGGAGTGGGTGAGGGAGTGTAGGACTGAAAAGAAAGCAATCAGGTAAATGTTTTATTCATTCATTGCAATTCTGCTATTCCCCAGGAAAAAAAGAAAAGGAGAGTGAGTAACAGTCTGAGCTAACAATTAAGAGGAAGTAAAACTTTTTCCTCTGTTTCTCCCTCCTCTTTTTTAAGTTCTTCCTCTTATATTCATACCTAAATTTTTTCTCCACGTGCCTTGGTTTTGGAAAAATTGGCCATTATCTTAAATGTGCTTAGCTGACCAGAGTGGTTTTAAAGCCACCCATCCAAGTTGCTGCAGTTCTTGCTGTATTATTAATAATTGAGCTACCATAACAATAATTCTTGTGTTCTTTGACATTACTCAAAGCAATGTGTGGATGTGGATGTTTATTATAGGAAATAAAACATTCAAGATGTAACATGTACGTGAGAGAAATGTCATCCACAGGAATGCGTTTTGTCAGAACACCGTTAACTTCAGCCCAGATATTCCCAAAGTTGACTGAGTGTGACTATTCTCACACACCATTTAATTTCCCATAGGCCTTTAATATGAATTGAAATTATTCAGAACTTGCAGAAAAGGACATGGAGACAGAATCTAATGTGCTAGATTTTGGGGGGCTGAAGAGCAGCATATAACAGCAAGATTCCCTGGGACTCTAGGATATGGAAATTTCTCTTCATGACACATTGGAACAAATTGACTGGCATCCCACGGAAATTACACAGAATCTGAAAGAAATGAGGAAGAGACCAGTGGTGGTGTTTTAGTAATGCCTTTCGGTGCTAACCCACACTCAGTGGGTTCTTCAGTGGGGTTGTTCAGCCTGAGAGCGGCCCCGCTCCAGGAGGTTTGGCTGCGGGGTCAGGGCTCACACAGGGCCGGTGGCAGCCCCTTACATCTGGGGAGATGTCCCCAGGCAGCCCGGCCAGCCCCCAGCCCGTGGGCACCCTGAGATAGCAGAAAATACTCCATACAAATGGTTGGGGCCTCAGCTGCTGCCAATACAAGTTCAAAGGTTTCATTTGTGAGGGTTAGTCCTCCTGGTTGGCAACCAAGATGAAATCTGAAGAGGGTAGTGAGAGGATAAATACATTACAAATCCATCTACATTGCATTATATTTATATTAGCAGCCTGGGAAGTGAGCAAGAGGAATAAAAAAAAAATACCAATGAAAAGAAATGTGCTTTGAATAGTGTGTCTGAAGCTTGTGTGGGTATCTTGAATAGCTGGAATATAAAAATAATATGCTATAACCTATTTAACGAGTGTAAAGATAGTGGAAAAGTACTCATAGGACACTATTACTTCTTTTGAAGACGCTATAACTTGTGTCAGTATTATTAACAACTCGGAGAACCTTGAACGCACCATCTCAGCCAGGAAAAAGCAAGAAAAGGAAATTGCTGGGGATCTATAAAAGACCAGCAACCAAACAGAAAATGAGGTTGAATTTCTTCATAAAACTCGTCTGCATTCTGCTTGTATGAGGGAGGAGAAGGAGAGGAGATGGTGTAAAAGTCATATATTTTAAAAGTCTGTATTGGAGGACCAGGTGACTGGCTATGAACTATCAGATGAATTTCAGGAATGCCTCATCTTTCATTTCTTAAAACAAACAGTAGAGCATGCGGCATGTGGTAATCTTGTTTTGGACTCGATGCTTAAGAAGGATGATGGCATTGAAGATGTTTCCCTGGACATCAGGTACAGAAAAAGGAAAGGAAAAAAATATATATTCAGTTAGTACTAGGTAAAGAGCTAATTTCACAAAGCAAGAAAACTTTTTGCTTACAAAGGAAAGTGGAAGTCATAATTGGGACTCCTAAGAAGAGCTTGTAAGGCTAGAAAAATTCTAATGCCATAATTTAAAAAGAAAGATAAAAGTCAGCTTTCAGTAAATATCCCAAATGGATGAGCTGGAGCAGAAATAAAATTTAAAAGAGAGAGAGAGAGGGAGAGGGAGAAGGAGAGGGAGAGGGATTGAAGGCAGGAGAAGTAGAAAGCAGGTAATAGTCATTTTAGACAGTGACAGGCAGAATATGAGCAGGACAGCTAAACAGTAGAGGGGAAACCCGCTGCTTTTAAAGTCAATAGATTTTGAAACTTCATAGGAACAAAAGCAAATAGCTCCCTCGCCCAGAAGTACATTTACAAGATATGCATTATAAAAGTGTTAAGAAGGAAAAGAAAAAAAAAATAAGGCAAAAATAAGCAGAAGTGCATATTCTAAATGTGTGCTGGTAGACCAGGGAAATTCCAGAGGAAGGCAGAACTGGTAAGCTCAAGTCAATATTAAAAACAAAAACAAACAAACAAAAAAAAAAAAAACAAAAAAAAAGGGACCCATGTAATTATCAGCTACCTAGAATAATATCAGTCCTTGCCTTGTTTTTAAGGACTGCCTTGTTTAAACAACCTTGCCAATGTTTTCAAATGCAGAAGGCCAGCACAGCTGTTGGCAGGTCTGCATAAACTTCACGGGGAGTGTAAGGGATGAAACTTTCCACCAGCGTAACTGGCTGCTGCAGGGTACAGCGGAAGATGGGGAAGTCAGGGGCACCATAGGTTCCCTCGTGCTCTGTGGTCAGCAAGGGTGATGCTGGGGCTGGGCTGGGTGAGACCCTGCAGCGTGCTGACTGCACATCAGTCAGAGCGGTAATAGGAGAAGAAAGGCTTTGTACTTTCTGGATGATCAGCCAGTAAATTCTCCTAAAGGTCCTATCCAGGGAACGGAAACCTGGAAAGGAAGGGTGGATGCTGACAGTTCCTCAGGGACATCCTAAGGCTCACTTGTCTCGGTGCTACTGAGCTGCAGTCAAGCAGTGATAATTGCACAGGTGAGGAAGGGAAAGAGCTCCTCTGACAAAACCAGTCTGGTTTGGATCATGGGAAGCTTAATTAATCAACAACACATCTTCATCCAAATCATCATCACCATAACAATAACCAGCCAGTTCAGAGACCAACTCTTTGGCAACAATAATTGCCTATTGCACAGAAGCTTGTCCTGCCTTTTGTACACACACAGACCCTGACTCATCCCTCCTCATCATGGCATTCATATCTTCGGCTGCGGGGAGGAGCAGGTGACGACAAGGAAAAAAGTAATGAATGGCGAACAATTACATGAAGCAGCGGAATATTATGTGTGCCAGTCAACAAATTCTGATGGAAAAATAGGGCTGGTCAGACAAACCTGCAATGAGATTACAGACTCGGCTGTTAGAAGATAATTACGTAGCTTTATTAACTTTAAAACTGCTTGACTTGGCACCATGTGTTAATGATCAGAATGAAAATTACTTCATAAAGCAATAAAGCACAAATTCAGTGCATCAGTAGCTGATTGGGAACTTCAAAGTAGCTGTCACTGGGACAATTGTCTTTGAAAGCTGATGTTTCCTCTGGGGTTCTTTGGGGTTCCTAAATTTTCTGGGAAGTGAATATAAAATTGCTGCAAATCAAGCGTGATGTGGTGCTGTCAGTGTGATAAGAATCAGGCTGTCAGCTGCATGACAAGCTATCTCCTGGAAAGTAGGAACATTGTAAAGGATGTAAGAGTGACAACTCCTAGGCAACATAAAGAGTACGAGTGTCAAAACCTAACAAGCATCTCAATGTATGACTGCAGCAAAAGGATGATGGTAATTCCTGGATATGAAACAAAAGAATATTGGAGATAATATTATCTCTATATATAGCACTGCTAAAACTGATACTGGATTTTGGCATGTAGCATAAAAATAAGGCAGAGAACAGGAAAGAGCTCACTTCGGCCTGTGCATTCATGCCGTATCAAGGACAGGCACAAGGGAAGAACTTGGATTCCCACTATCAAGTGGGAAACAAGCCAGACAAATACAGATTCAAAATGAATCAAAAGTTTTTAAACCAGGAAGAACTACCAAGCGAAGCAAGAAATTCCTTATTTCCTGACAGCTTTGCATGAACTTGTGGGGAGCTTACTGGCATGACTTTGGCCAGATAAAGGTTGTGTTTCAGGCAGTCACCACAATTCACAGGAGGCTGATAGTCTCTGGCAGCTGTGAAACTTATAAAATTATGTTTTAACACCATATTCAGCATATTTATTGCTGAAATAAAGATAGTCAAAATTATTAATGGCCCAAGTAAGTATCCTACCTTACTAAAATGTTGTGCATTCATCTAAGACTTCTACAGTTTGGAGGGAAAAAAATGCATTCTAAACATATTCTTTATGGAAATAAGTGGAGCAATCCTAGGAATACGGTATATGGTTTAAATTGAAGCAGTTTATCCTAAAGCAGCCTTCAAAACAAGGAATAAAACAGCTAAGGCATTTTAATAATATAATTCAATCACTACCACTGATTTAAAAATAATTGTTGGACTCTGAAATACATTTCATTTTATATATCCTTTCCTTTGCAAAGTGTTCCTTACAGTGCTTTCAGTACAGATACTGGCTATGAACAAGTGAACGAGTAAGCAACAATAATTACATGCTCTCCTATCACTCCTGCTCAGTCCTGCATTTTAAAATATTGTATAAAAGGAAAGTGACCGGACACCAGGATTATTATCATATAAACTCTTAAAGAAAGTGCTTTTATTTCTGATAACTGATCAAATAAAGCAGAATCAGGCAGCCTTTTCCTTCCCCTCATCATTTCTTTCCTTAAAAATTTCTATTTTAAAGCCACTTCTTGTTGAAATTACACTCAGTAACCCAATTTGAAGACAGTCACATGGGCACAACGGAAAAAAAAAAAAAAAGGTGTAGTTCATCAAGGGCAATTACATATTACTGTCAGAAGAAAACATCCCATAAGAATAAACCTATCATCTTGCTTTGACCAATTAAATATTTTCTTTTAAAATGCAAAACCCCTTATTGTTAGAAATGGAGAGCTGTAGCGACAGAAATAATCGGTCTCGCTTTCTGTCTAGAAAAATGCCTAAATCTGGCTTTTCTCCCCAGGCCTGAAGCAGCTGACGCTGCAGGGTCCTAAGAGGGGTTTACGTGCATCACCTCAGCTCTGTAGGAAACCAGAAACCTGGATGACATGTTTCTGACATCCACATGGTAACAAGCGCTGCTCAGAGCCAGCGGCAGTGCTGTGTTTCTGGCCCAAATCCTCCACCCGTCCGTGAGGGAAAGCACTACAGCGAGCTGCTGGTACATTGCACGCCTGTCAGCACCGGGTTAAACAGCCCCTGGAGAGCAAGCACGGCAGTGTATGCAACTGTGTGTGTGTATATATGTCTCTATATATGTGTATATAATGTTCTATAGTATGCATATATGTTACACACATAAAAGGTGAGATTAAAGTAAGGATTAACCCCATTACAGTCATTCAAATAACAACATACAGTTCTTCAAGTGGGAAGCCCTTTGGAGAGAGATTGCCTGTATCAAGCAGTTTCTTGTTAATTGGTAAAAAACACAGCTGGTGGCCTTGGCCCAGTGGCCGGGGCAGAGCAGGGGCAGCAGGGGGGCTGTGGTGGGCACACACAAGGCTCCACCTGCCCCCTGCTCTGCGGGAGCGGGCCTGGGACCATATCCCCACCAGGACGGGGCTTCCATGGCCTGCTCAGGCCTGAACTAAAGCCGCAGAGAGCAGGCCTGGAGCCACAGGTCACAGCTCCTTGTGCTGGAGATGTAAAATATTTCACTACCCCAACAAAGATGAAGTTGCAGATATGAGACTGTCACAGTTTCCAGTGCTGATTTTCTGTGTTCTCATTTGGGAGTCATATTTTATTTTAAGCCTATAGTAATTGCCCTAATACCATTATTACAAAACAACTCTCAAGCCAAGTTGAGGTCTTAGGCCTCACCCAGTTGGTTCATATACAGCTTTCCAAGGACAAATGATGCAAATCTTCGATGTTTCTTTTTCTGGACAGCTGCTCACTTGGCAGCTTTGGAGGAAGATTCGAGACTTTGTAGGCTCATGGGAATTTCATAGGAAAAATGTGGGGTGATGAACCCCCAAACAGCCCCAGTGGTTCTCGTTGAATGATCACTTCTGGAAGAGTTGCCCTCCTTAACCTGACAGTAATGCTAATGATATTGTACCATTAAGACATGTAGTTTGTAGGTGAATTTATACACAAGTCTGAGGTGGCAGTTGCTTCTGGACTTACACGTAGAAGAACACTTTTCATCATACAAAATTCATCATTCCCTTAAAAAAGTAGTCCTCTGAATCACAACGATAAATAAAAGTTTTACAGAAGAAGCAACTAGGAAAGCGAGCAAGTTTTGTTAAAAATATATTTTATCTTTTCTAGATTGCACTACTTCCAGAAAATGACAGCAAGCAAGGAACTCACTTTTTATCTGGGATCCTCTGATTTCCATCATCTGAACCTCTATATGAATCTATATGGAGGAGTAAAGCAGTTTATGCAAGATATTAGTTATATGTACTTCAGAAGAAGTGACTAGTAAGACAATTGGTCTTACTAAGAACAGTGGTTCCTCTGCGAACTATATATATATATATATATCTATTAATGACTGAATCCGTGGTTAGGGATTCTCTGCAGTGTTTTTGTGAGTTTTTTCTCCCCTTTTGGAGACACTGATGGCTACAAGACATATTGCTGTGTTCATTTAAAACAACAACAACAAACACACACAGATTTATTAACAGATTTCTTACAAACAATGGCATTTGCCAACTACAACAGCCAAGATCCATCATTAAAACTTTAAAAAAGAACAGCCCTCTGTGGGAAAGCAATGGATGTTCCAAGTCATCTTTACAAGCACTGATTCAAAATATAATTGCATCCTTGGTTAATACATTTTTTTCCATGAGTACAGGGGTGGGAGCTGGTTAAGTGTTACTGAACAGAACATGCTACAAATAAACCCTGAAGAAGGGACAGAAGGTGTGTGTGTGTTTCTAACACCCATTAACTTTTTAGCAATGAGGGCGTCAGTCCTATTGTGAATTGGCCAAAAGGACTTTTTCTTTGCTGCCACTGCCTGCTTCAAGTGAGGGAGCAGGCCCCACTGTTTCACAGCCCACCAGGCGTGGTGGGACCCCAGTCTGCTCTGCTCAGTAGGTGTTGCAGGCAGGTAACAAAAGGCTGTTTGCTGCAAGCTAGAGGAAAATCAAACAGATGTTATTCACTTTGAATTATATGCTGCTTCTGCAGAGTGAAAAATGGGTATCAGCATCACGTTAAAATCCCATACGTTTTCACAGAATAACCTTTGCTGGCTGAATGGACCCAGCTACTTAACAGCTTCACCTGGAAGGCACAGGGATCATGGCTACTATGATTAATACAAATAAAACTGTTTTCTTGATGGTTTGTAATCAAGCTGTTTGCAGCTTGTTCATTCATTCAGAATAGTCATACCAGTTCAAACAGGGGCTGAAGAAACCCTAAACAACTAATGGATACTTACCCATGCAAATAACATGTTCTGTTTCAAGACTTCACGTTCTTACTTCTCCACGGGGGTTATTGCAGCCTCCTTCTCCCTTCTAGCCTCCTTCAAAGAACCCAGCAGCTGCAGAGTGTTGTTTTGAGTAGTGTTGCTTCCAGGTCTCCAGCACACACTTAGTTACTTCATATTCCACCTCTCTCTGATATCTGGGTTCCCCTTGTGGACGTTTTCAGCTCAATAATGTGTGCTACATACTGCATGCTTTGCTTTTCCAACTGGGAGAAAAACTGTAGAGTATTATGGGGAGCGTCAGCTAGCCTGAGCGTGCACACCATACGGCCTCATATGGCTACCTCTGTGTGTAGGCAGTTTTTAGCAGAAGCCTATCTTTTTTTTTTCCCAGTGGAAATATTTTAGGATTCAGCTTCTTGCTGAAAAACATCATAAAAAATGTATGTGAAAAATGTTTTTTCCTCTTCTCATCAAATATTTTTATCCCAGAGAGTAAAAAAATGAAAGCATTTTCTGACAAATTCAAATTCTCACATATAGTAAGTGCTATTTGCTTGTTCAATAGGTTGCAGTGATCCAGAACACCAGAACCAAGCGTTGGTATTTTCTCATTTGTTTGTTTGTTCTGTTTGTTTGTTTAAATACTTGAGTGGCTCAAGAAAAGTGCTTCACCATACCTGCATTTATGGGTGATGTTTGATGTATAATTACCAGCAGATCAGACTTGCAGAAAGGTATAAAATTGCTGGGAGTGCCCCAGAAAGAATTTCACTCTATTTTATTCACTAAGCTTATCTGGAATGTCCCTACGCTCTCTACTGGATATCTTTGTACCTGTTTCTATCCCAACTTTTATGCTAGGAGATGTATTAGCACAATTGTGCAAATACTATTACACTACGCTGGCTTTACAGCGCTACAGCCATGAGGACAGTGTAACCTGATTAAGAAGCGTTTCCTGATTTGGATACATCAAATGATGCTCACTGAATTTGAAAAAAGAAGGCTCTCTATTCTGAAACTGGGCATTTTATTATAAATATAGCATTATAATTATTTTTAGGCCACTACACCTACCCCTGTAGTTTAGATATGTTTCTTAGCATCTCTAATGTACTCATCAGAGTGAATGGAAATGACTTCTTTACACACTGACTGTTGTCCCTTCCCTTTCTTTAATCATTGCCTGACTGCTCTTTAATGATGGGTGGTCTCCTCCATCCTCACTTCTTCAGGCTCAGCCCAGTTGTCTTAAGCAATAATTCTTCTCCCACTACTTTTGCTTTCTTTTTTGGACAGCCATGGCAGAGAGAGATCTAAAAGCAGTGGAGCAGTGATTGGAAGGAGAAATGAGGGTGAGAGGTGGCAGTACTCAAGTTTCTGTCATCAGATACGATGACTCAATGCACTGGCATTTCTGAAGCAAGAGGGGCCAAGCATTGTCTACATATTTTTGTTGTTAGAATGGGCTTGTTGTAAAGGTAATTCAGTTCTTCAAGTGGCTGTCATTTTTTGGTGGGGCTTTAACCCACCTGATTCAGCTGTGCTTTGTACAACTGCCCAGGAGGAATTCAGTGGGTGACTGCGGAAGGAAAGGCTGACAGCCCACACTGCTCACTTTCAGCTCGTGTGTGTAGACAGTGCAGTGTAGCTTGGTTTTGTGTTGCCTGTTTTGTGCCTTCTTATCTTATGCAGTGGCAACAGAGAGTTTAAATGGTGAGACTTTCTTGTCTACCTTGTCTATGTAAGGACAGCTGCAAGGGAAATGCTGTGAGCCTCCAAGGGAGATGTGGATAAGTCTAGGTTCAGTCATCATCTTTGCCTTTCAGGTGGTGAAAGCATGATAGGAGTTTTAAAAAGCTGGATAGCAGGCACCTCTGAGCTGGCAGCTCTATGAGGTCTCACCTCTTAGCTCCTGGACTCCTCAGATGTGCACCATTGATTAAACTAATGACAGGAACTCTAAAATTTCAGGAAATTCAGCCTGTAACTCACGTGAGTTAAGACATTTCCACTGTGTGCAAGTCAACTCCTAATTGTCCAGGCCAGTTCTCATGTTGATTCTTCCTTCGAGGCGTCTAGCGCTGGCCAGTGTCCAGTAGGGATGCTGAGGCTCCTGCTCTGATCTGAAGGTACATTGTGTTCCTAGAAAGGTATCTCTGCTTGCACTTGACAAAGGAATGATACAAGATCCCGGAATGCAAGGAAGGGACATGCAGTACTTTCACATGGCTGTGTCACGGGAACTACAGGCTACAAGCAGGTGCCTAGAAGCCTCAGGCTCCGTTTGGTAGATCCCTACTTCATTTTCATACAGGGCAGGTGTTGCTAGTGTTGAAGGAAGAGAAGGGAGGGGTTAGAGAATTGTCCTCCTTCAGCAGAGGCATTCTCAAGAAAGGTCTGAAGCTATAGGTGATGACTGGTTTTCTACTCCTCTTTGCGCTGAGTGGTAATTTTGAATTCTCCAGAGAAAGATGAGCAATTTCTTGGACTCTGTTTTTCCCACGGTCTATTAGCATCATAAGGGAAGATGTGAAGGAAATAATCTATCGGTATAAACAGCTTGTTTAAAAGATGAAGGCTGAAATTACCTGCCCATCTAAACTGAGCGTTTCCTTGGGGAAACATAAAACAATCACTTACGTACCTCACCAAAATGACAAGGTCTCTCTGATGCCAAAAGTACGCTATGATATTGGTCACTCTCCACACATTTTTATGCTCTGTTCTGTGAGAACAGTTTTCTCTGACCAAAGGTCGACCAGACCTTCTTGTCTTGGTGGCAGCAATGTTTGTACCTACAAAACGAGAGCCTTGGGAGCAGCACTACAAAGGGTTGCAGATTGTGGGTCTGAACAGAGCAGGAACCTGAGCTGTAAAAAAAAAAAAAAAGGGTTCTGGAAAACTGGAAGGTTTGTGATTTTGGTATAGCAATAAAGGGAAAAAAAATGTTTCATGGACATTTTCAGGCTTTTGTTTTTATAAACCAAGGTAGCTGGTGTCTAAAGGTTAACACAAGAAAGAGGATGACTGGTTCTTAGGTAATTTCTTAATTTCATTAAAGTTTCTCTCGCTGGTTGTCAACTTTGATCTAAGTTTCTGTGCAAAATATGGGAACTTTACCAGCAGATAAAACCATCAAACATCTCTGAAGTGTGGCGGAATGAAGCTACAGCATAACCTCCAGCGCAGAACAGGTGAGGAGAAAGAAATCCTCACATCAATGCAGCCAAATTGTCCCAGGTTACATCCCAGGTTACATGCCTACTGCCTCTGTGCAATTTATACAAGAGGATCCTTGGCTGGAGGAGGCTGCCCTGCGTAAGGGAACACGGTGCTTGTCTGTGCAAGGGGATTTCTCCACTGCCTCTTTGCAGCCTAAATATGTCACTGATGGATGTATTCAGGCAGCCACCTGTGAGCTTCTGCTTTCAGGTGCCTGAAAACCTGAGCCTTTAGGACCTGAGGCCGGTAGACTTCACTGGTAGTTCATCACGGATGGAGACGATTCACAGCACCTGTTATCCTTCTGATCTGAATTGCCCTTTGAAAAAGAGGAATCATCAGGTGTGAACAGACCTTTTTTATGGCCCTGAGCAGTCTTGTCCAGGCCCTCCACAGTCCGCCTACGGCCCAGGAGCACAGCTCCAGCCTGGGCACCCAAACCTCATCGGAGTTGCCCCAGGGGTGCCTGTGCTCTGTTCCCTGCTGTCCTGCCCACCGACCGGTCTGGCTGGGTGGACTTGAGACCCGTGGGTAGGTAGCCCTGCCCATCTCCAGCCCTGTCGGGTGGTCTGTGCCTGAAGTCTGACTGACATTGCAGCCTAATTGCTAGCCCTGTCTCTGTCCGTTCCTCACTGGACTCCCTGGGCACTGACCAGGCAACCTGGCCCACAAAGCTCCGAACTCCCAGTTCAGGCAGGGATAAAACCCATTTGCAACAGAGTTCAAAGAATTCACGGAGTGAATAACTCCGTTGAGTGATAGCTCTCTTCTTGGTAATGGAAAAACATTGTGATGAAAAAAATCGTGCACAATGGAGGACAGGATGAGCTACAGTAGCGGGGCAGAGTGCCTTTGCATGGCCGTCTGAAAATGACGAGCTTACTGGTAAACCACAGACTTGTGAGATGCTAAGGATAAGCCCAAACTTGCTGCTTATCATGAAATTCACTTTGCTGTAACCTGGATGGCCCATGGGGTGAGGGGAAGTGGTGGAGCTCAGCCAGCCGTTCCCGCAGGCCTCTCCCACCGCCAGGCAAACCCAGGTGCCTCAGGAGGTGACGCTGCAGGGGTGGCGGGTGTCTTGCTGGAGGAGCAGAGCAGGACGGACACTTCCGAGTGTCAGGCAGTGCCAGGGTTTTCGGTGGGATATAGAGCAGAAATTTTGGCTGCCTTTGTTGTTTAATTAGGTGACGAGACATTTCACAGGACTGCATAAATGCATGTTCATGTCGGTTGTCTGCCACATGACTCCTATGTGGGTAAATGGCCATGCTTATGCACAACCAACCTCCACCAATTTCAGTGAGAACTTTTTCTCTCACAAACAAGGCCACCGTGTTGGGAATTGCTGCTCATTCAGATGCATTTCTAGTCCCATCAAAGTGGTCAGTACAGAAAGTTCACAGACCAGCAAGCTAAAAGGTACTATTGCCATCGAGTAGTCCAACCTCCCGTCTGCTCTACTTGTGGCATCCTCTCCGACTCATTCTCATATGATTAGGGGCTTATCTTTTAGACAGGTATTCAAGTCACGGTTTCAGCCTTCTATCGGGGTAGTTGTAATCGCTCTCTAACAGCCCATTTCACCTGGAGAACTTTCTGTTGTCTTCAACACGGATTGCTTTAGCACTGTATAATTCAAAGGAATTTTACTACGCCCAGTTTCTGGGTGCAGCAGTTTAAAATATCCTACCACATTCGTTTCTTTAAAACTTCCTTTGAAGACTATCAAAATGCTTTTTCTGACACAGAAAATAAACTCCAGGGCAAGGAGGATGCGTAGTGATGGCAGTAATAATGCCATCATTTTGAATTATTTATTTTATATTTGAGGATTAAACACAATTCAGCAAAGTTAAAACCAATTGACTCAGTCCTGCAACTGTGCGAGGACTTCACGAACTTGACTGACAGGAGCAGGGCACATCTCTGGGCGGTGAGGCTGGGGACCACGCAGTCCAACAAGGCTCTTCAGAGCCCATTTAACAAGAGCACACCCCTTGGTGTGCTCCCTTCAGCAGGACTGCTCTCTTGCTTAAAATTAACCACGTGCTCGGGCATTTTGCTAGATCACGTCTCGCTGCTCTTCTCTCTGCAGGGCCAAATCCTGATGAGCCAGAGCTGTGCTGGGGTGCCCGTCGCTGCTGACCTTGGCGGAGTCAGACCAAGAGTTTGACCTTGGCAAAAAGTTGTTCAAACTCTGTGGTGAAAACAAGGCAAAGGAAAATCAGCCTGCTGAAAACTTTGACCAGCCCGTGACACTTCCAGCTAAGACTGCTTTATCGTGGTATAGATAAAAGTGCTCTCACTGCTGTGGGAAGTCTTTACAAGAAGTACTAAGCAGGCCGTTCCTTATTCAGGACAGGATAATGTGAGTGTAGGTGGCTTGGCAAAGCAAATTTTCTTTTCTGCTTTTCAGCTTTCACATCAAAAATACGGAAGGCAACTAACTCTAGGTGCTTTTGGGTAGAGAAGCAAAATAATTGTGGTGTGGACGTGTCTCTGTTGATATGGTCTCAGGCAGGACCAATGCCTGGGCTGTATATCAAGATGCTGAGCTGATGCTTTGGGATTGCCTTCAGATGTAAAGGTGTCTCTCTGCATTAAACTCCTGCCCAAGAGAGGTTATCTCAACACTCCTCTGTAACCTCAGGGCAGAAGAGAAGCTCAGCTTTCTGCAACCTTCATCCCCAGCAGTCAGCTTTATGTTTCACTTTTCCCTCAACCTGGATGCCAAGGGAGACCTTATAAGCCCCAGGGGACATTGGATCACATTTTTATATAGCTATTTGCACTAGCAAGGAAAAAATAATTGCACAAACCAGACCAGTTCTGTGCCACGCACAGAAATGTAAACACTAACGTTGTACCAGCTGCTCTGAAGAGAGCCACTGTTCTGTGGTTCCTCTCATTCACATTCATGAGGATTAAAGAATAGCTGCAGACTGCAGTCCAGGAGGAGCTAGAGCAGAAATCAGAGAAAGAGATAAAGGAAACAGGAATGAAGGAAACTGAATTCTTCAGATAATGTCAGAAAATAAACAGGAAAGGATATGTTTCTTATGCTGCAGACATTTAACAGTCTAAAAAAAAAAAAAAACAAAACAACAACAACAACAAAAAAAACTGTAATGATGACAGTGCAAAGAGCTAGTGAAAACAAGCCCCAAAAGACAAACATACAGGTGCTGGTTTTGGACTTGTAAATTCCAAGAAGACGCGGGTGTAGGCTGATACATATTCATTGCCATCACTATCATTTTTCTCTCACTTTCTTGCTCAAATATCAAAGCAGAGCTGCCAGTGCATAGAGGCATCATTAAAATGAATTTAAGAGACATCACAGATTTAACAGTAATTTTCAATAACTTTAATTCCATTTAATCTCTAAAAAATAGTTTTGGCTTACATTTCTAATATTCTCTTCTTGGACAAGAATATGAGTAACCTTTAAACAAAACGTTATCCTCGTACTGGTGAGTAGAAAAATACTCATCTGCAATGCACTTTCTCCTTCATGTGAAACGGATTATAACAAAGCTTTTAAACAGCAGGATTTTAACTTCAGTAAATGGCTGGTCCTCAAAGAGAACCTTCTCAGCGGTTTTAATTTTTGAAAATTAGAGGTGTCAAAAAGCAGTCCTGTATGTGCCTATTAACTCTAGTGGTATTTTACTGTTATGCTACGTATAAATATCAGCAACAGCCAATGGCTAACACTCTTCAGGGCATTGTTTAAATGCTGAATATCAACATAAACAGGCACCTACTGGAATCCAGGCTGCCGTTAAATGATATGTTCATTTGTGTTCCTTCACAGGACATAAGCTGTTGCATTCAGCCACTGCATTCAGCCGTTCCTTCTTTTCAGTTTGGCCACTTGCAAAGTTCGTAAAGCACTTGCTGTTCTGTAATGGGAGATACTGGCTTGGGAGCATCAGTAACTTATTTTTTAGCATAAGTATCGAGAGTAAAGCATGGTAGTTTTAATCTTTTCAATAGAAGCAGTATTTGCAAAAATCTCAACAAAGTGGTAGGGTAACAACACTGCCCTCTTACTGTGAAAATAATCATGAATTAAGTGAAAAAAACTGAGATACAATATCTCTTTCACTCTACATGTGCCAAATATCAGGAGTGAAATATAACCTATTGGCCGTGAAAATACCGAAATTCTCTAATTACTAAGAAATTTGTGGTAAAAGTCACTAGGCTGAGTTGGGGAACATTGGAGTTAAGCCCTTGTGTATTTTCTGAATGAGGACTTTGTTCTCATCCTGAAGATGCAATTGCAGGCTCAGTCAAGCCATGCACTGTGCAAGTCCGAGTTTCTGAGGTTGCATTTAGGGCCGGAGGCAGGAGAACAGTTTGCCTAAAAAATGCGATTTAAGAGCACAAGTCCATGAACTGGAGCACACTGTCACCAAGCCAGAGCTTGCAGTCTAACGCAAAAACATCTGCAAGGAAGTACTGGGCAAAGCACGGCACCCTGCATCTTCAAAAATACACACATGTTTCTCCTCGCCTCTCTCCTCCTGATTTTGTTGCACATGAAGAACGAAGACAGTTCCTTATGTAGATCATCAGTAAGTGAAGATAGATAGATGAACAGCAGTTCCCCGTTGCAGGAAAGAATCAACATCCATAGTAAAAGACTGGATTCACAAGAGATAAGAAAAGGCATCTGAGCTTAAAATCTGTATTACATTCTTATTTCAGGTGAATTCTGAAACCAAGTGAAAAGGTGTTAATCAACTCCAAACCTATCTGAATCTGGTGTCTTACTGACAAATCTATAGGCAAGCCAGCATGAGAATATTTTTGTTAGTTTAACTTTAAACTCAACAGTAAAATAGATTAAAATATGTTTCCGCTTTGTCTGGTGATAAAGGTTTGGGGCGTTTTTTTATCCCCTGGCATAACTAGATTAACGCAGAACTGCACAGACCTTGACTGCAATGCTTATGTGTTTTCTTACAGTGCCTACCAAAAGACACAGGACTTCCCAAATCCCAGCGCTGCATTACACTCATGCCTGTTAGGAGGCCCTTAATGCGACAAGAGGATGCAGGTACCTGTTGGGAGCAGCACACCCCGAGGCACCTGGCAGTTTAGGGCAGGCTCGGAGCAGACTGACACGACTGCTGCTTTGGAAGAACATTGGATCGCAGCAGCTTTCAACGGTGGGATGATTTCAGGATGTAGGACGTCAACAAACGGAATAACGGAGCATCAGGACAAGGAGCAGCGGTCACAAAGAAATCGGGGTGACAGGGCTCATCTCTTTTCTAGCACTGGGGCCAACCCTGCGGGATCGTTGTAGCAAGGGCCCATCAGCAGGGAGCGACAGAGCACAGCCACTGCTGTTGCCCCACTGACTGCTCCCAGCCCAGTATTAGTAAGAAGCGTTATGTATACAATGTCAGTCCTTAGGGCTGACGTGAGTTTTTATGAAGCTCTTTTGCCTTCAGAGCTTTGCAGCTAGGGCTGCAGTTGCGAAGTCTTTACGAAACCAGTCACTGGTTATGAGAGGATATTAACCAGTGAGCACCAGAAGACTTCAGCTCTTACTCTTGCTTGCTTTCTACTGACATTCTCTCTAATTGCAGAATGCATTAATACTTTCTTAAACTGCTGCCATCCTTGCTAGTGGCGTGGGTTTGAACCTCCAAGTCTAATTTTGATGGTGATCACATAGCGGTGTTTAGTTCTGCTTTATGTTTGTTTGAACAAAGCCACAAAAAAAGCAGCCAACAGAAAAGAATAATAATAAACAAAAAAGGTGGCAAACGAGTTACACAGGGCTTCACAGGTTGTTCTGCAAGTCCAACCAGGTAGCTCCCAGGGACTAGCAGTTGTTTTCAGACTGGTAGCGTTCCCCTTTCTAAAACCCCTTCCCTCAACCCAGGTCTGACTGGTTCTCCCACATTTCAGCTAAATCCAGAATTTTGTCCTCAGCCAGCCACTTGGTTAGGATCCATCACTTGCTGCTCCAGGATGATGGATCCCAGGGCAACACAGAGCAAACAACCCTGCCAGAAGGTGTGTTAAAGGAGGGTATGCTTGTTCTAAAGATATTTTCAAAGTGATAATGTGTATGACATTACTACTTCGTATTATCAGTCACATGGCAAGTTTCCCGATCTCACAGGAAAGCAGAGCACCACAGCTATCCAGCTCGCTGTGTTTCAAAGAAAACTGAGGCTTAGTTCTTGGTCGTACTGGCAAGGTATTCATACTGACCCAATTCCTCCTGGGGGGTGAAGTTCAAGAAAAGCTACTGAATAAATGCTGTCCTGCTGGAATTTGCTTTGCTTTGACGCGGAGTTTGACAGACCTGGGAGTACCTAAGCATAAGATGCCATCTGCCTGACAGCTTTATTTCCACAATGCTGTTATTTCATTTGGGACTTGCAATAGTTACTGAAGGTGGCTCTGTCCTTGGGAGCACCGTAGGGCCCCACACAGTCTGGGTGAATTCATGTACCTGCTCTTATTTAAACACCACAACAGGCCAGTAATTCTGAAAACTGCACAGCCCCTCCGCCCCCCACCCACCAAAACAAGTATTTAAATGGAGAGGGATTATCCAGTTATGGTAACTTTTGGTACCCTACAGTAACCAAGCCTCAGTGAGACCTGGCTAAAGATTTCTCACATACGAAATGATTGCAAGATGTTATTTATTAAAAGTAAATTAAGCCATAAACATACTTTTACTTGAACTTCTAACACATCTAAAAATCAAGCAAAGAATGAGGACCAACGTTTCATAATTCAGTTAAAAAAATCAAGTGTATCCTCTCTCTGGATCTTGGTGCCACTTCAATATGAAAGGAAATTTAGTGACAGTTATCTCATATACTAAAGGTACCAATAGCTCTGAAGCAAAACAAACACTCAGGTGTTTTTAATTTCTTTGGTTTTATCCCAGCTCCTCCTCATTTTCCCTTTTACTTCCTACATGTTCTTTCTCTCCTGGTATCACATGGACAGGCAGTAGTCCTGTGCTCCTTTCTCATCTCTGCAACTGCTCTTAGTGACACACATCAGTTCAGAAGCAGACAGTCAAATACTGTAACTTCCTTCCTGTAATATCTATTAAAAAAAAAAAAAAGTAATGAAATTTCCATAAGGTGTACCCCAGTCAATACAGTATACTCAGAGTTAACACTGTCCCTTTTAGAGTTCAATAGTGTTCAGATATTTCTAAATATTGCAAATTTAGGAGTGGAAATTTCATGAACAAGTCAGTGCCATCACTATGAAGATATGACAAATGTTAAATTCTCAATAATGGCCTTTGAAGGTCCTACCTGCAGTAGTTCATTTGGATCACAATAATTCATATGATAACAGATCAAAGCATTTCATGCTGCTGTGTTTTAAATTACAGATACCTTCCAACTGTGACTAGGCAGTTTTAAAATGAGACTCATATTAAATAGTAGTGAAAAGCAGACTAAGTCTACTTCAGTGTTTGATTTGAAAGCATACTTTGTTTCAGGAAACAAAATAATAAAAAATAAGACATTTAATTGAAAGCAAAAGTATCTTACAAAAAAAATTATATTTCTTAATTCTAGAAATCACAAAAGTATTAATAAAATCTTAAAAGACTGCTAATACAGCGTTTACATAGAAGCAGCATAAATCCAATCAGTGCATAAAAGTTTCCTGTCTTTACAGATTAAGTGCGTATGTTCCTTTTATAACCACGTACCTTCCCATAGGAACACTGGAATACATCAACCATACAATTTGTTCTTTTCAGAAAGCTTTCATAAGGTTGAAATCTCATCTATATCATTGGATAATACAATTAACAAGGTCCAATGATAAATTCTAGATTTCAAATGAATAAATTCAACATGAGAGGTGTTAAAATTTTTGAATATTCTTACAAAAGGTGACAGAATACATGAACCAAATCAATTTGGACAGGCAATATACGCATTTGTTAAAAATAAATAAATAAATCAGCTATTTAACAGAAATATTCATCTATCTCTGAAGATAAAAAGAAGTATCTTTTATACATTAATTGTACAGGCTCTACTTTCTGAATGTCTCCAGTTATTATGAGGGTATTCATAAAGTTTAAATATAATCTGTGCTGGCTAAATTACTTCTACATCTTATAATTAATGCTGAAAGATGGAATCATCTAATATAGCAGCCTGAGCACCAGAAGGTAAATTCCCCCTTTGAAATGCTTTGTCAGTAAGACTTTCCCCATTCACTATGAGGATAACATCTATAGCTTCTTTGATTGAGGCTATCACCTGTGAATAGCAACCCTGAACAAAATAGAAAAAACTTACACTGCTGAAAAAGAACTAAACAATATTGTTTGCTCAGAATGCTAAATATTATAAAGTAATTCTATGCTTACAGAAACAATGTTCATATTTATAAAAAGATGAATGTGAATGCAAAACTGTAATATTTAATGTTACATAATTTAATAAGTACCACATTACAACAGTGTTAACAATCTTCTTATATAGCATTAATTAAGAAATAAAAATTTCAAATAAACATGGTCAAATTTATTATTCTTACTGGAAAAACTAGTCATTTTTATTCTGAACTCAGTCTTTTGCTTCAAACATTATTATAGCATTATCATAGCATCACTTTTACCAACCCTCTTTTGAGGGAAGTGGAGATTGTATCAGGATACAAAATAGGCAACAAGGCTTAATTCTCTTCCTCCCCAAGTATTTCCTCAAAACCTTACATCCTGCAGATTATGGGAATTACTAAACCAAAATTCATCCATTTCACCCGTGTTACCACTGCATAAAGTTGCAGTGTATTTTATGCCTGGCTTGAACAGTTGCAGTGCTCTATCACACTGATAAATGTAGATTAGACAACTTCTATTTCCAGCTTCTTGCTCGTCCATAGAGAACACAGATGCCAACCCTTCAGCTCCATGACGATAAAAAAAGTGCTTCGCCTCATTTGGCAATGATCTACACCCACTTAAAGAGCAGCAAGAGCATATTGACAAAACCCCTCCTTTGCCTTGACAGATGGCTACTGCCATATGAAGCTTGGCTAAGTAAGTTGAGATGGAAAGTCCTTTGGCTCTCTCAAAGGTTCAGATCCCTCTCTTCAAGAGAGCTCAAAGAGCACTCTCAGGAGTCTTTAAGTAAGACTGAATACAACTGAACCAGAACACGCAGAAAGCCTTAAACCATTTCAACCTCTTGGCCAGAAACACCATGCCACACCAGGAAGCACCAGAGCAGTGAGTACAGAAGAAAAAAGATTTACTGCATTGTTGTCTAGTATAGGTTTTCCAGATATGTGCTTGGAGTCTTTTGTTTGGTGGTTGACAACCATGCCAGTGTTTTTGTCAAAACCTGGGAAAAGAAAAAGACTTCGTTATGAAAAGAAACTTAGCAAGCAAATGTGTGTAACCCCCTAGGTTCAGTTTACCACTGTGGTGCCAAACATCTGCGAGAAAATACACCAACAGACTGACCTGAATTAGTTAAATCTAATCAGTTCGCTAAATCTGGTAGATTCAAAGAACAGGACATACATGCAATGCTTTATGTTAGAAATTATTTCATTTGAGAAGCTGCGCTTCTACCAGGTCTACTGATCTCTTCACATAGCTCCACAACAAAGCAAGTTGGTTTTGGCTATTTCAAAAGAGCTACAGAAAAAAAAATCTTCAAAGCTTTATATTTTAGTCCTAACACTTGCTATGTTTTAGAAAGTCTCAAGTTTCCTTGAGAGAAAAGCTGGGACTACTTTTCATAAATATATACCACAAATTTACATATATTGTAGATTCAGAGCATAAACACATAGAACAGTAACAGCAAGCCTTTACACTAGCTTGCTATTTACAAAATAGGTATAATCTCAGTTTGGCAACATAGGAAAATCTGGATCTAATTCTGCCTAGCTGCTGAAGCAAAGTTCTCATGTGTGTGTGGCAGAGACGAACTTTCTCTTAGGAACAGTAGCAACTACAGACTATTACATAAACTGAATCTGTGAAGATTACAAATACATAAAACTTTGACAGAAGAGATAGGCAGCACTGGCATATTTAAAAAAAATAATAATAATTTATTTTAAACTTGCTCTTTTCCAGCTTTCAGAGTCCAGAGCTTCACTTCCATCCACACACATTTAAAGTATTTTAAATGTTTTTGAAAAGATTTTTAAAAAACCTCAACAGTTCCACAGTTCTTTGTTAGCACTGCCATATTTATGTATTTTTTCAAGATGCTGCAGAGAGACTGGAGTACTTTTTATGAAAGGACATTGAATTTGGTTGGGGAAAGTGGGTTAAAATAAAGAGGGACACATAAGCTAACAAAGTGCACAACCATGAACAGCACTTTTTCATCTATATTACAGTATGTACACCATAGCACGTATGTGTGTATGGTATATATCCTCCAGCTTATGAATTTGGAAAATTTGTGGAACTTGCACACTGCCCCTGCTGCAGCTCAAAAAATAAGTTGCTGAGCATGCGAAAATATCTGAAGTGAAGAAGAAATAGATGCTGACAAATGCAGCCATGCATTAGCTGGGTTTACCACATTCTCATAATGCATCTGCCTCATTAGAAGAATGAGACATTGCCTGAGTGCTTAAATGTTCCCTCCTTAGCACAGAAGTATATAAAATTCCTCAAATGGTTGAGCATTCCATTTTGTTTTGGACTTTCCGGGATCTACAAATAATAGAGCATAAAAACTGCTGGAAAGCCAAATCCACAGTCAGTAGTTTGCAGTTCTCACTGTGATGGTAGGCTTCAACGGGCTTCTGTCTCTCAGACAGTTCATCTCCAAACTCAAACCCTGACTTCTAACAAGAAGTATATTGACAGTAAAATCTGAAAACTTAAATTCTCTCTGTAAAACAGTTGATGAAAAAAAAGTGTCGAATATAGTCTTTAAACAATTTTTAAACGTAGGGCTTAGCCTGAAGGTTGCCTGTATTTATTGTTCATTCACAACGATCCTAAAGATCAATGAGTGAGTAAATACTGAAAATATTTATAGTCAACCAGACAACAATCTTTTTAAATGGACAATATTTTTTTTTATTATTTTTTAAATTAAAATCAGCTGGTCTGTGAAACACTTAACTTACAGGAAACAGTACTAAGCAGTGAAAAAAATAGAATGTAAAATACTGTGCACATCTTCTCGGAGCTCCTCTTATTTAATTCTTGAAGTTGACACTACCACTAAGTCTCTAGAGTAAGAAATGGAGACTCAGCAGTTACCAATTAGTCTGAGTGAATGGATAAAATTAAGCTGATGTTTTCTCTTATAAAAGGTTGCCATAATTAAATACATTGAAAAGGAGCAGGCAGTGATTGGTTTTTCCAAGGTAACATGTTGGAGATCTCTGGTCTCCTTCAGCTGTCAGCAATACAGTGATGTAAGATAAACAAACCAAAAAGTGCAAAAGGAAGAGGATGAAAGACACAAGGACCAACTGTCCTTGCTCTTGTTTTCATTACGGTGCCCATTACTTTGGCTCTCTGCGTCCTTTGTGATGCTAACTCTGTATTTTTCCCCACTTAAAAATTACCTCCTCAGCCATTCCTGACATTTAAGTCCATTTTTAGGTTACATTAGGAGAGGAAAAAAAAAAGAGTAAGATTCTTACCACTGTATTGCATTGTAGCTCCCAAATATGAATCAACAATTGATCCCAGCAAGCCAGCTGCTGCACCGAACACAACAATTGGCCATTGTGGCGCGGACACATCCAGATCACTCACGAAAATGAGCTGTGTTATGAAGTAGGCTGTTCCTACTGCCATGCCACCAAGCAAACTTGAGAGGAGGCCCACTAATGTAATTCCTCCATTAGTACCTAAAATCAAACAAAACCAAGCTGATTTACCAACTTTTTCTTGCAGACCTACATTTATTCAGATGTCTTATATGAAAACAAAACTATGCTCAGTCATATTTTCCTCTTTTATCCAAAGACTCTGCTACCACAGCTTTTATTTACAATTCCCACGAGATGCTGAGAAGTTTACCCTGTACCACTAGAGCCTGTGTATTAATATTACTTTCCAAGTCTCTAAGCATAGTTATCAAGAAATATTCACTAGCAATAAATTAAGTAAAACCAGATAGCAAACTTCACAGAGTCACCTGGTATTTGACTGCTGTTAATTTGGAGGGAAAAAAAATGCTCAAACGTAGAACTTGAGATGTGCATGCTATTAAAACAACGCCTCTCTCAAAAGTATACAAAGATGTATTTCACCAACACATTTAAAGGAAAGAGCAAAATCCCTAGAAAAGAAGATGAAAGCTTACTGAAAAAAAAGAACACTTATTATGAGAAAAAAAATGTCCACGCATTTACATCATGGCCCACAAGATCTAAAGCTGAGAACGACATGCCAGCAAGACTCAAAAAACACATAGTGCTTTAAGGCTGCAATGTCATCCACTCTGCAGGCCAGGTTTCACAGACAGAAGGTTCATTTTACGTACCCTTTGTAGTACATTAAGGGAAATGAGCAATTTAGTTAAGAAGGGAATTTTCTGTAGTGTCTGCATTATATATATATATTTTTTTTTTCTTCTATTGATTGAAATTTTAATGACTGAAAAATTCAGATAACTTGTAGTCTTTGCATTATCAGCAGTATAAAGGCTTCTAATAGTACCAGAGACAAGAAGTGACAGCATTCACTAAGGACGGTTTTAGCTCACAGGACGCTGTGTTGATGCATCTCACAGATGATATGCAGCAGAAACACAACCGAGTAAATCACAATTCACAGAATGCATTCCTGCTAACATTTTCTAATCTCAGATTCCAAATGTTTGCTTTTCTGAGGCTTTTTTTGAACTTTTCAAGTTGGATGCGTAACTCAAAACAATCAAGAAAATATTAAGACAAGAACATGTAAAACAGATAATTCCTCACCTACTGGAACTTTTTCCCAGGTTGTTATTAACCTTGGCTTGCTTTTACTCATAACACTACCAATCTCTGACGCCCACGTATCACCAGCAGAGCACGCCAAAGCTCCCAAAAGCGATAAGCACATCCATGATGCTGTGTATTGCTTTGAAAAGTCTATTGGAATTTCACCAGGTCCACTTTCTATCATATATAAGATAGCCAGCTCAGTAGGAACACCGCCATTACAAAATACTTGTAACCAATTCCTCTGTCCACCTAAAGTGACAAAAACCTAAATGTTAGTATTTTCAGACAACCCTGAAATGCAACAGCAGGAAGACATACAAAATTAAATTTAAAAAGACATTTTCAAAACAGAAAATATGTAACAATTTATATAATAGGGCGGAAGAAAAAGGTAAGTTGCTTGCTACATTCAGGGGGATAAGGGGATGAAATGACAGGAGCGTTCTCTTCTTTGGGTGTTGCATCTCTGACCCTTTGAAATAAAGGGGAATATGCAGTATTTACTCTTCACAAGGGATCTGACAAAATCAAGTGTTAGGGCTTACCTTCTTTGTATTCGGAATCTATTCGCTTCTTTATATCTTTTTTCCATTTAGTAAGCTTTGAAGAAGTAACAAAAAATACAAGCAAAGAAGTGAAGAAACTGTAATTTGCAACTGTAAGGATAAATCCAACCACCAGTCCTACAAAGAAAAAAAGAACATCTATGTAATGTTCTTCCATGTAACAACTTAATCTCTTTAGTATGATCGTCATGATAAGTGATTGTCATGATAAATCTGAGGTAAATATGCAGTAAGGGAATTACTGAAGCATCTAACACTTGTAGTGAGAACTCCAGAGACATCTTCACTGACATAAAACAGTTACTTTTATCATTTTCCTCCTAACTTTCAAAGCTAAATTGCTAATTTTATTGCTATTGCTAAAGCATATGACTCTTTCTGAAGATCTTCTGTTGCCACAAATCAGCAATACTGTGCAAAAGACAGAGCAACAGAGAAAAGCTGAAGGATATCTAACTGAAATTTACATACCCTGCCTCAAAGAATTTGATTCTTCGTACGAGAAGCATACAGACAGCTGTGGCAGCCTCTCTATCCCCAAGTCTATCTTCAGTTTGGGGATAAAACCTCTCCCCCCACACAAGGTCTTTGAGAAAAACAAAATAACCCTCCTCCATATCTTAACAGCTGCTACTTCTCCCTTCTGTTTTGTTTTCTTTTCTTTCTGTTATTTTCTTAAGTATTTGAGCTCCTAGATGTTTCTTTTTCTACCTCCTCCACAAGAGAGGTCTAACTCACTGCCCACTGCGTGATTTGAATTCTCCCTGACTGGAAGAAAATTAGCTGTGTGCAAAATGAATGCCACTATAAGCTGGCTAGCAGAGCTGTTACATTAAGAGATAAAAGCATAGCAGAGAACTTTTTTAGATCTAGAAAATGCTTCCTTGTAACTCACAAACAAAACAAGATTCGCAAGATGGGTGACACAGGTGGAAAGGATGCAAGGACTTGCTTCTTTCCACTGACCATCAATTCAACAACCACAAGACAAAGGTCAGTCACCTCACCCACGAGTCTTGCATCATATTTTAATGAACACTGACTGTTTTTTTTCTCTCGTGTGGTCAAGAAAAAACATTGCTGAAATGGTCATTGGCTTGAAGTGAAGAACACATTTAACTGTCTTCGTATTTGCAGGAGGCCAAAAATGCCTAGAACTGCTGATATTACAGAAAGAAGAACCGTGTTATCTTTGCTGGTTTCCTACCAGGCAGGTAAGGCTGCTGACATGGCTCAGTTTTAGGCCTTTTCCCTACCACTGCCTCTTTCATTTTATTATCTCTAGATATGTGAAACAAACTAAACCATGCAGATTTAACTGCGCACTGTACCTAAGTTCAAAACAATCTTGCAGATTTATATAAATCTAATGACAGTATTAATCAAATGTATTACAAACAGCAGCAAAAGTTAACTTGACTAAAGCATAATTAAAATCACTATAAATTCAAGGTACGTATGCTTATGTTTATTTTCTTATTATAATAGAACTAGGTAGGAATTTCTTAAAATAATATTATGTACAATAAAAAGGACCTTAATTCAGTTTATTAAGCATTTAATTTAATAACCTCAGAAGAAACATACCTCCCAATGCACCACTGTGATCAAGACTCTTCTTCTTAACACCCTGTGTAGCAATCAGTAGTGGAACTGTGACTGAAAAAAGCCAGCGCCACGGAGAAATTGGTCGTAAATTACCTGGTAATTTAAATAAAATGGTTACAGATCATCCTTATAAGCCTTTTTAATGCCTTTATATCTGAAAAGTATTTCTCACCTTGTATATATTTAAAATCTGATCTTAATAGAGATTGAACCTCCTTACCTTTCAAAAGAAAAGTATGTTTATGAATGGAAGACCAAAATACCTGTAATTATCTACTCCTTTTTTCATTCAGCCTTCACAGAAAAAAAGAAAATATATTAACTAAAATTAACAAATGGCAAATGTGTTAGAAATAGACATAGTGAGATTTTTCATTCTGAAAAGGACTAGTAAGCTCAAAAAAAATAACATTCAAACTGTTAAGACCAGCTGAAATCTGATTTGAATAAAACAGGTATGTTCAGATATTAGAAAAAAATATACCATGTAGAACTGAGTTTCAAATATGAATAAAATTCAAACTAAAATCACAGTTAACAAAACATTAGCATTCCTTTCACGTAAAGAAACTACAAAGCAACTTTTAGTAAACAAAATAGGTCAAGAGCTTCCCTCAAAGATCATGTTCACAGAATCACAGAATGGTTTAGGTTAGGAAGAACCTTAAAGACCATCAAATTCCAGCCCCCTGACATGGGACACCTCCCACCAGACCAGGTTGCCCAAAGCCCCATCCAGCCTGGCCCTGAACACTTCCAGGGATGGGGCATCCACAGCTGCTCTGGGCAGCCAGTGCCAGGGCCTCACCGCCCTCTGAGGGAAGAATTTCTTCTTAATGTCTAATCTAAATCTACCCTTCTTATTTTAAAGCTGTTACTCCCTGTCCTATCACTGCACTCCCTGACAAGGAGTCCCTCCCTAGCTTTCCTTGTAGGAAAAGGCCCCCTTTAGGTACAGGACTTGTTCTAATACATCCATCAGTCGTGTTATAACTTACTCACTTGTAACTCCATAACAAATCATATCTGTTAATGATGACGATGCTTTGTGTTGTTTTTTTTTTTGATCAAAGTTCAGCATATGTGAGAACAATACAGAGAATGAACACCACTGTCCGCAGTCACTAATGCTTTTTAGCACTTTTCTGCTATGAGAGGAAACTACCTTGCCTTTCCAGCAAAGCCAAATAGTAGGGATTTTAGGAAAAGTCATTATTGTTTATCAAAAGCTTTAGTCTGGTAGCTCTCAACAATGAAAAGCAAGCAACCTTCTACATCCCTTTTTTCATCATGTATGTATTCTGAAGTATTCCTAGGACGTACCTACTGTTATCATTTTGTTGTTTACATCATCAATATGAAATTTCCTCTGTGTTAATAGAAGGATTTCTACTTGGCTGACAGAAGACTCCAGATGTAGATTCACATCTATGCGTGGAGGAGACATCAGTGTTTACGTAAGCTATCTAGCAGCTTGTGTTTCTGTAGCTTTGTATTACTATCATTTCTATTTGTATGGAAATTTTACATATTCTGTAACATCTAAGTGCTTAGTTGAGCCACAGTGATGCTTTATGTCTTCTAATAAAACTAGCAGGAAACCCTGCCATTTATATAAACATTTCCTTTCCACACTAATTCTGTCCTGCTGGTCTATAAGCAAATCACCAGTTTATCACATCACCACTGATGATTTGTACTGACATTAGAACGGACGCTTAGATGTTTCGGCTCCTTTTACAGTAATAAAAAAGAAAATTCCTTTTTTGTTGCTACCCAAACCATTTTGTTCCACACTAAACCTGGCTGAAATCATAAAAACTAGCACACTGGATCCAGCCAAATTTCTGACTCAGAATCCCATTCTGTGATTTCCTATTCACATTCTTTCTGCCATTCATGACATATAGAGATGCCCTCTTTCTGTGATGAATTATAATTATGCATTCTTCTTCAAATGGATGCTGTTAACTGCCCTGGTCGTCTTTGTTCCTTGCTGATCCTGCTGTGGATGTTGTGAGATGGGATGAACACAGGTGTAGGCAGTACTCTTGTATGTGGAGACCCCATGAATTGACTATTATAAAATACTTACATTTTCTTCCTTACTAGCAATTTATTGATTTTTTTGGCAATGAAATGTGTGTCATTTAAAAAAAAAAAAAAAAAAGATGATAATATATTAAGTAACCTGGATGGTGTAATTGCCCTCCTCATCATTACCTGCTTGTACTGACTGAACCAGGCTACTGACCTCCTTCAGTCATGCAGCATATTAATTACAGACAGCTGTGGTGTAAAAATACATGTATTGGTTCTGCTGTTCTCTTCTTTTACTACTACCTGATCTCCTTTATCCACAGTAACCAGCTCTTGGGTCCTCCTCTCCCCCACAGCAGCGTATCTCAACAGGGAGAATTTACCTCTCTCAGAGCCTGCAAACACATCCATTACCTTTACGATGGGTGTTCTTATGACTTCATTAGCCATAGTTTTTTCATCAAAAGGGTTAGCTCTAGAAACTTTCAAAGAAAACTAGGAACACTAAAAATGGCAAAAGAACTGAAAAACTGAGCTTCTTTCAGCAAGCCTCAGGTTCCCCTGTTAAATCATGACTTCTATGGAAGAACAACAGATGCTATAAACGTTCTGGATCATCTGGCTACCTTTCCCTTAAATACACAAGTCTGGTGTTGCATAGTCTGATTTCTACCTAAACATTTATCCTCAAGTGAGCTTGGAGTTATCTACTGCAGTTCTCCCAATTCTGTCTCTGTTTCTCTAATCCATGGAATTTGGTTTAGCTGAGAATCATGAATGATTCAGACTTGTTCTTCTGTGCTTTGAGTAGTCCCTCTCTACTGCACATGCATGCGCACACAGCTTCTTCCCAACCTGGCAGCAGTATAGGCAACTGGTCTGGAGCCCTGCAGAGACTTGTTGAAAAACAAGCTGCATCCAACAGATTCATGTCTTGTACTACGTGTTTACTCTCAGAAGCCTCCGGTATTTTTTCTCTGAAGTCTCTAGACTAAACGTTTTCCACTTCTATGTTCCACTGTTTACTTTTCTCAATTTTATCTAGAAAAAAATCTCAGCAACACTGCAATCAAACGGTTACCACCAGTTTTGATCGTTGATTCATTAATGATATCACTTTCAATATCCTTACGATTAGTCATTCCTTAATGTACAGGAGTTGTTCTTTCATCTTTTAGCCCTTATTTTTGCAAGTGATTCATATTATTTATTTTATTAATTAATAATAATTAATTCATATTTAGTGACAAGAGAATTTCCCTAGCCTTGCACAGTACGTTCACATGAGGAATTGTCTTCTTTGTGGTGTGGTATATACAGCAGACTGAAAACATGTATTCATGCTAGGAGTTATCCTTCTTTTTCCAAGAGTTACTGTACCTCACTTGGTGGGGGAATCCTTTCTACTGGTTTGTGTTCTCTGACAGTAGCTGCAACAGAACTGTCACGTTACGGAAGTCTTGAGTTTTCACGTGAGTGGGGATTTTAGATTTACACGTTTTGCTAAACGAACAGCGCACATGAGTTTAGGGGTGGCAAAACTGACAACACATCTCTGTGCTTCTGTTTACTTTGTTTACAAGCCAACATAATTTAAACAAAATGAACTTCCTGTGCTGTGGCTATATTCAAGTATTTGACTGTAGCTTATTGTTTTTCCTCACAGAACAATTCATAATGCATTGCATTAAAATCTATCAATTCATTGCTTTCATAGAATCATATGAAAACAATTCTACATAATCACAGTTTCTGTATTTGAAAATAATACTGCGCTTTTGAAACTGAAGAGAAGAATTACTTCAGGCCTAGTATTAACATCTAAGCAAAAATGGCTCACCTGTTATCTTTGTTACACAGAAAATAAAGCCAGTTTAGAATGTTTTGAAGTATTTAACTGGAAAGTAATCAAAACATTTTACAAGAAAGGATTGCTTTTAATGATATTCTCCACTTGCAATTTTTAAATTTGAATACTTACACCACCAAGAGAGACTATTTGAACAACTCCCAAACAAAATAAAAATGGTTTTCAAAACTACAAATGGTTTACTTTTACAAACAAAATTAATTGAATAAAAAATACTTCAACATATTTTATTTTAAAGATACTTACTCATCAAATTATCTATATTTTTTCTTGAGTTTCCAGTTTGTCCCCTTTCTTAGTCATTCAAGTCATTATGATGTGAATTTAAAAGAGCTTGTAGAACAGGAAGACAATATCCCACTCAGCTGTCATATTCAATGTGATTCCATAAAGCACCAGTGTCCATAGCAACTTATCTTTTAAGGAGATGATTTATCATCAACATCCTAAACATACTTGTTTCCTTCTAAAATTCCAGCACACTCACTAAAATAAAAGCTATTAACAAAGTTAATAAAGGAGTTATTACTGTCCATTTAGAGGGTATATTATTTAAATCATAGGGTGACTCAATAAATCTACCGCCTTACCAGTAAGAACATAAATATATTAATATCACCTCATTTTTACTTAAATTTAAAAGACATACATTTCATTGGAAAAGATCTTAAAAGTACATATTTTAGAACATAAAAATTTGAAAGTATGAGAAGAGATGCTTGTTATGACAGTTAAAAAAAGTCTTCAATTTCTGCAGCCAGAGAGCCAAGAAAGCTTTTGATTATGTCCTGAACAACACAACTTGCTCTGATAGAATTTCACTTCCACAAAAATGACAAAGTCAGTAGGTGAAAGTGACAAGACTGCTGTCTAAAACACTGTCCCTTTCCATTCTTTTAATCTTGGTGCAAGGCTCTCAAAAATGTATCTTAAGCTGATGACTATCTCAGCAAGATTTCAAGTGAGTTTTGTTTAAAAAGCCCAGAAACTTATGAAAAGTAAAGTTAATTGTTGATGCAGCTTTTGAGCTAAAATAAAAAACATGAGAAATGTTTTGTCGTATCTGCTGTACAAATACATGACATCACAAATCTAGCATTAAACTGGGTCTCAATCTAATAGAATAAACATTTTGCAGAGGCACAGCAGCTTGTCTTGCTGGAAAGCTGAACATGATGGTTTTCAACAAGAATGCTTCCATCAGCAGTACCTCCAGCTTTGCTGCTATGCAGGCTCCTTGGTTCAAAGTAGGGCAAACGCATTTCACAGTGAAACGCTAGTCATTGCGAGCGCGAAGGTTCTCTAGATGAACAAACTTCTCTTCTGCGTCCTGGAAAATCTCTACAAAGAGGGGGATTTGTCTCTAGTCCCTTCCTTCCTATCAGTCCCTAGTCCTGATACAAGTGGTATCAGGGTTCTCCACTCTAACTCTGTCATGTTAGACAGCAAGGACCGGAATACCGTGATTAGTGGAAAAACTGAGAGAGCTATACCTGTAGACAGCAGATGCATAAATGGCATTATTAAAAGCATGCTTCAGAACAACTTGGTTACCTCAAAATGAAATTAACAAAACCTGTTTGTCAAGCCTGCTTCTTGCGTACCTTCTGTGTGTCTAGCATCTCTCCGCAAGCCAAAGAAGAACTGTCCAGATAATGTGGATTTAATGCTGTACCAGACCTAATAGCTACCCTAAAACCTGAAACACTAAAAAAAACTTGCACAGGGACATCCAACTGCTGCTACAAGAGTTAGTTTATGCTGGTGGTGTATTTATTCTAGCTCCTTTTGAATCCAAGGTGACACCAAGCACCTGGGCGTGCTCATGCTGCATCCCTGGGCAATCAGCAAAACTGCCGTGACACTGAAGCTTCTCCTGCATGAAATTAGCTGAGGTATTAAGGACGTGTGTTTACATGTCCTGGGGAAGCTGTTAAACTCTTCTAGGCTTGAACTGATGTTGCAGGCAGTAGTGCCGTGTTTACACACTGCTGTAAGAATGGTCCTAACAGAACAACAGATCACAGAAAGTACCAGCGTCCCTGTAACCCCACACAACAAATCCACGCACAGCCCGCTGGACTTGCTTAAATGGAACAGAGCTGACTGTGCATGCCCATGTAAAAGACTCCATGCATACATCCCTCTCTTCTTGCACTATTTCCCCTCTTTCTCTCTTCCTTGGCCCCGCAACTCTTCCTGCATGCCCTGTTCAAAGCCTGCAGGTACATTTTAGAAACTTTTCAGTAGGCCAGCGCTCTCCTCGTACACTATCACTGCTCTCCCTGACAGAGCAGGGTACCAGCTCCCGGCAGGACTCGAGCTGTCAGCTGTACCCAGGAGGGAGAGGGCTCTGCAGGTGCCTCTTCCAGGTCCCTGTGGGGACAGAAGGAGGAGAGCTCCGGGCCCCAGCCCGGGACGCAGCCTTTGGACTCACCGTAGTAGGTACTCGCAGTCATGGACACGATCCAGAAGGCCAGGGAGATACAGATGAGCAAGCTCAGGATGATGATGTTCGCCATCATCTTGAGGTACTCCTTGAAGAAATCCTCCTGGTAGCACGACATGGGGAGCCAGGAGGAGGCCGCCTGCAGGGGAAGCACAAGGCGCAGCGCATCAGCCACACCGCCGCCCCAACCGCCCCGCGGCCGCCGCTCGCCCCCGGCACCTACGGGCATGGCGGGGGGCTGCGCGGCACCACCGGCACGCCGGCGGCGGCGACCGGGCGGCGGCGATGGCCGCCCCCCGCCCGCCACACCGAGCGCGGCCAGCGCCGGAGCGACCCGACACGGCGCAGGCTCGGCGGCCGTGGAGGAGAGGGCAGGAACGAGCTGCGGGCGGCCTCCGCCCCGCCTTCCCCCTGCACCGCCCGGCCACGCCACCGACCTGCAGCCTGGGGCCGCGCGGGGGCTGCTGTGGGTCGGGCTCGGTGCGGCCTCGCTGCCAAAAAATCCTCGCGAGGAGGCGAGGGTCACTGCCGCGCTGTGCCGGCGGCACCCGCCGCGGCCATGGCGGCCATTTCCTCGCTCCCCGCCGGTCCCGGCGCAGGGCCGGCCTGCGCGGCCGTGTGCTCAGTCTGAGCGCGGTACGCCCCAACCCTGCCGTTCATCTACGTGTTAGATGAAAGAAACCTTTGTGAAATAAAAATCCACTTTGCTTCTTTGCGGAATAAAAACGGAGGGATGGCGGTTGATAAGGATGCGAGTATTTTGATGAGGTTTGAAACCTGGTGGAGTTCATTGCAAAGTTCATTAACGCAAGGAAGAGAGACTCGAAACACTACCCAAATTCAGCTTGGAATAAAAACAAGCCAAACCTGCCCATTAGCTTTTCTGAGGGCATGCCAGAATCGCTTGCAAAACACTTGACTATAAATAAAGAAGCTAACACAGTTATTAGAAGGACTCCACAGCTCCCTCTTCCACACCTAAGAGGCTTTGTCAACAAAGCACAGATGTGAAGCTCCAGAACTTTTCAAAACCCCTCCCTTTCTTTCCTTTAATGCTGCTACCTATGAAATAAGATTTTAAGCATCTCAGAAGAGAATTTTGAGGTAACATATTCAACACTTGTTCTGTGGAAAGCAGACTAAAAAACCTTAAAGCTTACAAATACCCGCACAGATGAGTCATTTCATGAACATCAATAACTTCAGGTGCTTATTTTCACAGAATTGAAACAGCAGCAGAATATTTAATCATTCACTGAGCGGCTGAGTAATAGGAAAAAGTTAATTAAAATATATTTTACACAGAACAGGTAGCACATTTAGTTACGGGCTTTGGTTGTCTTTGAGGAACAACAGAAGTTCTTAGGGTTGAAAAATCTAGTGAATAATCTTCATTTAAGATGTGATAGTTTACCTACGGGATTTAGGAGTATTTCTGGCTCATTAACACCTGATTCATCTTTGAGGCATGTTCTGTTGCTTTTCATTCAGCATCTGCAGTAAGTTTCTAACAGGATGAGCACACAGTCCAGCTTGTGGAGTCTTTTTCAACAAAAGCTTACAGTTTTGTGTTGTTATGAATGAAACATTCAGTTATCACTTAGGGCTTCTTCCTCAGATGTTGTCTAAACTAGTGACCACATTCTGTAAAGGCCTACAGATAGCTGATTTTATCTGAAGAGAAGTAGGCCCATTCCAGAGGCTAAACGCTTGGGTATTTACAGTGTATTGGCTGTAGGCAATTAGAGCCAAAACTTGGACCAGGTGCCTTGGACAAAGTTGAATAGACTTCATCTTTTTTTCTACTATATTTATTGATAATAATGACTGGGCACACCTGATTTTTCTCTGAATTAAAGATCCTGAAAAGATTAATACTAATGTAGTAGAATTGACTTTGGTATATCTAGTCTGCCATCTCACCTCTAAATTTTTCATTAAATCTCTATCTGAGATCTGGATTTGAAATCCTGGGATGAGTAGGCGAACTGCTTTGTAAGAACAGGACACCTTTTGAAGGATAACACCAATACAACATTGCTTAGATGCTCCTGCCATCTAAGTTAATGACTTTTGATCAGAGCAAGATCAACTCTATCTAGACTGGTGGCTGAACAAGTAGCTGCTTGTTTAGCTGTAACCAGCTCCCATAAATGCGTTCATTCAAACACACCGTTAACTGCAGTAATGCTTTATTCAATTTATTGCTTACGTTTTGTTTTCTAACCTGTTGTATTGGGCTTATGTGGCAAGGTTTTGGTAGTGGGGGGGCCGCAGGGGTGGCATCTGTGAGAAGAGTCCAGCAGTGGCCCCATGTTAGATGAGGGCCAGTTTCAGCTGGCTCCAAAAGGGACCTGACACTGGTCAGGGCTGAGCCATTAAGCAAAATTGACTGTGCCTCTGTGAAAGCTTATTTAAGTAAGGGAAAAAGTGCTGTGCAACAGCAGCTAGGAGGGAGGAGTGAGAACCAACCCTGCAGACCCCAAGGTCAGTGCAGCAGGAGGGCAGGAGGTGCTCCAGGCAGACAGCAGAAGTTCCCCTGCGGCCTGTGGAGAGGCCCCTGGTGGAGCAGGCTGTCCCCCTGCAGCCCATGGGTCCCACACGGAGCAGATCTCCACGCTGCAGCCCGTGGAGGAGCCCCCGGTGGAGCAGGTGGATGTGGCCTGGAGGAGGCTGCGGCCCATGGAGAGCCCCCGCAGGAGCAGGCCCCGGGCCGGAGCTGCAGCCCGTGGAGAGGAGCCCACGCAGGAGCAGGGGGTCTGGGGGGAGCTGCCGCCCGTGGGGGACCCGTGCTGGAGCAGTTTGCTCCTGGGGGATGGACCCTGTGGTACGGAGCCGTGTGGGAGCAGTTCTTGAAGAGCTGCTGCCTGTGGGCAGCCCCCACAGGCTCAGTTCGGGAAGGACGGCATCCCGTGGGAGGGACCCCACATGGAGCAGGGGCAGAGAGTGACCGAGAAGGAGCAGCGGAGATGAAGCATCATGGACTGACCGCAGCCCCCCGTTCCCCTGCACTGTTCAGGGGAGGAAGAGGGTGGATGGAGGGGGAAAGTGTTTTTAGTTTGCTTTTAGTTTCTCACTGTTCTCATCTGCTAACTATAGGCAATAAATTATAGTAATCTCCCTATGCTGAGTCTGTTTTGCCCATGACGGTAATTGTTGACTGATATCCCTGTCCTCATCTCAATCCTTGAGCCCCTTCCATCATATATTTTCTCCCCCTCTCCCTTTTAGGAGGGGGAGTGAGAAAGTGGTTGTGTTGGAGCTCAGCTGCCCAGCTGAGTAAAACCACCACATCTGTAAGAGACTGATGCTGGAATTTCTGATGGAGAAAAAAAGGTTCTTGCAGGAATCATACAGCCCTCGCTGATATCAGTGGGACTGTACCACTATGTGACCATGATGAATCACAACCCACTAGCTAATGCAAAGAGAAGGCATGTTTGCGGAGCTCTAAAGAACCCTTCATCTTCCTTCGTAGCTCCCATACCTGAGCTAAGAAGCACTCTTTAGACACATACCAGACAATTGCCCTTGCTTATTCACAGGCCTTGAATCTTGGCGTAAAGCCACAGCTGCTGCTGCTCTTGGAGTTTGCAATAGCAAGAAAAGCAAAACAGAATACAGCTCTCAATGCCTGGCACAGTAGAGGTGATTTCGGTTAGAAATTCTGTAACAACCATGGCATGAATAATGTTGACTTTTACTCCTATTTCAGCTCAGAGACATCTGTGTCATGTGGCCTTGTGCATCCCTCTTCCAGGGTTTTCAATCATATGAAACCTAGATAAGTTCCTGCAGTTGCTTAATATACGTTAAGTGTTAGGGCTAGAATGGAAAATGAAAGAAACCTGAAATTAGACTTCTATATTTGGAAACTGAAAGAAGTACGACATGTTTTTGAAAGTAACGAGTCTACAGCATTTACTGCTGTTGACCCAAATGCTATGTTTAAAGTCCTGTTTTCTAGATATTGCTCTTTGTTTTTACTAGGTCCTGCAATAAAAATAAATAAATAAAAATAATAAAAAAGCATTTTTAATGGGCAAAAGTTTTTTTTTTAAAAAATGTACATCTAGATGGTGACAATAATGTGAATTTAGAATTCACATACTTAAAATACCATTTTGAATCAGTTTCAAGTGTTAAGTCACATGTAATACATGCAATATGTACATTTCATAAACAATATTTACTTATATTTAAAGAAACATTCCCCATTCTTGCTTATATAGCTAAGAAGCTTGATAATTAAAAAATGGCAAATAACTGTTGCTTGAAAGCTTTTCACTACACTTTCCTATACAAATACATACTTGAAGTAAAAAAATCTGACAAGTTTTTTTTTAAAAAAAATCATTAGACTTATAAGCAACCCAGGTATTTAGATGAAGAGTTCCTTCTGACATTGTACCTAGGACTATAGGATGCAAAATACGACCAGCGCGGAGTCTAGAATTAAAAATAAGTATGGTAATTTAAAAGGACACAGGAATGTGAGGTGAGCGAAGGCAGCATGACAAACTGAAGATAATAGCATGCTAATGTACATAGCATGCTAATTAAAATTAACTCTTTCGCATTCATTCTTTTCCTAGGAATAAATTGGAATTTAGGTAATTTGCAGTAATATAGCATAAAATTTCCAAAGTTTCATGAAGATACTTTGAAGCAGCTTTACGTGCTGCTTTGCTTTTCTTCTACTTTTGTCTCTCTGGTATGGTACTCTCCATTTCTCTTCCCTGCTTAAACATTATTCATATTTGTGAGGACTCTGTTTTTGTAATGTTGTTCTTTTTTCTTAGTGGTATAAAATTAATAGAAAATGCTGATCTGACCATAGAATAATTCATTACACCTCCCGCAGTAGTCTTTTTTACAAGATAAATATTTTTTATAGTAGAGGAAGGATGAAAGAGAAAGGGAGCTAGCCACTGTTTTTTAGAAGCTGAACAGATTACATTATTAAAATTTTGTTTGGAGACAAATATTGTTTGTCTTATAGTTAATATGACAATGAATGCCAAGGAACCCCTTGGAAGATCTTGATTTTTACTACTTTATTTTTTAACAGCACAAAACCCCACCATATTTAGACATGAACTTTTATGCTTTAATTTCCTTGTTAACTCTCCACAAGATTTTCAATATATATTTTTACTTTCTGTTGTGTTTTTACTATATTTTAAGGGAACCATTTTCCTCCCCCTTTCCCTTTCAGGAGGGGGAGTGAGAGAGTGGTTGTGCTGGGGCTTACCTGCCCATCAGGGTAAATCCACCACAACTATACAAAAGAGATGTGGATGAATGAGGAAGGATCAGCAGAGTTTCAAGAAGGTGTTGAGAGCTGGCAGCTGAGGCAAATGCTCCCATGGCATCTGGCTCTCTGAAGCACTGAATGAATCCAGGGTGTTTGAGAGCTCTACCCCATTTGAGAGACTCCTATTGGCATGCGTTAGGTAAAAGCTGCAGGACTTTGAGGTGGTGCAGAGCACATCTGGGGTTAGATGTGTCAAGCCTTTGAGTACATTTGGAGCAAAACTGGGTGGCTAGGCTCCTCCAGGAAGAACCGATCTCATAGCAATGAAAACTGCTTTGAGAAATGAATGCCAGCATATGGTGGATGAGAACAGCCATGGGAATGGCTTCATAGCTCCCCTGTTCTCTATCACCTCGCTAGGTAGAGCATAGTCTCTGTTGACAGAATATTAACTATGCAAGGGAACAGGAGTGGCTGGCTTTTAGATTTAGATAACTTTTAAATGGTACAGAATCATTAAGATAAATACATTTTTAGCCTGTAAAAACACATGTCGTTCCACTTCTGCCTCAACACAAGTGGGTGTAACCTGTCATACATAATGATTTTAATTAGCAGTTTGATCTGTTTAGGCAGACTGGGCAGAAGTGATGGAACTATGCACATATATTTTCCTGCATAGATCACACTGTTAGATTTAAGATTTTCAGAAGAACTATATCACATTTACCTCTACAATATTGAGTGGGATTGGAGAATTCTGGAAAATACTGCTCAAAGTTCAGATTATTAGTAACGAGGCCTGAATTCTTACAGGCTTGCCAAGCTCCCATTGATTTCAGTTGGAAGTGAGTGCCTGAGTATCTGTGAGGAGCTGTAGTCTTTTAAAGGGAAAATACTTGGAAATGCAGTCCAGAGGAAGGGCAGATGAGGGCTATTAAATTGTTGAGCTGGGTCTTTAGATAAAGAAGGCTTCAGGTAAAAAATAAAAAAAAATCTGTAGTATAGAAAAGAAGATTGGAAATAAATACTGTGTTTTTCACAGTGGCAGGCAGAATGCTTGAGGAACACTGGTGGAGAAAGGGTGGAGCACGGGAAGAGCCCTCAGGCAGAACAAGAGGTAGGAAAACCTTTGCTGAATGATGACAGCACAAAGAAAAATGTTGGTAGGAATGTAGAAGTGATAATATAATGAATGGATGAACAAGTGCAAAGTAGATGCTCCAACACACTTCAACACCGAGAGATTTTTGACTGCAGACATTACAGTTCCATCAAAAAATTCAAATCAAGTGCATTCACCTCCAAACAGCTTGTAAATTACAGGAATATAGAAGACCAATGTTTACTGGCCTTTACTAGTCATTACAGAGCTAGGCAGAACAAGGATTGAAATTGGGTTTACTATTCTTGAATGACTCCAACACCAGACTACTGGCTCTTCTACAGCCACTATATTATACGAGTTTTGTCCACACTATGTCCTGACTTCAGGAGTCAGCAAAAACAGCTGGAAATAATGTTCTGATTTTAGTACGTCTACATTTCCCTAAATAATAATATTAAAAAAAAAAGTACATAAAATTCCTAAATATTTCTTCCCCATAGAGAAACCACACCAACAGGCTGTCAAGTCCACCTGTTTGTTGAATTTATATTTCACTCTAGAAGATAAAAAGTACACCAGTCTACAATGATGAGCAACAGGGAAATATCCAACTCACATTTCAAATATAATCTCCTTAATAGGATGGCAAACTATACTTTCCTTAAGCAGTTGCTCAAGAACCAAAACACACACAGTGTCCATGTGAAGAGTTTTAAACTAAGACATTTCAGGCAGTTACTCATCATGCCTTTATCTGCATCTGAAATAGAACAGCACTGAACAATGCAACGAGCTTTAGCAGGAGTAACTCTGCCAGCATAATCAATGGGTGGTAGTGCTTCAGTTACCAGGTCTCTGGTCAGGGCATGACTTGTACCTCCTCCTACTTGTCTCTTTTTCAACATTATTTCAATTGCTCTAAGCAAGAGCAATTGAAAACTCCACTTCTCTGCCCTTTCCGTGTGAAGGGGGGCAGGATGCTTTCATAACAAAACAGAGACTTACATAAACTCTGGGATGAACGCTTTGTGGCTGTGCAATGAATGGTGCAATGCCCTTCGAGGCAGTGAAGATGTGTTACACAATGTGCAGACCTGACGCAAAACCTCAAGGCAGATGCTGCTAACACCATCAGGCTGATGTAGTTTCTCACTAATTCCTATTTTAAAAGCAATCTTGCAGTGAGAATTGCTGCTTTATTAAAGGAGAGATTGGCTCTCAAACCCCAGTTAAATGGATTTATTTTCTTGTCTCTATGTTTTTATTGCTTGTTCCATATTAAATTTCCACTTTTTTTTTTTTTTTGGTAATTGCTCCTGAGAAATAAATATAGAAAATGTTACTTTTTATTAGTGACAATTTTTTTCAGAGTGGTAAATCACAAAATGCCTTGGGTTTGGGTTACCCCTACCTTGTACACACATCTCCTTTAAACCAGGGGATGAATTACACTAGTACTAGTATATCATAATCACTGGACAGACCTGCTATAGGCTACAAAGCCAGCTTTCACTGAGCTGGTAAAGACACATAACAGAGAAGCACAGATGACTAAGGCACTGTCCCTGATAGTACATTTTGCTTCACCTGCCTAAGCCATGACAGTTTGCACTGCTTTTAGATGCATAGATGAAAGTGATACAATTCATATTTCCAGTGATAAGGAAGATCATTTCAGTTGAATTATCTAATGAATATTGATGTCCTACTGGTAGTTGTGATAAAAACAAAAGGTGGTCACCACTTCGCACATTATTGAATGTAGTCTTCATTTTTATTTGTTTCAGTTTATTAACATGAGAGGCACAACAGAGATTACTGTTTATGTACAAAATTCAGATCTGACTAGGGAAATACAGAAAAATAGCTTTCAAAACTCTTTTTTGCAGTTATATATCCTTCATTTAAATTTATAATCCATTATATAAAATCTAGTGAAGCATGCAAAATGCCTCTTAAATCAATTTCAAAGCATCTTTATTTCACTTGTTTCAGGTTACTAAAAGCATGAGTTAGCAGAAAATTTAGTATCAAAAGCAAACTGAATTGTAAACGGAATGATTTATGGTATGAAGGCAATAGTAGTATAACATTATGGCTGAATGTTATACCACAACCGAGAAGCCGGAACATCAATTATGAAGATACAGCTCAAGTACTGAGGGTGTTTTGTCTCTGAATTAGTAACACGCTTTGCATTTCTATAGCAGTTAAATCAGAAGAGGTTAAAAAAGCTTCACAAACATTACATTCTGCCAAAGTTTAAGGGAGGGGAATAACGTTGCTAAATATGTTGTTCCAGGTCACATGGGAAACTGAATCAAGAAAAACATGAAACCAGATGATCTGCCAGTTCTTTCATACGCAATGAAACATTATATTTATTGTTTTATTAAACATTTGTAAAAGATGCTGTGAACCCTAACCAGAGTCTCTGGATTCTTCAATAAAATCCATGATAATTGTGCTTCAACTTTTACCTCTATAAATACCAAAGGAACTAGAATGTTCTTGAGGGGATTATCTACCTTCAGGGTGTACCTGGATTCAAACACACAGCATTATGACCCTTCCACGCATCTCAGTTATTGTAAAAGCCTTGTATTAATGTGGTCTTGGGACACAGAAGACCCTACACATTAGTAAGTATGTACTTGTTACAGTACATATGAAGAATTATGTATTACATTGTACCTGGACAGTTGTTCAGAGTTTTCTGTTAAACCAGATACACATTATTTATTTAGAGAGACGTGTTGGAGGATAACACATTTGTTAAGTGCAATACAGATTTAGCCACATTTTGCAGATAGACAAAAGCAGCAGGTTCTCTGTGGCAACAAGCTGCATTTCAGAAGATATGCTCTTTAATAATGAACAAGTTTTCTGTCACTAAATGCTCATGCAAGTACAATCCTTTTGATTTTGTCAGTGCAGAATTTTAGTGCTGGTTCACCCAGGACAAACACCTGCACGTCCAACTTTAACCTCTGCTAGATCTGAAGACTTTTTCACTTTAGGAATTGTATATTTATGTAAGAAATGCAAAGAATTCCTGAAAACAAAACAAAAACTATAGAGTAAGGAGCAAAAGTTTTGCCTAAACAAGGTGGCTATAATAATGCGTTAAAAAGTTAAGCAGAAATATCCCTTACCTTTCAATACTTCTACTCAGTCCAGATTCAGCAGAAGTTGCATAGAACAAATGTTTCAAAAGCAAGATGAGTTCAAGTCCTATGAAAAAAAAAAAATAGCAGATTCTCGATATTTTCAACAACTAAAGTCTTACCAGAAGCAATATTCAACTGCCCATTCTGCTTCTTTGCTGTGATAATTTGTCCACGTTCTTTCAGTCACAAACAGCAAAGTGATACCACAGCAACTCACCCAGCCACGAAGCAAATCAGAAGTGGAGAAATCAAGAAGCTAACAGAAAGGGTGGAGCCCCAACCCACTGCTCTCACGCCAAGACAGCAACAATTAAGGGATTTCTTTTCTTACTCTTCTGACTTCAGAGATCCACCCAGTGTCATAAATTGGTATTGAAGTTGCAGGGTGCCCTATCAGTGCACAAAACACTCCAAGGTATCATTTCCATTGTTTTTATCTCAGAAAAGGTTGTATTTTTGACTACCACCCCCCATACCTCCACAGTGCATTCTTAATTTGCTAAAGGAGTCTGCATATACTCCCTAGCATTGTCATAACAAAGATAAACAAAAGATGATGCTCTGCTTTTCCACATACCTCTGAGATATTTCAGTTTTTGGAAGTCTAGGACATCACCATAACAACTAGAGGTTATCTCATGGCTCCAAGTCTTCCTACATTTGGTATTTTTTCTTGATGACAAGTGTCTATATCTATCCAGTGTCTACTGGATAACATGAATGCAGAAAGGAAAACTGCTTGAATTGAAACAAAATCTCAGAAGAAATCTGAAGACAACACAAAGTGAATACTTTTAACATCTTGATTATTTTAGTAGAATGGGTCATGATTTTTAAAATATATTTTGTATTCTTCTGTCTCAAGACATCCATCCTGCTTTTATGAGCCTCCCACGTGTGAGTCTGTTTAGCTACCTACAATTTATTTTATATGTTTGACTTCTTTTACATCAGCTACTGATTAGTTGTAAGCTGGAGCTGTCCCAGTCTTTTCGAACAAAGTATTTGTGCAAAAAAACATTTTTTTTGCCAAAAATTTCAAACTCAAAAGATATTTTGTCAAAGGCTTTTGACAAAAAGTGCTTCCTCTTGCAATTGAGGAATTGAAAGTCAGCACTACCACACAGAACAGCTTTTGATTTTTTCTTTTTTTCCTGAAAACTGACTTTACAGTTTCACTGGACAATGCTCAGATCCTAGCTCCTAGATGTAACTAGTAATGAAAAGTGCTCTATACAATCAACAGGCCAATAGTACCCGCTGACTGAGTTAAGGTACTAAAACCTTTGCAGAAACGGTTAATGTTATGATGTTCACTGATTCATTTTCTTAGGATCTTAGGACACTCATGTTGTATATATAAAAGTTATGTTTACCCTATAGAAGCCACTCTCTTCCTGTTAATGCAAGGAAGTGTTCTGTGTGCCCTCTGTGTAAGTCAGTCAACATTAGGCGAACTGAACCAATTGGTAGAAAAATTTTTCTTTGTCCATTAACTACGACAGAAGACCTTGATGATAAATGTATACTGCTGAATAAATAAACAGGACTTGGGAGCAGCTCAAGCACTTGACCTCTCCATAACCCACACTGCTTAATTGCAAATTTATTCTCCAGGAGTAGTTGGACTGTTCTGACCAGCTGTTTCCAGGAGGTTCCCTAGAGACCGGGCTAGTCTTGAGCACCAGTTGCCTTTGAGGCCAGAAACTGGACCCAAGCCCACGTATTTAGCAGTATGGAGCCTTCTGTACTTTAAGTTAGTTAGGGCCTTTGTGAATGTCGTCACTGTCTTCTTCTGTTTTCTTGCGTTGTTAAAGATGTACCCTGCCAAGTGAAAGTTCCTGAGCTTTCCTGAAGATAGAGTAAACAAAAGGTTTTCAGAGGACAAAGCAATTCAAATTGTTTTATTTTCCTGCATATTCATAGTTCATATTAGGCTGAAGAATAACAGTAAAGTGCTGCAAGTAAAGCTGAAAACATTGTCCTGGCACTGAGGTTCATGTCATACCTATTGCATATAGATTCAATTTTCCAGGAGTGTAGTTCCTACACTTTTCACAGCTACCAACTGGAAAGTAACATGCACACTCCTTTTTGTATTATAACTTATTGTGAATATAGTTTTGAAAATTTAGCTCCTTTGTTGGCACATTTAACAGTATGGCACTCAGGCAGCTTGGTGGAGCAGGTCCAATGGGATGCCTTTTTCAGCTGGTATGAAAAGAAAAAAAAAAGAAAAAAAAAGAAAAAAGAGAAAAGAAAAGAAAAAATGTATGAATGGTATGAAAAGAAAAAAAAAGAAAAAGAAAAAGAAAATAGTTGCTTCTGCTGCTTTTTTAATTGAAAAAATCTGATGCTTTTGTTTTGATTGAAAAAAAAAAAACAAAAAAACTGATATTCTGGTCCTGCATCATCTCTTAATTCTTGCTGTTCCTCACCCTGTTACATCCCTCCTTCTAGAAGGGAAAGCCCAGCATATTTCCAACTCACAATTGAGAACAAAACCTACTCCTGTTAGCAACCAGCATTTCTCTTCTTTGCTGTCCTGCCCCTTCCAGTGGAGACCCACATGACCGTTTCGCTATGACAGAACAACTCCGAACACCCTGATCTCAGAGGTGTTCCCCTACAGAACCCACACGTTATCCTTTTTCTAGATGGGTCCAGTCCCCCTGGCTCCTCCAGGCATCTAGCTTCAGGGCGTGCTGTCTGCACTTCCACCAGTGGTCTAGAAGCTTATTTATTATTGCCAACCCTCTCTTTGGCACAATTTGCTGATCTTGTTTCTCTGACTCGCGCCTCATGCATGAGGGCAATCAGCTAGCTACTCTTTACACTGGTTCCTGATACGCCTCTGGGGTTGTGCATGACCTTGGGCAGCTTTGAGAACAGTGCAACTGCTTAACGTCATCTGGTGCTCCTGTTCAAAATGGCTGCTATGCTGAAGGTCTGCTGCAAGCCCTCTTCCTTTCAGTAATAGTACAATGCTAAACTCGTGTTTGTCCTTATGATGATATCACATAAGAAAATGCCTTAAATGATCAATCAGCAAGGAGAGCAGGCCCTTCTGGCCTGCAGGCTCCTGAACCTGTTCTCACCAGCCTCATCACCACCTGCTTTTCTTTTAAAACTATCTATTTTACAGGACCTGCCCTTGGGAGATGAAAATGCAGGCTGGCTGGGCCTGGGTGCCCATTACACCTCAGTTCCTTGTGGCATTCCCATGACAGCTGCTTGGCAGCACCTCAGGTTCCCTTCCCTTCCGTTGCTGGTGTGACCCACACACTGCGTTTGATTACAGTAGTACAACAAGTTGGGTTTGCTCCACATTTCTCCGGTAGCATATAACTGTACTGCAGTCCTAGTCCTGTTCTCCTGTTCGTTTGGTCTACGGCATTAGGCAAAGGGTTCAAACCAAAGGTGTAGCACACCCAAAACCACAGAGTCCCGTTGTGAATTTGTAAATGGATTTTATACGGATGCCCAACTGCTGTAACTACAAACACAGTCTTGTAATCATAAACAAGTTCTCATGATAAGTAGAGGCCTACCTCTGCAGACATGCAGATGCTACTGTCACCAAGAAACTCTTGAGAGAACTCCTCAGTTCAAAGTGCCCCTCAGACTACACGGTAACTGAGGGACTAATTTCACAGGAGAAGTTGCCCAGATGGTCTGTAAAGCCTTATGGTTCCAACAGCATTTACATTGTGGTGCTGTTGAAAGGAAGAATTTTCATTTAACTAGACTGTCCAAAATTTGCAAAGAAACTGACCTTAAACAGTCAGATGCTTTACCATGGCCTCAAGAGCCCTGTGAATAAAAAATATGCACTATCAACTTGTAATATTTCAGTGGGTAAACCCGTAAGGTTCCTGCACACCCCACCGAGGCCACTTCATCACTCCAAGCTACAGATGACTAATGTTATGTGGAATTATTGGAAAGCTCTCATGAAATGTATGAGGACTATCCACTTGCAGGTAAAAGAAGCCCTTCTAGAATCTGCCTCTGAACTGTGGCACTCTTGGGAGCCCAGAGACTTGGGTCTACACTGAGGTGACACACAGATGACTGAAGATCAACAGAATGGAACCCATAAAGGCACCCAGTCCTCTAAGAGTCAAGTCTCTGTATCACCACATGAACTATAAAAATACCGTTCTGTTGGTTTACCATGATGATAAAAACTTAGATGTTGTGAAATGTTGGGTGTGTTACAGTGTCCCTCATCACTCTAATGAAGGTGTCCCCATGCATCCTACAGCATGTAATTCATCAGTATAAAGACAAGTTTGGAATCCCCCAGGGCAGAAATTACTTGTTCAAGATTATCCCTGATGACAGTAAATGGGAACTGATCTGAGTCAAGTCAATACACGTACGCATGAAGCTCCAGCTCTGCCATCCACCTGGGACTGGATGCACCTGAGAACAGTTGCTACATGAAAGCAAATGCAACATACTACATGGGCCCAGTAATTGTACCCGAACTACTAATTCTTAGAATGATACTAGACAGTTATTTGATAACTCACTAAACTGTGAGTTCAGCTCATCTTCTATACCTACTTCCTTGGGAGCCTGTTTCATTCATGGTATGTTTACATTCCCGTGGCTCTCACAGGACCATGTTATACAGGGTATGTAACCCCAGCTATTTGACATTTGTCATCTCTTCCCTCTGAATATTATCAGAAAAGGCAAGCTAACTCATAGCATGAAAATTTGGGGGCTATTATGCTTCCCATGCATGAGGTGGCAAAAGCCATTTGCTAGCTATTATTTAAAGCAAATTGGTAATAACACTGCAGATCCTTTTTACCAAGTAACAGCTGAGATGACTGGTATCTGTACAATCAAAACAGATTAAAATTTGGCTTTATGCTGGCTCATAAGGGTGAAATACACATTGTAGTTGGAAAAGACTATTTTAGCTACATGACAGACAACTCCAAAAACATTTGTGATTTAAGTGAAGACATTAAAAAAGAGGCAGCCAAAGCAAAACAACCCAATAATTGGAATGTGTGGAACTGGTTTGAAAACATAAAAAAAAATGTAGGGTTTCTAGGTTAAAAAATATAATTGTATAGCATTTTATTCTTATTACTACTACTGGTTGTATTGTATGTGTTTATTCAAGTAATCCTCTGTATGGTAACACTGTGTATTAAGAAATACAGAGGTACTGCTGTAACCACACTAATTCCTGTCTTGCAAATGGGATTTGTGTACCTTGACATGCAATGAACAGAGGTGGAAAGAGAAGGAGAAATCCAGAAGCTGATGCTGGCATATGCCTAAGTCCAGAGGCAAGGACAGACAAGACAGCAAGATCTTCAGTAGAAGAGCCATGAGTAAGACACCTGCATCTTGTCTGCAGCACCCCGGGTGTCTCTAAGGATTGCGAGAGGATGAAGTCTCAGATGGAGGAAGGTGGCAGCAGGCCTCCCTAGGTTTAAAAGTTTGTCAAGGACACAGCAGTGTGACAAGCGAGATAAGCTGAACAGATGTAGGTTGAGGCCCCAGGATTGCAGACAGAATCATGAGGAACACATTGGTCCAGCTGCTGTGACAGTCTCCTCCTGTGCAGGTGCTGCTCTGTCACATCAGGCCCCTAGCTAAGCAGAATGTATCTGCTGTAAATGTATGTATTTTTGTTTTAAGTCAGTTTGTATCAACAGAGGGCTGAACCTCTGGTGCTCTGTGCTCTCTGCCTGAGCTACAGAAATAACCTACTTCTGCCTGACCTGAACCTGCGAAATAGACTGCATATTTATTCAGTGACACCACAGAAAGAGTGATTTACTTGAAAAGCATTTTGTCAAAATACACAATAAGTGGGGTGATACGTTCTGCAGTATTTGCACTTGAGCAATTACTACTTATGTAACGTGGAATTCATGTAAAGTGAGATGACAAGTCATTTATTTCCCAGCTAAAGAAACGCAGTCTCAGTCAGACAGACAGACCCACAGTTATGAAGGACAGGTTAAGAAGAAAACTCCTGGTCAAAAGGAGTTACTTATTTTTATCCTTTTATCCTTATTTTTATGCTATGCCTCCAACAGCTTAAATCTTCACTCATGACCAGTACAAATAAATAGTTATCCTCTTATGGCCCTTCATTGCCTCCATCCAAAAAGTTCTTTAGTAAAGGCTCCTTTTACTGTTGCAACAGCTAACGTCTTGTGTCCAAGACCAGTTTTGTCATCCTTCGCTCCGAGTATATGCTGTAGGAAATACTACTTTAAAAACGTTCATATTGAGGACTATTAAGAACTGAGAAAGACTGCAGAACGTGATAACATATTGCCTCTAATTGTTTCCACAGTGCTTTTAACAGATACTGCTAGTTCATATAGATGAAAATGCTATAGCACGCTTCCACTTGCCTCATAAGAAAAAAAGTCTCATGTGAAGTTGATGTGAGGTTTATATTTTTCACTTTTTTCTCATTCCAACATTTGACATGCAACCTGTGGCAGTATTTACATTTGATAGAAAAGGTACACTTGATTACATTATTTTAAAGCATGCTAATTTGCACTCTTAGTTTCAGATTTTCTCTTTTAAATATTCAGGTAAGTAGTTAGGAAAAATGTGAAAATATCAAAATATTGGAAATGGTTGTGTTTAATCATCTCTACATGTATTTGTATACCTATCAAATTGTAGAAAAAGACCACAGACATTCGTCTGGGAAATAGCGCAAACATGACATTGGCTATAGCAACCATGTGCCATAAAAAACAACTCTCTTATCTGGAGAGGAATCCAACTATAAGATATTTTTGTTTAACAAAATTACATGCATATGTTAAAACAGGAAATGAAATAAAAACACTACAGAATATTTCTATTTCTGTATATAGATCAACCATGATTACATGTGTACACAATTTGAATAATTAAAGAAAAATAATTATCCCAGCACAGGCTAAAATACACTTTATTCACTCACTGTGGTCTTTTGTTGACCTAGATATATTACTTTCAAGTACAATACAAACTCAGCAGAAAAAGCCTACAGTCATCTTTGCCTTAAAGAGGGCATGAGTTATGTGGTTAAGTTTCTGACCTTGCTTGCTTACTTCTTCTCAACATGACATTAATTTCTATGAGTCCTTACAAAGAGGCTTGTGTAGAGTTTCAAGTGCCAATGAAGGAGTTCCTCAGTTTTAAATATCAGGGGATAAAGGAATGGGCACTGATGTAGAAGAAATTGCAATTCTTTCTAGGAACATACAACAAGAAGAAGTTAACTTCCACTTGAGTACGTGTATTCCATCTAAAATTATCAGCAGCAATTATTTTATGTTCCTAAAAATAAAGCCACTTCCAAAAGAAAAAAGAAAAAAGCCCCTTGTATGTACGTAACGAGACTGAACTCACAGAACCACCTCTTCCACCAGACACTATTATAACCTCATGTAAAAACTTGAAATCATGTTTTAACATCTCCCAGATTTTAAAGTCTTTATTAGTAACTGATAGGTATTGAACAATTGAACAGTTGCAAAATGTCATTTTTTTCTCCTCACTGAGTGATGGTTGTGAGTGAATGGTTGAGAGCTTATCAATATGGCTGATACATTTTTTAGTATTAACTCAGCATAGGTATCAAAAATAAAGATTAGAGTCTACTTTCTGGTTTGAAAAGCTTTTATAGTTTTCTGTAAAATATCTGATTTTTATCTCATACCTCATACAAGCATCTCCTATTTTATCTTGTATTTCTAACTCATCCAAGGAAAGATTTCTTAAGGTATTTGAGATAATTTGCTCAGATATATCTCATGGTGAAGTATTACTTGATTTAAAGCTTCTCATGAGACAAATAATTTCTATCAGTGTGCAGCTATGCCTTCTATTTGAATATAATTCTTCACTCTTTTTCTCAATCTTACTGTCTCCTCTCATTTGTCCTTCTTTTTACATTCGCATGTGTTTTGAAGGTATTAACTGAGTTCAGTAAGAACTTATTTACACTTAATGATTATTTTGAAATTGGATGTTCCTTCTTAGATATAAGCCTCTAAGCTTCTTTCTTAGGAAGATTTATTCACATAGGTTTCTATAAAAAAATAATAAAAACATGCACACAAAACAGAAATATGCTAGGAAACAACTACAAAGCAATGTGAAATTGTGCAATTTGCAGTGTCAAATTATGGATCCACCTAACAATCCTCAGAAATTCAAATATAATGTAAAATGTTTAGCTATTCTGTAAAATCCCTTCATCATAAAATTTAAGCCCCCCAAACCCGTGAAGATATGTTTAACAGTCACATACTTTGCCCTCACTCGTTTCCCACAGTTTCTAGCCAGTTCATGTTTTCTTAAATGAGAAAAAAGTAAAATCCTCATTGTTTACATAGAACCTATCATATTTAAAATTACGATAGTTGAGTACCAAGAAGAGAACAATCAATCAAACAAAGGGCATTGAACTCCCCTAGTTCCTGAAAAAGAAATATTGTAGAATCTTCTTTTTCAGATGGTTAAGTAACTCAGGTAGAAAGTTATAATACAGATCGCATAGTGGCGTTGAATAAATTCAGCACGCTTGTTAGATGAACTCTGAACAAACATGGCAACAGTCAATGAAGTGGGACCATCACATGAAGTTAATTTCCCACAAAGCTGCTACTTCTGTGCCACTACCTTAGTTTTGTAAGCATTTTCCTCCCCCTCCTAAAAGATGCTGATACTAATATCCTTCTGGTGTGTGAAAACACTTAGGAATAAATTTAACTGTAGAGTAAACTGGAACCAGATATATGCAAAATTTTGGGATGCCCAACCAAACAATGTTTGCTGGGAGGGAAATTTCTGCAGCTTATCATCACTAGATGTGGTGAAATCGAAACATTTATAACTACAGCAGATCAGATTTCAGACACAGAAATCTGACACTGCTCCAGATACCTTGCCTGACCTACACCTGCTGTTTCAGAACACTCTCAGTACGTCTTACTCTGTTCTAGTCTAAACAAGGCTTCTCCTCCTGCCCAGGAACATAATCATTGCTCGCCTGACAACACCCTGCTATGAGATGAAGCCCTTGAAATGCACACGTAGTAGCACCAGAATACTCAACCTTGGAGAAGTCTGATAAAAACACGTGGTACCACTTCATTAATTTTTATGTAACTGTTTTCCACTCTGAGATGCTCGCTTTTTACTTCTGCCGTGGAAACTGGTAGGGCCGACCTGAAGAGCACAGCAGCTCAGCCCTGGGAGGGCAGGCGGGCAAATGGCGCCCAGGCGGGTGCTGGACACCGCCAGGACACCGGCTGCCGCTCCTGCAGAAGCCTGCACTGCCCGGGGCGGGCAGGGCACAGGCCCCACCAAGGGAGAAAGGACACCCGGCGGGCTGCCGAGGGAAGCCACCACGCAGCTCGGCACCCGCCCTCCCCCTCTAGCCAGCGCCCTTCCCTTCCACAAGATGGCGGCCAGTCCCCCCCCCAACCCGGTCTCCTTCACCAACATGGCGGACCGAACCCCATTGGCTCCCGCCCCCCGCCCCTGAGGTCGGGTAGGCTTTCCTTACCCTCCCTCGGGACCGAGAACTACATCACCCAGAGACCCCCGCGCGGGTCGCCCCCCCCCCCCCCGCTCTCTCAGCCGTTGCGCAATCCGGGCGCTATCTCGCGAGAGGGCCGCGCCGGGCGGGCGGTGGCGGCAGACGGCGGCGGGGCGGGGCGGGGGCGAGGTGCGGGGCCGCGCTGCGCAGCGCAGGAGCCGCCGTCGCTCGTGCTCCGCCTGCCCGGCACCGTTGGCCTGGGGGCCCCATGGCGGCCGCGGAGGCGGCGGCCGCGCCCGTAGAGGCGGCGGCGGCGCTGGATCCTAGCGGGCTGTCCCCGAAGGAGGAGGGCGAGCTGGAAGACGGCGAAATCAGCGACGACGACAACAACAGCGGCGGCGGCGCCGGGCCCTACGGCGGCTCGGAGCCCGGCGGCCCGGCCGGCGGCGGCAGCAGCGGCAGCAGCAGGCCCTACTCGAGGCGCCGGCCGCCCCCCGGCCTCCGCGGGGGCCTCTCGGTGTCGTCGTCCGCCCGGCGCTTCCCCCGCTCCCGGCACCAGCCGCCGCCGGAGATGGGCCACCTGCACGGGCACGGCGGCTACCGGCCCAAGGACTCGTTCCGCTCCCACCCGCCGCCGCTGCCGGCGCCGCGGATGCCGCCGGGCCCGCACCCGGAGGGCGGCCCGCGGCTCTCCTTCTGGGAGCGCAGCCACAACGCCCTGGACCGGTTCCGCTTCCGAGGCCGGCCCTACAGGGGCGGCTGGCGCTGGGGCCGGAGCCGAGGCGGCGAGCGGGGAGGCAACCCGCCGGGGAGGCCGCCCGGAGGGGGAGGCGGCGCCGGCTTCGGCGGCGGCCAGGGCTGGAGGGAGCCCTCGCCTCGCAAATGTATCCTTCGGAGCGGGGGGCGGCGCTGCCAGACGTGGCCCAAGGCTCTGGGGAAGGAGGAAGGGAGGGAGGGACCCGTGGTGGGGACGGAGGGAGGCTCCCCGCCTGCTGGCAGGGGCTGCTGGCAGGCAGGGCTGCCGCTGGGAGCTGCCTTAGCGAAAGGGGGAAAGCGTGGCCTGAAACAAAGCCTTAGCCCGTTGGGTCCCGGGGGCTGCTTTTCTAACCCCAAATTTCTAGCCCTTCTGTTAGAAAGCGGGCTTAGGCTTTGGCGAGGCACTTTGAGCGGATATAATTACAGCGGAGTTGCTGTAAAACGCTAAGCTTGTTAATTTCCCTTATTGGGCAATGAAGGATCCGCTGTTTTTTTTTTTTTTTCATTTTCGCTTACAGGCCCTCAGAGGTTGTAACGCATAGCTAAAGCCAGCTTTACCGCTAAACCGATCTTGACACAGGACTCTGTGCGCAGAGTGCGTTTCCTGTGGGAGTTTGGGTAATGTGGGAAAGCCACGTTTCTCTGCAAAGCCATACTCTGTGTTTCTGGCAGGGTGTTCTCTGATCGCTCCTAGAGAGCTGATTAGGTGGTTTTGAACCCTTTTAACACTTTCTTCTGTTAAGATTGGGAACTGCAAAAGCGCTGGAAAAAGCTCCTCTCATTTTCCAGGACATAGATAGAAAAAACAACTCACGTGAAATGTAACTTAGGGGCAGCGTGGCACGGAAACACAGCTGTTTGCCTAACGGAAAACAGGCAAATATAAAAATGGAAGCCAAAAATGTTAAGCAAGAGAAATAGTGGTTAAAACTAATACACTGCTTTGTTGTCCGCTGTACCAGTAGTCAAAGGATGCGTCTTGTTTGCTTGGCTGTGCTGGCAGTCCCAAAGAACAGGGATTTTTTCCAACTTGTGACAGGACTTAAGGCTTTGAAAGCTGATCATTGGAGCCTTGTGTTACTTTAGATCCTAGATTATTTATCAGTATCAACTGTTCTTCTATTGGAGTGGGGACAGAATATGTAAACCAGTGATAAAGAGCTACTTCATCTCACCTCGTAATGTTAGAGCATTACCACTGAAGTGTTCATAACTCTTCATTTGAGGATCATTTCTTGAGAGGCAATGTGTGAAGATGTGATTTGCCCAAGGTCACATAGTAAGATGGTTCTAGTGCTGAAAGTGGATGTTACAGATCTCTTAATTTGCAGTGTTGCTCTAAGCACCAGAAAATGGTTACCTTCTGTGGAATGAGTAATTTGCAGGGCCAATCTATTGATCATCCTAAGCAGACCTTGCAATGCTTGTTAATACTGATACAGTCTCCTTGTATGCTCTAATTAAAAGACTATTCAGAAACTGATAATTCCATTTTCAAACCAAAAGCAACAAAGGGGAGAATCTTTTATCCCTAATACTTGAGATACACTCTTCTGCTTAAACATTACAGGCAGTTTAATAATGCTGTTTCTTGTTGATGACTCACATTTGATTATTTGTGGGTCATATAATTAAAGAAGGCCAATGATTTACTCTCTAAAATACATTTCTTTCTGTATTCTTCATATCCTTGCCATATAAACGATTTGAATTAGAGTATTCCTAAATACTAAGGAACCTCCACGTTGCTAATATTAATGGGGTAGGGGTGTAGTACATTGGCACGTGCCTTCACAAGAGACCTTCATGTGAAGTGGTGTAGGGAAGCTTGTGATCTGGAGTGGTATTTGGAAGTCCCCAGGGAAAGTGCGAAGTTTAAAGGTGTGTTAACAGAGAAGTAATGTTTTTTTTTTTCTTTATCAATGGAACTGGTACTTTGTGTGTGCTATGTAGAAGTATAAATAGGAGTAAATCAGCAACATGGTAGGGCACTTAGAGAATTCTTTTTACTCTTCTTTGGATATTATCTTTTAATAGGTTTATCTTTAGTTCCTAGCAACTTAAATGTGAAGCTATTGGATGGGCATTCTGCAGAAATTCATACGTAGAGATTTGTGGACTTCTGAGTATGAAACGTGAGACCAAAGTAGGACTCTCTTGCTGGTGAATTCTGAACCCTTCAGAGCTTTCTTTTTTTTTTTTTTACATTTTTTCTTCACTTCTAACCCCAGTGTCATCAGTTGGTCTCTTGCTTTTGGTTGTAGGATGAAGGCTCTCAAGTGTCGACTGAAGAATAAGTGTTGTTTTAATGCAATCCTGACTGCCTCTCATAGCGTTCCACCTACTCTTGCATTCTATGTGTACAGCTATGTACTAAAAAAAACAATCAACCAACCAAAAAACCCTATCTGTAAACCACTGTCATGGTTTAACCTGGTAGGCAGCTAAGTACCACACAGCAGCTCACTTGTTCCTGTTCAGTGGGGTGGAGGAGAGAATTGAAGAGGGTAAAAAATGTGAAAATTTGTGGGTTGAGATAAAGACAGTTGAATAAACTAAGAAAGAAATGGGGGAGGGGAATTGATGCAAACTACAACTCCTCACCATCAGCCAGCTGATGCCTGCCCAGTCCTTGTGCAGCAGCAACCCCCCCATGCCAGGAAATTCCCCCCAGTTTGATCATTCAGCACAATGCCACGTGGTATGGGACATCCCTTTGGCCAGCCTGGGCCAGCTGCCCTGGCTGTGTCCCCTCCCAGCTCCTGGTGCACCCCCAGCCTCCCCACTGGCAGGGCAGCATGAGAAGCCGTAAAGGCCTTGGCTCTGTGAGGGCACTGCCCTGCAACAGCTAGAATCAGTGTGTTACCGCTGCATTTTCACCCTGACATCTAAACACAGCGCCATACCAGCTGCCATGAAGTAAATTAACTCTATGGCAGCCAAAACCATGACAAACACCAAATTTCTGATTAATACCTTTTTGGAAGCTCCGTCAATTTCATTATTCCAAGCTCAAAAAATATCTCAAAATTTGGTATTTTTACCCAATTCAAGATGACTCCAGAAACTATTTATAGATAATTTTAGACTTATTAAGCTACTTAACATCTATTGTAAAAATTAGCGTAAGGGTTTCTTGGGACTCTCAATCACTAATGTTTTTTTAGAGGTAGATTGGTGGATATGCTTATGACGTGATTTGTGGTTATACTGCACCCAGCTCTTTACACTGTGGATGTATTTTCAATATATTTACAGAACTTCAAATTATAATAGCATTTGCTTTCTGGATTTTATGTAGTTTAGATGGATTAATTTCTGCTTTTTTTGTGCTGAAGCTGAAGAGAGCATTGTAATAACAGGAAATGTTTTGCAATACAGGAGTTGTTTTTGTAGGATGGATACCAAGATTCTTTAGACTTGTAGTGAAACATCCAAGTTAGTGATGAATGTTGTGAGTGAGAAACAAAGTTACCCTCCTCTGTGCTCAGTATTTTTGCATTTGGGGGACACCTATTTTAGCTTCTAGTTTTACTCCGTTTATTGGTTTGAGACATGATGTTGATGAAAAAGCATTTTCCATAACTTAGTGTGAGTCAGTTGTTATCACGGAGGGTTGGTACTGGATGTTGAATGAGTCAAACCTGACTCAGTATGCTAAGTATTTTTTCCTGGGGGTAATTATTTTACTGGGTTGTTTTTTTTTTAATTTTAAGAGAACTTTTTAAGGTAAAAAAAAGTAAACCTCTGATGGTGGGAATTTTACCATAGTTGTCTAAGAAATGTTTCCTTTGTCTGCTTTAGACAACATGGCAAGAAAATCTGTATCCCTTGGGCACATGCAGAGAACTTTTTTCTGAGTAAATAGTAATTCCAAACCCTCTTTTACCATTTTGGATGTTTTGATTGCAAGTCTTGGCCACTGTTTTTTTTTTCCTTACAGCTGTTGATTATTCAGTGCCTTAATGTGTTTGTTGAGCTACAGTTACTGCAGCCTTTAATTGGGCTGTGGCTAGGTCTTAGCATTTTATGAAAGGATAAAATGAGTGAGAACGAATTTAGCCCGTCTTTGTCAGTGTCGGCTGTGGGGTCAGCGATAGCGTTAGGACCTCTGGAAGCTTGACTTGTTCCTTGGAATGCCGGAAATGTTCCGTATCACAGCAATTGTTCCCAGGAGGGTACCGTGGCCTAGAGAGAGAGACTTCTCAGCACTTCTATGGAATTCTTTGAATAAGTAGAAAACTTGAAATGGTTGGTTTCAGAAAGTATTTAAGTCGTCCATATCTAATAATGGACGCATCTTTTACGTACTGCTCTTATTTTATGGGTGATGTTTTTCAAGCTGGCATTAGGGTAAAATAAAAATTTATCAGAATTGATTATGACGAAAAGAATTTGTAGTCTAGTCCTTATTGGTCACGTCTTTGCTATTTAAGGTCATACATGTTCTTGTCTTAGTTCTCTTAACCAGTAATTCAGCCAAAACTTTTGGAAGGTCCCCATCTAGAAAACAGAACTACTCTTCTAAAAATGAAAGTTCTGTGGAAGAAAGCTTTGAGGATCTGCTCTTGAAGTACAAGCAGATACAGTTAGAGCTCGAGTACATTAATAAAGATGAAAGACTGGCTCTAAGCAACAGGGAAGAAAATGAACGTGATGATGATAAAGCGGTGGACACTGAGGACCAAATAACTGTAGAAACTGACAGTATTACAACAGATGCTATAAAAGAAGTTTCTCCTGAGGAGAAAAATCCGGTTATAGCCTTTCAGGCATTTGAACTGAAACCTCTTAGACAAAAACTGTCTACTCCAGCTGAGAGGAGCAGGTTAAAAAAAGTCAAAGAAGGAACAAAGCAGTTATCACAAAAATCTGAAGGCACAGAATCCACCCAAGGTATGTAATTGTAAAGTTGTTTTAGCTTGTAAAGTTTTTTGCTTCCCATTGTTTCTCATATATATTAAGTGTTTGGGAATATTGTATTAAAATATTAGGTTTAATTAAAATGTTATTTGTAAGTTAAAGACAGACTGTATTTCCTTCCAGTTTTATGTAGTTGCTTGGAAGCATTTTTTTTAAACAGGTTCTGCTGATCTCTGTCCTTTAGCTTACTTTTAAGTCTAGCAATATAAGGCAATTATTTAACTTAAATGTCCTATTCTGAGGCTTCATCTAGTTCTAATAAATGGTTGCTGTGTAGAGGATGCACTAATGCATATCACTTGTTATCTGATGTTAGCTAATTTGTCAGTGTGTGTAAACTATCAATTTGAGTGGGAAGAGATTAATTAAGTGGATGGAGTAAGAAGAGAAATTGGTAAATGGATGGAGTAAGGATGCAAATGGGTAATAAGAATACGAAGAAAGGTAGGACTAGAACACAAAGTCAGAGTCATTCATATGTATCTTCAGTATGAAAGTTTAGAAGAGAGCCTGTTTAAAAAAAAAAGCACAGCTGATAATTACTAGACAAACCACCTCATTCTAGATATCTTTCCCCTTGTCTTTCCCATTAATAAAATAAAAATTCTGGTGTTCTTTGAGAGAATGTAGTCTTTGGGAGACATGGGGAAAAACAAGATTCTGGCCATAGAAGGAAAAAAAAATAAGTAGCTTGCAGGAGGATAACAGCAAGGCAGGAATAAAAAGGAAAACAGTCTCAGAAAAATCCAACTTCAAAGCTTAGAAGCACTGAAGATGAAAATGCAGACCATATGATAGGGAAGATAGATTCTGTAATGTGTATTAAGAGCATCTGGATTTTTGCACGCCAGTCAGTTAAGTGTATGACAAAGGTGGTCTGAAAGCAGACAGATACGTAAGACAGAGGCCCTTCTGGCAATGTAATGCAGGTTTCCAAAGCATCTGGTAGATTTTAGTTATTGTAGATTTGTGGCTATGAAGTGATTGTATACTACTTAATTATACATTTATTAAGATATTAGCAACATTCATTTTTTCCTATGGTATTTATATTAACTGGTGTCCTGGACATCTTTCCAGACATGTTCAAGTTGAAGAATTTATATTAAAACTGAGGGAAGTTTGTGTCTTTTTCTGGAATTAATTTGCTGTGGTTTAACTCCGCTGGCAGTGGCTTTACATTATTCCCTGCTCTCCTTTCCTTGCTGCCCATTGGTCTGTTCTGTCTGTCGTCCTCTTCTGATCTGAAAGGGCGTTTTAGTTTGCATACCATGTCCTTATCTGCATCTTGTCCCTTCCGTCCTGTGGACTGAATGGTGAAGATCTTTGCTTAAATTTTTTGAATCATTTTAGAATGCAGATGGGCATTAGATACTATTTTTCCTCTTCCTGTATGTGTGCTTGAAAACATCCCTGCATGTGCAAGCAGAAAGATGTTCATTTGTTAAATACCATTTTTGTTTAGGTTCAAGGATTTGGTATAGTTTACACAATGTCTCTCTGAATATGACCTTTCATAAAACATGGGGAAGAGTACAACCTTCACTGAGTACAATTTACTTTCGCCTGATCTGACTTGGGAGGAATCTCTTCGAAGAAAGGCCAATATAGGAAAAGACCGCCAAGCTTCTCTCTAAAAGTTTTTCTTTCTGTGATGCAGTTAAACATAATTATATATATCTTATATTAATATTGTAATGTATAATTATTAATTATGCTATCAGTTCTATTAATCATGAATAATTAAATTACAATATAGCATGTGTATAATATATACATATATTAAAATATATTAATAGAGAGATGCATGGTTTTTGAACAGTCTAATTTGTCAACATACTAATGTTCAGCAGGAAAGCATAACTATTTGCTGTTTATTTCCATGGCACAGCTTTCTCTTTCTTTGGTGTGAAATGGAGCAAATGTATTCTTATTGAGGCTTTGAGCCTTTATATTTCATTTTGCAAAAGGCTGACCTGTTACTTGGAATAGCTGCCAGGGGAATCTGAGATGCTCAGGACACCAATTGATATGAGATGGTAGCATAAAATGGATGGCAAGAAGCCTTCTTTTCTCCTCGTTTCCTAATCTGTTTTGCTCTGCTTCTTGCTGAAGTATATGTCAGCCGTAAGACAGAGGATTGTTAAAAAATGGCAAGTCTTGCCCTAGGCTTATGCAATCTGATGTAGATTTCAACAGACCTGTCAAGTTTATATAAATGTGTTTTAATGTGCTCATATACGTACAACTGCTGTTGTGTTTTATGCAGGGTACCAATGATATTGATGAAATATCTTTGCATGGGTTCAAATCTACACATCGTTTTAATATAGCTTTGTTTCATGAGAAACAGCTTGCTTAAAACCACAGTATTTTTCTTTTGGAAGGTTCAGAAGACAAAGAACAAACATCAGCGCGAAAAGTTAGTGGTCCAGATGTGGCATCTGAAAAGGTAAGAAAGTATTTATTTGTAAATGAGGCATAATTACATTATGATGTTCTGATACCTTTTTCCAAACTAGTCAAACATTTCAATTGTAGAAGTGGTTCATTCTTCAAGAACAGCACTTTACCAACAGAGCAGTATTTTTAAGCTTTTTCATGGTAAAAATTTTGGGACAGACTTCAAAAGACTTTCAAAACAATGTCATTAAATGACTCTTCTTCACTTTGTCTCATCTTTTTTTTTTCTTTTCAAGAAGCTGCTTGATGAAGAGGAAGAGATGTCTGAATTACAGCTTAGGCTTCTTGCACTTCAGTCTGCTAGTAAAAAATGGCAGCAAAAAGAACAACAGGTGATGAAGGAAAGCAAGGAAAAATTAACAAAAACGAAAACTGTAACACAAAAAGTCAAAGCCAGTACAAAAGCACATTCAACGAAAAAAACGAGTGCTACAGGTAATAAGTTTAATGTTACTGAAATGACTATCAGTGACAGCTACTCTGAAATAGAAATACATAGTTACATTGTGTGAAAAAAAACATTTGTTGGTAGTTGAGAAGCTCAACATGAGCCAGCAATGTGCGCTTGCAGCCCAGAAAGCCAACCGTAGCCTGGGCTGCACCAAAAGCAGGGTGGCCAGCAGGGCGAGGGAGGTGATTCTCCCTCTCTGCTCTGCTCTCCTGAGACCCCACCTGGAGTCCTGCGTTCAGCTCTGGGGCCCCCAGCACAGGAATGAAATGGAAGTATTATAGTGAGTCCAGAGGAAGGCCACGAGGATGATCAGAGGACTGTAGCACCTTTTCTATGAGTTGGGGTTGTTCAGCCTGGAGAAGAGAAGGCTCCAGGGAGACCTTGTTGTGGCCTTCCAGTACCTAAATGAGTCCTCCAGGAAAGCTGAGGAGGGACTCTTTGTCAGGGAGTGTAGTGATAGGACAAGGGGGAATGGCTTTAAACTAAAAGAGGGTAGGTTTAGAGAGTAGTCCCTTCCAACCTAAAGCATTCTATGATCCTATGAAATAGTGGGTGATGAGCTGTTAATCCTTCTAGAACCCTCGTCACCTGCTCAAAGCTCCTCAAGAATCTAGGGTTTGGGGAACTAATTAGTTAAGGTGGAGTTAATTGCATATCTTTCTATTTAAAGCCAAGCAAACTTTGAGGAAACAACAGACAAAGACATCAAAGAAGATGCAGCAACAAAAGGAACTAGACAGGCGTCAGAAAGAAGAAGACCAGAGGAAACAAGAAGAGGAAGAGGAGAGACGAAAGAGAGAAGAAGAAATCAGAAAAATTAGAGACCTCTCAAATCAAGAAGAGCAGTACAATCGGTTTATGAAGCTAGTTGGAGGAAAGAGGAGATCAAGAAGCAGGGTAATGAATTTGTAGTATGGTATTCAGGTGTTATGTTTGGGATTCATAAGTTTTCTTGTCTTTGTGCCCCCTCCTGATTTCACCCTCACCTAAGTTTCCTTAACCCCTTAAAAAAACCTCAAGGTATTTTAGTGCTTTAATCCCTTTCTAGACAGGTGTTCCCTTTCATTTGGGTAAGATTGGTGTGGGTTGTACACTTGCAAATTATTTCCTTCTGCTCCCCTCACTAAAGAGCTGAAGAGCTGCAGTTTCAAAACTGGCTGTTTAAAGTCACTGCCTGCAATGGATTTGATTAAAAGTTGATTTTCAGTTTGCTTTTTTTGAATAAGCTGAGTAAATTGTATTTATGAAGTAATTAGAAGACATAGGTGCCTGTCTCTAAAGTTTAATTGTTCTGCTCTAGAAGAAGAATGTGAGATCAGTTAAATAAAATACCCTGTTTGGTGTGTTTAGTCTTCAGATACAGACTTGAGATGGTCTTTGGATAAACCGTCTTTGGATAGTGCAGGAGGCATATATCAGTATGATAATTACGATGAAGTTGCTATGGATACAGATAGCGAAACTAACTCTCCAGGTAAGACTAATGTACAGTTTTCTTGTATAGTGAGTAGATAAAGTTAAAAAGTAGGAAATGAGCTGTTATTTTAGAAGTAAAATCATTCTCTTGAGGTACGATGTGCGCTAACTTTTTAATGTAAGCTAGTTTTGTCTTGTTTTAATACTGACTTTTTTTTTCCTTTCCATCTCTGCTGTAGGGATATCTTGAAAGTCTTCAAGGTTGTACTGTACTCATTGCAGCACTAAAATTAATATTTTTGCATTCAAAAGCAGTTGTGTAGAAAGCAAGGGCCCTTGGGTGTTGACTGGATAGGCAGCAGCTTTGTAGAAAAGGGCCTGGGGATCCCTATGGATGTTAAATGGAGCATGAGTCAGCTGTGTGCCTTTGGGTGGTAAAGGTGAGCTGCAGCCTGGGTTGTAGCACCGTAACGAGACTATAGTGGAAAGGACCAAGACTGAGTGAAGTGCTTATTGCCATATGTTAACAACTTAGGAGACTGCATCGGGTTTTGGTTTTCCAGTATAAGATAATACTGGAATGAGTCTAGCAGAGAACCTCAAAGTTCACTGGCAACTGGAGCACGTGATTTATGAAAAGAGACCAGGAGAGCTGTATTTATGTAGAGGAGGCTGAGGATGGTCTTTGCTGCTGTCTTCAGCAACCTAGCGGGTAGTTATAGGGAAGATGGAGCCAAACTCTTCTGTGCAGCGTGCAACAGGGGGACAAGGGGCAACACTGAAGTAGTAACAAAAGAAATTTTGCTTAGATATAAAGGTGGTTTTGCAAGAGGATGGTTGCACACTAGAAAAGGTTGCCTGGAAATGTTGAGATCTCTCTGTCCTTAAAGATACTTGTCCAGTTCAGTTCCTTAGCAAGGCCAGCCCCAGAGTTTGGCAAGGATGGTGGAATTAAATGATCTTTAAGGTCTCTTCCAACCCAAAGCATTCTATGATTCTAGTTTTGTTTCACAATTAAGTGTCAGCTGTGTGTTTAGTCTGCCGCTGTCCTAATTTGTATTTTATTTTTGGTGTGCAGTAGTCAGGAGTCACGCTATTGTGATACATACTTATAAGAAGATATTCTTGCAAATTAGATGAAATACATGGGCTAAATCATCCTGAATCATTACCTTAGTAGTACTTTTTGGGAGTACTTCCATTTCACCTGTGAAATAGAAACTGCACAGTTAACTACTTTTTGTGTGTAAAATAAATGCACTGTGCTGTGTCTTCAACTGACTCGAAAAGCATTGATTATTTAAAAAAAGCCCTCCCTCTTCTGCTGTGTTAAGTCAGTTGAAGTAAAAACTTGAGTTGTTGTTTAGTATTTCTTACAGTTGTTTTTATTAGCTTCCTCTCCAGCACAGCCTCCTTTCTTTGAGTGTCCAATGGCATATTTTCCACCTCCAGTACCACCAATTTCCCTGCCACTGCCGCCTCCAATTCCAGTAAGTAACCTTGAAAGGAATGTATTTGAAAATGTTAATAATTCTCATTTTGTGTCTTTTTTCTAATGCTGAAGTAAGGATTAAATTTAGTTTGTATTTGAAAAAATTCTGAACCAAGTGGTGACTTCCTTTGGTTATCTGAAAGTCTTGTGGTTCCTTTTTTAAAACTTTTTCAGCTACTTTTTGCCTGATCAGGTTTCTGTTCAATGGAAGTTCTCCTTACTGAACTTAGTTTTTCTCTTATTTGTTTAGTAGCATTAAGCTCTTTCTTTATATCAAGCAAAGTTTGTTACCTAGCAGGGCTGGGGGGGGAAGCCTGTAGCTCATCACAGTCCTTTCAAACTTTGTGCCTTTTGACTATATGCTGTCTTCGCATCACAGAGTTCCCATGAAAATAGATTTTTTCCTCATCACTTTTCTTCAGTGAGCAGTTTTTATTCTTCTTAGAAAGGCAATAGAAACTTGCTCTTCTGTGTCACGATGGCCTTTGAGTTTTTAACTAAGGAAGCCTGTAACTTTGTTAGCTAAGACAAATTTGTAAAAACCTTTCAAGGACTGTTTCTGAAGCAGTGTGATATAATCCATTGGCCCTCACCTATCAAGTCATCCATATTTCTTTGGCTAGACTATCTATACTTTCGAATTTTCATTTGTAGTTTGTATGTCTGCACTACTTTGACCATCCAAATGTAACCTTGTTATTTCCATCTTTTTTTGGGTCATTAGAAGTGTTCAGCACCAGCCTTCGACAGTAGTCTAAATCCACTGCAGATCGAATTAGTTTTAAACCATGAAATAATTTAGATATAGCATAACCTCTATTAAATAATCCTAAGGAAATAGTAAACTTCAAAAGTTTCAACCCCTTGTTTTGCTTTTTATCTCAGCCTGTACCGTCTTTGAACCAACTTTATATGGAGGGTATTTCCTGTGTTTCTCTTGATCCGCCTCCACCTCTTCCACCTCTTCCACCTGAAGAGCCTGAGCAGCCACCAAAACCTCCATTTGCAGATGAGGAAGAAGAAGAGGAGATGCTCTTAAGAGAAGAGCTACTCAAGTCTCTAGCTAACAAACGAGCTTTCAGATCTGAGGTACTCCACTGGTTTTTGAATGTAAACCTCTAGGTGGCATTCTTGACCAAGACTTAAATGTGACCTCCTAAATAAGGTTGTCTTTCTGATGACTTAAAAACTAACCACCACCAACAAAAAACCCCACAATGAATATCCATCTCCCTCTGTCCCCCAAAAGAAACCAGAACAAATCCCCACCCCAGGATATCCTTTGAATTGTAACTTGCAGCTTGTCTTCTGTGAAAGAATTATGAAACTTCAAGGTACCAAAACCTTGAAAATGCGGAACGAAGTGGGGTTTTTATTTTCTGTAAAACTGTTTATTGCTTAACTGTCTCAGAGTGGTTGGGAGACAGCTGCAACTTCTAATGCTTATGGTGTTTGGTGTTTTTTTGTGTGGAAGAAAGTTTGTGGTTTTGAAGATTGAGATTGTTTTTGATGTCATTAAAAGGTCATCAGTCCCTTGCAGTTGACCTGTGAACAGTGGATAACTTAAATGCTCTTGCATGCCTATTTAGCAGTATCGCAAGATTTGTCTAACACTTTTGGATAGTCTGTTCCATACACGTCTCAGAACTTGAAATTATGATTTAGGCAGTTCCTCATTTATGGTTATATTTCCATGTCTTTTAAAATAGCTGTGTGTAACGTGTGTTTTTATGACTATTTTTTTGTTTTATTTTGTTAGGAAACTTCAAGTAACAGTGGTCCGCCTTCCCCTCCAGTTCCAGATAATTTGCAGTCTGTGCCAAGAAGCAATCTGTCTGCCGTCAGTATTAATACTGTCTCTCAGCCACGGGTACAAAATACAAAGTTTGTTAGAGTAGCAAGGCCTCCACGAGCAGTGATCACAGTAAGGAAATACTTGTTCTTTCTCTTACTAAGACCACAAGTTGAAGTTGTACTCAGTTTGGGTGAACAGCAAATAGATGAGATCTTTATTTTCTAGTGATACAGCACAGAATGGTGGAGTTTCATTTAAAAATTGGAATTATTAACTTTGATAATTCGTATGCTTTTCTAGAAAGAATTTGACACTGAATTAAGAATGTAACAGCTTAAGAGGACATCAAAACACACCCACACTCGTCTGAACTAAAAATGTTTACGTTTTTCCCATACAAATGGCATTCCTTTCTATTAAACTAAACTAAAGCTTTGAATGTAGTAATGAAGTCCACCTGCAATGCATGTTTAGTCTATGGAACCAGGCTAGTGGTTAGTTCATGTTAAAATGCCTGAAATACAGTGGCCATCAGGATCTTGTTGGTATCATTCTTTCTCCTGCTGCTGGCCAGTGTCTCCCTTTTATACTGGCATCCGGAGCATCAGTCCTGTTCCTTACTGAACTTTCTAAACTAGTTGGAGAAAAGCTGATTTTGACCCTCTCCACTGTCAGCTTTTCCCTAGAATAAAAATGAGGGGATTTAGGGACAGTTCATGGTGCCCCACTGTGCCAAAACCAGTTTCATGGCTTTGTTCTGTGAATACTGAGAGCCACTAATAGGGAACTGTTATATCAGGCATTAGAAGATGTGGAAAAGGGTTGGATACCCAGTTTGATCAAATTAGATTTTCATGGAACTACAGCCAGAGAATATTGGCTGGGGAGGACCAGAGTTTTGTTCTGTTTTCCTGCACCAATGAAAACTGGAATTCTACCTGTATACTGTGTGATGGTAGTGCAAAAACCGCAACTGTAGTACATTCAGAAGTAGTAGATGTGATCCTTATTCTGAGTATTGTCCAGAAAGAGAACATCAGAAAGAAAGGAATGTGGAAATTGAGTGTGTTCCACTTCAAAAAGTATAGTTTTTTGGTTTTTTTTTGCCATGTCTTTAAATGACAGAAACTTTGGTGGTGTCCTGTCCTGAGGTAAAGGTTAGGTCTGGACAATTAAATACAGATAAGAGTTTAAAAAAGTTTAAACTGGGAGATGGGAAGAGAAGTCCTGGAAATGTGAACTGAAATCACATCTTTTCCATGTGTAGTTGCAGAGCATTTGAGGCTTATCTAAACTGCTTTGTTCGTGCATCATTCTCTCTGCTGGAATTGGCAATCCTCTGATCTTCAGTGAGCTGGTTCAGTTAGTAATGTTGGTAAAATGTGGTTAATCTTGTAGCCTATGTTCTTTATGTGCAGTTGGCATTCTGTCAGTTTAACTGCCTGAGCAGCCAGCTCACTGTAAGTTGTTAGGTATAACTGTGGGAAGAGGCTTCAAAAGTGTGTGGAGGAGTCCTGGTCTTCTACGTCTACCACGACATTTCTAATGCAGACTTGATTGTTACATTTCAGTTTACTTACAAAAATTGCCTGCAAATGGTAGGTGATAATTTTCCTTAAAAGTTAAATAATTTACCAAGTATAGGAGTGAAAGGTTTGAGATAGTTGTGTTATGACCGTGGAGCAATAAATATGCTACGGATACCAGGGAGTAGGTTGTAAATGTTCTATTTATGTTACAGTATCAGGGATGGGTGCTAGTGGAGATGCACAAAGTTTTTTCATACAGTGTGGAACTGGTGTATCATGTTGTGCCATGCTAACAAAGGATTTTAGCATCATTTTCTCTTCTAGTGAATAAGTAATCAGTCGTCTCTTAACTTTTTCTTGATATAAAAACTTCTGTTCTTCCCCACAGCTTCCAAAACACAAGTCTGTTGTGGTTACATTAAATGATTCAGATGATAGTGAGTCCGATGGAGAGCCATCTAATTCAACTAACAGTGTGTTTGGAGGACTAGAATCCATGATAAAAGAAGCAAGAAGAAATGTTGAGGTAAGCTATCAGTACTTAATAGCAAAATAATTACAAAATATACCTATGTATACAGAATTTAAGCTTTTGAATTGGGTCAAGAAATATTTGGATTACAGTAGAAAAGGTCAAGAGTAGGTAATTACTCCCATTTGGACCTTTACTTTGTTTTTACAAATTAAATTACAAATTACAAATTGCAAATTAAATTACAAATTACTTTGTAATTTGTTTTGCACAAGCTGATTGAAATGTTTTTAAGATTTCATCTTGCAGATACAATGTATAATACACAGATACAACATAACATATTTTGGTTTCACTTGTTTCAGTTCAAATCCAATACATAATGGCAGGAAAAAACACTGGCATAAAAGATCTTATAACATGAATAGTTTTAAGTTTGTGCTGAAAAACTGCGTAAACATAGTAGTTAATAGCTGTATTTTAAACTTGCATGAGTAGTATTGACTTGGACTTCTTTGTAAAAGGCTTCAAAAATCAAAGCCCCTCCAAAATCGGAAAAAGAAAATGATCCAATGAGAACTCCAGAGGCTCTACCAGAAGACAAGAAGATAGAATACAGACTCTTAAAAGAAGAGATTGCCAGGTACAACTGAGTTTAATTATTGCCAAAGTAAAACGTGTATTCCTCGTATTTCTTTACTAATGTATATTTGTAATTGGAATTAAAATACGAACACCTTCATATTGAAGACCTTGTTTATTTGAAGACCTTGCCATTACCTACGATTTTCCTACCATCAGTTTTTAGTAGGACAACTTTAGGAGTCTAAAGAAAGTCCTTAGATTTGAACTGACTTGCGGTAAATGATTGCAGTTGTGGAAGGTTTTTTCTTCTAACTTGAAGTCTTGCACTGCTACTGTTTTTCTTTTAAAGATTTTAAAGCAATTGGGAGTAAATGTTGAAGCTAATGAACATCTTTGCTTTTAACATGTTTTAGTCGTGAGAAGCAGCGTTTAATTAAATCCGATCCACTGAGGAACAGTTCGTCCCCTGCAAACTCTGATGGTGAAGTTGATGGAATTGGGAGAATAGCAGTAGTGACAAAGCAAGTTACAGAAGCAGAAGCGAAGCTGAAGAAAAATAAGTAAGTCCTAGCTAGTCCTAGCGTCCTAGCTTGTTTGGTTAGAAGGGTGAAAGTTTTTACATATACGTATCTTCCATGTGTAGTTGAATTACAGCAAACTTCTGTGTTTTTTCTTTGCTGTCTTGAGCAATTCAGCCTTGAATTCTGCTGCTGTACAAAAGGACCTGTGTTGTAGGGCCAGCATGCTGTTTGGTAATTTGTAAATATGATTCGCCACACTGTTTTCAGTTGCATTTACACTCAGTGACTAGAACTTCATCCGTGCTACCTAATAACTCAGAAATGTGAAAAAAAAGTACGGCTTTCACTCCTAAGTACGTTTTGAGGGTAGCATGTTTTTGAAGGGATATGTCTGATATAAATGAATTAGTATTTTCTGCAGAATAGGCATGCCGTTTGAAGCTTGTCATTTACATCTTTTCGCATGCCTCTTCCATGTTTCTCACCCTTACAAGTAACTGTGGCAAAGATCATAAGTATTTTGCATCCTTCTTTTCAACTTTCCTTCTCACTTTGTTGATTTGTGTGGGCTTGTGAAGAAACTGGTATGTGTTCAGTCATAGCATGTTGTCCCCTCCTCCCCTTCCTTTATTCAATTCCATCCCATCCATCTAAATCTTTATCTTCCTTTGATGCGTAACTTTATCTTTTATTACTCTGCTTTTGTGCTTTCATACCCACCTCAGGAGATTGCAAAATGTTCAGGGCACGAGCATGTACCCTATGAAAGACTGGGCTTGTTACTTAACAGAAAGCAAGAACATGTGTTTTTTGCATGGCTTAATGTTAAAAACTATTAAAATAGCCCACTTGCTTACCTTCTTCTGTCCTTATAACTAAGATGTTTTCATCTGCTTTGAACTGCTCATCTTGAATACTGAAATCTTTTGTATATAATACTGATGCTTATTGTGTCATGGATGTTGAGACTGTTAGGAGAAACTTAGCTCTTTGTCACTCATTAAAAAACATTATTCTAAGTTCTTAAATTACCAGGGTTTCAGGGGAGAAATGATATCTGCAAGAGACCTATTTCTGGAAAAAAATAGTTACGTGACTCTTCTACTTTTAGACTTCTGTTGATGAAGGATGAATCTGTCTTGAAACATTTGTTGCAACAAGAGGCCAAGAAGAGAGAGAATGTTCGAATTGCTGAAAACAAAATTAACAAATTGGCTGAACAGCTACAAGCAACAGAGAAGATCTTGAATGCTAATAAGATGTTTCTCAAGAAGCTTCAGGAACAAGTAAATTCTGAAATGTTTCTATTTACTGTAGTTAGAAATCTTGGAATCTGAAGCTTGATTTTTGGAGGCAGTAGGCTTGCTTTGGAGAATTAATTCAATCCCATGTGTTTTCTTATTTTATTATGTGATATCTGTAAACATGCATCTTAGTATTATATTTCTTTTCTCTTTTTCAGATTCATAAAGTTCAACAACGAGTAACAGTAAAAAAAGCTCTGGCATTGAAATATGGGGAAGAACTTGCTCGAGCAAAAGCAGTAGCAAGTAAGGAAATTGGGAAACGAAAACAGGAGCAAGATCACCTTGGAGTAAGTCTGCCGCGTGCTGTTAAACAATGTTGCACTTGCTGTTAAACAATGTTGCACTTGAAAAGTAGTAGCAATTTTGATCAGGAAACTTTGTTCAGATGGGATATCAGAAAAAACAGGAAAACATTCCAAAAACACTGGGAACCTTCATAGTTTGTCTCCTCTGTTTTTGAGTCTTCAACAGGAAAAGCATCAAGCATTTAAAAAAACAGATTGTTCATAGTCTACATGTATTTGCTGAAGGAATGTTGTTAATATATAGATAATGTTGCTTATCTGTGAAGAAAAACAAGTCCTGTTTCTAGATATCACTGATCTTATTAAAACTATCTAGGAAAAGCACTGAAGTGGGGATCTGATTTTGTTACTTTGAAAAACAAAAAGAGGCTTATTTTTGTAATTTTTTTCTTCTTTTTGTTTTTCCAATCTATACATGTTTTGTAGCTCACCTTTTAACTGTGACTAGAACTTCTATTGAAGGTTAGCACATGATGTAGGGTAATTCTTACTGAAAAACCTGCAAACATGCCCGTTGAATTGTGGGAAACTTTTGTGGTTTTCCTGCTGTTTGTTGAAATCTTCTGGCAAGAGGTTAAAAATATTTTTATAAACTCTGAGTTAAATATCTTGCCCATGTTTAATTTACCTCCTGTCAATAGATCAGTAAACGTGAAAATGAAATAAAAGGATTTTTTTTCTTTTCAGCCAAGCAAAATGTTGAAATTGGAGAACTCCCCTGCATCAAGTCCAAAAAAGCATTCAGCAGAATTGATTGCATTAGAGAAAAAACGACTGCAGCAATTAGAGTATGAGTATGCTCTGAAGATTCAGAAATTGAAAGAGGCTCGCGCGCTTCAGACCAAGGAACAATCCGATATTGCACCTCAGGCAGAAGAGGAATCTGAATTTGCATTACCTCAGCCATCGCTTCATGATCTCACGCAGGATAAATTGTCTTTGGACAGTGAAGAAAACTACTTCGATGATGAAGTTCTGTCTAACTCAAACCGAGAACGAAGGAGATCTTTCAGAGACTCTAATTCTTATACTAAACCAAATCTTAAACACATGGACACTCCAAAACAAGAAACTATAAACAAACTTTCTAAAAAGGCAGCAGAGGAGCCTGAGCTTTTCCTTGGGTTGAATATTGATGAACTGAAAAAACTTTATGCTAAAGCTGACAGCTTGAAAGAGCTGTTATTGAAAAGTACTGCCTTTATATCACCCAAGGAAGATCTATTGTGTGGTCAGGTAAATGCTCTAATGGTAAATATGAGGGTGGCTTTTACTAGCTTGTGTTGCAATTCCTATGTATGTTTGTTTTGTAGGAAATTTCAGTGGATATGGATTTTGTTACATCACAAAATAAACAAACTGAAGCAAAACCATTTCCATTTGGACCGTATCATAGTCCTCTTCTAGTATTTAAATCCTACAGGTATGGCCACTAACAGCTATTTGACTTCTGTATATATGTGTTCTGCTTTTCTGTTATACCCAGATATGTACAGAAAGACAAGTTGTGATGAGGAATTTGACTGTCCTGTAACAATTTTCTCTAGCTAGAGAACTTAATGATTTTAGAAACTTGTTCTGTTAAGCAGGTGTCCCTCTTTTGCATTATGCTGGTTTTATTGCCCAGTGTTCCCTGTAACTGGATTATTTTTGAATTTGGTTATGTTAACAACAGTAGTCAAACATTAGAAAAGAGGACTTTTGTATGCAATTTGAAGTGATCTAAAATTCACAGTAGAATACTTCAATTATGCAGTCCTTAAATTTGTGTAGCATTTAGATTGTCTATGTTAAGATTGAGCCACTCGTGTTTTTGTTTCTTGTCAGTGAAAGGAGGAATGACCACAGTGATTTGTCTTGATTTAAAATAGGCACCTGCAAGTGTGATCATTTTGACGCATCTGTCTTTTGACTGAAAAAAAGGTCCGTAGTTAGTAACTTTTAGAAAACAAGATCTGGAATTTCAGTTGGAGCAGTTGAGTCCTATCACGTGCTTCAGGTTTTTTTTCCCCCTCCACTGTAAAGTAGTAAAAGAGGGAAGATGGTATTTTTACAGGCGTATTCATTTTATCTTGATGTAGATGTACGGATTCCTTAGAGAGCTAGGACTCCCAAAGTTGACATAGATTTTAATCTACGGATTTAAAACAAGCTTTAGTCTACTCAACTCCGGCTTTTTTTGTCCACAAATTCTAAAAATCTGTTGTGATTTTTTTCAAGTTAATCTTTTAATGGTTCTCTTTGTACTGGTATTTGACATTGATCTAATACTCATTAGAGCAAGGGTAAAGTTTTTCTAGAACCAAACCGAAGTTTAATTTCAGTAATTTGTTTTCCATGCTGTGTGATTACTACATTTCATGGCTTTATGTGAATTACATTCTGCATGTAAAGGAGAGGAGAATATTAGAAGCAGTTTAGAAGTGCTCTTTTGTTCATTCCCACTGTTTTCCACCTCCTTCATATATTACAGGTTAGCAATGTTTATGGTTAAGTAGTAAGTAGGGTTTTGGAAATATTAGATTTAGCACTGAAAAAGTGATTTTTTTCAGATATGTTTTGTTGAATAAAATTAATGTCTTAGTTTGTATGCTTTATCACAATAATTTGCTATTTTATTTTAGGTTTAGTCCGTATTTCCGAACCAAGGAAAAATTGTACCTCAGTTCAGTAACCTATAGCAATATGATTGAGCCAAAACAGTGTTTCTGCCGCTTTGATTTAACAGGCACATGTAATGATGATGACTGTCAGTGGTGAGTTCTTTATTTTGATTTTATTTGAACTAAATTTGTTCTAGATGTCTGATTCAAGATGGAAATAGGGATGGTTTTCATTTCTTCAAAAGGTCTGAACTTATGATCCTATGGACAAGTTCTACAAAAAGTTACGTTTAAATACCCTATTTCAGGTACTTGGCTGGCAGTAAAAAATAAAAATAAAAATCTTGTATCTAAGCCATGAAGAAAGGAGGCTTTTTAGATACGTTTTCTTTTTTTTTTTTTTTAAAAAAAAAGCAGTATAGACTGTTAGGAAGTATTTCACCCTTTGGTTGCCTGTAATTTAGACAGGGCTTCTCTTTATAGCTTCTGAATAACGTCAAACCATCATGAAGTTTTGGGTAGTGATTGGTAATGTTAAGCACAGTAGAAATGTATTGCGATGTTAATGGACATAAAGCTTATAACAAGTATTAAATGAGTTTGTAAGAAAATACTGTTGTAGTGGAATTCTGGTTTGCTAGGAAAATACTGGCTAATAATAAGCAGAATAAATTATTCTGCTTTTTTGAAGCCTGGTGTTAAATAATACTAAAAATAGTTTCTTAAATGATGTTGCACAGTCTATTTTAGAAAGTTGGTAGAAGAAATGGATATGAATTAGTCATGAATACACTCACCTTGGAAACTTCTAACCACTAGAAAAATATTACAGGAGTGCACTTCAGCTCTTCTTTGCCCTTTTTGGTGGCAGAAAGCTTTCAGATCACTTTGTAGCTATTATCATCAAACCATACTTTGAATACTTCAAACACGGTTACAACTAATTCTTGTAACTAACCTGTTTGAACCAGAAAGTTCTAAATGAGTGTGTAGAGGCTTATTCTAATGAGCAAGGCTGTACTGAAATAATGAAGACTAGGGTTAAGTTACTGATGTAGGCTTATGTTTAGAGAAGGACCAGAAACATTTAATGGAAATTTCAAAGCAGACTATATTGTTTTACATGGGTATCGGTTTCTTTATGCATTACCTGAGTGTGTACTAAAAACAACTTTCTAATTATGGGCCTTATTAAATTGTTGCTATGATAAGTATTTTAATTGCTTATTTGTTTATTTTAGGCAGCACATGAAAGATTGCACTCTGAGCCGAAAACAGCTGTTTCAGGATATTCTGTCTTACAATTTAGAACTGATCGGTTGTTCAGAAAAAAGCACTGATGAGGAAATCAGCACTGCCACAGGTTTTTAAGAATCTTTTGCTTACTTTTGCATTTAAAGATTTATTTCTGAAGGGAATGGCTTTCATTAAAGCTTTGGGAGCAAGTACTTTGATGTAAAGTAGCATGTAAGATATTGCTGTATGGGGAAAAAAATGTTTCTTTAATTGTCCAATTCAGCAGTCAGGAGTGGGTTACCTTAGTGTCTTTACAGAGAGGGAAAAACCATATTGATTTGTGGAATGCTTCACTCAAAGGACTGCTGGGGCTCAGAGGGTGGGGGCAGGATTAGGGATAAAATCTTGCCCTACTTCCTTAGTACTTTTTTGTAACTATTGGACTGGTCTGTTTCAGTGGAGCTGGAATTCTAAGATAACGCTGTTGCAATATAGGCGAGTTGAACACGAGAACTTGTTCAGTTTTTGATTTGTGCTCCAGTGTGTTAAATTACCTTATCTCTTGAAGCAGTCATACTTCATGAATTCATCACAGGTTGTGTTAAATTGCTCTTAAGTTGCTTATCTATTTTCATTTGTGTTTACCTAAGATACGAATGCTCTTGTTTCAGAAAAATATGTTGAAAAACTTTTTGGTATAAATAGAGACCGTATGTCAGTGGATCAGATGGCTGTTCTTCTGGCTAGCAATGTCAATGAGAGTAAAAGTCACAGTAAGTAACCTCCTCGATAAATACAATATAAACTTTTTAAATTCTATAGGTACCTTAATGACTTTCTAAACAAAGACCTTTTTTTGTCTCAGTTTGTTAATTAAGCTCGTGGTAGATTAAAAATGACAGTTTGTTTTAAGAACCTAGTACAATAGTTTTGGAGTCCAGTTTGAAAATGTGACTTATGTGGTTGAGAACAACAGATTTTAAATGCTGTTGAAACTTAAAAATTTTGCAAGTGCAACACGTATACATCTATAATCTTCATCTTTAAGGACATTTTAATCTGAAGTACAGAAAAGTAAAATAACTTCTACAATTCTGTTTGTTTACAGCACCTCCATTTACAACATGGAAAGATAAAAGGAAATGGAGACCGAAGTACTGGAGAAAACCTCTGTTAGATAGTAGCAGCAGTGAGGAGGAACAGTCTGTTGGACCTATTAAATATGGTAATCCAGAAGTGTGGCATCCATTTAAAAAACAGTGGAAAAATACCTACGAACCTCTTCCCAACGTTTAATTCTTAAAGTGGTTCTGAAGAAAACCAATGTTTTCTGTAGTTGACTTCCTCATACTTCCTGTTTGCAAACATTATTTTGCATAATTTTGAGTAAAGTTTGACCTTAATTTGTCATACTGGAGACAAAACAAATAACTAGTATAATTTGAGATTGGAAGTGTAAATGGAGCCTCTACCTGTTTTTGAAAGTGAGCAATTTATCTATAATGTTACAGCTTTACCAAAGGACCAAGTTAGATTTTTTTCCTTAGAACTATAAAAAAAAGTGAAACTTTGTTTTATCTTAAATGTATAGAATTAACCTTTGGTAGTGAGGTCATTGGGGGGAGAAAAAAAAAGGATCCTCTTAAACATCAAACCAAAGCAACCTTTACTGCTGTTCATTTCTTACCTTCACATACGAAATTTTGACCAGTTTTCTACATGTTAGTTTTACATGTTAAAAATGCTGAAATAACGATATCTTGCTCTTGTCGATGGCTGTATTTGAAGTATATAAATGTCACTCCTTATATGAATTCTAATGTGACAAGTCACTTCTGTTTTGAAAAGATAAGTGTTTTTTTGTTTTCGTTTGCAGCCCACCCTACAGAACATAAAAAAAGAGTTCCAGCTCTTGATGCTGTGGTGACTCCAGATGATATCCGATACTTTACAAGTGAGACCGATGATATTTCCAACTTGGAGGCAAGCGTCCAAGAAAACCCCTGTGATGTACAGCTTTGGATTAAACTTGCATACAAATATTTGAATCAAAATGAAGGGTAAGTCTGCTTTTTAGATTGTAGATTTGCTTTTGTGCTTTACCCACACTACTATAATCAAGTTTCCTTTCTGTTGCTGAAGAACTTTCTTCAGCAAATCCACAAATTTATTACATAAAAGCAGGTTGAAAAAATAGACTTCCTACTGTATGCGGTATGGTGTGTAATAAATTACAATGACAGTTGATCTTTAGGTAGGTTCTGATTCAGTACGGAAGTTGGTGGAAGGCAGAGTGGGAGAAATAATTGTTTGAAAAGTGCACAGCCTAATGTATTCCCGAGATTACAGTGGAATGCTGTACTTCCAGTGTTAAAGTAGGGGACAGGTAAGATCACATCAGTTTCTCCTCTTCAGAGTAAAAATGGTTAGAATAATGTTTGAAGTGACATCGGTCAGAAAGATTTCTTGCAAGAACACTTCTGCTATATGGTTTTATCCCTGTAGAAATTGTCCAGTTGAACACTCAGTTTCTTCATAATTTTTCTCTTGGGTTTCTGAGTTTCTCTAGCTTTTTTCCTCAAATTACTCTGCAGAGTATGACACTTTTTATTGGCAATCAGCTGATTTCAGCACTAATTCTGTTACAATGGTTTCATTCTACAGAATGATCTAAATAGTGAGGTGCTAGCTTCAGGCAGAGGAGTTGTGGGGAGACCAGCTGTTGGAGGGAGGAAAGGGAGTGGAGAGGAGTAGCTGTTCTAAAAAGTAACGTGTAAACAGATAATGGAAAATGTTATAGATGATTTTAGGCGTATTAATAACTGCTCGAACACTAGAATGGAGGAAAAGTATGCTGTAAGCTGTTTGAATTACTATGTAATAGTAACAAAATACTACCCGAAGCATGGAGAGGCCAGTGCACAAAGAAAATACTACCAGCACGTGGCTGACTGAGGAGATTGCTTTCTAAAATATAAACTTAGTTGGAAAAAGACCAAAAAAACACAAACGGGGGGGTGGGCCTAATGGAAGAGGATGAATCTTTTTTCGGAGCACATCCTCCCCAAGACCACCTTGGTATTACACTTAACTGAGTGGTTTTGTGGATGGCAGTGGTTCTGGGCTTTTCATAATGTACTCTGCTAAGAGGAGGAGTACAGGGGAAGAAGATTTGAGTCTTGTACATAATTAATTGTTTTAGTTTTACTTTGGAACATGTGTTCTTCCTCTCATAAATGTCTATGCAAATTAATTTCTAAAGATGTTCTTAGAATAAAAGTGGTCTCAAAAGCTTTCTGTGGTTTTACAGAGCTTTGTTTATAAATTGAAGGTTAGCTCTGTGGTTTGCAATTTACTCGCTTATTTAAGCTAATCTTGTATTACTTAATTATCATGAGATGATACCAGTCATCTCAAAGTAAAATTTACCTCTAAGCCACAAAAAAAAAGTTGATTTTATGACATGCAAAGAAACCTGAAATAAACACTGTCTTTGCTGACATACAAAGTAAAATATGTAACAGAAATGTTCCAACTTTTAGCCTTGAAATTTCTTTTCAAGTTTGAGCCCTTATGAAGTGAATACCTTTGTATGATTGAAGCTTGGAACTTCAGCTTCTGGATAAATCGTACCAATTCTTAGTTAAACTGGCTTGTTTTCTTGGGAAAACTGATTTTTCCATGCAGTCCAATAACTTCGTGTAATAACCTTTGAAGAATGAAAACTTGCTGAAACATGGAAAGCTTCATAATAGGAAAGGACAACACATCTCTAAAGAAAAAAAGCTGACTGTAACTTCCATTCTAATTATAAGCATCCACTTTCCTATTTTATATTGATTTGAGTCCTAATACTAAAAAAAAGAAAAGTAGGTCTGTTGCTTATTTATTTTAAATTTTCACAGCTCATCATCTGAGTGTTTGGACTCTACTTTAAATGTTTTGTCTCGAGCTCTTGAGAACAACAAAGAAAATTCAGAAATTTGGTGTCATTACCTCAGACTGTTCTCAAAAAGAGGAACAAAGGAGGAGATACAGGAAATGTGTGAAACAGCAGTGGAATATGCCCCATCCTATCAAATCTGGTGGACAGTAAGTAAAAGATTAAAAAAAAAAGTATACGTCAAGTGTTGGTGTAGGTATGCTTTTTCTACTGTAGAAAATGTGTATATTAGGGACAGTGTGAAAGGAAAAGTTTGACTTGAAAAAGATGTAGTGTTAGTTTATTTAAAACCTCTGCAACACTGCTCAGAAAATGAAGTGATTCAAAGTTCTGTTTGCAGGATATCTGTAGAAATTATGCTTTCCTCTAGAAATGATCAGTTATTTAAAATCAAGATGTTTAATTTTTTTCTTAAGCTTGCAAAATTTAAATAGTCACAAAGATGCAGAAAGTTGTTCTTTAACATTAAGTGTTTTGTGTGGATTAGTGTGAAGATTCAATGTGTGGGGAGGAAGGTTTGATTCATAAGGTGGTAGAAGACATTATTCAAAGTATATGATTCATGTGATTTAAAACTTTACCTTGAAGCTTTTGCAAGTATTTTGATTTTTTAAATATGAATTATTTGTCTCTAGTTTTTGAATTTGGAGAATTCCTTTGATGGAAAAGACTACGTATGTGGGAGGATGCTACAGTTCCTAATGGAAGTGACAGAGGGAGAAGAAAATCCCAATCTCTTGTCCTTCCAGCTTCTGGAGACTCTCCTGTACAGAGTTCACTTAAGCCTGTTTACAGGAAGACATCAGAATGCTCTCGTTCTGCTGCAGGTAACTTCCAAGTTATCACCCTAGAATTTGACTTCGTACCTTCATCTTTCTCATGCTTGTGAATCCTAGTGTCATCTTCAAAAGATCCATTCCTTTTATTTGCTGAAGGAATCTCCCAGGGAATTCTATTTTAAAATACGTCATTGTAAAATTTGGGTATGCCTTTGTTTTTTTTTTTTTGTTACTTGTTTTTTGTTGCTTGGGTTGCTAATACCCAAAGTTTATTAGCAAGGGAGGGCTAAACCTCAATACTTCCCAAGGAATTGCTTTACTTCTTGATTTCTGGTAAGCAGTCGAGCAGTCCTGTGAGTAATGTATTGCCTCAGGTACTCAGATGTTTCTTGTTGTTACAGAAATGATCAAATCAGTAACTTTTTGGAAGAACGTTGTGTGGTGTTATTTTGCATTACTGTTCCTGCTCCAGAACTTGATACATTAGTGACATGTTAGTGATACTGTGAACTCCAAAATCGTATCTCAGGCTTTTATTGTGACTGTAGAGAGACTTGAGGATCCTGTTACTGTTCTGTAGTCCATAGAAATGGTGGGTGATGGTGAGTGCTGAACATCAGCTTCCACTAAAAGTTGGAGCTGCTATTTGAACTGCAAGTTTTTCATTCCTGCCAGCAGGTGGCACCTGTGGCTTGCTGCACCTTAAAATATTTTTCTTGGTTGTGTCGTGTAAGTCTGTAATGTTTTTTTTTCTAGCTCCAGTTTAAATAGAAAATTGTAATGCTGTGTTGACTTTCTCCAACAGCTATTCTAAACACAGCAGTACTGATTAATTAAACTATGAATGTTTGACTGAATGAACAAAAAGAATGGGAAAAAGTATGCATCAAACTGAAATGAAAATCCAGACTATATGAGGGAAGAACATGGGTTGTCTTCCTTTACCCAAAGCATCATGACAAAACCAAACTGTTTTTAATATTCACCTGTAATGTGTAGTTGGAAAGACTATCTCAGGGAGACGTTTCTTAACCACATTTAATAAGAGATGATTTCTAAGTATAAATGTTATTTCAAATTGAGTAGTAATACTTCTCTTTGAAAACATGAAAGAAAAATTTCTAATGTAAATATTTTAAAGGGTGAATAAGCAAAACATTTTGGAAAGTTTAGCTTTTACCTCGTATTCCATAAGTATCTTGTAGAATTTTGCCTAAATTTGCAAGTACTTTGACTCCCTTGAAAGCACATTCTTTGGTTGTGCTGCTTTTGTCCAGAAGAAAGTTGGCATATCTCTAGCCATGAGAGTCTGTTCTGTTTTAGGAGCAGTTGTGTTTAGACTGTCTAATTGCTTGTTCTAATGATTTTATTTGGGATCTGCCAATTTAAATGGGCTTTTCTAGTTTTTGATATGACTTTAAAAAAAGGTATTGGAAACGTTTCTGAGATGCAGGATACTGCTTCAGATTTTCCTAACCGATGTCTCTAGAGATGCTAATGCTTTCAGGAGTCTTGAAAAGCTGTGACTTAGTAGCTGTATAACTAAAACTTATAAAAACAAAACAAAAACCACACAAGGCTCTTAATAGGGTATAGCAAGCAGTATCCAACTCACAGATGAGTTGTCTCCAGAGGTAGTAAATAATTTGTATGTAACTGGATGTAATTGTCACAGAATTAAGCAGACAAATGTTGGGAGATGCATGGTTTCAACATCTATCTTTGTTTCCCTTTCAAAATAACAATCTTAGCAGTTTTTCCTAAAACTATTACTAGAAATTATGTAGCTGTGTATTACTTAAATATAGTCAAAAATTCATTCAAAGCCAAATTTAATCATGATTGATAGCATGAATTATTTCCTGTCTTTTCTGTGGAAAAGTTTTGAGAACATTAAAACTACTCTTCCTGTTTCCTCTTCTCATTCTTAGATCTTAAAGATTTTATATTTAAAATATATAATGTATTTCTTCTGATCTTTACAGAATGCCTTAAAATCAGCAAATGAAAAGATAATATCAGAACGCCTTACTGTAAGTGATCGTTGCTTGGCTTGGCTGGCTTACATACATTTAATTGAATTCGGCATTCTCCCAGTCAAGTTCTATGATCCAGCTAATGTCGGTCCTTCAAGGATAATGAACAAAGAACCATTTTTAATACCATGGCAAACAGTTCAAGATGTGAAGACTGATCCTGATACGCTGTTAGCTATGTTTGAAGGTAAGATTAAGGAAGTAAACTGTTCACTGCATTACTCACTTCTTACAAATCAAGAAATGTTGTTATACTTCTGGAATTTCGTGGCAGTGTGATATTGCGGTGTGGCAGTGTGATATTGCTATATTAAGCCATTGGGATTAATCCAGTGAATATTTCATCCTGATTTGGACGGAAGAGTGAGGAAAGTCTGTGTTTTGGGTACTTAACACACACAATTTTTCATGTATTGTTCAGAGCCATAGCTTTTTTCCCTAACTATGATGTTCTATCAGGATAGAGAGCAGTGGCTTGTGATAGTATGGCATTGCTTATTTTTGGAGGGTGAAGAAAGCATGAAGCCAAACTTCTGTGGTCATTCCCTCTCTTCTTCCCCTCATTCCCAATGGGATGTCTGTTGGGAAGCTACTTTCATGGAAGATTAGTGTGCTTCCTTAAGAGGCAGAGCAAAGTGCGTGTTTGTCTGCATTAGGAGTTTACTTAAACTGAGTAACTTTTTTAAAGATCTCATGAAGATACTAGAAGAAATTGAATTGATTGGTGGTGCTGCCAGAGGGAGACTTTATATTAGCGTTGTTTGTATGTCAGTACTTAGTGTTAGCTGCACCAATATTGAATTGCCAGTGAGAACGTAACTATGCTGCAGACGGTAATGCAGTGTGCAAATAAATATTCAAGCATAACCTGTAGGAGTGGATGTAGTCTGGACATAATGTGGTATTCACTATTGGGTAACTGTATATTTCTTCTCAACATAAAAAGAGAATTAGCACATGTTAGCTTTTGTCTCGGTAGAACTGATTTCAGCAGCAATCCTGTATATACGGGAGTGTAGTTTTAAATAGACGGTGATAAGCTACCATGTGTAATGTAGCTTTAACACTTTGTTGGTAGGTTCTTTCCTCTTTAGCGGGTTTGTGTTTTTTGGTTTTGTTTTTTTTGCAGTCTTGTTTTGTTGTTTTAAATGAATGAGGGATGACACTTGAAAGACTTTTGTCATTGTCTTGGAAAACTTTGTATGCTTCTGTATTTTTGTGGTTGTTAAATTACATTTTTTGTTAAAAGTTTTGAATAACTTTGACATTACTTGAGGTCTAAGGTCTTCATTTTATTGTCGTTTTGAAGATGCGGTCAAAACATGTACTGATGAGAGCCTTGAGGGTGACAAAAGAATAGCCGTCTGCTTTCCACTCTACAGAAACATGATAGCTTTGTTGAAGCTTCTTGAAAGGTAAGTAGTTTCAAGACATTTTTAATTAGACATTTTTAACTCAACTGTGTGTCCTTGAAAACTTAACTGTTACTTTTATTTAAGGTGGGAATCTGCTGCAGAACTTTGTAGATCTTTATTGGAGCTCTGCCCTAACAACTGCCCACTCTTGGAGAGTATGGCCACCTTGTATGTGCAGATGCAGCAGAGTGATAGTGCCTACCAAGTGTGGATTGGAGCATTTGAGAAGAATCCTCAGAATGCAGAGATCTTTTATCAGTTGTGTAAATTCCTTATTTCACAGGTAATACCACATCCCAAAACTCTTTTTGTTGGTCTTAATATTTTTTGCAATGTGTAGCTCTACTTTAATATAGAATTGGCAAGATTAGTGACGAGACTTAATGTAACCAAAGGAATTGTATACAGTGCTAAATCTGTAGCTCAAATTGTCCATTCTAATGCACTGTTCATCTCCTTATGCAAGAACATTAGACAGCAACAGTAAACTCTGTAGTATGTTTTCATTCTTTCTGCTACCTACTGACTGTCCCAATTAGATTTCATTCTTGAGAGAATGAAGGCAAAGGAGCATTACAGAGATAGACACTGCTAGTTATTTATTGTGCTTAAATTGTTCTTGTCATCTTCAGGTTGATGTCTGATGTATTTTTTATTTAAAAAAACAAACAGGAAAGGTCAGGCAGTGTTCTTCCACTGTTACAAGATTTTGTGGGAGCTTTCTTTGAGAATACCTACCAACAGCATGATCCCATGGATCTCTTAAGGTATGTCTATAATATTATTTTCTGTTAAAATTTTGGTAATATTGGCATTTTCTTGAAAAACAAAACAGTCTAGAATTCTGCTATTAGATTGGCAGGTTTTGCTAAGACTTCAGTCAACTATGATTTGGTGTTTTCTAAGCATTATAGTTGTTTGTTTTTTATACTAAATTGTAAAAGCATAAGAATTTAAAGGTGAAACAGCTAGCAAGTTTAATTTGTGGATGTGGGGAAAAGGGAACATGATGCATGTATGCTGAAGCTTTTTTTTTCCCCCGAAGTTTGGAACTTAAAACTGCATACCTTAAACTTGTTATTTAGGCAGTTGTAAAAGACCTCAATCCAGAGGTCCAGCACGCTTTTAATCAACAGATTATTGCTGAAAAGGCACAGCTTGGTAATCAGTCTGCTGAAATTCCACCTGAATTTTAGGCACCGAATTGGTTATAGTGAACCTTGCATATTTCAAAACTTCAGGAAGTCTGTCAAAGCTAACTGCCTTTCAAGGCCTTCAAAGGAAGACCTTCTTTGCTAAATCTTATGCAGATGAGACCTTGAAATCTTTTTTATCTCCAAGTTGTTAGGTTTTATTCCTGCTTGTGTTTCTTTACATTGAGTGTAGTGCTGGCAATGCAGTGTAGGTGTCTATAGGTAGATAATTGTATCATAGGTTTTGAAGTATTTTATGAGGGGCTGGGTGGGTGGTGGTGTCTGAGATATTTAACCTAGAGCCTAATACTGTAAACCACTTTGTGTATAAACCATCTCTATTTTTTATGTAATGCTCTCTATATAAATCTCTATCTGGATAGAGTTAAACTAATCTCTAAGAAAAGTAGGTGAGTTCTTAATACATTCCATTAATTGAATTTTTAAACTTTTATGTTCGTGGAGGAATCTTCAATGTTAGAAGGATATTCTCCGTTACTATTACTTTTTCTCTTTTAGATATCTTCTGAATTTTCCAATGCCAATTGAATTTACAGCACCTCTCTATAAAGAACACCTTACAGATGATGTTGTAAACCAGCAAATCCCATATTTGTGGCAGATATACTGGTGAGGCTTTTTACAGCATTTCTGAGAAAAACCGCTAGTAGGTCTTAGTAAATTGAGTTTTCAATTGCAGAACACTCATTATTTGCCCAAGCATGTGTCACTTGAGGTTCTTTCAATAAATGATCTGCCAGTCCTCAGAGAAACTAACTGGCTGCTGCAAAGCATAGACAGTTTTATGCAAGTTTTATGCCGACTCCATAAGTAGCTATTTGGTTTTTCAAGTAAAGGGGCAAATACGATGCTTCAGGTGACGACTAAGGATTGCTCAGAACTCCGACACTTTCAGTTTTTAATTGATGGTCAACTTCTAAACAGGTAAAACGTGTTTCATTTCAAGATAACGCCTAAGGTTTAGATTAAGTTATCTCAATGTTAGCTTACGGTATTGTCTATGAATTCCAATTAAGTGTATGTATATATATATTTAAGAAATACTTACTTCTTTGCAAGTTTACTTACTAGATTTTAGTACTTACACAGTGGAAGTATTGTTAGAAAGACACTTGAGGTCACTGTTTCGTCATTAGTGACCTTAACTTAAACCACAGGAGAATTTGAGCTTAGGCACTTGGTCCTAGAGGAAAAATGAGTGCTTTAGAAATATGTGCCTAAATTACTTCTAACACAACTTTCAAAATTCATTTCAAAGAGTAGTTGTGTTGGTTTGGTTTTGCTACACGGTAAGTGCTTAGGGATTTGGGCCTATGTATTTTTCCTCTTTATAGGTGCAGCTGGCAAAAGACATAAAAGTTGACTTTTACCAGGTGAAAATAATCTGAAATTACTAGAGCCTCAAAAGATCAAGGAACAATGTTTTGTCCAGAAACATCATTCATCTATATCTATATATAGAAAGTATAGACATCTGTCATGTGCGCACATGTATGTATGCACATATATATTTTGAGCAAAACTAGTAAATAGTTGACAGTTCTTGGAGAAAACTGGACTAGAATCAGGCACTGTGATTATGTTGCTCTAGTCAGTAGGGTTCTGTAGAAAGGTAGCTGAAACAACCCTCCCCTATTTCGCATTTCTTTAGTCTTCATGCTTTTTTCTCTTATGACTTACTAGAAATCTTGGCTTTTGTTGTTAATTTACACCTTGAAATGAGGATTGATAACTGAATCTGAGGCAAAAAATGTCTCCTGTGTTTGAGGTCCTGTGTATTGTTCTGACTACATGTTTCTTTGAGGAGATGGTTTTAGTTTTGTTTTGACTATTTTTCTTTTTTTTTCCTCTGACATAATCAGCATGTTTCAAACACTTAATTTTGTTGTGAGAGTTTCATGTCATTTCTCAAGTAGTCTCTTTTAATACAACTTTGAAATTTATTCTTCTGGTGCTTTCCAAATGGAAGCTCAAGACTTGTCTCCATTCTGTAGCAGTCAGAGCATCCTTAGAATAAGGATTAATAAAAGAGAGAAGGCAATGCATGCGTTACAAGAGAAGACAGTGGATAATGTTTCTATTTCAGTCAAGAATTGCATTTTAAATCGCACAGTTTCTGTATTATTTCTTACTTATGTGCAGTTGAGATTTGCTCATTGTAATACATTGACTGTTAAAGTTAGTCCATTTTGCTGCTAAACCGAAAACTCCTTTCGTGCTTCTCATGGAAGTTCTTTGTTTCTTACCCTTAATATAGAAGAGTATACACTGTGTATATAACATATCATATTTTTAAACTTTTAATATAAACAGTTTGTGCCAGTCTCTTCACACGAGTATTAGTGAAGCACTGGATGCCTACGAAGCAGCTCTTGGTGCAGTGATGCAGCAGGAAATTGTTCAGAACATCTGGCTGGAGTAAGTTCTTGAGACAAAAGTAATTTAATCTCAAAATTATTAAGTGGAAGCCACCAGAACCATTTTTTTCTTTTCTTTTTTTCCAGTTACCTTGTTTTTATCAATAGCAAAGTTGTTGGATCCAACAACAAAGTTCAAGAATTCAAGCTTTTTACTGACCTAGTGAATAGATGTCTGATTACAGTCCCCACACGATACCCAATTCCTTTTAGTGCTGCTGATTATTGGACCAATTACGAGTTTCATAACAAGGTAAAAATGTTTCTGGGGACAGTTTTAATTAAACAAAAAGACTGATATCCTTTTAACAAGTATCTGTAATTTACTTGTCAAAATAACAGTGTCAGAGCATCAGTAGCATATCACACTGAGAGCTAGGAATTAGTAGAAAGAGATATTTGAGGAGAGTAGTGTTCCAAGCAGAAAAACACGTGGCAGTGACTTTCTGAATAAAAAGTGTGTAAGGCTAAGAGAGACTTTAATGTAAATAAATAAATTGTATGTCTTGATACTGTGTGAATACAGCTCTTAATGGCAAACTACTATTTCTTTGGTAAAAAGAAACTAGAAAGGAGAGAGAAGAGATAGTTGAGCAAGAAGAGTCAGCAGAGCTGTACTGCTGGGTGATGGAAACAGTATTGAAGCTGTCAGTTTTGATCACAAAAATTATAGTGCTTGAGAAACAGAGGAAATAGAGTAGAAAAGTAAGAGCAAGATCGAGTTGAGCCCTTCTGTAAGCTTTAATCTGTCAAGCTTTATTCTCTCTGTGAAACTCCTGGGTCCCATTTTGCTAATATCCAGTGCATTTCTTTTTATTCACTAAATACAGGCAGGAAATCTGTGGTATTAGCAACAGTATGTTGATTTATTTCTTAAATGAATTGATTTTTGTACCCCAGAGGGATAAAGTTTGTTGTTGATAAGGTTTGTAGGTGGTAACTCACTTCAGTCAGAGTGTTCATAGTTTTGTCATCCCATTATTCTTAGCAAAATTAGATAAAGTAGATTAATATTTATAATTCAAATTTTGCAGGTAATTCTTTTTTATTTGAGCTGCATTCCAAAATCTCAACATTCCAAAACCTTGGAAAGGTTTTGTTCTACTATGCCTGCTAATCCTGGACTTGCACTGAGGTATGTAAAAACACCTGTAACCAAGAGGAACAGCTGGTTAATACCACTACTGTTTTCTGTACAAGATGCACATGATTTGATTTCTAATACAAAAATAAAACTCTTCCTCTTGTTGCATGTTGCTTGAGGCACATTGTGCCTTTTGATATCATCTCAATCTTTTTCTAGTATTTGAAAGGGTTCTGTTTTATCTACAGATAGGTTATAATTACACAGGAACTATTAATAAATATGTCCATGTTGTATATGTTTACAAATGTAAATTTCAAGTGTGTAGAGAAATGTTAGATATTATATTAAAAATCTTATTGTTACTTAATATCTGTTAAAAGTATAGTTTCAACATGGAGCAAAATAAAATGGATGCATCGGTATTTAACAGTGCTACCTGAAGGTTTGATATTTATTTAGTGAAGACAGCCAATCCTTAATTCTGAAAAAATCTCAAGGGAAACAAGAGCAGTTAGAGTAAACATCGCACCGACTCTTATACAGTATTTCAGAACGTACTCATCCAGTATTAGAGAATCCGTATTTTAGCATATTCAGTTGCAGTGAACTCAGGAACATTGTACTGAGTAAGTGTTTGAAAAGACCACGAACACTTACTGTTCGTCATCAACAGGGACTCCAAAGATTTCAAAGCCAGACTTGAAAAAAATGTATGGTTGGCCACGGGTTGGGGGATGCAGGGAGAATGACACACACCTTCTGTGAGCACAGGAAGGTGAATGGCTCCGTTTTAAGTCAAGTTACAATTTTGTCTAGGTGGAGCTTACAGCTTCCTTAGGCAATGTTGATACTGCACGAAATGGGTGAGCAGAACTGTCTGCAAAGTATCTTGTAGCCATGTGACTGCGAAACTAATTAGCCTTCCTTCAAATATACAGTTACCTCACACATGCTAAAAACAGATCTTGTAATGTGCCAAGATCATATTTTCTCCGCGATTTCACGCTATGTAGTTACTCTCTGACGGTGTACTTTAACTTCTTTTTTGTTTCAAGAGCATGTTCAATCAATATTGTGTGGTGTCTTCCCTCTTTTTCCTACCCGCAACTCTTGGTTGAGATTAGGTGTAATATATTTTGTATAATGTGTATGTATCTTTGCATTGCTTTTCTGCTCCCAGTGATTAGAGCAGTGTTCCTTTCTCATGAATGCCTTTTACAGACTGCTTCTGCGATACTGGGAGGAGAGCAATGTTCAGATTCTGAAACTGCAAGCCAAGATGTTTACATATAATATCCCAACATGCCTGGCCATCTGGAAAATGTAATGCAACAGTCATACATCTGTTTTCATAGATATTGCTTTTGTTTATAAGGTTTACATCACAAAGGTAAATCTGAAATGTCCTTCAAATTGGGCTTGTGCTGGAAGTCTCTTTCATTATTTTATTATTTAAGCAGTAACTTTGTTACAACAGAGGTACTGTCACATCTTTAAAACGAAAAACGGAATTTCCCTCTTGGGGAAACTTATGTGAATTGATATTATACAGATAAAGATGAATGATATATTTACAAGTTGCCTTTTTAATTCAACTATTGACTTCTGTCTCCCCTCTCTACCCTCCCCTTTATATATCACAATAGCAGTAATCTCCATTATCCAGTGATGCTGAACTGATCTTTTTCTTCAGTGTTTGTTCATAATGGGGAACCACTGAAATGTCTTGCTCATGTAAGGTTGTTTTTAAAAAACAGTTATTTTTATCTTTTCACTGTAGATTAACATCATTGGAAGTTAGTTTCTTCTCAAGGAATTTGTAATTCCATTGCACAGTCAGTATTCTGCCAATTATGGCATTTAAAATCATTCAAGAATAAATATTTTTGTGTGTTTCTTTTTCTCAGAGCCATTGCTGCCGAATGCTTTCTAATGGGACAAAGAGAAGTAAGTCAACACACCTTACTAAAATGAAAAATTGCAAAATTTTTTCATTCTTTCACTTTATCCAAAGAAATGGTCATTTCTTAAACCCAAGAATTCTGGATAGTTGAAATATTCTCTGTGCAAACACTGAAGCATTTGCTTCAAGTGTGAGAAAGATCTTTGTCAATCAAGGTAGAAAGGATTATATTTTTAGTACTTCTGCATACTATTTGTATCTTTCCTGTACAGGGAAGTCTATATTCCCCCACCTCCCTTCCTTTTATTTTTTGTTTAACCTGGAGGAGATGGCTAGCACTTAAAATGCAGTAGAGGGGAAAAAATACTGTTGTGCCGGAAGATAACTAATGACTACCTGCCTTTGCTATCAGTTGGAAGGGTTTTTCTGCCAGACAAATGCGTGTAGAGAATTTGAATGATTTCCCATGCCCCACTTACACCCCAAAGCTATCATTTCTTTTTCTCCAAAAATAATAAGCTTACTCATTGCTACTTAATGTGTGTGGGTGTGTGGGGATGTATTTTTATCCTGCTGTACGCAAATACAAGAGGTTTTTTGGCACAGCAACGAAATGAATCACTTCTCAGTTCAAACAGAATGGGTCTTCCTGGTATTGTTGCTGTCAGTCAGAATATTCTGCTTGTGGAGAGATGCTGTGTATTAGGGGGATCATGAAGACATGGGCTTGTTACTCACCACTCGTTTGTGGCATTTCTGAGCTGCTTCTCTGCTGTATCTTATTACACGTCATTCTTGCAGTGACTGGTTCTCAGCATCCTTCTCTTCTGTCAGTAGACTTTCTTTTGAAACAGTACTAAAATTTTAACTGATTCATATGTTAGATTCACATATGAAATCTTTTTTTTCCTTTTTTACTGTTTCCGTGAGTCTTTAAAAAAGAACACCCCTAAGTAGACAGTTATTTAGTTTGTAAGATCAAATAGTTCAGTCAGGAGACATCAAAGACATGGCTGTGTATTCAACCTTAATTCTGTCTCTGTGTTGGTCATTTGGTGTAATCTCTAATTAGTCACAGATCCCTGCTTCAGTCATTGTATTAGATGGACTGCATTTTAAGGCACTCCCTATAGTGAGACTGCGGACTTACAAGATCCCTGCATTATTTGGTTTTAAAATTGGAAAAATATATTTATAATTAATTGAGAAAAGAGCCTTTAAAGAATATGAACCAATTAGAATTCAGGCGTATGTAAAATATTGCAGATAACTGGAACTTCTAGTTAACAAGTAGGATATTGTTTGAATTATGATTGAGATGCTGGATATATCATCCCTGGAGAACCTGTCACTTGCTTCCTTCAGCAGATCATTTAAAGGATTGCTAAGAGATTATACAAATGTTCCACAATTTAAAATGCCAACAAACCCCTACACCAATTACTTCTTGATTGGAGCTCGTAGTTTAGATAACAGTAATTGAAGGAGGCTTGAGTAGATGCTTGGAAAAGGAGAACCAAAAAGTATAATGCAGAGATAAAATGGAAATTGCTGTAGTTGCAAAGACATACCGGTCATTAAAGCACAGATAGATGTCATAGAAAAAAAAGGGCTAGGAAACAGTGGTTTTCATTGCAGGGTCGGGATTGTATGCAATAATAAGAAAGACCTTGGAGTTGTATACAAGTGAAAGTTACTGAATAAGCTGCTGCATTCCCTGTGCATGTTCCATCCTGTGCAATGAATAAGGCAAAAATCTTTTGAAGAAAAATTTCCTCATGTAATCAATCACGTGCATACAGGGGTTAGAATTAAGGTCAGACACAAACTTGCCTTTTCTTTCATTAGTGGCAATAATGCTTGAATTTGAAGCTATTAAAAACTGATCTAAAAATTTACTGCAACTGACTTTTGTGCTTCATATCACTCATTTTGATCTCACAACATGGTACTGACTTAATATTTGTTTTTATTTTACAGGTCCATCATTTATATCAGAGAGCTCTTCATAAGTTACCTCTATGTGCAACACTGTGGAAAGATGTAATGTTTTCTCCTTATGATTCAGTTTGAGGTTTCATATAAATTTTCTGCATATCCCATATCCTTAGATGTGGTGATGCTCAAGCTCTGGCTAAATCTTATATCTGCTTCCCCATCTCTTACAGCAACTCTTGTTTGAAGCATCAGGAGGAGGTAAAACTGATAACCTGAGAAAACTAGTTTCCAAGTGCCAAGAGGTTGGAGTCAGCCTAGATGAGCTTTTAAATTTAAACACTTGCAGAACAGAAAGCAAGAATCACTGAACACTGGGTGCAGTCAGCCATAAGTCCTGTTAAATGCCAAAATCAGTTGAATGATTCTTCAGGCTGATCTGTGCCTAAGATCTGCGTAAGGCAGATGAGTATTGCTGAGCATATCAAGTCTCCAGTCTGCTTTCCTTGAACCTGGAAACAATTAACATGACCCTCCTCTCTGGAAAAATGAACTCGCTGTCTGGCCTCGCTTCTGGGCCCTGCCAGATTCTCATAACATCATGTACGTAAGTATAGTTAATCAAAATGACAGACATTATTTTTTCATGTTTTCCTTTTATTTTCTGTTTTCTTTGTTTTGCTGTTCCTGATTCACTTGACACTCTCACTGATGCCTGAGAGATCTGTGTTTGGGGTTAATTTAATGGGCTGTGTTTACAGTAAAAAGCAAGTAGTCCACTTTGGGTTTTTCCTTTTTTAAACCTTTTTTGAGACTTTTTCATTACAGGATTTAAAACAAAAGCAGCCGCTCTTAAGGAAAGTGTAACTGCCGTGGCCACAAGTATGCTTCTTGCACTTGAAGGCTCTAAGAGGGTTGCTTACTGCCCTTTTCTGCATTGGACTCACGGCAGAGACTATTAAACTTGAAGATTAAAGAAACTATTGCAAATGCCAGTGCATCAGAACCTAAGAGTGGTCAATTATGTGCAATTTTTGTAAAGAAATTTTAATTTATAATAAAGTTTAACAGTTTAAAGTTAATATTGATCTGTTTTGTATTGGTACTACCTTGCAGCATTAGTTGTTTTTACAGAGATTTTCAATATAAGCTGACCTTATTAAAAAAACAAAACACATATATATTTTGTCCTTCTTCTTTTGATCAAAGGGTAAGCAAATGTGGTTGAGCTACCGATTGTGGATATACAAAAACTACATCTATGACTTTTTTTTTCTTCCTCTTGCCTCAGGTACACATCTATTTGTTCCATAGTGACCGTTCCTTTCAAGAATGCCATGTTGCTAAGGGAAAGTGCATTTTATATTATTTCATTTTCAGCTTTAATAAAATGAGGCCCTCTTTCCCCAGTCAGTGTGTATGTGGCAGATGATGCCCATCTACTGAACTAGTTATGGGACCGTTGACCTTGGGTTGGCTTTCTATCTGCTTTTTCATCTATGCAAAATCATAAGAGGGTTGTGATACTTCTTCCATAGATGAATTATACAGATGCCATGAGGACAATGAACAAGTGGTCTTAACCTTTGTGAAAGTGGTTTGTGACATAACTTCTAGGAATTTTCAAAACTCTTGCTATATATAAAGTTACACATGAAGTAGCTCTCTTAAAGGAGGAAAGTGGTAAATACCTTTTTTCATCTTGGGGAAGGGAGGATGATATGTTTTAAGTCTTTTTAGATAATTTTGTTATTTAAACGTGAATTATTTAAACTTCAAACACCCAGTTCAATGGTCAAACTTTCTTACAGACTACACAACCACTATCAAAAAGCTGACCCAAGTCCATTCTTCGTTGCAGTACAGTAGTATCTGACTTCTTCAAATTTGTAATACAGCTCAGAATGAAGAAAGACTATAAAACACAGTATTTAACTTTTATTAAAAAGCCTGTAAGTAGCGTAAATGTTGGCTTATACACATTGCCCTTTTTTTTTTTTCAAACTCTAATGGCAAACACTTTCTTTACAACACATAAATGGGTGCAATACTTGTATTGTGATTAAACAGCAGAAGAGGTGAAATGGTAAAAACAGAAAAACTTAATATGGTCAAGTCTCCAGTCAAAACTGAGTCCTTTCCCTATTGTGGTGTTCTGTTAGTTAACAAATTAAACAGACAAAAATGCTGTTTAACAGATGAGCTAGACAGTTTGCACATGAGACAAAATGGGGGGAGTGGCTGACACACCAGGGGTTGTGCTTCCATCTGCAAGCACCATGGCAGGCTGAAGAGGTGGGCTAACTAGGATCTCTTGAAGTCCAAGAAGAAGTGCAGAGTCCTGCATCTGGGGAGGAACAACCCCAGGTACCAGTGCACTCTTGGGGGCCACCCAGTTGGAAAGCAGCTTGGCAGAAAAGGGCCGAGGAGTCCTAGCAGGCACCAAGTTGAACATGAGTCACCTTGCTGCTAAGAAGGCTCATGGTATTTTTGACTGCATTAGGCAAAGGATTGCCAGCAGGTCATGAGAGGTGACCCTTCTATTCACATCACACCTGAAGTGCTGTGTACAGTTTTGCCCTCCCCACTATCCCCCAAGTGAAGGAGAGAGACGTGGACATACCAGTGAGAGTCCAATGCAGGGCAACCAAGATGGTGAAGGGCCTGGAGCTCCTAACCTGTGAGGAGAGGCTGAGAGAGCTGGGCCTGTTCAGCCTGGAGAAGAGGAGGCTCGGGGGGATCTTGTCAACATGTACAAAAGGAGGGTACCAAGAGAAAGGAGCTAGTCTCTTCTGTGGTGCCCAGTGGCAGGATAAGAGGTAATGGGCACAAAATGAAATGCAAAATGAATGCCTACTACCTCCTGTAAATCTTGGTGCTCCCTAGCACCTAACTGGTGAACACTAGTCGTGGATAACTGTGGCGTGGGTTTATTGGCTCTGAACATTTGGCATTGGCATCAGTTGGGTGCAGAATGGGGGTGGGTAATGCAAATCCCTACTTAGTAGACTGCACCTCGTCAGAGCAGGTCACCTAGTGATGAAGATGGCTGTACACACAACTGAGTGTGGTTCCCTCAGCCAACAGCATATGGACAGCTGGTTTGGGAATGAATCTGCAAGAGGAAGTGCTCGACTCCGTATCTGGGAGCATGGCATCCTTGTTGCCCAGCCTGTATTATACGTGCCCGTGTGTGTATACGTACATACGTATATACACTATTTCTCCTTGGTTTCCTTGCAGCATGGCCCATTGAGTCCAAGTTTGTGAACAAACTGCTCAGAGGCTATGACAGCAATTAATGGTGCAGGCCAAACTACTGCAAGTCTCAAGACAACTGATGTGTCTCATAGCACAAGAGAAGCAAAGACTTGGTAGTGATTTCTGCTCCATGAGCTGGCCATTTCCTTATCTTTAGGTGAGATAACTAACCTTATGTCCAGAACGCATCAGCATCACTTCACTGTTTTATAGCTTAGCGTGTCCCGGCAGAGGTCTTGCAATAAAACTTACCAAACACAACAGAGCAGTAATTAAGCCCTCTTCCACATCGGATGTCAGTAAGAAGCATCTATCTGTGATCCTCTGGCTCATTAGCAATTGAATGTCAGGAGTTAAAGCTGTTGGTCTCCACAGCTAGCAAGTCATTTTGCAGCAGCATCTGGACTTTGAATTGCTGTCATTGTTCATGTAATTATACCTAGCTGGTTTATACGTCTGCTTGTAGTACTGAGTTAATGCTATTCCTACATGAATTGCATTCTGGGCTTTGATGGTAGATTCCTGGGTCACTTTATCTTACCCTTTTCATACCTCTGAGACATACTGTGAAGACAATAACAAGCTTTTTGTATTTTCTACCCAGATTACAAGCCTTAAGCAAGGAGTGGAGGGAGGGAAAACAAAGCCTTGGCTTAACTCATGATTTTTTTTTCCCACAATTTTTCCTGGTTGAGTTATATCCAAATGCAAAAATAACAATAATATAGTGATATAAAGAATAGCATTTTTTACCCTATTAAAACACACTTTCTGCTGTTCATCCATACTGACAATAGCACAGTACCTTTATATATATATTTTTCTTATTTTTACTTACATTGAGGCTGTAAGAGTTGGTACAGCTATGCATCAGAATCTGACCTGTATTTTTAACTAGGTGCTGATAATTGATATTAAAGACTCCAGAACCATATTTCTCATATCTGTCAACTTGCCCACTTGTACAGGGCTGGGCTGGAGTCAATTCTTTTCGGAGCAGCTTGTATGGTGCTGTTTTAGATTTCTGACCAAATCAATGCTGATAACACAGTAATGCTTTAGTTATGGATAAACAGTGTTTTATACAGCATCAAGACCTTCCATTTCTCGGTGAATATACTAGCGGTTTTGTATGAGTTTGGGAGGGAACACAACTAGTTAGGTGACCCAAACTAACCAGAGGTAATCCGTGCCATATAATGCCATGCTCAGCAATTAAAAGGGAAAAGAGGGGGTTTAGGAAGGTTACCCATCATTTTCCTGGGTACTGGTGGTACATCAGTCTACTCATGGGAGGTAGTGATTCTCTTTGCATCACATGGTTTGTTTTCTTTCTCTCTTCTTCTTCACTTATTAAACATTTTATTACCTCAACCCACAAGTTTTCTTGCTTTTATTATTCCTTTCCTCTTTCCCATCCCTCTGGGAATGGGAGGGGAAGTGAGCTGCCTACCAAGGTTAACTCCCCACATCACAGAATCATCTAGGTTGGAAGAGACCTCCAAGATCACCTGGTCCAACCTCTGACCTAATACTAACAAGTCCTCCTCTAAACCATATCACTAAGCTCTACATCTAAACGTCTTTTAAAAACCTCCAGGGATGGTGACTCAGCCACTTCCCTGGGCAGCCCATTCCAATGCCTAACAACCCTTTCAGTAAAGAAGTTCTTCCTAATATCCAACCTAAACCTCCCCTGGCACAACTTTAGACCGTTCCCCCTAGTCCTGTCAGCAGTCATGTGGGAGAATAGACCAACCCCCACCTTGCTACAGCCTCCTTTAAGGTACCTATAGAGAGCGATAAGGTCGCCCCTGAGCCTCCTCTTCTCCAGGCTGAACAAGCCCAGCTCCCTCAGCCGCTCCTCATAAGACTTGTTCTCCAGAACCCTCACCAGCTTCGTTGCCCTTCTCTGGACTCTCTTGAGCACCTCCATGTCCTTCCTTTAGCAAGGGGCCCAAAACTGAACACAGTACTCGAGGTGCGGCCTCACCAGAGCCGAGTACAGGGGGACAATCACCTCCTTAGACCTGCTGGCCACACTGCTTCTTATACAAGCCAGGATGCTGCTGGCCTTCTTGGCCACCTGAGCACACTGCTGGCTCATATTCAGCTGCCTGTCAACCAGTACTCCCAGGTCCTTCTCTGCCAGGCAGCTTTCCAACCACTCATCTCCCAGCCTGTGGCACTGCTTGGGGTTGTTGTGCCCCAGGTGCAGGACCCGGCACTTGGCCTTGTTGAACCTCATACAGTTGGCCTCAGCCCATCAGTCCAGCCTATCCAGATCCTCCTGCAGAGCCTTCCTTCCCTCGAGCAGATCAACACACGCACTTAACTTGGTGTCATCTGCAAACTTACTGAGGGTGCACTCGATCCCCTCATCCATAAAGATATTGAAGAGGACTGGCCCCAGTACTGAGCCCTGGGGGACTCCACTAGTGACCGGCCTCCAACTGGATTTTACTCCATTCACCACAACTCTTTGGGCCCAGCTATCCAGCCAGTTTCTAACCCAGCGAAGCGTACGCCAGTCCAAGCCATGAGGAATTACTAGCCACTCCACTGCTTTCACTTTTCATCCCAAGCTAGGTGTCTGTACGGAAGCTAGAATCACAGGAACGTGGGTGGTGGTGGGTGGGACGACCTCATCGTTCTTCTATGGGTATGTCACGGTAGTTAGTATGCCGTATACCTAGAGAGGCTGGTGAAGTATGGGCTGGGTGAGCAGAGTGTGAGGTAGATCAAAAACAAGCTCCAAAGTGAAAAGAGGAGGTGGAAGTGTCCACTTACCTGAAGAGCACAACAGAGCATAAAGCCCTTTACAGTTATTTTTCTGTGATACAGTCCTGTATGTATACAGTGTCCAACTGTATGCCTGGATCCAATTCCACAAAGCCCAAGGTTAATATTATGTGGACAGTGAAAAACTGAGTGTATTTCTGTCTAATTGGGAAGCATTCATTACATTCTCTCTCCCTCCTCCCCTCCCACCCCCAACTTTTGATTGTAAATGTCACCAAAAATCTTGCCCAGCCTTGAAAATTATCTGTAATTATCACCTGGAGCCTGGGATTAAAATCTTCGGAAGGATTAATCATTATTTTCCAGTCCTAAGAGTCTGAAGAATAACAACATGTTGAGAAAAAAATCCAATGAGAAATAGCAGAGGCCATCCTGGCTGTCTTTTCCTCATCATTTTCTAATTTGAGGAAGGAACTTATGTCCCTGATGTGGCCTTAAGATACTTAAAACTCTTCATTGTCACTGCAGTTGCTATCACAGTTGTAGCATTCAAAATCCAAGGAAGCTGCAACTCTCTACATAACTTTTTCCTTCTGAAATACACACTTAGATGGTGAATAAAATGCGGGAGCCCTTCACTCAGAGAGACTCTGGCCTCTAGTGAGGAGGACAGATAGAAACTATGTGCCATAAAGGGGCAGCAATCACATAAAGCTTCCTCCCAGAAGCAGGTAAACGGTCAGTGAAGGAAGAAAAGCGTCACAAAATAAAAATCTCTTCCTTGCAGAAGCTGGTTTCAGTGTGTTCCTGACAACCACCTGGTCTGGGCCTCTGTTCTTTTGCTCTTTTCTAGCAATTTTGCACATTGACTGTTTTTGGTTTTCCTTTGGTTTGTAAAGACCATCTCAAAGCTTTGGAAACCATTGAGACAGATTATATTACTCAAATTATTTAATAAGGCAGAACTGAATTAATTTTCTAATAGAAGGGAAAAAAAAATAAACTATTTCTTGAGTTGCCCATCACTGTATCTCTGGGACAAGTTCACGTCCACAAGGCTCTGGAATGAGTACCTGCATCTGCCCCTTGGAAGCTGGTCAGACCCTGACTGGGTGCCATTCTCCTTAGCAGGTCAATTGAGTTCACGTCCCATGATCTGTCATTCAGAATTGTAAAGCAACAACATTTCTGATTTATTGGAATAAATAAGTCCGACCACCAAAATTTATGTCACGGAACAATTCAGCTGAGGGATGAGCGCATCAGTCATCTGATCAGCTTAGTAGGATTCTGAGCAGACTCCTTCCTTGGAAGCACACCTGGATCAACAACGTCTTGGTGGCATTTGGCTACAAGGTAATAAATTGGTGGGTTACGTATCTGGTGAAAAAAACTGTTCGTTGAGTATCTCTACCTACTTTTGCTAACATTTAAGATATTCTAGTTATATCTCCATCCTGCAATGGAAGTATAATTGTAGGTGTGGAGATACTCCTAACTAGCTTAGGTAGAGTACAAATGAAGATGTAGCAGCATCAACTTCAATATTTTTCAGTAACTTTCAAATCCATTAGAATTTTGAAGTGGATTACTGAGGCAGTTAGACTGCCTAGAAATAGATGAACTCTATCTTATCTGAGAAATCTAGACTAAACCCAGCAGATGTCCTTACACATCCTGCCATTTCACTGGGGACCAACCTACCCATGGTCAGGAATGAGATGAGGGCAGAAGAGGGCTGTTTTCCAGAGTCTGTTGGTATTTCATCACAGGGGATTTCTGTTGCTCTGAAGAGTGCACGAGTGTTAGCTTATCTGTATCTGCAAGGTGGCTTCATGTTTCCAAGAAACCCAAGATCAAAACTGGGCCTAAAATAGAATATAGATGTTAACTGCTGCTTTTCTTTTTTATTGCACACTACAATTTGTTGTTGTCCTACCTGAGTAGCTGATAGTAAAGCAGAGTGTGGCTTGTAATTGAAACTTAACCTTGTAAAATTGTTGGCAATGTATTATCTATGTGACTGTTTGCCAACAGGAGCATAAAATCCAATCATAAAGTCTGCAGTACTGCACCTGGGATCCTGGCAGAAGTGACTGTATCATCACTCAGTAAAATGTTTACAAAGAGTAAACAGGAGGAAGCCTTTCAGTGCAGACAGCAGGGTCTGATCTAGCAAAAAATAGCATAGAAGATGCAATGATGCTGTCACAAAAGTGATTTGCATCAAAGAGTCTGAGCTGGGGAAAATGCTGCATTTTTGAAAAGGAAAATGGTTTTCAGTTTATTTCTCACAGCACATGATGGCCACAGGTGGTCTGTGAGGAACCTTTGCTCTTTGAGATGACATTTGAATTCTATCACTGCTTTTTATTTCTGTGACAACTGTTGATCTGGGTCTCATTTGTGTCCTTTTTAGTTAGGTTAGTCCTTTTTCCATCACTTCAAGAAAACCCCATGGCTGAGGAAACATGGCTGGGGAACTTCTAAATACAGGTCTTGAAAGCAATGATGTTTTCTCTTGCATTGACAGGAGTTAATGCAGCGTGAATGGAAAGGCAGAACAACTGCTCTAACAAACTTGCTTGAAGAAGTTTTAGTTATGATGATGTGATGTGGGAATAGCCCAAGTGCTCCTGCTCAGCCCCTGCTCACTGTAATCACATCTGCCTTTCCCATCAACTTGCATCTTTCCCTCTTGAGGCCTCCTTCCCCCTCCAAAAATCTTCTGTGAACTTCCTTTCTCTTCCCGATGCGTTGTTAATGCACCGTTTTCTGCCTGAAGAGGTTGGTTAGATTTTGGTAGGAGTTGCATTGCTGGAAGGTCACCACCAGGGCCTGCACAGTTCAGACCTCTGGGAAGTCAGGAGAAGCCAAGCTCTGTCTAATCACCTTTTCTTGGGACAGCAGGAGGAGCAGTGTGCAGTCCTTACATGGCCCCCTAGGTAGTCCTACAAGACTGAAGCGTGATTTCAGAAGGGCACTAGCACTAAGCTGCGCAATTACAGGTACGATATACCATCATTCTTAAAATCCTTGAGGGAGGATCAAAAAAACCTGTCTACATAGAGGACAAACACAGTGGTTTTAATCTCTGCCTGTGTTACTATAAAAGAGAGGTTAATATCTGTGCCTCAAACTAGCCCTTGGTGCTCCCAGTCAGTAGGACTAGTCAATGCCGTCTGTGAGGATCACCCAGTACGGACTCAGAAAGCTACGGTAAACTTCAGAGTGTACAGATCAGAGCTTTGAGATCATATATTGCACTGGAAACAGCCATTTGTAACAGCATCCAGAATCCCCTGTCCACCAGTGAGGTTCTCAGACTTTACTGGAGGTGGTGTGGGTTCTATTATTGAGAGGATTTCGTTGGTCTGTGTGATGCATTCCTGTCGACCTGAAACCAGAGGCTCTCTTGGTGCATTACAGTGCTCCCTACAGCTCAGACATACAATAAAAGCTTTGTTAACTATATGGGGCACTAACTGGGAGAATATTTTGGAGATGGCCCATAGCATATCTTCTGCTCATTTGTAGAAGCTGAACGTGGGAAACTTGCACCCTTGCACCAATTTTGTTAGGACTGCAAAGAACTTTTGCTCCTTCTTTTTACAGTGTGTCTATTTGCCCCAGCTGAGCAATGTCTGGGGGACTGGCATGTGGCACTTGTACACCAACAGAGGAGTAGTTCTGGCTTGGAGAATAGAAAGTCCTGCTTCCATGTGCTTTCTAGTTGTAAAGCCCCAGTATAATCTGATGGATTGTCTGGAGAACAGTGTGGAGACATGAAGATATTGCACTATAAATAATGTAAGCTGATATAAAATTGCAAGAGAGGAGATAATAATATGACCAGTGTAATTCATCTGGAAGGTAAAAAGTCAATGCTTTTGCCTGAGATCAGCATATGAGTGGGTCAATGTCTATAAAGTGCCAATGAACACAAGGCTTGTTTTTTCACCACTTAATTCAGCACAATCCTTCTACAGCGCTATGTTGAGTCGTTTTTGCAGGCCCTGTGCCAGAGCTTTATCAGATCAACCTAGATCAAAGGTTAGGCTTGATTATTATATTTGTATATCTTTCCGCTTTTTTTTTTTTCTTTTTTTCTGTCCAATTCTACTAGGCAATCCAGAGGCTTTAAGCTATGAAAAGCTTTTGTTGAAGTGGAGCAATGAAAACATTTGTTTCAGCTTGGCCTGCTCTCACCCAGTGTGCAGATGGGTGGAGAACACGGAGGTACTGTGCCGGGGCTGGGCTCACTCCCTGTACTGCACGCTCTGGTTTCTGAGGTGGTGGAGGTCCATGTGGCTGCTCAGAGAATGGTCCACAGAAACCTTTTGGCCCATGCATCATCTGCTCCAGGTATTTGGTGAATTAATATGGACCAGATGCTGTTCCCACTGTGTTTTATGGACAAGACCACTCTGTTTTGAGGGAAAGAAGAACTGGAGGGAATGTGAGTATGTGGACCTGGATTATGTGCTGAGGGCAGAGGATAGCCCTGTTCTGTTTAACTCACACACAGGCATAGCCACTGCACCTGGAGGCATGAGTCAGGTCCTGTGCTGGTGCTGTGGAGCCAGAGGAGCTCAGAAAGCCCAGCACTGAGGCTGGAGACTCCTGGATTTTGTCTGGATGGAGCCGGGGTCCTGGCAGTCCCAAGTGCCCAAACTGCTGAAGACAGGGTCCCAAATCCTCTTCTCGGGGACAGCAAGAGGCAGCAGCTGGGCCTCTGGCACCACCTGAGCTCTCTCACAGCTGCGGCTCCACAGCGCAGCTCTCATCTGCTGTCCTTCAGGTCCCCTGAGCCGGAGTGAAATATCGTCCTTCTCCGGGCTGTAGCGATTAAAGAACAAGTATGTAAACAGTCTGCAGGGTGAAAGAGGGGGTGCTTACTTAATAAAGTGATCATTTTTCCATACGGCTCCTAGAAAATGTGGTGGTGATGGCAATGAAGACCTCAGCTTGAATGAGCGGTCAAGTGTGTGCAGACTGTGAGATACTCCAGGATGATTTCACTCCTGAAGAGTGCAAGTTTCTTGTGGTGCGTCCCTACTGCAATTCCCCCGCTTTGCACGCTTGCTGAACTGCAGGTTTTAGTTTGTGCACGTGGGCTGGGAGATTGGTACAAGCACATGCCACACTGGGCTGCAGTATTTACTGATTTCTTGGCTTCCCCAGGACACTTTCTAAAGTCCCACCTGCTTTCAGATTTTGGAATCAGGAGCTGTAACACTTCTGCAGGTTCAAGATATCCCTGCCCAGATTCCCAGACTTCCAATACCCTGGATTTAAAGCTTACTTTTTCAGATAGCTGAAGCAAACAGGCAGGTGCTTTTATTTATTTATTTTTAATAGAACGATGAATGTATAGATCTGAATAACAGTTATTCCCAGTGGACTTCATTTTCTCTATTTCCTGCCCACTCTTCTGTGCAGATCTCAGAGTCCCCTTTGCATGATTTCTCAGTCTCCCCACATTAATTTGTCTTCCAAGATCTGCTTGGCTGGGCTCTGTTTTCTGTGCCCTTGGCTTTCCTGCCATCACTTTGCTTACAGTGGCTGATGAGATGCTTTTCTCCAATAATTCCAGAGACCTTTGATCAATTTTATCTGTTGTTCTCTTCATTGATGACTTCCTTTCTGAAGGTCAGACTTTTTTACCATGGTTGGCATCTGCCTTGCTGATCAAGGATGCTGTGTTTCGGATGGAAAACCATTGAAGCCTATGAGAATCCCATCACCATCCTCATGCTCGCCTCCTCCTCCACCAGACTGGGAGAGCCTGGGAGCATCTCCTGCACCAGAAGTCCCCAAATCTGCACAGGGAGTCCCCTCCTCAAACTGTCCTCATGGGGTTTCTGGAAGAAGGATGACTCCACTGAACCAGAACCTGAGAAGGGAAATAATTACTGATGCTTCACAACAGCAGCAAGGCATGCGTGGGCACACGGTGGCACCAGGTGCCTGGCTAAACAGGACTTTCTCTGGTTGGCCCTGGCTGCCGGTGGCCTCAGATCCGCATCTCTGATGGGAGAAGCAAACGCCTGAGTACTGCGCAGCAGGACAAAGCAAGAAATCAAGGTTTCTAATACGATGTCTGGGAATACTCGCTTAACAAGTGTCGTCCTCTGTCTGTCATCTGTCATACAAATTCTGCTTCTGGTCATGTTACACTCGCAGGTCCCTCAGGGCAAACCTTTCCTGTAATGCTTTCTCAAGCCTCCCTTGCAAATAAACCCAGGGCACATTCCTGCTACCTTATTAAAAGTTCTGTGACATTGTTATCTAAAATCTTGTTCACATTAAAAAAATATTAGGTTTTTAAAAGGTGATGGCTTAATTTTCAGTATGTGTCCCTCTCCAGAATCTTTTAATGGCTGGTTAATATCAGGCTGGCAGCCTAAACTTCTGAGTCATAAATTTGAAACTTCTAAATTTTTTCCTTATGACAGAGGTATTTGGGGTAGAAAATCTGAATGACACAAAAGAGAAATTTGCCAGGGAGCTCTATGGGGGGAAATAGAGCTGAACAATCTTTTTCTAATTATCCTAATAGAGTGCCATTATCAGGAATTCTCTGTGTTCCATTGGGAAAGAAAGTTATGTTAATAGAAAACAAAGATATTTGATCCTTCATAGATCAAAGCACTTTTATGATGCTGCTCTCATTATGAAAGGCTCTTGGTGTAAGAATGGAGCTTTCTGGACAATGGCTCTATTGTTTGTCACTTATTTACCTTTTAAGAAAATCAGACCTAGGGTATCATTTATGAGGTCCCAGATTTGATGAGAAATTCTTCACTCTACCATAAAGTAACAGTTTTTAAGCCTGCGCTGTTGTTTACTGCCTACAAATGTGAGAGGTTCCACTGTGCAAAAAAAAAAATAAAAAAAAAATTAAAATATATATACATATTTGGTGTGGAAATAAAAACTTGCCGAAATGCACTGAAGTGCAGAAGGTCCCAGCAAAGCTTCTGCATTCCACACTAGAAAAGCCTGTGGGCTTTCTTACCCATTTTTTTCTTTCTATTTGTGCTTGCTTATGTTTAGAGTTTAGCCCTGTGAGCTTCCAAGCAGCATTTTTCTTCTGTATTTATACAGCACTTAGAGCAGTGGGATGCTGGTCCATGACCAAAGCTCCTGAGTGCTCTCCTAACACAGATAATAATAAAAGTAGAGAGAGATCAATACTGAGAACAGTTCACTTATGGCTCACAAAATGTATTTCTTACAGCTGTAAATCCCTCCAAGCAGGGGACAAGTGTTTAAAGACTTGGAAAACCCTACACACACCAGCAGTGTTGTGTCAAGCATAATGTCAAGAGTATGGGGAAAGGAGAGAGAGAATGTTATTCCAAAAAAAAAAAGAAAAAAGAAAGAAAAGCCTGTCAATTCTTGTAGGTGCAAAAGAAGAACTCAGGGACAGAACTCAATACTTAATACTGGTAATTTACTGATTCCTGTTTTCCTATTTAAGTGAATAGAAGAAAAAAAGTGAATTTTGAATAGCTTGTCAGTTCATTCAACACCCGATGAACTCAATAAAACGCAATGATTTATTTTTTTGTTTGTTTGCTACTGTCACTTATATAAAGGTGTTTTTTTTCAGGTGTTTCTCATTTCAGGTATTTCTGCATGAATATCTTTATCTGTTTTTCTTGGACTGATGCTCCACAAATATCTGTGGATGCATTTAAGTCTCTGTTTAAGGCTGGAGACCTTTCGTCCCCCTTTGCAATCCAAACAAATAGCACTGTCTAGTCCTCCCTTGCATGTGCAGTCTGCCCACTACTACTTCAGTTTCCCTTTGCTGCTTTTTGGATTGAGGCCCTTTGTGACTCTGAGATTTTGTAAGCGTTTTTGCTTCGGCTCCTTCAAAAGTTTCTTTTCACGTGCTTCTTCCAAGAGTCGAATGCCACCTTAGAGACGGGCCAGTTTCCATTAAGTGCTCGTGGTACTTTTAAGCCCAGAGCAAGGAGTGTTTGGGACCTTCAGTAGCAAATCTGCTTGTTCAGGAGGCTGTGGAGGCTGCACCCTGTCCAGGAGGTGGCATTTCCTGGGGCAGGTGTTTCGGCACCGCTCACTGCATGGACAAATCCTCCAACACTAGATTTGGGGCTGGAGAGCAGGGGCACGTTCTCTGAAGAAGCCTACTCCAAAGTAATATTTCTCTGACCCACAGCCTCCATTTTCGTAAGGTAACTGCATGATCCTTCTGTCCCTTGGTGACATTATGGAGTTTCCAGTCTGTTCTGACTTTGCCTCCTTGCCAGCTATTACAGTGAAATGTTATTTTTCACTTGCAGAGCATATTGCCTCTTTGTCTTCGTGATAACGAACACACGCCAGCTCTGTTGCAGGTGTTCCTAGATATGATTCCACCCTGTGTACTTTATTGCCTTACATCAGCTCAGCAAGAATGTCATTGTCCCTCAGATACGAGGAACTCCCTCCCAGTGTCTCAGGGCTTGGTGTCTTTAGTTCCCCCTGTCCTCCAGCATAGGATACGTCCCTCTGGATGGAGAAGCCCACTTGGGCAGGCAGGCCGAGTGGGGATGGGGCTCCAGGGGAGCAGAAGCTTCATGTTTGTTCAAAATACAAGGCTGACAAATCTCACAGAGAAAGCTTATGTGTCCAAGTGATGGTAAGCGGCTCAATTGCCACACATTATATCAAAGAAGAGGCATACAGAGCAGGTTGCTCCTTCCGTTTGGGAGATGGTGGAATTGAAGGACTGATGCCTAGGAAGCGAGGCTGTGTATTGAATCACTTGGTGTGCCAAATTTCGAGTGGATAAACTACACACTTCTTGTATCGTACCTGAGATCTACTGCCACGTTCTCACAAGACAGCGGGATCAGTTCTGAGAGTAGGATTCATTTCATGCAGAACTCTTTGCTTTCCTCCTCAGCAGGAAGCAACCACCATCGAGGTGTCTGCTGTGGGGGCTGGAGGTGGTGGTGGGCTTGTTCTGAGGTGGGCAGGGACCTCAGAGAAGTGCTCCACCTCCACCAGTGAAACAAAAGGGCCCTTCTGGGATGATTCTGTGGAGGACCCTACATCAGGGACTCCTCTCCAGAAGGGCTTTTTAGTCCTTATAGACTGTGGAGGGACCCGAAAGGGGACGGTGGACACTGCCCCTGTCACCACCGCTCCCTGCTGCAGGAAGGCCGAGCATAGGCCTCCAGGCACATGCTGAGGCTGCGTCGTGGCCTGCAATATTTAAGCTTTTGTAATGCATGCCTTCTTGTGCAAATGGCACTGTTTGCACATAAAATGCAAACAATTTGAAAACACATGCCACACCAGAAAATCCCCCCTGCTAGTTTGAACATGTTCCTCACCTCTTTCCCTCGAGGTCAGTGCGCCCAGGCGTAACGCTGCAGAAAAGCCAGGCTGTCGCTCAGCCCCAGCCCCTTGCTGGCTCCCCACGTCACACAGCTGGGCACAGGGCTGTGACCTGTCCCTTTGGGACCCTTGATGGGTCTCATGTTCCAAAACCCATTCCTGATCTTCAGCCTGGGGATGTGGTTTGGCTTCTCGGTGTGTTACGCCCCCCTCCTGCCACGCATCACCTTCCCTAGCTCTTTGCATTCCTGAGATACAGACCCTCCCAGTCACCATCTCATGGATTTAGTCGCTGTTCTCTGAGCTCATCCACACTGGCAACACCTTTCAGCTGAGGGAAGGTCCCTTCCCTCAATGAGCACGACATTGCAGAGGCTATTCCTCACAGGCCGTGCAGCGGCAGGCAAAGCTCTTGGGCAACCGGCCAGCTCCAGCCTCAGACGTTTCTGCACGTGTGAACCACAATTCCTTCAGTCTTCTCCTTCACCTGCTGCTGCTTTTTGAAGGTAACACGTCTGTACTTCTACTTTTTTAATGCTAATCAAGGGATTTTTTGTTCTAAGTGTATTTAATGTTTGTGGTTTTTACAGTACCAGTTACCTTCACACAGTGTTTGTGTGCTCAGAAAGAACAAATGATCTGTGATGATGTTTCATCCATGCCTGACTGTATTTTGTAATGAACAGAAATCCAATTCCTTAAAGGTGGACCAAGGCATGTATTCCATCCATTAGAGTTCCTCAATGAGGTATTTCAGGAACAGTTCTTATACACTCCCTTTTCCAGTCTGGTGATCATGATAAAGCCCATGCTACCAGCTGCATTGCCTGCTATTGTCTATTACACTTAATCAAAGACATTTAAATTTTTAAAATATGTTTTTTGTAATTGAATTCATTTCTTTCTCTTTCTTTCTTTCTTTCTTTCTTTCTTTCTTACTTTCTTTCTTTCTTTCTTTCTTTCTTTCTTTCTTTCTTTCTTTCTTTCTTTCTTTCTTTCTTTCTTTCTTTCTTTCTTTTTCTTTCTTTCTTTCTTTCTTTCTTTCTTTCTTTCTTTCTTTCTTTCTTTCTTTCTTTCTTTCTTTTTCTTTCGTTCGTTCGTTCGTTCGTTTTCTTTGTTTTCTTTGTTTTTCTTCCTTTCTTCTCCTGAGTTTCTCAGCGAGTTCTTCTGGGTTCTTCAGTGGGAGATGACACCTCAACTAACTGGTGATTTTTTTGCCTGGGAAGCTTCCTTTCATCCATTCTCTCTCCATGCCATTTTTTCTCCCAATACCAAAGCCAACAGGCTTTCAGCTGTTTTGGCTGGTGCTGGTGGCTCATGTGGTTTCACATGGAAGCTCGGGGCCAGCATCTTTGTGTGGGGGTGACTGAGCTGCCTGCTCACGGTGCGGGTGGTGGGACTCACGGCCCCTTTTGAGAAGGAGCAGGAGGCAGAGTCGTGGTACAGACCTGTTCAACAGAGTCACCTAAGGAGGAGCCCTTGGTCCCCATGCTCCAGAGAACAGTTACATACTATGCATACAACAATCGGTCATTTGAATGCATAAACAACTCTATTTTTCGAAGAATAGACAACAAAATGTTGAGCATTTAATCAACCCAAAGAACAGTCTTCCCACTGCATGAATTAAGATGCCAATGGCTGGCTCTTCCACCTGCTTGGGGTGTCATGGGTTAGAAATGTTCTTATTACTCTCTTTTGTGTATCTCCCTGGAACAATGATCTTGGCTCCTCTTTTCTTTGCTGACTGATGAGTACCTTCAGGGAGAGTACGTACTCAGGGAGCAAGTGCTTAGGTGCTTAATGATGCTGCAGACTTCAGACCGATTTCATATCCCAGGATTCATTCCCTGACCACACAAAGCTTTCTGGAGTCCTGTTGAAGGCTAACCAGAACAAGAGGCCTGGGAGAATTTCACAGAAGGCTGTGGCACTTCTAAAAGAGATGAAACCTGTTTCTAGTAGAACAATCTCCCAAATTACTTTTTTTCTTAAAAAGCTGGGAGAGCTCCTTCCTCAATGATAAAGTCAGTTCATTAACTGTAAATGCTGACAATAACTGCAGTGAAATCTATAGATAGTCTTGAGGAGCTCTTGTTATGCACGGAACAAAATTAATAACTGCAGACACCTGTCAAAACAATGATTACATATCAAGAATGACTCCAGATGAAAAAGGAGATGTTTGAAACTTCCTTCAAGTATTAGTTTTGGAGTCCTGAGACTTTCAAAGCCAGTTGGAGAAGACTCTTGGTATGTGCATGCACTATACTTAGTGGAAGTCTTGAGATTCACAGATGGAGTTTTTTCCCTTATTAATGAAGGCATATTTTTTGCTTGACAAGTGGAAAATGTTGCCACCTGTGAAAAGATTAAATAGGGATTTTGAGTGGACTCTTTGTCTGTGACTGAGTTTTTTAGAAATCCTGGCTGTGGGCCAGCTCTCAAGAGGAATATTCCTAATGTTTGTTTTTTCCTATGACTGAGATCGGATCCTTAGATAATTTTGTCAATGACACAACAAACTGTTTTATGGAGGGAATATACTCATATTTCCTATGTCTCCAGAGTCACTGAAGCAGAAGTCTGTGATTCTCGTTATGTGAACAAGATGTTCTTAATGTTGATACTGCCTTTTCTTTCCAGCACACTTGTGTTAGGTATAAACACATGGAATTCTTTCTACTTCATTTATTAGCATGGGTAAATTTGCATTCTTCTTTTAAATTCCTAATTTCATGTAGATGGGACTCTCTTGTAGCAAAGGCAGATAAGAGTTGAATCAATTTCCTGAGCTTAGTTTAGATAACATACAATAACACCCAATTACTTTTAATAATAACGTTGGAGAGTGATAAGTTTGTCCCTTACACAATTATCATTGCCATGCTAGTGAAGGAGAACAGGAGACAAATGTTATGGCTGGCGGAGATGCTGGTCCATCCTTTGCTGGTGGAAGGAGCACAGCTCTGCTGGAGGCTGAGTGCTGTGCCCTCTTGCTGCACCTGAGCTTCTGCAGAGTTATTACACCTCACAGACCTGGAAAGGATTTTCTAACAATGTTGTTTTTGCTGCTGTGATCCTAGTTCTGTTCTTTTGTTGTTAGCTTTCCTGTGTTCATGTTCTTACTCCTTTATCTCCACTTTCTTGACTTCCAGTGCTTTCCTGGAGGAAGACCATTAATTTCGCTACACACATTTTAACAATTTAAGGTTTTCCTTAAGTGGTTGAATAATAAGGTTTTTCAGCAAGACCTTAACTTTCATACAGTGACCTAAACTGACGGTAGAGAAATGTCTGATTATGAGATTATTGTTCCAGTCTCTTATTCAACAGTCAGAGGAAATATGCTGTATAGCTGAAATTCCTATTACAGAGGACAGAGATAGGAGATACTTTGGTTGGCTCTTATATGCGGGCCACTAAGCCAGGACGCAAACACGGAGCAGCAGCAGCAAGGACTGTGCAAATGGTTGGTCTCAATTTGAGATTAAGTACAACCACCAGGTTACCCAGGGATGTTCTCCCCCACCAAGGGAAGGAGGTCTGAAGCCACGTGCCCAGCTGAAGCAGCTTCTCCTGCAGTGGCATTCCCCGTGCTTCTCCACTGGTGTCTGCTAAAGCTTGGCCTTTATGCATTTCTGTTTTTCTTACAGGTCATCCCATCTTCTTCATGGCATTCACTTGTTTCTCTGGCTAGCTTTTTGCCTTGGCCAAACTTGTATCTGCAGCTTCCCTGAGGACTTTCTGAGTTCCCAACTAAAACCTCGTATAGTATCTAGCGTGCCAGAGCAGTGAGCTGGTGGCGTGCCCTGTCTGCTCTACCAAAATAACCCATCAGGAGAGGATGTGCTAAACTCTCCTTCGGCTGTTACTGGTGGTAACACTGCACTTCTGTGGCATGAGTGCTTTAAGGCAGAAGTCACCCACCTGTGCTTGTGTGTCCTTGTAGATCACCAGAACACTGAAGTTGACCACAGTACCTACTCCTCACTATTTGGCAAATAAGTTGATGAAAATTTTTCTTCCATGTATCAGGGAATAAAACCTTGATGGCTCTTTTTCTCTTCTGCTTTGAGGCTTCTGCTAACCAACCCATTCTTCCTTTGTAGCTACTCTGTCGCTCTTCTGTGGTCAAGCCACAGTATTTCCTTACTCAGAAAATGCAACTTCCTTCTTCTCCCACAGGCCCCCAGCTCTTTACTTGTCTGGAGCAAGAAACTGCATGTGGAAGCCTCCTCATTGCCCGCTTTCTTACCATTTCAGTCTCCTCAGCCATTGCACTTCCATCTTTTTATATCGAACCCGAGCTCTTCATCCATCACAAAACTCCAACGCTATTCTTAACATCCCATAAAATTCTGCTATTTGCTTCCTGTCTCTTGAAACCCTCTCTCCTCCTTGAGTTGTGCCTTGCCATGCATCTTTTTTTCTTCTGCAGATATTTAATGCCCTTCTCATCCCCATTCACTGCTGATCCTGTCCCACCTTAACAAGACCGTCCCAAAACTCACCCATCGACAGTATTTCTTTTTCACTTGCCTTCCAGCTGCAGTGACCCCACCCACCCTGGCTTTCTCATTTGTGCTGAGAACCTGCACACCCCCTGCTAAAACCTATTTTCATCTGGGATCGTTTTAATTTTTTTTTTTTTTTGATCTTTGTAGCTTGTTACTTCCCATGTGGATTGAATTCCTGCCTAAACGATTGTTTGCTTTCTCAGCATTTGTCCTTCACTGGTGTTTCACCTCGTTCAGGTTCTTCACAGAAGGGACCTAGGCTCACGATCTCTGAAAAGCCAAGCACATATAACCAGCTGCTCTGTGCTGTGGTCCCTCCCAACAAGAATGCATCCGCTGCCTTGCCCTTCCTCGATACCTAGATGTAGTTAGACCTTGACTGTTTAGCTGCTGCCTGTGTTTAATTCAATTGAGCTGCAAGCTCTGGTGCAGCCTGAGCAACCCGACTCTTGCCAGTCCCATGCTTGTGCTGCACCCTCCACTTACCCTCGGCACCTGCGTGCCATGCGTTTTGTATGTGATGCTGCCACTGCCTCTCTGCTGTGTATCATCTGAACTTTGCCAGCTGTTTGGTAATCCCCTGACCAGCTCCGTCTGCCACATACAGCGTTGGAGAGAAAATGAAAAGGCACATGGGAGAATTCGTTGTCTGGCATATACTGCCAGCAGCAGCCTTGTGCAGCAGACCTTCATCTCTCCTGTGGTCCACTGTGACCTGAAATCTGCTGGGTAACTCACAGAGTCATTGAGGTTGGAAAAGCCCTCCAGGATCATGTGGTCCAACCATCCCGCTACCACCAATGTCACCCACTGAACCGTGTCCCTAAGCACCACGTCCAACCTTTCCTTGAGCACCCCCAGGGACAGTGACTCCACCACCTCCCTGCGCAACCCATTCCAATGCCTGACTGTGCTTTCTGAGTACTCTTGCACATCCGTTGTGTCACACGGGTCTGAGGTGAGAGTGTCTTGTGCGGCAGTTGTGAGAAGTTGTCACTGAAAACTAGGACGTGCAGGGAGCAGAATCTGTTCGTAAGGGTCTATGAGTAATGTTTTTTGTAAAAGACAGTCTATGTTGAAATGAAACACTATTCATCTTTTTTTTTTTTTTTTTTTTTTTTTGCTCCCCAGGGCACCTAATGAGAACCCATGACCTGTAATTTATACTTCACCAAGAATTCTGGACATCTGGGGCGGTTAATGTAAGTATTAGAATAACTTGGGAAGGACTAATTGAGGATGAACACAATTTTGTGAGGTGTTAGGCCCTGATTAAATGCTCTTTACTGTGTAGTCACATTTTATTACAACTTACATATGTTTGGAACACTGATAGAAAAGAAAGCATGTCATCTATTTACAATCACTACACATTTACATTATATTATTTACAGATAATGAATTTAGTAATATATATGAGCAGAAAATATAGCAAATATCAATATGAAACTGTACAGGGCTTAATCTCATGTCCTTTACTGTGGTTGCATTTCACTGTAATAATAAATACAGTTCTATATTTACAAATTTTACTTTAAAAATCTATTAAATGAATTTTAACAATTTCAAGTTTAAAATATTTGATCAAAATATTTCAAACATGCTTACAAAAATAAGACACAAAGCCTTTAGGACTTTCTGCAAGCTAAAAAAGTTCTGATAAAAGAAGCTTTCTTTAACTAGTCTTTAGAATTATAACATTATCTTGCTTCTCAAATCACTTTACAAACTTCTTAAATATAGCGAGCTGAAAGGAATTTCACTGACATTAAGCAGTGCAGCACAGATGGACCCAAGTTAAATTAAAGCTAAGTAAACATGGTAATAGGTATTGTGCAATGGTTGACTGATCCTCTATTTAATCCAAAGTGGTTTCAGGCATCGTTCTCCAGCTGTATGCTGCACTGCTTCAAAACCCACAAGAGATAAAGGATTAAGATAAGTACTCAGCTGACTTTATCGTACATAATTTCGGTATTGGTTCATTTTTTTTCCTGAAAGATGAACATGTCAGCCAAAGTCAACTGATGGCATCTGTAACTGCAAAACTAAAAATACGCCAATGTGAATGGACAAGAAAATCAGGGCATATCCATTGTTGGCAACAGATTCTTCACTGTGAAAATCCATTCTTGGAGTCCCAGGAAGTTACATATGCAGTAACAGATGAACAACCGTGATCATCTGTAACTGATTACCTTAATTACTGGGCTAGGCTAACCTTGGTAATGTTCAGAAATTAGTCTCATTCACCCAGAAGCTGAGTGGCCATTAACCGAGAAGTGATTACTGGGCTATTAAATGTTACTCCTCAGGGAGCTATTTTTAACAACAAAAAAAATCAAAAACTTCACTTCCGTGTCTTAAACGATCAGCTCACTTGAGCAAAAAGTTCCAGCTCTAAAAAAGGATGACTGGAATGTCCTCTGATGGCTTGACTAAGGTCAAAGACTGATATTGTGGGAAGTGAAGGGAGCTCTGTCATCTGAGATATTTTGGCAGTAGACTTGGCAAAGACTTGAAGTTTCTTCTCATCTAATTGCATGATGTCTAAATGTAAATGCCTTGATTCAGCAAAGTATTAATAGATTTAAATCCAGAGAGTAACTCTGTGTTAATCTAATCTAACCTACTCGTAAACTAATGCCATCAGGCATCCCTGAATACCAATAGCTGCTCCAATAACTTTTTGGCAATAGATCCAATTTGAATTTATACATATGTGATGACAGATAGTTCACCCCAAGCCATGCTAACTTGCTTGGCTTGCTAATGACCATCACTGTCAACAATTGGTACCTTTATTTCTGTGTTGTATATCCCTAACATCAACTTCCAGGGGTCCATACTGGATCCTTCTCCTCTTGACTTAGTCCTCTGCTCTCAAACTTCTTTTCCCAGAAGCTGCTACTTATATACTGTGATCAAGTCACTTCTTTGATAAGTTGTTTTGTAGATTTATGATATTCAAATCCTTTTCAATTTCCCAGTCTTCTTCACGGCGTGTGAATACAAGAACTGTCTGAAATATTTCAGTAGTGCCTGTATCAGCGCTAAGAACACAAATCATACAACCTCTTCACTCTTACTTAATATTCCTGCATCTGTCCTTAGCCAAAAGGATGCAGTGGCCTCTGAATCTTCATCTGACTAAGGACCATGAGCTAGAGGCTTTCTAGAAGCACTGTTTCACAGGACAGAAATTGTGCTATGAGCAGGACTACTGTTTTTGTTCCTACACAAATGACCTTAAATAATTGTTTCTATGTGAATGCCTTTGGTGTCATTTATTTGTACTCAGCACACCAGTCTTCCTATATTCATGACTTGCTATGTAGTATTTCCCACTCTCAAATTCTATGAGTCCCTCACCTACCAATTTTATCAGCAGTAATTCTGGAAGTAATTCTACTGGCATGCTAGCAATTCATGACCAGGCTCTGCAGAACCTCACTAGAAAAATATCCATGTGACAACAGCTTGCCATTTATGATTACATTTTAAGTGCTCAGCAGGATTTTAATTAATTTCCTTCCTACCATATTATTGTTGTGGTTTTGACTGACAATTAAAAATGTCAAGTCATCCGACTTCTAAAAAAATCCAAGCCTAAGAGCAGGTAAACTGTTAAATGAATTCTATCAGTTGAACATGGAGCTTCATCAAAGTCTATTCTGCAGAAACCTTTAGGACTTCCAACAGGAATACTTTTCCACTTAGATACCCTGCTGAATGAGGGCCACACACGGATGCTTATAAAAACAATCTTGACACTGAATATCTATTATTAAGTTCGAATTATAATAAACAGGAAAACAAAAACAAAAACCCAACCCCTGAAACAAACAGTGCCAGGTGAAGAAAAAGCTTACCAATTTAACATGGTATTTTTGCTCTTGACCAACTGCCTTTTCTGAGAGGTGCTACTTTAAAAGAGAGCAGCCAACACAACTGCACAAACCGCAACAGCTTTCAGTTTCTCTCTTCATTCCAGCATTTCGGAGACAGGCCGTGAAGGCTCAAGTATTGGATTTTCAGCCTGCTGCAACTTTTGTCATCATCTGTTTTGTGATGCATGTAAAAATAATTCAGAGGCATTCTCTAGGTTGTAGACGCACACCCATACTTATTTTTGGGATTAAAAAAATTTGTAAACATCAATATTTTCTGCATTGCCACTGAAACTAGCGACACGGAACAAATGCTACTGATGAAAGATTGCAGCTTTCTGTCATTTGATAAGATGATGGCATTAGTGAATTGTTGGTAGGCATGTCGTATGATATGCTAGCACTTGTGAAGGTTACCAATGCTTGTGTTGAGTCACAAGATTGTTTTTCTATGTCTTCTGAATTCACAGAGATCAGACTAGCATGTTTTGATCTCCTCCATAAGAATGTTTGCTTTCGCAAACTTCCCAAGTCCTCCTTGAAGTGTGGATTGAAAAGTATATAAAGGAGTGGGTTTAGACACGCAGGCAGTGGGACAATTACTAGCAGTATTGACTTTATCACTTCTGGGCTGATAAAAGTCAGGTTTAGTAAGGAGGAAAAAGATAAGAAGGCCACAGGGCAATAAAGAATGCAATTAGTAAAAAGTAGCAAGGCTATATGTTTGACCATAGAACAATCCCAAATGTTGTCTAGTTCTCCCTTTTCTAAACTGCAGTAGAGCTTTGTGTAAGCAACAGTCATTACCAGAAAACAAAGTGAGTTCAGCAACACCAGTGCTACCATGTAGCCCATAGCAGTGGGTTCTCCAAATGGTAATGGCAAACAAAGCGGAGAGACCCCATACTCACTCCCAGTGAGGAGTGGTATTACTGCAATGATAAGTGCCAACATAAAACAAAAGAAAATGGCAATTTTGACACTAGCAATAGAGGATTTTGTTTCAAACTTTGTAGCATGCTTTACAGAGAATGCACGTTCCAGTGCGGCTAAGGTAAGGAGGAAAATGGAAGCTTCTGAAGCAAAAATGGAGAGAAGACCAGTCATTTGGCAACCGATTCCACTTTCCCACCGTGCTCCATACTGAGCAAAGCTACCAAAAGTTGATGCATCCACACTAGCCAGTACTCCACTGGCAAGGCCCATGAAGGCATTTACAATAGCTATTAGACCAATCAGAAGTTTTATGGAGGACATATACAACGGAGATCTGAAAACTGTAGCAGTCACCAGCGCGTTGCAAATGAAGGTCAAACCCACTATGGTCCACACTCCAATTCTGATGAGCCAGCTCCCAAACAGATGGTCACATGGTTTGAAGGGACCTGAAAAGTCAAAAACAAACAAACAAAAGGGCAATGGAAACCCATGTAAACTAAAAGTTAATTTTGTACTTTGTAAGACTTCAACTTTCACGCCTCTTGCAAAAGTTCTCAGCACAATCAAGCAGTGAATTTTATTGTAAAAGGGGATCTGAAAATTTTCTTTCTTTGTAGTAGAGATCTCCGTAATGTGCTGCTCATATGCATGTTACACGAGTCTTTGTTCCTCAACCCAAATATTATATACATACATATATATATATATACACACATACATATATATATTTGCCTAGTTGTACACATGCAGTATGAATACCATGGGTAATTTCTCAAGAAAGAAAAGGGTGGCTGTGCTAATGAGTCCTGGTGAAGTGTGATGTAATGGATATGGACAGATGCACTTTGGCTACCTAATTAACATGTCATTACATGGTCCAAGTCCCCTTTGCAGTGTCTTTTCAGAAGACTGCTTTGCTCTTCATTTTCTCTATTTCATCCACAATGATTCCAGGATATGACTTAAATGGCTTTGACCTTTGCAAGTATAAGGCCAGGCCTATTTTTTGATATCCTATGTGTGAGGAAGAAAGCACTTTAATGCATGTAGCATTGAAACAAATAAGAGAAGGTGGGTTTTTAAACAAATCCATTCCAAATAAATTCATGATGCATTTTGTAATGTTTTTTGTCAGGAATTTGGAATGGATCCTTAGAGGCAAGTTGCACAGACAGAGAAATCTGGGTGTCATCATTAAGTCTGCCATCATCTCCACCACTCTCACTGAAGTAATGGCTACTAAATATCCCATCTTCATAGACAAATGCAGGATGTACCATAGTGCTACAAGTTTGAATAGGGATCCAATATGATCTGAGATGATTCAGTTTAGACTCCGAGGAGAAATCTGACCTTTTAGAGGAGATCAGGGTTCTTGAAGAATTTTAATAATGATAGAAGACTTGACATGTTTTAGTCTGGCTACAAACAGACCTTTTGGGACTAACCTATTTGAGAAAATATCCCTATAGTGGAATATTTAAATATTTCATTTAAGATTCAAATAATTTTTTCTGTTTAAGTTGACTATTAAGCTACATTGCAGGCAAGGAACGAGCACTGCAGAAAGTGAAATGTATTGTTTCATAGACTGTTTGATACAGCAGTTCCAGAATGACACATCCATGAGATATGAAGATAAATGGGGAAGGTAGTTTGAAGATAGGCACCAAATAAAATTGGATTGTCGGTTTTGTATTCTCTTGAGGTCAAATACGTGAGCTAGGTTGTAAGAGGAGAAGGCTTACGTGGCTCATTGATTTCATCATCTTAGCAGCCTGCAACAAACAGTTTGTGACCCAAAGTGTTCCGAATCATAGAAAATTGAAGCTGTATTTGTATGTGTAAGGGCTGCCGTTTTGGAGGTGTTTCCAATGATCTGTGGCTGAAGGCAGGTCAGTATGACTGAAGCCTGTTGTCCTCTCATAGATTTGAGGTGTATATGCTGTGTGATTGAAGCTGAATACTCTGCTGTCTGAGAAACATTTATCTTAATACTAGTCAGCTGTGCTTCCTCAAAGCATGTCCTCCACAGTGGTCTCTGATTGTCTATGCAGACACAACCCGAGCAGCTGAGATGTATTCCATATGACTACAGTTGTTGCCATCCAGTAGGCAGAAGCACCCATTGTGTCAGTTTGTAAGTTTTTCTAAGATACCATTTGAAAGATCAGCATGGAAGCTAGATTTTCTCTTAGGTCTGGTGATAACTTACCTTGAAGATGAGGACATTTCTGTGAACTCGATGGTATAAAGGAGGCCATAGGAGAATACAGGATGGTCAAATGCTTCTAAATTCTTTCTTTGGCCTCCTACCTTTTCTATTTCTCTTGACATAGCATCTTTTCATTTATTATTTGCTGTTATAAACAAGAATCTTGGCTTGGAGTGAGTCTTGAAGTACTAGCTGTCACTTGCATTTTTTTGTTCATGTGTTACAATTTAAGAATGGCTAGGGAAACCGCTTGCTGAGTCAGGATGCTAAAACTAGAAGCAACATTCTAAGTTATTTCCTTGCCTTAAAGGAAACTTTCAGTGGAATTGGTTTCCAATTTAATCACTTAAAAAAAAAAAACACATGTTACTCCACAGGGATACACTATTCTACAAAAAAATGACAGTGCTGGGAGTCCCTTGTGTGTATGTTAATATAGTACTGTACAGTACATCCTAGACATTGAACTAAACTGTGTGCTGTTCGAGAAGCTCAAATGTAAAATAACTCAATGAAGTTGAGAAGAATTACTTCAGCTTTGCAAAGGAATGAGTGAGCAAAGATTCTGTTCTATTATCTGTTTCTTGGCAGAAGAGAACCTTTGCTTTTCCATTCCCTCGATAAGGCGGATCAATTCCTGTGGTAAGGGGCTTGGAGTGAGGATCTGCCAGAGGACTCTGAAACTTCTGGTACATTCATAGATGAATTCAGTACCTGAATATTTTTCTGAACTTCAATGCAGAATTTTGTATTTTTGTACAATGTATCCAGTCTCAGCAAATTATTGCAGAACATAGTGTTACTGTCCTTGTTTCAGATTCAGAGTTCGTTCTGCATTTCAAATATCTGGTAGTATTATGCTTAGATTCCTAGGTACTTGGCAGTTTCATACCTGGAGAAGGTGAGCATTGCACTGAATGATGAGCTTTCAAATCTTCTTCAAAGTCAAGCAGAAAATCTTCAAAGTCACGCTCATCTGTGGGGGAGGAAATACCCAGATTTGATACTGCAATTTTCAGGAAAATTTCTTTTAGTACAAACTCCAAAAACATCTTTGGTATTTAAGGCCTGTTCTCATCTCTTTGCCTGCCAAACTGTAAGCAGAAGCAGATGTATGCTTACTTGGTTTTGAATCACTTTACTCAAGATTATTTAAAAAGTTGGCACCATTACTTCTCTGAAAATAATCGCTTTTAGAAAGGTACATTCTCCATTACCTAATTTGTAGTGTGATGACTGCCTAGGAAGGGGTTTAAAATACAAATTCCACTGTTGTGCCAGGATACAAAGAATTAACCCAGGTTCTTTTATGTTTCTTGTGTCATCACTTTATGTATTCTTGGCTCTGTTCTTGCTGGGACTAGCCCTGAACTCTGAGACACACTGGTTTGCAGGAGTGGAAATAGCAAAGAAAGCAGCAGGATGGTATAAAATGCATGTATACACTTACGTAACAGGTCAAATAACAGACCTTGTGCTGAAGGGGAAGAAAAATACAGTAAACTTCTGTTCTTGAGAGCAGATGCGCTCTTTGGTACCCAGGAAGTGCTTGAGAAAAAAACCGAGCAGCTATGCCTAAGTAGCCACACTAGCTCTGTGACTGATCCTGAAACATGTACACAGCACAATAGCCAAGGTGTTGCTACTTCCAAAGCTGGCAAGAAATTGAATCTTTGCTGCCCTATTATTGTATGGGGTTACATACCAGCACCACTTCCCTGTCTCTCAAGTAAATGGAAGATTTCACTTCCCACGTTATTATTTGGAGAGAAGGAAGAGTGAGTGAGATTTTTGAAAGATAGACCTGACAAAATGAATTTGCTAAGCTTGGGAACACTGACATATTACCAGGCAAGAGAGAGGAAGGTACTGCCTTGGTGACTGCGAAAGAGTATTGGATTTAACATCACAGATTGCTTACTAGAAAAATCACAGCCTTCAGGTAGATTTAAAAGCAAAAGGTGACAGTTACCTTGAATTTGTAACAACCCAACATCTTTCCTGTGAAAATCATCAATGCTGCTATTCTCATCTTTGTTCCATTGGCTGGAGATTTTGTAGTGGCTCTCACAAGCTCCAAAGGCACAGCACTGATAAGCATAAGGCATTTCCATGACCCTGTAGAAGAACAAGGAAGCACGCCATGATACTGGTTTAGAGCACCAGAGTTACTCAATTGTACTGCTCACAGTTTCAATTGTTAGCACAAATGAACTTGATTAAGTAGCCGCGATTGAAAGTCAAAATATTTAAGGGTAAAAATCAATCATGATGATACAAATTGAGGATTCACAAATAGAATTCCACATCAGACATGCAGATGATTTCTACGGTAATTTTAGTAAAGGCACAGTGAAGCTTTCTTATGCATTTTCATGGGAGATATGGATGTAGAACATGACGCAGTTTATTGAATGTTACTCTTAAGAGTTCTGTTTCTTTTTTATGTCTTAATAATTTTACAGTGTAACTCCACAGTTTCTTCACATTACTTTCTTAATGGCTTCTTTTAAAAAAGGGCAAGATCACAACTGCGCCTACCTGCTTAACAGGCAAAACCAAAACTTCACTTCCCAATGATAATTTTTCCAGTTTGGGGAAAATGAGATCTAATTTTGGATTCAAACTTCATCTCTCTCTTTTCACATCAAATTTTATCACAGTAAAATGGCAAAAAGGAGATTGTCTTTTGTGCACAGACCAAGGAAGCAGTATTCTACACTGAAAGGGGAATGAATCACAAATGCAGCATATGTGAAAACAGATGTCACTGAAAAAAGGCTTTACTTTATTAATTCTCACAGGAGTGAGCACAGTCATTGCAGGACACTGCATGTTCATTCCTAACTCCTTTAATATCATTGGTATTCCTAACACAAAACTGAGTATGAGTGAGCGAGTTTCAAAGATTTTGAGGTTTTCTATTGCCAGAAAATTGCTGATTTCCTGTATGTTTTGAATTCCATTCATTCAGGGATGTCCAAATTCTGGGGTAGTACGTAAGAACTACATATGTTCAACTTCTACAGACTACTTCTTCTATTCCTTGGATACACTTTGTACTTTGGAAGTGGAGATATTTAATATGCAGTTCCCCAATAGTACATAGTAAAACCTAAAAAATTATCTTAATTTCAAAAGTTCAATAAACCAAAAGCTTCAGATATAAATAGGTAACTAGGTTATTCTGTCTTAAAAAGAATAAAATAGAACTGTATCCTACTTTCAGGTTACTTTCAACAGGTTTATCATGTAAATTAACATAATGAATGTTCCAAGCAACCTTTAATGTCCTGGAAAATCCAGCAGGGAGTCTGTCTGAAGCAGGCCCAATACCAATAGGACTTGTGCACTAGCCAAAGGCTCGGTACAAAGCAGAACAAAGTGAACCCTAAGCTCTGAAGTGATTTTTAAGTTAGTGCATTTGGGGGCATTTAGATTCTATATACTTATATTTCTGTTGGGAATTAGCAACAACAATCTGTACTCTTGTACCCAATACAAGAAGTTATGTAAGCTGTTTTTAAAGTACTCCAATAAAAGTTCAAGGTGACCAAGATCTAGTTATCATGCAACTTCAGGCCAGCAGATTTAAATATGTAATTTCTAATTCATTTCTGTGCATGTTATCTTTTAAAATATGGAGATTATCCTGATTAAACATTTTGATAACCATTTCCTAGAAGCCCTTAAATAAACTATTACTAAACCCTTCGCTTACTAGACTAACCCATACCTAGTCACTTGGGTTGAAAAACAATCCACATCCCCAAAAGAAATGCCCCTTTTTTGACAGACAAACACACAAACAAAACCCAACAAAAACAAACCACAAAACACCTTATAAAAAGAAATGCTGAAAGTTCTGCAAGGTGATGACTGCAACTTGCGGTGTCAGACTTATTTGAAGACATTGATATAGCTGTGGAAATGAATAGCTAGTGGATATTTTAGGCTCAAGGAATGAAAGCAAATGTGTTCTTGAACAGGATAGTTGATTTGGAAGGAGCCACCAGAGATCATCCAGTCCAACTGTCTGAACACTTCAGCGCTAGCCATAAGTTAAGGCACCTTACTGAGGGCACTGTCCAAACGCCCCTCGAACACCGGCAGGCACGGGGCATCAACCACCTCCTAGGAAGCCTGGTCCAGTGTTTGGCCACCCTCACAAAGAGATTTTTCCTTGTTCCTAGCCTGAAACCCCCCTGGCGCAGCTCTGGGCCGTCCCCAGGTGTCCCGGGGAGCAGAGGCCGGCACCTCCCTCCCCGCTCGCCCTCCTCGGGAAGCTGCCGAGAGCCAGGAGGTCGCCTCTCAGCCTCCTTGTCTCCAGCCCAGGCAGCCCAAGGGCCTCAGCCTGCCCTCACGGGACACGCCTGCCAGCCCCGACACCAGCTTTGTCATCCTCCTCTGGAGGTTTTCAAGCACCTCAACATCCTTTTTGTATTGTGATTCCCATTTCTTATCTTCCCTGTAGGACTTTCTAGCATCCTTTGTTAAACCTGAACAGTTCCCCTCCACACTCCTACCTGCCCTGGGTTACTAGGCTATACATATAGATCCCAAATTGGTAAATACTTCTGAATTTGTGTGTAAAACACACATGCACAGACTGAGTGGGATCCAGAACACACTGGACAACATATACTTTGCAATGCAGAGAAACTAGTATCAGCTCTTCCTGGTGACCGAGGAGTTCCTTTCAGCTACTTTTAACATTAAAATACAAAGGCAACTCTCAGCCATACAGTGCCAGAAACATTCCTTTCTATGGCTAGTGTTTATTTGATGTGGGTGATTAGATTTGGACTTTGTCAAATTAAAGTCTTGTAGAAACACTGTCTAAATTTATTTTTATATACTACTTATCTTACTGATGGTATCTGTACACCTGTTTTTTTTTTCCTGCAGCAAGGAATGCCTCTATTTCTGTTTTTGGATTAAGCAGCAGAGAATACAAGGTTGTTTTCCACCTCACAAAGGTGAATGGGAATGCAGAGTTACAATGGACGGAGCTAGTCACTGAATTCTTTACAGCACTGAATCAAAGCATCAGATAAAGAAGGAAGGAGTGGTTGGCAGCCCAACTTTATTTCCTCGTAGCTTGCTATAGCAAGCTGGGCTCGGCTCTGTGAGCATTCTTGTGCCATTGCTGGAGGTGGGGCAGAGGATGCTCAGCTCTTTGATGTGTTTGTGTATTGAACAGCAGTGACCTATTTAGATGAGAAGGCAGCTTTTGTACAGGAACTTGTCTTTAATGTTGTAACCAATGTCTAGTTCCAACAATTACAAAGGGTGAAATTACATTTTGTTTTAGATCTCTGTTCAAGTTTGGTGCTTCATGCACTGTTTGTGCAGTGATCCTGTGTGAAGTCCTGGCCTCATTAAAATGTAGAAATCCTACAGACTACAGGTTAGGATTTTACCCCACTTTCTCCTGATTGGATATCATGTGCTCTTACAGATGTTAATCAGCTCTAGATGTATCAATCATACTTTTACTAACTTTTAAAAAAAAACTTAAGCTATTGTCTGACATCCTTTTTAATTACTTGTCCAGTAAGTACAGCTTTTTAATTACTGTAGTTGCATTTTAGCAATGTACATAATTTGGTGGAAAAATTATACAAAACATAATGTTGAGGAAAAAAAATAAAAAATCCGACTTGTACCCAATTCAGCTGAATAATGGATTATTCTAGGACCACTGCAGGATTTCTTATGCCAGTAGGCTATGGTATAAATATTACTATATATTTGCTAGTCTGGAACGATCGATTTTTTTGGTCTTTACACTCTTTTTAAGAAATTAAGGCATTTTAGAATTGTCACGTGCCTCAGCATGAGGGCAGTCAGTGAGAGAAGAAAAACTGGCAGAAGCTCAGCCTCAGACACGCACAACTTTTTATGATACTTGCTTCTTGACCTCTGAGACTCATCTGAAGACTTATGTAAGGCCTCTAGTGCTTTGAACATTTGTGTTATGAAGTAGTTTCATACGTTGTGATCAAGTCACTGCCCAATCTCCTCTGTGAAAAACTACAAACATTGGGTTTATTAAGTCTTTTAAGGCACTGTTTCCTAACCCTTGAACCATTTTTGCAGCTCTTCTCTCTGTTTATATTAACATACCATCACAGAAGTACTCTAGTGTGGATCCTTCCAGTGCTGTATGCAAACATTAAATCATCTCCCTACTTCAACTTATGACTGCCTTATTTATATCTTCAAACACTCCAGTCCTTTTCATCAGTAACATGTCTCCTTGAGTTGTTTGCCTATTATGACTTATGGAACTTCTCCAGTGCAAAAGCCAAATCAAGTGAGGATATGAGGATGGAGTCTCCTTCCTTGGAGACCTTCAAAGGCTGTCTGGACGTGGTCCTGGGCAACTGTCTTCAGGTGGCCCTGCTTGAGCAGGAGGTTGGACAAGATGACCTCCAGAGATCCTGTCCAACCTCAACCATTCTGTGATTCTCTATGTTCACGCTGTTTAATTGTTTCAAAATTTACAATATCTTTTACATTAAAATGAGTAAAAAATATATTTTGCAGTTGGCATCCTCCAACTAAAACAGAAATTCAAGGGGGACTTAGGAGATACTCCCTAATATCCTGAAGTCAGAGGCAAAATTCTCTACTGTGACTTCTCTGTGGTCATCCAGTGACTAGCAGAGCTTCAAATAATCTCTAGAGATCATTTCTTTTCTCTATCATAGAGCATCCATCAGCAAATTATTAGCATCAAACTATTTAAGTAGTAACAGTAAAGTATTATCTTAATCAAATATTACAGGAAAGAGAGTTCATTTCTACTTGAAACAAAAATGGCAAATTATTTTGGAACTTCAGAAGTATATTCTTGATATTTACTGAATTCTCACTAAATATAAGGGAGGTTCTGTAACCACAGTCCAGTAGAAGGAGATATCACTAAGCTGCTAGCAATATTGTTTTAACAGCTTTTGAAACATATCACCAGGAAGCAGATGTGGCTCATATTAAGCAAGTACTGGGGTTAATATTTCAAAACACTTCATAGTTCTTCAGTTAAAAGTGAGCATAATAAAATAACTCTATCATTTTTATCATATTTGCTTTAGTTTTAATACCACAGATCAAAGACTGACAATACGAAGCAACATGCCTTACACACTGACACACCTTCCACTGCACATGAACACAAATGTGGCTTATTAGTTTTAATGATATACTCACTTGAGTTCTGGAAAATTTTCAGATGATATCAAACTTTGTAGGGCACGATTTCCTGTTAATTTTAAATGAGTTAAACCATGTAGCCCCGTCACAGGAAAAGAGGACAAAAGGTTGGATGACACATCCCTGCATAACAGCAAATAAAAATCAGCTTACAGGTTCTCATTTTTTTCTTCAGTGCTAGAAGAGTCATGTTGGAAAAACAAACTATACTATTCTAAATTGATACAAAATGAATGCATTAGAGAGGCCCCAGTCAGCAAAGCAAAGCTGCAGCAACACTCAGGAGTATACACCTATGTCTCTAGCACAAAGCTAGTAGTATATACCTAGCAATCATTAAGAATAATCTCTGTTGTCAAATTTTAACTCTAAGCATTCAAATACAAGTTTAGAGACCAGCAAATGAGTTTAAAAATAATTAAATGGACTGTTGAATCAAAGGGAGCCAATACCAGAAAAATTTCCCCCACCCTAAAAAAATCAGTGGGATACGAGAGGGCATGGCTGCTCTGAAATCTACACAAGGAGGAGCTCAGGTGTATGGTGAAGAAGTGCATTTCACAGTAGGACAGGTTTGGGCTGGAGAGAGTGAAGGTGATATTTCTACGCTAAGGTTTGTCTGAGGAGCTGAGAAAATGCAGATGAATACAGAGACATAACTTGGCAAAGTAAAACAGGTGAATGGAAAAGTGACTGTGATCAAGGAGAAATGGTAAAGTAATCAAAGAGGGGGAAGCTCAGATGCGTTCTGTTCTGTATTGGTCTCCATCCCTTCCATTTACTGTATAAGCCTTTTCAGTCCTCTTCCTACTAATCTACACTGCAATATGTAAGATGGTTAATGCTCAAGAAGGAGAAAGAAGGGGAGTCCGATGCAAGGGTGGATTGAAAAGTTCCTGTCTCTAGGACTATCTAAATCTAAAGGGCTAGTCATAAAATAAGAGATATGTTGACGGACTGGTCTTCTACTTTTTCTGGTATAGTGCACTTGTGTTTGTGCATGTGTGTGTCCTACTGCTCACAACACAGTTAAATACCAAAAGTGAAATTCTGGTCCTGCTGAAAAGGCTAAATCTACCACTGACTTCAGTCAGACCAGGACAACAGACTAGCATTTCAGGTAACACTCAGTACACTGGTTTACTCTGTATGTTCGAAGGCTTTTTTTCTTTACTTTTGTGTGACTGTTTGGTGCTATTGAACAAATGCAGAATTTATTGCTGGCAGCATGATGTTCCCTCACCCCTTCTTCTCTAAGAAAGCACTGAGGAGGAACCCAAAAAGGAATGCCATAGACAATATTGGGGATTTTGCACCATTCAGAGGGGAGGCTTCTTCCATTAACAAAAACTAATACCCCTTTCCAAATGCGTGTTTCCCATGACTCTGAAATCCAACTACTGGATTATCTGTATGTCTTTGTGAACAACTTTGGAGTAGGATGACTCCAGAGGAATTTTCTTTCATGTCTTCCCCATGCATCCACTGCCTTAGGGGGTACCTTAACAAGGTATTGCAATGACAGTGGGAAGCAGGAAAAAGTTTTTGAAGACAGAGATGCTTGTGAATAAGGCATATGCAATTTGGATTCTGATGTTTTGACCACTAACTTCTCTGGCTGAAGGTACTAAAGAAGAAAAACTATTCCATCAGAGAAGAAGCAGTGAAATAAAGATGCTTACTGGAAAATGTTTCTAATTTAATTTTGAATCCAGTTCCCTAGTCCTCATACACAACTAGGAAGGTATCTGCATTGCTGATAATAGAGACTGAACTACTAACAAATTCAAAGAAGCAAGACAGGTAGACTGATATATTTCTTGGAGCCCAATCACTGTGATTACACTCTGGTATATGAAGCTTCTCCACAATACCTATGGGAGTTAGTGAAGTACAAGAAAAAAGACATTTAGAAATGGATTTGACAGATCAGAAGATTAGAATAGAGAGAGAAAGCCTCAATTTCTGCTGAGTGGGGCATCAAGTTACAATTTTTTTGCATGTTCTTGCAAGAAAAATGTGAAAATTTAAATGTAAAAGATATATAAATACTTACAGTTTGATCAGAGATGGTAAAGAAGAGAAGGCATTGGGGTGAATAATTTTAATTTTGTTCCAAGCTAAATCCCTACAAGAAAAGCGAGTAGAAAATTACATACCCACTGAGTGAATATGGAAGTTTTCATACACTTGATTAGGGTGCCTAAATATAAAAAAGGTATTAATTACATGCAAATATTTTCAATAAACTTCTACATATCTCAAACTGCAAAAACTTTTTACATTTTTTTCAAATTATGTTAGTCAGTTAATGGTGTTAGTTACTAAGGTGACAACATTCTCTAAAACTTAATGACTTTTGCAGTCTAACTCTGTTGTTTTCAGCCTGCTTCACAGTTAAGGCAGCAGAAAGAGGAGTGGGGTAATGGACTACTTCTAAGAGCCCTCATGACATGACTAGGAACAGCAAATCCATTGTCAATAGGCTTATTTTCTTAATAACAATCTTCACCACCCCTGAAAAAAAAAATAATAAAAAACACCTGCAAGCAACTAAATTAAAAAAAAAAAAGATGGGCTTGATTCTTCAAAAACTTAAAAAAGTAAAAACTTACAAAAGTAATTTCCCAACAAATTATTCTACTGTGTCTATGTGAATACTAGAAACACATACAAGTTTGAAATCTATTTCTTACTGTTCTTCTTTATAGAGAACAGTGTTCTCTATAAAGATTTCATGCTCCCTAGAGATGATTCTTACGTGAACCTGCCATCAGATGCTAGTTTTGGCTCAGTATCTCTCTCCACCTCTGTCAGAAATGTTCACAAGTAACAGCTTTTATAGCTGGAAGTTTACATCTTTGAATTCATTGCTGCAGATGCTAAGCTTCACAGTGTTTATTCTGCTTTCACAGTTATGACTTAACGGATGAAAGATCAAAGCAAGGAGAAATAGAAACAAGGATGTTTTGGGGCAAACAGTGGACAGACAATGAATAGATAGTAAATATGCCCCATGCTTTTGAGAACTCAAGTGAACCACTGCTAGGGCCGTACTCACAGAGAACGAAGAGCAGCCAGCTGCCGAAAGGTGTCTGCTTTGATTTCATCAATTTCGTTATGATGCAAGTCACTGAAATAGCAATAAGAATCTCCTCAGTTTCAAAGGCACCTGGAGGACGCTCCATGGTAATTCAGACTATTTATGATCCACTTTGGTGCATTGTAAGGGTATGTATTTGGGATATGTCAAATTGGTCAGCAGTAACCAAATTAATGATGCTCAAGCAAATTTGTATACAGATGACTCTTGTTAGGCATTTTAGAATAGTTTGAAGCTTACATTTTTTGAAGTTTTTTACACGCAGTAAAACAGGGTAAATCTTCCAGCAGATTATAAGACAGATCCCTGTAATACACAAGAGAAGAAAAGATTAATATTCAATGTAATGTCAAAAGAAAAAGATTGCCTTTCCTTGTGTCTCTTCATGCTCAATTTAAAATAGCTTGTTTTTACAGGAGAATACAAATGAGTGGACTCAGTTATCATCTGTCATCTGTCAGATTTTTATTTCTAACTGAGAAGGAGATATGAGGGGAAAAGGTAGGATGTATTAACTCCATATCCTACTTTTGCAAATTCCTTGCATTGTCTGACAATTTCCTGCCTGAAGCATAGACTTCTGAGTGTTTTACAGTAACAATATCAGCAGTCTGCTTCAAGGGAGTACTGGCTTTGCATCACAGACTTCATGTTCATCATGTTTAACTTGACAAATATTTAAACCGTTGTAAACGATCTATTAAATACACATATACATATATATATTAGATACTCACATTTTGTCAGAGAATATCCTATATTTTTCTGGCAATAATCACAATGAACTGTAATCAGCTTTCCGTTCTACACTTTTAATTAAGCAGTATTGCCTCTGATCCTTAGAACTGTTATGTCTTATAACTGAGTGATGTGGTTAAAGATATTGGAACTAACTTTGAAATCAATCACTACATGGGAGAAAAAAACTCTTAAAATGACTTGAGCCAAAACTCAACAAATTACAGAATAACTGAAACATCTGGACTGATTTATAGTATAATCTAACTAATCAAAAACAAGCCCAGGCAATTTGCAGAAATTGGAGGGGAAAAAAAAAGGAAAAGAACCATACACCCCTCCCCTTCTCACTCTCAATAGTTTCATCGTATATATACATCTTGTTTGGGGAAAACTGAATTGGAATTTTGCTGGTGGAAAGAATATAGAGTAAAACCTTATACCTATAATTACAAAAAATGTCCTTTTTCACAATTATTTAATATTATCAACAAAAAGAGTAATCTCTTATCATTCCTGCTTCAAATCCTTTAAAATTGGATCACATCTACCCGTTTACTTTCTGGAAAAAAAAAATTATTTTCACAATTACTATTCTGATAGGAGCATTTTGTAGATTCTATATTTGACTTGTGAAAGTGGTGCAAGTAACAACAGCGCCTGATTTTAATGAGTTCCACTCTGCTTTTACTATGCAGAAAGGCTACCATTAATATATACACATTTCTGTAACAGCAGGGTTATTGCCCCTAATTTTGTGCTCTTCACAGGTACTCTGTGGTTCAGATCAGACATGCCAGAGAGTTCAAGTGAGCTGGAAGCTTCTAAGCCAAGGTAAAAGATGGTTGGGGATTTTTTGTCTCTTTGTTAATAAATGATGCTCTTGGCAGCAGCAGAGGGCCAGGGGTTATGGCTCTCTGTTGAAGTGTGTATCCAACTGTGCTGAGAGGAGTCCACCTTCTCAGATATACCTCTACTACAGGTGCACCTGGGAAGTCTCTGTGTTTATTCATCCACGTTTGGAAGCACTGGTGGCTAGGTAGGATAAACAAATTGGCTTTCCAAGCAGTGTTTGTGCTTGTAGGATTTGTGTCTCAGAGCGGGGTGTTCTGCAGTAACTGAGCCAGGAGGCTGCTTCAAGGTCACTGTCTCCAAGTAACTGGTTGGGTTCAGCACACCCTTATACTTCATGGTGCAGGCAAAACTCATCTGTAAGCTTAAATGTGAACTTGGGTACACATTGTAAAATGTGGCATGTTTGTTCCAGTCTGATGGGAACGGGGAAAAAGCAACTCTGTGTACATGACATGGCTGCCAAACTGGTTCCCTGCCCTTTTAAATGTCAGCTTCAATAATATTGGGTGATACCTGAAAATAAGGGATGTGAATTTTCAGTGGAGGCTTCTGCTCTTCCATGAACTGTACAATTTATTAATTGCTACTGTATTTATTTGCCTTCACTTTAGAGATTATTTATTGTTTTTGAATAGTACAGGGCATATTCAAAAGAAAGTCTGTGTGCAGACTTCCTTCTGGCAACAGACTGTTTCTGTCTTTTATCATTCTGGACATGATTATATTGAGTCCATCAAATAAAACTTAATTTTTCTGGAAACGTTCATGACATCCAAGCTGGTATTCAAATAATGTGTTATAATTAGTGTTATTTTAATGTTGGCCAGAGAAGCAATATCAAATGCATTCCTAGTGATGTAATACATAGAGGAAAGTGCTGTTGGCTGAATCTCAAAGAAGCGGACACAATGATTACTTTCGTTAGTGATTAAGCAAACTCCAAGGACATTTTCAAGCTAAAACAATATTGGATATTTGGTATAAGAAGTATGCCCCAACTATGCCAAATAATAGTCTATTAAAATTTCAGTCAACTACTTATGTGTGTTTGGAAAAGAAACTAAAAGAGAAGCATAAAAAGTACTCAAAGCTAAACTCCTTACTCAGTTATATTTTCTATTCACTTCACTGAGTTATCTTCCTCAGAAAGAAAACACTATAGGAGACAGAATGAATGAAAATAAGGCCATGTAGCTTTGCAGTTTTTAAAAGAAAATCGAGAACCATTTTAAGCTGTCCTAAAAATATGAAAATTAATTATCTTTTCCAACAATGTATGGGAAATCCTGACTGGTACGTGGATTGTGAACTTTTGGAGGCTGGTATTTTTGAGTAACATGGGGAATTGCTCCCTGCTCTGAATCCCTAGGCAGTTAATGTGATACACAGAAATAGCAGCAATTGGGTAATTTCAAAATCATATTGATTTCATTTGTTCATTAATCTTTTGCATTACTGTAATGTTATTAATCTTACTGAAACGTACAACACTTGGAGATTAGGTAGCTGGTCACAAGCTGATTTGGGGAGAGAGGTGATCTGTGCTCCTGTGAGGGTCCTGTTGAGAGCATTTATAAAAAAAAAAGATTACTTTTTAGAGATTGTAAAATATTTTTTTTTACAACATTCTTTAGAAAAAATAGTATCCAAAAATATAAAACAAAGCAAAAATATTGCTTTAGCACTTACAAACTCTCCAGACTTGTAGTCCCAGTCAGATCAGGAAACTCTGTTATCTGTGAAGCACCATTTAAGGTCCTAGAATTTAAAACATCATTTCAATATAATTGTGTTGAGGGATGTGTGGGACAGCTCTAACACTGCAATATATAAAGACAATTAAAACAAAATTAAACACATACAGAGTTCTGAGTTCTGGTAAGTGTTGAAAAGCAGATTTTCCAACAAGCTGGATGGGGTTATCATAAAAATGTCTGTAAAAAGAAAGCAAAAAAGGCATTTTATAAAAAATATTTTAAAATATTCAGAACACATTACATGATTGTATTATATGCAAGTGAGTATACTCTGTATTCTCAGCCACAGACTTGGTGCACCTCTGGGCTTTTTTTCACCCACTAGCCTAAGTCCATCAACCATATTTTGAATACTGAAGCAGTCAGTCTCCTTGAATTTAAAACCAGAAGCTTGCCAAAAAAAAACCCATCTCCTCTTTCTCCCAGGTTTGCATACATTGAAACCCAAAGATGAAGAACTTTGTTATGACATGGAGCCTGGAGAAGAGGAGGCTCAGGGGCGACCTTATCGCTCTCTACAGTTACCTTAAAGGAGGCTGTAGAGAGGTGGGGGTTGGTCTGTTCTCCTAAGTGCCTGGTGACAGGACGAGGGGGAATGGGCGAAAGTTGCGACAGGGGAGTTTTAGGTTGGATGTTAGGAAGTACTTCTTTACCGAAAGGGTTATTAAGCATTGGAACGGGCTGCCCAGGGAGGTGGTGGAGTCACCATCCCTGGAGGTCTTTAAAAGACGTTTAGATGTAGAGCAATATGGTTTAGTGGAGTACTTAGTGTTAGGTCGGAGGTTGGACTCGATGATCTTGAGGTCTCTTCCAACCTAGAAATCTGTGATACTGTGATACTGTGACATGAGACAAAGTTAGCAGGTGAAGAAGTCAGAACTTCACACACTTGGAGGAGGTTGACCATCCGTCACATTTGAGTTTCACTGTGTTTTTGAAGCCATGCTGCTTTCACTCATAAAATAACACTGCTCAAGATGAGTCACTATTTTTAATAAAATTGTTTTACAATTTCTTAATCTGAGGTTTGACAATTCTCAAGTATTCTCATGTAAAACCATGGGAATTAAGACTGGAATCCATCAGGAGTAATTTTGCTATCTTCTACATTGCCAGTAAAACGAAGAGACCTATAAGGAATAGTTCAACTGAAAGGTCAAGGCTAAGGCAGCAGTACTCACTCCCTTTAAATAGGGTATGCAAACTGCCACTCGTTCCATGAGGTTGGAAAGATATAAGCTTGTTCGCTTGCATTACTGTATGTTACACTCACAAAAAGATCTATCAGACAAATAGCCACAAATATGGTGTTTAGTTCCACATGCTCTACCAGGAAGAGTCACTGAATAAACTGTTATCACTTACATTGTAATAAGTGATGGATTACCCACAAATGCACGCTCGGGTATTGATTTGATGTTATTGCTATGAAATCCCCTACAAAAGAAAAAATGGTTTACACAGTAAAGAAAAAAATCGTGAAGGCATAATCTGTATTCACAATGCACATTGTTTTTTGTTTGTAATAAGGAAAGTGTTTGCATGTAAGGGTATATCCTTGTTTTCTGGGGAAGATAGAACTGAAAAAAAAGCAAAAGAAAAAGTAAAGCAAATAGTTAGGCTTCTGCACTGTTCTAAATGAGAGTGCCGTTCAGATAAAGTAAACTGCAAAATGGCATTTTAAATTTCAGACGCTCACAGTAGGCAACAGTGCTTCATAGCTGTATGTCATGTATGTATGAATATATGCGTATGTATATGTAATGTAAATATAGACATATATGAAATAATAAAATTAACAGTTAAATATTAAAAATTAAATAACAATAAAACAGTATATATATATTCCCGTGCTTGTTAAACTGCAACTATTTTTTTTTCTGAGATAAATGAATTACACAAATTTGTCAAGTAAATGATTTTATACGTTATATTAAGTCTCCCACAACCAACTTTCTGTTGAAATATTTTAGATGTGGACATGAACAAACTATCCAACGTAGTTGTGACTGCTGGATAGAGGACCAAATCTTTGTCTCATCATTAATCACTGGATTTTATTCATATGAGTAATTCTCCATTGTGAAAAACAAAAGAAACAACTAAGGTTTCAAAAGAACAATGATGATTTGTGTGGGAAACTCCCATTAGTTCAGTCGGGTATGAAAAAGGCTTCCCAGATTAAATTTATACATTTAGAAAGCCTCAAATTGTTCACTGATGCAAGCACACTTGGTCATTACTTGGACAGGTCCCACATTACTGGTTTCACTTGTTTAGTCATCATGCTACTGCTGATGAGACGCTGCAAGGCTCTGAATCCCTTGTTCTTCTGCATGCAGTAAAAGCTGCATCCATGCAGATGCGGAATCCAAGCAATATGAGGATCCCATTTCACCTAGAACCAGCAAAGAGACTGGTTTTGTGGCTGTATTGACTGGGATTCCCTGCATGGCAGAAAAGCTAAGCAAACGGCATGACTACTTCCCAGGGCACTGTCTGGCCCCTCATCACCACTCTGACTTCAGCCAGGAGCAGATTTTGGTGCATTTCTGCAAAATAGAGTCTAGAGAGCTTCTGAACTGGTTGGAAGAGAGCCTCTGCCCTGTGGCACTGCTCACCAGTGATACACCCTGCCCAAACCAAAGCTAGGTTATAGCCTGCCAGTTCATGTGCATGAGGAAAATTGCTTAGAGCTAACTGAACCTCCAGGTAAGAAGACTAGTAAGGCCACAGTGGGAAAAATTGTCCCACAGGTATTTTCAAAACTCAGTCTGGCAAACGTTATGTAGGCATTAACTTTGGGTAACAGTTATACGCACTTAGTTTGCACAGAACCACCCCTACAGCTGAGATTGCAAAATGCAGAGCCTCTGGAACAAACTGATTTGGCTCTGACTCGCTGGCCAGCCCTCCAGCTCTGAGTGGCTGCCTTGGTGCCTCCAAGCCACAGACAAAATGCCACATTCTGTCTTTTCAGCCCAGGCACACATTCTGAGAGAGAAACGAGGCTTGGCCCAGAAACCCCCTTGGTAAGGTACGCCTGCAATGAGCTGAACCTCCCTCTGCTCCCTCCGCCAGAGCCACACTGTTGACTAGCACGGGAGGTACCGAGCTGGAGTCAACGCTGCCTGGGGATTCCCTGCTTCGGAAAAAAATCCCAGGTCCCTACTTAAAGTGGCTTTATCACCAGCTTGTGATGCAACAGTGCTACAACTGCATCCAATTGCTATGTTACCTAGTTTTTGTAAATCTCGATGCTGATGGTACCGGTAATGGGGTAAATACTTCACATGGAAAGAATTCTGAACATGCACACCGTTGTGTACATTGTGTGTACAACGTGTGAATATTTCATTCATTCTTTTAGAATTCAGCTGTTTCTTACAATAAACTTGGCTGGTTTCTTTTCATTGTTGACATTATTTTACGGAAACTATGTCTGTGCATCCAGAAGTGTTTTGTTTACAACGTTACAAAGGAGTATTTACAGTGAAAAGAAATTGTTTTAATTTAATGGTGCAGGAGGGATGGCAGATAGCATCTAAACCTGATTGGCCAGTAAGAATGCCATGGTTTTTTTTCTTAGACTAGCAGATTGTGGGTTTTTTTTTGATTGCTTGAAAAAAAACAACTGTTGTGTTTGGGACTCAAAATGAATTATTGTGTTTATTATTCACTGTATTCCAAGGATGAAGTTCCTGAAAAAAATCTACTGCACAATGCAGTATAGAAGTTTTCAGAACTAGTATGCTCTAAACTGTATGTTGAAAATTATCTTTTATCCATGTTGGCATGTTTATTAGTTCTTTCTAGAATATGAGTTTTTAAGGATTACTGATAAAATCACCAGCATTAAAAAAGAATCTGTCACACACTAGACAAAACATCCTCCTTCCGAATGTAAGTGCTGTGCTTCTGTACTTACAATTCTTTTAGGTTTGTTAGTGTCCTGATAGCAGTGGGGAACTCGTCCAGACTGTTGTAATTTAGATCTCTGTGTGAAAACAGATTGTATTATTGAGGTTATGTGCTGCATTAAGGATAACATAGACTTGTTAGCATTTGTAACAAAATACCGTCTTCCATTCATTGAATAAGTACATACAGGCAAAAGCCAATAAATCATCAGAAGTGTATGGATGTTTTCTAACGGACTCTATTTAGGGCACATTTTCATTCCTATTTTTCTATCAGCATCCTATTTTCAGTTGTATCCTAGCTATTCAGCAATGAAGAAGCCAAAAGTGGATTCAGATACTACTAATGGATCTTCTCTTTTGTAAATCGCTTGTTATAACTTGGAAATTATCAACAGAAAAAATAAAAACCAAACCAAACCAAACCAAAACAAACACCTCTTGCCCATAATATTCAAGAACTTTGTACCATGAGCTGAATTTTACACGGTTAATACATCTCTTTATTAAGGTTTCATTTGCCTCTGACTCACTCAGTCTTTCAAGACTTAGATTTAATTCTTGAGTCTTTCTTTCATCTAATGTACTTTTCATGGTCTGTGAGACCAAGAAATTGGAGATACTGGAGTTAATGGAGTTTGGAAGGTAAAAATGATTGGGAGAAATCTTCCTCTGGCTAAAACAAGTGGGAAAACATACAGTAAGTTCAACTTTATCATTAACTATATAGTTAATTTTAAGCTTTGTCAGGATGCATATGGAGAATGTTTCTAACCACACACATTGTAGGAACAGTAGTTTAGCTAGGGTAGTAACCTCTGCTTTAAGAGCTGCTCATGTTGCTGTGGCAATTAGACTTCATTCTGTTAAACTGAAAGGGCTGTTAGCATACTTCTGCCCTGAGCATATGTGCATCCTTTAGCATTCAGGAGACACCTGAAACTAAAATTGAGATGTGCCTGTTTAGTGCAATGCTCCCTGAGCACTGCTTTGTGAGGAATACAGTCTGAAAAACTTGAGTAAAAGCCTTTTTGAATGGGCAAAACACAAATCACAGTTTACAATAGATTGAAATTGAAATAGTATCAGGCTGAAGTAATGCAGGCAGGAAACTGCTGTCTGAACTCAACAAGGCTTTCCTTCCTGCTTGTAAATCTCTCTCTCCTGCTTATTGACAAAAAGAGATTACAGGCGCGTACGGTTTGGTTTTGCCCTCCAGTGATATGTGATTTCCAGACCTATGCGTTGATGCAAACAAATGATTTTAAAGCTGGCGTCCATCGTTTACACAGAGATCTCTTTAGATTAGCTTGAAACTATCTGGAAACTGGTCTATACAGTACACAATTACTGCACTCGGGGCAAGTGCTGCATTCTCCTATCACAGCAAAATGGCTGCACCTACACTTATTCCCAGGTTCATGATTGTCCTCTGTGTTTTTGCCTCTTTCATGCCAGGTGGCTGGGACTGGGTTTGCAATTACTTATTCCATTGTTCTTTTTTTCCCCATTTTTGACCAAGTGCCATGTGAATCTCACTTGTGAAAACAAAACAAACTATTACATTTTCCTTCTTCCTTTCCTGTCCCCTTTTCCGGTGCTACACTAAGGGACTTCCTTTCAACTCACAGCAGGCTAAAAATTGTAAAACTGCAATTGTAAAACTAAGGGATCGATGCAACTGAAACCAGCGATTAAAAAAAAGGCCAAAACTTCTTGCTTTCTGATCTTATGAAAATACATAAACGAGCAGTACATAATTCTGTGGATGAGAAAGAAAATAGTTACCTTTAGACCAGCATTATTCAGTTTTGATACTTTGCTCCTCAAACCAGGCCTTTTACGTTCTGCCCTGGTTGGTTGAAACCTCTAAAATCTCTGGAAAGGATTCAGCTGAGTGCAGAAGGTGGCAGATAGAAAGATATGCACAGGTCTACTGTCCCTGTAGCATTTTTGGGTTCTGTTGTCTACTCTAGCAGACAACGTGTTCACTCATCTATGGCAAAAACTTGAGGCAACTTGAATCTTTACAAGCGCTACTCTTTATCAGAGCTCTTTAAAGACAAAAACGGATACAATTGAAATGTTCCTCTCTTCCCTTGCAAAACATATATAATTTGGCTATTTGGCACTTTTTCCAGGGGTAGAAAAATAAAATCATTTTATAACCCTCCTCTAGGGTGAGACAGTTTCTTAATGGTAAACATTTTCATTGTGACAGCTTCCCAATCTAGCTATTAGCTTTATTGATTAAACAAGACAAATAAATAGTACTAAACTAGGCAAACATAACTGTTCATGAATAGGCACTTCTTTTTGAATGCCCAGTATAGTTTTCAAATGTCCTTTCAAAAATTTATCAACAATGATTATTAAAAAGGCAAACTAATTTAATAGTAAAAAAATAGGATTTGCTGTATAGAGTCATTGTAAACCATCACTTAGATCCTGTAGCGATTAGGCAAGCCAAAAACCACGTTTAGCTTTTAGGCTATTTTTTATTCTTTCAGAATATTAATGAAAACAGTGAAAAAAAAAGGAAACAAATAAGAGGTCAACTCACAAAGTCTCTAGGCTGTGGAGCCCATCAAAGCATTTCTTTCCCAGGGAGTAGATTCTATTGTTATGGAGATGTCTGCAGGGGAACATTAAGCACACAGTCAGGAAAGCACACTACACACAGTGGACTTAAGCAAAACATTTTGATGCTTCAATCAAAAGAAACTTATTTTCAGGCATGCACCGATTATATGCAAGTCATGCTTTTGCAAGAGCATGTAGAGGAGGCACCTTCGCCAACCCTTCCCCCTTTCTCCTGACATCTCCCTACCCATGAGGGCTTCAATTTGATTCCGTACATGGGATTTCTTTTACAACCACCTAGATGGTCTAAGAAGGGTATATCCTGGAGGTCTAGGTTGAGGTTTGCATATTAAATACCATGCAATTGTAGACATATTCTCACCAGTTGTTAATTAACATGTTGCCTTAAGAACTGTGGGGAGTGTTAGCTGTATATATGGAAGACGTATATTCAGAAGGTGTTAGAGGGGATGGCACAAAGCAGGAGCAGGTGAGGAGAAGGATAATCAGGCAGAAATAGTCATTAGCCTTGCAGAATGAAAGAAGACACAAAGCCACAGGACAAGTCATAGCTTCACTGAGATGAGTAAGCTAATCAATCTTCAAAGTGCTTTAACTTGCCTTCCTTTGAAACTATAAAAACCAACAGCTACTTTCTCATATTTTCAGCAACTGAAAGAAACAGTTGCATGTCACATTTCAATCAAAAACTCCCATGTGAAGGCTGGTAATGCTGCCTATTTCTATGGTTTTTAGACTGACATAGAAAAAAAAAATATTCCGTGTGAAGCTCATTAATGTGAGTAGGTAGAACTTAGTGATACTTCAGATTGATTTCTAAAGAGGATGCTTTTTTTCCCAGCAGACCTTTATTTTATTCTGACACTCTGCTCTCATAGTGGAGGGAAACTAAGAGAGTAGCACTTAAAAGAAAAGAAGGTCTGTGAATGAGGAACTGCCAAGCACATGCCCTTCAATGCTTCATTCTGCTCCGAAAATAATTTTAAAGACCACAGAGCCTACAGAAGTTGAGTCTCCCTGCCCATGAAAAACAAGGTTTCTAATGGCAAAATACAGATGTTTCGTGGGTTTTTCTTTTCCTGTGAAAAACCTAATCATTTTTTTTAAATGACTACACTGAGCTGTAATGCTTTAGTTAGCATGAAGAGTGTCTACAAATTCCAATTACATTTGGATTGCTAGTGATCGAGCTTCAAACCTACACAAAATGAGCATGCATATTTGCAAAGAGTGGAAAATTTGCCAGACTGAATAGAGTAGGAAACAAACGAAAACAGAACCACACAGAAAGATTTTGACAGGCCAAAAATTTCAGTTATTGTAGATCATGAGGGTTGATTTAATTATTAATCAATACAAAAATCAGAAGACTAGAAATAAGCAGGGCAGATCTAAAATAAGGGAACCTAAGTGAGCAGAAGGAATCAGGGAATCAAAAGAGGTCATTTTCTCCTGGATTTCTTAACTATCCTCATATCACTGTATTTCTGGTATGGATGTAGAGAATAGCATTGAAGACATTCTCTATCTTAAGCATTGCTGAGATGTTTAGCTCAGTAAATGACTCCTTGAAAAACTTTAACTTGATGAGACTATTACTTGATGTAAATAGAGGGCAAAGATTGTGTGCCACAAGGCAGCTATTATCCCCCTATTATCGGTGCTCTATATGTTGACATGAATATATTAGGCACTAGGCAGAGATGGTGATTATAAAGCTCAATAAAGAACCCTGAAGAATGCCAGGTTCTATGCTCACACTGGAGTTAGAACATGCTAAAATATGCTAAGTGTCTTACAGACTATGGTTTCAGACAGCTTGTAAATCTTGAATATATTATTCTCTCCTTAATAATACTAAGATTTTCCAAACTATCCTGAAATAACTTCTCCCCCTCAGTCTCCTCCTCAGTTTCTCCAGCCAGTCTAGAATTTTTTCCATTTGGTGCATTCCCAGAAGATAAAAAACTGAAACCGTGTTCCAGAGTATTCCTTCCAGATTTCGGTGTGGGTTTTGCATCTGTTTCATTTAGTTGTATTGGTATGCAAACATATCTAAATACAAAACTACATATACTTTCTACAAAGGGAAATACATAGTTTCTACTGGACAGCATTCTTTCCAAGTCACCCAGAAAGCTTTCTGTTCATTTCCTTTTTCTAATCTTCTCTCATTCAGTCCATGCTGCCTTGGAGTCTTAGAAGGCAAACAGTTCATCTGTTTCTGTTTGTTTTGCTGACCAGATATGGTGATTTTTTTAAAAAAATCCCTTACATAGCTCTTTACTGGAGACGGAAACTTTTAAGCTAGATCAAAACAAGTGATTTAGCAAATGTGAGTTTAACTGTAAGAAGATGTAAAAGATATGCTTCTCTATTTTTTTTCTTTCAAATTTTGTTTTATAGTACTTATGCAAGCCAGAAAACTTAATTTGTATTCCAAAAAGGACATTTTCTGTAAGAAACAGTATTGACCTTATGGTAAAGGAGTATCATCATTAAGACTCATGCAAAAGTAGAAGGGAACTGCAGCTTTATGGCCCCAAGATACATCAGTTTAATACTAACATTGAAAGACAAAACTGAGGTTTAGTTGACCCATGTATATAGCTATTTACCTATTGTTTGCCAACTAGGGAGAGACTAGAGGAATGTTAATTATTAAAGGTTTTCTCAAGCAATGCTTAAATTAAACATTGCATCTTCAAGCAATTTATCACAAGGAGGTCAAAGCTCTGCAAAGAAGCAGAGATTGTGGCTAAAAAGCAATCGATAAAACTTACAGAACTACCAAACTAGAGAGGTTTCCAAAAGCATAGTCTGGTATGTAATGAATTTTATTCAGTGCCAGTGTCATTGCCTGAAGTGCTGGTAAACTTCTAAAAGCTTGGACGGGTATTTCTGTCAAAGAATTATCATCTAGCCACAGGTGTCTAAGGGAGACCAAGCCATTGAAGCAGTTGGGGGGCACATAGTTGATGTGGTTGGCATCCAGGCGTCTAGGAGAAAAAGAAATAAAGAAAATTGACTCTGAGAAAAGAACAGTGGATTTACACATGAAATTATCACCAAGAACACAAGGATAGGTAGGGGTTGCCACATCCATCTTTCATTTCCTGGAGATTCTACATTTCCATCTTGCTTGCAGCCTTATCTGAGACCTCACGTGGTGAGATCTCTCCTAGTCAGCTGGCTTGCTGCAGACAGCTCTCCTTTGGAGCTGTCAGTTCACTGAGAGCACAGACTAATCACTTCTGAACAGATCCTCTCTGTGGATCAGGCATGAATTTGTTTCCTTTCCAAATTATTTGAAAGTATGGAACAAAAAAGTATAAGAAACTCAGCAAGACATTCTCTTTCAGAATCTATATATCACTGAATCATGGTGCCAAAAGCCGACTTTGGTTTCCATTTGCCATCCACAATTTTAAAAGCCAAAAATAAAAAGAATTTCTGAGTTTCTGCTCATGTTTTACACCTTCTTAAATCCTGTGTATTCCAATGATTCTAATGAGCAATGAGGTTAACATTTTTTAATAGTGGAGCAAAGTGTTTTTAAACAGAGGTCAGTGCTGCTAATGCAAATTATTTACTTTGAAAAGTAAAGTACTTAATACACTTCAGTTGCTGCAGAGCCAACAGAGGGAGCTCAGTTGCACATCGTACCTTTTCACAGTCTGCAGGTGATATCTTGCTTTCACACTTCTGCAAATAAGGATTAAATCTACTGAAATCTTTGCAGATATGGCACTAGAAATACTATGTCATATATTCACTGGCTTTTACTTTCTGCAACTTCATGAAATATCCAGATGGTGACCTGTACTCAATACACTTTTTCTGCTTTTAATATCTTGTTTGTAACATAAAAGACGCTCTCTAAAACTTTTCTTGAAGACATCTGTGCAGAGAAGTAATTAAGTGAATGATGAAATAAAAACAAATTTAAATAGAAGTCTGAAAACACTGCAGAACAAACAGACACACCCAGGGTACAAAGAAGTAATTCTGTACAGCCTAAATTCGGTCTGTTTGAGAGAAATGTAATACTCTTTGTGGCGGACATGGTAATCTCTTTATTTAAAGCTGCTTCCTCATTTGCAGTCATGTAAAATGTCAGGTCCATTCTATCTCCTTCTCCATGCTTCTTCTACCAACTGCATGAGAACAAATAATGAACGCTAAGGCTCTGTGCCAGGCTGGCAAATAACTGAGACAAGGTCAGTTGGAACAAATTTATAAAGTTCAGTGTCAAAGCCCTTGTACAATTAAATTTTCAATATAATAACTGACATGGCAGGCAGCAGAGACAGAGCTTCCAAAATAACTCAAGGGTTGGTCAACAAATGGGTGAGGCTGGAAATGTTTAGAAATAGTCATGCTGTACCTCCCCCATTCCCCAGGCAATGAGCATGCTATGCCTGTGTTTTCAAATAAGGTATAATTTGAATGAGTAGATGAGGTTTCTTTGTGTTTTGGTCAGAAGTAAATTTCTTCCCTGTGTGATGCTGGTATGTAAACTAAGAAGTTACAGTTGCATTAGTTTGACAGTTACACTGATTAAAGAATGGAGGCTTTATTCAACCTAAATGTGTTACTGCATTACAGTCAGCATCTTGTTCAATACCAAGGCTGAGTGTGCAGCTCTGGCTTCCCCGTTGACTCCAGAGGAGTTACTCACAGAGCCCCTGGTCACATGTTGAAGCCAAAAGTCAGTTGTTTCTATACGATCTTGTGGCTGAAATGGCAATATTTCTGTTGTCCTCAGAGAGGTCAGGATTTCTACCTTATCCATATTCAGCAGCAAATCAAGGAAACAACTTTTTTTATAACCGAAGTTTCCAAACATAAACCCACCATTAGCTACGTAAGCAAAATACACGAAATTGGTACTGCTGTAACATAAGTGAGATTCTAGGTAGTTGGATTACTCTTTGAATAAACTTTGTAAGAAAATGAGAAGCTACAATGATCTGAGTTGCAAGCCCTATTACTGGACTACGTATCCTACCAGTGCTCATAAGAAGTACTGCCTCAAATGCATTTTGTTATCTAATCTTTTTAAAACTTCCAAGTACCATTTTCCCTCTTGCAGATAATAAAACATTTCAGTAGTGGTTATGTTTCCTGTCATACTGTAGGTAATGCACACTGATGTATAAAGCATTGATCAAAATCGCTGTTTTCAGCCAATTGTTTTACATGTGCTGATCAAAGTTTTGGCACTTTCAGAACTAAACCCATTAACTCACAAACATGACCCTATTTATAATTGAAAATATATAGATAACATGTGGTGAGTTTGAAAGCTGCTATTATATTCCAGAGAGAACCAATTTAAGGAAACAGAAAAGCTTGATCTCTTCTGATAGGCGGCATGTAAATAAAGCAGCCAGTATGAAATTCACCATGAGCTCACTTAAAATGTCCAAACCTTTCAAAGAAAATGCTTGAGCTATGTGGACTGTATCCCACTGGTGTTTCCTGTGACATACTGTGAATGCTATGACCATATGCATTATAAATGATGAAAAGATATTATTCATATAGAATTGTAAACACGACTAATTTACTGGTACTCCGAAAAGGGTGAAAGTAGATCTTTGAATAAGTTTTGATGCAGATATTTTGATCAGTTCAATATGAACGGACACCTAGTTTTACGCCACTGGTAGGTTTCTAAGGCAATATATGTATTTTTCCCTTTCTCTGAGTCTTCTCTCGGAGTGAGCCCAGCTACCACCTAGTGATATACCTGCTAAAGACATTCCTTAATGGCTTGTTGGTGTGTCTTTCTCATTCATTCAAGATTAAGTCAAATGCTAGGTATGGGATCAGGAAGGAAATTTCTCCCAAGTCATTCTCCCCTCTGAAATAAGTATCTATTACATGAATTGCCTCTTCTTGCAGTGATGAGGGACTGAATACAATGAAGGGACTGGGCAAGAGGAAAGCTACAAAGACAGACAAAGAAGTCAAGAATACCATGTTTCTTCTGACATTCATTTTAAAATAAGACATGCAAACCCAAATGATAAGGACCTATACATCACAGGCGGGGGGGGCAGGGGGCTGAGAGCACACGAGGGCTGATTTCAGGCACGGCAGACTAACAAAGGGCACGATCCTCCCTCTCCTACCTCCTTCCTCCCGGCCTGACCGCCTGACCAGGATCTGTTATGTGGGGAGCATCACACAGGCCTTGCTGCAAGGTGTGGGGCAGTGATGGGGAAGTACTGGGGACAGGGCCTGTCTAGGACGGGTGTCACAGGCAGGATGGGGTCACCTGCAGCCCCACCACGACAAGCCTGTGGTGACATGGACCCCCTCAAGGGTTTGTTGATAGGAGTTGGGCTAAAGCCCTGTGTAAGGAATAGCAAGAGTGACATCAAAACTGGCTCTGAAAAGTGGTTGTAATGAAAACAGAGCTGGCCATTGTGAGCTTGGTTTTTCAAATGTGGCCCTTTAAGCAGGATATCCCCTTCAGTCCACAGGGGAAAATGCTAGGACTATTGTGAAAGCTTAATTACAACACATCAGCGCAGCGGTTCCCACAGCTCACTTTCAGCTCTGCCCTTGTATGGGCTCGTACAGGACCGATACAAAGAACCCTGAGCAGCAACAGCAAGACTGAAAGAGAGAAGTCACAAGCCGTAATTTAGGAGCGTTTGTTTCTGTCCACTGCTTGGTGTAAACTCCATGTGCATGCAAAGCAGGAGGAGGTCTCAACAACTCTGAGAGTTTCAATCCTTAGCATTTCTCTCCATATCCAGATATTCTGCTCAGGTGTTGTGGTAAACCTGCATTTAAGATGGTGTGCCAGGATGCTAGCACGACGTATACAGCACAAACATCCAGTTACAAAGCTATTTTCAAACTAAGACTGGCCCCGAAACCCCAGAAGTTGAAAAAAGTGGGGCCAGCAGGACTTTTTGGGTCATCCTAGGAATCTGGCCGAACACCCAGATCTGAAGTCCATGGCCAGACATTTTGTGTGACCGCTCCTGGCCTCCCGAGCAGGTGGCTGCATGCAGAGCACTGATGGGATGGTCCCAGGGGTGTACGAATTGCCAAGTGACCCCGTAGGACAGCTCAGCCAAATCTTAGCTGGCGCTGGTCGAAAGTGTGGCAAGGACCCCATTAACAGCACAGCTTGGTAGATGGTCATGGCCAGAGCCTGGGAGCACTCCTAAGCACTGTTTGCTTTGCTAGGCTGGCTCTAGCAACAGTATGTCACTGTGTGGCGCCTAGGAGGACCTCCTTGGAAATCTAGTATGAGCCTCGCATTGCTAACCTTTTCAACACCTGCTACTCGTCCTCCTCCCACAGATGGAGGTGGGGTTCAGCCACACAGGAAGATTCTTCATCAGCAGTTCTCAGGTTGAGAAATTTCTCTCTTTACAGATATGATTAAAAAAAAGTGCTTATGAGATTGCTCAGCAGACTTAAAAGAGTCAGATGTCTAGTAGCTTCTACTGAATGAAAGAAAACATCCCTCAGCAGCCTGGAACTGCTCATCTAGTTCAGACTATTTGCACCCTGCTTTGAAAGCCATCTGACCCTACAGCTGGTTGTGCTAGGGACTGGACCCAAATAAAGGGGTAGCATACACAGTTAGGGGATCCTTGCACCTCTGCCTTCCTTCCAGCTGCTTATCAAGCTAGAAGAGTGTCTGCGCTCTGATACTGGGCTAGTGCTCGATGTTTCAGTCCCTCTTCTGTTACCTAGTGTGCCCTAGGGCTCTAGTAGCTCACATGGTTAAAACATGCAGCAAATGCAATGGTGAGTTTTGAGACATCTTCATGTATGTGTACAGATGCATGCATGGGTACACACAACCTTGATTAAAACTGTGGGAAATTCCTCCTTAGGGAGTTTTTGGGTAACTGTTGAGGGACTGGGTTTCCTAAGAAGGATAAAGCCTTCTATAGGCTTCATTACCATGGGCTGTGACATGGAAAACCACAACTAAATCTCCTGTCTTTTCATGAAAACAATTCTCTTCGGAGAATGCGATTTCATCAAAGTTGGTTTGTCTTTTAACTAAAAATCAGGATTATTAACACAAACATACCAGAAAAAAATGTTTAAAGTTAACGCTTCTGAAAAAAATGCTTTTTAATTTCAAGACTGAAGTGGATGCATTTCAGAACTCTGTGCCATCAAAGTCTTCAACTCCTTGCTCAGATTAAGAATTTCCTTTGCAATGTCACGTATTTGGAGGAGTAGGGAGAAGGAGCTGAAAAATCAATTTTCTGACTGGTTCCAGCCAGGCAGATTATTTAGAAAATCAGAGATGATTTCTAGATAACATTTTATGTAAAACTGCATCACCACCATATGCACCAAACTTACAAACATATCTGAAAAATAAAATTGAAGTGATTTATAAATTCTGTCAGAAAGTTCAAACAAATTTAATTGATATTATTTTGTTATCCTGTATCTGTAAAGTCAAATTATTTTAATTGATATTATTTTCTTATCCTGTATCTGTAAAGTCAAATTAATTTGCTACACTAAATTCCAACTTCGCAGGTTTTTGATGGAGAAAGGATAGTTTATTTTTTCCTCTACCAATGTTTCCAGCACTTTGGAAGAGGGACTGTCTTGTATTCTGCCCTGTTTCCTGCTATTAAAGTAAAAGTCCTCTTAAATTTTACAGGAATGAAAGCAGCTAATGTGTGTTACTGTAAATAATGCTTGTTTTTAAATAGCCTTGATGACTGGTTTGGCATGGGCAGTGACACGGTACTTGATCTGTTCTTGATTTTGACCATTCCTGTCTGACAACAAAATAGGAAAAGCTGCTCATTAATAATGATGCCTAAACAAGCAAATAAAGTGAGAGTTGAGTTTCATCTGTAGTATTCACTGCAAAGTATTGTATTACAATAGTCTCAATAAAAGAATAGCAGAAGCTTCACTTTCTTATCAGTGATACTAGTTAGACTTTCCTCCTTTATTTAGTAACATGTGCAAATAAAGATCTCCAACTTATCAGTTGCTAATAACCTAAAATTTATGTTAACATGCTCAGGAAACAACCTTTAAAAAACCAAACAAACATATTCTTACGTTATTTCCTGCTTTATCAATCCCTTCTTCTTCAAAAAATACTTACATGATAATTCTGGTACCTAACTGTCACTAGAAAAGACAAGATGATTATACCACAGGAAAAAAAAAAAAAAAAAGAAACCTATTTAAGCAAATACTTAAATTCAATGAAAAGAGTTGGCCAGACAGCAAGTTGTTAATTAATAACTATATTTGAAAAATAAATCAATATACCTATGTAAAAGGCTTTTGGACTATACAGATATATTTAAAATTATTAAAAGCCTTCTTGATTTAAAAGCAGAACAGAGATATTGGAGCTCTGGGAAACATAAAATCCAGACACCATTTGCTTACAGTCAATTCCAAAGAAAAGTGAGTAACAGGAGAGAGAGCATTTAAGTGGCACTTCAAACCCTGCTGTCAAGATCTAAGTTGTGACACCAGTGATTGTGTGTTGGTCGTTTTCAGTCATGGTATTTGAGCTGTTTCCCTCTTTTTGGCTTAACAGAAATGACTGCCATTTGAATTGTTAGGGCCAGTAATCCAGATAATTTTTATTCATGATACAAAAAAAAATTATACCCCATATAATAAGCTGAAGATATCCTTCTGCTGAACTTGGAGATAACCACATCTCAAAATTCATATGTTCTGGTTACTTTCTTAAATCCTTATGCCATAAAGGGAATCGGAGTCCAAAACAATCATCACCCAAGCACCAGTAGCTGAACTTATTTATTAATCAAAGTAGCACATCACGGTTGTTGATTATTGAACTATGAAGACTTCTAAAATTGGAGAAGATTTTAATGTTGTTAAATCTAAATTTTCTGCTTAAGAAAAACAACATGGTTGTTTGTTTTCAGGCAACAGTATTACGGTTCTCTCAGATTTTTTGCTGTTGAAGATGAAACACAATTTTTTTTTTTGGTGTGTGGTCATTTCTCATTTCATAGTATATAGTGAATACTGCCTGCTGCCTGAAGGCGACTGATGTACGCTGAAGGTAGTTCAAGCCTTAGAAAATTTATGATTTTAGTATATATCACTCAATCTTGTCGTGCTATTCAGCATACCAACAATATAAAAACATGGATGAGAAAGTGGAAAGAACTGGTGTTCATCCCTGCAATACAGCAGATTTTCTTGCTTTCTGTACCGCAGGCCATGTAACATCAACTAATCTGGTTATCAATATCTATACCTGCAATGTCATTTTTTGAGCCTGGAACTCGACAATAAGGAGGGAATATCATCCAGAAATATCTTTTTGTGCAAAAATTTGTGATGAATTTGTATAGTAAGTGAACATGGAAAACTTGTGTTTGTATACATATATATCATGTGCGCACACACAATTATATATATACTTATATAAAAATGATTTTAACATTATCCTCTTCACATTCAGTAAGGTAGAAAGATGATTAGTATGATTTGCCTCTCTACATGGTTGCCCTTCCTGGGTGAAAACTTAAAAGGTAGATTTTAAGTCCTGTCACCAGTTTTCAGGTTTTTGCAACTATACTAACCTAAAGAAAAGGGTTAACAAGGCTTCCAGAAACCATGCCACCTGTTTAGTTAAACATAATAAACACAAGAAGTTGTTATCTTACAGAACTTGCCTTTGTGTAGGCTTTTAACCTCTTAATTACACCCTTGAAAAGACTCCTGCTATTCTGAAGTTTTTGAGAAATAACTCCTATTGTAAATCAGAAACCAATGCAAAAACCACCATGTGAACAGAAAATTCCTAGACTGTATGAAAGAAGAAATTGAATCTCTGCACACCTTTATCTGACAGGCACAACCCAGTTTAAGCAAACAAAAGAATAATAGTCTTCTTTTCCTCAAAGAGGTCTCTTTCGCCAGTGATCGTCTTTCAGCTGATAGTAGCTTTTCTGTACAAACCCGTATCGTTCCATCTTGGATCTGCTACACAGCTGTCTAAAGGTTTCTCCTGACCACTCCTATTCTCCCTCTGTTTCAATTCTGTCACAAAACACCACTTCTTTACATAGAATACACAGTGTAACTATGTTTGGTTTACTTCTTCAGCTTCTTCACCTATGGAAAAGAGTATTTGCAAAAAAGAGTGGGTGAGACCGTCATTTTGTTTAGAAACTGTGCTGCAAATTCAACAGTCTCTTTCAGAGCAACAAAGGAACTCTTGTTTGCTTGGCTTATCGTGTTTTGGTCCAGAGTGTGTATAGCATGATGTGATCTCAGCAAGATTTTTTTTTGTTTGTTTAGCAGAAAGAAAATCTAATATAGTCACTAGACCAGCATTTTCTCATGACTTTTTAAAAGATCAAAGGAAAGAACTGTAACCTCAAAAGTATATGGCTAAGATATTTCAGTCTGTGTCTGGTCAATAAAGAAAAAAGGCACTGACCAAATAACAATTATAAGATAATTAATTCTTAAGGCTGTTTCACCTTGACAAACCTTAACGAATACTTTGTATATTAAGGAGGTAAATATTGTTCAAGACGGACATAGGCACCTGGGAGCTAAAACAGAATAATGTGAGCCTGTGTAGTGGTAAGTTATACACAGATGACAAAATTTTGCTAGAAATCAATTCATTTCATTAATTCTGTTCTTCAGATTTTGGCTGAATTGAATGTATGCAAAAGATGTTAACTTTCTGGTAGAACTTCTTTACACACAAAAAAAGAAGACAGCATGTTTAGCACAGTATGCTTCCCAATCAAAGTATCTTAACTGTAACCAGACTAGATAGCTTGGTATATGTGCTACCCTTGTCATTCTTAGACCAATGATGTGGTAATCACTGCACACTGTAGCAACATTTTTTGCAATAGTTACTTGAACTTCTCTAATGACCTCTGATGACCACTACAGGAAAATAATCTTATTTCAAAGTAGTTCTGTGAAAATATATGGTGATCAACTAAAGCACACAGTCAGCTGACCAGCTGATGCTTTTTGTATGTCCAAAGAAGAACGTGCCTGGCTATCTTAAATCATCTAGATACTTCATCCTGTAGAAGGTTGGTAGATACTTTAGAAAATTTAGACACCTTTTTTTTTTTTTTTTTATACTGTGTGAAAATGAAATTCTGTGGGTAATTCAGAAATGGAATCTACTCTGCATCCTGCATTGAGACAACAAGAATGTCTTTGTAGTTGGAAAATGTGAACTGCAATTGCAGTACAAGGCACTAATGATAATCAATTGACTGAACAACAAAATGGCAGGGGGATTTCAGTAGAGGTAGATGTAAAGTCACATCTCTGGGGAAAAAGCAATTCCCACTTGACATGACAAACTTCTGAGTATCCATAAACATGCTATGAATTGGTCTTGAAGTTGTAATAAGTGTGAAAATCATAGCTTAGTGTTTACTAAGGGTTAAAAATTTAAACAAGACAAATTTTGGGTGGTTAGCCGGAAAGTGAATAAAAAACATCCATAACTCCTCTCTACAAGTCTGGGGTGTGTGAACACTTTCAGTATTCTGTGCAGGTCTGATTCCTCCCTGACTTGTCTCAAATCCATGGTCAAAGAACTGGAAAGAAGTTCAGTACAGAGTGACAAGGATGACAAGATGCAGGGAACAGCTCCCATATAAGAAACAATTTAACATTAATGACTAATGGAGATATGATAGAAGTCTATAAAATCTGGGGTACAACAACTGTTTACACCTTAGTCCTACATCTATCAGCATCTATTACCATCAAGAGTGATTGTAAGTTCCAAGTACATTAGAGGAGGTAGTTCACCACACTATGCAGAGTTAGCTGATCAGCAGATATTCTGCCATAGAAAATAATGGGTGTTACATTGGCTCAGAAAGCAATTGTACAAACTCACAAAGAAAATCCTTTAAGAGCTATTGAGTTCAAAGAAGCTGTTCAGTGAGTCCCTGAGTCCCAAGCTTTGGCAGATGGGACAGTTTACCAAGGGAGTATTATTATATTCTTCTCCTGACCTTTTAGTTTTCCTTTGGCATCTGCTGTTGAAGGCTGGATACTGGGCTAGGTCAGCTTTTAGCATGATGCGGTACAACTGTCCTTATGTTATAGAGCAGAAGCACATCAAAATAATTTCATTCATACCATGAAGCAGCCAATCCTCACTCCTGGTCTAGGAAATTTGGCAGGAGTTCTGTTAAAACTGAAGCTTGTGGACTGAGTCAGAACGGCACAGTCAAGAACAATAAATATGGAGACCAGCCTGAAGCACAGAATATAATTAAGCATCCTCTAGTACACTTTGTTTCATAAGTTAATAATATTTTCCATATTGCTTAAAAAGAAAAAAATTACAGCAAACGAAAAAAAAAACAACACAAGAGTTTCGTTTGGGATTCTTTCTTTTCACCTGTAAAGAATCTTAACTAGAAACCATGGGAAAGACCAGTGCTCAAGGGACCATATTCTTGACCCAGAAAGTATTGCAGGGCAAGGAGTGTCTTCTCAGATGGTGAACCAGTTTATAACACTGCAAAGAAGCCACCAGTGTCATGAAATTACTGGAATGAAATCAGTCACTTTTGATGTTTAATTGAGAGTACAATTCTCTTGAAAAGGAACTCAAAGAGAGTTAAAAGGAAAAGTTGGTTCAGCATGTTATTGAGTGACATTAACAGGTAATTAATAGGTAATTTTATATACTATTGTTAATGTAGGCTTACAAGTTGATTTATCAAGTATACTCACAGAGACTGCAGGCTGCGTAAGTTCTGGAGTGCTTCAGTAGGAACCTGGCGTAGTTGGTTATTCTGCAGCATCCTACATTTTGAGCAGCGCAAAAAAAACCAGAATCAACACAGTAGTTATTCTTTTTCTATTGCAAATTTTCTTCTAAGCTTACCTCCTTTGTACTGGTTTTACCTGAAGATTAAAAGCAAGGAACAATTTACACAAATGCTCCATTCGCCTGGCCTTTTCAAAATTCTAGTTCTCTTCAAACCAAATACCTGTAGCATAATAGCCTTGTTAAGAGCTACCCATCAGCTTTAAGTGGGATTTTCAGAGCAGGTGAGGAAGTTAATAGATCAAATCTATTTGCTTTTGATAGGGTTTTTTAGGTCTGAGCTCCTAATTGCCTCCAGTGATTCTGGAATTGTCATCCTCATTGGGGGTTGGACCCGATGATGTCCCTTCCAACCCCTACAATTCTGTGATTCTGTGATCCTCATGTATTGATTTCTTTTTTCTTCTGCAATACTTCAGTGTTTTATTCTGATAAAGCTCTGCAGGATTGAGTCTTGAAATTCTGACTCGGGAAGATGCTACTATGGACATCAGGATTTTTAAATGTATGAGGAGTTCATGATTTGGTTCGAAAAATTTTAACTCTGTAAGAACTGATAAACCTTTCCCAATTAAATTAATTTTCTCAAAAGAAAGGTTGCTTGCAATGACCTGACGGACCTCTTTTCTGAAGCTGTCATCTTTTAGCATGCAAAGACAGAAAAATAATTTTTCATTCCAGCAGAAACTTTCCTTCACTTTGAGCGTGGTTCCATTCACACTGCCTAATAACCTTGTTTGGGCCAACTCCCATATATGTAAAAGGACTGTATTTGGGCGACTCTGATGTAGTGCATGTCTTCAAAATGAGGCATATTGGGACATTGTATATGAAATCATTTTTGGCAGGCTTAAAGCTCCTTGCGCCAACAAGAGCTACAGCTGGCCAACTTTAGAGTAGATGGGAGTGGGAAGCCCTTCATACTTCTTTCCCATTTACGTATCTTTGCAGTAGGGCTCTGTATATTTTTATAGCAGCATCTGGCTTAGTTTGACACTGTCTAGGAGGTTGGCATTCTTGCTAATAAAACAATTTCTATGAACTTTACTTTAAGCAAAGATCACCTCTAGTAGCTATATAGTGAGATTTGGTCTGCTAATAATTTTTTATCAACTGTATATATTGTTATTACTCCAAGTAATATAGGGTCTAGTCATTTTTAACAGTTTATCTTAGAGTAATTAGATTGCAAAGAACAAGGTACAAAATAAGAACTGGATTTTAAATTGCATTGTGTTCTACAATAATGACTTCCCCCACCCCAGCTCTCAAGAAAAGGAAAAGGCAATTTACCCCTACTTTTGTGTGATCATGAAAAGTCCAAAGGTATTTAGACCTGAACTCAGAAATTTTGAGACAATTAAAGAAACTATTAACTGAACCAATTTTTACCTTTGATATTGTACAGAGACATCTACTTGATGAGCAAGTTGTTTTTAGAATGCCATTAATGTTTTCCAACCTTTGTGTTTAGGATATTTTCTATATGAAAAAACAAAGATTTAATGATGTTCATATGTATCTTCACTTCAGCTGAATTGTTCAAAATGAGCTGATCAAAATATGTAATTTACTTGATCAAAACTTCACTGGTTAATTAGTTCCCTGGAGCATTTAGGAAATCAGAAATATATCAAACAACACACAGTTTACTTACAGCACTTTAAGACTGAAAAGGCCAGCAAATGCTCCCTTAGGAATGTATGTCAAGCCATTTCCTGCAAGACGTCTGCAAAGTTTGAAAAAGAAAAAGAAAAAAGAGTGAATACTTCTACTCTTCATGTGGAATTAATTTGGTTGTTAAAAAGTGCAACACAGCTATGTTTGAACGACTGATGCCAGAGGCAGTAGTTTAAGAGCCTTGTTTTGTCATTAATACACTTTTAAAAGCAAAAAATCAAGAGGAGTCCTTAACTGTACAGTTGATTTACTGACAGCTGGACTGCAGAAACAAAATGCAAGTTCATTATAAATCAAGCTTATGGTTTAAAATGCATATCTAACTCTTCGTAGTGTTCTTTTTAAGCATTAGAGCCTCAGTAACAAAAATACAGGTACACTGACAGCAATAGCATCATTAGACTTACAGGCATGCACTCTTGGAATTGTGCATGTACAGTATTTGTGCACATCTAACCCAGCTGTGCATTTAACAGATGTACACATAATATCAAAATAAATTCATGTACTAGTGATTACAGTTCATTTTACAATAACAACACATAAAACTTCTGTATTGGTGCAATCACAGTATTCCCTGTGAACAGACTTGTGATAGTTTGTCTTAAAGTGTATTTGCTTAAACTTGTAGGGCTTTTTTCCCTATTTCTTTTGCATCCTCCATCTCAGAATGTCAGAAAATACTTTACAGACCGAGGTAAGTACAACAAATACCTCTGTAAAGCACATTACCCTGACAAAAAAAAAAAAAAGCAAAAAAATAAAGCAAAAAAAAAGCAAAAAAAAAGGCAAAAAAAAAGCAATGTGTAGGATTTGTGCCTATGGAAGAGATTCCGTATTCCGTATTTGATGTGAAGCACTGCCATTGGTATGTTACCCATCAGTGGAACTCCAGAGCATCTTGTATTTAGCCTCCTGACATTCCAGTCCAGCAGGAATGTGCTATGATACCTGTTCCACAGCTGGAAAACTGACTGGCTGAGGTCAGATTCCCAGTCAAGTTCCCCCAAGTGTGTGTCAGTAGAGCCATACTGTCTGCTCTTAGGTGGCCACAATTGTGGGTTGGTATGATCTGACCCTCATATTTGCACACCAACTTAAACCAAGTGGAATTAGTTGAAATTTCACATCAGCTATATTGCACATCGAAATTGCAGACAGTTACCACAGGCCAGATGATGGGATGGCTGAGCTGACATGTGATTTTGCATCTGGCCCTTTAGGAAAGACCAGACAAAATGCCTTAGGTATTGAGCTGCCAGAGAGGAACCTACAACATCGAAGTTGGCATCAGAGTTGCTAATCCTGTTTGTGGAAAGAGCCAGGTGCTTACAACTGCAATCCCAAAGATGGAGCACCAACTGGTTCCTAAAATTTGTCTTCCTTTGGAGCTTATTTGGCCCAAGTTAACTACAGGGTCCTGGGCACACCTCCCTAGATATCCTTATCATATAAAAAAAAAAAATTGGCCACAGAGAAAAAAAATGTGATTCCAGATGCTAACTCCAAACACTTTTCAGGCATCTTCGATCTGTGAAAAAGGACCTTCCTTGTACACACACACACCTGTTGGGTGATAGACCTGTGGCTCTTCCTATGTGTGCTAGGCTAGGCATGCCAGATCAGTTCCCTGAAAATAAACGCCATTTGCAGATCACAGACTAGCAGAGGCTAGGGACCTCTCTAATGCTGATCTCAGTTATGATACGGAGTTTTGGAAAGACTATAGACTACTTAACCCCCTCAACAACCTTCTGCGCTGTTATTTTACTGATAGGACTGGGTATGAGTCTGGACATGAATCAGAAAGTGCGGAGCTTGCAAAACTTTACTGGAAAAAAAAAAAGTAGGTACAGGTACTGAGGTTTACACGGACAGACAAACGTGCCTGCTTTGTGTGTCATATGGAAAACTCGATAAAGAGCAGAGACTTAAACCCATATATCTCCAAAGATTCAAGCTGGTGCTCTGTCAGGCCACCATCCTTTCCTAAGAATGGCCATGTTGCAGTGAATTTCATAGTTGTTGCGATGCAAACTGCCACACACACGTTCACACTGCCACTTGGAACTGGACTGTTCTTTATTAAAAGAGCTAGCTAAGAAAATCAGACCCTTTAAGAGCTCCTAGAGAAGGACGCTGGTATGGTAAGCATGCTCCTTCCTGCTCCAAATGCAGGACTGTGGCAATGCAATTGGGACACTGCCCAACTTTAAAGTTTTATTTCACTGTGTACTACTTCTCCCAGCTTAAGAGCATCATTGTGTCTTTCTGTGGTAAGCCTTAATATTTGGCATTTATTTATTTTTTTTTGAAAATGGACTGTTGTAATTTTTAAAATGGTTTTATGGTACCTGTGATGCATATCTCATATAGTCAGAAAGAAATACATATGCACAGAGACATACTTATACATGCACATGCTACGTGTCTCACTGACATTCAGCATGGTTTCAATGAGACTGTACTGCGCTGGGTTGCATTTAAGCTAGTCTCTGATGGCCAGAATTTTTTCATTTAACTTTTTTTTCCTGTTTCCTTTTGTGGTCAGGTTTTGTATCAAAAAAAACCCTGTCCTTGGGAGAAGATTTGCCAAAGTAAACTGTTGTCATTCTGATTGTAAGGTCCGTTTGGATTATCTGGCCACCCACAATGTACCACCCGAAGAGCACGACTTCTGCATGGCCCCATTTCCAACACCTTTCGGAGGAATATCTGAAGCTGACAGACAGGTATAAGCGAGGGATGCTGAACCATGTTCCTGAGATGTTTTGAATGATAGTTTCCTGCATTGTTAAATTGAGATGTAATTTTTCCTTCCTTCCTTTTTTTTTTTTTTGTGTGTGTGCCTTTTTTTTTTCAGATTCCTAATCTTGTTTCGTATTCTGCTTCTTTTCCTTTTAGATCACAACTTCTCGACTATTAAATGTCTCGTACAGACACTTCAGACAGAGGAAACCACATGGTTTTGTATTCAGAGCTGCTGCATTTACTCTTGAGTTTTTCAAACCTCTGGTCATTCTTGTAGTTCTGCTTTGATTATTTTTCAGTTTGAAAAGAGCTCTCACTGATTTTGTAGACAGTGATTAGTATAATTTATGTCATACTTCTCTGCTTATGCAGCAGAGGATCATGTTCATCATGTATAGGCCATCCCCTTCCAGTAAAGGACTAAATCAAATGTATCGCAAATGACAAAATACATGTGTGTTTGTGCCGTTCTCTTACCAGGCAAACTGACAGTGTCAGGAAAGGTAGACTTCTGGCAACATTTATTTTCTACATAATGATGTTGTCTGACCTGCAGTTACCGAAGTAAATTCTTTCTCACAACACCCTTTACATGACTTTCCATGGAATCAAAGTCAGGCAAACCACCTATCCACTCCCAGGATGCTCCATGAGACCACTTCTGAACACTGGCACAACAGCAGTATCTTCCTTTCCCAGTTCTTTGGAATTCCCCAGCATTGTGTGATTTGGAAAAAATAAGCAATAATGATTCATTGGGCTCATTATCTAATTCTTTCAATATTCTTGGATGAAAGTTAGCACACCAGATCTTTAAGACATACTGCAAAGCTCATTCAGTCTGGCTTATTTGTTCCCAACGTTTTTAATGCCTTCCTTGTGGCTTTTTTCTTGCTATTACTATGTTTATTTTCTCAGTCTTGGCATAGGGGAAAATGAATCCCCTTGTTGACACTACAGGTATCTATCAAGCATCTGTCAGAGTTTACTCTTCTCCATTTCAGGGATTTTGTTTTCCATTACACTAAACTATTTGAGGGAAGCTGCCCAGTACTTTTACTGAACTTTGGATGGACTTTGGGTACTGATTTCAGTCTGGATGGATATTGCTTTCCCTGAACAGATGAGGATGGACATCCCGTCTGTCTCTACAGTTCAGCATTTAGTTATGATTTCTGAGAGCAGGAACGAGCTAGCTTGTTCGTAGCACTTACATAACCAAATGGCTGGCTTCCACTATTTGAAGTACTTTGAATTTCAATTTAAAAAAATAATCACTGTTATTTCCAGCATTTCTGAGATTTATTACTTTGGAAGTATCACATTAAATAAATGCAGGCTCAAAGGCATCACATCTCTTTAATGAAAAGGTAATCAATAGTACACAGTATTACTGGCTTTGGATCACATTTTTAAAGCTGCAATAGTTTAGAACTAGATTTTACTTATGCTGCTTCATTTCTCTTGCAAATTAATGGAGGCTAGAAAACTTAAGGGCATGTGTCACCATATGCTTCCCTTGGTACCTGCTACTTGACACTCTTGAAGACAAGATACTGGGCTACTTTTGGCTTAAGCACAGTGTAAGTGTTTATGCTACTGCATATTTCTTTCTGAAAGATGTAAAATAAATGAGCTGACAGAAAAGCATGTTGCCTCTATCCTCTCAAATGGCAGCAACTTATAAAATATGTTTCAGTGCTGTTCAGCCCAGCTGGCAAACTCTGCTCAATGTTGGAATGGTTGCAGTGCTACAGGTCAGGTTTGTGTCCTGCTCTCAGATCTAAGAAAAGGCAGGTCTGGTGTCTCCTCTGAGTATTCCTCATCTGTTTATCCCTTTTATTTTGTATTCTGACTTCTCCTGCAGTACCACAATTCGTAGAAATGGTGGTCCCCACATCAGGAGAACATTCCTAAAGACAACGCAACTAATGAGGCACCCATGGAAAGTTTTGAAAATGATCTGAACCTTTTTGTTTCCCATCTACTGTTGCTCACGTCTGAAAAGAACAGCTTCGTTACTCAGAAAGAAGCAAATAAACAGTTGTGACTGAACACAGTCAACTATTTTCATTTCTAGTACAAGATTTTTTTTCACCAACTCAAAACTGCATTGTGTGTGTGTTTTCTGCATCAAAACAAGTGCTGCCTGGTGCCAAGCCTCTTCTCATTACCTGCTGGGATGTAACATGGACTTCAAACACTAAAAAGTCTTCTCTCTACAGCTAATGAGCTGTGGCACTTAACAAAAAAGCACCTTTTCCCTACCTACTAGAAACTGTTGCAAACCTAACCTAGCTACTCCTCACTGTCTACAGCAGATAGTGACAGTAGGATATGGGTAGTGGCTGCTTTTCTTCTTTTTTTAAGATCTAGTCCAAAAAATGCTGAACAAACATATATAGTGTATTTCAAAATCTGGTAGTATCAAAATCATAGGAAAGATATGAAAGGAAGATAATCATCTCCTTTTGAAACAGCATTCATTTATATTAATTTACACCCATGCTGTGTTCTAACAAGACTAGCACAATGGAATTTTCTTGAAGAAGTGACTGATCAAACCCTGCAAGGTGTAGAAATGTAGAAGAGATGGTACTCTGCATCTTGGTATGGCTCAACGTATGGCAGGGATAAGCATTACAAGAAGAGTTAAGCTGCACTGTTAAGACATGAGAATCCAGTGAATTCTTTTTTAATTCTCCTTCTGAACAGACACAGTTAAGTAGGACCTCATTACAATCAAACTTAAAATAAATATATTGGACTCATTATGATGCTGGTAATCTACCGTAGCAATACCAGATTATGGTCCTAGGCTGGTGCCAATGCATGTCCTTTAATAAAGATTGGATTACATATCATAGACTAAAGACCCTTAATCACTACTGCTGCATTATATTTAATCACTCCTCATGCCATTTGCTCATATGTATTTCAATATTCTATACATAATGTAATTATGAGTGCAACTCAAAATCATCTCTCACTGTGCAAAGATATTGAGGGATATCAACAAAAATAATTCCCCGCTATCTGGCATTTATCTCCCTTTGACTATGCATTTTACTTCTGATCATTACTTTGTTGATTGTATTTGAGGAATGAGAACAAAGAGTGCATGTACCAAGACAATGACATTATGAGTTTGGTCATATAAAAATACATATATGTAAATGTAAGTTTAAAAATGGGTAGGTTACCATCAATAATATTATAACTCAGTTTTGCATTTACCTGTTTACTCTGAAAACATGTTCCATTCCTTATTTGCTACATTATATTCTGCAGCTAACAGAAAATTGAAAGGAATTATAGAGACAAACCTAGAGAAGAAAGAAAATAGGTGAAAAAAATCTTTGTTCTTATGAATAGAAATTGGAAGTATAGAAAGCCTGAGACAGTGAAAAGTCCTTACAGCTGGGTCACTACTGCTGCTCTGTGGTACTAATGTTGCTGAATTTGGTGCTAAAACGTTAGTGTTGCACATAGAGAATTTCCTTAACATTTATGAAATTGTGTATTGTCTCTTTTATACCTGGGGTACAGATAAGAAATCCTCTTTTGTAATTCAAAACTTCTTTCCTTAAAACCTGATCCCTCCTCTCCAACTGCCATAATTGTTCTGAGTAACCGATGAAGATATGTGGTGAAATCTTAGTCCCATTGATGTCTGTGAAAAAATTTATGTTGACATAAGTAGAAACAGGACTCATTTCTGCATCGTGTCTCAGTATTGTATCTGCCAGATTCACCTCTTCTCCTACAAGTCGCACTAGCACTAGTACCAAAACTACTATCCACATTTGCAATAAAGGAAACTGCAGTTTCTGGAGATACAATGTGGAAGCATAACACAAAAATGCACATTTCATTTTTTTTTTCTTAAAAACCTTGTTCTGGATATATATAAAATGTAGCCATTATTTAGGGAAGAATTACTCATCTTGAATCTTTTGCTTCGATTTTCTTTACTGTCAAACTTAACCAAAGACTTGTACACAACACGTACACTATACCTACATATAGTCTAATTATAAAAATATATACGGAATATATCACATATATTTCTATGATTATAGCTTTCGTCAGTTTACATACACATCATTAAATAGATAACACTAAATGTTCTTGCTTATCACATTGAAATAGCTCTGATAATACGGACACATATCCAGAAGTCAACTAAAAAGCGAGATTAGAGTTCAATTTTATATTTATTAATGATTATTCTTGGGCAATAGAAATGTATGAATTGATGGGTGATTAATTACTGTGCTAATTATTAATTAATTAATGTATGATATCAGTGTATATCTTTCAAAATGTTTTTGAAGAATTAGTTTGTTAGATGAGGAATTTAAATGTTACTCTATGTTTTAATTATCTTTTTATATTTCAATCTGTCATGTTAATTAAAACTGTAATCATTACAGTAATATAAAAAGAAATGTGGGTCAAATGATATATTAAAAAATCCGATGCTCAGAGAGATCAAAGAAAAAATATATAAAGATACTCTCCTTTCTTTAAAAAAGGGGAGGGGAGTGTGCAAGTCATAATTGTGCTGTACATTATGCTTATTGCTACTTACAGTTTAGTAGGAAATTCAAATATAACACAGTTTGCTCTTGCTTTAGGGCCTAATTGCCTTTTAAAATGCATGTGCCAAATTCTCAGAGGGTGTAAACTGGAGCAATTCCAACTGACCTCAAGCAGTTGGAATGAAATCAGTGTGTATTTGATCTTGAACTGGCTTTGATAAAAGAGATCTTAGATTTTTGTCAGTTAAGGATGTGGTCTAAAATGTACTATTTTTTTCTCCACTTATAAAAGGGAGAGCCTCTTTCTGCACCTGGCATGATCCAACAGTGTGTTCCAACAACTGCTAAGGACAACTGATCTCTCCTTTCTTGAAGGTGTCCAAGGCCAGCGCTGAGAACAAACCGCTTTGCTCTCAGTGCAGCAGCAGCCAGCTCCCTTCCAGAGGGCTCTAACAGCGAGTGGCCTTTTGCTACACAGGCGGCTGGGTACCTGCCCTCTGACTTACAGCACGGCGAGTTGTTAGGAGATACTCCAACATCAGCCAGGAAATCCCACGTTGATTTCCAGGAGTGGATTCCAAAGATACCAGCAATAAAAGAGAGAACTTTACCGCCACATTTGAAGAATGCTGTCACCAAATCACTAGTCCCAGAATAATCTTCAATTTGTTATAATACTTTAAATGTTACAGCAAGATGGAGCAACCAATGGTAGGTCAGATACATTACATTTCCTAGTCTGGGTCTTTCAAGCAATTAAGTAATACCAAAGAACTACTGGAGAAATTACTGCTAGCCCTGTTTGGAAATTAAAAACAAAACAAAACAAAACAAAACCTACCAACAACTTAGAGATAAGAACTGTGCTTGTTAACTTATTAGATAGAGATGTAATATAGGGTGAATTCAATATCTGTAATCCTAAGCAAGTGGAAAAATGAACAGTATAGGTATCAGCATCAATCACTGCTCTGAAATCAAGCAGTCTACAAACAGGTCGAATTTCCACTGACAAAAGATTATTTCTGCATACTTGCTACTGCAGTACATGCACAACATGTAAGACTTAAATTAAAATCCTGCCTCAGGATCTACAGATACATGGCACATTTAATAAAGCATAGTTTCACTTAAGTTAATTAAGTATAATTTCACTATCTGTATCGATCGTGAAACACGAAAAGCTCTTCCTGTGACTTTATTTGATAGTGTAAACTAGTTCCTAATGAATATTGCTGGATAAAAATCACAAGTTCCAGAAAGCACTTACAAGTTACAAGCTGAAAATATACTTAATGTGCATTCAGTAAGAGCAATGCAGCATTATTGACAAGGCTTCTTGAATACTGACATAGAGCGTTCATTGTTCTTACCTGCATGTGTATCCTACTATTTTCACTTTTCTTTTACCTTGTTCTCCTCATCCTCTCCCCTTCTGCCCCTTTACACTCCAGATGCAGAGCAGTGTCAAGGTTGCTCCATGCAACTTGCATTAACACTGCAAGAGTAATTGTTTGTCAGCACACTGTTCTACAAGCAGTGCAAGCTGCTCTCATTTAGTAAGGCATTTGCCACATTGTCTTCTTTTTGTTACTCATCTTGTCATTACAGATAACACAGAAATAGGGCAGCTTGGAGAGGGGGACACAGCCACATGGTAAATCTCTTTGTTGTTCCTCAGCTTGGTGGCATCAAAGGCATCAAAGGGACCGCAACAGAGGCGGTGGCAGCTCCAGAACCATCGGGGCCCTTTTTGGTGAATGCAAAGCTGTCATTTTGTGCAGCACGAATCTTCCCTGCTTGGCTTTGTTCTTTTCTAGCAAATCAAACTAACCGCATATGTAAAAACCAGGGGAGAAAACTACTGTAGTTGCTTCCAATTGATTAATTGCATAAATACCTTCTCACTGTTTTTACTGGTGTATGGTTAATTTCAAAAGGACTGGTGCACTTCAGGGCTTTCAGTGCCTCCCTGTCCATCTCAAAGCAAAGCTGTGGAGCCCCGGCCCTGAATTATCACCAAAGTCTGTCCTACAGCACAGGAATTTACGATGTGCCCCTGGCTGCTTGCCTGGCTGGTGACAGATAGGGCTCACCGATAAACACTGAGTATTGAACACAGCGGCGTATTCTGAACAGATCACCTCTGCATGTGATATGTGGGTATGAAGGGAAGAAATCAAATTCACAACTTATGTGCCAGCTATATGTAGCACCCGAATTACCTCGGGGATTGTAAGTCTTTTAGCAGCGACAGTTCTGGAGAAATTCACTGATGGAGATGGCACAAGCCGATTTCCACCAGGAACAGCTCCTGTAAAAACTTCTGTGCAAAACCCAAAAAACTGATATTTAAATGACATCAGAAGGACACGTGTGGGGACGGTTTGAGGCACTAGGTGACACCCTATTTTTACTTCTGCTGTGCATGTCCATTGCAGGTATTTTTACTTTTTTGCCTTGGAGGTTTCTAAGTCTATGCAGATTATTCTTTGGGAAAGACTTTGGTATCTGAGCATCCTGTCCAAAGTATGTTCAAGTAAATTAGCATTCCCCCCAATTTCTCCAAAAAGTTTTGGACTATGGCTGCAGCACTCTTATATTTACTACCAAGTTCCATAATAGTAAGAAGAGAAGAATGATTTTTCAGTGCTAGCCATAATGAGCCTGTATCAGCACAAAAATAGATGGTACACGACCCCAGAAGCTAATGGTCTCAGTTCAAAGACACAAATGACTAGAGAGCTCAATCCTACCACTCCAAGTCAGTGGGGAAAAGAACACCTAATTCCCACTAGCAGCTTTGAAAACCTTTTTGTAGGAAAAGAGAGCAAACAGACAGAGAAGCAAAAGGAAAATAATAAATAAGAACAGTTTTTAATGAACTATGCCTGGTTATTTAGGACATCATTTTCATATATGCAGTGGTTGCTTGACCACAACATGGAGGGATTTCCACACAAATGATGGTGAGGTTCGCAAAATATGTCTGTTTTGCGTTGTATCTGTAATTCTGCACTTCAGTATGGCAATAAAATCCACTTTTAAAGGCACTTCTGCTTGATTAACTGATGTAATAATATCATGGGCAATGTGAAAAACTGTGGACGTGTATGTAAATCCCTCCAAATGTTTTCTTTTTTTTAAAGAAGTAATGTGTGTAGGTAAACTTTACTGTATCTATATGTAGGTTACAATTAACTTAAGGTGATTTTCTCACTTGATTTTGTTAAACAGTCTTACTCTGTAGGTAAAATAAACCTAATAACAATCCTATTTTTTGTTCCTTTTTTGCTAAAACATTTAGTTTGTTGAAAAACAGCAAAGACCTAAGAATCACTTGGAGTTTTGCTCATCTGTGGAGTGTTCCTGTGTTTAAAATTGAAATAAAAGCCTCGTATATGTGAGTGCGTGTGCATATATTTATATTATTATATAGGAATACATGTATTTATATATATATGAAGATAATTCTAGTTGGAGATATTTGTAGTTAAGTCTGATTCAAATAGTTGTAAATGATTATTGGCTTTCTTCCTCACTCTTCACAGAGATATTAATTTATAAAATAAAACAGTTTCAGGCACTGCTTTGAAGTGTTAGTAATCCCAAAATGATATGTCTACATTCAGAGGGAGTTGCCTGTTAAACTCTTAAGAGCCCTAGCCTAGGTAATTCTTTACACTTTCTAAAAAGCTTTTTTTTTAATGCAGTACTCTAACTTACTGCTCTATTAATACAGGCATACTAAACACATTGTAGAATGACATATATCTAGAAAAACACACAGGATCGAGTCTTGGGCTCAGTCATACTGATAAATATCTGCTGTTATTTTGAATTTATAATGAAGAATTTTACTTAATGGTGTTGTACAAGTCCATGCAAAGCAACTTGCTGATAATCAAGAAGCTGAAGCATATTTTTTTTCTTGGTGGGAGTTCTATCATATGCATTTTAAGAAAAAATGATGGTCCTGAAAGGCCTGAAAGGTCTATCATTTTCACAAACTGAAGATCTTGCTCAAAACTAAACTTTTTAGGGGCTGGAACAGTTCAGTTTTCAAAGTAACACAACATTTTCCAAGATTTTAGGAGGAAGAGGCACCTCAAAAATACAGCATAGTTTCAATATGTATGTGATCAATAAATACCAGGCATGATCATCAAGATTGCAAGAATGCTGCTTGTAGAGGTGTCTAACTTTGGCTGGAAGAGTGGATCAGAGTCAGCCTAGACGGTCAGAATTAGCTCAACAGACCTCACTTATACACCCTGCTTTGGAGTCAAAACAATTAATAAAATCTCAGCTCTTTTTGGTTAATGACCTGTAAGCATTGCCAAACCTCACATCCAGGACGTAACATCTACGCTAAATCTCAGTGGATCGATTGTTAGCCTTTATCAGATTTTTGAACTAGGCTTATAATAAAGGGATTACTAACACATTTTTCAACATTAAAAAGCCCTAGAAAATGTGTTTTTAAGCCCCTGCTATTTTCATATTTCAAAGAGTGGGTGGCCATTTCTGAGATGCATTTTAACCTCATGGAGACATCGCTTTGGTCTAAAGATCTTGTAAAATTTTATTTTACAATGTCTGTATTACAGGCCAAGTTAGGTTTTAAAGTTGTCCCATTTATTTAGCTGAGTAACATTAACAAGACAGAATTTCCAGGTAAGCTGGGAACAGAAATCATGTAGTAATGCCTGGACGAGCAAAATAATTTTAATACATACAGTCACTGCTCAAAAACAAGTATTAAAGGAGCATGGGAACTACAGCAGCTGTTACTCCCTACTTCAAAACTGAATATCCAATTCCCTTTCTATTGTCTATACTTTTTTCTGAGTAATACTAGACTGAATTGTATTATGTGGCTCTGAACACCGCAGACGCTCTCAGCACATTGGGTTTGAATTTGCCTTAAGAACCGGTAATCAGTTACCTCACATCTTCAAAGGCTTCACCTTTCTATGCTTATTTGGAAAGTGAATACGAACAGGAAGGCTGTCACAAAACAGCATCAGAATGATTAGCTCGTGCAAAACAAACGGAGGAGCTGACAGTCGGCATGTACGGCAAAACATAGCAATGAAATTCCCGGTACTATCAGTGGTGAAACAATGAAAATACAGAATTTGGAAGAGATGGTTGTAGGGATAGTTGTTTAATATTTAAGGTGGAAAATGTAGACCCAGCACAATTCCAGAGTTATTGACCAGAAAGATGAAATAGACTGCTGAACAGTCTCTCAAACAGTGATTTAAGTCTTGCTATTTGGATCATCATCAGGAAATACACAAAGGACAAGACAGAATTAAAAGAAATAATGCTTTGTAAATGCGAATGCTGCCATTAATAAATATAAGACATTCAAAAATATGAAAGGTGAAAAAGGAAAAGAAAACAGAAAAGAAAAACCTGCTTGCAAATAAGGTGTTGTTCAAACTTGGTATCACCAAAAAGGTTTTAATTTCTTTTTTTCTCACAGATGCTGGTTGGAAAGACCAGGTGGAAAAATTCAAATGACTGTTAGCAAGGACACCAAAAGTCACCAGTGCAATAGCCACCTAAAGGACATTTAAATTGCAGAGGACCATGCGCTTTTCATAACTTAAAACAGACTCTGTCTTTGCAAGAATGGCAGAATCATGACTTTGCATATCTTATGTGGGGTTTATGGTGTGCTAGCAGCTAAACTTGCTAAGAGAAAAGAAGGCTTTCACTTTTTAAAGCTTATAAAGCACGTTTCATAATAGGCTAGATGCTTACACAGTTCCTTTAATCAACTTGTAGAGGTACTCATGCAAATGCAGGTGCTAGTTTTTTTCCCACAAGAGCTGTGGTGCATCATTTACAGAGTCTCAACCACTCCTCAGGAACCTAAATTTTCTTTTAAGCTTGGGTCATTGTAACTAGGGTCACTGCTAAATCCAGGTCTCATGAAAGCACAATACTTTTCACTTTTGGTTAGTCACCATCACTTCAAAACAGCATTCCTCTTTTGATGTTGTGCTTGATCAGCTAGTTTTTGCAGCACAGTTTTTCCCCTCAGTGAACGTAGTAGATAGCGTAACTAAGCTTTTTGAAGGATTCTGCATTTTACAGTCAGCCTTCAGGGATGCTAAATTTAAGAGTAAGGAAACAGTAATTAAAAGCGATTAGGACAAAAAGCATTGATACTATGAAATGTGGACTCAATTGTCCTTGACACAGGCAGAATGAGGCAGCAGGTTTTGGTTTTGATTATTGCTTTACTTGCGATTTTAATAAACATGAGCCAGTATTCAAACTTTTAATATCCTGCTGCTTAGCTATTTCCAAAAAGCAATCCAGCTCTTTTAAGCAGTCCTTGTTTAAAAATTTTAATTTGTTTGGCTCTGTCCTGCCTAGAGAAGTTGTAGCCTCTCGGTAACTCTTTTATAAGTTCATTTCCAGAATCACAAGCAATAGTTTTTTTCAACTAAGTGTTTCCGCATGTGCCAAAAGTGTCAGGCTGACAGCTTTCCTGCACCGTTTTATCTGGTTCCCACAGTAAGTATGAGAGACAAACACAGGAATGTGTCTAGTGCTGACTATGCCCATCAAGGATACAATGATACTTACAGCTCTTCCAGGAAGCGGAGATTGTGCACGGGGTTTGAGGGCAGCTTAGTAATGTTGTTCATACTGAGATCACTGTAGGGGAAAACAGACAGAGACTTAGTATGGCATGCCACAACTGTGGTATCCAGCTGTTCATTCCACACATTTTTAAGTACTACGTTAACAAAAATTAGTTCCTCTGCCAGGATTGATGAATCATTATCTAGTTAGCACTTTAAACATTCTACTTTCCTATGAAAATAGCTTTGTCAAACCAACACAGGCTATAGCATGTTTCTTGTTTCCAAAGACTTTGGAATGTTTTATCATGCTCTATAAATCAAGCTGGAATATTAAACAGCCCTGTTAGCCTACATAATTTTAATAAACCGCTGTACTGTACTAAAATTTATTTGGAGCAGTAAAAGAAAACTACTACGGTTTTCGTTGTTGTTATAGCATTGTAGCGCACTGTTGGTATACTAAAGTAGACAAGCAAAAGTGTACAGATACAAACTATGTGCATAATTCTTTACATTTAATGAATATGGAAAAATTTTGCTTTTGCTGTACAACCTACTGGTTCTATTGGTTTTCCTTGTGTTACTTTAGGTACCTTAGGTGTCCCCAAAACCCAACTCACTTGAGCCAAAGAAAGGACATATTTTCAAATAATAAACATCCCCTTTCTAGAGTGCTCTTTTTTTGCAGGTTCTCAAATTGCATTAAATAAGTGAAATGAACCATAAAACAAGGGTGTAATGTGATCCTGCTCTGTAGCACACTTCCTGGTGGGGTTCCACAGTAGTTCCTGGCACAGGAAACAACCAGCCATAGCAGCTCTGTCAGAGCTCATTCAGGCTATGTCTTAGACTAAATTTCATATAATACCTTTTTATTCCTAAGGTGTTTCTTCATTGTTTTCCATTGTCTTCCCCAAGCCCCATACTATCATTACAATTGATTTGCATTAAGAATAAAAACTGTAAACAGGCTGCATAACAAAATTCTACCTGGAAGATACGACTTACACAACTATGTCAAAATTATTGTAGACGCTGTTAAAAATATTAGAGAACTTCATGTTTTATGCAAATGTTATGTGATCATTTAAAACAATCTATTCAAATATATGTATTTGTAGCAGCACTTATAGATTCTAGCTACTTTGGGTAGTAGCTGGATAACTTTATTTTTTCCAGCTGTTGAGAGCTCACAAGGTAAAGAAGTTATCTATACTTTGGTGGGTAGGGGTCCTATTCCTATTCCATCCAGTTCTTATTACTCACAGTCTGTTTCACATTACAGAATATATGTTTTTAGTCAGCATTGTTAATTCTGATGTTTGATCTTTTGCTGGATTTTAAAACGTGCAATTTAAAAACATACTTCACGTAGAGATTTTGAAATAAAGGAAATGTGTTAATACTTCACGGCAATTATCAAATCACTATTGGGTAAGATCTTTGCATCCACTTCAAAATCATGGTATAATTTCAGAACTGTGAACTTATTAAATTCATTCTTTACTGTAATACTTTATCACCTAATTCTTTCATACAGCTTAGCAGGTTATTACCTTTTCACTTTGATAAAGGCTCAAAGGATTTATTCTGGCAAAGGAACAAATACATGGATTTACTTGGCAAGAGAAAAACTCACCCAGGTAGTGAATCATATACTACTGAATATGAAGATAAAAATGATATTTTAACATCATTTTGACTGTGAAATTTTCAACATATATCTTAATGGGTTTTTGTAAACACATTAAATCACATTTTAGGCTTAAAAAGCCATAGTTGGTTGAAGGTGGGAGTGATTCTTCTTCAGATAGACACGTATTTAGGGCACTCTATAAAAACAGCATTAATCAGTGCTCTGGCTGACCAGGAGAAACTGAAGCCTATTTTTATAGTATATTAATTTCCAGTAGTAGTAGACAGGACTTGTTTGTTATCCACAGAACCCCATGTCTCCCAGCTCCTGACACATATCTGATGATACCCGTCATAAGCGATCTACAGACCAGGTTCTCTCTATTATCTTAAGATGATCAGAAGAAGAGAAGGCCACTTTGATTACATGCTTTGATGCACAATGAGAAAATCAACATTAAATGTTTGTCTTAAAAACATCTTTAGAACTCAGAGGTGGATTTACCAACAGTGAATTCCAGTGTCTTAGTCTCCTTTTCAGATTCCATTTACATGGTGAAGTATGTGTTCTTCATCATATGATGGAGGACAACCTTTTCTTTTTCCCAGTCTACGCTGCAGTAGTTGCTAGCTCTTTTTAAACCTACTAGTTAAATAATCCCATTTTGCTAAATAGGTTCCTTTTTTTTTTTTTTCCCAAATTATTATTTTCTTGAAACATAAAATACAAAGATATTCTTGTGGAACAGGACAACTATATGTTACCTATACATACTGTTTTTATTTTTAACAAATTTCTCGTAAACAGAAATTATTTCCAGATTTGTTCAGTAACATCTTTCCAAACTAGTTTTTAACACAGTGGTAACTAATATACTGACTATTGTAGTCTATGTTGGCAATGCGTTGTTGTGGTTTAAGAATCTAAGGAAGACTGCTGTAGGGAGAAGTAATATCTTTTAATTAGGCTAACAGATACATCTGGAAAAACTGAGAAACTTTCAGACACAAAAATCAAAAAGCTCTCCTTTTCCCAGCTGTACCAGTTGGCTGATTAGATAACTCTTTCTTCCTAAAAACCTTACATTGCTTGCACTGGCAAAGCAGTTCGTCTGCACTTACAGTTCTTAGTTTCAGAGTACTCTTGTGGGTCAGAATCACCATGGATGCATTTCATCCAATTTTTGTTCACAGAAGGAACTGAGGGACTTAGGAGAGAAGTCTCATGACCCAGAGCTACTTCTGGAGTGATGTACAGAGAAGCAAGACAAACAAAAAGAGCTGATGCAATGCAGTCAGTCACTGGATCTCATGTGAGCAATGCAGCAAAGTTTGGGCTGCTGAGCAGAAATTCTTCATAGTTCTCCAGAGACAAATAAAGGAGGCTCTCAGCAAACTTGCCAGCCTTTTTACCATATTGCCAAGAAGACATAGCTAGGATGAGATTTATGTCCATTAGCTAGATCAAGCACAGCTAACAGCCAGAAAGAGCAAGCTGGTAAATTGTAGGCTTACATATTATTACTACGAAAAACTGTAACAATTGTGATTGATATGTCTTACGTCCTGCACCTGCAATGGTGTATTTCCAAAAAGTGCATCAAACAGGTCTTCTGACTTCTCCTTTCAGTGCTAGCCTGTCAAAATCAGTCATTTGCTTGCAGTAAAAAAGAGAAGGGGATGAAAGGTGGCTTGCACATCAGGATTTGTAGTGTAATGTTGAAAAAATATTAAAATCAAGGTCTTCAACTATCCCCAGAGGAACTACTCGGTTTTTATATCAGATCCATTCTCCAGTTTTCCTTGTGTGTGTGTGCATGTGTACTCAGCAAAATCAAAACCGCTGAAACTGCAATTGTTTCTTGTCCAACTCGGTGGAGTCTTACAGGCTACAGTGATGAAAAGCTTACAATTATTAGAATACCGAAAAATCTTTAATAAGTTGAAGTAACACAACTTTTCCTATATTCCACCACTAAAGCACCCACAAATCCCACTTATGTCAGTAGGACCTGCATCATTAAGAGTACATTCTGAGTCTTAAAATGCCCCTATTGTAAACAGCAATAACATCAGATCATCACGTATGAAAATTAACCTCCCCACAAGCTTAAGAACTGTGCTGGAAAGGTGATAGGTTATTTTGAACAGTCAAATGAACACATCATCTCTTCTCCAAGCAGCATTCCTGCAGCCTATTTCCAACTGCCGACCATAAAATCAACATACCAGCAAATGATACTTTTATCTTGTCAGAAGATAAAAAGATTTGCTTCAATGACTGCACTGGCAAAATGGCTCACTATAATGGTATCTTAATTATACTCTGTGCCAATCAATCACCAAGCTGTGTCTCTGGTGACTTGAGAAAGGAATCCTACTTGTGATGAAATCGTAAAGTACTTCTATGGCAAATTATCTTTTGAAGGACGGAGAATATTGCAAACTACACCATACAACTATTCATTTGTTTTTCTTGGTGACTATACAGAAAAATTCTGAGCATTTGCAAAACAGAATCCAGAAAGGTAAATACAACAGGTCTTCCTCTCCCACTTCCACTTTTGTTATCCGTGCATATACATGCTGAAAAAAATATCTAGTTACCGTCTTAAAGGTAAGTAGTTCACCATAAGTTCCCAAAAGCCAGTAAAATAAGTTAAATGAACAAGTTCTTAACATATAATGGACGAGTCTGGAGGCCAAGTTACTAACCTGTTATTAGCTGTTATTACAAGAGATGTTTCAGTGACTATTCATCTTGGAATCTGTTTTCCACATTGTTCTTATGTCCTTTAAAGGAGAACAAAATCTGTCTTGGCATATATACAACGCTTCTACAGTTCATCTATTACTAGGTTATACTTCTATAATACTAAATATTACAATCGTTTCTACCATCACAGGGCTAATACAATAATCCAGTATTAATTAACAGTTGGAACCTAATTTTTAGAAAATGATCGTACCTCACTATTAGGATTGTTAGTTATGCTTTCTCTAGGCCTGCCTTGTCCCAACAAGATGTGTTAATAATTATTTTTATGGCAGCCTTTGAAAGATAAAGCACTAATATTAAAACACTGGCAACAGACTGAATGCACGATGTTCCTACAAGCTGGGAACAGCTCCTACACTAAGGCCATTTCCTTAATCCATTTACAACAAAACTGGACATTATCTTACATACAATATAATGAAAAGGGGTGAGAATTGCTACTGCTGTTCCCTTGCTATCTTTCTAACACAGCACTCTCACTCTTACTGTTGGCAGGACACTCTACTAGCTCCCCTGGTTGATGGAGGAATGTGCTAGCTATTAAGCGCCTGCCATCTACTACTGCAATTGCTTCACTATGGATATTAAAAATAACTTCATCTGCTACAGCGACTTAAAGGAGATAAATCTATTTGCCAACACTGTAGTAGTCGTTCCTATTTCTTACAAATAAATTCCTATAGCACGTCTTCATTCAAGGGTCTCTATAAATAAATAGAAGAATAATTACCATTGTTTTACAGAAGGGAAACTAAGACACCTAATGGTGAAGAGACATGCTCACAGTCCATCAGCAGGTTATATATATGCCATGGAGGAACACTGATGGCTTGTCCAGTGCCCTCTCCATTAGATCACAGTCTGTCCTGCAGCATTCACACTGCTGTCTTCCCAATGGTGGTGCATAAGCTGTCAACAGCCTCACAAAACAGCTACACCCAACTAGGAGCATGTTTTTATTCCAACAGTCCTCGATTATATTATCTTTCAAAATCGATATACAAATTGGTAGGCACATGCTTCCATGTTTAATACAGCCATGCGGAGAAGCACAGGGCAGAGCAAGAAGCATTGGAAGCACTTCCTGACAATTAACTCACAGCACTTCTTCTCACAGCTAGCTGCAAGCTGCATCTGTGGTTCTTTGAAGGACTCCATGGTAAAACTACGATTAAGATGTGAATTTGCACTAAGTGATTTGCATTTCAAGCAGTACATCTTTTTATTTGGAAAAATCTTCCGGAAAAATTAGTGGTAGATATGCAGGAAGAAGCAGTAAAGAGGGAGAGCTATTACAGGCATCCCGTGTAGCAGGCAACCGCCCCATCAATGTATTCACAGTCGACAACAAATGACAATAATGTGCGTATTTTGTATGCACATTAATCATGACCAATGCTAAAGTTAAATATTTAAAATGTCATTATCCCACGAAGTATGACTCATAACTGCAACTTATCAGCAACTGATCCCATTCTATACATTAATATGGAGATGATGCAAAGCTAAAACAAGGTTGCTTGTTACTCAGTTTCTACAGAAAATTTTTGTTACTTCACTTTGAAGTTTGCTCTTTCCAGAGACTCAACACTTTTGTATTAAAACACACCGTGGAAAAAGCAAATGAGGTTGTGTGGCCACAGAAGAACAGACCCTGTAGTGTAAGTATGTGTGTCTGCCCCTCTCCAAGAGCTTTATGCTAGTTTGGGGCTTGTAGCGCTACTCCCCCCCTTGTACTTCCCTTCCCTTCCTTCCACACACCAGTGGTGAGACTTGCAGCACTGCATTTGGCTTACAGAAGATATAAGCTCTGCAACTGTAAATAGCTATCTACTGGAAGGATCTGCTGCCTCAAACTTAAGTGATCCAGCCAGGTCTGGAGGGCTCCATCTACACTTCTCTGCTGTTGCCTATTGGCATGGAACCCGTTGGGCGAGCACTAAATAATGGATCCGGGCAAACCACGCTGCTAGGCCATGGCTGGATTCATCACAATCTAACAAAATGCTGTGGTCAAAATTTGAACTTCCTCATACCTGTCACTGGGTTGCTCGAATGTCTCGGACAGCAAAATCTGGTTTATTATGGAAGTAGCTCTGTATCACAGTCATTTTAAACAGCACGCATTATTCCTGAACATGGTAGGCAGTTCTGTCATATAAACAGCCATCAAAGGCTTGCTTAGATCTAGACTGCAGAACATTTGTAAAGCAAACAGTACGTGCATGATTAATCTTTTCAGGAAACAATTTTGCCATTCAGTTTATCCAAGACTCCAGCAGAGGGAGCAGGGCAGAGCAAACAATTAGGGTCAAAAAGAAAGTAAAGATCAAAGATCAGATGAAACACACACAGTGCTGAATTAATCTGACAAGTACCTGACATTTTATTTTAGGTACAAAGATTCCTGTGCTCTGCTTTTCTTGTATATCAAATTCACAGTGCTCCCTGGATGGAATTATCCCTTTACTTTCAAAGCTGATTCATGGCTGTTCACTTGGCGTTGAAGACTCAGTTTGGTAAGTAATAATTACCAGGATAAGTTACAAGAACATTCCAACGTGTCAATCATTTACTGTACTTAACTCACATAATTTACAGCTTAAATATCTAAAGGAATATTTTATAACACGGGAGCTAGCAGGAGCAATTAAAAGAGGCCTGAATGGAATTCCTCTTTCTCCCAAGCCCACAGATTGCCTTAGCGTGTTTTTGCTTTATGAGTTATTACTTGTTTCTGCTGCGCTAATTCAAATAGGTTATATGAGAACTGCAGACACTATCTTGTTCAAATACTGAAGACAACACACAACAGGAAAACCTATCAGCTTTTATTGCAATTTATGAAGAAGACTACTAGAATGTTTGTTCTGTTCTTTATCATTACCTGTTTGTTTATCAGGTACTGTTTATCTCACTTTGGATGTAGGACAGTGAGGTTAGCTTCAGAAAAGTTATGTGTTAGAAGTGACAAAGTTTAGGAAAAAAAACATCTCGATGTCTCCAAGTTTCAGAATATTTCCTGCAACTCCAGGTTTTGTTTATTTTTACTACGATTTGAAATAAAAATGACAAATATTTAGGAAAACCTTTTATTTTTTTGATGAAGTGGCACATTCATCCATTTTAGAAAATGTAGGCCCAGCCTCCTTTTACTTCTAGATTTATAATTTCATCACTCAATACAATGAAGCTGTTCTATAAAGCACAGACAAAGACTCAAAATATAGGTCCAAAGCCATCAAGGAAGACTTTCCTAGATTATTGCGGGCCACACAGCCAACTGGACTCACTACCCAAATGGAGGGCATGCACGACATAGACTATATAATACACAAATCAGTTATATACTCATTTTTGCCAAAATATCCAATATTACTTCTGTGAGGCTGCTGAGGGTGGAAATGAATCACAATTAGCCTGATTTAATTCATAACAAGATACACTGTAAATAACTTCTGCTGGCCATAATTTGCCTCAGCTCAATTCCATAGCACAGATTTGAAGACTTCAAAAGTAAACAGCTTTGACAGCATCTACTGCAAGCCCATTCTGACTGTGATGATGTAAGTCTGCGCATCCGGCAATCTGTGCACCTGCATTCAGAGCAGGAAATACAAATGCTACGTTGCACAGTGCGGAGAGCCCCTGGGTGCAGATGAGTGAGCTAGGTCCAGACCTGGGAGCTACGTTACCATGCTAGGTGCTCTCAGAATGGCTAATTATCCCTGCTAGAGCAGCATGTTGCTACGACTGTACTAATTTCACAATGCAGGGTCTCTGCACAGTGTTACTTTGGGTGATATAAGGTGGCAGCTGTCTTAGATATAAAGCTGGTATTTCTAAACTGGTTCATTGCAATGTGTAGACATGCACTAGATTGGGTGAAATTCTGGCTTGGTAAAAGAAATGGCAAAAACTTCATTTAGCAAAGCCAAGAGTCCATCTCTTTGGTCATAACTATCTTCTCATCTCAGAGTTTTCAGTAAAACTCTGGTTAGCTTCTTCACTATTCCTATTCTGTATGGTTCCCATGTTCTTATGCACTGGTGGTATATGATTGGGTTTGTTTTAACACAGCACTGTCACTTCTGCTTTTATTCTACTTTACCTGTACCTTGTCTTGTTGAAGAGTAATCTGAGTTTCACCAGAGAAAATGATGCTGTGCTGTATAACAACTACGAGAGCTCTACTCTGAATTATTTCACTGTATTTGTGTTGTTGCATAGCTGAAATAATTTTTTACAGAATCTTATCTTTATTGCACAGACAATGCAATGCAGCACACATGGTTTCAGCCAACTTTGCCACCGAATGAACTGCTCCTGATCCCTCCCACCCCAACACCATCCATTCCTTTTAAGGATGCTGTTGGACCAAGGTTGGCAACTGATCTGGATTAAAACAATTCCAGCAGGAAAATAAAAACTGGATTTAATCCAAATCACTTTCCTGAGCTGGTTGATTGCATCGCTGTTTGTGCCACCACAAGCAAAAGTGTAGAGGAGAAACAAATAAGGAAGGTGAAGCAGAACTATTTTTTTTGTTCTTGTTTTTGTTTTCATTTGGCCGTGTTTGTTTAGAGCAGTTCAGGGTGATCTTATACCTAGGAAGCAAATATTCTCAGTCTTCTTCAGATATACAAAGTTGTGGATTTTTTTTTACACACACATTTGCCCTTTATGTCTAACAAACCTAGTTTGCTGAAATACAATAGGGCCTCCGCATCTGCCAGCTTCTGGCTGGCTGACAGCCTCTTACAACACCTCCTGTGGAGCTCAGTGGAATGACAGAGCTGTCAGATTTTTCTCTGACAGACTGAATACCAAAACTTCTGCAATAGTAAGTGCCAGCAACTATTTATAGCTTGATTCTTACAAAGATAATGCACTTAAAAACAGTGCATTTCTCCAGCAAGTCACATTTTCTTTGCCTGAGGTGTTCAAAATTCACTCATCATGGGATACTTCCACTTGGGCTAGTATAAAATAGTCTGAATTTACAGAGACATCAAATCCTTAATCCTATACTGACATTATGTGTACCTGCTCCACTCACATTTTGTTTGCTTGTAACTGAACAGCTGCCCTTCAAATCAGCAAAGCACTGAAATACCTGGGCTAGCTGTAAGGAACTCAGGGCAAGGAGCAGGGCTGAGCACACACTAACGTACAATGCCAAGGAGAAATCTCCAGTAGAGACCTCACATGTGTTGGATAGGGCTGGCATGTGTTTTTCACATGGCTATACCAGCACAATCTTCAGGGAAAAGCGCTGTACTCCTTCTTGTATGAAAGTGCCTTCTCTTTGGACAATTTATTTCCATTTCCAATAAATTCCTGGAATCAGAGCTGTAGAATTAACACATGCAGGCAAAATACTTCAGGACTATTTCCACTGAGATCAGCTGGGCAGACTCCAATCTAGACTAAATGATCACAACTTCCTTCCCTTTATTTGCAGTGTTTACATAATCTGCTGTTTGGCCACCTCATTTTGAGGCCAGTGACCCACCACTTCTTGTCATTGTTACAACGATCAACTGAAAATCTCTTCAGGGCAAGTCATCAATTGGTACTGTTCAGGCACATCTGCTGCTACGTCTTAGTTTCAGGTTTGAAATACCAGTTCTGGGTCTTCTTGGAGATAAATACAGAGCAATATTGTAAAACACCAGTAGCCAACCCAAAACTTTAACAAACGTAAACTAGCAATGGTTTACTAGCAACAGTTGGCAATAGAGCCAGCCCTACTGCACCTGTGTGCATACATGCAATGTGTGTTCCCTTCACTGCACCTGTCTCTTCTGCTTTTTTTTTGCACATGAAATGAACTTTCCAAGATTCTTTTCTTTAGCTTTTCCAAATGCCATAAAAATGCTGGAAAGAATCGGTCATCCTATTATTTACATGTCTTACAACTTTTAACACAGCAAGTCAATGTCAGCACTGGAGCAGCGCCTGAGGGTGAACACCTGGCTCTACTGAGGTTGGCAGCAAAACTCCCAGTGACTCCCATGGGAGCAGGACGTGTCCCAGGCCTGCGGTGTCTAATGCCAGCTTCTACCCAATAGGCAGTATTTCACAGTCGTGGAAATCATGCAACAACAAATCACTTTGCCTGGAGCAGTGAATGTAATACCTACTGCTGGCTTCACCAGGAGGATTTCTACCTATTTTTTTCTGAAATCTGTTGAGTTAAAGACAGAATGCTGTTGGTTTGGGTCACTAAGGAGAGGAAGGTGGCATATTTGCTATACACAGAATCATGATTATACTTTTTTTTTTTCAAGTGAGGAGGTTCAAAAATATAAGGATGCGGTTTATCTCAATTTATTTTACTTGCATATTCTTCACTGTTAAAGCCTTTATTTCTTTTCTGTTTTGGTTGTAATGGCTGCCTCAGTTGTTTGGGTACATGTGTTTTAATTCCTGGTGTTCTCTTTCCAAAGCAATTTGCTGGTTCTGCTTGTTTTCCCCTTTCTCCTCCTCGCAAGCCTTTGCTCGATTTTTGCCTCACATACGGTTCAGCTTTCCTGTCGGGTCCATCAGGAAAACTCACAATCATCTATATTGCTATATGTCTTTCTGGGTGAAGATGAACCAGTATTTTGGAACGATTTGGATCACAGCACTTTCACGTACTTGCAGCAGGTTGAAGAAGATGGCACTGCATGGCTTCACATGCGTTAATATTGCTGCAATTAAAAGGACCGCGGGCTCTGGAGGGTTCTGCCAGCTTTTTACTTGTGAAGCTTTACCAAGATCTTCACAATTTTCACCTTGATTCCTACAGATACAGCACAGCACGTGAAAAAAAATGAGGACTTCAAGCCATCCTGATCCTAAGTTAAAACCACTTTAACAAAAACACTATAGTCTAAGGTCTCTTTTTTTCTAACGTAATCCCATAATGGACATTTTTAATAAAGGCATGTGGTTTGAAAATGAGCTTTTAAATAACCAGTGAAAAGAAAGGACAGAGAAACAGGTTTTAAAATGTCTGTGGAAAAAAAAAAGACAGGACGTTATTTTAAATAATTAAACTGAACGCTCAGGTGATTTGTCTTGTCACATGTATAATGTATGAGGTTACTTTTATTTAAAAGCCAGTGCTAAAGAAGGAAATGGTCGCATCATTAGCAAATGCTATAGGGCAGAGAGTCTTTTCTGGGCAATTTTTCAATTCAATAAAATTTTCAAACTTGTATTTCGCCATTTCCAGCTCACATATTAAAAATCTATTAGCAGAAAACCTATTGAAAAGCTGACCATGAGCACAAGAGACTTTTTCTGGAAACACTTCTATTCAGTTCTCATGGCTGAACAAAAGCAGATTGGCACATTCGGTTATATACAAACGCCCTTGAAAGGGACCTCCCCCCCCTTTCCCATAGCCACGCGTTTCAGGGCTCTATATGCTGAAGGAAGCCAGTGAAAGGTTTGAAGGGGTGGGGAGACCAAGGGCTTCCACCGAGATCCTTCAAAGTCCTCTTCTTCTATAGTGGGAGGATTTCCCTCTAAATCCCTTTCAATAGCATATTGATGGCTTTGAAAGCTTAAATGGCATTTGTCAACCATCAGTAAATCTTGAAAACTGTTTCTGCAAATAGCTCAACTCCGAGTCTCAGCTTTTCCCATTAATCTGTACGTAAGGCCACTGAAGACTTTTTCAGAGCCTAGATAATGCCTGGATTAAAAGGTCCATTCAGAAGGGAAAACTTTAGCATTCACCTTGTGTACATAGCCATTTCACCACTGGTATTCATGGGTTGTTATTTCAACTCTGCATTTGTCCTGCAAACAAGACATTTTGCCACAAAGACTTGGTAGAGACATTCTTTAGTGAATTACTGAAACCTAGCCCCTCTATTTGTCATGGCTTGTTATTTTTATCAAGTGTAATCAGTTCAAATAGGAACCCCAGACTGACAACTTCACAATTACATTACTATTTTAAGAGTGGACGGTATGTTTCTTCCAATTCAACAATGAAACTGATTAAAGCACAACCTGATTGCTTCATCTAATGAAACAGTCTAAAATTTCCCTTAATCAGATGTCAGGAGACTTTTTGTTTGTTTTATATTAAAAGTAAAGATAAGAACTTCATAATAATCATAGTTCAACATTTTTACTTCATAGTATTTTATAAAAATCATACATTTATGAGGTTTAATAATTTATGTTACACACCGCCTCATGTTCATATTTTAGAGTAATACCATATTGATTTAGCTTTCTCCAAACAAACCAAACAGACTTTAAACTCTCACATTCTCTGCTCCTCTCACACACACATACACACACACTTTTATTTAAGCTGTTCTTAAGTCCTGTTAAGGTCTGTGTTACCTCCTGTCTGACATTTTGCATTTTGCATCCAATAAGTAATACCATTTTGAAGGGTGCAAAGCATTATTATCATCATTACTATTATTATTAATTATTAAAATAGCCAGGTCAAAATGTTTTTGCATCATAGAAAAGAAGAAAAACAGAACGAGATCATGCACTGGAGAGTCCAGGCAAAATTTGAAGAGGTGCCAGTGATGCAATGCTAGGCAAAAAGGAAAACAGATCCCTGTCAATTTTTCCCTGATCCAGATAGATCTCAGTGTTTGAACAAATAGACCTTTTCACCACAGTGGACGATTTACTATGAATGACAAGAACACCCAAACTGGGGATCAGTGAAATTCATTGGACATCCCTCACAAGGGTACACACAGATAACCCGTTCCTATAGGAACTGTCGAAAGGGAAAATCTTAGTCAAGTATTCATACGTGTAAAATTACATCAACTATGCATGAAGGCCACACCTCGCACCTGCTTCTTTTGTCTACCTTACAATCAACTTTTGTGGACATGTGCCTCTCCATTTTTTGCTATCAACTGAAAAGACTTTGTACTTTAATCAGAGGAACCATGCCACTGGTTAAATGTAAACTAGGCCCGATTTTTTATCTCTGGATCACATCTTGAGATGAATTAGGGTATCCCGCCTGCCTTCCAAGCAACTCTCCCCACAGTAGGGGGTGCCTCCTGTAAAGGCCATCTCATATTTATCCCAGGGGGACATGTGAGATAGCCTATAGTACCTTAAATGGCATGAGAAAGGTATGTGAGAACATCTAAATGAAGCTCCTGCCTACTGCTGCGTTAAAGAACAGAAACTCAATTTAGTTGGCTAAGCATAGGCATCTAGAGTCATCTGAAATATCCTTGGTTACCTGAGACATCCACATGAGCCTGGCAGATATAACATTATCATCTATGACAAGACCCTCTCTTCTGAAGAGACATCTGAAGCCCAGGAAGGATACACAAAGGCAATTCAAGTGCAACGGCTACCTATGCTTAGGCAATTGTGTTGAGCTCTGAGACTGGCATTCAGCTCCTAACACCCCTAAGTTAGCTGTCCACATGTGAAACAGGTTTCCGAGCTCTTAGCGTAGTCAGCTAAATCTAGAGAGATTGATCTCATCTTCAGGTAAGTGACTTTGGTCAGTGCTCTCCAATGCTCTCCAGTGCTCTCCGCTCACCACTGGGACAGTGAGACACTTTGCTTACTCTGGACGTCTGCATTTTAGATCCACATGTCAATCTGGACCTGAATACCAGTTCAGTCAACTTAGGAACACCTGAATTACAAGACAAAATGTGTACATAGAATTCAGAGTAGTGGTGGTGTAAAGGAATTAGATGATTCCTTCTCTGCACCGATATAACAAGATTTATGATCTCTGAAGCACGCTGTCATGCCTGGTAGTTTACTCAAGCCTTCCTTTTAATTAAAAAAAAAAAAGTTTCTTTTATGCAGGAAAGTGAAAAGATATCTGTATTTTTGTCAGTATATTTTAAGACTTGTGATTTGATTGTTGGTCTTTGTTTTATAAACAGGCAGGTCTTACTACAAATAAAAAACACTTTTAAAGGATGATTTAATAAAAATTAGTAAAACTCTACCAAAAGTGAATGGAAGTTAGTCTGTAACAACACTTAATGACTTTTGAAATCTTTCTTCTCTGTAACTCAGGGTATGTTCCATGAGAGTAGAGCTTAGGGAGCCTAGCTTCATGCAGGTTTCTGTCGTGTAGTTGCATTCCCTTAGGTTCAATGAGATGGAGCAGGTTTGTCTCCCATGCAGATTCTTAGGTGTCTTTAGATAAAATGCATCCTTTTGGTATGGCTAGTACTCAGGTAGGGTTAGACACGGCCTTTTGCTGATGCTTTCCAGATGGTTAGGAACACAGGCAGAGCTCACACATTTTTCTAAAACATTCTGTGTAGATGTTACTTCAAATGAATGTTGAATCTTTTGGGACTGGAAATGAGTGATATCGCAGGAGAGCGAAGTATTCCTTGTAAAACTTTTTCTGCACCATTATGAGAGTTAGATTTTCCAGATTACCACAAGAAAGTTATTTTTTAAAAAAAGTTAGCCTTGTAATGAACAGAACATTATGGAAGAAGGACAACTTTTAGAATTAGGGTCAGTGTTTTCCTCCTGTAGGAGTCACAAATCCTCTATCTCCTCACAATTTTGATTCTGAAAAACCCTAAGGATTTAAGAAACTAATTTCTGTGTAGCTCAGAAAGGGGGACAAAAGCAACCTCATCCTTCCCCATGTTTGTGAATAAAGTGGGGATCTGCACTCTAGCTCACATCCTACAGAAAATGTGATGTAATTGAAAGGTCTCAGACACAATTGCTATCTTTTCTCCTGGGAGTGTCAGGGGAGCAACTTTTGCCCACAGATAACCAAGAATGATGTGTACTGGCAAGGGCTGGAGGGGGAGTGGGGTTGAGGAGGAATTTTCAGAGCATGAGCATCTTATCTGGCCAGAAGTAATTACACGCTTGCCAGGTCTTCCTTCATACACTTTTTTTTGGTACAACGATATTAAATTACGCAGTACTTTTCAGAGAGCTCCCTAAAGAAAGAGTTAGCTACTATTTAGAAGTTGAGGAAATTCTAGAAAGGGAGATGAACTAATATTGCTGTGGCACTAAGCAACACCATTGTGAACCTGGGAAGAAAATATGTCTCCTGAAAGTCAGATCAGTGTCTTACCTATGAGGTGGCGCTGCCTCCTTAAGCATAAACAATAAATGTTTCCAGGCTAACTGTAACTCTCAGCAGTACTTCAATGAATGCTTCTACTTTTCTTTGTAACTCTTCCATCAATTTTTATTTTTGTGACCATGTTCTCACATCCATGCTAACATAGCTTTTGCAGCTGACATCACATGGGTTGGAATACAAATACTGCAGAGGTTCACAATGCCAACATATTTTAGGAGATAAAAAGTCAACTGAAAAATCTGTTATCTACTTCAGTTTAAGAGTGATATCATACAGAAACATACTTTTTGTCCCCGCAAATACTATTCAATGCATCTTGCTGGCAGGGGAAATTAATTTTCCAAACTCGGTCTTTAAAGGATATTATTTTTTTAATAGGAGCGTCCTTGAGATAGAACATATGCCCCTGTTTCTCTATCCACACCATAAAATGTTTTTCCCATTCATCATAAATAGCTGTTTTTTTTTTTTTTTTTTTCCCCTATGAAAGCCTTTATAGAGCCTAGCTCTGTGTTTTAACCGTTCCTGACACAGTGGATCCACAATCCTGATTATGGCTGTGGGCTGCAATACAACCAAGACACAAATGATAAATAGAATCCTTATGCTTATCTGACTTTTTAAATATAACTTTCACAATATGAAGAGGTAGGTGGACAGAATTATTAAGCAGACTGGCTGTAGCTGCCTGCCACTACTCAATTCATAGCAAAATGGGGAAACCTGGGGGAAGACGTAATCCTTAACCTTCATTTAGTACAGCCTAAGGTTACGTGATTCTCCTCTGCATTATTATTGCACAGCACAAAAGGATGTGCAAATGTGAGGCCCTAATACTTTTAGGTTTGTCTGCCCCCCTGCAAGGAATGGGCCTTCTAGACCCTAATGTCCTCCCCAAAACACCTTCTATGCCCTTGTAAGACAAGTTTGTGAGAGTGAGATAGCTGAATGTTGAACACAGGAGTTCAGTAATTTCTTCCAAGCTATGTGTGATGGACAATTTAGAGATCTGTTTATGATAACAGGCACGTTACTGACAGAACCTCAGACTGTTGACTGGCAGCAAACATCACAAATTACAGGAACACGCGTTCTTTAAAAACTTCTTAGTTTAAGACTGCTTAGACCTGTTACTATGTGTTTCCAGAGCATTCTTCGTTTTTAAGATGGGTATTAAAAGTGGGGGATTCTGTGCCCCATGGACTTCAGCAAGATTACGTGAACTGTTTGCCTGGGTAAAGACTGCAGGACCATGTCCTGGCACTTCACACTGTCTGCGTGTTCATGGTTTTAGAGTGAAACTTAATCTCTTTCTGGGCATCTTGATTTATACTTAAACAGAATGGTTGAAGCCAAGGAGAAGAGGAGTAACAGCTCCAAAAAAACTTAGCTGAGGTATACTATGCCACAGCATGTGTTAGGCTGACAGCCACAGCTCAGGCCTGTAGAGCTGCACAGCTGCTCCGTAACAATCAGGAGGCAGGGTATCCAGCAATTTGGCTTAGGCTACGGCTAGGGCTTTTTTGCTTTCACAGTGTCTACTTAGAAACCCTCATCTTTAAGTCTTATGGCAGCAGCAGATCCAAACCGTAGTTAACCATTGAGTTATTCCACCACGACTGTGGAGAAGTATCAAAATACCTTGGGAAATCAAACAGCATCCTCAGTGATCGGCAGATGTACTGTTTATCTGGGATATCCCCTTTCCACACAAGAGAACAGAATCTAAATATACTAAAACTCACGTTAAACTGATCTTCAGAAACTTTTAGCTGCTAGCTGCATGGCATTACAGATCGTGGTGTACAATGACACCCCGGCCCATAAAACCACCTTAATCAGGGCCTCTCTCTTATGGCACCATCCTATTTTCAACTAACAATGCTTTCAGATGAGCCGAAAAGATGTACTTTGCTCCCACCATTACAATTTCTGCTCTTCTTTTCTTTACCCCTTTCAAAAACATGAAAGCATTGGATTGCTAATTACTTTCATCCAGCCTATAGGAAAATTAGTTTATCTTCCTGATCAAAGCAAATTAGGCAGATCATGGCTGATTAGAATGCAACAGTAAAATCTCCATACTTTCTGTTCCACCCCCTTTTCTCTCAGAAACGGGGCCTGTGTCAAATATGTAGGTATTTCCCACGGCCAGTCTGGACTCTGTTTCCAACAGGCTCTGGGGCTGGGACAATGGTTCTTACACAGACACTGAAGTTCTTTAGTTCAGTCATTGTGCAAGGAAAGAACTGGTAACCCCTCAGCTAGCATTTGATGAAACATCTAGATTTACATATTTCCCTAATTGCATTTTTTGAATGTGAGCGAGATTTATCTGACCAGAGTTAAATGCCTCCTTTATTCTGCCACCCAAAACACAAACCTATGCACTGCTGGCAGAATTGCATTTGGTTCTGATCCCAGATTAAAATTTTTGTTTTCACTATAGGGGGACAAAGCGATGCCTACCTTTGCTTCTCAAAGCACAATCTAAAGAGTGGCTTGGCTAGCTGCTGCCAAGGTGGCTGCTACACCGCACAACCAAATACTGCTGCTCCTTCGAAGTAACCCCTTCAAGCAGCATTTTCTATCACTCTAGCATCTTACTGTTCACTTTTTACCCTTCATAACTCATTTCCCTTCGATTTGGGTTCTGTGGCTTTAATAGATGAAAGCCAAGCTATACTGCTACTTTATTTATAACCAATTACTATAAATTAACAGTAAATCTCACATTTAGCTCCATTTAAACATCACTATGCAGCTGCCCATTTGAAAATAAAATGGTTGCCTTCTTTCACTTCAGTGGGCACAATACAAAACATCCATTGAGCTTTTCCTTTATTGCAGCTGCCAATGCCCAGCCGACTTTTAACAAATCAACCAAGCGGAATAACAATGCAGCTGCAACATTTTATGGTATTTCTGTTAGTCCTCTTTTGAGACTGAAGGTGTTAATTAGGAATCAAAGAATACAACCCTGCCAGCTTTCTTTCACAAACTATGCACTGGCCACTGCAGTTTTCAGAAGAAAAATAAATCTAATAAAGGGACAAAAATGTTGTTTGTCACACCAGTAACGTGTATTTAAGACCCTTTGATCATGAGCTTTTTATGTAGTCTTGTCAGACAGGCTGAAAATATTTTTTCCTCTCTTTTCTCCTTTCCTTAGGCTTTTCTGAATACTGATTCTAGGGTTGTCTGGAAAGGTGAAAAACCTGATAGTAACTGGAATGCTTTACAGGTTAAAATGGCTTTGCTGAGCAAGCCAGCTTTAAATCAAATCAAATCAAATCAAGTCAAATCATAATAGTTCACTTTTTTGATTCAAGTGTAAGTTTTTTTGAAATATAAATGATTTGTTCCTGTTTTACACTTTACTAGTTCTATCATTTAGTATTTCAAGCATTTAGGTATATGCAGGCGTTTAATATTAATGTATCAATTCTTTTGTGAAATCTCATTTTAAATCCTCAAAAATGACAGTTTGCTGGATGTTGCCAAATATCCATTACAGACATTTTTTCACATGTGTACTACACAATCTATATTCAATATTTTATGAACACTTACTAACCGTAATCGTGGTAGAGTATCATATATTCAAAGGTAGCAGCATGAAGTCATTACTTTTAATCTTTGACTAAAGTTAAAACCTTAAAATAGGTTTATGAACTTAGCACAACTGAGAATTAGTCAAGCTTGCTAGCTTACGCAGCAAGAGCTTTCACTTTTAGATGCACAAATCATGCCAAAACCCATTAATCTTGCCAGAGAATGGCAGAAAGAAGCTCTGCTCGTTGATTTAATGATAATGAAATGAACATGCTCTTAAAGCTACCTTAAAGCAGAGTTTTCTAAACTGTAAAACAAATAAAGCCAATTTTAAGAAACACTTATTACAGAAGAATATATATAGCAGTTTTCTTTGCCTTAAACACATGGAGGAGAAGCAACGTTTCAAAATACAGCTCTATTTATCTTGTTATGCTTTTATCGCAATTCCTTATCATGTTATATATACAGAACGTAATTATGAAAGATATTTTGGGGAGTTATTACTTAATATTAAGAAACACAGAACTGGCTTGAAAATGTTAAAATACAAAACTTAATAACAAAAAATAGTTCTGTCAAGATTGTCATATACTAAAATTCATGTAAAGTGCAGGCCCAGGACTACTGTACCAGACACAAAATGAGATGATTCATTATTATAAAGATATACTTTCTTTAATGCCCCAAGTGTACCATTTCTTATATTTCTGAATTTAAAAAAAAAAAAAGAAAATTGGAGAATGGCTTACCTTTCTAGAAATACAAACGTGTCTACATAATTTTTTTTTTTTTTTTTTTTAGGTGATACCACAGAGTAACAGAATGGCTCAGGTTGGAAGGGCCCTTGAAGATCATCTAGTTCCACCCCCCGGCCGTGGGCAAGGATGTTACCCACTAGACCAGGTTGGCCAAGTCCCCTTCAAACCTGGCCATAAACACCTCCAAGGATGGGGCATCCACAGCTTCTCTGGGCAACCAGAGATATGTAAGATGATAGCCTACTAAAAGTGCCTGCCTTATTTTTAGATGTTTTACTTGTTGAACATTGGTCGGGAATGCATACAAAAGGCAGAATTTGGCTTGATTTTCAAAACAAGCAATGGCAGCTGGGAGATGCAAGAGAATATTCCTTTTCTGCATAGAGAATAAGGTAAAAACAGCAAATATATTTGAAATTGGCTGCTGCAGCCACTTATTAAAATGCTTTTCTCCTGTTATTGCATCGTAACAGTGCCACAGTGTCAAAAGGAATGAAATTATGCTTGTAAAAAGATGTCAAGTATATAGACACAAGCCATACTGCTCTCCATAGGGTTATAATAATCATTAGAGTCCTGTTGCTAATAATTTATTGGAGTTCTATTCTGGATGATGTATTTCATAGCAATTTCAGAGTAAGGTGATATTTTCAACTGTACCTTCATATTTGATGAGCTTTCTTTCTTTCATGGGCTTGTGTGGTCTGTGGGCCAATGATACATGTATCTTGGGTGAAGTTTGCCATTAAGTGGACAAAATGTTTTACCTGCGGGAACATCTTTATGGAGGGGAAGGGATGTCTTTCCAGTTATTATTTAGAAATTATTTGGTGTATAAACTTTGTATTTACTTGACTCACAAATTCAAGACCTGCTCTGTGATTGTTTTAATAGAGCTATGTCTGGGTGAAAAGTTCTCTCTCTACTCATGTAAACCAACTCATGTGCTCTGTGTATGTTTAACTCTGTTCTGCAGGTTTTGCTTAATTCTAGACTCGTTTGGAATAGTCTGCAGAATTTATATTGTGCCTATTATACGCAGCTACAATGATTTTTTTTTTTTTTACCAAAAAGCTGTTTATCAACTACACACAGCTAATAAAAGCAAAAGAGTTTGGATAATGTACATATAAATTTACGATGAGAAAAATCCACCCTCATGGTTTTCTGTATCTTCAGTTCTGCACTGCAAACTGCAATGGTACAAGAGTACTTGAAGAGTTTTCCACTCCCCTTTGGCAGCTGACCATTCTCCCCTTGGTTGTCCCTGTCCCCTCAGCTCCACTGGTTTGGCCATTTCTGCAGCTACATTCTAAAACTGATCAGTGAAATGAGAGATGTATTTTTCAAAGACCAAAAATGTGTTTCTTTTTAGACCAGATTTTTTCACAGATCTGCTTGGGAGCACAGCCCAACAAAGAGCTAAGTCGGCACAGCCAAAGGAGATGAAGCCTAGAGCAGGAGGGTGGGAACAACTGGCTTTGCATGAAGGAAAGCAACATGAACATCTTAAACCGTCTCTCTTGCTGAGAGACTCTTAATATGGAATCACATTTTTTCTGAGTTTTCTATTCCAAATCCAATCTTCCAGAAAATTCTGAGCTCTATCTTTTTCCAATTCTGTGAATTCAGAAGCTCAACCAACAAAGGCAAGCGGCTCCTACTGAAGGCATTCAGCTGCAGAAAGCCAGTGCTTTTCCCAGTGCTCTGCCCTGCAAACTGAAATTAGCAGTTGTGCTTGAGCTGTGAGTGTTGGGAGTCATCACACATGCTGGCACCTTGGAAGTACACTTTTGGTGGAACACCTCTCCTTCTAAAATGTTTTTCCTCAGATCCAGCAAGTCCTAAATCTGTTACCCTTCACAGCTTGCAAAAAAAAAAAGTCCATTTTCATTTCTTATGCTTTTGTACGAGGAGATTCTATCCTGATGAAACCAGAAGAGAAAGTGTAAAGATAAAACATACCAGAAAATAAAGTATATAAATCAAGCTTCCCCTACACTCTCCCATCCTGTTCACTAAACCATCACTGCTATAGCATTTGATGAGTTATCCCTCAAGTACAATCTTTGGGCCAAACCCAGTATGTCCACTCAGTCCTCATCCTGTTACCTTTTCAGGTATAGCAATTATTTCAAAGTCCAAAACTGGCTCTCAGTCACACCTCTGCAACTGAGCTGATTTTGGATTACTGTATTTTTTTTATTCATTTTGGTAAGCAAAGAATTGGAAAAAAAAATCAGTATTCATTGATTATCCACTATTTCCGAGAACACTTGCTTGAAAGAATTTAAAAAAAACCAACAACTTACTATAAGAGGATAAAGAAAAAAAAAAAAAAAAAGATTGACTGCTTCATTTAGAAAGAAGATGAAAAGGATTGTTAAACTATACCTGTATATACACTCTTCAAAATGAGAAACAATCCTCTTAATAACGGATTCCTGTGATAATAAAGCTATCAATATTTAACCATGAAAAAAATAATCTTTAAAAAACACCATATTTGTAGCTGTAAAAAACTATTGTCTTGGGGCAGCTGAGATTAATATTTTGACAGCAATTAGGATGGATCAGTATGTTCTCAGGAATAAGAATATTCACAAGTATATTAAAATACCATGGGACACAGGGATTTGTTCTTACTTAAAAGATAGCAGTAGTTAAATACCTTGCAAAACAGCTAGGTGTGGCCACTGTTAGAATGAGATACAGATTTAATCATCTTGGTCTGATCTCTTTAAAAATACAGCTTGCCTAATAATTCAGCGCTGATTTTCCCCATTTAATTGCTTTATAATTTGTAGACTTTAATAATTTGACTCTGTTACCAGAGCTTACACAGTTCACTGTGATAACAAGACCATTCAGTTTTCACATTTATTTGAAAGTATCTACTTCCACGTGAGGACAGACCTAGGAATATGACAGAAAACTAATCAGTGATCTGAGGATCAAATTTAGACAGCTGTCTTATTCTCCACTGCCTGTACACGTACAGTCATGCTCTTGCCTTTAAGCAATGTAGGTATATAAATTTGCAGACCTCCAAGTGACTGTCAGGCACCTTTAAATGATATAGAATATAAAAACTAATGTAAAAATAAATATTTGCCAGAATCTCTTTCCCAGCCTGCATACAAGCACACAAATACATTTATGTGTTCTACCAACTGCAACTTGCAAAGGAAATAATCTTCTGATATCCAGTCTTCATCTTATCAGCTAATGTCTTAAAAAGTAAGAAACACACTTCAGACTCAATAGCTAGAAAAATTTTATAAAAATCTCTTCCTAGACCTAGGATAGTAAGCTGAGAAGTTTGAATGCGCTATTAGCTTTCCGTTGTAAGGCATCTCTTTCTTACTTTAATAGCTTAAATATGGTAAGGATAGAGGTCTTAAAAGCAGTATAGGCACTTACAGATGCAGAGAGTGAACACAGGCTTACTAGGAATGGATCGGGCATTGAGCAGATAATATGGAAGTAATAGTCCCCACATTTGGATTACCTATGTCACACCAATTACATCATGATCTCTTTTTCCTTCCAAACACAAAATAGCTAGGTCTGCACTTCTATCCGAAAGTATGTAACTGCCTAACTCCCATGAATATAAGATACCTTGGTATCTAAGGGAAAATTTAATCTATAAAAAGTATTTCTACTTTGACAGAATGAAAGATTCAGATACTAAGAAAAATTACACTGACTTCTATATCTTTGTGCATTTTACACTTTATATTGAGGATAAGAATTTATGAGCTGCTGTGTGGAGCTTCTGCACCATCCTGAAGCATTGCAGCCAAAGCAATTAACCTGAAGATGCAAGCATTTGCATTATCCTGCATTTGTGTGTCTCCAGAAAGTAGACAACACTATGCATAATGAATCCAGTCATCCTACTGGAGACATTTATCTGGAACTAGCAAAGCTTGTAGTTATATTGTCAGTTAATCTACATATTGAAGGTTTAAGAGCACAGATGCAAGTCTTTTAAGATCCAGGGAAAGGCAATGATTTCAACTACAGAACTAAATCAATAGATCAGGCAGATCCTGACCATTTTTAACAGAACTCGGGAACTGCTTCACTGACTTCTCCCAGCTGGGGATCAGTGTGGATGCAGCTCACGTGCCTCCAAGTAACTATCCCTCTCAGGGGCAAGCTGACAGCAGTATATGGCAAGCCTCCTCAGAAGCCAATGGAAGTCCCTCATGTTCCTGCTTGACAGCTCCAAAGAGTGGAGTAGCTCCCGGGGTAGCTCTGAGCTGACTGCTTTTCTGAAGAACTGCCTTAGGCATTTCCTACTTTCTTTGTAAAATGTGTTGCTGTCCTAAGTAACCTACAGTGGAAAATATTTTAAAATGGCAAAAGGAACCTCTAGCTGTCCTTGCCAAACCTGGCTTTTAGAAGCAGCATAAATTCTGCTCCAATATCCCTTATGAAACTGGTCCTAATCAGCGTCTTTCAAAGTGAACTGCATCATGCACTCTGTGAAATACTGCAAGAGCAGCAAGAGGTACAGAATTGGTATTACAATCAATCCTGCATTCATTTCAGAACATCATGTACTCACTTCAGAATATCACTCAGCCTCATGTATATGCTTACATGCTGACATCTCAAATTTGTTTCCCTACAGTGTGAAGGTTAAGTCTTGTTTATTTATTTATTTTAAGGAAACTGCAGGGCTATTCAATGTTACATGTTTAAAGACACTATTCCTTGGCCTAATCGTACTTTTCTTTGTCTAGTTTGAATTTTTACCTATCAATATCGTGTTTTATGTTAATACTCAATGTACTATGTTAATGCAATTTGTGCTCAGTGCTTTTGTAACAATTTCTAGTGCATGATGCCGTACCAGCAGAAAACAGCAATAAAACCTAACCATCACCTTGCCTATCCAAACATATAATTACACAATTTTACCAAATCTGATGGTCAGAGACAATCCTGTCAACAAGATTATGAATATTAAATAAATGAAAATTATTAATAACAAATGAAACTTCTGATTTTACTTGAGATGCATTACCTATTCAGATAGGTTATGATGTGTAAGGAAAGACTGAGTTTGAATACCTGAATGTTGTTGGGGCTTCTTTCTCCACAGTTAGATCCCCATGCACCGAGATCAGTCCCTGTGCACAGATAAATTATTTCTTTGTATCTGCTATGGCTTATGACAAACTATTCAAAGCTATTTTAACTAGAAGAGAAAAACATATAAATTACATCATTAAAATACTCAAGAATATGCGCTGAAACATCCCTGAAGAATCATCTTAGTGTGCAACTTCAAAGCCTCTTTCTTACTGTAACTCCTGCGAAATTCCACCTCACATTTCAGCTCCATCAATAATGCTGCCATGGTGCATAAAGAAAAATGCTGAGATCCCTTTGTTGTGTGTCATCCTCCCCACCTGGCGCAGCCCTGGGCTGCTCCTTTCGGGTCAGCTTACACAGGCCCGCACCACGCGCTCCCCAAGTGCACCCGAGGTCGCGGCAGTAGCAACAGGCCTGCGGTAACTGCATCCAAGTGGACCGATGCAGGAGCTTGCCTGTCATACTTTGAACACCTCGCTTTGCCTGAGAAGCCAGGAGCTGCTCCACGGGTCAAACAGCAAGCAAATGCACCAGTCGCTTTGTCAGACAGCCATCTTCTGAGGAGCCACGATGGGGAGTGCAGGTCCGAGGCATTTCCTTGTGATGGACTTGATAGCAGAGAGGGACACAGATTGTTGTCTAATCTTGGTAATAAATGATGGATTACCAAATGTTTTCACTGCTGGAATTACTTCTGATGAACCACACTATGTTATAGTCAGGGAAAAAATAGGAGGCTTATTCCATGTCTGATTTTGTTACGTGTCTTTTATTTACCTTTAATGTTAGTAATGGTATTACTGGCCCAAAGAATAGAGACATCAGGCTTTGCTGCCAAGGAGTTTTTTTATTAATTTTTTAAAAATGTTTTTCTGTTATTCATCTGTGGCTAGGACATCCAGACATTTACCAGATTCATATTGTTCCATGATGACACACAGAGTGCTTATTTTCTTATGGTCTAACCTCGATCAGTATATAGTTTTGAGCAACCACCTCACTGCTGCCTTAGGAAAGCTGTGAACACTTAATGGAAGCCCTCTGCGCTGAGATAAACAAAACCACTAATGAATATAATTTACCATTAATTACTCTCATTGTGTTCTCAGGCAATTATTCATTTGCCAAATATGAAAAACAAATCTGTTTGTGTACTCAACATACGGTGATACTTGGATAAAGATTGAATAATTTGCTTTAGATTAGGCTCACCGCGACCCAACAGAACCCTCTATAATAAAACTAACTGGGACACGCCAGGAGCTTGATCCATATGATGCTAAGAAGTTGCAGTTTTAGCTTCAATGGGAATTGAACTGATTCATAATTAAGTTTTCACAGACCCTTATCAGCACAGATTAAACTAACAGCATGTTGAAAGCATGCAGCATTTCCCTGTATACTTCCCACCCAGAGATGTAGCACTGTAAATAACACAATGCAGTCAATCTGGATATCGCAAATTCCTTGTGAAATCTGATGCTCGTACAGCAGTGCCCTATGGTCAGGCAGGCAGGAACATAGAGCTACATGCCTGTGAGACGCTATAGCCATGATTGATGATAAATGTAGAAAACAGGCCACATCTGGCTTCGGGTTTACAGGATTCTTCACAGATTGACTGGAGACAGCCACTGAAGGGAGAACAGCTGAGGCATTAATACGAGGACAAACGTGATTTTGATAACTCTATTTGGTGGGATGGTATCTGTCTATGATAAATGTAATGAATATATCACAGTGCTATGTAAGAATCCTCAAAAAAAATCTACTGCGTTTTTCACAACAAGAAATAGACCGGAAAATAAAAGAAAATCCCACCTTCCTCCAACTGCTGGAAAGTCTGTGCAGTTGACCACAACTCTGATACAATACAACTCTCCTGGCGGAGTCCACATCCTGACACAAATGACACAGCAATGATCACTGGGCTGCATGATTAAAATATTTTTTCTTTTCTTAAAAACTATTTTGACTTTTATTTGTTTCTGAAAGACAGACACCCTGCACAGTAATAACACATTAAAAGTTTTTTCCTTCAAGAGCTGGCAAATTAAAACTGAAATTAATGCGTCATTTTAATTACATTAACCAATGCTTTTCTAAAGACTTTGAATTTTTCAGACTGAATTTATTTTAGCAGTACCGATTCCACAGAATCAAGCTAGTTCTGTTAGTATATGCAGAGCAAAAAACTACCTGAAGTCTTTCCTGGCATAAGTATTGACTTGCACACATGGAGGGACATGCAGAGATGAACCTGGCACTGTGCCTTTTTTCTCCACCCCCTCTAATGATTTATTATAAATATTCCATCCAAATAACCCAAGAAATACTTCCACGATAATATTCTTCCACAAGTATCTGCTTCTACACAATGGCTTTTTTCTATTCCAGATTAAAGTTTTTCCCCTTATCAGTATTCAGTAAACATTTGTTTTACTCTAAAGACATCTGCTTCAAGATTTCAGTAATCTGTTCAGCGACGGGCCATGCTGTCTCTGGCCTTCAGACAGACAGGATGTTCCAAGATGCTTGTCCTGCCCTTTCTTTTCACATCTCCTACCTTAGCCAGAAGGAAGCAATGTTGTGGCACTCAGCAGTTCACACTACTCTACGTATGTACAGGCAACAGGTCAGATGTGTAGTCTCCACATGCTGAGAAACTTAAAGCCTTTCCAGATGCTGTTCCCAGGATCATGAGCTTTCACACTGTCCTCTGTCAGTGCTGGCCTAAATAACACCATGTGAGCACCTTATTTTGCTCCCAATTACACTTTCACTGTGCTTCACGCTCAATTAAAAAGCAAAACAAACAAAAAAACTCACAGTATCAGTACTGCAAACCTATGCTCTTCACCCCATCGCAATTATAGTTAGGTGTTATCTCCACCAGGGCCAGTTAGTCACACTTTTCTGGTAATACCTATGCCAAGGTAACTGTACCCTACAAAGTCTTACTGCAGAGACCTGGCACAAATGCAAACTGTGATTTTCATTACCGCCACCTCTCCTGAGGGTTCGAGATTGGTTGAGGTGCCTGCTGAGAGCCACATTTCAGTACTCTACGGCACTGATACAGACGGATTCCCAGGCTACCTGCTCTCCTTGCAATGCAGTTTGAACTCTGTTAATCCTTCTTAAATTGTGTGTGCCTGTTGCAGGTTAAGGTCAATACCTTGAAGCTTTACGTGGGGAACACCACAGGGCTGGGATTGACTTCCTGAGGCCTTTATCGGGCCACAGGGTTGAACCTGCACTTCTTTTGGCCCTCTTCCAAATCGTTCTTTGTACGACTTCAGCATGAGTGCAGGCAATGCTTCCACACTGCACCAAGCATATGGATCCTGTACGTTTTTGTCAGCAGGTCAAATATTGCTTTCAGACGCCTGTGTGGATTTTACCTGTTCCAGTAAGAATCTTACAGACTCCCAGGTTCAGCCTATGTAGGCAGCCATGATCCAAACTGAAAGGCAGACGTATATCCATATGAAGAAAAGAAAAACAAAAACAAAAAACAACTTTGGTTTTTCACCTTATTTTACCATGCCATACTTGTAATTAGCACCTCATTAAGTGTTTTTAATCTACAGATCTCTAGCATTTATCAGTCACTACCAAATTAGTTAAACTCAGATGTAGGTGGTTGTCTCAGCCGTTCCATAAAGTAAGGCTACACAACAGCTGCACGACTCGCTTCAAGTTGTCAATTGCTTCATTACTGTATCCAGGAGCAGAACCAAAGGTTCTGTTTATTTATTTACCTTTTATTGTTATTATTCAATGGCTACCTGGATCCTGGCTATCCCTATCCGATCACTCTCCCCGTTCTCAGAAGCAGTTCTTGCCCTTCCCTCGTGCTTCCAAAATGGCAACCTCTGTGCAACAGGGCATTGCAGAAGCTTTGGTTTCGACACCTCCGTGAGGACGAATCTCATTTCTGGACACTGGACAACCTCACCTGCCCCCCATCACATGCATAATTGTAACCTCGTCATGTGCAAGACCACCAGGAGAAAGATTTAATTTCCGAGGCAGCCTCCACGCCAAACTGATCAGGGATAAAAGACCCAAAGGCAAGTTACTCATCAGGGTGGCTTAGAACAGGTAACGCTCAGAGATGGGTGAGGGAGAGCTCTGCCTTATCTTGTTTCCTTTGCCAGTTATGACCTACTTCTCCCCTCAGGGCACACAGAGACTCATTTACAAATGCAGTGAATGCCAAATCAGTGCAGTTACACTTCTCTTAATGCTGACATCATCTCACATCTGGTCTCTCATTCACTTAGACTAGCGTTTATATTATCACAGGATCCAGAAGGCATGGTACAACTGGCATCCTAAGATGCCTACTGCTGCAGAAACAAGAGCTAGGGAAATTTTATTTCTGCCTAACACTGGTGCTGTAACTGTTTCATCCTCAGGCAAAGTAGCCTGAAGTGTTTGGAAAATGAACTGACAGCAAAAAACATGAAGAAAATGGAGCAGTACTAGTATTAAACAACTAGTGCTAAACACGATCTTTACTTTTCTACCCTCCACATCCCATTCATGAGCAGCATGAACGAATTATTGTATGTTTTTTATGGGAAAAGTTATATATACAAAAGCACACGCACAAAAAGTAAGACTAAAGGGTTAAGTCTATACACAGTCATTATACAAATTAAGTTCCAACCCACCAAACACTTCTGTGGTACTTAAGCAGGTAATACTTAGGTAACATTAATAAACATGGTTACTGTCAATAAAAAAGAAAGCATTTATTCAAGTGTCTGCAAGAGATTTTCCCTGGTGGGAGCAGCACTTGTCTGTACTGCAACCCACTGATAGATTTTGGGCACATTGTTAAAAGGTGTCTACCTACCTACCTACCTTCCCAGTACCCACACCAGTATGGTATCTCCTGCCAGAAACCCTCCTGCCTTTCTTGAAATACTACAATGCAAAACGTTTCAGCAATTTTTATCAAAAACACGTCCCTAAAATTACTTGCAATTGAATAACAATGTTGAAAGACGGTGCTTTCTAGATTAAACTAAATACACATTTTACATAAGACTTCAAAAAAAAATGAAATAAAGGCTTTCAAACAATTTATGGTATACATAATGCATCGGGCTGTGTAAAGACACTGTGTAGCAGAACATCACACTGGAACTATTCCGCACAAATGAGTTCATATTTGGGGAAGGGGACAATTATTTTAAAATTACACAAGGCCTTGCTCCTGCAAACATTTGCACATGTGATTTCAGTGGAACCACTCCTGACACTAAAGTTAAGTATCTGGATAAGTATTTGCAGGATGGGAGCCAAATCATACAATTGGGCCCAGACTAAGAGCCCATTTGTTACCAATAAAATCTTAATTTGGGAGGGGCTGATTATTATAATTATCACTATTGGAGAACACTACACTTCAAAATAACTATTTTTGCAACAGTGTCTAGCCAGGAAAATACAGCTTCTCTTTTCCGAAATGGAAGTTAGTGCTGCGGCCAATGCCCCCAAAAACTAAAGCTCACAGCTAAAAGAATGTAATAAACCACGGCCAAATCATAAAACTGGAAGGTGTCTCAGCAAAGGCCTTATCAAGCTGGGGACATCCTATACAGTTCCTGGGGATCTGCACTGCTATCCCATTTCTTTCCTGCTTGGAGTTCCAGGTGTTGCTCGCACCTGGTTTAATGTTCTCCTGGCCAGAGTGCTCGCTTCTCTCCGAGCAGCAGCTGATGGGCTTCTCTCATCCAAACAGCAACGGCACTCCAGGATGCTATGTCTGAGTGGGTCCTGCTGCTTTAATACTCCTTTCAATGTCTCTAATTAAAAAATCAGAAATTCAAGCTGTTGCCCACAGGCTTTTAGGAAAAAAATAAAATATAAAAAACATGCTTCTTGGGTCTAAAACCAGGGGTACCATGTGTTACTGTCATATATAGTACAAGACATTCATCGTCTTAGTTCTGCAGAGTTTTCACTTAAACTTCCATTCCATGAGAAAGAAGAGGGTAGCACTCCTTCAGCAAGCAACAGTAACATCGTCTCAGGCCTTCCCCCACTACGTTTCTTTCTTTTATAGCTCTCCAGGTATTAACCTTCTCACATCTGATCAGTAAAACTGCACAGACGTTGCTCAGGTCTTCCCAGCAAACGGCGCAGAGCGTGCAGCACAAGGATTTGCCACATGAATTGCTAAGTCTCTGAGGAGCTAGCATGCTTTGATCACATCTCGTTCTTTTTTAAAGACATTAGGGTATTTTCTTCTAGCTCCAGTCTAAAGCTGTTTTCATATGTCAAAAACACCACATCGTGTTCTGCCGTCAGCCGGTTTACTCAGAGCCAAAGGAACCACACCTTATTTACCATGATTTTACTGGGAAAAGAATCAGATCTGCTGGACAGTTCAAGGAAGTAAGTGAGGGAAAATACTATAAATTGCATTAATCGAGACCATTCAAGTGACCAGTCGAGAATTACGAAAGCAGCCCATGCAGATGAAATATTATCTTTGGCCAACAAACGCAGAATAAAAGCAAGCAAACGGGACGGCAAAACTGGTAGCAATTTTCAATGTTTGAAAGACAAATGACGTCGGAGAGAAGACTGGGTTAACAAGGGAGCACTTGAGGAAAGCCTAATCTCCGCTGGCATGCTGGCTGGGAAGGTCAGCCCAGTGCACGCGTTCCCAGCTGGAGTCGGGCTCCCTCTGCCCGGCCAATTGTCCTCTGCACTTCAGATACCAAACCAAATGGAAGGTGCCTTCACCCTGCCAGCTCCTTGTATTCTTCCAGCTCAAAGACAGCTCCCTTTTCCCCAGCAATTTATGCAGCGTTTCCACGCAGCAAATGCTCTCAGGAGAGAAGTAGCGTGAGTCCTTTTTCCCCCTCCTGAGCAGCACAGGGCTCTTTAGAAGGCAGTGAAAAGTTATTTTTGGCACTCTAGTCTCAAGTGGGAAGAGTGACATTCTCTTCTAAAGGGCAGTTTAAATCTAATTTTTTCACAAATTAACTTTGAGTTGATGTATTATGATTTTGTAAATGTAAAGCAAACCCTTTGAAATCTGGCGAACATCAACATCACAGTCTGTTACTTCTTCAGTTTTTATGCATCTCTAATTTATCTGTGTGTACCATTTACCTCTGTATACCTCTGTATACCTCTTATTGCCACGAGCAGAGAGGAAATGCCCCGTGGTCCGCTCAAAGAAGGGATGTAACACTGAATTCTAAACCCAGAATCTGGATTCACCTTCATCCACAACTGGGATGAGACTCAGGTTATTAACTGAAACCACATGGCAAACGTTTAATTTATTTCAACTAGAAAAGAAAAAAAATGGTTTATAAGGTTTGTAGCTATGTGAAGAAGTACTTTTTAAGAAAAGGCAAACATTTTACTAGCTACCTAACACCTAAACCTTGTCAAGGGATCTGGAAGTGGTAAGAGACTTTGTAAAGTTTGCTTCTGCATAAGGAGATACCCTGCGAAAAGATCTCTTCGAGACACTGGAGTCATTCTCACAGTATTTTAGATGAAGAGGCAGACAAAACTTGAGCCTGCACTGTGAAATGAGAATGACTAAAATAGTGCAGATTTACCCCCAAAGAGTTAGTCCTCGGGTTTTGGGGTATTTCTGGCACAGAAACAACTAATGTCTCATTTCAGAAGTGCAGATAATTTATGGCAACGTACTTTTTAACCTTCAAGAACTAAGTATTTTTTTCCAAAATTCTTTGTCATTTTTTTTTTCTGCTAAGTGCCCTTAAACACTTTCAGACACCCTCAAAAGTTTACAGGAACAATTATTATCAAACAAAGTATTATGGAAATGAATGAACCAGAAGGCCAAAATTTATTTGAGGACTATGTTATAAAACTTCTAATATGCAGTGATTTCCTCTTCATAGACTTCACTGTTACTATCAATGTTACCATAGTTTTGAAAAGGAATCTTTTTAACAAGCTATTCCTATGAAGAATTACAAATTATATGAATCATATTTTTCAAAATGTTACTACACATATTTACAATGTACTCAAAACTTTTAAAATGTAACTAACACTTATCCCAAAATAGTTCATTAAGTAAACCGTAATGGAAAAGGCAACGTACCGTAGCCTGCAATAATTATACATGTATGCACACATATCTGTGTCAATCCAAGATGGTAACATTATGAAAATATTCCTCTTAACGGTTTCATGTTAGTCTCCTCATTTAAAGGTTTTGATTAAAAAGAACAGTGCATCTGAGCTGTTAGGTGGCACTGGCATTTATGATACATTTTCGTTTCTGTGCTATCCAGGCACATAACGAAGATCCTCAAAATCTTTAAGAGTATCATCTGTATTGTCACCATATGACATATGAAAAGATTTTTTTATGCTTGTCATACTAAATATTCTTAAGCAGGAGTTGGCAGATTTTACACTATTTTTAATGAGCATATATTTAGAAGAAGTAGGTTGAGCCTGTGGTGAAAGAATGGAGTTGGGATAAGGCATTCTGGCTTTAATTACTGGCTTTGCCATAAACGTTACCCACAACTTTGAGCAAGCCCTTCTTTGCCTCCGTTTTCCACATCACAGTAACTGGTAACAATACTTCACTATCTCACAGGCTTAGTGTGAGAATTAATGAGGATCCCATGTACCAAAGACTTGTAGATCCTGGCTTCTTCCTTTCACTGTGTACTGAGAGGAAAGTGACAAGTTCTTAATTTGAAACAGAGACTTGGTGCTGCCCTTCATCAGCACACGGAATTCACATTAATGCCACCAGGAATTGCATTACAAACACTGAGTACACTATTTAGCCTAAAAGTAAATGAAGAAGAAGAAATGGAAAGAAACCACTGGATTCTCCTTGCCTGTTTTTAAAAAGTCTAACAGTTTGTGGCAGTAGATACATAACCATTAAAACAAAAAAAAAAGATTTTTGATGGGAAGGCAAGAATTGCAACTTTAAATGAGAGTGCAGAAGCATGTAACAGGTCCAGCTGTAGACTACATTTAGCTCTGCTGCAAGAGCACCTTCATACGAAACACATGGAATTTAGCCACTGTGATATATCACGATCTGTGCACATTTGTCCCAACATCAAACAAACTTTAATGGCCTCGGCATTTCAAATTTTCACACAATTTCCAGTGGACACCGTTATCATTTCCTTTTGTTTTCTATGCAGGTGCCTCAGATAAGAATGACAGAAATTAAGAAAAAAAGCTATATTAAAAAAATAAACTAACAATGTAAAACCACAGACAGTTTTTGGCCGGATGTATATACTGTACAAGAAGGGAATCTACTAGAGAGGATGTTCTTTGCTGGAAAGAGAGTCCATGTGTTTAAAACGGTTTTAATCTCCCACTTTGTTCTAAAGCAGAAATAGTCACCGCGCAAAAAGACATTTCTGTTTTACTGGGAAAAGAAAACAAACCCAAAGCCAAAAAAAAAAAAAAGAGTTAGTTGGCTACTACCACCCTCAAGGAGGGAAACATCTCTGTAACAAGCAGGCATGTTTTAAGATTTGCCATTGCTTAGCCATCTACAGAAAATGAGACTTGACAGCTCTTTACGGAAGGCGGGCAGGAGCTACAGCTCTGCATAATTAGGCAATAATTAATCAATCCAAGAATAACAGCCTGGTAAATTTGGATGCACCAGTCTTTAACCCACTTGACTATTACACTGCGTGTATGCAGTCTTGGTCACTTAAAAGTCTGCCTGTCCTGCAGCGGAGTTTTTACACTTCAGGGTGTTCGTTATGGAACAGCACAAAATTCATGACTGGAGAAAGTCCTACTCCTGCTGAAGAACAAGAGGATTTAAAAACAAAAGCTTGGACCAGATTAGAGTCCTGCTTAGAAGCAGGTTGCTGGTGGTATATAGCTTTTGAACAGCAGAAGTCCACACCAGTGGTATTTTGACATCATTGTGCATATTTATGTTCTCTTTTTCTTCATAGAACAGTCAAGCAGTAGACCCTCAGAAGTTTTTACCAGTTTTAGCATTCCTCCAAGCAATAATGAAATTTGGGCATCTACTTGACACGGGACGTGTACAGGTTAAGTATGCCTTCATATGTTCAGTACCTATCTGTCTGGTTACAACTTTCCAAAGCACCAGAAAGTGCTGTGTCTTGTACATACCCCAAACCCTCACCTGATACGTTAGAAATCAGTGGTGAATTCTGTATGTATCTTAAAGACTGTATTTTTATTGTGTATAGCCAAAGCTCTGCTCTTCTATAAGTGGTATTTAAATAACATGGTGTTTTAACATTATTAATGGCTTTGACTTTGAATCGCTCAGCATAAACTAAGCTAAAATTGATCTTATTAAGATAAATTTCAGAATGGCATTTATGTGTACACTATTTAAAAAAGCCTTTCAGCTCTCTAAACCACTGCTATTTCCAGGGAACTAAGCTCTCCCCTAACATATACTTACTACTTACATTTTATCAGTGGCATTTTATTTCTACCTTGCCGATGCTGTCACGTTTGCCCTTCTCTTAGGAAGGCCATTCCTAGTTTACTTTCATCCCCTCCCTCAGATGCGCCGTGTTTTATGTCCCCTGAAGAATTAGCAGCATTACCGGAGAAGTGAGCGAGAATTACCACCGAAGTACCGCAGGCACACAGTGCCGGGAAACCATCCTTACAGTAACCATAGTAGCGAGGATGTCAACAGCAAGCCAAACCCGACGGACAGACGGACGGACGCTTTCCGACCCGCAGCGTGCGGGACGGGGGGGAGAAGCCTTCCGCTTACAGAACCCCCGGACACGCAACCGCAAGGACCTGTGCGAAACCAGCACGGAGACCACCCGAATATCTCACATCAGCACTTCCAGCACACACAAACCAAGAGAGCCTGAAGGCCGACCCTTCTCAAAAATAAGAGTATATGTACGTGTTTTGGTGTTAACCGAGCTGCCGAGCGCGGCGGGCGGGCTGGTGGCGATGCCCTCACGGCGGGAGCTTGGCGGCTGAGCTCGGGCTGCGGCTCCGGCTCCAGCTCGGGCTGCGGCTCCGGTTTAGGCTCCGGTTTATGCGGCTCCGGTTTAGGCTCCGGTTTATGCGGCTCCGGTTTAGGCTCCGGTTTATGCGGCTCCGGTTTAGGCTCCGGTTGCGGCGGGGCCCGGCCACCTGCCCGCCTCCCGGCAGCCGGAGGGGAGATGCGTTAACGATTAAATCGGCAGCAGCCGCAGTTCAAAGCCGAGGTGCAGATAACGTCCCCGCGGACCTGATCGCCCTCCTCCTCTTGCAACCGCCTCCCGTCGCCCTCCGGACGGCACATCGCACGGCGACCCTCCAGGCACCGCAGCCGCTTTAGGAGCCCCCGGAGAATTAAAAAGCGATTACGAACTTATTGCGAGCCGGGCGCTCGCCCTCCTGTCACCGCCGGGGCCGGGCCCCCCGCCCCCGTCCCGCCGCCACTTACAGGTAGGAGGTGAAGGCGCTGAGGTCTGCGGGCACGGCCGTGAGCCCCATGTCGGAGCAGTCGGCTCGGAGCAGCATGCCCTCCTGCTCGCAGCGGCACGGCGCCGGGCAGCCCCGCGGCCGCTGCCCGCTGCCCCTCGCCCCCCGCTGCGGGCACAAGGCGAGGAAGAGGAGGACGACGAGGAGGAGGAGGAGGAAGATGGCGCTGGACGCCGCCATGGGGAGCGCCGGCAGCCGCGGGGCGCCCGCTCGGCTCGGGGGAGCTGCTGCTGCGGCCGCCGCCGCCGCGCCGCTGTCTGTGGTAGCATCGCGGCTTACGCGCTGCTTTAAAGCCCTGCAGCCGGCACCGCGCTCCCGCTGACGCCGCCCCAGCCTTGCCCGCCGAACAGCGACGGGCCCTGCCCGCCTCGCCGTGCGAGCGGGGGCGGCCGCGGGCCCGGCGGGCGGGCGGGGAGGCGGGAGGCGGGGGGGGGGGAGACCCCCCCCCCCGCCTCCCTCCTCCCCGCCCGCCCGCCGGGCCCGCGGCCGCCGCCGTTGCCGTGGCTCGGGGCTCGCCTCAGGGCGGGGATCTCGCCGTGGCGGTCGGCGTTTCTGGAAGGTGGGGGGAACGTCGGCTGGCCCCCGCCTGCCGCGATGTGGCGCTTTGCTGTGTTCTCCCCCCCCCCACGGCCACCGACCGGTCCGCTCATTGCCCTCTCGCCGGTTAAAATGTTGGGGATGGGGCTGAGGTGGCTCGGGTGCTCGTTTGGGGTGGAAAGCCCAATGGGTAGCCCCCCATTACAGCAGCTTCTCACAAGACAACTTGGCCACCCATGAGCTGTGGGGAGGTTGGGATCCACCAGCTTCCCACTCCCGCTCACTTAAATCGCAGGCTTGCGATCATTTCCCTAAGGAGATCTGCTTCCAGCCCTTCTCCCAAGCAGATCTGCTGCCAAGGGAAACTACCTTGTGAGGCTGCTGCCAAAAGCTCTTGGGCTGTCCTGCACCCACCTTCTTGCCAGAGCTTCCCCTGGCATTGCCTTCATGACCTCCTCTGTAACTTCACCACCTCCTCTGTGCAGAAAAAGGACTTCAACAAGCTCCCCTCTAACTGGGGATACCAAAGCCACTGGTGACCGCCAAATTTTAAACCTTTTTCTTCCTCCACATCATTTTTTAAAAACATTTTTCTCTCCAAATCGGGCCACAAGCTCCAGATTTGAGACTAGCTACCAGATTAATAACCAAGTGCCAGCCCAATTCTTGTTGAAACCGGTGACTAAATGGTTGGTCAGGCTCCTTGGTATGCACCGTAGAGCGTTAGTTGAAGGTTTTTGTCTATACTGTCTCTGAATCTACAATTAAGTCTGAAATGAGAGCCTAATGAAAAGGGCAGCAAAATACATACTTTTATATACAACCCAGTTTATAATTGCTCTTCCCACCGTTGGACCATCATTTGGTGTAATCCAAGCAGCAGAAGGACCTTGAGCTGGATCTCAAGTGCTTTAGTTAAATTACTAAAGAAGGAATCTTCTGTCTTGTTAGTTAGGCCAGAATGGTTTGTAGATTTAGGCCTACGGGGCTGCTGGGAAGCTTTTCCCCAAGTATCACCGTATCCTAAACTAATAAGAACAGCGGTGGAAAGCACAAATTTACAGGAAGAAATGGCCAAGGAGAAAAGTTCTGCAGGAATCAATTTTCATTATGTATTATGATCTCTGTCCAGGAGACCCATTCCCCCCCAGTTCTCAGACTTCCTCATCCCTGTCTAATATCACTGCAAAGCAGCAATAGTTTTGTTTCTGAATCGCATGGTCTTTAAGAGATTTCATGCTGTGCAGAATAGATGCATGCTAATGGCTTGATAAATTGTGAATATTTTACTTTCTTCTGGGGTGAAACAGTTCTTTTAGGCATCTGTACTGCATGACATTAGAGTCATTAACGTGCTCTGCCAAAAGACATATGAATAGTTTTAGTTAACAAATAAGCAAATCTTTTTCATAACTGCAGGGAAGTAGTATATATATAACCTGAGGCCATTACACGCATATTTTGTTCTAGAAAGCAAAGAGTAGGCTGCTTGTTCATTTTCTGTAGAAGATTTAATCACCTTGAACAACATACCTGAGGATGGACAGGTGGATTAATTAATAGTGGGGTTTAACTGTAAATATCTTCCTTTGAGAGGTTATTTTTCATGCATACATTTGTCTTGCTAGTAACTTTCTTTGAAATATTAAAGGTGCCACTATTTAATTTAAATATTTGTTTTGGAAAAAGAGCATCTTGAAGATTAACAGAAGGACGTGATAGGAATAGATATGGATAGTTCTTAGCTCCATACATTTAAATTAGGCTTTACAGTTATTTTCTTTTCATGTTTCTTATAGGTCTCTGGTTCTCCACAAAGAGAAAAGGAAAATCATCGGTCAGTTTGGTAATGTTTTAGGGAATTGCTGTTCTGCTACTGTTCCAAAATGCCTTTGGGACCATCGGATTTCCCACAGGTTCTGGCACCCAGCATAATGTCCGGGTCACTTGGAGTGACATCTGTAGTGACCATCAGTGGTCTATGGCTTTTACCAAGGTAGTAAAAAAAACCCTGAGGGGTTTCAGCAAAGCACTGTCTTGAATCTCTTCCTATCTTCCTGATACTAAAGCAAACTGTCCTCTCATTGTGATAATGTGATGACCCTCCAGCTTCAGGTTTATCGATACAAAATATGTGCCATCTACTCATAAACAAAACAGTGTGTTATGGATTGTTAGCATAACAAAGAGCATACCGATTTGTAGGTCAAGAATACACAGCGGATATATATTTAACATGTATCTTTTGGGCAAATCATTAATTGCAGCATGACAGACTTTAGATTTTATGTGAAAGCTACAGGACTGTAAAAAGAAACTTTCACTCCTATTTCTGTTTTGTAAGCTTAGACTGGATGAACTGATTAAAGAATAAAAAAAAAAAAGAGTCTGGCTAAAGCGTTTAACAACGGAAATTTATGCTTAATCCTGAAATCATCAGATGTCCCAGACAAAATGGAGCTTAAAGCAGAAATGTTAAGAGATTCTGCACTAGCAAAGGTAGCAGCTAGTGCTTTAATATTAAGGCAAGTCCAACAGAACGCCAAAGTAAAAAAGTACAGCAGGGAAGGACAAGGTAGTTTACAGCTGAATATATCATGTTTCTTCCTTTCCTGTCTATGGATGATGAGTAAGTACCTAGAAGGCAGTGCAGCCGTGTGGTTAGGCTGTGGAAAAAATAAAGCTATTGTGCAGGGTGGAATTTCTTTTTCTGCCCATTGGGGGAACAAATTCTTCATTGGACGTGTTGGAAGTCCTTACATTGAAGGGGTTCATTAAGCAAGTGTGAAGCTCCATTAGCCCTTAGGCTGTGCTATTGTAGGGCATTGCTGCTCTGCCCAGTGATCTATGCAGAAAGATCTTTTTCCCTTTGCAGGACACCTGACTTGTCCTTTTATTCTGGCCAGCCCTGAAGAATTATGTATGCCTTTTAACATCTGTCACTATGAAGGGTTTTTATTTGTACGGGAGAAGGCTGTGTACTGTGTCCAATTTCATATTTACCTGTCAGTATACGTTCACATTTGCATCATGTACTTAGCTTGTTTCAGTGAGGATCTTAGGCTAACACATGTATTTACATCACTTTATTAAGCTATACAATGTTCTTCAGACTAAGGCAGACAGCACCATTTCTGTTTTACATAGCAATAAATGATGGTACCTGAAATAGACAATGGTTAGGAAAGAGTCACTCCTAGAACCATAAAAAATACTGAAGTTTAAGTACCATGGAACAATTTACCACATAGCCATAACCTGTCGATTGTGATGGTATTATGGATTATGTGTCATTAACTTGTTTTTGTTCAGGTTTTCATGCTATCTAGGGCATATTCTGTTATCGATCTTTAGAAATCGTCATTTTTGGTTGATTCTTTTGTTTGGCACACTGCCACCTAGCTGCACTCTTTCCTCAACAGTTCTGTAGTTAAGCTAGAAGCAAGATCAAACATTTGACAGGTGAGGTTTACTTGGATTCACCTGAAATATTCTTCAGTAATGAAATTGCTGATGGGAAGAAGGGACAAAACTAGAAGAACCATATTACTATTGTTACAATTCATACAGTGAGAGTTGACTCAGTGTAATTTTGATGCAAGTTGTGATGTGCTGATGTTAACATTATTTTCTCTCTGAAAGATTTTGATAATAAAGAATGCAACAAGCTTAGCCAGGCACATTGCAGTAGGTAGGCATTTGGGAAAAGAAATGAGGCAAAAATGTAAATACAGAGGATGCAAATTTGCTGAATTTTTGTTTGGAGGGAATGAAAGCTGACCGTTACAGTAATTCTCTGTATAGGAAATAAAATCCATGTGTTAGAGCGAAGATGTGGAAATAAGCTATATAAAGAAAATCTATTACTGTGAGTTGAGGTGGATGTGACATCATTTAGGGAATTACAGCCAGTCTGCAAAAGCACTAAGTGGATATTTCACCAACGTAGGAACTATGTGCTTTAAATAATACTTGAAATGATGCTTTTTAACTGTAAAGTTAACTGCTCGGTTACCTTATCTTTATGTCTGTATCTCACATAAAGCCAAAAGAAGAAAGAGAACGTGTAAGCTGTGTGCAAAGGTCCATGAAGAATTGTGAGGCAGTAGAAGAGCTATAATACCTTTTATTAGTGCAACTAAGATTTGAAAACAGATAGCATCTCTCTTTTTGGCCCATCAGTCTTTTTTTCTCAAACTGTATCTAACTGTCGATACAAATCTTGTCTTTCTCTAGCCCTAGAGAGTCATGCACGGCTATGATACAGTTTCTTAAGAACCCTGAGGCGTAGCAGTATGGCAGCAAGACAGGTCAAATTGCCTTTATTCTTCCTCTAGCCAGGTATTTATATGGTGTTCTTAACTGTGCTTTCTGATAGTAAGTCATTGCAGCAGGTCTCTGAATGAGATGATCTGTCATGTTTTTACATGCCTTTGTCAGTTTTTACATGCACAGAAAAAGTAATAGGTTTGAACCCAAATGGCAAGTGGACTCAAACCTTGCTCAGAAAAGACTGAAAAAAGCTTCTGACTTTTGGAAGGGCGTGTTGTGATGGATGAATCACTTTGTTTCCCGAATTGCACGATTTTTGAACTCTACTCTCTCATCCTGCCCAAGTAATCAATAGCCAGTTGTTCAGTGTAAGAGCAGGTGTCAGAGCCAAACGTTAAAATAATTTGCATTATAGCACAGTAGTGAGTCCAGAAAGTGCTGCATTCTGTGGTGCTTGTCAGTGGGACTTTGAGGAAGCTCCGCAAAATATTGCTCACTTAATGCAACAAAAGTTCAGCATTTCCATGGAAAGTCAATACCTCCACATCTGCAAGGAAGTTAACTCCAGTTCATAAGGGGTTGCACTGTTTTTTTCCTTAACACTTTTAAAACATAAAACCTTTGAATATGTGAGTGTGTGGAGATGTATGATGTATTTCTGTGTCCTGTACGTGCTGTGGTGATCTGCATTTTTTTCTGGGTAAAAGACAAGAGTTGATACATACCATGTGCATGCATAGAGTCATTTCTTAATTTAGCAGCTCATACAGAAATTCTGTCCAACTCTTTTCATCCTTCCTTCTCTCACTGTGTCTGTGTGGCAAACACCCTGGGGTTCCTGTGGTTTTTGAAGTGTATTTGCATGATACGGTATAATGAGCGATTATATTGTTTTGTAGTTGTTTGAAGGAGGTCACAATAATGGATTTTTTCTTCTTCTTCTTCTTCTTTTTTTTTTTTTTGTGGTATTTTTAATAGTTTTAGACATTTTGGGATCAGCCGCCATACAAAAGGAAGAGATGTATCTAAGAAACACCTAATTGTGACAAATTATCGGGAGACTTTAGATGTGGTCTAATATCTTGTTTTCCTGTAAATCCCACTCTAGAAGAGGGAGTTCTGAATTTTTATTTTTGTCTCTGTGTATTTGGCTTCTGAGCACAGAAAAAGCAGATTTGTTTGCAGAGAGGGAGATCAAGAATTTTTTGGTAGTGTGTCAGTCCAAAATATTTCAGACGTGTCTTATCATTGTAATAGCAGTGCTTTTCCTATTCTTGACCTGTTCTTTAGAACAATCAGACAGGAAATACCTTGCAGGACTTTATTTTTTAAGAAGTTTTTGAAAACTGTTTGCAAATTGTCCAGTGCAAAAGTAAACAACAAAGCTTTTTAGTACATAGTTAATCGGAGCAGATGTTGAAGTATCCATATCTCTGTGGCTCACGTGCTTCATCCTCACTTTGATAAGTTTATCACCATTAGGACAAACCCACAGGATGCATTTACTCACCTCTTGACTCTTCCAAGTTGATGAGTCCCATCCGCAGTAATGCAAAATGACCCAAGGGAGGGAAGGAGTAAGATGCAGGCCGAATACCCTAACACATGCACAAAACCTCCACTAGAGCCTGCCATTGTTGTAGGAAATGTGGAGTGTTGACATGGACGTGCAAGAAGTGCTATTTCTTCTGCATGGCTGGCAGTCGTGCAGTGCCCCTGCTGCAGGTGGAGGAAGGGGTCTGGCCCAGAAATGGGATGGTGCAGCCGGCAGGAAAGGAAAATGGGATTGTGTGCTTGCAGCTGCTGAGGAGTTGAAGATAGAAGAAGCCTTATGTTGGAAGAGCCCTTGTCTTTGAAAGAAGAGCACTGGGACATTCAGAACTAACAGGAAGTTTGGAGCAGAGGGAATACAGAGAGGTCTTTACAGTGAGAGGGAGGGAAAGTGTCCCACAAAGATCTTGCAAGGGAAAGAGGCAAGAAGTCTTGGAAGCTGCACTAAACTCAGCCAGCTGAAATTATGAAATACACAACTGTCAAGTTTCTGTGCCCTTTCATCCACAAACAGTACCCCTGATAGTGTTAATAGTCTTTTAATTGCTATGTATTTGCATTAAATATGAGAAAAAAAAAAGAACATTTGAAAGATGGAGATATGTTTCTGGACTGAATGTCAGAATGAGGGCCTTACATAACATTAACACGTTTGTAACATGCATTGGGTTGCTCTTCTTCCGTTCCTTGGCAAGGCTGGTTAGCTGACTTTAGGGTAGGCACGGCTATTTTGGGCTGTGCTTCCCTTTGAGGCAATCGACTTACTTGAAAGAGTTTTCTATTTTTAAAACCTGCCTTAATGGAGTGTCAGCATAGACCTGTGATATGTAAAGTCTTTACAAAAGTGGGGAATAGGATGTTAAATCATTGAGCTTCCTCCATCATTGGTGAAACCAAAGGGTTTCCATGAAGGCACTTGCTGGCCCCAGCTCTAAGCTGAGAGAACTCTGTCAATGTCCATTGATCATGCAGGGAACCTTAGAGGCTCTTACAAGGCTAACAAAGATGCCCGTGCTGGATAATACTCAAAGTGCTGTCATTAGCACTGAAACGTCCGAACACATGGTTGCTGCAGCACTTTCATTTAAAAGCATCTGAAAGAAGTTCAAATTTATAGTCCATAGACCTGGTTCAGATCGCACTTAAAACCTTGGAAATCCAGAGTAAAATTCATTTTGTTGCAGTAGCTGAAAGGGCAAGATGCTCAGCAATACAGCATTAGTATGGTTTCAAGGAAGCCAGTGTGTTTATTTCTGTTAGTAACCAAGGCCTCTAAGGGTTTGGCTACTTTTCTTTAGTAATTAATGGAGATAGTAAGAGATGAGGAGAGAGTGTTCATACCACCCAAATTTAATCTCCCAGGCATCTCTCTGAAGCTGATTAAGAGTAATAGACTCCTCCAGAAGGTGGTTCAAAGCACCTATATTAATTATTTTATGTATCTGTGGATAAGTAAATCAAGATTGCTAAGCAAAAGTAACCTTGCATTGATTATGATTAGAGTTAATGTTACAGTAAAGCAGAGCCCTGAGTAGTTATGTGCAGGAAAGAGGAAACTTTGACAAACAACGGCTAATACAAAAAGCCCTGGCTTAGCATTCTGATTAAGAACATTTTTTTGGTCTGCATTTGGCTCAATATATGGGCCCCTGAGACAGGTGAAATAGAGGGTTGAAAGTAAATCAGTACTAATGATTTTGGTCTAATGCAGCTTGGAGTCTGTTAGAAGTAGCAGTGGTATAGAAAGCAGCATTTGGTCAAGTTTAATTTTTCTTTGAAATATTTCTGTGAACTATGGTAAAAACAGATGGAATCAAAAATACACTAAGTAGAAAAAATGACAAAAGAGAACAGACTGCATTGTACTGAAAAGTAATTACTTCAGGTTTGACCACTTGGAATGTGTTTCAAAAGCAACAAGTCAAAAACATTTCATTTATACTTTTTCATTTCAATTATAGGTTTTCCTTTTCAGGGAACACATCTTCATCTGTAGAACAAATATACACTTAATGCACTTTATATTGAGAACAATAATGATTGATGCTTAATTTTAGAAAATGTTATTATGGAAAGATGTCATGAGCATCATGTCTGTTGACTGATGATTTTAGGGAGTATTTCTTTGAACATGGGAACTTAATATGGTATGAATGGTTTGGGAAGAGAGGAGAGCTTCATGAGGGATGCTGTGTTGCTCACAGGTGGCCATAATGAATTCAGCTGTCCTCTTTTGCTTCAGATTTTGTCCTCTCAACAACTTGCAGCTTGACCCATTTACTTGTAACAGAGAGCAAAATCTACCTCTTCCATACAGTGCCAGAGTTGTCAGATTATGCATTGTGCTATGTTATGTATATATACATTAGCATTGTATGCAACATTTGTTAGGGCAGGAGCATGCTATTCACTAATTAATTGAAGTCAGATCAGATACTACTCTTTAGCCGTGCTTATTTGTACCCAGAAATCTTCAGAAGGGGGTGTTTCTGTTTATTTACATTTTCAAAACGTACCTGCAAATTTTTGAGGCACTAGTTATTTCTTGCTGTCCTAACCTTGGACAACTTAATTACTAACTGAGAACAACTTAAAAACAAATTGAAAAATTAGACTAAGGAAGCTATTTTGAAATCCTAGATTCAGATTTACTTTGTTGATTAAAAAAGATTATGGTATATTTTACTTCAGAGCTTTAGTGTTTTGATTTTTTTTCCAGTTTTACAGGTGCCCAGCAGTATAACTGCAAAGTTTTTTCCACAACATTTTTTCCAAGCAGCAAAAAATCTTGCTTTATGTTTCTTGGGAATACACATCTGAAAGAAACCATCAAATTCAGCATTAAGTTAATTTTAGCATTAAATTATTTTGAGGTGTAGAAGTTTGGAGTAATCTGATAAGAATAATTTATTTCAACTCATTATTTCTGTGAGTTGACAGATGCAAGAAAATGTATTATCAGGTACATAGATGTTTCTCAAATGCAGTTTATTAATTACTGTCGTTCATCCAAATAATAGAGGCTTTTGTGGTAGTTCCTTTGCCTTTAGTATGCAAGGCTATTCTTTCCATTTCTATCTCAGCACCTTGACACAGTAAGAACTAGCAAGTCTAGAATTATCTTCAGGTGAATTGCAACTTTTCGGGGAAATTTCTGTAAAAAATTACCTATAATGCATGAAAAACATGGTATCTTTTATTAATGCTTTCACAGAAAGAGTGATTAACATCAGTTATGACAAAGCTGTTATGAAAAAACATTACAGAAAAACATTAAAACGACAAACTACTCTCTAGAAAAGTCACAGGTAAGCATTATAAATGAATTTCTTTTATGTTACAAAACTTCTTTGAGACTGTTTATATGGACAAAGTAAGTATATATTTGTTTGCGATGCTGAAGTCGAAAGAAGTTAGTGAAGTGAAAAAGATAAAGCAGTTGAGGAAGACATTATTTTGACTTTTGAAAAAGTAGTGACAGACGAAAAGGCATATGAGGCCAAGGGATAATTAAAAGATTCCAACCGTATCTATAAGTTGATCTGTGAAGAAGTTGAATGGATTCCCATACATTTGTGTATTCGCAGCGAATAATTTCGTACTGCTTATTACTGGAAGGTGGGGATTTTATTTATTGTTTTGCCAAAAGCACGCACACACAAGAGAGAGATTTCTGCTTGAATTAAAAAGCAACTTGGCTACCATCTCTTACCAACACTTGCATTTTTGTACTGAAGCTGGTGTGCTTAATACTGCCTCTGACACTGCTCTCCATCCTTCCTACTGGTTTCAGTAAGCCCAGACCAAGCTAAAAGCGTGGGCTCCCTCTGCTGGCTGCGGTGGTGCTCCGAGCCCTTCTCAGGATGCTCAGCAGGCGCCCTGCACAAAACGATTGGGAAGAAATGAGCTGCAGCTTATTTTAAACAATTAAAGCAGGAGGTAAAAATGTAATCTAGCCCTTTAAATGCAGCCGCTGCATAAAACTTGCCTTTGAAATGCCCAGACACTCTGAAATAGTAATAGTTTTATGGCAAAACAGCAACCGACAGACCTCAAAAGAGGTTTTTACTTTCTGTGATTTCACACACTAAAAGAGATTGGTGTACGTAAAGAAGCGAGGATGCAGTCCAACTGATTCTAACTTGTGTAAAACTCACCAGAAAACTAATATCCCATCCTTAACTTATTTTTAGCTATTTCTAGACTTGGGGGCATAACTTATTTCAAGAGCCTTTGATTTCTTTTCAAATCCTCAACTGGATAAGGCTCTGAGCAACCTGACCTGAAGCTGGTCCTGCCCTGAGCTGGATGTTGAACCAGATTTCTTCTGTAAACCCTCCCCACTCCCAACATACATTGTTCTGTATTTCTATCCGAGATGTGAGAGGAAGGTTAGAGTTACAACAAAGAGTTTGTATAATATAGCCTTTAACCCAATGTTCATCTTGAAAAGCCCTTCAGTGTAGGAAGTAGTATTCTACCTGCATAAAGAGAGGGGCTTGGATGCACTTTCTGCACAGTAACCCTTTGCTTACCAGCAGGTCTTTGCAAGAGGAGAGGTATAATACAGGTGCAGAGAGACCAGGCTGCAGATTAGTGAGCTGCTCTGTCATTAAGCAAAGTGCCTGCATGTCCTCCGCACCAACTAGCAGCTATTAATAAAGCTGTGGAAAACCACCTACAGTTTGTTTAAGAAGGAATCCTAGACCCTGTGTTTTAGACTGAGGCTTCAGCAAATAGTCTCTGGCATTCCTGTACAATGAGGAAAGGCTGCACAGACTGTGTGACAGTAAGGGAATGTTTTTAACACCCTGTATTGTGACCAACACTTACCACAGAGATGCTTGCCACAACCATTCGCTGCATGGGAGAGAGGGTGGATGAATGTAAACTCTCCATCCTTTCCAAAGTACTGAACAGCAGTACGTAGGTTACATGAAAGTTTACAGTGCCTGAGGGAAGCAAGGAAACATACAATATTCATGAGAGAGAGAGGCTTCTTTAGAAGATGGTTCAGAACAAAAGCCATAATCTGGGTGTTCTTGATTTTCTCCTCCAGTACAGTTTATCTCCTATCAACAACAACGGTAGCCTAACAAGTCTGTTCTTTGAAGGCTAAACGTAACTTTCGTGAATACTTCTCTCCCTTCCCTCACTTGGTGTCCAATGTGATTTTCTTGGTTCTTCAGGCCATGGATGGAAACGGATTTTGGTTCTTATCTGATGAGTTTGGATTATATACGAAAAAGTGGTGAGATCAACTTGCCACAACAGGATCCCTATCACCGTGCCATCAATGTGTCAGATGAAAAGTTTGTTTGGACTCGTGTTGTGATTTCAGTTAAAGGTAACTCTCAAAAGAAGGACTGTGCTTTTTCTACTAATTTTCAGGAAAGCTGCCTTCACAAACACGATGTCAGAATTATTATGAGATATGTTTCAAGGTTACAAAAGGCAATCCTGAAGGAATATTCTGAAATCTTTAAGACATAGGGTGTCCAATTCATTCCCATGTTAGCAGTGATGAACCCAGCTACAATGTAAGTAATAGGAGGAGGAAGGGGTACAAAACATCCTAGTAGCTTTATGATGATAGTTCTCACGACGACACTGTATCCTTAGTTAGTCCTCTGTGGTCAAAATACTCTTCATTCACTAGACGGTTTTTCAGGAAATAGAGAAAAAAACAAAACAGAAGGTACAGAAATAACATGGAGAAGCCTTGTGATTCTTCACAAGTTGTAAAGTTCTAGGGTATTTTTAGAGCTCACTGTATTTATGTGATTGCTTCAGATATTCTCTGTATAAATAGCAGTTATTAGATAGCTGTGCACAATCTACTTGCATTTAGCCCATTAATGGTGTCAGTAGACACCATTTACCAATCTAAATTTTATGCAGGCAAATGAACAGAGAAAACAACCTACTTTGCAAACACCTTTGCATTAGGAATTTCTCTCTCCTTTATACCTCACTTTGAGACACATATTTGGATTTGAAGGATGAGGTTTCAAGACTTGTTTTTTCTGTGACAAAAAAAAAGATCTATTAATTGAGCTAGATGAGGTTATGAAATGGTAGATGGGTCAGCTCACATTGAGCCCAGTGTAGTTTCAGGGATGGATTCCCCTCCACAATTACCTTAAATCCATAGTTGTAAGGGCCAGTCTTTCAGTTCATACTCTTGTTTTGCTGATTTTAATTGTAGTTAGTGGAAATTTTGACTCACAAGGGATATATCACGGTACGGAGTGGGGCTGTTTACATGCCTGTGTATACGTATATTGATATACCAGAGCTTTCTTGGACAGATCTGACACGTCTTTCAGGCCAAATGCAAAGCTGAGCTAGCTCAAGTCATGCCTTCAAGAAGATGAAGAATCAAAGCCACTGCTAAATAGAAATTGCTTTCTGAAACCAAAGAAGGGACGTGGCTTTAGGTGTTAGATTTTTACATGCTTTTTATTTTCTAACACATTTTTAATATACTGGAAAACAGATTATGCAGTTTATATAAATGCCTGGATTTTCAAGAAGTCATGTAAAAATATGAATACGATTACCCTACTCTCAGTGCTATCTGAGTTTTAGTGTATTTGATCCCATCAGAAAATGCAAAAAAAAATAAATTCTTCCATATGCTGCCTAAAAATCCTGGGAGAAGCATGCACTGTTCATTAAAATACAGTGTATATTCTATGATTTTTTTTAACCTCATTCTATATTCAGTGTATCTGCTTTTATACGAGCATAAATTCTTTTTTTAATATTTTCTTCCACACATTAGGTTTGTCTGCTGTAATAATGACATAGGAGAATGTTTGCTGAAATGTGCTGTATCCGAGTCTGTAGCTTGGGCCTTTGCAGTCATCAGGTAGGTGTTCCAATTTATGAATAATAGGTTTTCTGGAAGCAAGTGCGTGAACCACTACCACCGGCTTGCCTCAGCAACTTCAAAGGGAAACTTTTTTATTTTCAGAAGAGACAGAAAGATCACATTTGGAGGTTGAAAGGGTGCACTGCACCTTTTAGCCAAGACAAGGAGAATCAGCCAGGGTCTGAGAGATTTCTTTGCCAAATTTTTTAAATAGGAATACAAAGAAAATGCTCTTTAAATTGTAAGTAGTATGGATAAAGTTACTTATAGGCAAAGTGGCTTTATTATTGCTTCCAGATGTGAATTCTGAAACACAGAAAGGGCAGTTAGCATTTGGGTCCATTAAAAAGAATATAATTCAGGACTCATTCAGCCTTATAGACTCTCTCTTGGATGAGAAAGAGAAGACAGGAATGAGAACCCAGCTCAGTTGAACGCACTCGCTGTGGATGGAGCCATTACATGGAGCTTGGGCAGGATGTGTTACTTGAAAAGCAGCATCTGGACACATACACACACCAGCACAAATAATTGACAGTTTCGTTCCATGGCCAAAAAGAAATTGGAAAAATATTCTCTCCATCTGACTGTTTCTTTTATTCTTGCAGCATCACAAGTAACATACAGATAGCCATTTCCAAAGTAGGTAAATTGGGATACGGCTTCCCATTTCCCCCTGAAACCCAGAGGCTATACCTCACCTTGTAGGCAACTCTGAGGGTAATCACTGTCAATAAAGTGAAGGCACACACTAAAAATGGTACATTTTTGCTTCTCTTGTCTGCTCCCATTGTGTGCTGAGCTTTGCCAGCTCACGGTGCTGACTCTGTAGGGATGAGGGTAGTCTGATGATGATGGCGCCCATGTAATCCAGAGGACCACAGGACCACAGGACTCATGGCCTATAGAGGTTCGGGCTCCTTCAGGGCTTATGAAGGCTCTCAAGCTAAAGAACCCTGATGCATACAATCAAACAAAGGGAAGCCAGTGCAAGCCCAAATCCAAAGCGATGCACCACTAGGCAGGCCCTAGTGAGCAGCCTGCAGCCTGTCCTTCAACAGTTGTGTGTGGGCAGCAGGCAGACAGGAGCTGGACACATGATGTTTACAGCTCTTTGAAAGGTGGCAGAGCTCCTGCCAGTATGTTTTAGCTACTTTCCTCATTCTGGAGAGCCAGAAAATATAGTGAGAGTAATTTGGCTTATTGACAGTCTTGCACAATAGCGTTGTTAGTGGAGCTCCAGCTGCAGAGCTTCTTTTACCAGTGATGCTGATGAGTATAAACTTGAGAAAACCTATCTCAAGTTGTGCATTTCAGGCCTAGTTTGGAGGGCTGACATTTACAAAAGGGAAGCCCAAGCGTATTTTAACTTTTAAACCATGGAAAAATAAAAATACTGAAAGGACCATGATTTTACAAAGATGTATTTTAGTACACAACTGCATAGTGAGATAGGTTTTATTCTGTGAATTCCCTGAGGACACTGACTGCTTATATCTTTCTCACTAAGGAGTATATAGGACCCAATTCTTCTGTGACTGTATACTCAGAATGAATGTAGGTTTCCAGGGGGTGCCACATGTGGAACTGATGAACACGAATTGTAGGACCCTTGTAAAATGTCTCTGCTAAAGTGTTCCAGCTTTTAAAGTTTGTCCCTAATTTCTTGCACATAAATTTCTATGAAAGCAGATTTTGTCTGCAAATGGATGCAGCCAAATGTGTAGGCGATGCATATACATTACTTAACCAAAATAAAATTTTCATGAGTAGAATTTATTCTGGCTTTTCTTTATCTTGACAGTATTAGTGTTTTAAAAATACTTAACCAAAAAACACTAACTGCACTTCACACCAGACCCTCAGGAAATGCAATAATACACCACAGAAGAGAACAAAAATCACCAATTAATAATGCATAGTATGTCAGTAGCTATAGCTGATATCTGCTACTGAATTAATAGAACAAGCAACTTTACAAAAAGCATAATAAAAAAGATTCTATCAGCATTGGCTTTGCTGAAATCATTCTTCCTTGGATGACCTTCAGTGTGCGATTTTCACAAAGCACGCCAGAGGTCATGTGGGTGACAATGGTAGTAGGGTGATGGTTGGACCAGATGATCTTGGAGGTCTTTTCCAACCTAAATCAATCTGTGGTTCTATTCTATGATTCTATGAGATATCTGACTCTATGGTTTTGCTGTTTATTTTATGCAACTGTCTACAGAAATCTTTCATTTCTTAATAAAAATGTGGTTCTACTGCTAACATAAATACCAATGAAGTTGGTGGAAAGGTTCACAATGAATTCAATTAGTCTTCACTGGCTCTCAGTCACCCACATATCCATATGTTTTCTCAAAATAAAGCTATGTTTGAGGATGCAATTGTGGCAGTTGCTGGTGCAAAAGTTAGGCTCATAAAATATATGGATATCAGGCTTCACCTTATGAAGTTTGGGCCTACAGTGCAAAGGGATAGGGAAACTCAAAGACAATATTTTCCTGATTTAAAGATGACCATGCATAACTCATTTGTGGCTTTACTTCAATCGACACCCTGCTCTTTTGTTTATAAAGTCATCCAAGAGTCACAACTAGAAAGGGCATATTCTAAGGGGGCCGCAATTCTTTTGACGCCTCTTTAAAATTAAATAATAAATATAAATCACAACTGAGAGAATCTGGTAAACCTGTTGCATAAATACCTATAATGCCACACTCTACTAAGTACCTTCAGATGGAAATAGGCATTTCTGGAATTGAATTTTTCTAAACTAAGCTATTTTGTATTACCAACACAGCTCCCTTCTTCCCCTCCAGAACACCTAAAAAAGTTGATGACTGCTGAAGCTGCATTGAAATGAGGTACCTAATTGACAAAGAAGATGTCAGAAAAGCTCTTTTCCAGCATTACCCACTTCAGGTACTGCCTAAAATTCGTTTGGCATGGCCCTGGCTGCCCTTGAAGTTGCCACCAGCCCCCTGCAGAAGTGCCCGAAGGTTGGTTGAGAGGACCCCCCCTTCTCACTGGACTTCTGCTGGGTTGTGGGAGTGAGGAGCTTCTCCTTGAAATGCCTCTCCCATCCAAAGCCAACCTCCTATTTGCACTCAGTGACCAGATCCTGACCACCTGATTGCTAAAGCAATGTCAACATTACTTTACCTTTTGCCTAACAGCATCCAGCCAGAAAATGAGAAGGAGAAACTCCAGGCTCTCTGCAGGCACAGCCTTTCCCTTCCCCTGGGAGCATGGCAGCTCCTACTGCAGTGCATGCTGAGAAGAGAGTCCTTGCATTAAACCCAGATGTCACTGCTGCTGGAAACACAAGAATCTGCTGTCAAAGGGAAAGCAGAAAGTTCAACTTTGCCACTTACCAAATGAGGGATACCAGGGCTCCTGGATCAGGAAAACACACCCCTCTACCTATTAATGCTAGCTACAAATCTAGCCTTGGAATAACTGCTTTGTCTCATGAAGGCATAAAAAATATTAAATTGTATAAGAGTTGTGCATCCATTGCTCTGGAAAGTGCAGCTACCCTGTAATCAGAAATGTTTGGTAAGGGAAATAATACTTATGCACCATATACTTTAAAATATCCAGTTAATTCAAATGCTGTTTGGATTTAAGAGAATGAGTAAGTTTCAAGGCTGCTTTTATATAGACAAGGTTTCCTTCTACAGAATTCTGTCGTATTGCATGTAAATTAACTTCATTGTTTCATGCAGTTTAGAATGTTTTCTCTTCCTTTCCCATCAAACTTTCAAGATGTTGATGATTCTGTTCATCCCTTGTTTGGGCAATATGTTGAAATTTCAGAATGGTTGAAAGCTTAACGATTGTTTTGACATGAGTTGCTCTTTTTGATCATTTCTAAATACATCATTTCATTAATAAATGCGTATTATTTCAGCTATACTGCCTTACATTTTAAGATTAAAGCTTTGAAAGTAAAACTGATCAAACAGAAAATTAATTAGAAAATCATCTAAATAACTTTTCCGAATACTTTTGAAATATATATATATATATTTTTTAATAAGGAGAAATTCAATGAAGCTGTCTCTTCTCCCCCTCCAAACAATTTCAGTTTAAATCATTGTGTATCTTGTGGTAAAAGTAGATTTCTTAAAATTTTCCATTCAGCTTCATTCCTGATCCTGGAGGAGTAGGGACTCATTATTTCTTTCAAAGTGATGATGGATAGGTAGTCTGCTTTTTCACTTTTAAAGTATTATCTGATTGTTGAAAATATAAACATAATATGTTATATTATGCCTTAGTTATCCAACAGAAGAATGAAACAAAAATATCATTATGTTTTTCCCAGCACTGAGACTGTGCATTCATGTTGTTATTATTACATAGGATTTACACTGGTGATATCACACAAGTATTTTATCGTATGTATCGATATTAGTTTCCAAAGAGGTTGAATTTGGGGTTTCTTTTTAAATGTCACAGGTCTGTAAACACTGTCAGTCTTCAAACAGAAAATTTAAAGGAATTCACTAGGTGAAAAAAAGGCTTGTAATGAGATGAAACATGTTCAGTTTTAGATTTGCAGAGAATGCTTCAAGCATTTTATATTTTTACAAACATTGTTAAAATCCCATCTGGTGTTTGTGAAGTATTTTACTATCTCCTGCTGGGCCAGGCAGACATCGGTTTTCATGTCTGTATGTTTCCAAAACATTAGAAAAAAAAATTGAACGGATCTGGATCAAGTACAGCAAAATGATAGAATACCATATTTCCATTCTTTTGCATTCAGGAACGGAGACAAATGTCCTGGGTTCCAGCAAAGATCCATCAGTTCACATAGCGGAACTTCTTGTGAAAAATGCAAAGGAGTAAATTTCTCTAAGTAGTTAAACATTCACCATCTTGCCTATGATATATTTTTATAAGCAATAAGAACATAACTTCTGTTTCAATTATATACTTCATTCTCAAGGGAATTCATTTGGAAAATAAAAAAGCCAAATGAAAATGTGTTCCATTTTGATAGGCACATTTTCCCATTATACAGTTGACTTTACCTTTTAATTGAGTGTGGAAAAAATGAAAACCAAAGCAGAAATGCAAAGTCCTCCTAATTATATATTCCTATCCATCATGCATACCTATGACCCATTTTCTCTGAAGTCAATGAGAACAGTCTAATTTCTGGTCTTACACTGCATTTACAACCAGTATATTTTTTAATTACTTTAATTCAGTTACTGCAACAATAGGAGAAATGAGAGAGGGTTTGGGAGGGGGGAGGGTTAGTGGGTCTGCATTGGCTATTGTTTGTAGAAGGGAGATAAATATCTAAAGTAACAGAGTAGTGATAGCATAGCTGCTCCTTTCAACTGCATTCTAATGGCTTAAGAAATATATGCATTTCCAATCAAACATGTGTTGCACTGAAGATCCTAAAAAGCCTTTCCTGCATTCACTGATAATTCATAGAGAAAGTAGATGCATTGCCAAAACAAATAAAAAATTCTTAGCAGACCAGAAGCATAAAAATAGTGATTGCTTTTTAAGATGCAGTGGTCATACCATTTTGATTACCAGATGGAATTTTCCTTAGACACTTTTTTGCCTTTTACCTGATAAATGGCTGGCATTCTATCAGAAAAAAACTTCCTGTTGTATGATTTTAACTATGTATTGTGTTATTTTCTTAAAGGATAGACTTCTGATGGGAGTATAATTCAGCTAAATTTTCTTCTCTTTCCCATTTTCCATCATTCGTCCCTCTCCACAAGGTTTGCACACACAAGGTCCATCTTCCTGCCACACACGTTTCATATAACCTTCATGTCTGAGTAACCCAAGGAGTTGTCTGTGTGTGCAGATAGTAGGTGCATCCAACTTTCATAGTCTTGGCTGCACGTTGTCCCTCTCCTTCCAAGCCCTCAGTTCTCTCTCCGTGCTGGTACCATGCCCATTCGTAGAGCTAAAGAACAAAGTCGAGAATGTGAGGTCAACAGACCATCTGATGTATATATGACGACTGTGGGAATTAGATTGTTCTCTGCTTCTCACTTTCTCTGACCGATGTAGAAAAACACCTCCCTTGCTATTTAAAATGGTAGTTGCAAATATTGATCTTCATAAACATTGTTATGGCAATCTTAAATGTCATGATAATCAGCATTCTGGATAAGTGACATTTATTTCTATTTGAGGCACTTTGCTGAGTTGGTATACACGGTTTGGTAACACCTTTATGCATGGCTGCAAATGGGAACTGTTAACTGCCTGGGAAATGAGGCAGAGGAATGGAGAAGCTCAGCTGAGCTGGTTGCTTTCTCCTCCATCAGGCAGATGTGCAGTGCAGGTGTTTGTTCCTTGAAGATCTCAATGGCTGATAAGCTGGAACTGGTGAAGGACATGGATAAGGGTATAATTATAAGAAACTGAGAGGGAATAGGAATTGCTGAAATCTGTAGCAGTGAGGAGACAACTCTCTCTTCCAGCCCCTTTACCCTTTTTGGGGGGATATGGTGGTCAGTAGTGGGCTGGTGACCAGCTGTGGAGGTGTGTGTGTGGGGAGGGGAGGAGTGATGGGAGAAAGGAGGCCAACTGTAGCTCTCCGGCAGGTGGGAATGATTACAGAAAGAATGACGACCTGTACTGTACAAGTTATTGATGGTAGTTCCCAGAGGAGTTGAGTTAATAAAGCTGCAGCCAAAATAAACCACATCCCTTGCATCTTGTCTTTCTTCCTGCATGTCCGGAACAACGCAATGAGAGTCTGTTGCCTCCCCTTCTCCCCATGCCTCCCCCAACATGCTGAGGTTTTCTTCTCCTCTGTTCTACACAGCTGTGTCACGGAAGCATTGAACTTTTGTTTTCTGGTAATAGTACAAAAATATGAATGTTGAGTAGAACCTGATTCTGCTTTTCTAAAACGAGGCATACACTCAAGGTGAGACTAGGAGTGGAAAATAAATGAGCAGAAATAGTACCTGCTTCATGTAACCGGACATTGCCTTTACCATCTGCTGCTAGGTCTATGTTAAGCTGCATTTCTCTAGGCTGCAAAGAAACTAATGTGTTTGCACAAGAGGATCCTTGAGGGGAGCTAACACCCAGCAGTCAGGTGATGGTCTTCTGAAGTGATTATTCTTTTTAATAGTATGGACTTGTAGAAAAGGGGTTGTTCTGAACAGAAATGGTTGCAGAGTGGAAATCATCTAAGGGTTGAATTTGCAGAATCCAAATTCCAGACTTCTCAGCAGTTCCTGTTGATCTAGAGCTGTTTTATTTTATGATGTCTTTCTGGTAAAAGTATGTATTTATATTGCCCATTTTATAGACAGAGTCACCTTCTAGGTATTTTCCACAACAAACAACACATGGCAACCCTGATCCTCCATTGTATTCTTCCATTTGCTCTTACAGCTCAAGTCTTAATTTTCGTGATTTTTCATCACTGATGCTAAATGGCATTCTTCGGTGTGACTTGTTTTCCCAGCCCTGTCAGTATGGAAGAACATTTTAACCAGTGGAAACAGAATGACTGGCTTCAGCAACATGTTTATTATTTAATAGCTTTGGCTTGCTATTTCCTTGAAATGATTGGTCTTGTCTGCCTGGTTTGTCTGCCTCCAAGTCTATCACAGGAGCTGTGTGTGCCAGAGTACTGTTTTGTGTTGACATCAAACCCTGATGCTGTTGCCCTCGATATGATGCTTTGCAGAATTACTTGTACAGTCCATCGAGGAACTGGTCCATTACCGAAGTATTGAAGTTCTTCCTGAGTATTTAAAGGTAGAAATATCTATAACAAAATAAGCTTCTCTTTTTTCCTTTTTCTTTGTTCAGGTTGTAGGAAAAATATCTTGTTTAGATTAGAGCTTGCCTGAATGGACAATTGTGTACCTAAATGTGACTGAGTGTGGGAGAACTCTGTATTTGTATTGAAAACTCAGAGCAAAAGGTTTATTTCTGAAAGTGGTGACATTTCTGTTAGTTCTCCTGTGAGTCCTACAACCAAGGTCACTTAAAAGAATCTTCTTTTAAACCCAGGAGACAAGGAATTGAAAATTTAGAGTGATAGACATGGGCTGCATGGCTGTTTACTAGCAAGTCAGACATTTTGTGTGCAGTAGTTTGTTGCTATTTTTTATCTGCTGTTATTGTAAAATCATTACATCTTCCTGTAACTGTACTTCCCAGTCTTTTAAAAGCTGAGCTCACTTTCAAAATGAAATCAATCAAGCCCATTGCCTTTCCATTAGCTTTTAAGGTTAAACACCTGAGCATATATATTCTACTTTATCCTTATTACATGCTGCTTTTACTGCTTTCTCCCAGAAGCACTGGGGTAAGGATTCCTACTAATGTACTTTTTCTACATGCATCAGTAGTGAAAAAGTGAGCAGCACTGACATTAGCAGCCCTCTTAACCCATGGCTTTGGTGCAGGTCTCAGAGCTATGATTGCAGCATACGTACCCTTCTGAACAAATTGCTCAATTTTTTGCAAGCACCTTTCACAAGTGTAATACTTTCAATTTTTAATAATGGAAGCTCAGCCTCTGTAAGAGAGTTACCCACTAAACTTAGTCCATATCCACCTTTTCATATATCACAAGGAATGTTCTACATATTGGGAAATGTTATTTTACAATTAACAGCTCAACAGTAGGCGAGTGGAAAACTCTTTTCACACATATGGACTAGACCTTTTATAAAGATAAAATATTTTGTAGGCTGTAGAAATTTTGCAGTCATGGTGATGATCTTAGATTAAGTTAAAATGAAGGTATTTGCTTCTGTTGATTGAATTCCAACATTAATTTAGACCTAATCATACTTAGATCTAATCATCTTGATCTCTGTTTCCCAATGAAGGGTGGAAAATTTCCTTAAAATCCCTTTTGTTACCGTGGATTTTATTTGGTTTACAAACATAAGAATCTAACCCTATAATTTTTTCAGGTGTTCACTCATGTGAAAGACTTTAGTGAGTGATAAGCTGTGGGCATTTCATCTTCTGCAGGTTATGACTGTAATACTAAAAGTTCAGATACCAAATGTTTTGAATTCACTGAGATGCCTCTTTTCCTGATGGCTGCTGATGCTCACTATGTAGAAAGTTTAGCTAGTGGATTCAATACTTGAGGATAAGCAAGTAGGCAAGATGTGGATCCTTGCCACCCTGCCCCAACCTCCAAATTTTCTCAGGAAAGAATGAAAAAGTATTGTGGGGATGCATGTTGATGAAGGGTCTGGTGCTGTCTGCACATGGCAAGATCTGCCCCAGCATTAATAACCATGGTAAACACCAGCATTCATTTCATCAATTGTTTTTAAGCAACTGGGTCAATGATATTTTTGACAATGTGAATGGTTAACATTTAAATTGCTTTCACAAAAGTGGTTAACACATTGTACCACTAATTATGTGATTACAGGGGATCTATTTATCAATTTACTTTTACAGGAACTATTTATTTTGGACTTAACCTTTGAGTTTTGCTATAGTTTGAAACAGAACCTCTCACAGAAGGAAGCTGTTAGTGGTGGCTAGTTTATAGGGCTTAGGGCCCAACAAAAATACCTCAGAATCATCCAAGGCCAGACAAGAGGTTTTATGAAAGTCTCCCAATTCCAAGCATGAAATATGAGTTAAGTTTCAGTTAGAAAGCCACCAGATTTTTCATTCCTACATATTCATCTTTCTAAAAACTTGTGTTTTGACTTGTGCAAGCACAGATAACTGGTGACACATAGGACAGGCAACTTTTTGCCATATCTACCTTACTTCATTTGGCATTTTGCTGAGCTACCTTAGTTCCCTCTTCATATGGCAACCTGACACTTTGTTTTTTAGAAACTTTAAGGAATAAAGACAGTCAACTTTGCTCATGCTCTCTGGCATGTATTGGTTTTTAGTGAAAAGATTTTGCTAGGGAGAGGGGCAAATCTGGGTAAGGCAAGTGGACTCAGAAGTGAACACTGCAGTCTTCATATCTTGAAGATCAAGTGTGCTTTTGCATGGAGCCCCTGAGAGAACGGTGATTCTCTTTAGTCTTCAGACTCGGTTGTAAGGCATATGTTGTCTGTTCTCTTTTGAATAAACAAAGCATAGGTTCATGATGGCCGGTGGAAATCTCAAATGTAATGTTTTCATTCTTTGCCACTCTTAGGGCTCAGAAACTCCCAACAAAGTGTTCTTGGGTTTTGGGTTTCTTTGGTATGATTTTGTTGAGGTCTCATTACTGCTTTTTAAAGTAAAGTAGAAGTTGGTAGTTTGTAACATATCTTTTTCTGTGCATGTTAATTAGATTTTGCAAAACTAATTAATCTAATCTCAAACACCACAAGATCCCTGCTTTTTAGCACATACTAATCTGAGATTTGGGGAAGCGGGAATGCAATGGAAAGAAAGGGCAGTTGTTATAAAAATACACAAGGACTTTCTTCTGATGGATGTTGACCTAGAAGCTGTGTACACATATTTCTTTTGTTACAAGAAATGTTCTAAAAGGTGACTACAATAGTTCTATATTTTCTTGGGTGAAACTTCAACTAACAATTATATTATTACTGTTGAAAATTATATGCATATATATTAAAATGGAAAAAAATGTTGTGTCCAGTAACTTGCAAATACTGTTCTTGCTTCTAAAACATCTTATAAATCTCTCCCTTCTTTCAAAACAGAGGACCTACAGTTAGTATGTCAAGTGCATTAAAACATGAAACGGCTATTGTTGACTTTTTTGTTTGCTCTCAGATGCTAAACCGTTTAGAAAACATGAAAGTAGCCAATTTTGAGTTTAAGAGCTTACAGTTCAGATACATTTGATAAAACTCTTGGCCATAGAAGATTAAAAAAAAAAAAAAAAAAGATGTTGCCTGTTGGTAAGTTTTCAATGAATAATTTCAGGACGTAAAATGGAACTGATAAGGCAATAGCTATCTGAGACATAGAAGAGACTATGGGTAGATAGATCGCTTGTTTTTAGTGACTCATGCTGAGAGGAGCATGTCTGATGTTTACACCATTCACCATCCATTCATTTCTATCCCTAAATTAAAATTGACTTAAGTGTGGAGGTCAGTCTCTCAAAAGGATTCCTCAGATGGAAATCCATATAACCTTATTCCAGGGAAGTCAGTTCCGATGCAGCTTTTCCACAGCTTGCAGAGGGGCGATCTAGAGAGAAGGAAACCTGATGACGGGCAATCCTTTTGATGGAAGAACTGCTCAACGTGCAACACGGATGGCAGAGCAGCTGCTGTTGAGAGTTGTGCCGTGCCTCATGGTCTGGCCAGCTGTGTTGACAGCAGCTGAGGGAATTGGATTCCCAGGCCCACAGCAGCATCATGCGGAGTGCCTCTTTTCTTCATTTTGAGGGGAGAACAGGAAGAGTTAATTTTAGCCTAACATGCAAAACTTTTCTTTTTGTGCAGCACGTGAAGCATGAACTCAGTGGGAGGTCCATGAAACAGAGCCTGATTCTGCCCCATTAGCATTCTGGTCATATTTTAGGACAACATCAGCAGCCTTAGACCTCTTAGAATTGTTGTTTTGCTCTCATCTAAATCTGCCCCACAGCTGAGTTTTGTGTAGAGAGGGGGTGATGTCCCAATGCCAAGGCATGGGTATTTTAATTTCCCAGCTGTGAATTTTCTGTTTAATCATTCTTTCTCCCTCTCCCCACTCCGATAGTTTTGACAAACCAAAGAGGAAAATTAAAGTTAATAAATTCAGTTCAAGGTTTACTTCTACCAAGCCATTCCCTAGCCTGTGTTCACCTCTACTATTTTCTTTTTTTAAAAAATAAATACTATTACTAGTAACTTGCAGACCTGTGCTTTTCATGTCTGCTCATGAACAAAGTCACGGGAAGCTTCAATGACCTCCCCTTGCTTCCTCTGTGGGGAGAGCAGAAGAGCAGTGTGTGTTGTTTCCATTATCACAAGCTGAACCAGGCTATGGTGCCACCACAGGAGCCCGGCTGCCTGCCCATATGAGTTGAGTATCTGGCAGAGCTGGGGTCCATAAGCAGGTAAGGGCATTCTTTGAAGAAACTCTTGCAGTGGAAGGAAGCCACTTGGCCTCAATGTAGGTGACCCCTACTGCGGGTTCTTTTAAAATGAATTACTCCTCAGTTCTGTAGTGATGATCATTTTCAATTTTTTCTTTTCGGTTTATCAATACTGCAGGAAAGATATCACATTCACTAAATGGATTGACTGACTTAAGAAAATGAGATTACTTCTTGTTGTTGTGATTAGGACATATGAAACATTGCTGTATGACAGTAACAGCTTATTTTGTTTAATTCTTTCTGCAGCCAGCTTGAACAAAGTTTTCAAGTTCCTTAGATAGTTATTTTTTTCTTTCATGCAAAACTACTGATGCAACCCGGATTGCACTAAGCAAAAAAAATAAAATATTCAGAACTGCTTTGGTTTTATGCCCTCTAGAACCACAATTATGTCTTTAAACTAGAAACTGATTTTGAAACAAACAACAGGTTTTAATAATTCTCAGTGTTCCTGTCAGGTTGCTGTTCTGTGTAGGGAGTGTTGTTACTAATTTGCACCTCTTGGTTCAAGACAAAAGTGCCTTAAATGTGGATCAGAAATGGATCTGGCTGCAACGGCTGGCTTTGCACATTCGCAAAGTTTGGGAGCATTTAGATCTTGGAACTTGATTTTGGTCAGACTTGTTCTTTGACATCCTCGGATGAAAGGCAGCCTGTAAATGTGAAGGGCAAATTCTTCTGCCTCGGTTACACCATTGTTACCGAATTAATGCCAATGTGGTTGCATGCTGTAACAGGGTGGAAAATTTGGCCCAGGGTGTTTATTAGCACTATTATAAAGAAAAGAAACCTATTGAAGAGGAGAAACACAGAACTGTAAATGGTCAGGCAGCAGGCCGCTTGCTAACTTTACTTGCCAAACTGATGATTTACGTCAACATTAATGTTTTATACAACAAAGCCAAATAAATTCACTGTATAAAAAGTTTTATTACTGCAGCCCTGCCTCCTCTGCCCTTCGCCTTTTCCAACAGATTGCAGGGCACATATAAAGTGCTGAATGAACTGAAGTTATTTAGGTATCTGTGTTCAGTATCCCTCCAGGCTTATTTACTACATAAAGAGCAAAGAAAAACAGCTAAATATTTTAAGAGGATAGAGCAGTTTTATTTGTGAAATAGCTAGGGGCTTTAATGTATACGTACAGGTCTGCACTACACATTTCTAATAGTAAACAATGCAAGTGAAAAATAAAAGGGTTTAATGCATTAGTTATGGATTGGCAATGGACAGATATGTGGTGCTTATTCTCTGTCTGGCATGGCATGGAAACAGCATTGGGTCCCTACTAAAACAAAGAAGCGGAAAGTCAAACAACAGTCATGTCAAATTAAACCTCTTTTTGTTTAATTTTTCAAAGTGATTCATTTAGCAGGTTGGCAGAGAGTCAAACTGATAGCTAACAATAGTTCATTTATTTAATGTTGCTTTCAGTACCCTGTAGCCACTTGACTGTATCAGAACTTATCTTCCGTAATTCTCTTTGAGCTGTGAAGATAGGGCAGGAAACTGGAGTAGGTCAGGTATACATGAAGGCACTGCTCTCATGGTGGGGCAGTTTGTGTTTCACGAACCGTGGAATTGAGAATGGATTTTCAAGAACAGTTAAAGCCTAGTTTTCATCTGAAAAAATTAATAAATCTGGTATCATAACATTCCATGTTTCCTGAGTCTCAACAATAAAAAAATGAAAGAGCTCAGTTTATAGAGAAAAAAAAAATGTGTTGTGTAAACTGCCAGTGCTGCAAATACCTTGTGAGAGCAAGTAATGAAAATGAGATTTTTCCTAACTACATTTTCTCGCCAAAGTTTGTGGAGGGTAAGCTATGCTCTTGGTGATTTGCATGTAATTCTGTTTTCTTCAGTAGGGTTGAAAAAAAGTCTGATTAGAATTAGCAAACAACTCTGCAGTTTGCACACATGGGAGTAAATCTACTCATAACCACTTTTTAGTAATGGTTCTGTTGGGCTTATAGAAATAAAGTTAAGCAAAGGTTATTGTGTCAAGAAAGTCAGTAGATACAAGCCTAATAATCAGAGAGGAAGCAGATCAGTTGAGTAAGAAGATAATATTTACAGTAAGTGTGAGTGTTGATAGCAAAGTTTTTTTTCTGTTCTGTTTAATAGGATTTTGTGTGACTGTTGCATGGTGTTTGATCAAGGAGCTCTGGCATAGGTTGTCCACCAAATGAAAACAAATGTAGTGTATGACTGTTCTTTGGCATTTTAAAGTTGGATATCATACAGAGTAACTGTATGCAAAAACACCACAGTGAGGGGGAAAATATGAGCAGCCCACTCGTGGAAGACATCTATTTAAATTCCATTTATGATTTTTATTTTTTTGTTGTAAAGGACCAGATTTCATAGAATCAGAATAGTGTGGGGTGAAAGGGACCTTAAAGACCAAAAGCATTGGGGCCAGCATGTCAAGAGAGGTGGTTCTCCTCCTCTAATCTGGTCTTGTGAGACCCCACCTAGAGCACTGCTTTCAGTTCTGGGACACCCAGCACAGGAAGGACATGTACGTGTTAGAACGAGTTCAGAGGAGGGCCATGAGGATGATCAGAGGGCTGGAGTACCTCTTCTATGAAGACAGGCTGAGGGAGTTGGGGTTCTTCAGCCTGGAGAAGACAAGGCTCCACTGAGACCTTACAGTGGCCTGCCAGTACCTAAAGGGGCCTGCAGGAAAGCTGGGGAGGGACTTTTTGTCAGGGAGTGCAGTGATAGGACAAAGGACAGGGAGTAATGGCTTTAAGCCAAAAGAGGGTAGGTTTAGATTAGATATAAGGAGGAAATTCTTCACTCAGAGGGTGGTGAGGCACTGGCACAGGCTGCCCTGAGAAGCTGTGAATGCCCCATCCCTGGAAATGTTCAAGGCCAGTCTGGATGGGGCCTTGGTCACCCTGGTCTGGTGGGAGGTGTCCCTGCCTGTGGCAGGGGGTTGGAACTGGGTGGTCTTTGAGGTCCCTTCCCACCCAAACCATTCTGTGATTCTGTGATTACTTTTTTTTCCCTTTAAAAATGTATGTTATATTTCCCCTTTTCTAGTCAGTGGGAACTTCATCGGACTGCTATGATTTCTCAGATATGATGGATAGAGGGTTAGCAACTTCATTCACCAGTTCCCTCGCGACCTTCAGATGCATCTCTTCAGTTCCCATGACTTGATTATCTTCAGGTTCCTTAGATGGTCTTGAACCTGATCTTTTCCTACAGTGGGCAGTTCATTCTCCCAGTCCCTGCCTTTGTTTTCTGCAACTTGGGTGGCGTGGCTAAAGCACTTGTCAGTGAAGACTGAGGCAAAAAAGTTATTGAGTACCACAGCCTTGTCCATATCCCACGTAACCAGGTCTCCTGTTTCTTTCAGGAGAGGGCCCACATTTTCCCTAGTCTTCCTTTTACCACTGGTGTACTTACAGAAGCCTTTATTATTGCCCTTGACATCTCTGGCCAGATTAAATTCTGTCAGAGGTTTAGCTTTTCTAACCTGATCCCTGGCTGCTTGGACAGTTTCTCTGTGTTCATCCAGTTCCCTGTCCTTGCTTCCACCCTCTGTAGGCTTCCTTTCTGTGTATGAGTTTGGCAGGAGCTCCTTGTTCATCCATGCAGGCCTCCTGGCATTTTTGCCTGACTTCCTCTTTGTTGAGAAGCATTACTCCTGAGCTTGGGGAGGTAATCCTTGAATATTTTGATTTCTAGTTTCACTCTTTACATTTCTCATCTAAACTTTTCCATATATTCATGCTCAAAAAATGTAATATGTGACAAATGAAAACATTTTTACATATAGGAGCCAAAGATTATCTGTTAAAGAAACCTTTCTATTATTCATCTGTGGTGAGGACTATATATGCTTGCAAGGGATACATTTTCTCAAAAGCCCAGTAGCTCATTTCCCTCTGTTCCTGTACATCTGCTCCATCTATGCCAAAAGACCTTGTACTTTTTAATTCTAGTTTTGTTCAGGTATTTTACTGAAGGAGGCTATTTTAGAATAATTTTTAAATACTGATTTTCTTAAAGAAACTGTTATCTGTGATTGAATTTATATTTATGAAAATATAATCATTCTGATAGACTTAAAACATAACTTTTTGTAAAATGTGTATAGCTGTCACTAACTAGAAAGATTCTATAAAAAAATGACCAGGGAAAGAGCACTGGCCCATCACCCCTGATTCTCTGGAGCAGTCTTTACATGATACTTGTGCTAAATCCTGTATATTTTCCTCTCTGAATTTCATTTAATGATCATTTTGAATATTTCTTGCATTACTGCATTTTTAATGTGGTGGGGAAAGATTTTCTTTTCTAGCTTCCTGCTAGGTGAGCCAAGTCAGTGGGAATTTTTCGTAAATATGGGTCTCTATCCAGGCAAATCAACAGTGGATTCTGATAAAAAAGAGCACTTCAGTCTACAGTGAAAAGAAACAATCTATCAAGGAAAAAACCATGTTATAGAAGCAATACAATAGCCATGAGAAATATTCTGTTTATATGGCATGTATTTTCTGGTGCTTTTAGAGACATATGATATATAATGGAGAAAAACAGATTCTAAATGCGTAATACTCACCACACGATGGTAAATACATCATGAGTACTTTGGTGAGAGTGCCAGAAAGGTTGCTGGTATTGAGAACATAACCATTATGAAGAGGATCAAAAACTACTTTGCTATAATAGTGGTCCACACAACTAAGGACTTTAAGATATAAAATCATTTATGAAAGGTAAAATCAATACTGAGTCAGTTAGGGTTAACATAACGACAATGAAAAAAAAACCAAACAAACCATAAAACAAGCATAATCTTATTGTTATTTATTAACAGTGTTATTTGTATTGCAACAGTAGTGATGTAGATGTTATATAGATAGATATATAAGTACCATTTTCTCCTAGAATTTAAATCTAAATGCCTATGTACAGAAAAAGCAAAACCACAGGAAGGGAGGTGCCAGGATTTTCATGCCAATGCAAAAATGTCCTACCATGTGTGGTGCTGGGGATGTTGGCATTGGGCTCAGAGGACGTTTTATACTGTTGAAATGTATACTTTGAAAATATAATCCAGAGGGTAAAATCCAGTCATGGAATTGAGTCTTGCCTTTGACATTGAAAGAGCCATGGTTTCACTCAGGTAAGTGGTTCTGTCTAAGTACAAAAAACATATGCCTGGGGAGTATATTAGCCAATAACTGAGAGGCAAGCAGTAAAATTTAAAATTCTAGTTTTTTTTTTTTTTAAAGCCCTTTTAGCTATGCGCATAGACAGCCACAGTGAAGCAGCTGACAAACTACAGGTTAATGATGATTACTCTGCAGCAATTCATCACTGCATTGATGCCGCAAACAGAAGGATAGATACCTAGGAATGAAGATAGAAGCCGCAGAAGTAAAATAAGAAGATGAATGGTAAAGAGGTTAAAGAAACCACAGCTATTAGCACAAAAGAAAAGAATCATTTGCTCTGCTCTATGGCAAGTTGAAAATTTAGGAGAAAACTGAAGTGTAAATGGGAATGAGGTAATGGAAATAACTATAAGAGAAGTGAAATGAAATTAAGGTGATTCTAACAAGGTGTAACAGACTCAACAGTGGCCAACTTCTTTAAGAATTTGCACCAAAATACAAGTCCAATAGCAACTATTTAAAATCAAGCCTATTGAGTTAGTGATTGTTCTAGATTTGAAGACAAGCATCTTGCATGTATTTCTGTAAGGAGAAGAAACCAATGTAAGCAACTGCAGACTTGTGAGTCTGGCTCAGTAGTACGTGTAGCTTTAAAACAGGTTTTGAAGTAAAAGACCACTAAGGCTACAGATAAAAGGGAAGTGGAATATTGGTTTACCAAAGCAAGATGTGCCAAACTAACTTGATCCTGATCTTTTTTTTACCCCCACTTTAAATAGTATGACTTCATTTTCTAGAGAAAGGAAATGAAGGGGATATATTCTGTCTGTCCTTCTACAATGGACTCATGCTGCTGAAAAGAAAATTACGTACTTGCTTGGAGAAAGTAGAGTTTAAGAGTGCAACTGTAAGATGACCAAGGTAAAGGATTTAGGGCAAGATTGAAAAAGCAACCATTGGGCTGAGGGGAAGTTACTTGGGACTGATTCTTAAGAAGCTGTATTAGGAGAAATCTTTTCATTGATCGCCTTAAGAGAAATGGGATTGAAACTTGCTGATAGTACAATATTGGGAAATTTACAAAACTGAGAAGTCTCAGGATATCCAATGAAAAGAGCTACATTACCTTAAGGACTGGGGAACTAGACAGAAGATTCAGCAACACAAACTGCAAACAATTACAACAGGATACAATAGAGAACATGTCAAATCTTGTTATGAGCTGAGAACTCATCAGTGGGAAATAGAGACTATGAGAGGCCTGATTTCTGTCTATCAATACACAAGAGGGCTAGAAACTCTATTCACTGTTTTAAATATCTCTTCTGGGTCTTATTATGTCTTCTTCTGCTGTGCTAAAAATCAATTTGTTATCAAAAATATCTTTTTCCACATGGCTACTGGTGGAATATGATCCAGTCACTCTATTTATTAACTAAACAAATAGAAATTTTGACACCTCTTTCACTACGAAATAATTGTTTCCAGACCACTAGCTGTTATAGCTCCTTTCTGAGTCCCTGCTACCAATATCCGTTTAGAAGTGCAGATAACAGAATGTTTCAGCAATGATCTCATTAATACCCTATTACGAAGTAATTACCACTCTTGATATTGTTATACATCCCTCTATTCAAGGATTATATTCTCTGTCTAGAACCATATTGGAAACAGACGGTAGTTAATAATCATGATTTGAAAAGCTTTCCAGTCACGCTGCATTGTAGAATACTATCTATCCCCCCTCTGAATTTGGTTCACTGTCTTCATTCCTAGGTATCTCTATCCTTGTATTTGGTCATATTAAAAAACTTGGTTATTTACCAAGCAATAGAGATCAGCCTGTATAGGTGGTCTGACCCTACTGCTACATTTTATTCCCTTAATTAGTAAAAGGTTTTCTGCCGGTAGATGTGATAAATAAAATACTTCCTTATATACAGACAGGTTTTTCCTGGCTTTGTTGGAAAATGACCCAACAATTGACAAAGTGATGATTCCTGTTTACAGAGTTATTATTATTATTATTATTATTTTTAATCTAACAGCTAAATAAGAAATTGTTGATATCTTTATGTAACAATTAAAAATATGTACCTATGTCAATGACTATCTTTTGTATATATGTATGGAAGACTTGTCCACAAAATGTGTCTTCATATATTTAATGCATACATAATTAAAAAATCCATGTTAAAGTGTGTAAATCTTCATATAGTTATCCCAGTACAATGAATTAAGATTAAGATAATCTGATCTTGCTTATTAGTAAATGCCTAGTACTACATACGATAAAATTAATCAATAAATTCTTATCCTATAAATACAGTAAATTAATTTTGTATGAATGCAAATCAATATAGAAAGTTACTGTGAACTGATATTAAGACCAAAATAGCAAGAAACAGATGCCATGTAGAAACAGAAATCTTTCCTTCAAAATTAAATCCTGTATACTTAACATGGTTGTAAAAGCTGTTTTACTGTATGGCACTGCAACTTGAAGACATACCAAGCTGCTGCTATCTGAACTCCACTTCTTTATAAAGTGTGGCTGTAGGCTACCTCTATATAGGCAGACACAGTTAAACCACTGGCCAAAACTAATCACAAGTGGAAGTCTCTGGAGACAGACAAAATGGAAAATGAGAGGAAGCCAAAATGTAATTAACAGCATAAAAAGGCAAGCACTGGCTTGTAATATCTTTCTCCACGCTGCCCAGAGTAGCCCAGAAATCTACACACCTTCACTGTTTGTTGCTCCAAAGGGGAATGGAAATGAGCTGAATAAGATAGCAGGGGCAGAGCCATGGAGAGTTTACATGTCTCCTTGCTGGTGGAAGAAAAAAGGCGATTTACTCTGCCCACGTTTGCAGCTGCCCAGCTGCTCATGAGGATACAGAGAAGGAAAAGGGTTAAGGCTGGGACTGTCCTACTGCTCCCTGCAAGTGATGCCATACGTAGCAAAATGCTTGATCTGTGCCTAAAACCAGTGCTTTTCACAGGCAAGCAGCGTCAACTCAAACAAAAGACACCATGGGTTACACAAAAATGGGGGAAATAAAAGGGCATGTGTAGAAAAAAAAGACTGTCATATAGAAATGTAAGGCGTATGCTCTCCACTGGACAAGGAGGCATAGCTAACCCACCAGCTTACTGTCACCCAAGTGCTACGGTTTTGTCTTTGTCTGTGGTTTAACACCTATACATTTCTCTCTAAATACATTGCTTCCTATCACTATGAAAAACAGTGGCAAACTATTTTATTAGAAAAATAAAATATGGTATTTATTTGGACACCAAACTGGAGCTGTAAGACACAGCAAGGGTGAGGTTCTTCACTTGTAGAAATGTAATGCATGACCGAGGGACTCACTGTCTCTTATTCCAAGCAACTGAGTCTCGAAAAACAACACAACCTTCCTGTGCGATTGAAGTGAGACACAACAAAGACTTGACTTCAGAATAACAGGTTTACTGGCATTATACACTGTAAGAGCTGCACATTAGTGAGGCAATTCAAAAGCTGGCTATACTTTTGCATCAGTGCCCAAAAAGTACTTTGGAAATTATTTGCCATGTTAAATATAAAACTACTAAGCAGTTTATTACTGTCAAAGTCATTCAACACAGACATCCTTGAATGTAATGTAAAGCTCCTGAGGGATGTATTTATGGCAAAATACACACGAAATGTTCATTTCTGAGCATCCCTGTAAACCCATCCGCTGTGGGAACGCTTCATGGAACTTTCCACTGTGCGTTACTTTCCTACCCTCTTGGTGATTTCTTTTATGTCGTTACTGCTCAGTGACTGTTAGGTGAGGAAAGTGGATACAATGCAGTTGCTCTAATTAGACTATGGTGATCAGTCAATGGAAATTGCCTTGCTTTTCTTTCTCTGCTTCACTCAGCTTCCTGTTGGAGCTTGTAAGTCTTTTCTGTCAGCCTGTGTTCCATCTTTCCATGCACTTTAAAAGTTGGGGTAGGGATGGGGATTAGTATCACCAAAAAGTTACAAAGTTTCCTTTTTCTTTCTTTTCTTTCTTTTTTATTTTCTTTTTTTCTTCTTCTTTCTTTTCTTTCAGAAATACCACACTTTGCTAAGAAAACACTGGATAGTTTCTTAGTATTTGGCTAAATTCTGCTGTTCTTACTGAGGATAATCTGCACTAATGGTGATAAAATCTCACCCACTCTAAGATCCCTTGGCCAGGAATCACTTCCTCTACAGTAATCCTTAGGAGTGAGTGAGTATTTTGAGTTAGTTGCCATTATGTGATCAAGACTCTACCAGATTAAACTGCTTTTCTGCTCAAAAGAGCTTAAATCTGGCTTTTAAATTATACTTGTAATTTTGCATATGCACTTCTTCTTGTGCCAATTCTTGATACTCTTGATTTTTTTTTCTCCATCTTTCTTATTGAAGCCAAATCCAACTGAACATTTCAGAATAAGCCCTGGTCTTTTCAAACTTTATGTTTATACACACATGAATCACGGTGTATCAAATAGAGCAGCTGGACGTGACACCACAAACCGTGCACATCAGACTGAGGGTCAAACCAGGAGACCCGCTAGGCAGCATTTCTGACAACAAATTTTACGCAACATTTTTCAATAGAGGAACCTGTGCTTATTCAATGTCTTTAAAAACGTAAATGTAAGGGAGAGCTCTAAAAGAGCTATTAAGCTCTTTTTTCTTCAAGTGACTTTTATGCTAAGTCCTGAGAGGATTAAGCGCTTTGGCAAAAGCAACTTCTACTGGCATAACTTTGTAAGTACAATCTGTAAAACAAGAAAACATTTCAAAAAATGGAGTATGGAGCTGATGTGCAATGTTTGTATATTATAAGTGTCAAAGAAAAACCTGTCTAGCTGTATTTAATAGCATAAACACAGAGATGATTCAAAGAGGGATGTCTGCAATTATTATTATTATTATTTTTCTAAATAAGATTCCAGTTTGTAATTCACAAATATGTATGAAGAAAACAATTGTAAGTATTCCTGGAACTAAAAAAAAAGTGCTATTTTTTACTGTATTTCATTTGAAATCTTGAACAAGTCAACTTCAGCTGTTTGCTTTCAGCCAATGACTTCAAATTGTATTAGCAGGCACAGCAGCAAACAATTTTTTCTAGCTGAATTACTTGAGAAGTGAAGAGCACAAGTTTTATAGACAACTTTTTCAAATTCTCATACAATAGGCCTGATGTTGACTTACACTTAAAAATACTGAAAACAAAAGAGATGCTAGATTACTTACTTGATTACCAGTTAAGTAGAAGTTCCAATTTTTCACTTGAGACTACAGAGGAAACAAATAAAAACGATCAAATGATGAAAACATTAAGGAAATTACTGAAATATTCAGGAAAACAGGCAAAAATTATCCAGTAAGTGGATATTATAACTTGTCTTCTTCTCTGATGGTTCCCCAAATGACTGCAAAGAAATTAAGTCTTGTATAGTACTAGCTATTAGCATTTTAAAAGTTAACCAGGGAAGGAAGCCACAGTCTCTGGTGGTCATCCAACATAATTTCACTGCAAAGTGCTTTTTGAGTTGTTAATGTTTCTAATCAAAATTTGTCAAGTGATGCTGTCTTAAGCTTTTGGGAAGAATTCCCTTGTAAAACTTGCAAAACCACTTCATCTGTTATCTTTTACATCTCTCTTCAAAACTTGCACTTGCTGATGTCTGCAAAAAAGTGGACAGATGTTGGAGTGCTGTAAACATAACTGCTTAGCAGACAGAGATTTGTTTCACTTCTTACCACCTTCTGTAATATTTTCTAGCCTTTGGTTATCTCTATCACTTTTGTCATTCTTTTGCAGTAAGCTTTCTGGACGAGAGACTATCTTTCTGCTCAGTGGTCTACAGCCATGGTCCCTGGCTAGGGCTCTGACTTTCTAAGGTAATGCAAGTGAATTAACAATAATCTTTAGGCTTTCTGTACGTTCTCTTCCCTCAGTAAACACCACCCTTTTCACATATGCTAAATTTCTTATTTTTCTTTGCCAGTGATGCTTCAGGTGGTATACTGAAATAATATTTTATTTATTTTTCCCAAAAGATAAGTCAGTGAGATTTGCAAAGCACATAACCAGACTCAACTTCAAACACGTCAACCATATCGCTGTTAGGAACTGTTCCAATATGAAGCTTCAGAGTATAGTTATGTACTATGCTAAGCAGCGGTAACAGACATTTGGTTAAAATCCAGTATGAACTTCAGGACTTTGCTGCCCTGGGGCATTTCTACACTTAAAATCCATTAAAATCCTAGCATGTAAAAATGTGTTGTTACTTCAGGCCCTTTACCCACCAGATCTTCAGCAATAGTCTCTCTGTAGGTATATTTTTCATTGGACATGGTGGATCAAAACAACAGGGAATTTTGGGTAACAAAGGAAAATAAATTTGTTAGGAAAATAACTCAAGACCAAATCACTGTAACTCTCATGTCTGCTTCCAGAGCACAGGAACAAAATACACACAGTTTGCTTACTCTTTTAGAAAATGTATCTGAGAGTGTTGCATGGACAAAGTCTCTGGACTTCAGGAAACTTGAAAAGAATTTGATTTTTTTCAAATATTTTTCAGTGTAGGTCATCTGAGAGAGGAGTGAGGCAAGAGACCATCACACTTCATCTGTTGTTGAAGAATTTTTCTAAGCTACCATTGTGAAGTTTTGTGGGCTTGTGCTCTCACCTCATAGGTGTCACACAAGCAATTAAACAGCCTGGAGCACTCTATACACTTCATAAAATATTTTTTATTTTTCTTCTTTCTTAGCTAAGAACACAGTCCTGGTCCCTAAAGTAGAATAAGGAAAAGCAAATACTTGAAATTATCCATCACATGTTTATAAAACAGTGAGGTGTACTTCCAGTTTCTTTCAACACTTGGAGAAAAAAAAAATTAATCTCATAATAATGAAATCCTGAAGTGTGCCTCACAAGACTGATTAGTCTTCCTGATCATAAACTTCAACACTAAAATTATGTCCTCAGGGAGGTGATGAATGTCCTCATGCAGGGCAAAATCCCAAATATCATTCAGATGTAGTCAGATCTGATTAGCCTAGGTGAACGGTATACTCATTTTATATTTAGATTACAACACTAATAAAAAATGTATGAAAGCAAGAGATTGAGAAGAGGATGCTGCAGGCAAGTTTTTCAGAAGGTAGTTGGAGTGTGCAAAACACAACTGAATCCTCACATATGTTATGTGTCTTTAAAATCAAGCATATGAAAACTTGCCATTAAGAAAAAGAATGCCCTTAAAAGTATGCAAAATATTGAATACTGACTTCGTTTTAGAGAATGGATCAATACTTTTGCAAGCCTGATGAAAGCCTTGCAAGCCTGATGAAAGCCTTGCAAGCCTTTGCAAGTGTTAGTGATCATTATCATTGATAGGAAACGAATAAATATTGAAAAAAGTGTTTGTACAGATTTTAATGTACAGATTTGAATTGACCATGAAGTGCACTAACATAAAGACAGTTCCCAAGGAGCTACAGAACAGCACAGAAAGGGGAATAATCTGGGAGAACCAGAGATGAGGGCTTTTTGTGTATGAGAGAGGCTTCTTTTCCCTATTCCTATTATAATTTGAGGGGATGTAGGATTTTAAAAGATTAGCAAAGGGGAAAGTCTTGGTAAGGTACAATACAGAAAAAAAAATGAATGGAAGTTTAATTGGGAAGTCAGGATCTAAAGATATCTTACACTGCTGACATCAGTAATAAAATTCTATGTTGCTTAATTGTTTTGTAATTATATTTCATTGTGAATCTGGTACCAAGTCACACAATCCTATTTCTTGATGACTTCAAGAGATGTTGTCTTTTCTTCTGGAAGGAAAAGGATGAAGACTTGATTTATTTTGTCCAATACCATTGATATTGCACAAGTTTTGAATGTTGCCAATCATATTCTGCTGTTTTTACTTGTAAAAAATAGGTTCCTTTTTACTATGGTTGACTTTGGCCTATCCTGTTTCTGCAGTATTAGAAAAGGGTGCAAAATGACTAATAGGAAATTGCTGCATAGACACTTTGCAGCATTTTTGTAAGTGTTCATATTTCTCTTTCATCTTATTATTCATCAGCAGCATGTATTATTACATAAGAGTACCTGGAGTTCATCCAAATATACGTTCACATAACGTAGGCTATTGTAGGACAAAGTCTTCTGTAGTCTTAGCATTGAAGAGACGGTATGAATGAAGTATGACTCTGGAATATAAAGATATGGAAACTCTCCTGGGTGCAGGTATAAGGTTAGAGGACATTTTGTTCATCCATGAAACTCTCGTAGAGCAACATTTAGAAAAAGGCTAAGGAGAAAAATGTGGGATTTCTTTACAGTGGGGAAAAGGTGAGGCAGATATCCATTACCAGAGCACAGGTGCTTGGGCCAGAATCTATACAGTAAATGTTCAGTCACTAAAAAGATAACTCTAAGGCTCTGAATCCAGAGATAAGCCCCTTGCTGCAAATTTCATTCTGTCTATGTTTTGTTAGGAGCTTAGACCTGAATTCTGAGAACAATTCAGGAAAGTTCTGAACATTTAGTTCCTTAAAACATGTGGTGTATATAGGAAAGCCCATTCTGTTAGTGGCAATTTCTGTGCTGTGGTAATTGTTGTGGGGAATAAAATGATGTAATGGTGTTGTGAATCAGGCCCATAGTTAACACGTAGTTAGCCTATTAGTGTCTTAAAACAAATTTCACATTTTTTTGTGAACATTTTTCTTGATTTTTAGTTTTATGGATGGCAATCCATAGAAGGCAGCTAAAGGTCATTTTCATTATATTTCACATTTAAGAGCCTGCTCTTGCAGCAATTATTGCAACAGAAATATTGGCAAGTTCACAACAACTGCAGGATTGGGCAATAAGGGAATTAAAAAGATTTGTAAAAATCCAGTGACTAAGTGCCTATTTCACTGCCTGTTGTATCCTGTTATATCTAGAGAATGGAAAAAGGAAATTCCATATTGACTAGATTGAGCTGTACTTGCCATCTCAGTAATGAATCCATCATGCAATTCCTTCAAATGAAACCTCAGTTAAACTGCACAACTGTTTCTTTTTATTTTCACACTGTAAAAATTCAGAGCAGCAAGTGTCCAGGAAAATATATTCATTGGAAAGAAGCTACCAAAGTTCGTTCATTTCGCTGTCATCTGCAGCTTATTTCACACAACCCCCAAAAGCAAGCAGTCAAAAATGGAAACTGTATGGGTGGTTTATTACTCAGCACTGGGCTCCAAGCATGTCTTGATGCAATTGTCTTCCTGATATAAAACAGACTGATAATTTGTTTCCCAATTCCATAATTATCTGAATTCATCAAATGACAGAAAATATTAAAACATTTCAGATTGCGCATAACCGCCCACAGCCCCTGTATTTAAATTCTGGGTCTTGGTCCCCTTTTCCTGGTAATTGATATAGTCATTTAAAGCTTTGCAGGTGCAAGACAGTATAATATGTGAGCAAAGAGATTCTGATTTGCACAAGCCCTGTTATGCTAAATCTCAATTATTGAAGATGCGACCTATATACTCAATTTTGCAATGAAGTCATTTTCGATGATTGGTATTGTCTAACGCAGTTTTTCAATAAATGTTCAATACAATGATTAAAATAGTAACATTTTCTCTAGGAAAGAGAAAAAAAAAAGGCATTTTCTTTCCCTCACTCTTTTTAGAGAGAGGTGCCTGCTCCTTTCCTGTGTCAGTACAATTCTTATGAAGACTGTTATAAATGAGGGTGCAGTTATTCTAGTCACAAAACAGACTGATGGACAGGTTAATATTATTGTGCTATATTCATATATTGTGTTACAATCAGAACAAGTTCCTTCTGACAGAAAAAAAAAATATTAATGCCTTCATTGTTAAGTCACATTTTCTACTAATTTCTCAAAATTCAAAAAGAAAAAGAAAGATTCTGGATACATTAAGAGAAAAAGGCAAATAAACGATGGCAAGCAAAAAGAAAACAACACTTTATACTCCTTTTTTGCCACTTTCCAAAATAAATTTTAGTTTAAGTGACTGTGGTTCATTCTACTAGAATATAGCTTTAGATTGGAGTTTTGCACTCACAATAGAAGTCAGGAGTCAATGAATGATTCCTCTGTGTTGGGAATGAGAAAAGACACAGAGGATTGATTCCTACATTTATATAGACCTTTCTGGAGTTCTCTTGGTTCTGCATAGCTGTTCATGCGTCAGTATTAGCAGTAAAGAGTGTCCCAGCCTTCTCAAAATATTGTCTAAGTATCTTTTTCTTAGTAGGTCATTAATTTTCAGAGACTTGCTAGCTATCCTACACAGTAGGTGGGAAAAAATGTTGTGCTGCTTGGGTGTAATGCCAACAATAACTAGCAATTCACAGCTATGATTTCTTGCCAAGTAATTATAACTTTTACTTCACTAGGGGAAAAAATAATACTAAGAATGAATATTTCAATAGCATTTACCCATTACCAAATGATTCTTAAGTTTTCTTTGGGAAAAGGAGCTAGGAGCCTTCCTTATGGGATGCAGATTTCCATGGGCTTTCTTGGGATTTCCAACCACACTAAAAATAGTTATCTGTATACCTGTGTGAAAAAGTTCTTTTTAAGCATCCTACCTCTTTTCCTAGTAGGTTGCATTCTCTATCCACTTGAGACACCTTACAGCTGTATCATGGTGTTTATGAGATTGTTGGCACAGGTTCCTTTCCACTTTCATTCTGTAGAGTGCTACAAACTTTGGGCATTCCTGGAGGTAGGTGTTGCAATATTAAGTTAACCTGCTCCTGAAAATGCCAGTACTTCTTAGCAACACAGCCCTGTAGTGTTAGTATAATGGTGTTTGTCTCAATTTAGCATTGTTATCTTTGTCTGGTCAAGGGTAACCTAGAGCAGGATCATGAGGAATGGACTCGAACATTCTTCCATGGGGAAAAAGGCTAATCAGGTTGTAAGGTATCTACTTTCTGTATGTAGCTGCAGCTTCAATTGCTGCTTGACCATGCAATTCCTTTGCAGTTCTTGTTACAAGAGGGCATTGTATTTTATTTCATTTTGGGAAGATACTTACCATTTTATTTATACTTCAACATTTTATTTATACTTTATTTCATTTTGGGAAATACTTATTCAATGTGCATCAAAATGAGAAGCATCCCAAATGTGAGCAATGCATTATTGAAAGATGGGACAGCAGAAATGTGAAAGAGTAGAATACAACCAATTTTAAGACAAAGTAATGTTATCATTTCAGAGTCATGAATTGTTAACTTGCAGATGTACTACTTTTATGTGTACCCTGGGCTCTGAGTAAGGCATTTGTAGGTGCAGCAGGCAGCCAGCAGTACTGCATAGTGCTGAGAGGTGAACAACACGGCACACATGGGGACAGATTTTATTTAGTACTTTCTCTGTTGAAAATGGTACAAAAATCTGGAGCTTGATCGTGAAGTTTTATGATACCATACACTTAGGAGTTATTGCCAATATCCAGAAAGATCAAAATATCTTTCAAGAAGTATTAGATTACTTTGAGAATTATACTGCTAGATGGAAATGGGTGAATGTTATAACCTAGGGATTTGGTAGCTGGAGACAACAGAGGCTGAAAAATGCATGTGCCAGCTTATAGACAAGAAGATTCAGGAAGGTTGTTTGATCACAGGAACACCACATAACGGAAGTTTAAGATGATACAAGTGATTTTAGGATGGGTCAGGTGAGCTATTTTTGAGAGAGGGAGGCCATCCTTGGCACCCACCAAACAATTGCATTCAGCTGTATTTGGGGATGCACTGAAACAGAGGAGAACAGTTTGATCGATGCAGGAGTCTACCTTGCGAGAGAAATTAAACTCTCAGGAAGAAGACTGAAAGGAAATGTCATGGTTCAGATCACCATGAGTTCAGATTAAACTGGTAAGTAGAAGAAATATTTTAGCCACTAGAAGTGCAAGGTGCTGGAACTGCCCTGCTAACATGACAGCACAGGCAAGACAAGAATAGCTTTGAAGATGGAGCTTAATAAGCTTAATGAACGGGAGCTGTCTGGCATGAAGGGGATTAAGTGACCCAGGTGTTCCTGTCAGGGCCTGGAGGGCACCAACAGGACCGTGTGTCCCTGAGCAGCCTGGCTGGGACCCCAGCCCCACCTGCGGGCCCAGGTGCTCAGGGCTGGCTTAGGCTGGTACCCCAGGCCTCACGGCAGCCATCTTGCTGCCAGCACTGCGCCCAGCCCATGCACACTGGGTCTGGTGGAGATGCCGGGACAGACCTCACAGCCTTCCCTCGCTGTCTCCAACGATGGCCAGGAGATTGGTGGGCCTGTCATTGTCACTGCTGTGGCCCTGCTTGGTGGCTGCACGCCTGCCTGGCCTGTACAGGGGCTGTCTGTAGCTCCTGGCACATCCCAAAGTGGGGAGTCCCACTCCAGCTGCTTCTTGGCAATTCCCTTCCTAGTCCTTAGGCAAACCTTCCTATAAGAAGGAAAAAATGTGATAATTATGTAAGCCAAGGTCTGAAAGAGACTGTGATAGTATTGATAAAGTTCCTGATATCCTAATAAATATCATAATTGCTAAGTATTTGGTTGACAGTAATGCACTGGTTGTCTGTAATTTCCTCAGTGACTTCATGGTCTTTCTAAGGGACATCAATAAAAAAAAAAAGAAAGAAAAAAAAAGTCTATCACTCTGCTCAGTATGTGAAACACTAAATAAGCTGTTAGTAATATCAGGTTCAAGTTTAGAAGATACCCATTTTTGATGGCAATCCCTAGAATGGAAGATCAATGATAGTTTCATTGGTTATAGAACTGAAAATGTCTTTGAAGCTTAGAGCAATTGGTCTGGATATTCCCAGCAAAAGAACCTAGACCCTGCATTTTTTTGCAAATCTTTTGAATGCTCATTTCTCTTGCATTTTCATGAAGGCAATGTTTTTTCCTTTCTCTTCCACTCAGTGAATTAACTCTTTATCAGTGCTGTAATGGAAGACTGTGAAACAAACAGCCACACCATCTGAAACTCTTCATCAGATCCTGTGGCTGGCAACAGGCATCTCTCCTGCTGAGCTACAGAACATATCATCTATGCCTTGTGCGTGATTAAAAGCAAGAACTATGTCCATTAGTATGCTTGCTAGTGCCAGGGATGCTTCCCTTGCAGTGTGTATCAGTAACCCCCTGGATTGCATTATTATTATTATTTTTTTAAAATCTGGTCACAAGACATTGTACAAGGACTGGCTGGATTTTGTTTTAAAATTTTTAATGGACAAAGTATCAGATCATCTGGTAATTTAAATGAACGTAGCTTTTGGAATGGGTTATGCCACTTGAGCACCTGGCTCTGTCTCTCCTAATAACTCCTAACCTGACTTCACTTTGGTTTTCAAAACGTTCCTTCAGCCGTTAGTGAGGCAAATATCCAACTGACATTTTTAAGAGTTGTGACTTATTAGTGCCTATGACTGTAGTAGACATTTGGATTAACCAACAGCTATATTTTGTTTCTAAGATGTAGCCTTTTTTGACTGTATCATGTATGAGTTCACACAACTTCCATTTCTTAAATCCTATTATGGTTTCGTTATTTGCTAATGTTATTAACTTGGAAGTTAATAAAAGATGTTCACCTCCTAACACACAGTTATGCCAGACAAGTGCCATACTTGGTGAATTCTTCTGGCTGAGCTTTAAACCTCTGAAAACTAACATTTATAAATAGAAGTGTTGACAAAGCCCTTAAAAACAGAACTGTAATAGAAATATACTAGAACTTTTATGAGAAGATTGAATAAAATTGTAGCTTTTCTCCAGATAAAAGAAAATCCCAGAAGAAAGAAAATCAAGGTCCTTTTATTGCATTATACATCCAGGGCCATGTTTTCAGATGTATGGAATGCTTTAACTAGAACTGGCTTGGGTAAAAGCCTTATGTCTGCTGTGTGGTATAAAATAGATTTAAAATAACCAGAGAAATTAAATATATAACCAATGACAACCAGTGAATATAAAAAAAGCAGCGAATTTAAGATGACCTGCAGAGGTTTTCCTGCTGCAAGGGAATTTTCTGCTTGCAGAAAGATCATGGAGATATGGAAGCATCTTTTGTGCATTGGTCACATTTTCATCCTTGAAATAAATGAAAGCCATTTGCCATATGTGAACAGTGACCGGGTGGGGGTCAAGAGAGCAGGCCAACACTGATGTATGTTTGCTGAGCCTCTTTATTCAGTGGGAAAATAAAAAGACCTATTTCTAAATATAGGTTTCCTGGGATTAAGGAGGTCAAATAGACGTGGATTTTTTTTTGCAGCCTTTCTCTACATTATCTCCAAATATAGATCATCTAGAATGGAAAATCTAACTTTTAGTGCAAATGTATTCAGTACACAAAATTGGTATGTGCTTATATATTGGTAGGTTAACCACTTTGCGTGCTGTACTGGGACTTTTAGCTGTATGTATGTACTCAAACAGCTATTTATATGCCTGGATTTCTCACATAATTTAGGGGTATGCAAACTCATACTGTTAGGTTCAAAATGTAAATCCATTTATATAAACATGTGCAGCCAACACAGATTTTTTTATATGTTTCAGTGTTGAAACCATGAATGAATCAGCTTGGATGAAAAAAGTCCTTCTAATACTGTATAAACTCAACAGGATTCTAGACAGAAAGCACTAGATACTTTAAAATAAAAAAGGAAATGTTTATGTGTGGATGATCTTGAAAGTATATAACAATAGTAGGAATGCCAGTTTCTCCATTCCATAGTCACCATGGACACCCCTTAATACTTATTAATACCCCATCTTGTCCTATTTTTAAACAAACTGACCCTCCCATAAGTATTCCTTTAAACTGTTAGTATGTGTTCTTGAATAAACACTTGCATCTATATGTAGACAGGCACCTGTAATCTGTCTGCTAAGATAGTTTTCTACTTGAATACATGAATGTTGTAGTTTTTTAAGAAACAGTATGAAAATAAAACTTCAAGTAGGCAAACTTGATGTCTGATGAACAAAGATAGTGTTTTCATGTACAAAGAATTTTTGTAATATCACTGCTATGACATGACTTGGATAGAACAAATTTAGAAAGTGGCCTTACAGTCCTCATTCTATTCATTAAAACTTCAAAAGAAACTAGGAGGCATTTGGGATGAATGGCCAAGTTTACTCTAATGCCATTTGCCCTCAGGTGCCATGCTTGAGTTGCCATATTGCTGGCATAGATGGTGGTTTGGATTATCATTACCTTGTAGTGTGTAAATACTGGAATTGTAATTTGCACAAAAAATATTTTTTTCTAGTAAGATTAGCTGAAAAATCATATTGAAGAAATAGGTTATCTGGTGTGCTCCTACTCTCTTGTGTCTGGCAATTTCTTAGTTTTCATATATTGAAAGCATCTGTGGCATGTGTTTTACAAAGTCTAAGTGGTGGAAGAAGAGTCTGAATGAGGAAGTAAGACAGGGCACAGAGAACCCTATGGAGAAAGCTAAGGTCCAGAAATTCTAGTATGAAATCCATTTTGTTGTTGAAAGAACTGCAAATTGCAGCTGAGAATGCTCACAAAGTTCCAAATGTTTGGATGCCATACTCTTTCCGTAAACACTGGAGTGACGTCGTACATGTCTACACGGCTCAGCCACACCTCTTCTGCATTTACTTCAGACTCCCTGCCTCTAGTGGTGCAGCCAACATAACAGTCCAGAACACTCTCCTCATCATTCCCAATTCCTCCTTTTAAGGTTTATTTTGGGGCAGCAACAGGCAAAGCCTTTCCTCCACCTCTCTCCAATTCAGGGTCACTGACCTCTTTGGACATTGGCAGATCAGGTTTTTCTTATTCTTCATGAGATCCTGAGTTTAACCTATGTGTTGATAGAAATAGCTGGTGATACTTCATTTTCAAGAAGAGTTTGAAGCTTTAGGGGCTATCTCCACCCTGTTGATCTGTTTGCTTAAATAGATTGCCAAAGCTTCAGGGATGCCAAAGGTTGTGCTAGCTAGTTCCACTTGGGTCTCCCACCCAAAAAAAAGGGTGGAGAATTCCAGACAGAGTGTGATTCAGGAAGGCCAAAAACCCTTTAGGACTCCACAGAAATTATCTGGTTTTCATCTTTTTAAGCCAATCCAGAAGAAACAGCACATAGAATCAAAGAGTCAAGGAATGGTTTGGGTTGGAAGGGACCTTAAAGTCCACCCAGCTCCAACCCCCTGCCATGGGCAGGGACACCTCCCACCAGACCAGGTTGCCCAAAGCCCCATCCAGCCTGGCCTTGAACACCCCCAGGGATGGGGCATCCACAGCTTCTCTGGGCAACCTGTGCCAGGGCCTCACCACCCTCAGAGTAAAGAATTTCTTTCTAATACTTAATCTAAGTCTACCGCCTTTTAATTAAAAAATGTTTTTGTTTGAAAGAGGTTGACATCCTTTTTGCCTTTAACTCAGGTATGAGAGAAATTTTAACCACAACTGAAGGTGGAAATTCTATGTACCTGATCTTAATGATGTGTTTTTAAGCGGAACCCCCATGGTTTTAAGTTGAAAGTTTTGGTTAAAACAGAGGTCAGGCTACCACTTGGGATGTTTTGCTTGTTTGCACCATAAAATGTAGTGATATTCTGCACATTGACAATGTATGTTCAGGTAATGTAACGTGTAGTTGCTGTGTGAAAAGAAAATCCTGGGAGGTAATTGTGTGTACTGATAGCAAGACAGTTTCCCGACATCTCTACATTTTAGGTATAAAATGCATATACAATTCATTAAAACTTAATTGGTGCTAACTGGAGGCCTTTGCCAAATTGGATTCCTCTCATGCTTCTCCTTTCTCATGTTTTTAGCTGCAACAGAGTTAATTTTCTTTTTAGAGGCTCACACTACTGTGTTTTGAATTTGGGATGAGAATAATGCTGATAAAATATGCATGTTTTAGTTGTTGCAGAGCAGTACTTGCACAGAGCCAAAGACTTTTCAGCTTCTCGTGCTGCCTTGCCAGCAAGGAGGCTGGGGTTGCCCAACGATCTGGGAGGGGACACAGCCAGGACAGTTGACCCAGGCTGACCAAAGGAATGTCCCATACCACATGGCATCATGCTCAGCAATAAAGCTGGGAAAAAGAAGGAGGAAGGGGGATAGTTCGGATAATGGTGTTTGTCTTCCCAAGAAACCATCACACCTGATGAGCCCTGCTTTCCTGGAAGTGGGAAGCGGCTGAACATCTTTAGCGAATGAATTCCATTTTTGCTTTGCTTGTGTGCGTGGCTTTTGCTTTACCTAATAAACTGTCTTTATCTCAACCCACGAGTTCTTGCATTTTTATTCTTCTGATTCTCTCCCCCGTTCCACATGGGGAGAGTGAGACAGCGGCTGTGTAGTACTTAGCTGCCTCACGGTGCTAAACCACAACAGATACCTATCAGAGTAATCCTAGGAACCATTTCATTGTACCATAGATACCCTGACCAGGAGTGCAGCAAAAATTTTCTCCACTGCGTTGTGGAGGCAGTAGTTACAGATTACCTATTGGAGGTTTTCCTTATTCAGATTTTAAGTGCCACAGGAGCCCATCTGCCTTGTTTCTGAATCCCTGGAAATCATATTACAAAATGTGGTTTGAGGACTCATCACAAATGCGCATTTGCAGATCTTAACAGGCCTTGTTTCTGTTCTGCTGCTCTAACTGTTTTTATTCCACCGATAGTAGAGAAAAATAATAAAGTGGATGAATTTCCACTAACTAAATATAAACATCTACAATAATAATAATCATTTTTGTTCCCTTTGTAATAAATGGACAGAAAAAAATACTTGTGGAGTGTGATTCACATCATTCCAAGGTAAGTGTCTAAACTTGTTTGGATGAATCATGTCCTAAAAATGCCCGATTTTCCACATGATGAGAGCCTTTGGTGACAACTTCAGATACAGGCTTCTGCACTGAAAAACATTTATCCAAAGGGAGATGAAGGGGATTTCATCTCAGGAGATCCTAAGAAAACAAAAACTACTACGTAAGGCAGATCATCTAGCTTAGTACCACTAATACTCGAGACAACAGGAATCTTACCGAATCTTAAAGAACAATGCAAGACCAAGTCAAGTATTAAGTTATCTTTCCTCACTATACTCTCCCAATTTCTGGCAGTGAGCAGATTATGGTTGCCATGAGCCAGAGGTTTCTCCTGGATCATTGCTCATTGTAGTGATGTGCATGTGTCTGGACCAGTGAATCAATGCACAGCACTAACCCTCCCCATCATACTTTCCTCTGAGGCTTCAGGATCCTTGTCCAGGATTAAGAATGCCTTACTATTCTTAATCTGTCCATGTATGGAACCTGTTTCAATCTAACTGTTCTGATACTTTTTTCCTTATTTTCTCTATTTCTTATTATATCCTCTGGGAACCAGAACTGTATGTTGCATTCAGCACATATTGGTATGCTTTTTCTTAAGTATCTTCATAATAGTTCTTAACATTCTAGTAGTCTTTTTGGTCACTACTGAGCATTACACTGTTTTTGCAGGCAGTTACTCACCGTCACTCCAGAACTGTTTTCCTTAGTGCTGAGAATTAATAAGTGAATGAACAAGAAGGTGCTTTTTCCTTTGTGAATTACTTTATGCTTGTCAATACTGAACTTCATATTATATTTTCTCTTTTAGACCTATAATACCCTGAAATTCTTCTGCAGTTCTTTGCACTTTTCTTTATTATGGCTACTCTTATTTATTTATTTATTTTTTTACATGATCTGCAAGTATTGCTGCCTTCTTGTTCATCCAGATTCTCTGCAAATTTGTTGAACAGAACAGATCAGAGCACAGCCTAGCATAGCAAAACATCGATATCCTCCTATAAAAAGTGACCTATTAGCCTCAGTTTTGTTTTGTATACTTTAGTCAGTTTTAATCCTATAACAGCTGAGTTTCTTTAAGATTCTTTGATAGAGGATCTTTCAAAAATCTATTAAATTTTGTGAAGACTTTTCCAATTAGAGATTAAAAGTGATTTTCAACAGAGAGAGAAAATGAATTGTGAAAGATACACTGTATTAGCAGAGAACTGGTGTACTAGGTAGTGAAGCAAAAGCATGGAAGATCATTTTATAATAAATAAAAAAGATAGTAGTCCTGTGGAAAAGGGAAAGAAAGGAAAAAAAAAGAGAAATGTTTTCATCATAGAATAAATTAGTTTAAATAGATTGCAATTATAGCACTTGGAAAGAGCAAGACTTGAAGGAGGAATCTTCCCTCTCCCTCTATTTCAAGCTTGCTGCTTTAGATTCTTCCTGCTTCTAATGTGAAGCCATAGTGCACCATGGAAAGCATAAATATGGATTCCTTCAGAGGTTTGATGACATTTTGTTGGAAAACACAGATATGTTATTTTGCAGATTTGTGATCTGCAAGAGTTCCATGTGTGCCAGTATATTCGGGACCATGCCATAGATCACAGTTCGAAATTGCCAGTTCACTCTATTTATTTACCTGGGTTAATAGAAACAAAAGAATATTGAACTGCAATTAAACTGAACTTGGAAAAGGATTTATGAAACCTTGTCGACTGTGTTATCCAACACAATGCCATTTGTGTGAGAACAAAGATTGTTCATTTAGAATATGTTGAAATCGTAAGTGAAATCACCTCACAAATATTTTTCTCCTTGAATGGATAACATCTGACAGACAGGAAAGCAATGCCTAACCCACTATTAACCATTACCAGGTTACCATTATAGTTAATTATCAAGGCATTACCCATAGTCCTCTGAAGACAATCGTTTTCTGGCCGTCACCCAGCCCTGCTGCAGTATGGTCTCGCTGACTCCAGAAAGCTGACAAGAGCTTTATTTTCCTGCAAGGGATACATTGTGAAGGAAGCCTGGTGAGGGGATAATCATGCATTGTTACATCGGCTTTAGGAGACTAGTATGATTACATTAGCTGGCAGCTCTTCTGATATCTACTTCAATGTCAGGGAAATTTCTGCATCAATATTCAAAATGTAACTCTATATACTAATTGCTTTTTCTCCCTGGCAGATACCTAACTTTAACTAGGAACTATTTTGAAACCTGTGCACTTGTTGAGAACTCATCAATAGATCATAAAAAATCAGGTCACAGTTTGAAAAGTGGCAAGTATTTTCAGGGTTATGGAGAGAAGAGTTGCATCTTTCCATAAGCTCTTTTCTGTAGGAAGAAGAGTTCAGCATCTTCATTAACGACCTGGATGAAGGGGCAGAGCACACAGAAGTTTGCTGAAGAAAGGCACAAAACTGTGAGAAGTGACTGATATGCCAGAGTCTTTTTGGTCTTCTCTACAAGGATGGCCTGACAATGATGCTGAGCATGGTTATGTGAGAGACGTGTTTCCTCTTTAGACTGTGCATATAGGGCTCTCTTCCTGACATGGAAGATGCTAGCATTACTGTGGCAGCAGCCCATTAAACAGCTGGAAAAAAAGTAAAAAGGCTTTGCTTCAATCCACAGTGACATAGCTTGATCAACAAAAAGTAGAATTTGAGGCCTTCAAAGAGGCAGCTCCCACACAAGTAGCTCACTGGCACGTGGCTGGATCATGAAGAAAGCGTGTCAGCAGCGTGAGGCTTTTATCACACACAACTTGAGAACAGTCCAGCAAATATCGACACTGATCACTCCAGACAGTAAAAGAAAACAAACAAAACCAAAACCAAACAAACAAATGAAAAAAAATTTGATAAGATTCTGTTCCTAATAGCATTTCTGACATACAGCGATAAGCTGTTTCTGGTGCACATCCTGATATTTAAGCCCCCACATCTTCAAGGTGCATTTTCAATGACCTTGGAAAAGAGTTTTTACCTCTCCTCTTCTTTTATACTTTTGACCTGTACTTTTCCATAGATACTTTAACAATATTCCAGCTTGTGATGCCAGAAAAAGAGAAGATCAGAAAGAAAAACATGTCATTACTCAGCAGTCTCATTGCTCAAGCAGGCTGCATTCTGCATAAAGTACATTCAGTGCTTTGCTCTCTGCAACACCAGTTTGAAGATTGTATAGCCCAGAACCCATATTGCATTCCAGGATTTGTGTTTGGAGGTGGTGTCACCTCATAAAAGTGTCAAAAACGTGACACATTGCAGTCACTGCAATTTGTTGAAAAACCATCCAAATTAAAGGAACTCTAGAAGAAAACATCAGCGATAAGAAAGTGAAATTTCCTATCAGTGTCAAGGGCCATGACAGAGTTGTTTTGCAGCATCCTGCAGGGCTCAACAATAATAAAAACAAGTGTCACAGTGGTTTAGCACTTCCTATTTGTGGAGGAAAATTTATTAAACAGCGACTATAAATATATGGGCTCATTCACCTTAATTTCTTCCCATCCTATCTGCCATTGTCTACAGGAAATAGAAGGACATGGGTTTCACAGCTTTGGTGGTGACAAAGGACCCCTGTGTGAATTTTGTTGTTAGCCTGCTGAAGGGCCACTTGGCACTTCACATTGGCTCATGGGTTGGGAATGGTGAGGGCCCAAAATCAAGCATGTGATAGAAGACTGCACACATCAAACCAAGTAGGCTAGGACAGGTGTGCGTAAACTCAGCTGGGGTTCAAGACTTTGACATCTCCTCACCAAAGTACACTGAGTAGCTTTATTGGGAGATCAAGACCTACTCAAAATATACTGACAAAGGCATTCCTCTCAAAGTTTTTTTTTTTTTTTTTTCTGTCTGCCACTTTTAATATTAAACTAGAGCACAGACACCCTCCACATCCTCTTTAATATAATAATCTTTATATTATTATAATATAATTATATTATAATTATAATTATAATATTGAGCCTTCAGCCTGGAGGTGTGGGTAATCTGGTTTCAGATTCATCTCTTCATCCTGAGGACATGCGGGTTCAGATCTCCCACTAGAATGTCTTAATCCTTGGCTGTGGGTGAGCACGGGTAAGTGATCTGTGTCCATTTTGTCAAAGGAAATACAAAAAAAAAAATGGAACCAAGATCCATTGGGCCAGAGAAAAAAGGAGATCTGGGCAATTTCCTGAACTCTTGATCTTTACTTCCTGAGAACCATTTCTGTGTACTATGTCAAGAAGCCACTGCATTAAATGACCTGAATTGGAACAAAACAAAACAAAACCCACCCTTTTCAGGGGCCTAACTCTTTTTGGATCTACCCATAGGTCATTTTGTTTTTAATTTTATGTCTCTATATTGCTTTGATGACCCTGTTGTGAATTCCCTTAGTTTTATTGTAGCGAGCATGGTGGCCTGTTACTACAGTTTTTCTTCTGAGAACAATGACATGATTGTAATCTGTGCGTGCACATTCAAAATGTGTGGCACACATTTTAACCTCACTTCCTGAAGCAGAGGTATTATTTTTGCTTTGGCTCTCCCCATAAGTTCACGGGGCGAGGGAAGAATAATGGAATTCTGGAGATCTGGCTCATGAGAGCCAGCTGTGTGCTGCGAGTGAAGCCCCCTTTGGAGATATCATTTGGGGCCAATTCCTTTATTTTGTTGTTAGGCAAAACTCCCATTGACGTCAGTGGGAATTTTCCTTCCATAAAAAATGGGGACTCAGGTTTGGCCCTGATTTTTTATCAGCTTGGGCGACTTCAAATAGTGCTGGTGTTCTAAACACCCACTGGTGGGCAGAAAGCTCCTGGATCTGTATTCTACTTACGATACCTTCAGGTTGGGATAAAAAGGTAAAAATAAGGAAAATCAATTCATCAGCCATTTTTTTTTCCCAGTATTCCCCAATGTATCTTATAAGAACAGTTGGACCCCCTCAGATTCATAAATGTAGCAGGTATTTTTAGTTTAATCTTTCAAAAATGCATTCTAAATCAGACATCTGGTAATAGCTTGTAAATAGAAATGTTAATAAAAATGCATCGTATTCAGGAATATCCACGATTTGAATCGCGTACTCCACCCCAAGCTTAGGAAAAGTAAATGTTATCCGTTTTCACATAATTTTTTTAGCCAAAGTCTTTTAAGCATATAACTTTACAGCTTTCATAAAAAGGGCATAAAAATGAAAAATGTGTTTTGCAATGAATCTGCCACTGATATGAGTGTTCAATTAAATGGACCGTGCAAGAGAAGAGGAAAGATTTGCTACTGGGGTATTGCCAATGATATCCTTTGACACTTCTATGGTCTCATGTGTTCCTGATCAAGCAACACAGAGCACTGGAAAATCCCAAACCAATAAGCCTGAAACCAGAGCAGTCTGCATACATTTGATATGCAGTCAGAAAAGGCTGATTTGAGATTATTGGCACTGAACCTATGGCCTTTATATTAACTTATCTTAAACCATTTTTGCCCTTTTGTTGACACAGAACTTCACCAACTCTATTTATACCCTGGAAAACTGCATGTTTCTGCTTAGACAACAGAATCAAACTATGTTTTTACTAGTGGCAGCCATTTGGAATTCTTTCCTACCACACTGTATCCCATTTCACTTTAAATCTTCTCTTCTGGACACATACTAGGTTCATATTTCTGTAAAATCTAGTTACCAAATTTGGTAATTTATCATTGACGTTATCCAGTGAAATATGCAGCTGGTTTCAGCCCAGTTCGTAAGTTTGTGTATTTTGTTCCCATCAAAGAAATTTCAGTGCTCCTGATGCAATTCAGTGCAATTCCCAGTGTAAGATCCAGGTTGCCATGCATGCTCTACTACAGGTGCAGAGATAAGAGTGTCAGCTCTGCTGTCTTGTCCTTGCTTTCCAACTTTGACCCCCAGATGCCCATCTTTCTGTGCACCTGGTTTGAGGAGAGGAGAGTATGAAATACAGACTGGTAGTTGATCCATTTTGGCCATTGTTTAAACTCTTGGTAGCTGATGGATGCTGAGATTGTCAGGGTTAATAGAGTTGTCTCCAACTTTTGTCATCCATATTCCTTGGAGGAAGAAGGAAGGGAGGTTCCAGGGAAAAAAAGACGACACCTTCTGGTGGCAGAAAACCTGCCTGCAATCTGATCAGGGAACCAATGTGTTCACAATGAGTTCACAGGAGTCTCTGATGTCTCGGATGTGGTACCATCTCCTCAACCCCAGATACTGGGAGAGTCATTGGTTTTGGGAGACAACTCCTCTGCTGTTCCCTCACTAGGATAGAGACCACTCATTCTGACTGAAGAAAGAAAAAGAAACCCTATGAAAAAGGTACAAAAATATTTCCGTCATCCATTTTGTCACATGCTCTTACACGTGGAAAAATGCATTTAAAGAATAGTAAGAGATCTTGACAATGTAAGTGTGAAAAACAGATTCTCACAGAGGCTTGCTTTTCATGTAAAACTAAAAAGTGGAAATACATCATGAATATATTTTTGTTCTTGCCACTCACTGACTTAACTTCCATGAAGTTGAGGTCTTCCTTTTCCAGTGCTATGAATCTGGCACTGCTCATAATAATTAAAGAGAAATTAAAAAAAAAAAAAAAGAGAGAGAAAAAGAATTATTTTGCTATGGCCAAGGAATGCACAAACTGCTGGAAGAATTTTTTAACTGCTTAACACAACATAACAGAGAGGTTATGCCAGTCTTCAGGATATAAATTTCTCATGAGGAATTCAGCTTGTTATTTGCTGTCTCATGTAATTACATTGTCATCTGTGTAGATGCTGCTTAGTTCTAAGTATAAAACTACTATCAGATTTATTTTTCATCTGCAAGAAATCCTGTTTCCACAGTTCAAGATTCTTCTGCCATGACTGAATTTGTTTTCTTGTGCATGAGGAAAGATATGTAGCTCATTTTTCAAACCAATGATGTGTGAAGGACTTGCCACTACTCTTCCAAACATGTCCAACAGATATATCTTGGTCCTTGTTGATAAAGAGCTCAGTTGTCTAAGACCTGGCACATTTCATGGCAACTCAGTCAAGTTCTATCTTTGGCTGCATTCACCAGTGCATCCCCAGCAGGCACATCTGACTCCCTGCCTTGTGTATGGGCAGCTGAGACCTACGGTAGAGAGAATGGGACAGATCTCAACCTCCAGGATAAGTGCCATGGCATACCTTGTGATTACTAAATGCTTTCCTCCTCAGAACAGGACAGCCTCGTCCAGGATCCTTGCGGGAAGAGTTCCTGCCCTGTGCTATCCTCTATATCATACCTTCTGGGAGTGTATTAGCTGTCTCATGCAAACCTAGGAGGCATCTAACAATTTTATTTAACAGATGATCCTGGGAAGTTGTTCAAATTGATATCTGCCTGTAAACTTGTCAGTAGTGTAAACATTGTCTAAAATATCTGAAATCCACCCCATTAAGCCTAGAACACCAAGGAGGGAGCTTGAATTGGTTTGCATGGGAAACACATTTTAGTGTGCTATGAGTTTTCATTGGTCTTTCTGACTTAAATTGGAATTTCGCTGAATATTGCCCACTTCATAAAATAAAAACAATATTGTCATTCAGTGGTAATTTGTGGATAGAGAAAAAATGCTAAAGACAAGTAATCACACCATTACGAAATAAGCTAAGGTCTGTGAAAATGTTGAATAAACGTATCTACATAACTTTTAAAATAAATGATGAACATCTCTCTTGACTGCTGAAACAACATTATCCCTCCATTATTTTTTTCCATAACTTTATTCCCTTGTCTAACCAGGAATAATTCAGTGCAGCTGAAATTCAGGAGCTGAAACGAAATGCAACTGGGATTAATCCCAGTAAAGTTACTTGCCTCATGCCAACCAATGACTTCAGCACAATGAGTCATTTTAATTGCATCATAAGTGTCCAAAACACCTTCTGTTTTACTGACCTCTTGGAAAAGTGAAGGCTTCTTGTTGGGATAAGTCCTTTTTATTTCTTTTCTTGCTATGGTGTTAGCATGTATTTCTGTGAAACATATAGAAGACTAAAGAACGGAATCATCAGACTTGGCAAAATTAACAGTGGTGTTCAGAATAAAGCAAGATGACTGGCAAACATACAAACTTTTATGATTCCTTTTCAGTCAAAGCGGTCAAATATACAGAAATGGCATTAAAATCTGAAAGAAAAACTAGTAATGTTTTGCATATTGCTATATGAACATCTTCAGAAATAATAACTTGGCATTCTCACATCTGTTGAAGCAAAGAGAGAGTTCAGATCTGTATTTGCAACTGTATTATTTTTTCCTTAATTATTGCAGAGCTTTCATCTCTTGTATCATGAGCTTCTTTACAGAGAAAAAAAAAAAAAAAAAAACAATCCAATAATATAATCTGTGCAATTTCATGGCTCTAATTTCCTTTCTTGTGAAGTGGTCAAAAAGAATATGTTTATTCTATTTTGGTTACAGAGCTTTTTTGGCAAAAACTTAATTTTGGAATAATTTCCTTGACATTTGACTTAGCAGTGTAAAGGAGAATGAAGAAAGAGAAGAAGGAATTTCTACTTGGAATCTTTCCATTTGGTGCTACCATGTATCTGTGACAATCAGCAGCTATTCCAAACCTCCCTCAGATGCAGGCAGTGAATAGTATTTGCATATAAATCCATATTTTATTTTATTTTATTTTATTTTATTTTATTTTATTTTATTTTATTTTATTTTATTTTATTTTATTTTATTTTATTTTATTTTATTTTATTTTATTTATTACAAGGAATGTGGTTTGTTTTTGTGCAAGTTTGAGGTACCAGTTTGCAGTGGTTTTAAGAAATTTTGTTTGTTAAACAATCTAAAACTGTTCCTAAACTGTACAAAAACTAGGCTTTAGGAAATCAAAAGGTCACCTGTTCTGAAGAAGATCATCTTTACAAGATCAGGACAAAAGACTTACTGGATTTCCTTCTCAGCAGAAGATAATGTTTCAGGAACCATCAGAGGGGAAAAGACATGCTTGACACATTGAAAATTAAAATTCCTGCAAAATATCTCTGCATCACATTAAATTCCACATTAGTCCAGCATAATTTGTGTGAGGTGTAGGCCCATGCACAGTTAAAAGAGATTTATACATTAGTGTTTTCTTTACTTGTCAGGAGAGTTGTTGAAAAAAAAGTACTCCATAATAGCAGGAAGTGGGAAGAAATTCAGAATGAGGTTGCATATAAACACTGTACGCTGAGACTGGAAGACTGTGGACCTGTTTTTAAGCCCATTAAAGTTAACTGGAGTAGTTCTGACCATGAGAATGAGTGCAATTCACATACAGATTTGGGCTCAGTGAACAAGTTTGCATAAAACAAGAGCAAACCTGAAACCTTGTGGAAAAAAAAAAAAAAAAAAAAAAAAGAAAGACTAAACATTTAACTGAACCAAGCCTTTTCCTGAGGGTTGGAAAAATTTTGATTAATTGTTTAATTTTCACATTCCTCATCTTTTCCATTTTCAGTTGGGAGAAAAAGTGGACAAGAGAGTAGTTTGTGGTATTTTTACTGGCCTGACTGAAGTTGAAGAGGTATTAGAGGTAAATTCATGAGAAAGTTTGACCTTGCAAGATTTCTGATTAACTTCCAGAGCCAAGAGATTCAGATACATTTGGATAGACTTTGAATAAACATCCAGCCTTTTTCATGCTTGTCTGAACCAAAGATCCAAATATTTTGATACTCCCCCCTCCCTCTCCTTGATGAACACACGTGTATATTGTGTGCACATTTACATGTGTTGCTTGGAAATCTTGGGAAAACACATGGACATTTAGGTTCTTGTCAGAGGAGTTCCTGGGCTGAAGTGCTAATTCATTACTGGAAATATAAACTGATATAAAACATAAGTGTTAAGTACTTCAGAAAGTACATTATGAAAAATATTTGAGCTATACACAGTCTTCAGGCTCATTAGGAAGTGAGAAAGGGATGGCATGGAAAAAATTAACTTGTCAACATAGCCATATATAATTTTCAAAGAGCACAATGTGAACACAAGATGTTGCACTGACCACTCAAATAAATCAGAAAGCTGTGAATTGTTTTAGAGATTTATTGATTTAATTACCGATCATAACACAAAGTGTTTGTTCTAAAGTAATCCTATAAAAAAGGGAAAAACATGATGTATTTATGCAGCTCTTGGACAGAAAAGCAGATCCTTTGAAACTGGTGAGTTATAGACTGCATGTGAACCACGCATTTACTATGCAAAGCTTTAAAAAAGTTTCTATAGAGTACAGCAGCGTCAGCATGGCATGTTAAATGATACAGAGATTCCAGTGAAGATCTTTTTGACCTCAGAATAGCTGAAGGTTTCTCTATGATTTTAATCATCACTGAAACCTGAAGCAGCGAAGGAGCACAGTGACAAGGAAGATGATTTAGCATGGGAAAATCATTGATGTTTTTCAGCCCTGCACACAGATAGCACCTAAAAATAACCCTGCAAAACTTGTACTGAGATGGAGGGAGTCTGAAGAAAATTACCTGATACTACTATCTGAATATTTGCCAGCATTTCAATATTTTAACCCCCCCAATCAGAAAAACTCATAAGCACAAGCTGAAGTCTCCTGAGGCTACTCACATGCTAAGGTTTATGCATGTGCTTAAGTGCTGCTCTGGGGCAGGTCTGTGGGACTGTGGAAGCCAGTATATTGGAGCAGCACTGGGAAACAGGAGAAAAAAAAAACACAGGCGTGTGAGTATGAAAAATGGGCAAAGAAGCAAATTGCCACAACATAGTGGAAGAGAAATCATTATGATTAAATTCACTGGCTTCTAATGGATCCCTCTGTTTAAGCCAGACTTGCCTCCTCAGGATGTGATACTGAAAAATCTTATCTGGGTTGTTCAAAGAACCTACAAAGCACATAAGAGGTCTTTTTGCCGTAACAGCACAACATGGTTTACACATATATTTATACAATACTTGCTATCCAGAAATTGCAAAGGTTTTATATTTCAGGGACTCGGTTCCTCCAGAATGGACGTAAGCTTGGATGGAATAAACTTCTGTGTGCTCCCTGTGAGCAGTCAGGGTACAAGGCCCAGTGAAATGTGAAATGCTAGGGTGACAGTATAAATGCAAATGTTTTACACTAAAAAGTATAGCCTGCTATAAGGGATGGGGAAAGACTTACCAATGCCACAACGATTCCTGTCTATTTGACTTTTGGTCCATGTTCTACACATAGGGCAATGACATTAAACATAACTGGCTGTGATTTCTTAGAGGCAAAATTTAATTTTTTTGGCTGTCTGCTGGAAAAATTAACCTCTAAACTAAACCCCTGGCATTTAATTCAGGTCTGATTTTTATTGGTCCTTAAAGAATAAAAGTTAGTAACATCTAAAATAGTGTAACATACATCTCCCTCAGAGCTGGAATAAACAGAAATTTTAATGATCTATAAAGTTTTATGAGTGACTGAACTTTAGTCAGCAGTGTTTCAGCAGGATTTCTGGAAACATCAAAAGAATAAAAAATCCAAATATAACACCATTCTACTTTGGTGGCTAAGAGTTAATAAAGTTAAAACCTCTTCCATACTCTGTCATTTAACTCCATATCATAACTCTTGTTACACTAAGGTTCATTGCCAAGAATTCATAGTAGTGGAAGAAGCAAATGAAAAATGGTCAGAAAGACCACAATTTTGTTAAGCAAAACAGTTCAGGTACAAGAGTTTGGCTGCTGTGAAAGAAGGGGAGGTGGCCAAAACTACTTGAGTATAACAGCCTCCCCATATTCTGCAATTATCCAACAATGAGTCTTGCCATTAATATCCATTAGGCCGTCTCAAAGTCCTGAGCTATTCAGTACTATAACCCCTCCCAGGGTGCATCAAGCCAACAGCCTAGAGAGGTTCCCAAGAGCCAAGCAGGCAGAATAATAATGACAGCTGTGAGTAAACACCTTTGTTCAGTAAAATTAATCATTGCAATGCTGGAGTCTGTGACCAGGTCATTACCTTACAGGCAGGTCCTGATTGTGACATCTGAGCAACCATAATGGAAAAGCCCCTATGCACAGAGCACAAAGAAGTTCTTTTATGACTTGTAACTAGGCCAAGGGAGCAATACCTTATGAGTGACAAGCTGAGCTGGAACTGGCCACACAGCCATGAGGGAATGGCTATGGGATACTACCACTATCTGAGGGTGGCGTTCACTGAATGGCAGAAGAAATGAGGAAAGTGGATCACTTGGTGTGAGGCAGATAAAGAGACAAAATAATATGAGACTAATATAGCACTTGCCCTTTGCTGGGAAGAGATGCAGTTATACAAAATCATAGAATCACAGAACGGTTTGGGTTGGAAGGGCCCGTAAAGCCCACCCAGCTCCAACCCCCTGCCACGGGCAGGGACACCTCCCACCAGACCAGGTTGCCCAAAGCCCCATCCAGCCTGGCCTTGAACACCTCCAGGGATGGGGCATCCACAGCTGCTCTGGGCAGCCTGTGCCAGGGCCTCACCGCCCTCTGAATAAATAATTTCTTCATAATATCTAATCTGAATCTACCCTCTTTTAGTTTAAAGACATTACTCCTCGTAAATATGGAAACCCTTGCTTCACAGTTGGGCATAAGCAGCACTGACAACCCACAGGCTTTTCTGCACGCATTACTAGGCTTGAGGCCACAAAGACATACCTGCAGATCTGTGGAGGAAGGGGTCATCTTGTGTCTATAAGCTACCTAAATTACTAATGATTTCCAAGAGAAGTTAGGCATCTAAACATAAGTTAGGCACGCAATACCTTTTGTAGACCTGTCCCCCTATCCCTACAAAAATAAGGTGATTTTAATATTCTCTTTTTATAATTCCAGAGAACGATTCCTTGCAGTCGTTACTGCCATTTCTACGAGCAATAAGGGTTTCTCTGTTCTGTGCGGATCAGATGCAAGTAGCAAAGCATACAATTGCTTTCCATGTCAGTCACAGTGGGTGAACACAGTGGGAGTCAGATGAAAGGGTGAGGCAAGTGTAAAGTGAATGGGGCTTAGCAGGTATGCTAAAATCACAGGTTTGCATTGGCTTGGCCAGTGCAGGAGGGGAATTACAGAATTTATTTGTCTGTCCTCAGATGGAGAAGCCTGCAGGGGAACTGGGAGAGGTTAAATTAAAGATTCTCCATAGTAGTTTTCCTTATGCATAGGGGACAGGCAGATGAAAGCACAGAGGTGGCTTTCTTCTCAGGAAAAAATAGGCGTGCTGATTGAGGAGGTTGTCTTTGTCAGATCACAGGCAGGAGCTGACAGTCTGATAGGCCAATGTATTTGACAGGTTGGGTGAGGCTAAATGTGAAGGGTCTTAAAGGCAAAGATAAGATGCCTGTGTTTGAAAATGAGAAGCCACTGTAAGGACAGAAGGAGCGTGGTGATGCAGCCAAAGCAACTGGCCAGGAACGTGGTTCTAATCTCTGTGTTTTGAATGGAAGTGAAGGCAGCAGTATGGCTGGAGACCAGATTATTACAGACGAAGCGCAAAATGATGGGATCCTGCTACGAGCCTTAGCAGGCTGCTGAGAGAAAGGAATCCTGAATCTGTGAGCTATTATGTAGGAGGAAGCAAGTAGACTTGGATCACGCAGTGACTGAAAGAGGGAGTAGAGTCTAAAATGTTCCTTGATCATAGGCTGGGGGAAGTGAGAGGTTAAGGGCAGCGGAAAAATCAGGGAAGGTGGACAGAAAATTCTGTTTTATCCATTACTGGCTGTCAGAGATGTGGAAGTGGTAGAATAAGAATTACATTGAGAAAGAGGTAGTGAGAGAAATTTGTGAGTCTTTTGTAGAGATTAATTTTTAGGAGAAAGGCACCTACAGATGGGAGAGAGATAGAAGATATTTAAAGAACTCTTTCTGCCTCTTCTTCTGATGTCCAGGCAGCTGAAAAATCATGGGCATCACCAGTAGCAAATCTTCCTTGCTTTGCTTACTAAAAGAATCGTTTTATCAATTTTGTTATGTTTATCATGCTTCTACAACTGGTTGTGCAGTGAGTGCAGAACCAATCACCCATGGTCCAGATGCTCCAGATGCTGATGGGGGATACTGCCAATAGTGGACACAATAGTGCCTGTGAGTTTTATGAAACAGGAGAAGAGTTTCAGTGCAGTGACAAGAGTCATACCAAAATGTGACAATCTACTGGATGCACAACTAGAACAGTCTTCTGTGGGTTTGATATAAAAGTACTCTGGATATATACCAAGACCTTGGGTATTATTAGAGCAGCTTTATGTGTCTTCTTTAATTTTCACGGTGACATAATCCTGTGCTTTTCTGTCTGGTGAGCAATGATTTACCAGATTGACAGACAAGATAAGATTTGATGGGCACATCATTCATATCAAAACCACCAGCTTTGCAGCCGGGTTCAGCTTTTCTGAACCTCCTGACCTCCCTTCTGTCATTCTTGTTGATGGTCATGATGCCCTCTCTGCCAGCCTCAAGAGGAGAGGGGCAGTAAGGACTTCTGTGCATTTTTTCACTCTCTCCTTTAATCCCAGAGTAGTAGGCTCTGAGTTGGCCTTCAGATTTGCTCCAGGACCCATCTCCCAACAGGTTTTAAGTCTGTCAGACAGTATCAACAACATTCTCACAGATTTCTGCTGAGAAACAGAGGCCAAAAGCCAAGGAAATTATTTGAAGAGGTATTAGTAACTCCTTTTTCCTACTAAATTTCAAGCCAGTATCTAAACCCCAGGGTGATGGCTGAAGTGCTGAGAGTAATAAACAGAACATCTTACTGATCATTTTGGCTGAAGAGAGAAAGAAAACCAGCAGGCATTTCTATACTTGAAATAATTATTAACAGTTTTTATTAGGAAGAGACCAAACTTGTTTAGCTTCTTTCATAATAAACATGTCTGATGGGGTGGAGAGAAAGGAGGGAAAATCACATGTATTCTTTATACAGTCTGGTTGGATGGCTGGCAAGTGCACCTGTAGGGCATATGTGAATGTATAAACCCACACATGTTCACTTAAAAGGACACCGTCAGCTTGCTTCAGAGCTTTTGTTTGTTCTTTAATCTGCATTATTTTAATACCCTTCTTAGAAGCTTAAAAAACATTATTTATTTCCCTATTGATTTCCTTCTTCTCTTTCCCCTTGTCAAACCCTTTCTCTGCGTGTTTGTTTTGCTTTGTTTTGAGTGGAGATAAAATTAACACAGCTGGTCTCATTTAACAGCCCAAACAGCTTCCACTTGCACCACGCGTTACCAGGCCAGTGCTAGCAAGGGTGAGAGTGTCAGGGGACAGCGAGCAGTGGCACGCTGTGTGAGCACCAGTTAGTGCTGCTCTGCTTAGACTGGCCTTTATGGGACACCAAGGCAACAGGTGGTTGGGAGGACATCCCCCTGAATGTGAGGACAGGCACATTACAGTGGTTCTCACTGCTGTTGTGAGCATTTCTGAGGCTTGCAGTGATGCAGAGCACCAGGAGGAGCCCTGGGGAGAGAAGCTGCCCGTCCTTGCCGTCGCAGCAGGCACATCAGGAGAAGCAGCCTACTGGAAGGCACCCAGTCAAAGTCTCCTGCTCCCTGCCATCCACAAAAGTAGGGGAAAGAAGGGTGCAAGGAGGAGCTTGCCAGAAAAGCTATGATGGTGGAGAGCTGTTGTGAGTACTGAGCTTCTCAAGTAGATTGCACTGGGGAGAAAGAAAAGAGCAGAGAGGTGGGGAGGAGAGGAGGTTCGTGGTCAACCCACTGTGCTCTAGTTCTGCTGGGAGATTTCAGCTGTCTTTGGAGGGCTGGCAGTGTTCACTGCTCCCCCACTGACTGCCTTTAGGATCTGTTCCAGAACAGATGAATTTTGACTCCTGTTTTTAAAGGTTTGTTCAAGTGAGGAGGCCAGAGGGAAAGCAATAGATGTTCAACCATCAAATCGTATTTCTGTCTTCAGCCTTGCAGGCTCCGTCAAAATCTAACAATTCTGAAGTTCCATGTAGAAAAAAGGATTTTGTGATATCATCAGACTTTCGCTCAAAAGTAAGGGTAGTTGACTATCACTGAATGAAAGTGAGCAGGACTGACACTGGCAGGGTGCTGCTGTTACTTCGCCTTGATGCTGTGGTGGGACCAGCTTACAGACGAACTCTAGGAAGCAGAAAGCAAAGGAAGGTCTCATTAAAAAAAGCACAGGGCTAAAACTTACAAAACAAGCTCTACAAAAGCCCCAGATCTGGTGTTTCATCTGTTTCAAGAATTCAGAGGATTTTTCTCCTTTTGGAAGATGATGCTTCAAAGGTTGCCACAAAGGAACTGAATCTGATCTCAGCAACAGCCACGGCTACAAAAGCAGTATGAAATAACAGGGTGAAAACAGAAATTCACACCCAGCCCATTACTGGATTAAATGTTTTAGGTTCTCAGACAGTGCTCAGCTATTCTCCTGTTCTTTGGCTATCCGAGACGCGTAATACACCAGGGCCAAGCAATCACTGTAAGTGGCCTAGGTGAAAAGATCCTCACAGGGAGGTCAGGCTTCCCCACCTGTGCTGGTGGGATGCCATTGCAGGGCTTCCTTCTGCCACCTTCTGCCTCCTGGCAGTACTGCGGGCCGGGGAGCGAGCCCGGCAGTTCTCTGCTCGGCTGCAGGACCTTGGCTTTTGCCCAGCGGCAAAAGACCTGATTCAAGTCACACACTGGGAAATGACTGAAAATAACTTGTTTACGATAATAATTAATATGTATTTAAGCTATGGACTAAAGTGCTTATATAGGCATGCCTGCCCAAACATCTGCTGTTGGAGCACACACATGAAGACAGAGAATAGTTGAAGAAAAAAAGAGACTGTTTTCTCCCCAAGGGTTTTCCTCTCTGATCTTGTCTTTCTAGCTGCATAACCCCTCCTGCTGAGGCTCTGCAGGAGCTTTGTCCACCCCAATGAGCTAAGCCACCCAGTATCCCTGCCAAGATCTCTGCAGTTTGCATCCTTCGGGACAAGCAAGAAGCACACAGAGAAGGAAGCAAGAAATGATCTACTCCACAATGAGACCAGATGGATGTGCACTCCCCTGGGTGCTCAGGTGTTTTGCTTCCTCCTAACAAAAAAGGACTCAGCTACCGTATAACTTTGCCATGCATACCTGAAGGGATTGTTGGTTTTCTGATGGGCCTGGCTTTGGTCGTCACTTTAGTTTGCTCTGACCAGTTAGAAGGAATATTGAAAACTGTCTTGTGCCTGGGGTTTAGATAGGGACTGTCTCCTTGGGTGTCTGTAGCACAATTACATACAGAAATGGTTACCATCCCTGATCAGTTTGAATGGGGTAAAGACTGTGAGGGTCCCTCCTTTGTGTCCCTCTTTCAAACTCCCAGGGTGAAGGATAGGACCCATTCAAGAAGGGGGCATACTGTTAGATGGACACGTCCAAGGAGAACAGGGCTGCGTGTGTGGCAGCTAGCCCTATGTGCCTTCTGAAAGGTCTCCTGCTCCGCTGCTGCTGCTGAACCTCAGCCAAGCAGCCTTCTGGATGCCTGCCCCCACCCCACTACATGTGAGACCCTGCAGTTGCTGGGTTGGGCTATGAATATTTCAATGGACTTTGCAGATGTCAATGTGGCAGTATGTCCTTCCGGCTGTGTGCATCCATCATGCTGCCAGCTATCTTGCAGCATCTAGGTTTGCCTTGGCATTTGGCTACATTTATTTCCATATTAGTTCGTAAGTAACATCTTCAGCTTTTGAGAAAACTCCAGCTACAAGCCATATATACGCATATATTCTGTGAGGCATTTACTGCTGGCATTTGAACAGCAAAAACAATGACAGCTACCAATTTTTGTTGCTGCTATTTGGGTCTAAGCTACAGTACTACATGAGAAGGTGGAAGGAGTTCAGCTATTTTCCGCTTTTCACAAGAAGTTAGTTTATAGTTGCTCATATGTTTTTCTTCATCTCATTTTGGCCTTGGATGCATCTCTCTCTTGTCTCTATTACAAATGTTGTCCCAGAAGTATAAGGTTAAAACAGTGGTCACCCCATCCACCTCTGTCTTGGACTTACGGACATAGAAGTCCCTTTCCTGCCAATTTCTATGAACAACTGCATCTAAAAGCTCATATGATGGCTTTGCTGGCAAAATGCTGTTTCTCATTTCCCTTCTTTTGTTACATTTTTGTCCCTGCACAAAATAATTAATACTTTCTGTTCTGCTTTCTCTTACCTTCCACTCATCTTTATTTCATTTCTGACGTTGTAAATTTGTTTTGGAATAGAAAGGCCTTTCTCTTAGCTCTTTCCAGCAACCCTGTGTGTTACATTTTATGAATGATTGTGACTTTTACAGAGCACTGCCTATTCATGTGTGCAATTTTGCAGTGGTAAGGTTTTCAATAAAATTCCTCTTACCACGGAAGTTTAGTTAAGTAAAAAATTGACTTTTTTTTTCTAGTTCTGCTTGGGGTTACTTTTATGTGTTGTTAAGCATGTCTAATTAAAATTGGCACAATCATTTTGCCATAAAAGTGGAGACAATACCAGTTAAGTAATCCTTGCCTAAGATCTCAAAATACAGAGAATGTTTCTTGCGGTTGTACTGTAATTTTTCTTAACGGAAAAAAACTTAGTCCACCAAATCTTTTTGGATGTTCTTAACCTGTAAGGTTTGTTTCCTTGCTCCTGAATACAAATATTTACTACATCAATTATTTGCTATTTTTGTGTGGTTAGGGGAGGTCTGTGTGCAGTCTGGAGCAAGGAGCAATGCTCAATGTGCCTAGCTGCAGAGGGCAATGAACCTTTCCAGGCAAAACACAGGGTACAGAGCTGGTCAATGGGGGCTCAGCAGGGCTCCAGAAGAGCACAGGTGCAGGAGACTTTTCTGAAGTAATGTAAAGATTGCTGCCAGCAGTAGAGAGTTGTTAATTACATCTTTCGAGGAGTAAGAAGTACAGAGATCTGGATAACCAACAGTCAAAAAGCTGACAAGAAGTGAGTTAAAAACTGGTGGAGCTATAAAGCATTGTGATAGACCTGTTTAATTTATAATATCTTGAACAATATTAACTTACTAAAACTTGCTAAAATGTTCTGTATCAGTTGTACCCTAGTAAAGAATCTGGGAACATGCTAAGAAAAAGAGGGAGAGTTTTGTGGTGTTTTATTAGCCACCGTGTTCCTTTTCCTTCCTGCTTCTTCCACAGCTGTGTGCATTACAGTACATGCTGTATTTTTGCTTAATCAGTAAGGTACCAGTCACCGCAAGTTACACATCATCACACACAGGCTCTTATCATCTCTCAAGGTGTGTTTGTAGATAATGTGTAATGTAAATGTGGGTGAAATCTCCATCATTACATGAGCTCTACATGCCAGTAATTGTTATCAATGAAAATTATTTATTAACAGAACAAGGGAGGGGAGAGGCTGGGTGCAGTTTCAAAGGCGGGTTTCCAGTGTTGAACCTTTGTTACATGACTCACAAGCTGAGGGGTCTGAGTGTGTATCTAAGGGTGTGCTTTGTTGCCTCAACTATGAGGTTATTCAGAAGCATTTTAATTCACCTCTCTCTGGTCTCTCTTGCTAACAGTTTCCTCAGCAGAAATGCCCATGTTTAGCCCCTGTCCTCCTTGATCTCTCTTGCCTTAAGCAGCTTGCATTATTCTTCCTTCCCCCAGTGTCCCTGGTAGTTTCTTAGTCATTGATTCTCTGCCTTGTTTCTGTTTTCCTGTTCTGTTTCCGGCTCCGGACGCTGGAGCAGAGCATCTGGCTTGGAGTGGTGTCAGGGCTGCAAACACCAGCGTGGAGCACTGCAGTGCTCCTGCAGCCAGGGTCGCTCTTGCTTGGCCATGCCCCAAAAGACTTTCTATAACCCCAGCTGGTGCCAGAGCAGTTATGCCACTTTGGTGAAAGAAGATGATTCCTCCATGCACAGAGGACACCCTTTTCGCTATTTAGCTACTTTTAAGTTTTCTCATGAAAGCTGCAATAGCGCCCAAGCAAGCCTAATGTGGTTAAGTATTCAGCCCAATGATCTCACATCCTCCACAGCAGTTGAAGACTCATAAACACATTTTATGTCTGTATTGGTATGCTGTCGTAATTTGGGAGACACATTGCCTGGGAACATAATTGTTGAATATGAAAGCCTAGTTAGATGCTGAGAGATCTCAGCCAGATGTAACATTCCAGTAATCAAAATTAAGTTATTGCAGGAACAAATAGAAAGTAGTGAAAGGTTAACTTTATATAGCTGTTGTTTCTTTTTCTTAAAACCTTAATTCATTTTTGTCTTCAAAAGCAGGGACTAGGAGAAGACAATGATGTCTGTTGTGGCAGGAGAAGAAGAAATCCAAGGAATTGTAGAGTCAGTAGAACTAGCTGGGGAAGAAATTTCATATAAAGCATTAAATTATAAAGCATATCTGATTAGAGCTGTACATGTATAAAGCATGACCTTCCAGAGCTCCAAGAAACGGGGATAAGCGAATTGTAGTATCAATTGGTGGAGAAGTACACAGATGGATGTAGAAGATATGGTAGAGAACAGGCTTCACAGAAAACTCAGAATTTGCAGATGCCTACTGCATAAGATGATTTCAAGGCTGTTCTAGATAAGCTGACCTAGGGAAGTATGTCTATAAGAAAAAATGTAAAGGAACAGAGAGTCAACTGAAAGACACAAGTAATTAAGGGATGAGTTTGTGCTGTGACATGAAAAACAGGAATTGAGAGAAGGCGGGAAAGAAGGAATTTGGTGAAGAATAGCCAGCTTCAAAAAAGACAGGAGGAAGAATAGAGTGGCAACCACTGTCTGGGGAAGAAGAGAAAAAAATACACATGGAAAAAAAAGACTAGTCAGGATAATATGGATATTAAAGAGTGAAGTTCAAAACCAGCATCTGGAAGTGACCAGTCAATATATCTGGGACTTCTGTTTACGAAGGCCTGTTGTTTTGAATGGCTCTATAGTAGCGAAATATTTGCTCTCTGACTGAAAAAAGGGTGTGAGTGGAGGACTCAGTGGGGTCAAATAATCTTGGCAGGCATAAAGGAGATCCACCCACCTCTCTGAAGAGTAAGATCCTAGCTGGAACACATTGAAAGTCAGTTTGCTGGGCAAAGGCAAATACTTAATGGTGAAAACTCAGGGATCTTCTCTTTCTGTCACATATTCTACAACCAGTTTAAAGGAGCATGCGTAAACACTTAGGGTAGTTGAATCCCACAATTAATCCATGGGTAGTGTATTGTAGTGAGTAACCTAATACAGAGCTAGTCTTATTTTCCTAATAGGCATCTGGATCCTGCTTTCTTATCTGTTCAAGGGCCTAGCTTCAAGATGAGTGGATAATGTTGGCACACCCTACCTTCCTTCATACACTCCCTGTCCGCTGATGGTGGGGATTTTTCCCTCCATTCAAGGCTGAGATGTGGTTAGACAGTAGGTCTTCTACTTTTCAGAAAAGTACTTTAGCTAATAGGTAGAAAATTACCATCCTGAAAGAAGTGAAATATGCTTGATAAAACAACCACATCTGTAGACTGTGGAAATGCAATAGCTCTTCTCTATCATATCTCTGTAAAGCATGTAATGGGATGCCACATAGGGTGTTATCAGTTAAACTAGTGAAAATGGAGATCAATGAAAGTGGTCCATGTTGGGCAAGAAGCTGCTTAAAGATGCATGCATAAAGATGTTATTGGGTAGTGGTGTACAGGAGCACCAAAGGAGCAGAGTTGGGACACGTTTCACTTGCGGTAGGAAAAATTGTGGGCAGCACTGGTGACACAAAGGTTTGAGAGATGATCAAGGTATGAAAGATCAAGATACAGAGAAAAACTGAATGGCCTGAGGACTAGTGGGATAGATTTCTGCAAAACAAAATGTCATGTATTTAACTTGGACAAGGACAAGAAAAAGGCTTCTGTTATAAACCAGAAACTAATCAGTTAAAATCGACAGAGGATGGGAACTTGGGCATATTATTTACCAGGATAAGTACGTACTACCAGTGTGGTGCGATACAGCCAAGAAAGACAAATATGGACTTGAAGGCAATTACCTGTAGAAAGAAGAGTGGCTATTTTTCAAACATCATCTGGAACTCCATGTCCTACATGGGGCTCCAATATTCAAGAAGGGTGAACTCAAACAGGTGCACAGAAGCATTGTGAGGTTCAACAGGGCAATGGCAAGCATCTTGTCTGGAGAAGCTAGAAGAATATGGTATCTTTTTAGCAAAGCAGTCCTTCATTTCATAAAGATGTTACAGAAAGAAAATATCTATTTAAGCTAAAAGACAGGGTTGTCAGAAAAGACAGAAATAAACTCCATAAATGTAAACCGCCCATGTGCAAATTCAGACTGGAAGTTTGAAGAACTTTTCTAACCAGTATTGTGAGGGGAGCAGAGGAAGTAAAAACCCAAATTGCTGAAAAGGAAGTTGATAAAAAAAGATATAATATGATGTCTGCAATAACAAGAGACTAGTTCCTGTGACTCAGGAGGACTTGTTGAACTCAAGAGCCAGTTTCTTAAATTAGATACATTTTTATAGTTCAACATAATCAGCATACCTATGGCAGTGAATTACTGTCTATCTAAATGAGACTGGATTCATGTGTTCAGGTGAGGAAAGAGCATTAAGATCATCAATTACGAATTCTAATGCAATGCAGCCCATAGAAACTCACTCACTAAATTTTTGCTTCAGGCCCAAGCTTCTCTTTGATCTCTAACACATCTTTTCAGAAAGGTATCCAGATTTAATTTAAAAGCTTGAAGTGAAGTAGAATCCACCACACTGAACTGCAACATCTATTGAAACTGGGGTGCAGATGGGGTTTGAGAGAATAGCTTTTGACCTGTGTGATTTTTTTTATTTTTTATTTTTGCCATTGTTGACAGGCTTTATGAGGAAATACATCAGACAGATCATTGTGGAAGATATTAAACTTCCTACATCTATTCTGATCTGATGAATTCCTTTTCAATAGCCTCAGGAGGGTTTAGTAGCCCATGGTACGTTTTTTTCTGCTGTTGAGTTCAACTTTGAAATCAGTGAAGTGATTTCAATTTACAGCAGGAGAGAATTTGATCCTTTATGAGTATGATTAATGGACTTTCTGGGATGAGCAAATATTTTCTAAGTAACCCAACAGGTCGGAAAACAGCTATATATTTTACCTCTGGGTAAAACCAGCAGACTTTATCGTATGGCATACTGCTAGAGTAGTATTTCCCTTAATATTAGCTTCCTAAATCTGGTTCATACTCTAAGTTAATGCTTTAAGTTCTGTCTGTACTTAGAAAAGAGAGATAAAAACTTGCCAATGATAAGTCACCTCACCTGTTTTATATACTTGGGATGAATCTCCTTCCGGTTAGAAAAATAAATCAAATTACAGACCTATCTTTCAGGTGGCTGAAATTAAGTGAAAGGAGTCCAATATATCAAATCTGGAAGAGAAATATCCTCTTTACAGAGAAGCCTAAGAGGCTCTCATGGAATAAATTTGGAGTAGTGGACTAATAAGACAAGATAAAACAAAATTGCAGTACTTATGCAAACATGGATCTGATTTCTGTGTGATATGGAAAAAGGAAAGGAGAGGAAACCATTCACATCTGGGAATAAATTTAAGACTCCTTATAAAGATCTACGAACATTAAAAATCTAGTATGGACACGAACATAAGCATAACTAGATAGTCACTAGATTCATTCTTCTCTTGCAACATGTCTGTTTGGCTGCAGTATTTCGTTGACATTCCTTCCAGAGACCACAGGCACCCTGAAGCACAGTCCCGTGCAACCAGCAGTGTGCATCCAGGAGGATGCTCCCATTATATATGACTTCTTTTGACAAGGAGCTTACTGCTTGCAGCGCTATGGTTATTTCTTATTTCTAGTACCCAAAGACTCTTTAAAGTGCAGTGGTGCCAGACTTTGAAGTAAATCTCTGACTAATTAAAAACCTTGTCCAAAGGACTCCTTTTATGCATAGGCAGCATATACCTTTTAAAAAGATAGCTTGAATATGTTTAATCTGTAGTGTGGCACATGAGAATAAAGACGGTGTGTCCAAACTCTGCTCTTAAGCTTCAGCAATCAGCACAGCCATCTGGAGGTCAAGTATTTTTAGTGGTCTGACTTGGATTAGAGTATGAACCTCATGCGCATGAATCATCACAAGGATTAATGAAGTGTATAAAGTGTGTGTGCTTGCTAATCTCATCTATGGGTACGACAAAGGAAGAAATATGTCATTTTGAGATGGCAAATGGTTTAACAAAGAAAAGACACAAAGCCTAACCATATGCTGATGAGGATCCTACAGCTTATGCCTTTTATTATCTTAACAGTTAAGAACTATAGCAATTGTGCTCAAAGGAGGCATGGCATGAAAATGATCATGTTTCACTTTTATCTGTGAAGTTTTCACTCTTCTTCCTTTTGGCATTCCTACCTCTGTTTTTATCAATTATATAGAGTCTATTTTAAATTAAAACTAGAGATTTATCATTTGCATTGATTTTAATTCACACTTCCTGAAAGATCTTGTGGCTTGTCCCATGGATATAAACATGGTTGCTCAAGACTTGGCTTTGGCTTGACCAAATACTTCCTCAGGGGCAAGTATTTGTCATAGCAACTCTGATAACAAAATAATAAGTTTCCTAACTTAAATTTGGCCTAAGTTGCTACATCAGTTTTTTTTTTAACTAGAAGGTTAACAGGGGTCTCTGCCATTCTAGCTATCCATGCAGGGCAGACACTCTGAGGCTCAGCAGTTCCATAAATATTATCTTCCTTGGCCCTGCAGAGCAGATTTTCAAAGTTTCAGAGTCAGCTCTAAGAACAACTGTGTGCAGAGCTTTGGATTCCTTCATGGACAGAGGCAATCAGAGACTTCCTCAAACGCTCATCCCTTCTGGTCTTGCACTGTTTGACCCAGAATGAGTTAACGGGACCAGTGAGCAAGTGAGTAAGCACATCAGGGTCTCAGAAAGGCTGGGGTGGTCTCTCAGAACTTCTGCAGATACAAAAGCCCCTGGTTAGTTCCAGTATGTGTCTTGTTCCTTTCTATCTTAGTAAAGGAGTGTTTTGGACACTTCTTGTAGCATTAAATAAGAGAATAATCTTTTTGCAACAGCCAACATTTATCTACTGCTGTGATATTGTAACTTCATGTGCTTGTCTGTTCGAACGGAGGTAATCCCAGCTGAAAAAAGGGAACTATTTTTACAGTAGTGGTTAACATTTGGAGCTTAGTGCTGGATGGTACCGAGATTCCTCTGAAAGCAGCTAAGCACTCTCAGCTCTGATTACAGTCTTGGGAGGCCAGCAGTCCCTCAGCATGGGCTTCTTGGCTTTTCCGAGGACTGGGCTCTTTACAGCATCTTTCTTCAATGGCTTCAGTAGGAAATTAGTTTTTGGTACAAATGTGAATTGCACATGTGCGAGTAACAAATCTGGATCATTGCCAGTAGGTAAAGTCGCTAACTCTGCTATTTGGTAGTTACTATAGAGTTTTCAGTAATACTCTTCAGTTCTCTTCCTGTCCTTTCAGTTACAGAAAAAAAAAAAAAAAAAGAAAAAAAAAGAAAAGAAAAGAGCCTTTTATGTATATAGGGGATAAATGAATAGCACTTGTGGGACAAAGATGAGTGGGAATGAAAATATGAGGGTTTTCTTTGCAAACGTTTATAGTCTGCAAATGATAGAATTTTCATATTCAAGCTTTGTAAAAAACAGCGCTCAGGGGCAGAAATGAAAGGATTGTGTATGGGGGGATTAAACTAAAAAAGCAACGCAACAATCTGAAGCAGAAGAGACTCCAGTGTCCACAGAGCACTGCAGACCAGCAAAGTTTAATGTCAGTAGGATTGTGAAGGTCAGTGAGCAGATGAGGGTTGATGGAAATGCCTCTCCAGACTGTAAAAAGACTACACACATCTGGTAGAATAGTCCCAGAAGGTCTCTGAGTCTCAGTGGGATGTGAAGCCTGTAGCTCACTTGTTGTGTAGTGTTATTTTGATAGCATTACTCTGTCTACAGCAACCATAGAAAAATAAAGAAGCTCCCATTCAACTTTCAGAGCATGGATATTTTACCCAAAATGAGACTTAAGGAATTAATAATGTTGAAAGCTAACGCTTGCTTACTTACATTTGTTTTTTAATTTTTGTATGTGTTTACTTACTTTGCCAAACAGAGGTACGCCTCAGTGAAAGTGGGGATTGAGTGTCATATGATCCTGGAATAGAGGAAATACACTTGTCAAAATAAAATATCAAATCTGCATTTTTGGAGCAAAATTTCATGACAGATGTTATGTACTTCCTATGTACTAATTCTAAACATAACTGGTGACCACATGGTTTGCCTGCCCATATTATGTAGAATCTTCATGTAAGACATTTAGAAACTTCAAAATGATTTTAAGCATATTTACAGTTGTAACACTTGCAGGACAAAGATGAGTATATAGTATTGTTATAGCATTTATATAGTGATACTATATTTGCATAACTAATGTCTATAAGATAACAAGAGAATAAGGTAGTTTTTATTTTCTAACCTATTAGTATCTGGTTTTTGGATCACAAAACAGCTGAATACTTGTCTGGCCCTCATATCATTTGAGACTATGACTCTTCCCATCCACAACAGCAGGGAAAATTCAGAGAGGCAGTGTCACATTTTTCTGGCAGGTTTATTCCTTTTCCCTTGTAAAGATCAGGGCAGGGGGAAAGGTTAGACATATAGTTTCTAATCTGTACTGACAGTGACTTGCCTTATAAACAACTTCTGATTTACATGAGCATAAACAAAATCAGAATCAAGTTCCTGGTGTTTAGACCTGAATATAAAATATGCATGTCCTTTTCCAGGAGAAACATTCATGGATACACTCCCCCACCCTGCTAGAAAAATAAGGTGATACCTTTAAGATGCATCTGAAGCCTTTTGATTCTTCTTTAGCAAAGGCTGTTCTCTCTATTTTTAAGGCATCTTTCTTCACAGTGATCAGTACTTTATTGTACAGGTAGTTTCAAGATATACTGAAAATGCCAGTGGTCAAAAATACCACTTCTTGCATTAGTGACAGCTCGCATATGTTGGGACCTACCTATATAATACAAACCTTCAAAAATCATATTCAGTATAGGTTCCTTAGCGAGGATTTCTTTAACAAAGTTAAGTTTGATAATACACTTGCAGGCTAGATAGTGAAACCCTTACTGACACTGATTAGCATGTTAATCCATGATGAACTCATTTTGAAACCAACAGAATATTTAAAACCCAGTGACATTTAGCTGAAATAAACTCTGACCAGGCCCTGGGAAATAGGAAATCCCTGACATGAGCCTTACATAAAAGAACAGCTTAGTTCATGAAATACGTAAACGAGCAAAAAGGATGTTTTTGCAGCCAAGAAAGCTAGTGGTGAATGAAAAGGTCTGGGGAGGGGGTGAGGTGGAAAGAGAAATGTGTGGGTTAGATAAGTGAGTTTTTTTGTACTTACAGTCTTCTCTTATTTTAATATGAGCCAAATATCAATGAAAGCTTAAAAATATGCATTTCAGAGAGTTTTCAGATGAAAGACTTAGGAGAAAACTGGCAGCATAAGGGAAGAGGAGGCTGCATCCTTTGGGAGGAGAGCGGATCAGAGGCAGACCTGCTGCACGAGGTTTGTTTCTGGTGGAAGAGCTGTTGCTTTAGGGGAAGTGAGAGTGTTCGAGATACTAGACCCTGCTAAAGCAGGAACATATGAGCGATGCTGGCACCAGGCCACAGAGCGCCTGGATAGGAGTCCAGCACTGGAGCTGGCTGGGGATTTTCTGATGAAACTGTTTTGTCAGAACAGAAACCTTTTTGTGGAGACATATCCCCATTTAAACTCCCTCTCCTCGCCAGGGACAACATTTCCAATGCTAACATGAAAAGTCTGGTCAGAGGGAGAGAGTGATGCACCCTTGACCTCTTGGCCAACACACTCACATGGAGTCCTGGTCCAGAGAGCACCTTCTGGGGTGAGGGGTATTTTATCTCCACGCCACCTTTAACCGGGCCACACGCAGAAGGGAGATCATCAGGTTAACCCAGCGACGTATTTCCTATCCCAGAGCTGTGACCGGTATGGACCACAGCAGGATTTTCTTGCTCCTGAGTGTACAGACATGGGTTGGACATCCAGGTTTGCTTTGATGGTCAGGCTACTGCTTCTTCTGAGCTGTGCTGCTCAGCAACTTGTATTGGGATGTATCATTTATATAAACAGTTTACAGTTTTATTGGCTGGAGTGCAAAGGAACATAGTCATCATGAAAAAAAGAGGTCATGCTGTTAGTGACTATGAGCACTAACCACTTAAAAGTGAAAGGCAGAGCTCTAACAAGTGAGAAACCAGTTCCTACTGTGCCACTAACAGCAGCCCAGTTCACTCATATAGAGCTTTGGAAACCAAGGAGCTCCAGATCCTGCTCTGGGCAGCAACTTGCTTATCCTCACAGCAGCTCAGGGTGCAGTAATAGGAGGAGAAGAGTGGGGAGAAGAAAGCAACACTGTTTGGTACTGAAGGAGCACAGAGGACTACTTTCCAGGTGGGTTCTAGCTTGCTCTAAACTGGAACTGGGGTAGTTGGGGGTATGTGCTGCTGAGCTGCTGTGGGTCTAGCCTGTTTTCATTTCTATTTTAGGATAACATAAATCACTCTCTAGCAGTATCTAGTCATCCGCAGAAGCTGTGAAAACACCCTAGACAGCTGACTCAACCAGCCACATACACGCCTAACACTGGTTGAAAATATCCTCATATCTTTTCCTTTATCATGTGGTCAGCTGTAGGATCAGTCTTGGTCTCAACCATAGTTATCTAACACATCACAGACAAAAAAAAAAAAGTTGCAAAAAATGTATCTGCTTACAGTTTTGTCCATCACAAGTCAGCTACTGAAAATCATGAGAATGGTGTAAGATTCATATGATTAAGCACAATACCGTTGTCTTGTTTCTTCTAATTTTTCTTCAGCCTTTGGACTTTCCAGGCATATTTCTGTTTGCCTTTCCACCCTTACCCTTCATCTCAAGGCTGTTTTAAAATGAGGGTGAAGAATTGTAAGTTTTTGACTCTGTAAGCTGAGTATAAACTCGCTGTCCAAGTCAGTACTGCATATATTCCAACATAAAACAATTCTCCATAAATATGACCTGTTAAGGTGCTGTAGTATTTTGCTAAGAGTCAGACAAGACTATCCTTCAGTTTTATAACTGAGGTATTACTGGCTCTTAAGGTATTGCAGTAAGATCTCTTATTTGCTATAGCCGAACTCAAGATGTGAGGCGTAGAAGGCTGACTGCAACCTCGGTCAGACCCAGTATTGCAAATGCCTCCAAGGACAAAAACAGAAGCTCCAATCTTCCATTGTTTTGAATGTGATTGCCTTACCATTTGGACTGCAAAATTCTTCTTTAGGCAGTGTTCCCCGATTAGAAATGCTGTCAAGACTGATGACGTGCAGCACCGTTTCATTTGGCGTGGGTGAGCAACACATTGTGAGGGAATGGAAAGGAACTTTGCATCTCAGGGCAGCAGGCGAGGTTGCAAGAGATAAGTTATCCCTTCTGCTGAAGGATGGGTGCTGCAACAGCCTGAGATCAGACTCTGCACAGTCTCCATAGACTGTCCCTGCTGATTCAGGGGATCCAGAGATCAACTGATCTATTTCAGGCTGCAAGCTCCACGTTGCAATCAGTTCTCACCCACCTTTCCCATTCTCTTCTGTCACCGTGATGAACAGTAATTCCAGCAGCAAACACACTTTTATATTCACTTTCCACATCCCACTGTTCAAATATCTTGCTGCTATCACATATAAACTGTTTCTTCAAGTCTGGACCTTGCGGGATAACTGGCTGCATGGTGAATCGCCTGATACGGGCTTTGGTCACTTGGCCTGATCATGGAGGGGCACCTCACAAGGGAATTGAAGGCTGTAGAAAAAGATGAAAAAGGCAGAATTTTTTAGGTTGGAGAGAAGGAGGAAAGACGCATAGCAGAATGAGACGCTCACATCTGCATATGCTTTTGTCTATTATTTTTTAGAAGAAAATGGGCTTTCATACGTAAACCCAGAGAGCTGTGAGGATGGTATTGCAGGAAAAGAAATGTGCAGAAGAGAGCTTGGAGAGGTAAAAGAGGCCTGGGGAAGCTGGTTTTGGGATGCTATGCCCAGGAAGAATGGCTCAAAGTGAGGAAGAGCTCGGAGGAGAAGGAGGATGAAAGCATTATAATACAAGCTGTAGCTTCTTGGGAAGTCTCAAAGGGGAGGTGCCTTACGCTGGGTCCGTGACAGGTATACTGTCATTTTTTTCCACCAGAATATCCCTGTCGCTGCCTGCTCCCTTGCATGACGCAGAGGGCAAAGTCTGCACGTTGTCACAGCTCCCCCACGGTGGCGAGGAGCTCCGGGCGCTGCGTCAGAGGCTCCCACCCTGCGCTGCACCCAGGCTGTGCGCCGACAGTGCCACGAGGAGGGGCAGAAGGGACGGGGGCTCACAGCTGCTTTGCCTCCCAGCAGCTTGTGCCATGGGCTATGAGGCCAGGATGGCATATCCAGTCAACTCAGCAGCTAGCGGAGAGGTAGCAGGAGCAGTTTTGCATATGCAGTCAAATACTGGTAAGGATTTACAGGCAACATTTCTCCTGCCTTTGCTGTCATTCACCAGTCTCTGCAAGTACCTGCATAAGCTTGCAGAACAGGCAGCTCATCTTGTAGGCACAACCGCAAACGTGAACCATGCCACAGTCCCCCTTCTTCCCTTCTTCTCCAAGATGTATAGAAAAGCACCATGCTGCCAGAAAATAAGAAACAGTCACTCGTACAGAACATTTAACTTGAAAACTTGTCACTTGATGGGAACTGGTTGTATGACTTTAATCTTAGATGACATTTTTACTTCAGATACTATTAAATATAGATATGAAACATGTAGGAATTGTGGTAATTTCACATACTGTGTTTCTATTTGGTAGCCACACTGGGAAGCACTAGGATATATATTTAATTTTGATATTATTTCCTATTTCCCATCTTAGGAAAGGAGCAACTACCAGGTCCTAAAAAGGTCTATTTTTGCTTTTTCCAAAGAGATCAGTAAATATGTAAAATGTAGGTATTTTCTTCATAGTTTAGGAGGCACTGTGATCTTACCAAATCTTTCTTCTGGTTAATGTTCAATAAACAGATTTAAAAAAAAAAAAAAAAGAAAAAAAGAAAGAAAAAGAATATCCTAGCAGTTCTAGGAAATTACTTCAGCATCTACAGCCGTAAGTATAAATTGTAATGAAAACAGGTTTCAGACCTAAATCGTGTCTGTCCTCCACTGTTTAAATTTCCTAGACTGAACCAGATTCTCTGCTGTGCTGGTCCTGCACCTCCTGATGGATGCTGAGGAGAAGCGACATGGGGGTCCCTGACCCGGGCAGCCTGGGTCCTCCAGTACCACACTGGGGGCCCCTCCGTGGCGGTGCTGTGAAGTGATGCAGGGAGGTGGACAGCAAGTGGGCCGCTTGCAGACACCAAGTCTTTGCAGACTGGCTCTTTATGCAGGGCCAGTCTGCGGATGCTCGTCCTTGCCTCCTACAGCATTGCAACCCTTGCACCATTTATCTCCAAAATCTCTTCCTGAATGCCTGGGTTAAGTGTTTTGCAGAAAACAATGCTACAACTCAAGACTTCTTTAATGAGCACCTGCCGTGCATGACGACTTAGAGCTGTGCAGTTTTGGGTACAAAATGTTCCTGAACTCTGCCTACAACAACCTTGGTTTACTACAACTGCGTGGTCTGGCTGCAGGCTTACCTGTTCAAGTCCTGTGTCATCTGTGATTCTCTTATTACCTTTCATGGCCGTTTGCATACAATTTTATATTGCCCTTTAAACTCTTCTTGTGGTTCATCTGTGACTATGGCATCTCTCCATAAAGACACCCACGTTTCTCAACTTACTTATTTGTCGAGTGCTTTAGATCTAAACCATACCACACAGTTGTTTCTCCCAATCCTTACAAAATCTGTATTTCATGAGTGCAATTATTTTTAGGAACATTCTCAAATTCAGAGTGGATGTGGATATTGCGAAATAAACTAGTCAGACAGCCGATCTCCTAGGGTTAGAAAAGAAGAGTGTTACTCAAAAAGGAGCCCAGAAAGTTGAAGGCACGTATAAAGTCAGTTCTTAAAAGTGGGAATGGTTGCATCTTTTTTAATAGAATTAGAGAAAGCAACTGAAGGGATTCCAACATCACACCTTCACTAAAAGTCAGGTTAGAGAGCAACCAAAGGAAACAGCTCTTAGTGCAGATTTTTTTTTTCTCCTGCGGATCCTAAAAAATCCGGGCTCTAAGTCACATCTTTTTGTCACCATCTACAGGTGTGTTATATACTAACATTTTCCTTTATTTTTTTTTTCAAATACAGACAGCAGCATCAAAGAATGAGAACCAACAGTAAAAGGCTAAAAATTGGGCTTGGGCAAAGGGGTTTAATAAATCACATCCGTCCAGCAAGTCCTTAATCTCCCCTGTTTAAATCATTTGTGCTCACCTGCAAAATAAAGCTTCCTTTTTATGATGAACCCAAGGGAACCTGTGTCTGACCCTCATCCCTCCAAGAACTAGTCTATTGGGCTTCTCCAAAAAACAGGCTGACAGAAAAGACAGAGCAATTATACCTTTATACTCCCCTCACGATTTCTAGTTTGAGGAGCACAAAAGAAAACAAACAAGACATAAAACAAAACTAATGAAACAGGTTTATTGCCTTGCCTTCTGGGACAAATGGAGCTCCCGTTGCCAGGAGGCATCCTGAATCTCACGCCAGAGCTGTGGTTGCTGTGCTGGGGCTCACAGCACTTTAGGAAACCTGCATGGCAGGCTGTTTTGTGCACCATGGTGCTCAGGTTCCTGGGGTGCTGGTTTGGTGAGGAAGAGATAAAAATAGACAGCAAGAGGGAGAAAATCGCTGCAGGTTCCTTACCCTTCTTCTGTGGGGATAAGACAAACTTACTCCTTTTTTTCTGTCTGAATGTCTGCAGTGGGACTGCAAACACCACTGAGTGAATTTTGGCAATGATCTGTGGACAATGAAAGAGTAAATCCTGTACCTTAAAAACATTAAGAAATGCATTAATTTCCTTGTCATAAAGGAAGCACATCTGTAAAACTTCCCTTCCCCTTGAAACTATTGCTCTTGCTGCACCATCTATTTACTCACAGGGTGTAGGACGAGACTAACAGCACCATTAAAAAGCACACCTCACAAAGACGCAAGGAGAGTCTGGAGACTCAGTGATAACACCTGGTATTGCTTCCCCAGTGCTCTGGTTAATATTTACCTGTGCTAAACTGTTTAAATAACTGTAGATGCCTGGGTCACAATTTTTGCTTTTAGTAGCAGAGTGCAGTGTATTTGATGCGGTCTGAGACATTTCCTGAAGAAACAGGAACAGTCACTCTATTGAGGTCAAACCCTTAAGAAAGGTTCTTCTGCAATTTTCATTTTTGTCTCAGCTTCTTGAAAATGGCGGGTGTAAGCAGCTGCATGAAGTACTCCATGTTTGTCTTCAACTTCTTATTTTGGGTAAGTTGGTGTTTAAATTGTTATTAGTGACGCATGAAATGTGTTCAACATTATCCAAATGCTGTAGCTGAAGAAATTGTAAATAAAATAGAGCATAAATGGAACCAGAGTATGGTTCTAAATCAGGGAGAGGAGAATGTTTAATTTTTGCCCTTCCTTTGTATTTTTTTTACAAAAAAGCCTTCCCTCCACATTGAAAAGTAGAACAGATGGGTCTCCATCTCCCTGCCTGCAATGTGCCCCTTATGTCAAGGGAAATCACTCATTTCAGCCAGAAGATAACAGACTCTACATTATCTTAACGTGCATTGTTCTCTTGTGTTTTTTGTATCCTGTTTGTATTCAAACTGCATAATCCTGAAAGTGTAATTGCAAAAGAAGATAGGAAAATACACTTGTATTTTTAGCCTCCTAATTGATAAATTGTTTTCATATACTTCTTTGTGGTTCTTAGCTTTATGCTCGGTGTCATAATTAGTTTCTGATGGTTGACTGTACATTTTTGGAAAATGGTATGGGCTGGCAGCGCTGCCGAGAGCTGTACTGAAATGATCAGCTTTCTCCAGCATACATAGGAAGGTGGTTCCTGCCCTATGCCCAGCACAGGACAGCAGGCAGCTTTCTGAGAGTAACTTGAACCCTATTCGCCTATTTGTCATATCTCGGCTAGTTTGCAAGAGTTTCAGGTCCTGGAAGCTCTGAAAAGCTTTGAGTTAAAGATAATTTCTGTAATGGTTCAGCCTCACTGTCAGCTTTCCTACCATAATTTTGTCAAGTTCACCAGAGGTTCGCTGAAACCGGATGCAAAACTGCTAACCCCAGTATGTCTGTTGGCTCAAGGGACATATTCTGAGTGAAAAGGTGATAGAATTCAGAAAGGTTCACAAACAGTAGTCGTAGAAATTTTGTGGCTAGCCAAAGTGAGAAGAATTAGCAAAATTCTTTGATCTCTTGTGGACCTCACAAAGAAACTCCTAACAGGCCAGTAGCTGTCAGGACTGGCCCCCACTTTTCTTCCTCCACCTCTACCAAGGCAGATTGAAAGTATATGGCAGCCTAAGCCTCCAGGGGCTGCATGGATTTCTGGGGAGAAGAACCAGGATGTGATCCTGGAGGAGTCCTGAGAGTTCAGGAAAAAAGCAGCATGGAACAAACTTCCCAAGACCGTGTTTTTGCAAAGGCAGGAAAATCTGCACTCTGTTCTGGGGAAGAAAATGCTGAGAGCATTTGCTGTGCATATGGCAGCCTGGATGAGACAGAGGAGGACACAAATGCAGTTATAATGACTTATTTTAAAGAAAGGGGCGTAGTACTACCAAGATGGGGAAGAAGAGGTGTGGTGCAACCAGCAGTACATGCAGGTGGAGTACAATGAATCTGAATTCTTTGAATAACACTTCCGTCTCTAATCCCTGGAAATCATTAAATTGCTGTGGTAAAGGACAGGGAGCAGTGATGTCTTCACAGCTGCTGCTTCCACTCCCTGGTGCACAAGGCAGTTGGGCAGGTGGAAAGTTAAACTGATAGTGGGAAATGAAGGTGACTTTCATCTCAACTAGATAACAGCAACGGCTGAATGTTTATCTGGAGTCCTTTTGTTTTAACCCCTTTGCAATCTCTCTGGATTGCCCCCTTCTGAGGGCCTCAGGAACAGGCTTTTTAGTCTTCTTATGCCTTTTTCTTAGCAGCTCTTACAGTATATCCTTGAGTGTCTAAATTCTGGAATAGGCTAAGCCAGATCTGCAAAGTGGCTTTTACTTTGCTCTCCTTGGCCCCATGAGTTGTGTGCCCTCAGGAATTCACAGCCCTGGCATTGGGCTCTGGAGCACCCACAGAGCTTTGCATCCTCCAGTCTGGTGAAAGAAAGCTAAATTTTATTTTAAGGAAAACTAATAATTAGGATGGAGTACTGCAACAAGCATGCAGTGTTCTATTTTGACTCTTAGGGAACAGAGCTTTTGATTTGTAATTTCAATTATTTTCTTTGTGTTTTCTTGTACACTTCGTATATGATGAAAATAAACAGAAACAAAACATTAAAATCTTACTGAAATGGAGCGTTTGTATGAGTCTAAAGCAATTATATTTTCTATATTTAAAACATGTATACCATAGTGGAAACTTCAATTTAAAATAATATTCTTTGGTTTTTTGAATGGAGGAAATAAATATTGTAGCATCCCCATCTGATTGGTAAGTTCCTGTACATTCAGATTTACTTACTTCTACTACTGTGCTGTATTTTTTTGGGAGGTCCTATATAACAAATAAATCAGTGGGCCAAATTCTGTTTGGATTTGCAGCAATAGCTGCTTCAGTGGAACTTTTCACATTAGCAAGCCCACGTTGTCTGGTGCATAGCCACATGGTTCACACAGTGCTGCTGAACAAGACCCAAATACAGAGTCATATGATACCATCAGTTTCTAGGCAGATTCAGCGGGATTCAGATTATTTCAGTGGGGAGTTCTAGTTAAATTTGATAACATGATATAGCTGTCATCGATTGTACAACTTTCTGTTTCATGTGTAAAACGTACTTATAGGAGCTTTACTTAGAACAGAAAAATGTGTGGTACTCATGTCTGAGGGCTGGCTGTGTTCCATATTAAATAATCTGCTAAAGTCGTTATGGCCTTTGATGATGAATATTATATGAAACCTTTTTGCAGGAAAGTATTTTTGAGGAAAAAAAATCTTAAACATGTAGAAATAACTCTTTTAATTTTAAAAGGTCCCAGTTTTCATGGGAAGCTCATAACCACAGTTTAGAGCCATTTCTGACTTAACAATTAAAGACATACGGGAAGATAATTCTGAATCTGACTAGACTTAGGTCCTCAGTGATTTCTCTTTCCTACCAGTCCTCTCAAGTTGCTCACATAATTACATATGATTAGCCTCTAAAATTACCTGTCTCCCACACCTGGTAATAAAGAGAAATTCTGTGTGAGAATCATCACAAACAAGGTAAGGAACACAGTGGCTGGAGCATAGTGGAACAGTACCTCAAAGATCAACAAAACTGGAGAACAACTGGTGATTAAGGAATATGCCTGGATCTGGGATTCATCCACCCCGACTTCAACATCTTAAAGCAAATCATTCTGGGCTTCTTTTTAAGTTGGTAGTGTCAATGGGTCATTTAACTCATCTGAGGATATGTGTCCCTGACAGGTCAGAGGAGCTAGACTTAGATGTTTATCTTTCATGTGCACAAGATGAACTAAAGTTGTCTTCTGTAAAAATATAATGGAAATAATAACTACCACAATGTGCACTTTACAGGAGGAATATTCTAATAGCTCGAGATGGCCAAATATTGTTGCAACAAAGAAAGCAGGAAGACTTTATTTAGAACTTTTCCTAATAGTTTTACCATAGAGAATATTTCTAAAGATATATGTCCTGAAAAATTCTAGAAATAACAGTTGTACCAACATCCCTTATCAAATCTTTCATTTCCATTATACAGGAAACAGTGTTCTTTACAGTCATGTTATATACATACTATAGCAATTTATAGTCGTCTCTCATCTGACAGAATTTCTGTGTACTTACAACCACATGTATAAATCATCAAGGAAATGATGATTCCTCTGGGGTAGAAACATCAGGGCTTTGGTGCATAACTGAAGGTTTAACTACCCTTATGAAGTTTCCTGGATATGAATCAATATTCTGTGCTCTAGCAATTCATGTTGCTTTCATTTTGCCAAAGAAATTATTTCAGAATTTTGGCCAGCATCTGGTGCTATTTGGATTCTGAACTTTAATCTAAAATTGTTGATCTTTCTAAATAGTCTTTATTTTTTCCCACAGGTGTGTGGTTCAGTTATTTTGGGAGTCTCTATATGGATACGTGTTAGCAAAGATGCTCAGGAGGTAAATTCATGCGATAATATCAGTCCCATGTAAAATGCAGAAGCTACTATATAGACTTTAATTTCCCAACTTAATTTCTGCAAATGTGTTCTGCTTTCACTGGGGTGGTTTGTGTGGGTAAAAATGGATGTATTTTATGACGTTTAAGATTAAACAAGATGGTGCGGGTAGTCAGATAAAGTGATCAATGTAAGCACAGACATGTAATGACAAGAAGTGTCTTCCAGTGTTACTAATCTAAGTTCTTGCAGATGCACGGTGATTTCTTTTTAAAATGTGGGTCTCTTTTTCCTCTGATGAAAACTAATGATGGTTTTGTTATTGATTTCAGTGCTAGAGAGAATAAAGAGGAGCCATGAGCCTCTTAGTTTTTTCAGTGTCCTTCCCCATTAGAATAGTATAGTCGTATATATTTCTAGAGTTACTTCTATGTATTTTTAGGAAATATTTTTACTTTTCTCACTATCTTCAATAACATAATAATTATTTTCTCTGTAACTTTGAAAGGGAGCAAGATTTTTTCTCTTCTATTTTCAGTGACTCCCTAAAAATGTCTTACCCTTTTTCACTCATGGAATTATTTTTAAAGAACAACAGATCTTTACTCAGGATTTAAACATAATGCAAATAACCTTCATGGAGGGGAGAAGAAAAATCCCTGAGTTCCCCTCCTGGATTTTATCTGGGTTATTAAATTACTTCAGATTTTATGACTTTCCTTTTCTGCAAAGCTACAGAAAATACAATCTTGATGAGCCCTTGATCTTGCATAAATGCACCAGCAGGTCCTGTTGGTGCAAAGGCTCTTTGGCCTTGTGGGCCTTGCCAGCCTTTTGCCAGCTGTGCTCCCAGTGGCACTGATATCTTAATTACAGCATGTTTTCCATTCACATAAAGAAATGAAGCTGATTCTACCATTCCTCTGGAAGGTGCTGTGCAATCTTTGTATGATGATGCTTTGTTATGCTAACAGGAAGAGCAATCTGACTCTGAGGTTTAGGCAGTGCATTTCTTTTGCTGAATTTGAACCACATAAACGTAAATGAATTTGAAAATTTAATTTGTATACTTTAGTTTCCAAAATGGATTTCTGGCTGTAGAAGTGAAAAAATGATCAAGTGTTACATAGAAGCATTTTTTTCCAGCTCTCATATTGAGCCTTTAGGTTAGATTAGGTTAGATTAAGCTGCAAAACTTCTGATCGCTCCTCTGCTTCTCTACCACAATCCATCAGTAAAGAAAAATAATTTTTAGGTCAGTATATCTGGAACTGAAAGGATGTTGGAAATAAGAAGATAGCTTTATATATTTCTTCCATTTGGCTGATGGTGCTGTTGCCCTTAGCCAGTCCCAGATGTCTCATGTTTGGCAGTGGATGGATGTAAGAGAACTCAGTTCACAGTGACATTGTGATGTGTCATTATGGAGAGTTCTGCCATGTCCTGCTGTGGAAGAAGAAGAATGATGTGTTTCACTCCTCGATCAACATTTTACAGAAGCTAAAGATGCCATGCTTGCTAGATGACCATCTCTAGTATCATGGCTCAGATAGTGCAATGGAGCTTGGAAAACCATAACCATTATTATTCTTATTTTTGGAAAGCTTTCCTATTCAGAAAAGTACACTTAAGTGTGTCCCAAGCTGGCTTCCTGAAGTGACTCTTGTTACTCCACAAAAACTGTGAATTAAGAACTGGGACCAAAACTGAAAGTATTTTCTTACTATTTTTGCCTCTATGCAGGCAAAGATCCCATTCAAATCCAATGTATGTTTTGCCTGAGTAGTAATTGAAGAGACCATAAGGATTTGGCTGTAGATGAACAAAGCTTTCTAAGAATAAATAGCAGGAGTTTCAGTCCTACTTTGAAGGGGAAAGAACAACATATTCCTAAAATTATACTTGTCTATATACCTTTGTAATTTCCATCAGAAGATAAACATGACAACTTCCAGACGTTTTTGCTAATCTTGGCACCAGGCACATTGGAAAATATTCTTTGAACATTTCTCTCTGTTTTGGCCCTTGGCCTTAGTCCTTCTGTGGGAACTGAATAATTTGATATTTAATAATAATGAGGTATATGAACTGTTTAGTTGAATGTCCCACACATCAAAATACAGTCCTCATCTCTGATGGCATTATTAGAAATCATGCCCAAAAATAAAGAAAAAGAAAGCTGCTTTGGAAAAATATATCTTTCTACACTATATCCAGCATCACTCAGAAACATGTTCTCTTAGGAACAGCCACAGAGTACATTCATGGACTTCTAATGACAGACAGAGGTTTTGTTTCTTTAACATTTGGTTAATGTAAGAGAGATTTTGAGATAATTTTGCTACTTCTAGCAAAAAGCAAAGATTTGTCAACTGAAAATGAACTGAAAGCTATTTTAAAGATGAGATTTTTATTTACTATGTAAAGTTGACTTTCATTCTGTGCAGAGACAAAGACTGTGAAGAGACACCACCAGGCCCTCCAACAAAAGGTTTAAGAAGGGATGTTAGTGGTTTGTTGATTCAAGGAACAGAATTTCTCCATGGTTGCACATCAGTATATTTATCAGTTATTAAATAATTTTCTTGTTTTGGGAAATACAGATGTTTTTCAGGGGAGTTTCTTGCAGCTGCAAGATTTTTTTTTCCCTCTCTTTTCAGGAGTTGGGCATAGACAACAGCCTGTTTGCAGGGGTTGATCTGCTGATAGCTGTGGGCTCCATCATTATGGTCCTCGGGTTTCTGGGATGCTGTGGTGCCATCAAGGAAAGCCGGTGCATGCTGCTCTTGGTAGGAAAAAGAACATTTGTCTACCTTTAACAGACCACAGATACAACTGATGTATAAAGTCACTGGTAGTATCAGATGACGATACTGTTTTTATTTAATCAAATGCCTACTTATGAGCATGTGTTGTCATCACTTACCCCACACTTGAGCCCTTCCTGAACTGAAGTGTGAAAGAAATGATGGGTGGTCTCATCAAAGAGAAGACAGGGCCAAGAGAGCCCTGACCATGTCACTAACTTTTCCCCCACACATTCACTCCACCGGTCACCCCCCTCTATCTATCCCATTTCTCATATCTCATAAATTCCCAGTTGCTCCCTTTGCTAGTCCTCCCAGAATGTCCTCCTTGTCCTCCTACCCAACATCTCTCACCTACACACTGCCCATCATGCCACTGCTCCAGAGTGTGTCGTTTTGATGACTAGATGATACTAAGGCACACACTCTGTCTTGAGCATCCCTTTTCTCACCCCCAAAGAAGGAAAAACTGGAACTGACTGGAACTTCAGTTTGTTCTATGAAGCGCATGAAAGATTAATATTCACTTTAAAGAAATGATAGCAACTTGGTAAAAATACATTTTAATTTTCTCTCCCTTTTGTTTCTTCCTAGTTTTTTATTGGACTGCTGCTGATCTTGATCCTTCAGGTCACAGGAGGTATTTTAGGAGCAGTATACAGATCTAAGGTACAGTATTATTCTGTATTGTCATTCAAGTCTTCCCAAAGATTTGTTTCTCCACTGAAAACTAATAAAATATTTGCACTTGCAGATTGAAACATCCCTTAACACGACTTTAATGGACAGTGTTAATTTATTGCAAAGCAATACAGAACAAGCAAAACAATTTCAAGAGACCTTCCAGAAGTTTCAGACAGAGGTAATTACGATGTAACAAAGGGTGGGGGTTGTTGCTATCTGTTCTATCTCTAGCATTTGTCTATGCTTCATTTTACGGCTACTCTGTCATAGATTTGAATTTCACTCCCTGGGGATGGGAGAGGGTCTGACTTAAGCACAAGTTAAAATGCTGCACAGGGGTTTCTGCTCCCTTGATACAGCATGGGGTTTCCACGATGATTTCTTTGTGCAAAAGAGAAGATTCTCTTCCTGAGAGAAATGGAGCAAAGACACAAAACATGCAAGTAGATCTGCTGATGTGGATTTAATTGTGTCTGAAAAAGTCCCTTTCTCTATACATACAGAGGAAGACATTCTCAATGACTCTAAATAGGATTTTCTGAAAGTTTTTTTGTAGAAGAAATAGAATGATAGCTGTCTAGATCTGTAAGTCTTAAACTCCGTAAGTTTGCATCAGTGATTACAAATTCCTCGGTGTGCTTGCAGAAATTATAAATTTCTTACAAGAATCAACACAACCGAAGCAAAGGTCCGCTTATTCTGTGATATGATTGCAAGAGATTATCAATTCCTTCTTCGAGGCCATAGGCTCATTACACTGGCAAGTAATACTGCAGAGCTCATGGGGTGTGCAGAGCATGCCTATAGGATTTAAAAGCCCCGTAATTGGTATTGGGCCTTAAAAAACTCTGCATGTCTTTGTATTTGCTCTTCATGGTGTTTATGTTTGCTTATTTTGTCATTCTAACAGACTGGTTCACTAGAGACATTTGTGCGTATGTCTGAGGAAGTATACTTCAAAGACTTGTAATTCTCTCTGGGGTGTGGTAGGATTTATGGATTCAAGTAGCTCTTAGGACCCAAGAAGTCAGGTTTGCTTCTTGGTCATAAACCTACTGCCATGAGACTGTTGTTTGATGCTTGGGTTATCAGTCTTCCACAGCTTTGGTTATGCTAGTGCAAGTTACGCATTTTCTAAAGTATATGTTTTGTTCTAGCCATGGTTACCTAAAAGGTGCAATTTGCCTCATCTATTTGGAGCAAGGTGTTGTTGCCTGGGTAGGCTGGAGTGCTGGTTTTATTCCCCTATTCCAGACTCTACCTGGGCCCCCTCAGAGCTTCAGCCACATGAACTTATTTAAGAAGTATTTAAAGATTTAAAGGCTTCTGTCTCAAGTTAGGAATAAAATATAAAACAATGCTCTCTTTCTTCTTGAAAGCACTGAAAAAGTTTTCAGTCTCCAAAGTCCAGATCATCTTCATTTACAGAAAGTGGCCTCTGCTTGAGTTTGGATTGGTGATGGCCAGTTCTTCTATTGCCCGAAATGCCCCAGCTGCATTTCTTGACCTCCAGAAAATTTTCCTTCCCCACTCAAGCTACCATGTTTCTATTTCCTCTCAGTAGGATATGGAAGATAGAGTTACTTGGCACCTACAGAAATTAGTCTTCTTTTAAAACAAATGAAATAGGGAATGCTTAGATGTTGACACAATGCCAGACTTTTTTACAAGACTTTTATTGATGTTATTTCTAAACAAAGGGTGATATAAAAATCTGCAAACTCTGATAATCCCCACCATCCCTTTCTGTCCTCATCTGAGGTCATCCCTGCACAGGTCCTCACTGAATTATTACCTCAGAGCTGGATGGCTCCTGCTCCATAGAACGGCTCTAGTACCCCTCCAGAGCAAAGCTGTCTTTGCACCTGGCTGGACACCTGGGGCCTAGGAGCCTGCCCCACCACTGTGGGGATGGTTTCCCTTTACAAATGTCCCCCAGAATTGAGACTGACTGTTACATAAGTGCTTTGATGAAAAGGCTTCCTTCCCCTTCGTTGCAGCTTTCCCTTTTGAAGGGAAGGTGCTCCTTCAGTGTGTCCCAGCTGAGAACTGTCCAGTACCCTTTAGGCAAGAAGATTGGATAAGAAAAACTTCAGGAGTGTATTTCATTTAGAATATCGTGTTACTATGAAATCATTAAATGCATATTTTACTGTGTAAGAGCAGGGAAAGAAATGCAATAAAAAAGAGTTTTGTTTTCCCTGTACTTATATCTATTCTGACTTCTCCCACCTGCAAGGTGCCAGAAGGTAGACACTTAGCACCACCCTGATTCTAGACATCACACAGAGAACAGATTTCACCTTTTACAGTGTGTGTCCCTCTCATGCTCCCAGTAGTACCTGTGCCTATACATTGGCACAGAGTATCTGCTGCTGTTTTTAGGGTAGGCTTAAAGAATTCTTATATCTTTAAAGGCTGCTGGTGTGAAAGGAAAGAAAGTGAGAAGCAATATTTAGGTAGCTTATATTACTTGCACTTTTACTTCTCCATTCTACCTCCGGCTATGTCCTATGCTTCTGAGCCAACTTAATTCTCCTGATATAATAAGCAGCTACCTGGAGGGATGATTGAAAGGTGAGCAAAATGAAATATATATATATATATATAATTACTCTATTAATTTTTAAATAGACCACGATTGTTTTATTATGTCCCACAGCCTTTGCTTTTATACAAAATAACATGAACATTTCCAGCTGCTTTTTAAAAGAGGGAAGATGCAAACCTGAGTCTGCGCCCCTGAGCTTTAGTGCCTTGAATAAATTGGAACCTGAAGTGAAACTGCACCTGGCTTAGGTTTCACAAACCCCAAATGAAGCCCTGGCCTCCTCAGTCCATTTCTAATTTAAAGGGCTAATCATCATTCAAGGTGGTTGTTTTTCTAGATTTCACAGTTTTATGTGCCTGAATTTTACTTTTTCAGCCTGGCTTTTCAAGATGTGATTTACTGTAGATGTTACTTACCACATGCAGGTATAAGCCACAGAAAGAAGACTTGATTTTGAAAACACACAATACCCAGCATTGCTCCATGCTGTATTCTGGCACTGACAATTACTAGCTTTACAGTATATTAATGGTTTTTGAGTGCTGCATATTGAAAATTGTCTTCTTTTTTTTTTTAATTTTACTTTTTTTACCTTGTGCACTCACAGTCTTATAACTTGTATTGAAATGTAAAGGGTATTTGAGACAGCTATCAATCTGGGAAAATTTCCACATGGGAAAGGATGAAAGGAAATTGTTGTTCCTCTTGGCTTGCCCTCGTTCACTCCCCTAACAGGAATTCACTGTTTTTTTCTTCATCTTCCTGTTTCCTCTTTTCCTGCAGAACAAGTGCTGTGGTTTGGTGAATGGGCTTGCAGACTGGGGAAACAATGTTCATACAGCTATTGGTAGCTGTCAGTGTGAACCAAAGGGCGAAGAAGCAAACCTCTGCATCCTTTCTAACAACAGATATATTTATAAAACGGTAAGAAAAATATAATGTCCCGCTCTTCTTTCCAAAAACAGGTTTCAACACAGAGCTATCTTTAGTTGCTGGCATAGTCAACAGTTCTGTCTCTTTCCAAAAAGACAAAGTTTTGCCTTCTCTTCATTAGCCAGCATTGCCCCCACACCAACTGTGGTGAAATTACTGTGCATACATGAAATATGCGTCTGCTACCTCCTCCTGGGATGTCTCTTGTAACTGTGCACTCCATTATCTCCCAGTCTGCATGGTAACTACAGGTGAAAACTACCATTATGGCTTTGGGGTCAGAGTATGCCTCTGGGTCAGAGCAGCGCACCAGCTACTCTGGCTCTCCTGTGGAAGATGAAGCTCCTGCCAGAGCTCATTTTGGTGGTAGACATGTTGACTCAGAGGCTTCCATAGGGCTAAGAGATAATGAAAAGCAAACGCATTAAGTACAAGACCCTTGAGTTTTATAGTCCTTTATTAGAAGAAAAACACGCTTATTTTACAGGATCTACTGGTAAGGCACCTCATATGTGGTAGGCTTCCTGGAAGCATACTTAAAGTGTAATTTGCGACAACTCAGGCCTTTTGAAAAGCTTGTGGTAATTAATATAGTAGTAAGGCAAAAGTGCCTGGTGAATGGTTACAAAAAAGCATACTCAAAAAATGGTAGAATGGCAGCAGAAATCTCGTTTATTTCACAATTTATCTGTTTTCTTATATGGAAATTTATCTCCATACATACCAAGAAAAATATGGAAAAAGTAGTAGAAAATTCAGACATAATACCTGCATTTTTAGAATGCTAGTAGTATGATGTTTGCCAATCTGCATCTAGTACAAAGCAGATTTTAGCAAATATCCCAAACTGATTGTATACTTTCCTAAATGCACAGCTTCTTAGCCAGGTCCTTTCTGAACACAAATTTCCTCCCTGCGTAGTCCCACAGAAGCAAATACTGTTTTAAAGCAAGGGAACAGTCTGGTTGAGTAAAGGATGCCAAAACCCAATCTGGAAATAAGATGTATGCAGAGGCTTTTTTGGCCACATTTTTATGTCTTTTTGGCCTCAGGCAAACCCTCAAAGGACATATGAGAAACCATCAGTGAAATTACTGCAGGTGCAAGATATCGCTCACATGAATGCACAGATTTCATGGTGGTGTTAGATGCTAGTAAAGACATTCAACTCTTGTGATCCAGGAAAAATGGTTTGAAATTTAGTGCAGTTCTGAGTCAGCTTAAATGAGAGGTTTTTAGAAGGACTGGAAGGAAAAGACCCATGTGTTTATTGTGAGGGAGGAAATATGGTGAAGGCATATAACTACGCATTATATTTGGGGGGAATGAAGTTGTAGTGTTGGAAGAGTATTGTGGTTTTGATGGATTTAAGCTGTACTTGGCTTTCCCTACAGTTTGCAAAAGGAATATTGTCAATGCCTGGAGAACATGTAGGCGTTATAAGAACAGATGTATGCACTTATTAAAAAGGAGAGTAGCTCTGCATAGAACTTCAGATGTGATCACTCACTTCCTCCCAGTCCCAGGCCAAGACCACCAATCATTTGTCAAAATTAATACTTAAGTATATAAGTTTTATATCCAAATATTGTTAGTTGAGACTGATTCTAATAATAGGCTTTGAGGTCTCAAACCCAAAGATCAGATTAGTGGAAAATGAAGTTAAATTCATCTTCATATTTGTGAAGGCAAAGGCTAGATATCTGACATAGGGCCCAAGATACGTATAAATGTGTTCGTGTCTGTTAGCAACAAACCAGAGTAAATTCAAATAGCCTTTCTTTTACATGGAGAGCAAGAAAGAAAATATTTTAGAGGATGTGTTTCTAACAAATTTAGGATAATCTTGCTTACCTATAATTATTCATTTTGTCTTGTTTTTCAGGTTTGTAAAGAAGCGATCATCAAATACCTTCAAGACCATATGCTCATAATTATGGGGATTGCATTTGGACTGGCAGTTATTGAGGTACCAGTATACACCATTAAAATATTTAGTGGCTGACAAGCCATACGTTCTACTTAAAAATACACTGGGAGTGGAATTAAAACACCTGCTTGCTCAATTAATAGACAAGGGAGAACCACCTCTAACCTTAGCTAAAATCTCACTGTTATTTCCTATCAACAACATACAGCTGCCAAGCTGAGGAATTCAGGTGGGACCAGACCACCCTGTTGCCTATATAAGCATATCACATGGCACTTTTTCTGCAAAGATTTAACAGGTCTGGAACCAGGCTGGGACTTGACAGTGAGCCCAGTGGATGGAGGGGTGTGCAGACTCCCAGACCCAGACAAACAAGAGGCAGAGTAGCCATTCTTCTCCTCTTCTTAGCTGGAGGAAAAAGTCATATCGTTAAACTTTGTGGTCCCTAAACTGCGTATTCTTATCATGGAGAAATTACGATTCGAAATCATTATTCAGAGGGAATAATTTAACCATCAAGATGGTGTCTGAATGTGCTTGAGTGCACAGCTGTGTTCCTCCATATACTCCGGTGTGTGAAAAAAGCAGAGCATGTGAGCTCTTTATTTTAATTGCTTCATCATATACTGAAGACTATCACGCAAAATTTTCTCCAAAGAGAGGAGAAAAAACAGTGAGGTGATCCAGTCAGCTACTTGATGAATGATAGGCTTTGATTAGGAGAAAATGACAAAGAAGCAGGGGATTTCATCATGTTGCTTTCTTTGGTCATTTTCATTCTTTTTACTATTCCTATGTGGTTTTCCTCCTCCCCTGCCCCCCCGCAGATGAATGTTTGAGGGAAAAGCAGAATGACGAAGATTGCTGTGCAGAGTTCAGTCTGTTATTCCTAACGAAAACTTCTTAACATCCTTGGCAGAGGACTGTTCCTTGTGGTATAAGAGTGGGCTAGAGCCCCAGCTCAGAAGTACACTTCCAGGAAAATAATTGTAAGCAGAGAACAGTTAGGCAGCTGCAGCACTGCGAGATGACAGGCCACTTCTTACTCATAGGCTTCACATTACATAAGGTGCTATACATGGGAGGCCAGGTCTCTTGCCTATATGTAGAGTTCATGGGGAAAATCAATGAAATATATCAATAATTAAAGAAAGGCCTTTGCAAATATAACAAAGTGTAAAATTTCATATCTATCTAGAAAGTAAGTTGTAAGTCACTTTGCTGTAGTTATTGTAGTTGTGTTTGTTGTAGCCTTTAGTTCATTGGCCATCATTCTTACCTTTTCTCCAGCTGGCATATTCTGTGGCGGTTGCCTCTCTCAATCATAAAAATATTTGAAAACAAAATGAGTAAACAATATGAGGATAACAGCCTCAGCTGGTACAAATTGTCAGCTGGCAATTTACACTTGCTAAAGATTTAGCCTTTCCAAAGATATTAACATATTGTGACATCTCAAGTAACTGCAAATCAAAAGCCACGTGCTTAACTCTCTCTCTCTTCTGGAAAACCCCAGATAAAAAGGCCAGGACAAGGAAAAGTACTCTTTCATAGCCTTCCCCCTCTGCCTGCTCCATCATGCCACTTGTGGGCTGTAAATGGTTTCAGCTCAATTTGTTAGTGGAAATGACACTGAGAAAAGAAGGGCCCAGTTTCACTTGGGCACAGGTGAAAATGCGGGCATGGTACATCAAGGAAGCCCAGTCAGCTTCTTCCAGCTGTGAGGCCATCTCCTTGCCTTACCTGTACCCATATGTTCTGTACACTCCACAACATCTCTTCCTTAAATAAATGAAGCTTCCTTAAATAAATGAATTCATGGCTTCATAAATGTCCTTTGAATACTTTACACTTTTGGGTAAAAGATTACTGGTTAATTTTAAATCCAGAAGGAAGCTTACTGACCTTCTGATCTCGTCAGCTGTCTGTAACAGGTTGTGGAATTTCACCCACTAATTCCCACCACAGAAGGTGATCATACCAAATTTTATATCTCAAGCAATAACTTCTTTTGTGGACTCAGAGTTTCTATCTCAATCTTATTACTGATGAATATAAAACATTTATTGCATGATCATTTGCTCATCAAAAAGGCGGGATATGTACATGTGTGTAAATGTACATCTGTAAACATATACACATATGCATATACAGATATATTTAAAGATGAGAAAGTGGCAGTCAAAAAGAAGAGAGATTTCGAAGAGAAGCAACCCTTAGAATATGAAATGGATTCAGAAAATTCCTCCAAATTTCTTAGAAAATAAAAGATTGAATTTTTGTCTGAGTTTCTTGAACTTTTGCTTCATTCGCTGCTTCTTTGCAGCTAAGAACTGCATTTTAAAATCCTGGAGTTACAGCGTTCCCCATCCGCACAGGCAATCCATCTTTTAAACAAATGAAAGTTTTCCATTGTATTTGCAATCTTACCTGTGGTACATACCGATTTCATTAAAATGGCAATATACTAAAGTCATGTTCTTTAAAGAATTACATTGGAAAAGATCTTCTGCGTAGCAGATTTAGCCTGCTTGTAAGTCCAAGACATTTGCAAACAAAATGTTCCCACTGTGTATCAGTTGTATCTTGGGATTTCCAGGACTGCCAAGTAATACCAGAAATGTTTTTGTTTTCCAGATTCTTGGTTTGGGGTTTTCTATGAGCCTCTACTGCCAGATCCAGAGAAAATGAAACTGTGGAAGTGTCAGAACAATGTCAACAGCCAAATCAAAACCTTTGTAGATAGATGGATATTTGGTTTGGCACCTTCAGATAAATATACGCATGTCCCAGGCAGCTGTTCTGACGAAAACAGCACCTCCTGTGCACACAGATACTTCACAATTTGCAAAATGACCTCCTTATACTTTGTAGGATTTAATGATGTGAATGTGAATTTTATTTGCAATAAACGTCTTTGTTTGTGTTTCTGATGAGTTTATTTTGTCTGAAGATAACATTTAAGTCATGTTGAGGTTTGAGCTCGCCCTGCAGAGTGTCCACATGGCTGTCATGCCACTCGAAGCAGAGTCATCACTAACAGCCGCGTATGGTCTTGTGTGGGCTGGCTGCTCTGGGGAATCACATGCCTCAGGCAGCTTCGCTTGTGGGGCAGGGTTTTTTCATTACTAGTGGCACGGATCAGTTTGACACTGGGTTTGATATATATGGTAAGGTCTCTATTACTTGTGAAAGGCACAGGGACTAGCTTTCTTCCAACTAGAAAACCCTTTTTGGGGGTTCCCTTTAGGGAGATTTATTCTGGCAGCTGAAATAGTCACTTATGGATCCAAATGATGTTTAGATAGCATATGGGAGTTGGATTCAGTGGCATGTGTTCTGCAAATATGCATCAAGGATGAATATCAGGTGCTCAAGGTCAGGTTGGACAGGGCCTTGGACAACCTAACCTAGTGGGTGCCATCCCTGCCCATGGCAGCAGGGTTGGAACTAGATGACATTTAAGATCCCTTCCAAACCAAGCCATTCTATGATTCTATGAAATCCAAAACAATGAGAGACAGAACTAGCACAGAAATCCTGCCAGTGAGATTCACCCAGGGTGGCCAAGGCAAGCAGCAGGCTTGCAACTGGAGGCATGGCTGGTCACGCTATGACAGAAATATAAAATATGCCTGCCTTTAGATCCACCAGTGCTTGCAAGCATCAGGGCTCTGAGGCACCAGCAGCCCAGGGCCCAGGACCCCATATCACCCCTGGGGCTGTCAGACCCTGCCCCAGCAAGGCTGCAGCAGAGCCTGGCTCCAGCTCTCCCCAGCCCAACCCAGTCGCAGGCTCCATGAATCTGGGCCTACCTATGGGCCTGCATCCCATGTAAAGATGGGATTTTAGCAGATTTCCTTGAGTGGAGACCTTTACCCATGCCTGATACTGCCCAGACTGGGTTCAGGTACAACTCACCTGCAGCAAGTTTCTGTCCCATCACACCCAACTTTCCCTCTATCACTAAGGCCAAGATGTGAGAGCTGTTTTCAGACATTTATGCCCCCCAGGAAGCTGTCTATCTACCAGGCAGTTCTGGCACTTGCTGCTGAACCTCAGAAACTGTGCCAGAAGAATTCAAGCTTTGTTGGATCAGAGAAAAAGCATGACTCCGTAACCCAGCTCTACTCTCCTGGAAGGAGAAATTCTGGCTCCTGCTTCCTCCTTCTCCCCAGACTATTTTTTTTTTTTTCTGTGCATGTCCTACCCATAATTTGAAATCCTGGGAACTGAGCCTGAATCATACAGATCATGGGATGGTAGCTTGGATTTTTACTACTGAAAAATTTTGGAGTAGAAGGGCAAAACAAAGAAAGAATTAATCTTCCTCATCCTCCTCCTTCCTACGAGAAGGAAAGCTCTCCTCTTTGAACACAAGACCATACCGCCTGCCACAGAGAGGGTCTCAGAGCTGTGGATGCTTAATGGGTGGACATGAAGGGGAAATTACAGCTCACATTTGCTCCTAGAATTAGCTAGTTTCAGTCTGCTGTAAATTGAGTGCTACTGCTATGGATTTGAGATAGGCATCAACACAAAGTTGGCACAACTGATTCAAGCCAGTGTGCTGGCTTGAACAACAATCTTGTCCCATATGCTACTTTGGGGGAAAGTATGAAAGTAAGGTGTTAAGACACCTAAGTTTTTATTGTCTACAGCCTTTTTTGGATACAGTCCATAAAATATCCTCTTGCATCAAAATAGAGATATGTTAGACTCTTTCTGGTTGAAACTATGCTGCCATTAAAATCAACAGAAAAAAAATAATTGTCTTCAGTCATGAAGTTTGACACAAGAGTTTCACATAGTGAAACTAAAGTGAATAGCTCTCAGCCTCTATTTATTTAGGCAACTTATTCAAGCAATTGTCTTTGTCTCCTAATGCTCTAAGGAATAAAACTGAAGTACAATGATTATATGCTACCATGACTGTTTAAATGGGATTGAATTGATGAAGTCATTCAGGATATTATCAACTTGTTGGTACAGTGAGTTTGCCTCTAAAATGTGCCAATTGCCTTTGATGTTACAGAACTGCTTTACTTGTAATGTTCTGTATTCTCCTGAAGTTTTCTCCAACAATTTTTCAACAGAAACAGCAAAATATAAGCATAAAACAAAGAGGAATCTGTAAGAATGGGATTCATCTGGCCATATGCAGAACTATACAGAGTAGAAATTCATGTCTGAACTACCTGTTTGACTGCCCTTTAATCTTCTTTGATTATAACCAAAGAAGGAAAATAAACAAATCCAGGATTTGAGACATCTCATTCTCAAGTAGATGTCCAAAGAGGTTAGATGAGTCACTTGCATTGCAGATGTGTAACATTGGAGTGAATGAATCCCACCCAACAAGATTGAACTCATTAAAAATAATAGAAGCAGTCAGTGGTCAGTCAGGGAAGTGTATTAATATAATATTCCATGAGGGTGCAATGACTATTCATTGATTCACTGACCTTTCTGCTCAGTCATATTCCAGCCTCTAGGAAATTAATCCTGTTTACTCTCTGGGCTGGTAGGATGAGATTCATCTTCTGTGCAGGAATGTCCTTCTCATAGCCACAAGTCTATAGCAGAGATCCCAGCACCACTCCTTCATGGAGTCCTCTTGGTTTTCTTATCAGAGAACATGCTGTATTAGCAATTGACTTTAAGTAACAATGGGCCGTTTTTCTAAACCCACAAGCACTTTTTAATCACGTTCTCTGGAATCACTAAAATAGATTTTGACAATGAAACATGGAACAATAAAATCATTAGGGTTTTCATTTGTGGGGCATAAGAGAATGATCTTTTTTCTTTTTCTTTTTCTTTTTCTTTTTCTTTTTCTTTTTCTTTTTCTTTTTCTTTTTCTTTTTCTTTTTCTTTTTCTTTTTCTTTTTCTTTTTCTTTTTCTTTTTCTTTTTCTTTTTCTTTTTCTTTTTCTTTTTCTTTTTCTTTTTCTTTTTCTTTTTCTTTTTCTTTTTCTTTTTCTTTTTCTTTTTCTTTTTCTTTTTCTTTTTCTTTTTCTTTTTTTTCTTTTTCTTTTTTCAAAGACTTCAGCACTTTGGAAATTCAGCAAAGGGAAAAAAACATATTGTAATCTTAAATAGTATAAGAAAAGAATGGTAGGCAGAAAGACAATGCAACCCTATTTGTTTTTAAGGAAGCTGGATCCCAAATTAGAACCGTGTCTATTTAACACAAAATGGGGATTCAACATGTGAAGGCCAAACAACTATTTAATGGCAAAGGATAAGACATTGCACCTGGGTCAAACTATATCCAAGTAATTATTTTTTACATAATTTAAGAGATTTTAGGAGAATTTGTTGTTCTCAGAAGGGATTGTAATTGGGGAAAAAATACAGCATGAATAGAAAAAAGAAGTTATAGTTTATGGTAAAATGTGAGTCGGTAAAGCAATGTCAGGAATGCTATAAACAATGAAGGGAGTGTTAGTGAGTCCATTTCTGGAAACATAAAATGAAGAAAAAGAGGCAGATAAACAAAATAAATCTGATTTTGAAAAAGGATAGAAGAATGAAGCAAAACAGGGCAGGTTCACTTGAAACAAAGAAGAATAAAGATATTGAGATTATCAAGAACCAACGGTTTGTTGCACTTAACTCTGTGTTGGGGGAATTTGGCCCTGATCCACCTTTGTATCCTGGCTGTCACGTTGAAGGCGAGTTCAACCTGTTCTTCATGCAACATGAAATATTCCCCGTATTTGGCTGGCTGTCATAGCCCCTATGAAGCCCGTGTCACCAGAGCAGAACTGGTAGTCAAAGGGTGGTGCAAGAGACAGCTGCATGGTCCCCAGGGATACCTGGACAATTAGCCCAAGGAGCAGAAACCATTGGCTTTGCCTCTGGAAAGGACAAGAGGGAACAGGAGATCTGGTCCAAGTATGTTCAGAAACATAATTAAATGAGGCAAAAGTTTTTTATTTTATTTTATTTTATTTTATTTTATTTTATTTTATTTTATTTTATTTTATTTTATTTTATTTTATTTTATTTTATTTTATTTTATTTTATTTTATTTTATTTTATTTTATTTTATTTTATTTTATTTTATTTATTTTATTTTATTTTATTTATTTTATTTTATTATTTTATTTTATTTTATTTTATTTTAAACTTAGACGGGGAATTATCAGTTTAAATTCTGAAATAGGATAGAAACCACAAAACTAAAAGCCAGTTCTTCTGCACTGCTCTAAGACCTGTCCTAACTGCTTAGCCAAAGGTTTTTCTGAGATGGGAGAACACAGCCTATCTAGGCTGATTTAGACTGGATTCAACCTTCCCCAGTTTAGAAGATATTTGACTTTGAGCTGTTTAGCTGGCCAGTTATAAAACAAATCCTTAATCCTTCTCTGGGGTCAGAACCAAAACCTACCCCTGTAAGAGTTCAGGCTGTGGAAGCCACCTGAACTCCACACCTCCAGAAGGGAACAGAGCTATGTGATGTGGGAAGTGTTACATTAGGACATTATTCAGGGACTAAACAGAGACTTGGATATCATCTGTCTTTAACCATGGCAATTTGATTATTCTTGATAATTATACATCAAGAGAACTGGCAGGTTTTCTCCCTGCCACTGTCAATAGCAATACTCTCATCCTTTCACTGAAATACTCTCTTTTTGTGCAGTGGTTTGGATTAAATTGCTTTTTGTTCTGTTCAATTCTTTCTTTTTTGAACTGAAAGCTGACCCTTGGTGTATTTTGCAAAATGCTGAGCCTGCTCAGGTTTCTTGGGGAGGCAGAGGGGTGATGTCATTCACCACTTGATAGGATTGAATCCTTTATCTATCTGAACTTGGACACTGGGGAGGAATGGGAAAATCATGCCTATCCCTTTCTTTCTCAAATCCACTTACAAATTCTTTCTCCTTGTAGAGAATAACAAGTCTCCACAGCAATATCTCCTTACCACTAGATTTTATAAACTTTGCTGAAGCAGTCCAGAATTCTTTAAAAGACAGAAACAAGGGAAGTGGAAAAGGGATGAAAGAATAAAAGGCAAGAGAGGTCCTTGGGCCGTAAGAGAGATAAGAGATATCTAATAATCTTCCGTCTCGGTCTGTAAGGAGATCAAATTCAGCGAGTATAATTCATCAGAGTATCTTCAGTTACTTCACCTACATTAACCTGTGCAAATTTTGAAAAGACAGTTAGGCCCATTTCTTTCATGAGTATCAAATTAAGCTGTGGTAATGAACTTGCACACACAAGGCCATGTGAGAAAAGCAAGCACCGAATACAGACAAACCAAAGTGCTCTCTCAGACAGCTTCATAAAGCAGTCTCAAGGCGTTTTAGCATACCAGTTACACACTGAAAAGTCTGTGATCTTGCTAATGTAAAGGGGTTAATTAGTAGAGTGGATTCCAGTGATTGTATTAAAAGGCCCAAAGTGTCAGTAGTTTCACATCTGGTATTAAATGAATGTAATGTGTTTCTAAGCTGTTTCAAACTGTGCTTTTGTGGTGCTTGGTATCTAAAAGATTTGTCAGATCAGCCAAACCCAAGTTGATATATGAATACTGACTATTTTGTTGCTATATTGCATTTTCTTGATAAAGTTTCTGCTGAACATATTACTTCACTGTAATACAAATGTTTCCTAAACTCCATTTCATTACATTCATGAATTAAAGCAGCAGCTGCATTCTGAACCATTAAACCTATCATTACTCAATGTGACATTAATTTCTTTATTATTACAGTTAATTCAGACCAGGAAAGATCTTCTGTAGATTTGATTCTACTTGGGATGAGAAAAGAATTGACTGCACTTACCATTGTCTCCATAAAAAATTAAATTAAAATAAAATAAAATGTTTTTGAATGTCTTGTTTTTAATTCAAAAATGTTTGTCAAGCATATTTTTAACTAAGTCTTAGTATCTGTATCATTGATTAGTAGCATATTAAGGGTAACAAATACTAGGAAGTGGAGCCATGGAAATGAATGTTGACCGGTCATCAGGACTTCCATTACTTATTTCTGTTCCCTGATTGGAGTAGTGTCTACTACTGTGAATACTATTGAGATCTTCTGGCATAGGCTTAAAATAGACTCTTTAAAGAAAAGCAGTGACTGAGGAGCGTGATTAATGAAGAGAATGAATATAGTAATGATGTGAATGGGGATGGGAATGAATATACCAAAGAAATATACTGGCATGACATTACAGCAAAGGAAGTGAATTACAACCGCTTCTCCCATTGCAGTAGCAAAGAAATTGGGATCTCACTACCTTGATACCTAGGCTATTGCAGTTACATGTATATCTGAAGACAAGGAATCAGAGGGGGTGGGCAGTAAAGATCATGTGGTAACAAGGCTCAGAACATCAGAAAAGAGAGTGAATGAGAATGACATACCCAATTGCAACTGGGAGAGGAATTTAGGGAGTGAGAATATGAACGACGTGAATTAGTATGCAATCAGAGCAACAAGACAATGTTTACACCCAGCCTGACGGGGAGCACGATGGACCACTGGAGCCTCTTGCAAACTGATCAAGACTGGACTGTTTGTCAGCACAAGTGAGAAACTACAGAATGCTGAACACAACAGAGTGTGCAGAACAGAGAAGGAAACGGGGGCTTGTTTTGTAGTGGTTAGATTCCAAATATGTCCTCTGCTCCAAGAGACATTCCAGATTCTGAAGGAGTTTGTCACATTAAGTACAGGAAATTGTCTGTCAAATATGGTTTTAGGTACTGTGATCGTGGTACAAAGGATCCAGATGTGTTATCTCTGACACACTTAATACCATGACATAAATGATTACGATGAATTACCTTCTCCCCGTGATTTAATATTCTGCTCTCATTCTACACATGGACTCCTATGGTTACCTGGAGGACTTTTGGCTATCACCTTCTATCGTATTACTATCTCCCAGTCTTTCAGTCAGTGGAAAAAATGTTTTGAATTAATAGAATAAAGAAGCCATTCTGGAATACAACACATTTAAGTTGTTTAGACATAATTTTTTAAATACATAGGCAAAGAAATGTACAAACCTTTCTGAGAAAAAAAAAAAAAGTGCTATGCACGCAGAAAATTGTGGACAAAGACTTCAAGAGTAGTTTTTCAGAGCTGAAATTGGCTCTTTTTTCAAATATTCTCAAAAAACTATTATTTATTTATTTATTTTGGATAGCAGCAACCATAAGTTCATGTTAATAATGCCAGTTGATTTTCATAATGCCTGTCTCTAACTGCAAAACTGCAATAACCACAATAATGCTATGTAAAAGGAACAACTGCCATGGATTTCATGCTGGTGTGGAGAATTCTGTGAGCAGGTGGAGTGGGTTTTATATCTTCCAAGAGGGACACTTGATGTATTTCTCGTCATATGGCAGCCATTCCTAAAGTTTGCAGCTATAGGTGGAATAGGTGGTATAAACATTCTGTGCTCGCAAACCCATGGTTTGAATTTATGCATACTGTCTGACGGCTGTCGCTTTCAGTTTTACCGGAATAGAAATTTATTAGAGAGACTGGTACTATGCAGTCAGAAACTAAAAATAAGGACAAAGAGATGAAACCAGAAATGAGTACTGACACTTATTCAAGAATTGCAAGTGACCAGACTGAATAGAGAATATTTCACAGAGGAACGCAGTTTATGTAAAACTACATATTGTGCACTGTTACATCACAGACATGCTTATGTCTCCAAATACAGAAAATACAGAATTTCCCTGGTCTGTTTTGAACTTCAATGTACCTATTTATCAAATTAAGATTGGATAAATTAAGTGAGATTCAGTCACTTAATGTAACATTTAGTGCCTTTTGGACTGCTGAAGTATTCTGCCTGGGTTCCAGCTGCTGCACGATGAAGTCCTTTGTCTCCCTGTGGTCATTTGTGTGTCCTGCACAGAGTTCTTCCTCACCTTAGCAGAGCTGAAATAAGGCAACTTAATTTTAGGCATCTGATTCACTCTTTTGGTCCCTAGACCAAGAATTCGAGTTTGTCATCTTTTGACTGCAGGTTACCTGGGTTATTGGAAGAGGCTGTTTAGAAAAATTAAAAGTCTAAAACAGTTTGTTTTGTGCTGACAGCACAATGATTATGTCAAAACTCTGTTATGAACTAGATATCCACATCATGTACTGTTAGGAATGATAATGGGGCTATGCTGGCTTCACACTATAATGGAAATAAGAGCCCAGTATATAGTTTATGGTCTGTAACAGCTGACCCATCTGTGAGACTGAGAAATAGACACAAATGCTCTTGTGGATCTTTTGGACATAGCAACTTCTTCAAATGAAGATGTCCAGGGATATCAGCAAAGCCACAGGCATTAAACCTAAATTAATTTATTAGGAAGCAAAGAGTGAGAGAAGGCTGTGAGGAAGGGAAATAACTAAAATATTTTAATGCTGTAAAGTGCAGTTCAACTACTTTTTCTATTTTAGGACTTTGTCATACACCTGGGAGAAAAATTATGTTGGCATCAGAAATGATGGGGAATATGAAACCAGGGTGACAGAATAAAGCAAGGCAGCACAGGATGCCTTAGGGTTGAACCCATGTTCATGTGTTCATGAACCCATGTTCATCGTTTGTTCCATGAACCCATGTTCATGGGTTGTCCTAAGCCTTACCCAAATGCCCAGGAAATTTATCTCCAGACTTAGGACCTGTGGAAAATTTGTGACCCCAGACTTTAACTTTTCATTGGCTCTCAGGGTATGTCTTGCATATACCTTGTATGTGGTATGTGTCTTGTTACTCTAACCGGTGTAATGCTGTTGCTACACACTTTGCAGAGCTCAGGAGGTCACCTGTAGCCTACAGTGTGATAAGTTATAACAAGGATATGCAACTGAGCTCAGATACACTGCAAAATGTGCAGTTTGTCACCAGAGACATGGGTTACAGTGGCCTCTACGCCAGCAGCCTGCTGTCAAGCACAAGGTAATGCCCAGCACTTGAACTACACTTCAAAATTTAACACCTGCCTGCAGCCAAATGTCCATGCCACTGGAGTATGGATTAACACTGTGCATGGTAAATAAGCTTTTGCAGTCACCTTATAATTTGCTATTTTGACTTTTCTGTATATTTTGGTGAATCTTAGAGAGCAGAACTAAAAGTCAAGGACTTTTTTTTCTGAAGATGCAGAATTCTTCAGGGAATAGTATTGTTAATTGTAACCACTTAAACTGCTAATACTGTAAGTGTTGGTTTCTTAGGAATGTATGTATTTTTCTAACAAAAATTGAAGTCTGGTGGCTAGACAACACTCTCAGGCAGGAATCCATGTTCAAGCAGATACAGTGAATTTGTGCAAGCTCAGAGCGTCAACAAATAGCACCACATCACGGTCTTAGGAAATGGAAAACATTTTTGTCCTATTTACCCTGATTTAGATTAAGGAATCTTTGGAAATCAACAGTTAAAAAAAAAGTGCATCAGTGATGTGCCATTTGCAGAATAATAATGTTCTCTTTAACACAGAAAATCTCACTTACCCATGGGACAAAATGGGGCCAAATCCTCATCTGATGTCAATCAGCATGATTCCTTTGCCATTAGCACGGCTCCAGTGTGTTCAGTGGAGCAATACCAATTTACTTCTGCTGAGGGCTTTGGCCTTCTGTCTCAGCTCAAAGAAATTAAGCTGCCGTCCAAGTCTTCTGACTGAAGCTGTGTGCAGTTTAAATCTTGTTGCAAAAAGCCTGGTCAGATATGTTTTTCCTTTCTGTTTCACATGATTTTGCACATTCATCATATGAGTTTAATGGAATATGTCTAATTTTCATCAAACCATGGAAAACCAAAAAATGTTCACAGGTTTACGCCAATGTCCCATTTTGCTGAAAAAATGCTAATGACCTTAGGCTTAAATTTACTTTGCAGAAATGTTTTCTCTTTATTTTTATTTTTATTATTATTTTTTTTAATTTGTAATGAAATGTAAAGAACTTTAATGTCTGAGCTATTTTACACCTTATTAATAACATTTTATATACCCCTGCTTTGAAGGTCTTTTCAAAATAACATTGAAAATTCAAGAAAATTACAACAATATTATTTTAGGTTAGAAAGACACACTTTTTTCCTCTTTTCTTTTTCCTTGTGGAGGTCATACTTAAAGTGACCTATCATAAATCTAGAAAACCCTATAAATTCAGTTATAATTAAGATATTTAAGATATCTTTCTGTCCTTATTGTCCTTAGCAGTTTCTGATATGACTTTATTCTAAGTCTATCTATCTGCTTCACATGATTTTGCACTTTCATGAGTTTAATGGAATATGTCTAATTTTCATCAAAACGTGGAAACCATGGAAAGCTCACTATCTCAGGTGACAGTGAGTCATGTAGCCAATATATAACAAAGCAGGTAAACTGTGATGCTGCTACAAAGCAAAGCAGAAGAATCGTAGGAATTACCATTTCCCATGTTACATAGTGAGAACATTCTACACAGATATTATTAATAGCTAAGATTTGTATGCTTCTTCCAAATGTGATTAGGTTTTGAAGTTAATTTGCATACCTTTGCCATCACTAGCATTAACTTTTTTATTCAAGGAAGTAGTAGGTAGGTTTATGCATTCGATGCATTTTGTATTTGTTATGGTAGAGCTAAAAATCTTGCAGTCTTTCACGTGTATTGGTCTCACTTGCAACTGGCTGCTCCCTACCTGGTGAATTTTAAGACTGAGTAGCAAGATCTTCAGGAACCTTATCAGAGACCCTGGGAGAAAGAAAGGATATATGCGGGGCTGGACAGCATCTATGCTGGGGTGGACATGCCCAGGAAGAGGCTGAAGGTCCCTGCAATAAGAGCCTTCGAGGGGGCTAAGTCAGGTCCCTGCTCGTAATGCTGGACAGGGACCGTGCTTGGACACCAAAGGTCTCCCAAAAAGAGAAGAAACAAGATACTGTGCCCATAGTTTGGAGACACCAACAGCTCATGGAATAGTGTGCTGATTTATTTGAGAGAGGGAAACCTGAAGGAGGATCAAATATCTTTTAGATGGTCTCCCCAAAGTTTCATCTTACTTTCAAATTTCTCTACAACATCATCTCCTCTCCTCTCCTCTCCTCTCCTCTCCTCTCCTCTCCTCTCCTCTCCTCTCCTCTCCTCTCCTCTCCTCTCCTCTCCTCTCCTCTCCTCTCCTCTCCTCTCCTCTCCTCTCCTCTCCTCTCCTCTCCTCTCCTCTCCTCTCCTCTCCTCTCCTCTCCTTCCTACTTCTCACCATCTGACACTCTATGCAGTGAGACAGGACCATGGTCATGGAAGAAAACCTCCTTGTAACTTGGGTTCAGCATGGCCCTGCAATCAGAAGACATGTCCCTGCGTGCTCTGTCATGTCACCAGTGACAACCACCATGAATGTGAAGAGGGGAGAAGTCACAGTGGGTGAGGACAGGGTGAACTGTGGCCTTGGCTGGTCTGGGAAGGATGTGACAGCATGTCTAGGGGAACAAGTCTCCGTAAGGAGAAAAGCAGGCAGTGTTCCCCGGAGGAGGTATACAAGATGTCCAGAGGAAGCTGTTTCCTAGCACATCCTGGCAATGCCAGGGCTTTGCTAGCCTGACTGCATCCGTAGTCTGGAAACTCCTAACTGAAGCACGGATCAAGCGGCCAAACTTCAGTGCAGATCAAGCCTCCAAAACGGCCAGGACACTCTGATGCATTATTTCCAGTGCAGGTCCTGTTAGATTAGGACATGTTTTCCATTTGAAGTTGAGCTACACTAACCCAATTCCCACCAAACAAACAAACAAGCGAAGGAGCGCCCCGCGGGAGGGACAGCCGGTTCGTGCACAGCGGGGTGGGGACCGCCTGGCTCCAAGCGCCGGCGCTGGGGTTTTTCTCCCCCATGACTTTCATCCTGTTTGTCCCCGTTGCAAGGGGTTTACAAACTCAGAGCAAACATCTGGTCTGGTTTAGTGCCAACGAGAAAGAAAACTGGATATTAATTTTGATATGACAGTAAAGCAGTTTGATAGCGCTCGCCCAGACAGAGCACCCACACCATTTACAATCTCTAAAACTAAATTGATTTTTGTAAAAGCCTTGCAAGATCCTATTAGGGCTGACAATTAAGGTTATAATGCAGCCTAGCCTGCTAAGGAGTAGTAAATTTTGCTGGAATTTGGTCGGTTGGTTACACTGATTTTATATTGTTAGAGAAAATTTTGGTCATGTGAAGGCAAAAGCAGTTTAAATCTGTTTCATACACTGCAGCATGGTCTCACTGATTAAAAATACCTGGGCCTCTTCCAAACTTGTCGTCATATTGGCTATATGACTGTTATAAGCAAACCCCTGCAAACAGAAAGATCTGAAAGTTCAAAGCTTATTTAACTGGAGAGTGCTTGTAAAAGGGGAAAAATGCCATTTCTGCATGGAATAATGGCTTGTAACTTTTCCAGCATTATTTTTTCATTAATATCACCTGAATCTGATATGTATGTTTCACAGCAGACTCTAAATAAGAAATCTGGTACCTTTTGGCCTGTTATTCCTGTACCATCTGGCTAACAGGTACTGTACTGTTCTTGCAGTGTGACGCACCAAATAAAAAAGTCAGATCTTTTTAAAGCCACAATAAATTTCCCAAATGAGTTTGTGTGAAATGTTAAAAAGCAGAAGATAGAGGTTTTCGGTTACATTGCCTCTAATTTGAAAGGGGGATAAGTGGAGCCAGGTGGGCTACTTAGCCCATACCTGCCTGTTCCAGCTTTTTGAATCTGTGAACATTACACCCGGATACAGATGGAAATTGGAAACAATAAATGATTATTAGAGACTTATCATCCTGTAACTCTTGCACAAAAGATGAGCCACTCTCAAGGACACTTTGGAAGTGCACTGCTTATGTACATATCCAGACAGATGTACAATAGTAGGAACATGTCATATATCAAGTGAGAGGAATAAGATTTCTTAATTCCACTGTGACAAGCACAAGTATCTTTTTAAAAATGAATCTCCTCACCGTTATTACAGTTTCCTTCTGATGTCTGTTTTGGTCAAGATGAGCATCCACCCATTCCTAGCTATCTGCTAGTTCACAGCTGGAAATGGGGGACGGTCTAAGCAGACAGATATTAAGAAAATGGGCTTGTGATGTCTTATTTGAGTTACAAGCACAAGAAATAAAGGTAAGCTCAGACAGTTAAGTCCCTCTCTCCCACCTTCCACTTCTGACTCATAAGTCTGTATTCTGATTACTGTAGAAAAAGCAGGACAACAACTGCAAATAAAGCCAGAGCAGCAATTACTCAATGGCATGTTTCTTCATTGACTAGTCACAATCAAAACTTTCCACACAGGTGGCCTTACTTTGCCAGGGGATGGATAGGAAACAGAAAAGTTTCCATCACAAAATGCCTAGCTTTCTTCCAACTTGTTCAGAAGAGGAAAATTACCCTGTGCTCTGGGGTCTCCCTTCCCCATCCCCTCCCACCTGTCAAGAACAGAGGCTGAAGGAAAACTGGGGCTCTGGGATCCTTGGCAGCAGCTCGGTCTGGATCCATCCGATGGGTGAGGAAGGCAGCCTGGACACGCATAGGCTGAGGAGAGGAGAGGAGCTGGGCTGCTGTGGGGTTCAGGACTTTCCTTAAGATGTGAGTTTTGAGTTGGTAACAAAGCAAAAGCTGAGACATGAAAAGCCTCATTAGGATGGGGTGAGCTTCGCTGCACAGCTCTATAGACAACTCACAGGTTCTTCCTTTAGGAATGGGAGACCACTGTGGCCAGCACAAGTCATGGTGAAGCTTGCAAGCACCTGGCAGGTCTTCATGTGTTTGCCTCTGAGTCTCAGTTGTGTGAAGAGCCTTTCTATTTCCATTTGATTTAAGACAAACATACCAAGGGACTTAGCATCATGATGCTCAGCACTGCCAGGTTAGGGGCTGAGATGAAGAGGAATTCATAAACCTGAGGTAGGGGTCCATGCTGGCTGTCCTCCGAGAGAAGTAGGGGAGTCCTCAGGGCACAGATGGCCACAGCCCATTCACCTTGTTCTGCATGGAGGTTCTTCTGCCTTCATGGCTAGGACTCAAAGCACAAATTCTGTCCTCAAGAGCCTAAATCAACCCATCTGTTATAAGGGACAGACTTCAGGTTTTTACAGTACTGCAAAGCTTTCTTAAGAAAAGTGCATACACTTCAGGTTAGACAGGAAAGGGAAGAGGACTTGCTGTGATGGACTTTGGTGATTAAATTTGTTCATGTCTTTTTTTTCTGCCTCTCACACCTTAACACTTTGCCACTCTCTTCTGTTGTTAGCCTCTTTTCCTTCACAATGGTCAGCTCACTTCACTCCTTGAGAAGCGTCACCCACCTTTACAACACAATAATTAATTAAAAGGGCAGAAAATAGGAATTGGAATAATACAACTCTTACCAATTTTCTAGTTGTTTTTCTTTTCTCTTAAGAAAAACAAAACATGAGCTGGAACAGAAGGGCTGCATTTAAAAGAAAAACAAAACCCTCTTCCAAAATACCTCCATGTATAAGAGTGGGAAACTATCCCTTGCAATTAGATCAAATCAGGATATCCCGCAAGATGTGAGATGGCTCAGGGGGCACTGCTGGAACAAAGTGTGGTGGAAAGCCTAACACCTTCTCTATCTAACAGGAAAATAAGAAACTTTACGGATTTGATCTTCATTGTCTGAGAAATCAGATAATATTTTCAACATTTATATTCATTCTGAATTAATGGAAATGCCACAATGATGATAATTTTTTGGCCTAGCACAGAAAATGCCAGTTTCATAACAGCTGTACATGTTAACATACTTGTTGTCTTTGGGGTATTTGTATGTCTTACCAGCTTAAATAGCTCCACTAGTTATAAACTAGTACACAAATGTCTAACAGATGTACAAGTTGACATGAGAAGGAAAAAAAATGCACAAAACCCATCACTCTTTCACAACTAATCTGCTTTAATGTAGGATACACAGCCCACTTGTGCTTCCTTCCCTGCAAATGCTTTCTTACTGTGAGATCCCTGAATCCCAGCCTGCTCTTTGTTCTCTCATATTTGAAATAGCTGCTGGACTTTTATAAATGCTCCATCAGTCTTTAATTGTCTCATGAGACCCAGTACTCCGAACAAGCATAAATAAATGCCTTCAGAAGGTCTGAGACGGGCTCACTGGGAGAAGTGAGGTGGGTACATTCCCACTTATGTAACAGCAGAGCAGCTGTGGCCATGAGCGGTCCTTTCCTCCCCGTATCTGCAATCTTGCAGCATTCATCTCTGAACCCTTTTGTTTTCATTTACTTAGCACACCAATCTGCATCTATACAGTTTTGAGCTCCTGGTTCTTCTCGGTTCTTCCTCTCCTTTTGTGACTTTGGGCCAGAGCTGTGTGGAGTTGATGCTTCTTATTTCTCTCCCCTCCTGTTTGCTATGTCCTTTCTTCAGGGAAGAAACTGGCCTCACATGTGTGTTTTGGATATGTCTATGTCCCCCAGTGTGGTCCTGCACAGGGGTGGCCTGAGTAAGCTGTATGTGAACAAGCGCTGCTTGTAGCGACAGAGCACAGAGATCTTTATGAAATAAATCAGCCTGCAATTTTACATGATGATAAATTTATCCTCAGAATTACAGTGAAATAATCTCCCTTGTTTGACAATGGGGCTTTACTGCTTCTGGTGCCAATCTGGCATGCTTACAGTCAAGGTAGACTATGGCAGTGGTTTCCTTTTTTTTTTTTTTTTTTTTTTTTTGTGGTACCATCATCTCCATAACTCAAATTCAGCTCAGCAGTAGAGAACACTTGGGCTGATCCCTCACTTAAGTGAGTTTCTCCCTCTAACTGTTGCACAAAGCATATGCTCTTGTATGTTGTATAACACTGAAACAGCTCTCGCATTATTCAGCACGATGTATTTCCCAAAGGAAAATATTTCTGGATGAATTATTCGTCCATTCTTTCAGGAGGGTAAATGAGGAATATGCTCCTGTCACTTCAGGAGAGACCTCAATTCCCTGTTGAGCGTCCATTACGTATACCATCATCAACTTTAACTAGATGTCAGTTGAAAGATTGCAAATGCTGTAACCTTAACAGTGCCATGGATCTTGTTGGTTTACTGGCACCAGTGTGACCTACTTAGACTAGGATTTCCCCCCACATTCTTTGCTGTAGATCCTATCTATGGCTTTTGGGTTAGCCTGTTCTCCTTCATCAAGAGAAGCAGTAAACAAGCTGGTAAATCTGTCCTTCGCATTGTCGAAGTGTAAAGTTACACCGCATCTGTACTTTCTTCTTCATTTTGTTTTTTAATAATCTATTGGGTTTGTTTGTTCAACTTAATGAAAATAGTATGTTATTGTTATGTAGTTATGCCAAAACACTTCACCAGAAATTTCATAAATGTTTTCTGGTGCATTGCCCGGTTTCATGTGGTTTCACTTTTTCCCTTCATATAGAAGAAAAGCACATGGAAGATAAAGATCTTAGGGTTAATACAACAAGAAAAAGCCCTGGGAAGATTCCCTTAAACAGCAAAAAAGGAGTTAATGAAAAATCAAGTACAAATGAATAACTGTCTGTCTGGCTAACAGTAAAGCTTTAAGGTCTCAATCACAGCTTTTATTTGCAATGGTAAGCATTTATTCTCAGCAAGAGTCCAGCCAAATTTTTTAGGGACCTTTTGTGTGAGAAAGTACAAATCACCACAGGGAAAGGTCCCACCACCTCACACTTGCAGCTTCACAAAGTGTCAGGATTGTCCTTTGCTCCTATTAGTATGCCTCTGGGGCTAAGGGTTTTCCATACAATTAAAAGGAGAGGGTCTCTGCCTCCAGGGGGTTCACAGCTGAAGGTCAAAAAACCCATGGGGCATCAACAAAGGTTTTTTTTTGTGCAAATCAGCAGGATGCTACAAACAGCATAGCACTAACCTATCTTTTAGGATGCCTCTAACTTGTTCTGTTAGTACAAAGAGACTGTTTTCCCAGAGTGCCTGCATTATCTGTGCAATAACAGTGCTTCTGGAGGTGGCACCTGAGAAGTTCTGGAGCTATGAAAAAGTGGATTATTAGAAGACAAACTACAGCAAACCATAATTTGTGCTTATACATAGTGCAGAATTTGAGTAGAGGAGACTTGCAAGGACGTATATGTGTGTAAAAGTAGAATTCATCCCTTTGATGGTAAATATGTCTGCTAACTTAAATTTAAACCTGAATTCTGGTAAAGCAGCCTTATATCCCATCTCTGTGTCCTGGAGGTATATATCTACTGAAGTTCAGGGCCATGGAACTTCCTGGATATTTTTAAGCAGTAAAATACTCCTCATTTCTGATTTCTGTGCTGTTCATGTTAAAGTTACTGGAAAGCTCTCTTTGATTTTATTCAAACGGGATCAAGCTCTCAAACATAATTTAAGGCTTCAGCCATTTCCCATTGCAGCAACTAAGTCCAAAACCTAACAGTTAGTTGCACATACTGATTGCCAAATGGAAGGAAAACAGGCTGAAAGAAGCATAAATATAAGGGGTACTGAAAATAAATTTATTGCAAATGAATACTGTATCTGAATGAAAATCTGAACTACTTCCAAATCAGTTTCAAAGAACTGATACAGCAGAAAGAAAAGCCTTCTTGGCCAGCATTATGTCCCTTACCTTAGATAAACTAACCTGTCAATAATGTATAGTGGAGTCACATATTTTTCTATGATGCATCTGCCAAATATCTATATATGCAAGTGAATTCACAGAGTCTGGATTGCTTTCAGAGGCAGGGATGTGGACATCTAAGCTCTCAAGCCAGAGTAATGTGACTCTTCATAGCTGGATACTTTTTTTTCTCTCGTTGCATGTACACTAATGCATACGTCCCAAAGATCAGCCGCAGCTGCATGGATTCATGAGATGATGCACGTCTGCTTTGCTTTGACAAGCCGCGTGGCAGGGGACACAGTGCCAGCCTCAGCACAGTTTATGAATATAGGGACTAGGTTTCAGTATTGGGCCACAGCTTATCCCCTACTCCAGGCCATCTTGGGTCTGAAAATGTATTGCTTAATTACAAGAAAATTAAACACAGTAAAAGGAACGAAGAGCCTCATGTGATGAGTTCACGGGCAATGCTGAATTGCAACCTTACCATCCAGCATCCCCCATGCCCTTCTCACCCAGTACTTTTCTGCTGACCTTCTCAACCCTATTCTTCCTGTACTTTTCCATCAGTAAGTCTCCAAAATACTTCTTGCGCCAACCCCCTTCACACCTCCCCATCTCCAGATCCATACTGCCAGACCTCCTTGTGCCCTGTTTCCCACTGCCCTTATGTGCTCCCCATCTAAAGCTCAGCCTGCTTTCAGGATGTCACTGCCGACATCCCATCCTTCCCCCCAGGCTTGTTCCATCCCCACTACTGCCCACATCCATCACTGCCCTCCCACCCCAGCCATGTCAGCTCCTTGCCCTGGAGAAACATCAAGGTTTTAAGAACTTGGGCAGAGGCCACAACTGTGAAAGCTTTCCAGAGCTGCACTTTGAGGGGTCAAAGTGTGGGAAAGAGAGGCAGCTTTGCCTGGGGTCACAGACTGGGAAGACACCATGGTGTTGCTCTCCCAGTATGCAAGGTACCAGTTTCACAGACGGAGAACACAAGGTAGGAGCCAGCTGCAAGAGAGTTCAGTACTTGAGACTTGACTGACCCACTATTAGAAAGCAAGTAGTTTACCAAACTGACAATAAAAATAACAAGGTCTAGGACACTTGGAGTTGGGAGAACCAAATACAGAACTATAAGTCTTTTGGGAGGCTGCAGAATAAATCCAATTCTGTGAATTTCCTCTCACATGCAGAGACACATTATTTAAATGAACACGTGTCTGTCTTGTCTTCTTCCTCCCACATTTTCCCCCTCTTCCTTCACAAGTATAGGCGCAACAATAAAACAGATTTGGTTCTTTGCTTTCAGAAAGCTGGACTGCACATTAGCAACTTCCCTTTTGAAATCTAAACGGGAAAGTTATGTGCACAAGCAGGCCATATTGTGCTCTTATTCTTGAAGCCAAGCTCCCCTTGGGTACCTATATAGCTCGAAACAGCGGCGACAGGATATACAGCTGGACAGAGTATTTCCAGTGAGCCACTTTCCACTGGACAGTGACATTTTGGTGGAATGTGTTGATTCTGTCAGAAACTGTGCTGGGAGCCAGTCTGGTAAGCAGGTGGGTGGCCAGAACCGCAAAAAGCAATTTTTTAACAAAATTCCATTATAAATTTCTTCTGTCCTTCTGACTTTTCCTTCCAATTTGAAATAAAAAATAAATAAATCTGGAAATGGTAATTTTTCTGGGGAGCAGGAATTCCTACAGCCCTAACCAAAAAAGAAACTATTTGTTTGTTTTTCCATTTGGCTCTTTCTCTCTGTTTCTCTGGCTTCTCTCACTCAGCAACCCTTCCCACTCCCCCTTTCTGTTCCTTCTGCTCATTTTTCCCCTTTCACCTCTTCATTTCTCAGCTGAATTGTTTTCTCACTCCTGGCTTTGCAATCTATTTCACAGCTGATCCTTTGCCGAGCATGAACTCAATAACACTGGAGGTGAACTTTCATGCTCATGTTGATCCACAGGATTAGGATAGACAGGTTTGCCCCTCTCCCTGCAGTAAGTAAGGTTAATGTATAAACTTCCTCTCCCTCTGCTTTATATTCTGCTCATTTTTATTATCTTAACTTACTGTTTTGTTTCAAAACCCTGATCCATATCTAAACATAACCTCATGTGAACCGCCTAGCCACCACCATCACCACCACCACCACCACTTTGCCCAGCTTGCTCTTAGAGTAGTGGAGTTGACCATGACCACGACCAAGACCATGAGCTGGAAATGACTTCGGTGTCAGTGCAGTACCATCAGTAATGTAGTTCGGTAATGGAGTTCCTGCTATATGCACCTCTTTCCTTTCAGCCTGAGAAAAGTTTTACCTCCCTTATTAGTTTCACTAGCAGTAGCACAGGTTGTTTTAATATTCTGTGCTGCCTGTAACATATTGCAGATGTACCTGTGTGAAATGGTCTCTCGTTATTGGAATGCAATAAAAAGAAAACAAGCTTCTCAAGAGGAAAGAGGGTAAAAGAAAAAAGTTAACCCAGTTTGGGCCTGAAATTCCCCAGATTTTAATACTAACATTAACATTTTATAATACAGCTATTAAATTACCCATAGAAGTGCATATAAAAGGGCTCTGGGCCAAATTCCATAATCTTTACTTTGCTCAGCCCCCATATCAGTTGCTGAGGTAGTAATAGAGACTGCCTGGTTAAGTCTGAAGAACATTTGCAAAAGCACCAGTGTGACTCTAGGACCTCTTCCCTGAAATGCTGAAGCCTCAGGATAACACTTCACTGAGAACGATGAGAGGACACCCAATGCAGCAGGCACCACACTATTTCCAGCAGTGAGAGGAGTTGGGGCACCTTGCCCATGTGGTACCCCAGCGCGGGGCAGAGCACGTCAGCTCGGCTGCAACTTGCTGACCTGGCTGCAGTGCTGAGATCTGCCCTGGTATTCACACACGTTTCTGAACTGTAGCCTGGGTGAGCTCGTTTTGTCATCTCTGCATCGCATTTCCTTGCATGATGTAGCCCTGCTGTGCATCATTTTTAAATGGGACTTAGACTCCTCAGTTAACTGGAGACTTGCAAAATGTCCAAGGAAAACATGAGGGCCAAATGCTTTCCCTGAAGGAATGTCCTCATCTGGTATAGATCTGACACACCATGCTTCTTCTCATTAAGCATGCAGTGTGTTAGGATACTTCAAATGGGGCAAGATATATCCATGTGTTGGCTGTCCCTAAAGGTAAAGGGCCAAGTTATCCAACAGAGCAGCATCCATGTTGTTCTGAAGTTGTTAGACACAGCACAGAACCGGTAACAATATCAAATGATGCGTCTGTGCACTTGTTCTGTGCACCCATTGACATTTCTGAAAAGCTTTTGGTCCAACTGAACTGGCAGATTAACTCATCCTCAAATTCTGAAAGCACCTCTTAATTGTTTGCATCCATGTGTAGGGGTGTCCAGCTTGTAACCTGAGGCCAGGAAAGCCTTTTAATTTGTTTTAATACTTTCCCTTTGTGAAACAAGACCGACAGATTGTCTCTCTCTCCCATAGAAGAGTACAGGACTGTGCCAGTGTATTTCTCATGTCATGCTGCATTATTTCACGCTAATTTACTCCAAGTTCTGCAACAGTTTCTTGCAACCCCCTTTTATTTTTTTCATCAGGGTTCCAAGTGTATACACTACACTTGAAAACACTGTAGTGTATATAGCTCATCTCTTCCAGCTTGATTGCTTTATTACCCATTGACTGTGGAACTAGAAATAAGAATACTTTCTTAGCATAAGAATATAATCCGTGATCTGAATGGATACAGAGTACAGGTTGAATGTGAAGGTTGCTGTAATGCTGGGGTTGAAAACAAATGTGTGGTTGTTGGCCCCACACCAAAATAGACTTCACTAAAAATCAAGTCCAGGTCAGCCCAGCCTGAGATTGTCTTGTATTTGTGTAAATCCATAAGTCTGGTGATCTAAACATAGAGGAAAAAACAAACAAACAACAACAACAAAAAAAAACAACCTGCCTTTGGCCGTCTGCACCTTGAGAGAGGCTGCACAGTAAGAAAGAAACTGAGTTATAGTGGAAAGGAAAAAAAGCCATTGTGAAGCAGTTGTTTGTAATGGGCTAGATCATCAATTGTAATTTTGGTGCAATTTGGCAAAGCTCTGCTGCCTTCAGTGAAGCTGACCCTGTTTATACCAGCTGAAGACCTGGCTTGCTGTAATTTATCATTACTGTCAGCAGTCCTTGTAATTTCAATCTTAGGGCATCTATGAAGACCAGTGCATTACAGACAGCTTCTCTTCTGGGCCAGACGGAATCATAAGCCTTCTGGTAATCTTGGATAATCCCTGAAGCTATGAGTCACTAGAAGCAGAGGCCCTTCATGCATCGTTTGAACCCCTAATTATCCAACATGTGTGGGTGAAAAGTGAGAGGGAACAGCAGGGCCAGCAGCAGGCAGAAAACACTGGATGAGCGGTTTCGAAGGGAACTTTCTGTTAATGTAAACAGCTTCTTTCCTTCCTAATAATGCACCTGTTAACAAATATATTCCTGGAGAGCGACTCTCATGCATCTGCTTACGACTTTGCAGAGGAAGTAGCTAATTGACATAAGGGGACTTAGAAGTGTTTCCTGGCTATAAATGTGCAGTATTTAACACTGCTTTATAGAGCACAATGCTCAAAACACTGCCAAAAACTCCAGAGCCCTGCTAGAAATGTGGAAGAAGCAAAAGGCTTCCACATCCAGAATGGTGACCCAGAATTTAATACATTTCCAGGTAGAATTAACAGCACTCTGGCATGCAGCCCAGTCTCTTCCACCACACAGCGTGAGTCCTGATTAGAGCTTTTTTCCTCTCTCGGGGACTAATCGCATCCCTTTGAAAAGAGATGTAGTTCCCTTGATCATCCTCTCTTCTGCAGGGTGGCAAAATCAGAGTTTTGAAGAGAAATCTGAGAAACTGCAGGAGCGTGCAGGCAGCAACAAGAGCAGAAGCAGCAGCAGTGGCAGATCTCACTTTGTGCAAGGCTCAGCGCGTGCTGTGCAGAAGGAAGGAGGTGTTCAGCCCCTTGGTGGCCTTCTGCTTTGAAATTGCTTGTTGTCTTTGCCACACAGGTGGGCTTCACGCTCTGAACTGTGGCCTACTGGTAATTCAAATGAGCAGAGGGTGTCATTTAGAATGAGGGCTCTTCTTTGGTCATATTTCTCAATGCAGCGAAAAGGAAACATTTTAACCAAGTTTCTTGAAGGAACATGGTTAATAAGCTTGCTCATTGAACATTGTTCCCTATCTGTTGAACTTTTTGGTTGATTCCAATGATAGCCAGATTCTACATACTCTGGAAAATTCACCAAAGAGAGAGACCGGGGTTTTTGACTGCCCCAAGGATGTGAAATGTGGCTATAGAACTCAAGCCTTCATACATGGAGAAGTTGAGTGGTCCAAAGGCACAATCAGGAGGAGGCTTTTAATTTTTATACTGCTTTATGTCTTTTAATTTAAATACTGCTTCTGCTGCATGTCCAGTCAGCCACATGATAGAACTGAGGGAATTTCTCATGGGACGTGTGGGGCCTTTAAAGGTAGCAATGGCTAGGGCCTTTTTCGGTCAGTGATGTTACTTCTGGCCATTGCTCAAGGCTAAATGGGGTGTTTATGCTTTGAGTATAGACTTTAAGAGGGGAACAGGCTGGTCAAAATTCAGCCAGCAAGAAGGTAGTGAGCATTGAAACTCTGTACTCATATGTAATGAAACTGTTGCTGCTTTTAAGGCGTATCTAAGTTGGATCTGTCAATTTGGTGTCTCAGATTAGCTGGAACTATTTGGGCATTGCACTGTCAGAGTAGGCTTCTGGGGGAAATGTGGGATACAAGAACTGCTCCATATCTCAAAGGTATTTCCAGGTTTACCCCAATGGCTGCAGAGCACAGTTGGTTGGTGAAAATCCTGTGGATTTGGATGCTGCCTTCTTACAGAAATTATTGCAGCAGAGCACTCTCAAACAACAATCTGCTATATCTCCAGGAACACTTTTTCTCTCTATAGATGGAGCTCTTTTTTTTGCTCTTTTTTGTTTTTAGTTTAGCCAGCATAATCTGTTCCCCTCTTTCTTTTTTCTTTTACGGAATTCATTTGTGAGCAACTTCAAAAATGGAAAATATTTTAAAAACTATAAACAATTTCTTTTGTTTTCTTGTGGGGGTCCGTTAGCTGGCACTGGTCGAAAGAAGAAATCGCATTGCTCTTAGAGGCAATTTGTTTTGATTTTCCTCTTTGGTTTATTTTATAGTTACACAGGCAGGATGGGTGGAGACCAGATCAGTATCATTGTGATCCCTGCTATATCTGTCATCTCACAAGTTTGTTTGCTTTTAAGAAATGATTGGTGTTGATTTCAGCGGTTCTATCAGTTTGTAAATTATGCTAGGCAGTGCTTCTCTCGCCAAAGCACACCTACTTTTTCCATATGCGGGAAGAAGAAGGTTACTTATCCACAGCTTGTGTGTACATCCAGAAAGCTCTAGCATATCTGTGAATGTTGTGAAACAGCCTCTCCTTTGCTTTGCATAGATTTTCCATTTACTAAACAGCTCTGACTTCTTTCTCACCTGCTGGTATGATTCTGTGCAGAAGCAGCCTCCAAAATTCCACTTATTTATTAAAAAATCTTCCAAATCCTATTTTATTTTTTTTCTTTTGGAGACATTGGAAGCAATCCTGGGCTGATGGAAATCAGCCACAATGTTGACATATATTTCACAAGGTCTAAACTTTCTTTCAGTAATATTATACCAAAGTGTAGATCTTCAAAGAATTTCTCATTAGAGAATTTCTCAACTTCTGCTTTCTTACACAGAGCCAGCCTGGGAATAGATGCTTCCCTGTTAATTTAAATGGTGTTTCTCTAGATGCCATATCCTTAAATCAAGACAATATTACTCTTTCAACTGGATGATTTTGCATGTGTCCTCTTTGTAAAGCCCCAGAAGATGCAGACACTGGCACCATATGAAAAATAGGTAACAGAGGAAATTAAGACGTTTTATGTATCTTGCAGCCGAGAAACCAGACCAGCTGCCTTGATCTCTGTCAAGTGGGGAAAAGGCATTAATCAAAATGAAAAAGAAAGAAACCTCAGTCATCTTCATTTGACCATTTCACTGCTTGGATCTTAAGCAGAGGTAGGTAAAACACTTCTGGGCATATTTAAACTGTTCTGGTTTTCCATGACTTAATTTATACCCAGATTTCTTGAGAGAGAACTTGAAGACATCAGCAATATGGAACAGGTCAGGACAGGGAGAAAAAAATACATGCAATGGAAATCTGTGTTAGGGCAAAGATGGTGCTCAAGTCTAAGATAGCTAGTGGTCAGCCCACAGAAGAATCAGGGCCAAATTTAATGTCAATTTAAATAGTACATCAGTTCCAGGCAGGTATGAATCAGAAACTCTGCAGAATGGGGTACTGCAGAAAAAAAATGTATAGTTTTGGTCTTCAGGAACTGTGAATAAAAAATAAATAAATTAAAAACAAACAACAACAACAAACCAGAAGAGAATAGCAGAAAGGGGGCTGTAACAACAAGATGATAAAAAATAGCATTAGCAAGAAATATCACCAAAGACATCCCTAGCATAGCAGGTTCATCCCAGCCCGTGCTGTGGCACATCTGAGACTGGCATTTGAGAGTAAGACATGAGTCTTACAGAGGAGTAAGGCTGATGTTTGAGTTCACTTGCATATGTGTATGTCTTTGGCAGAAACTGAATTCATCATGTACCGTATTCGGGACTGTTGGTTGCATCAAAGCTGTAGGTATAAAAACAAAGTTGCTTTTCACCTAGCTGGATGGTTTAGTATTTGACCAGAGGAAATAAAGTTGTTGATCTTCTGTTATTTTTCAGTGGCACTGCATTAAAGTGTGTTCAGAAGGCTCGATAAAGTATTTTTCATAGAACCATTATTGTGTGGCTGATTTATGTGACTACTTTGATGGTAAGGAAGTTTAATTAGTAATAGCTGCAGTTCTTGAGGAGAATTTTAACAAGGTGCCTCGCATATGAAAAGCACAGAAGTCCCTTTGTTCTGAACAACCTCTAACAGGGTGTAAAGGAGACTTTTGCCCACTCAGCTCATTCTGATAAATTAGCAGGTCGCTTTGAGCAAGTAAGCGGAACAAGATCACAAATACCACTGAGCACCAAGCCTTTGCCCGCTGAGGGAGCATTTGGACCATTGCTAAGTTGCTGCAGAAAATGTATCCAGTCACAACATTAGTGATAGTGTATCCTTTCTTCCTTCACAGACATGGAATTTCCAACTCCTTTTCTAGCTGTCTCTAGCTAGGTGTCTAACATCTACGCTACATCTAAGCTGTCTAACATAGCTATTCCCCAGTGAATGGAGAGAAATTGGTACAGCTACAGTGAGTCATCTCAGCCAAACACAGGAGTTTAGGATAAGCCAATTAAATTACTGTAATGAAATCAGCTGAAAACAACCTTTTATGCTTTGTGTTACGAGAAACATAGGTGGGGCTGGTGTTGCAAGGTCCCACTAATTCAGGCTGTGTACCCATTTGGAGCACATAATGTATTCTCATCTTTCCGGCTATTAGGCTTTGGAAAGAAAATGGATAAACAAGTTTTTTGAAACCATAAATCTGATATAACTTTTAATAAATATTTTGCTGTTTTCTGAAAGGCGGTGCCTACGCCACTAACTAGAACAGGCCAAGGGCTCATTCTCCATGCTACGGGCCAGCTGGCGTGGCACCGGTCCTGTCTTCAACCCCGAATTCAATGCCCTCTCAACACAGGACATCAGGCTGCCTGGTGGGAACGGTCCCTGGCAGGGGACGGGCTGTGAGAGCATGAATAGGCACTAGCCAGGACTGGGCAAGAGCGCACTATGTGCTTCATGGTCACCTTGAACCTGATCGTGATCTCTGCCCAGCCTGTTTCCTATTTACTGGTATAGACACAGGCAAGAGGTTTTATCCTGCAAAAACATTCTTACCACTGAAAACTCTTTTTTTTTTTTTTTTTTTTTTTTCAGTAAAAGACCAGAGACTCAAATGGGATAGTGTGTGCTCTGGCAGAGCTAGGATGTGTTTGAGGCTGGGAGGGCTTCCCAGGTAGTTGGGTATAATTTCAAATGTTCTTTAAGAAAGATCTCCGAAGGGAAAGTTACATTTACTGTACGGTCTCTAAGTGAATCCTGATCAAACTACTTTTGATTATTTCAGCTACAACAGATAGAATACTTGGTAATGTCTTGAATCCTTCTCTAGGTGTAGAGACGGCAGCTCTCATACATTTTGTAAACACTCAGAGAGCTTACAATAGTCTGAAAAGAGAGCAGTGAAATGGAACAATCATTTATTTCTGGCATCTTAGATGTATGGTACATAAAAGAAAAAGAAGTAGGCTAAGCATTTATCAGATATGAGGATTTATAAGACTGGGAGAGGTCAAGAATACTGTCTTCTTTCTTTTTGATAAAGTGCTCTAAAATTTTAAGGTCTAAGGCAGGACTGAAGTCCTCAGTTTTGAGGTGATAAGGAACTCAAGTGAACAAAACTTCTTTCTGCAACATTGTTAATGAAGTACCTCTCCAGGTCTGGGAAACCTGAGGATAACTATACCACGGAATTAATGCGGTCTCACAAGAATTGAAAAGGAGATGGATGGTCAAAAGAGGGGGACTAAGACCAGAAACTGTAAATCACTTCCAGTATCTAGAGCTAAAGTGAATTTCCAAAAGCTAGTGGGATGGTTTAGAGGTTAGCTATAGTGAATAATGTCTCCCACTTGCCATAGAGATCCACTTTGAAGCTTGTGTACATAGAATTGGGAAGTTATTTTGTGGTATTTAATCTTCATCTTAAATCTCCAGAACATGAAATCTTGTGACTCCATACAACTCTCACATCTGAATCAAAGAAACAAGTTATTAATAATAAGGATGATTGTCAACAGCGAGGACAAATGGTTTAGTTCCTAGGTTTACTTACATTAGACACCGCCATAAACAACCAAATATGCGACAGCTGCAGATGGTTTCAGAAATTCATAAAAGGATTGATTGTGGAAGAAGACTACCCATTTCTAATTATGCAGACCCGATGGCTATAGAAGCACAAGCTTTAAGGCAAAGAGGTACAAGTTTCTGTAAGCTGTGGTGGGCATCTGTACACTCTGGAAAAAAACAAACACACCAGCACATAGAGTCAAGCAGAAGTTTTTGGTCTTGGATATATAGATCTCACTGTGAAGGCAATGGGATTCAGATGTTCCATTAAAAACAAACAAATAAACAAAAATACCATGTATTTATTAGGTGACATGAGATAAATAGCTGTATACAGCCCCTTGTATTTGCTGAGTAAGGAAGCTGGCAGTGCCTCTTATTCCTTGGCCACAGTGTCACAATACCACCACAGATGCCCATGGTGATAAAGGTTTCTTATAACACAACAGTTATCAGCTCTTCCAGTAGGAAATGCTGTGCCAGATTCCTTGGCACCCTGTGGGCACTCTGTGCTAGACCAGCTCCTGTGCTGCTACCTCTGCCGTGGAGAAGGAGGTTTGCACATGGGGCCAAACTGGATCCATACTGGGGAGCTGCAAGCAGTTCTGTTCTACCTAAATTCATCAGAAAGCTGAAGAATATAACCAGCAAAGAAGGAAGAATTAAAAATAAATAAGTGGAATATGTAGGATACTCTCCATTGCATGGCAACACTTCATGAGCTGGTTTGGAGGGACGGCACTTTGGCATGGGTCCGTAATACATGACCTGGACCTCTTGTGGTTGTCAGACCTCAGGATGTTCCTACTAGTCAGTTGGTGTGCATTTCATGAAAAATATCTGGCATACTACAGTTAGAATTGTATTTATAAGTTGAAAATTCTTTGCAGCTTGTTGGTCTTTCTCAAATATCTCTGTGTTTTTTTAAAATAGTCTCATGCACACATTTTTATTTACTTGATTTATAAACCCTGTAATTTGTGGCTTCCTGCAAATTTTTCCTTGAAAACGTAACAAATTAATCAGAGACATGAAAATCTATTAACTACAGGTCTTTGTAGTGCATTTCCTGTCATTCATACTGTGAAGGATCCCAGGGAAATCCGCTAATTGAGAGAAATCAAGAGCAATCAGAACAGATACAAGACAAACTGGGAAAATCAACAGTAATTATGTACTGAGAACACATTAATGAATACATTAAACAGAATTCTTTTCTTTTGCAAGAAAGAGTAGACATAATTAAGAGTAGGAACCAATTAGCATCCTTCTGTGTGACAAGGAGAAACTTTAAGGTAAAGGGCAGATGGAACAATTAAATTATGCAGGTGAATCAATCTGGGAGGCAGCAAAAGCAAATGATTAACTGGATGTCCTAATCTAACCTACAAGATGACTATAGCATGAGAATTAGACAGCAACATGTGCATAGTTTTATATATATATTACAACCTAAAGTTGTTCAAGGAGTCTTGCAAACTTGGCCTGATCTCAAACAACAGTTGCTTTGGGCCATATCAGCATGTTATCAGCAACTATTCTGTTAGTTCACTTATTAAAGCTTCTCCAGTGAAGGCCTTCCATGGGCTCCCGCACTTCACGTCTTGGTGATACCTTCAGAGCCTTCCCAGTGCATTCAGTCTGGACACTGAGTTTGTACTGCGCATCCCAGAGCATACCATACTCCGAAACGGACACCATACTCCAAAATGGCCCTTTTAGTGCTTTCCTTGCCTATTTGAAACTTTCTGCCTATACTGTTTCCTAGCATTGCCCAGAAGCTAGACATTTGTCCTGAGCAGCCTTCCTCAAGCACCTCCAGGGTCCACCTAGACCTGTCAGCCCATGTTATATTGCTACAGGTAGCTCCCCACTGTTCATTGCACATAGTTTTTCCTTAACGAGGCTCTGGTGTGAGGTTCTTTTGTGACACAGGTGTACCTGGACAGTGTAAGGAAGCACACCAGAGGGTGAGGTATTAAGTATTTTCCCTCCCAGCAAGCCTATGGGGTGCTCTTATTGCTAACTCCCCGGGGGATTGTTCAAGACTAAAACATTTGCCTTCAAAGTCTTTGGGGTGACAGGAGTGTGTGGGCACTACCCGATACCTGTAGAGCACGTGACATATATTTTTTTTAATATCTACTTTTTTTTCTCTGAACAATACACTGGGAGGGAGTATACCACACTCCCACAGATCTGCATCTGCATGCCTGGACACCCTGTCTTCTGCAGTTTTGAGCAATTACACCAGGACCAGATGTTCAACAAACTCACTGGAGCCTGAATTAGCACTTACAAGCTTTTTTTTTCTATAATGCTAATGCCTTTTGGCAAAACTAAATACAACCATTTCATACAGCACAGGCCATCAAAGTACATCGAGAAAGTAAATTTTTAACTGGTGACTGGTGGATGAATTCTCTATTTTCTACTGCTGATAATTGGAGCTTTCTAGTGTCCCCAGGATGGTCTTTACTAAAGAATAGATAGTGACAGTCTTAACTAAGGTATAGATTGAAGACAGCAACAAAGACAGAAGTTTCAGGCTACAAAATTTGTTACATTTTGGGTTTTCTTTTCTCTTTTCTTTCACACTAACTGTGGTTTTTACCTGATTTTCACCAGTTTTGTCAAAGGTTATTCAGCTTTTGATTGCTGAGAACTCAAAACTGGTTAGTTTTATGATAAGTAGTTAACAATTTTTGAAAGAAAAAGTGGACATTTTTAAATTAGCTTTCTTTGATAAGAACATAACTCTCTTAGGATCAGATAGGGTCACCAAATTCTTAGACTAGTGTTGATGATATTATTCCCGCTGCTCCAAATTTCATACCGACTTTCCCTTTATTTCAGTTTGCATACTGCATCTACAGCAATGAGACAGTACTTAGATGGCTCATGCATGTCCATCTTCTCTAACCTCAGGCAATGGGATCAAGTCTGATGCTCCAAATCTGGGTTTAAATTACATTATAATACTGCTTTTAAAGGCAGGCATGTTTTTACACGTCCTGGAAAACTGTCATACACATGCTTTGATATCTTCTTTCTGAGAGAAAACAACAGTGCCTGCAGCCCAGACATTACTTGTGAACAACCATAACAAAAAAGGAAAAGTATGTGGAAGGAAAGGAAACTGCACAAAAGAAAACCCTTTACAGAGAAATGGTAGAGTCTGTATGATATTCCAGTTTTTCTTAATAAAGAGACTACAATAAGGTTGAGTTACATCTTCTAGGAAGATCATATCTGTAGGGTAAGGTAAGTACACTGCTCTTTTTGAGCTGAACTCAGAATATAAACTGGACTACTTCGCTGGGTTATCTGCATGCCTGTAATTATTCTAACTCTCCACTGGATGTCAATACTGCTTAATACAAATGTTGGCTCAGAGTTCGCTGCTTAGAACAGAGCAAGCCCTGTTTTTAGAGATGATGACAATTTAGAGTGTAACTAGGTAAGGAATGTAACTAGCAGGTGAAACCTGGCCCATTTGGAGGCAGATAGAGGACAGCTGTTAATAACAAAGGTAATTATTCCTTCCTTCCCTGAGAAGTCAGGGTTGCAGTTGAGTTTCCATTATATAGCTGATGTTGTGCACCTCTGAAAAAATCTCTGCCCTGAACAGGCTGGCAGAAATGGGAACCTGGTGTCTAAGATTTCCACCAAAGATAGATGTGGTATCCTAGAATAAAGACACCCTAAAGCCATTGGAAGACTACCTTCCATTTTGTACAGCAAGGCAATTGGCTCACAGAGCTCAGGCACTTGAAACCTAGTGCACAAAAGACACAGAGTAAGTTTTCATCAAAAAAGTTGTTAAGACCACATGGCCATTATTACAGCCAAGATTACTGATTGGCTTGAACAAGCCTTATTTAAGCTCTGAACTTCTAGGAGCTTCTGCCCCTTTTGCTCCTACCTCATGCTGCTTGCCTGGTGTGTATGATGCTCTTGCTACTCTGTGTTCCTTGGCAGAGTACAGGTGTGGTGGAGATATTGAAGGGAGAGCCAGTAGTACCAAGACTGCAGAAGCAGAAAAGTTGAAGGTAAGGAGAGAGGAAGAAGAAAATTTCCCTGTCCCACAGATACAGGGATTTGGGAGATATCCTGTGTTTCCTCTGAAATCCCAGTGAACTCTTCCTTGCAAGACTGCCATTAAATAATTCTGTGGTGGTCATGCAAAAGAGTTTAGTGACTCTCTGTTATCCTTCTGTTGCTGTCAGCACAGGTGAGAACATGCTGCCTTTTGAAGAGGAGAGGGAAATTGTGCAGATCACAAAATCTGAGTTAGCAGAGTCTAATTTTTAAATTTTTTTTTTTTTCAAGAAACTCCAAAAGACAACCAGCTTAGAATGATACTTTTGGCAGAGCAGTTTTTTTTTTCATTTTTTTTTTTCTTCTCCCCATTACCATATGTAGCAAATAAGCTGAAACAAAATGAACAGAAATGGTGTTTCAGTGATTGAGCTCCCAAAGCTGAGCTGATGCCAGTGGCACCCCATGCTTCTGTGAGTTCGCCTAACGATGCCTGTGGTATTTAACTTTCATAAGGATTTAATATTTGACACTGTGACAAGATTTTTTTCCAGGCATGCATGGACTGTTTTTTATACTCTTATTTGGCATATTTATTCAAAATGTACTATATTTAAGATTGCTGTAATCACATACATACATTGGCTACTGGCCACAATGTTCTAGCTATTAATCATACCCCAGAATCCATGGCAGATGTAAAAATTAAGTTTTATTTATCAAACTTACTCATTGGAAATGGCAGCCCAAGAAATTTACTCCTTAGGATTCTGACTTTTCTTGCATATTTCTGGCAATGGGTTCAAGGCTTTAGAAAGGTGTAAATCATTTTTTTTTTCTCAGTCCAGACGGTGTTGGCACAAAACTAAAATTATTTTTCCAGAAATGTAAACCCTTTTGTTTGGATGGCCTTTATATTACTGCCAAATTATACCACCAGTGCTATTTCTTTAACCTAATGCTATTTTCCATTATAATCCCATCTTTCAAGAAACAAACCGAAGTTTTCTACTCTTGCAGAAGTTTCAGACCCACAGATATGACTACCTTTCGGCTGAGTTGGGAAAGTAGCATCCACTGACAGGCCTGGAGGATTGCGGTTGCTTTTTCCGTACGTAACTAGATGAAAAGGCAACAACCTGATATGGAAAAGCAGGTTCAGGAGGAAGATTGTTTCTGTGTTATGACCCACAAAATATCCACCTTTGAGAACCTTGGTATATGGGTTTGCCTACTAAAAACACCATCTCTGAAAATAACTTGCATGAGTATTGTTTAAGTTGAAGGGTCCCCAGATGATTGTGATGCTGGTTCTGCTATTTGCCAGTATAGGAAGAGCTCCTACAACCCAAACTTGCTCAAGTTTTCTATTAAAAAGAACAAATTAGGTACAGTAGTGCAGAAAGAAAAGAAAAAGAAAAACCCAGCAAGACTAACATTATGGGACAAAAATACATCCACCATATGAGTGTACTGAGTGCTGCAGATTAGTTCCTGGTTTTGTTTGTTTTTTTTTTCTTGCAAATTGTTTTTGATTTACATGCATTCCTTTTGTATACATATATGGTATATTAAAGTGTAAGAACTAAATTAATTCCAATTGTCTTCTGCTTGGGCTAAATATATGTAAACCTTATAATGTCTGGGCTTTATTTTATTTGCATTTGCATTCCAAACGTTGTCATAATACATCTTTTTGTTCTTTGAATGATTATAGAGCACTGCTGGTCTGTAGAGCATGTGATTGTTCAGAAATCAGTTACTTCACTAAGCAACTTATAAACTAGCTCAAACAAAGCAGTTCTCTGAACAGGATGTAAGGGAGAACTCAGTGTGGACACCATGGGAGAGCATGTCATAGTGTAACAGAGACTCCTCCACTCAGATGCAGCACGGGAAGAGTTTGGGCTGTGCTCACCCAGTCCTGCCAGGCGCATAGCTGGTGCTTCCCTATCACTCTGGTGTTTCCTTACAGACCATGGAGAGAGTGGGACTCAGGGACCAGGTGAGCTGACTCGGTGCCTGATGCTAGAAGGGTTGAATGCTCTGTGCGCAGGGAACAGAGGACTGTCCCATGTACATCAGATTAGAAAAGTTGCCCCAGTTTGCAGCAAATACTCTTTAGAAAAATGTACTGGTTGTTTAATCCAGGCTCTTCAGGCTGGTGCACCCAGTGCTCCCCAGGCAGGCAGATATCCCCATCACACAATACTGGCTTTTCCCCCTTGCCAGTGAGATGTGGGCTTATGGGGAAGAGATGGGGCAAGGAGGGGAGAAGTCAAGCAGGAGACTCAAGTCTGTGCTGTATGTCCCGTGGAATGGGGATGTCCTCCCCCACCTGCCCAGGGCTGCCTTCAGTCAGGGCATGCTGGCCAGGTGGCTGCATCAAGGGACAGGTTGGCTCCAGGGGTGGTTTGGAAGCTGATAACATCCCGTGCTGTCTTGTCCTGTAGTCTAACTGCTTGATCATGTGCCTGTAGGAAAGGAGCCTCTGGCAGAAGATGGAACAGAAGCTGAATTTTGCTCAGTACCACAGGGGGTCCCAAAATGTGCTGTGGTGGATGGAAAGATGGAGGTTACTTTTGCAAAGTCATGTTTTTTTTTTTTTGTTGTTGTTCATTTTATTTGCCTGTAAAGCAGAACTTTTCCAGTTTCTCACTTTGGTGAGAAAAGCAAGTACAAAGAAAATCTAAACTCGGTTAGCCTGAACCAAACTGGTGTATAACTTGGCCTCCCAGCTGAAATTTCGACTATCTGCAAAGCCCTAAAGGAAACGATCATGTTGATTTGAGGTAGGCTGGTATAAAGCCAACGGTTTCAGTTGACTCCTGCAGACACTAGTGTTAATATCTGTGCAGCTGTTATGAGGGGAAAGATGAGTAGTATCTACCAGGTTCTGTCCCTGACTTGAAAAGTGGTCATACAAATTAATTAGCCGTGGCACTGCTAAGCACACTCATTATTTATTTGTTCCTAAATAGCCCTCTCAGGTTTTGTTTTGTAAGTTTTCCTACATTCCTCCTGCTTCAATGTCATGTTGTTTGCCAGCATCCTACTCGTGCTCAAAATGGCTAAGATTTGTTTTCCGAAATGTCAGCATTTCCAGGTGTCAATTTTCTTCCCTTTTCAGACGTAGAAGTGCCAGTGGAAGGTTGGCTCTCTTTTTCTGGCTCTGCTGTGAATTAAGTTCAACCTTTCCTTAAGAAGGTTTGTGTTTCAGAACAGCACATTAAAAAAACTTGACCCAAGCCCCCAAACAAGATAGTTGATGGAAGAAAAAAGCTCTCTGCTTAGGTTTGAAAATTCTTCAAGAGGAGGAATGCAAAGGGACTGAAGAACTCAAGCAGTTGTCATCCATGCCCCTTCTCCATGCCAACATATTTCTTTCTTCCAACTTCTGATCGCAAATTAGTAGTTTAGTAACTGACCTTGTAGTGTTTTGGACTATTATTCTATTTGGGTCTGCTTTCACCTAAATAACAACCATCTGGTGGTGTCTCAAATCAGATACGTGTGATGGACTATGTATAATAACCAGTTCAAGGATTGTCAGGGGAAGGGTTAACATTCTTGCCCTGAGCAGAAGGACCGCAGCTGCATGCCGTAAACTTAGCACAGAGATTGTCAGGGTAGAAGGCCTGGGTCAGCTGTAAAGAATTAAGCAAATCCCCCTACTACAAGAAGAGGGAAGAAGAAGAGTGGAATTAAGAAGTCCCTTTCTGTCTTTGTGTTTGGTTCATGGTGAAATAGATATCTGAGAACATTTGAAGCATACCTCAACCCTTAGCCTCTACACAATTTTTTCTCATGGAAGGTCTTGCACCTTGATCTCACAGAACCTGAGCAATCCATCTTCTGTTCCAGTAATGCGTGAAGTTTGAAGAAGGTGTGTGGAAAAGGTGTCATGTCAATCTTCAAATCCTCTTTCTATTTTTCTGGAAGTCTGTATTCCCACTCTCAATCTAATGTTTTGTCTCTACAGGAAAGGTGGAAGTTTTACTCTATGTTGAAATGTTCCCAGTGCAAACCCTTCTTCGAGAGCAAGACTGAAGCATAAACGTGTCTTGTTTTCTCCTAGATGTTGTATACTTCTTCAGAACAAACAGTTTCCAAATGCAGAGTTCTGTGAAAGGTTTATCATAGGGAGATGGGGAAATGGCACATCTTCCTCTTACAAAGCACGGGACAGCTGGAAACAAAAGTATGTGTCACAGGATATTAGTGATGGAAAAAAAAAAAAGTATTCAGGGCTGGTTGACTTTGTATATCCAAAGCCTCTTTTTTGGAGGACAGGAATGTGAAATACTGGAGCGTCCTGCAGAAAGGAGGCTTCCACAAAAAGACAAGGCTGAGGATGCTATTACAGCCTGGGACCATGGTAAGCGTATAGTCTGGACTCCTCGTGATGGGTGGGGAAGGCCACATTATGATTTCTTGTTTCTTTCTGCTTTCTCAGGTTCTTTGAATTTGTCGAGGTGCCAAGGGTTATTGAGCTTTGGGCTTTTTCTTTGTTCCTTTTTAGCTGTGGGTTGGAAAGCAATTTTCCTCTATGCGTATGTGTTAATGCGTGGTATGTGTATATACATACAACAAATATGCATAGATATAAATATGTGTGTGTATACATGCAAAAACATCTTCAAGACTATAAATCTTTATATACTGAATTATGCAAAAGCAGAGCCATATGCTTATCTTTGTAACCATAAAGAATCCCACTGAAATCAGTAAAATTTCTTCCAGCAATAGAGGATGCGTGGGGTTTTGACTCTGTTTTGACAGCTCAGAGTAAAGGCTGGCTTTTTTTGTTCTGAGCCCAAAGCCAGGCACTTGCTGTTTGTCAGAAAGCTGCTGTTCCTCTTGTGTCTTTGGAGGAACTGCCTGAGGGAGCAGCCACCTACCTGAACCTTTGCTCCTGCCTTTCTTGACTTGTGTGAGTCAACACTTTATGAACTGACTTGTTTTCTCCATAACTGTTGCTGCACTGCATGGCTCTGAAGCTGCTGTCCATCTGTAAGATTTAAAGCGAGACTCTTGACTTTATCTGCTGTTGACAATGGAAAAAGCAGATTTGTTCTGGCTTTCTATTTTTTGTAGGGGTAGGACTATATTTGATATATGAAAACATTTTTCAAAATGATTAGATCAATCCCTCTGTAATTTGATTTGTTGGGTGGGAGGAGGGGAGGTGGAGAAAAAAAAAAGTATTGTAGACTGTTTCTCAATAAAACTGCAACAACTAAGACTCCAGACCAACAAACACTTACACATGTGCTTAGCTTCAAGTCTGAGTTAGACCCAAGGGGCCTATATTTGTATTTGATTAATGACAATTATTTGAAGAGAGATGGACTGGATGGAATCAACTGGAAAAAATATGTAGCTATAAAAATATATGCTTACTGTAATGTATTTTTATACTGTTTCAGTTTTGTTATATTCTTTTATCTTGCATATTTGGCACACAGCTGTAGATTTCTGACATAAGGAAAAGGTTGCACTGTCAAATTCTGTTTAGTTTTAATCAGAAGGGTGTAACTAGGTCCCCGTTTGCTAACATGAACCCACGTAAAAACCCTGTTAACACTAGGGAACCTGCAGGCAGAACTGGGACCCTAATTTGAAAGAGCTCCAGGGGCTGATCTTCCTTCCTTCCTTCCTCTGGTAGCTCTGGTGAGTTCAGTAGCTCTGACTGTATGGTTAAAAGATTGACCTTACAGCATGAGAGCAGGGTTGCTTCGTTAGCAATCCCCTTAACCCTTGTACATTTCGTCTTGTCTGCACACAAACCTGGCTGTTTGCAGCTAGGTGTTTGAGAGCAAAGGCAGGCAGAGCCTGCACCTCGCAAATAAGAGCTTATGCGTACATGGGTGAGTGTCAAGCTTGTGAGGCTGCTTGCATGGGTCCCTGCCTTGATCCTCAGAGCAGCTCTGCCAGAGCCAACAGCCCTGCTGCTCCTGCTGCAGCTCAGACACCTCCCTTAGACCAGCTTTGGGAAGGAGAGCTGTCAGTGCAGGAGATGCAGTGCAGCCACCTAATTATCCTCTACTGGAGAGAGGACCTTGTTGCTGCTGCCCGATGCTTTCTTTTCCTCTGTGGCAGACAGAAGGAGGAGGAGCAGAGCACCTAGACGTGGCATGGGACCTGCTCAGTCTGATTTGCAGCTTAGAAAAGGCACTACTTTGAGAGCATAACCCAGGCGAAGAAAACGCATGAACATGTCCACTCATCAGCTGTTGATGCTCCCTTCCTAATGAGTGGTAAGAAACAGCCCATGATTCATCTCAACCTTAAGGTAAGGGTAGGATTTGGGTCCAGGATTTAAGCCTGTTCATTAAGTGTCTGGTGTGTCAGTGGAGATGGTCTTTGCTGTGAAGGGTAGTTGTACCTTGTAAAGTGAACTAAATCGTTCTCTGGTCTCCAGTGACTGAGTTGAACAGATCTCCATGACTGTTCTGAGAGCTTGGACGTATTGCGCTCCCTTAGGTGCCCTTTTTCAGTCTGCTTTTCTCAAAACCCAGGTGCCTGAGCTGATCAGGAGAATCAGGACCTAGAAGTGCCTATTTATCTCCAGCGTTTTCAAAGGGTGGCTGCTAGGAGACACAAACCGTCAGGCACCATTCCTGCTCTGGAAGGAGAAAAAGCAGTGACAGCTTCCTGGGAAAGGTCCTGCTGAGGGTACCCAGATCTGTTTGGGTTAGGAGAACAGCAGGCTTCCCTGGACTGTCCTTGGCTCAGGCTTATAGCTCCTTCCAGAAGTAGTCTTTTTTTTTTTTTAAGTGTATGGGGTATTCTTATGCAAAATGGAGAGCAGAACTGGCTTAGTTCATTGTAAAATCTCTTCTACAGATAGATCCCTAACTCACCCAAGAACTCAAAGAGAAATGCAGACAGGCTTGAGTAGCCTAAATCCAGAATTAGAGTTCTGCACACATTCGGCAGTGCCTAAGCTCTTAATACAGCCATACCAAAGCAGACACCAAGGTAATGCCTAACCCTGCTGTGTTACAAACAGGTGACTGATAAGTTTTCTTTGGTACTTTAGCCGCAAGAGATGGGTTAAGACTGCTGATACTGAACGGAGGTAGGCATTGCCCTCAGCACAGCATACGTGCCCTCTAACTTCAGTGTACTGAACATCTATTTAGAAAACACAGATTAGCAGGACTGAAGACAGCTCTCTGTTTATTTCCTAGATTAAACGTTCTAAGTAAAAAGCCATTTTTACCACATGAAATCTGCTCTGAGGAGACTACATCTCTCTCCTTAGTCATCTGTAAGGAGGTTGCTACCTGACTGTATTTCAGAGCTAGGACACAGGTCAAGTGAGATGATAAATGTGCTGGCAGGTAAGATCCTTTGTGAAGCTTGCACTTGGCTATACGTCTAGTTAAACACTCATGAGGGTTAATGCAGGTTGGGTCTGAGCTGCTGCTCCAACCTCAGCCTGAAATGTCCTCTCTTCTGAACTGCTGGGTACTGCTGTGCGCTGTTTGGACAGCTGCAGAGCCCCGCTCCTAAGGGACCTGCAGGCCTGTGCTGGGTGAAGTCTTGTATACACACATGGTTTTGTGTACTCTTTTGGAATCCATCTGCACAAAAGGCACTGTATAAACAGAAGATCGCCAGTGCTGTACAACCAGGATTACATGTCTAAGCTCCGTTAACATTATGGCTGCAATAGATCTTACCTTTTCTTTTTTTTGTAGTCCTGCATAAATGGAAGCCACCGAGACTTAGACAAATGTCTGCACAAGGCAGCCATTTAGACAGCCCTGTTCTGGCCAAAGGTTTGGATTCTGCCACGTGTCTATGTTCTGCTGAACTAAGAGAGTTGGTCAAACCTATATCACGTTGGGTAAGGCCTACTGGAAAAGACCAGTTAACAGAAATGATGCTGCATCTCTCTCTAGAGCACAAGATTGTTAGCCACATATGAAAATTAATCCCATGACTCAATACTGTGAATTCAGTGGCTATAGCAATAGACACAATAGAAATCATGCTTGCAGTTTAACACCTTTGCAGAATATCCTTTGAGGCTTATGTTAAGAGTTTTCCAGTCTCTTCCTTTTGGTCCCATTGAGGTACAGTTCCTACCGCAAGAGTACAGGGCTGTAGCTGGGATGGCTCACCAGGAGAGTTTTGCCTTCCCAGAGCCTGTTATGCTGTGCCAAAATCACACACAAATGTCCTATAGAGACTATTCGATAAACTGCTGGGAAAGCACAGGAGCCAGAGATAAATCATCTAGCAGAAATTGCTATGTTTGACTTGTCAGGGAGATTACTGAAGTATAATGGAGGGGGGGAGAGGTTTCAGATTTTATTTTCTATCAAAGTGTTTTTTGTATCTCTAAAAAGAGACTACACTAAAAAAAAAGAATGGTGGTAGGGTAGCCTAATGTAGTTGGTTTTATATCAGTTATTTAGAAACATTCTTGTCTTTAACAACAAATTCTAGAGCCAGGCAGAGAAGCCTTTTCTAGCACTGTGGTATGCATATATAATTTTAATATATAAACTACTAATGCAGTACTAGCAAATGTAGTACTGAAAAATTGCATTGCACATATGTTATCAAGTGAGAATAATTATTGGGCCCTATTAAGTGCAAATTTCTGCAGTTGCCTATGATGACAAGCTAACAAAAATGAAAGGTTTGGCTTCCTTTTCATCATCATCATTTTCCAGCTATTGGTCCTGTGAATTTCTGTGCTTGGAGAGTGGAATCTGTACTGGGGTAAGGATTTGAGCCCCAGACCTCCCTCATTTTGGGTGCCATTTGAGGGCCTATGTTTTTGGCTATTTGGTGGTGGTCCACTGTCTGCAGTTTTGAGCAGAAATTCCATTCCCCAGCAGAGAACTCTTGCCCAATCAGTGTTTCATTGAAACTGGCACACACTATGAAAAGCTTTATTTTCAGTGAGCCAGCATTTTCCAAGCAAAATCTATTTTGTCTGGAAATTGCCTACGAGCCTTCACCCTGTGCTAGCTGCACATATCCCTTGTAAAGGACGATCCCAGCTGACAAGGAGGCTCCAGATGAAGTAGGTATGGGCTGACAGGTGAGATAACCCTTCTTCTGCACTCCCTCCCATGGTTGCAATGGACTGAGCACTTCTGGCTTTCCTCTGCTTTTCCAGCCTGCTTCACATGAGGAAAGAGGCCTCCACCAGCTCCAATGCTTCATTAAAGGCATGGCCCATGAGGGTGAAGCAGGGAAGAATCCTGCAGGACAAATTACGCATGAACTTAGTGTAAGACGTGTGCTGCTCTCAAAGCAGTGATTTCTATACGGTAATGAATTTCATAAGTAAGATCAAGGTCTTACCAATCTTTAAAGCATAGCCTCTGCTCCAGCATAGGGATTCAATTTTTAAGCTTTTGTGTAAAAATAAATTAAAGGTATAGATGTATATATATCAATAAAAATGGAAACAAAACTGAATGCAAAGTATTTATTAAAAGGACAACTGTATGTGAACAACTGAGATAGGTTAATACATTTTAATATACACAGCTTTGGAAAGTCATTTTTGGAAGGAAGAGGAAGGAAACATTTAAACACATGAATACTTAAGTAATGCTATTAGAAAGAAGTAACTACTTAAGCAGGTTGAGAGTGGGAATAAACAGGTGGAAGACCTGAAAGCTAGCAAAGGGAATATTCCCATCTGGAAATATCATTGGAAACAAATGGAACTGAACAACATGCCTCATACATGCATTAAACAGGTGAAATGAGATTAGACAAAATTCAAAAAGGGTAGTTGTTTTTTTGTTGTTTCCTCTGAAGGTGATGACAAATCTCCTGGTGGTTTCAGTAGCTGGTTTGTGCTGACCCGAAGGGTTACCCACAGCTCAGCTCTGGGGGTGGAAGGTCTCCCAGCATTGGTACTGAAGGAGCAGGATGAGAGGAGATAGGATTAACAGGCAAAGCCTGACCGGCAGAAAACTGCGGCCACATCGTTGTCCCTGTTCTTTCTTTCCACTTCTTCCAAAAGATTTAACACCAAAACAGTGCTGCAATCTCTTCTTAATTAAAGGCTGTTTGCACACAACCTGAAGGCTGGGTTGCATTAAGCTGCAATCCAGAAGCTAGCTCAATCTTACTGAGTGGTATGAAACAAGAGGTGCAGGAGTTGGTATGTGTAACCTTCTAATGTATTTTTCTGATCAAGAGCAGCCTGATAGCAATGCATGCATATTCATTTCTTCTAATCTCTCTTGAAGGCCATTTACATAACCAGTTAGCTGAGAAATGAAATGTGGTCATATTATCCTACTGCCTTCATTCATAAATATCTTGCCTTAATCAGGTTAGAAAGTTCGTAGCACTGCATGCAGCTGATACCACATTCCAGCAGTAATCACACTTTCTCCTCATCACAGGAGGCCACACACCTCAGGGCTGTCTTCACCTGAAGAGCCTGCAGTCTGGAAACACTGCAGGCAGCAGCTGCACTGAATGATGCTCGGCGTAGTGAGATTTTGTCACCCCCAAGAAAAAAACACTTTCCTTTCACAATGTGCATGGCTGCATATCAGACCGGCACTTGCCATGGGCATCTGATGTTAAATAAGCCTTGGTCAGCGTGTATCTGATGGGAGTTATGACTTTTATTGCTTCAGTTAAAACTATGGTGTTAGAGATGTCAGGTTGCACTTAATACGTTTGTGTACTTGGCACTATGTCGTGCTAATCACTTCAGCATTCCTTATATGTGGCGCTAGTTTCTCTAGTTTATGGGATACAAAATCTTGAATCTTGAATATTTCATAGTTCTACTTAAATATATTTCCTAAGTCCAGTTTTGGAAAGAAAATACTTAATCCTTTTTTTTAAAAAAAAAAAAAGTTGATAAACTGGGTTTTGAGCTGGAAGTGAGAGAAATATTTATATTGTAGATAAACATGAGTTTTCATGGAATCTCATGGCAGGAATATTTTATTGGAATGACTCTGCTGTGCATATTCAGGGAACATATAATGGGATATAAACAAGTGGAAAAAAGTCATCATGGCACTTTGAGAAGGAAATAATTGCATTTTATTACCCATTTGGGCATCATGAAGCAACTTCACTTCTAGTTTGACCCTTTAGTGTTGCTAAAAAGTGTCACTTGGTTTAATAAAAATATCATTATCTTTTACTTAAACTGCAACTCTAGGTCTTTATTTGAGCTGGGCAGAAGAAAGAAATTCCATTTCATATAATACTTGCCATTTCAAATTAGACTTTACTCTGGCTTGGAAATAAAAATAAAATAAATGTGAACATCCTCTAGGAGAAGGAATTGAGGGTTGGCCAGAACATTGTGGGACCCACCTGGTTGGAGGTTGAAGAGCCAAAGCAGAAGGTGGTAGGAAACCATGCAGCTTTTTCCCTCCAACCGTTTTTATTTTGCAAACCTGTGCTTAGCTTTCTTTATGCATTTAAGTACCACCGACTTTCCAGGGATTAAATTCATATTTAAGTTTGAATGGGGATGAATCCAAGAGAGTTCATAAATCGTCTCTTTTGAATGAGGAGGCTGATGGCTGGAAGCCATCACGGCTGTACTGGTGATGCTCCCCAGGTACGCATAAGGACATGCTAGGGTTGCCAACCAAGGAAAAAACAGGTTCCTTCTACGTGAAAAGGGTCGACTGAAGTTTGGAAGCTACCTCATCAAGTACACTTCTACAAAATAGAACTGATGCAGGGATACCATATGCTAGGCAAGGAAGCTAATCTGAAATGCAGAAGAAGGTTTGCACACAGAGACTGAAGCTTGTCCAGGATGGAGTCAATGTACTCTCTGTATTTTAAGATCTACAGATTGCATATGAAATTCTAACAAAAAAACTAACAAACAAACCAAAAAACACAAAATAGTATCTTCGTGTGACCTTTATCTATCTTTCATCAACACTGAGCAAGGTACCTCTTTAATCTGCTTAGTCTGTGCTGGCTGGAGGCCTGGGAACCAAAGCTTTACATGCTGGCAGCTCAACAGCCACTACTTCACTACTATCTTGGCTGAGTCAAACTCATTTTTATTAGTAATTAATTTATTGTGTAATATAGACAACAGGAAGACATTTCAAAAACAAAAGTCTTTAAAGATATATACCCTACTAAAGACATCAAAATATGTTTTATACCTAAGGCATGGATACAAAGAGGTTGGAATTGCCTTGACGGTGATGCATAATACAGTTGGTTGTGCATAACAGCTACTTCTTTATCTGAGTTTACTAAGGTGACCAAGAAGAAACTGGGTTTTTATTTACGTATTAGTAAAATCAAATTCACAATATGCATCACGTCATGAAAATTCTGTGATAGTAGTGCTTACAGATATATATGGTCAAGAATTTCTTTCAATTTAATGTCAACACTTGGTAGACTTTAAAACCTGTTAAAAGAATGTTATTACATCAAGGTAAGGACAAAGAAAGGTTAAATAAAATACTTTGAATGTGAAGAAATTTTTGTCAGTCTTTGTGCATATGCAATTTCCAAAGCCTTATGAACGAAGACACAGAAAAATATTTCCTACCCTTATTTATAAAAACAAATGGTATTCAGCAGACCAATTAAAAGTACAGTTTGGAGTTAATTAAATCTATTCACAGACTTCTGCTGACAAATATTGTTTCTCGAAACCACAGATAAAGAAAACAGAATATTTTTAAAAGACGGTATGTTTCATTTTCTACTTCTTGTACTAGATTTCTATGTTGTTATTGTTATTACTGTCCATGTTTCAAAAAATTATTCCTGAAAATCCTGAAACATAATTTTTACTTCATTTCAGTGAGTAAACTAAGGGACCTCATTTACATGACAACTTGTAGGTTCAGTGCTTGAATTGTTTCACATGAAAAGCTGGACTTTTTGTTTAATGATATTCTTACTGAACAATGCAAGGGAAAAATGTGAAGTTTTCCTTGATAAAACACGTCCAAATTGAGCAGTTTGTGGAGTGTTGATCAAAACCAGAACACTTCAGTTAAAATAAGTTAAGACAGTGGATTAGGAAAGAAGTAGTGTTAATACCCCCTATTTCTCCTCCCCACAGCTGTCTTCCCCAGCTGAGCTATGTTCCTGCCTTGCACTGCAGCCAGGAGGATTTTCAAAACACAGCCCGACTGGGTGATGGTGGGACCATCCTCCTTCCTGGGAGCAACAGTCTCAGTCTCATGGAGGAGGTGAAATCACACAGCTGTTGGGATATTCTAGGGAGAAAAAAAAAAGAAAAAAAAAAAGAATACGAGAAGTGGGCTATCTTTGCTTCGCACCAGCTAAAGAGGACCAACAGACTGGCATAATTATCTGCACCTCAACCGAGTAGTGTGCAAGTACCTTTACTGTGCCTTGCCCCTGTATCAGTGAAATGTAAACTTGTAAATTGGGAAATTAGATCAAATACAAAGGTCTTGGTATCATATGCAACCCTCATGCACACTTTGATAGTATCAAATGTTATTGATAAAAAATATATACTTCACCAAAGATTAGAGACTGTCCATATACTTTCAGAACAGAACCTTATTTGTCTGCCCTCTTTATTTAATCTGCTTCTCCCCCCAAAAAATATATATAAATAAAAAATGAAAAATCTATATAGTTCTGTAAGGACCAGAACTATGAAAACCTAGTTTCTAATCACTCTATTCTTGTGATTGACTAACTTTTTAAATGAGTTTTATGAAGACACAAGCTTCCACTTTATTATACATCTGGGAATCCACATTGACTATCAGCAATCACAAGGATCTTTTCCCTATATCTGGCAGAGAATTCTCATGATTTTGTTTGAAACCTTTACCTTAATATCAGATTAGGTCCAAACACTATGAGAAAGGAAAGAAAGATAACTGACAGAACAGGATCCTTGCTTCCTTCCAAAATCGGTTTAAAATGGCTCCACATCCTTATCAAAGGAATAGGTGAATTAGATATGTAGATTAGAATGATTTATAAAGCTTTTTTTGGTGGGGTAATTTAATTCTCATGTCCTCATAATTTATTTCACCTTGAGAAATATTCAACTGTCATGCCATTTTACTGGAACTTTTTGAAAGGAAGAAAAGGAGATACGCAATATTAAAATACCAAGTCTGCCTTTGTCAAAAGTGCGAGTGATTTGTAGTGCTGGGAAGTCCTGTGTGGCTGAGGTCTAGAGTGAATTAAACTCTGGAAGTTTGACTGTATTTTAGTGCTGAGCCATCAGGTGCGAATATTTGCCTGGCTGAAAGAGCCCTCATTTTTTACTACTGGCTAGACGTGCCAACCATAAATCTGAAGTAAGGAAAGGCACCGGACTGAACTGGCATCCCAAAATATTCAGGCTTGTAAAACCCCCAAGTATTCTGTTATATGCACCCTGAAATGTTGACGCCTGTCTGCCTGGAAACAATAACCTTGTATGGCTGTTTTTTTGACACAGGCAACAGTATGAGGAATAGGAGGCCAAGCATCCGAGGGGCAGTTCATTCTGCACTCTCTAGCTATGGTTGTTTCAAACTTTGAATTAGCTCTTTTATTCCATGACAGCTATTTCATTAAAACCAAAAATCAAAACATACCAGTTTCTCTGAAAACATGATTAATGAGGTTCTCAGGTTCAGGAGTGTATCAGAGAAAAACATTTACCTGGAAGGATGGAAACCCAAATTCAACTCCACTCATCTGAGTGGTTCCCCGAGGGGAGCTGAGGTTGGCTCTCTTTTTGCCCAAGGTGAGTAACTAATCAGTAGGTTACAGATAATATTCCAGCTGGTCTCCTGGAATAGGTTTGTTTTCTTGATCCACATATAACAGGAGATATTGGTTTTGTTCATGTTGGAACAGGCTCTGAAACCTCAGTATATTTAATGAGTTGGAATTACTGCCTTTCAGCCAGCCCTAATGTGACCCTTGCTTTTACTGTACCCAAGGGTAGCTATTGTGATACTGTGTGATGGGTTTCTCGTAAGTCCATGTGAAGATCCAGTGGGGAGGAGATAAAAAGGAGCCACAAAGATAGTAATACTTTCCTTGTTCTATTATCTTGCTCAGAGCTAGAAGACACAGACCTCAGTTATGATGCTTATTCTGACCATAGGATATATAGAGAAATACGTACTTAACCAAACTAAGAAAACCAAAAATATTTATTTACCTAATAAAGAAAAAAAAAAGAGAGAGATAATATTTAGAGGTTTTTGTATGTCAGTGGGTGGTCATCAGGGCTGGCTGGTAAATCTTCAGTTCTGCTATGTATGCCAAACAAATTGAAGAGGCCTAAAACAAAGGTGAAGAGTTCACTGAAGACATGATTGAACCAAGAGCTCAGCATCAACCTGCCAAACCCCAGCAACTTGGATATAACTGGTGTATGCTCAGCTGCTTAAGGAGAGACTCAAGGCAGTTGACATCTGTCTACAAAGTAGTTTTGCTTATACTGCAGTTCTTTCTGCACTCTGTGGTCAGTGGCAGAGCCTGTCAAAAAATATATAGGAGACTACTCACCACAAATAAACATCCAAAATCTTAGCCATTTAAACTGACTGCATGGAATAATGTTTTACCCTGTTGCTTGTTCTGTTGAGTAACAGATCTTTATGGTTTGTGATAGAGATGCCATTTCATGCCCTGTTTCCATCAACAAGCATTAATATGTCTGTTAGGTCATCCAGGCTACAAGCTGCCAGACCAGGCCTGGGTTTACTCTGGGTTATGTTCATCTGTATATCTTTATAGATCTTAATAGTTCCCTCTATATATATTATAGAGATCTATAAAATCTCTAGATCTCTATATATTTTAGGGATCTATAAAGAACTCTATTGTTCTCTCTATATATATTATAGAGATCTGTGAAAACCTATAGAGATCATATGTAGAAGATCTAGAGTCAATCTATAGTTCATCTATAGATCTCATTTATAGTTCATCTATACATGAAGGTAATATTCATCTGTACGAGCTGGAGAAATGAGTGCACATTTAACAGAAGAAATTTTTAAGAATTTCAAACTTTTTAAAGATGCTTGACCTAGGCATCTCCCTGTTACATGATTAAACATCTAGCATCGAAGGAAAGGAATAGAGAATGGGTCTTCAGCTGTAAAAATACAACTTTTGTGGTCTTCCTCCTTGAAACAGAATTATCAGTTAGACACTGTGCAGTGTATCTAGGCTGCAACAGCGGTGCCACAGCCGTGTTGCTGTTGCTCGTTTTACCAGCATCTGTTTTTAAGCTATCATAAATCTCTATCACTCTCTCTCATGCACTCTCTTTCTCTTTCTCTCTCTCTTCTACTTGAATTCATAAACCGGTCCTGTTTTGTTTAAAATAAAAGGAGATATTTGCATTATCTATTCTAAATGAGACAAAGGCTGCAAATACCAGTGTCAGTGTTCTGCCACAGGGCAGTGCAGATAAATAGGAAGGTAACTTGTTCATAAAAAGAAAAAAAAAGAAAAAGAAAAAGCTATAGATTGCCTTTTAGCTTAGTGACCCTTTTGAAAAATCTTCCCTAGTTGTATTAAATATTCTTTTATTAACTATATCATTCCCAGCTGAGTGACTAAAGCTGCTTGAAAAGCAATGGGTTCATCTTATTGGATCATTAAATGTTATTGTGCTAAACTGTGTTTTATTCTAGACATAACTGGATCTCAGCATGCATTGCTTATGTTTCTTTCCATATTGGATTCTTTTTGCTGTGAAGTCTATTCAAACTGAGATGTAATTCCTTAAGAAATTTGTGCAGCTCCCTAAATAGTTACAGAAATGCTGTTTATGCCTTTGGTATTTTTCCTGCAAATGGAAAAAGTAGAAAATATAAATTAAGCCTTGAGGCATTTCTCTTTATTATCAACTCTCCTGTGATCTCTTTAAAGAGAGATTTCTGGAAAATTAAGGACTGAGCAGTATTTCAGCACAAGACTTCTTTCTGCTGATGCAAAGCATTGTTAAAATGTTATAATTTTTTAATGATAGGATAACTAGGTTTTGTAATGTTTGTTGGATATACATTTATATATGTGGATTGGAAGTTACTATTCCTAACCTTCTGACTGTCATAATATCTTTCTGAATATATAATCAAAACCACATAAATTTCTGAAATCTAAAATACAGACCTATAGCACAAATTGTTCATCTACTCTCCCACCATAGCTGATAATAGCTGCGTATCTCCTGAGGGCAATTCATTCCACCTCATATTAAGATGAGATGAATTACACTTTGGAAATATCTCTCCACTGATCAAGGAAGAGGCCTGTGTGACTTAGACTTAACACTCAAACTTCCCAATATCTTAAATCAGGAGAGCTAAGTCTCACCGCAGACAACATGCTACTTGACTAACTGGGACTGGCTTTACCTTGCCAACCGTCCACATCTGACACGGTCACTGTAGGCTGCCCAAGCTGAGGCACAGCTCCTTCATTCTGCAGAAGCCATGTAAAACAGGTTAGAGGCTCTGTCTAATTCCACACTTACAGGTGACTTTTCCTGGAAAGACCTGCGAAAGCTGCCCGACAAGAAGACTGTGATATATGCCTCATTGGATATTTTCAAGACAAAGCCAGCACTGGCCTGATCTTGTGCTGTTGACAGTTCTGGTCTAGATGGGCCCACATAGATCCCTTTCAGCCCACATTTCTGTTGTTGTTGTCTCCTTACTGATAACAAAAGAAGTCCAGATAGCTAGCTCTGGCATAGGCAGTGATGATTAAGAGAGATGAATGCCATCGCTGATCTGCTTGTGTATAGTTCGTTCTATTTTGATTGCAGAAAAGTATTTCTGAAGGTTTATGGTAACCAGAAACAAAGTCTTCAGTAGCAATAAACTTCAACTCTTTTTTTTTTTTTTTTTTTGATACCTAAATATAGAAATGGTGAGAGTTTTCTCTAATTGGACTGATTTAGGACAATCAGAGAAAGGTATATAGGTTGGATGGTATAAGTTCTTCAGAGTGAATATCCACTTGTTTTGGTAACTGTGGCAGAAGCTTAGACAGGTAGCCTAAACTAGACATCTAATGTGAAAGGAAAAAAAGTTTATTCTTTCTTCCTGCTTGAAAGGAAAAAATGTTTCTTCTTAGGAAGAACTGATTTATCTGCTCTTTTTATTACAAAAAAAAAAAAAAAGAGTGGTTTTGGAATTACCCTTTTATATTTTTTCCATTATAATTTAAGGCCTTTCACCACATAATGATTTCTTTAATTGTTTTTTATTATTATTATTTTTTACAAAAAAAAATAAGTATTTTAGATTCTTATAGAGAACAGGAACATTTTAGATAAACTGAATCTTTCTTCCTCTCCAAAACTTTTCATAGTAGGTAAAACACTATGTGATCTTACTGAACAGGAACAACGGCTTGAGGTGCATTCATGGGTAATGAAAGCATCCAGAAGACAAGAGAGAAACAATTTTTTAAGCAATAGGATGGCACTAAACCCTGAACTGCAGAGGAGGAGAGTAGCAGTGACAGAGAACACTGCTTTGGATTACTGCAAGCAATGTTCTTACTATTTTTGGAGCATTACACATTAGCTGCCTAACAGAGATATCAGAATCGATTCTTCAAAGATCAGTCTTGATCAATTGAGTTTCAGTACATATAATTTCTGGAAAAAGTGTTTTGTTTTGTTTTTGTTTTTAATTTGTGGGTTTAGCCATTCTGTTATCTCTTGTTCCAACTCTTTTCCTGCACTGATGGCTTAAACCTTATTTTAGGGACTTGTGTTGCCAGCCACCATGTTATCTGAACACTTCCCATGTAAGTTAGAGGGCAGCAGTGTACTCCTTGATGGACTGGCTCTTCTGGCTCTTCTCCTTTTTCAGTTCTAGAAAACTCTGTTTGCCATGGGATGTTCTTTGGGGAAAAGAATGAGAAATGTTCTGGTTATGATAAAATGTACTCTATCGAATAAAAAGGGCTGGCAGAGCTTCTGAACTGTGGTCAGGCCCTGGATTCATTTAATCTCCTCTGGAAGTTCACTCCATATTTTCTTTCTGCAGTCGCACATGAAGGACTAGATCCCCAGCTGGTTTAAGTCAATATGGCATCACTGACATCAGCTGTCTGTTACCCAGGATAATCTGGGTGTTACAACACTCTGGTCCACAGAAACCTAGGTAGTACGATGGCTTCCAGCCCTGAACTAGCTCATGCAGAACGAGCGTGGGTATCCCTGCACTGGACCCCCCTGGTATCAGCTCAGGTGCCGAACCATGTGAACATGAGACTTTTGAGAGCTGAAGCAGGTCACTGCTGTGCCTAAATTACTGAAGCATTCCAGCTAAAGAGAGCAGAGGCATTGGAGTAGCAACTGAGTGGAGTCCAGCAAGGCCAATACCAGACCTAAGCTGGAGACATGAGCAGGGTGAGCTTGTTTTCCAGAGATGCAGAGTCTCCTGGGGCGTTGGATCAGTGATACGGGCTCAACACTCAGTTGCATTCCTTGGCTGCCAAAACCCTGTCAGGCACTAGACTGCTTCTGTGGAATCAGTTCAAAAGTATCCTTCTGTAAGGACACAGTATATCCCAAAGCCTATCTACCTGTCTAGCCTACATACATGATCTATTCATATATAATGGAGATACATCTGTTTGTTGGTTTGCAAGAGCTAGAGATCCTGTCCAAAGTCTTTGGATATAGTTATATTCACCTTCTTCTCTGGTATTTGAATTAATGTCATTTTTCATTTCATAGTTATAAGCCGGCTATTTAACATCCTTGAAAAAATACTCTCCAAATTCCTTACTGAAAGCTTCACAGAAGGGGGGAGAACAAACATTTAAAGGATCAGTTGCCTGAACATGTCTAGTGCCAGGATCTCTGAGGACATCCTAGTTTAGTCTGCAGCTGAATATGGATCTTCTGCAGGTACTGAGTGCTGCAGGTGATTGTGCTACAGCGGTCCAGAAGGCACTATGGTTTTGTTGTTGTTGTTGTTCTTGTTGCTTTGGTTTTTTTTTTTTTTTGTTTGTTTGTTTTGAGTCAATTGATTTAAGTGCTAAGACTGCTTGCTGAATCTGCATTTGAGTCACTAGGCTAGATCTTATGCAAGGAGTGGCCAAAGAAGGCAGCCCACCAGAGAGTCCTGTGATTCCTGCATAGATCTGAGTATCACATCATGTTAGCTATGTCTCGAGAAGTCCAAGTGTTTAGGAAGAAGCTGATCTGCCAGACCTTGATTAGTGAACAACATGGACAAACTGAAGAATTTGAACAAGGCTTATGCTGCCTCTTAAGCGGGATGTAGGGAAGAAGCACTGTTTATAAAAACAGGTAATCTGTTCATGGAGCTAAGGGTAGATCTTGATTAGGGTGGCAGGAATAAAGAGAAATTCTTTGTCACAGAAGAAAACTTGAATTTGTTGATTTTTTTCCCCTGAAATCTGACTACTAGTGAGTCAAGGAAGGGACAAAACTGAGTGTTTGTCCTCATCTTTCTAAAACATTAATATGAAAAATCTCTTAGAAGAGAGATGGAAAGAGAGAAGAGATCTTTACCTGTCTCTTGCTGCAGTCCTGCAGACTGACCATTTCTAGCGAAAGCTGTAGGCAAAAAGGGACCAAAGATCTGATTTTTTAGGAAGAACTGAGTTGCACATGCCATCCTCATCTGGACCTACCAAAACCCTACTGCCTTACAGAAAGAAATATAAGAATTTTTAGTGTTGAGTGTTAATCACTCATTAATTGCATCTCTGGCCTTTTTTCTTTTTTTAGCTTCTTGAATTTTTCTATAAAGCATATTAATCTATCCTAGCATGCAATCCTTCAACTTTCTGGAGGTCTCCTTCTCATACTACTTTATAAACATAGCCACTATGCATCAAACACTTTGTGGCTCACTGCGTCATAGGTGGGACACAGCCTCTTATTACTTCCTTTTCAGACACTCTAAAAGGGATTGTGTAGCTTCAAAAGGAGCTATAACTAACACTCAGAAAATGCAAATATTTATTGCCTTTAATTTGAGAGAAAATCATATTTGTTTCCAAGTTTAGACTATTTTTAACATGCTAGCAAGTACTTGAATAAATTTAGCACTTTACATATAAAAATTTCAAACCAAAGGGAGGCAGCAATAATTTAGCTCGGAAAAAACATATAGATGTCTATTTCCCATTGAGTTGGCAGAGAAGCCCTCCCATATCCTCAGAAGAAATGAAAACAGATGAAGTCCTGTACAGTCCTTTCTCTAGTAGGAAGCAGATCATATTTCTCACATCTGTTACCAACATGGCAGATCAGCTCTGTTCCCATCAGGATGGTCAGGATATCCATGATTTGAGGTTTCGCCTTTTTGGGAGATATATTTCTCATCTTGTTATGGCTTTTGTTAATTTTGCAACAGTTTGATGTTGTGAAGGAGCTCCTCCTTTCCTGTCAATAATACAAGGTCACTCTATCACAGTAACATAATACATCACCAGCTTTGCATGCTTCAGGCATTTGAATAGATTCATTTTGTTCTGGTAAAATTTAGTAATGTATCTTTACTTCCTGCTTTTCTGTAGACAGTCAGACCAATGTTAATGTCAAAAGTAACTTCATATTTTGGTGATATGTGAGGCTTAAAAAAATCATATATTGTAAAGATCCAAAAGTACGTCATATTTTATTTCTAGGATTTTTTTTTTAATTTATGAACTATAAATAAGTTGAATGATGGAAACCACCTAAACTGTTTATCCATTTGCCAATTTGCCAATATGCAACAAGGAGAGAAATAAACAGGTTGAAGGGTCTTCACGTACGAATGCCATAATGAGAGAAATTCAGGGCTGAAACCAAAGGACCACAGCAAAACTGTAGCTCCACAAGTAATCATAAACTGTAGAAACTGCAATCTGAAGCCCTTCAGAAATTAAAAAGTCTTTGTCAAATCCAAAGATCTATCCCTTTCTATTGAAAGCTGTGGAAGTATTAAGTATATTAGGTGTTGCAGATTTCAGAGGTGAAAATTGCCAGAATAAGTCCTCATGACCTATGTTCTTGTGAATATTGTATTCTAATAAAATCTGATTATTGGCTCCTACTTCAACCAAAGCTTTAGTGCACTGAATAACATTTAATAACAATGTGTAAGACAGTGATTAGAAAAGACCCTGAAAGTCTTGTATTATAAATTAAGCAGTCAATACTGAAGTCTTTTCACTCTATGAATTACTTCAGAAGAGAGAGAGATTGCAAGAAGTAGATGCAAGAACACTGGGAGATCACTAAAAGGTAGCTACAACTGTAATATTTGTTCTCTGTGTGTTACTTGCTACATGGGTGAAGACCCTAGAGAATACCAATGGAGAAACACGGAGAAGTAATGAACAAGCTCAAAATGCTAAACATAAGCCGACAGTTAAGGAAAAACTGAAACAATTAGAGTGCACATATTAAAACAAGAATACATGGTGGTGAAAAGTCAAGGTTACACCTGATGGTTTTACATTCCCCTGAGACATGCTGACCAATGAGGTGGATCAAACCCACAAGAGCTTGAAGGGTGAAAGTCTGCCATTTTCTGCTCTACAGAAATACTTCCTAAATATTCCAGGATGAATTGAATTTGACATAGTATATCTTGGAAACCAAAGACTGGAAAGCATGTTTCTGGTGGATCACCTGAAAAATTCATTCTCTGAGAACAACGGAAAAACAGAAATAGGTGTCACAGAAATACACATAGTATACAAAGAAATAGTAATTTAGGCAGCTGGAAAGAAAACTTCACCTTGTTTGTGTAAGCTACAGAGATAAAAGGGTAAAGTGGGAGCAACTGCCACTGTGCAATTATTTTTGTGTAATTTATTAGGTTAATGCATAGGGCTTGTTTCTGTCTCCATTAGGAAAAAAAAAAAAAAGTGTCCAGTTCAAGGTAAAGAATCATCAGAGCTTTCGGTTCTGAATCAGGACGTCACTTAAGGGATAAAACTCTTTATTCTTTCAAGTGATTAAAAAAAAAAACAAACAACAAACAAATAAAAAAAACCACTGAGATCCTTGCTTTGTATCTTAGCTTTTGGATGTCAAATGCATTTTTAATTATGATGTTCTTTCTACCATGATTAGCATTGTTAGCAGATGTTTTTGTTCAAGAATCAAGTGTATTGGAAACCAATATGTTTCTTAAACTAGCTATGTTTTTCCTCAAAGAGAATTCTGATCTAATTGGCATGTGTATTAAAGGGATTTCCTGTTCTAAATATACTGATTTCCTCAACTGTTGTGACTATATGTAACATATGTCTCCAAAAGCAGAGTATCCTCAATTACCAATGCTCAAGAGTTTATGCTGTGAAAGCTCAAAGATCTCATACAGTTTTTAAATTTCATTCTTAACTTCTGAGTTCAGTGGGATTTAAGGGCATTTATGACCTTTCATGACATGCTCGATATGTTGCAGGATCAGGCCCTTAACTATTGCCACAAGAAAGTATTCAGAATATCACTTTCTGGATTTTGTCATTCAGAATGTCATAGAATTGGCTCAACAATCGAAAGAAATTCCAAAACATCTGGAAAGCATCACATTTCATACTGATGGTACCTACTAGATTTAGGTAGAAAAGCTCCAGACAGTGTATTTATTTATTTATTTGATGCTAGCCCCGTTGCAAAGATGTTGATACACACATAGCTAAGTTCTTAAAAATGTAGCAAATCTAACCAGATCTGAATACGGGTTTAACAGAAGGATTTAGAAGAGACTATTATGATAGCCTTGGGCATGTCATAAGTGGGTCAGATTGGATATAGCAGGGTAGATAGAAGGTGAAAGAACCAAGATTTGCAGGAAAACTGGAGTTTTAACAAGAAGTATTAAGTGGAATATGAAATATTACATCCATATGCTAGAGAAACCACATGTCGAACAGAAGGAATGGTAGACTATCAAAGCAGTGACTTAAAATTTGTTGGGTTTGGCAAAGCAAGTCATAATCAGTACAATAAACAGAACACTCGAATGCTTAAATAACCTTGAAGAAATGTTGTAACTGCAAACAATATTTTCCTCTTGATTAAAAAAAAAAAAAAAAAAAAGAAGTGGGACAAATTCTGTTAGGCACTATTAGGGTTTAGGGGGTTGTTTTGTTTTGTTTTGTTTTTTAAATTGAGGGTACCCAACATTACTACATTTTGTTCTTATAGAAAATACTACACTCTTGTGAGAACACTACCACTCGTTAAATATTGCATGAAAAATATCTGCACTTTGTGGTCTACAAGTAAAAACAAGTACAGCATATGCAGCAGCAAATTGTTGATGAATGGCAATGCTATGTGTGTTACCTTACAGTATTATTTCATATGAAAATACTATGCATTTACAGAATTGCCTCACTCTCTGCAATGCTAGAAGCTTCATAAACTCTTCTAGAACTTCTGAGGACACCATATCACTTTCTAGTTTTTTTTTTTCAGATATTACAGTAAGTCACACTAACCAATATGCTACCTTGAGTCATAATTTTTAACTGATTCTTTTGCTTTAATGTAAACTGAAGCAAACATCATTCACGGATTTCAGACAGATGTTACAAAAAAAACAGAGGTTACTTAAATAGCTTCCATAATGTCTTGTCATTTACACTAACATTATATGATGTTGCAAATTATTACTAGTATTTACAAGCAGATATTACCTCTGAGCCATAGGAGGGCAGTCCTGCAAGCTGCAGCATATAGGATGTATTACACATCTTCAAAGTCAACAGCTTCTTGAGAAATCATCTACTGGAGATGTTCGTTGGCTCATGAGAAATCTAGTGCTCAGGCTGCAGCAATTTACAGCTGCTGAACTTTACAAGTGTTTTAGCTACCTGTCTGTGTGTTAAGATAACAAATCACACAGGAGTCAGTCAACAAGAAGTCATCTATAAACAAAAAATGTCCAGCAAATATATTTTTTTCCCCCCAGTAAATCACAGTGACAGTTTGAAAAAAGATGTAGATGAAATTGAACATTTCTTCTAGTTTCACAGGGATGAGCCAGCACTGGGATTCAACTCCAAAGGTCCACAGCATCTCTGTTATACCACATCAGATGAAAAGATGCCCAAACAAGAAGGTGTTGGTTGTGATCCAGTCTTCATTTTCGGCTGGAATGGAAAAAGACACACATTGGGAATGATTTGATTTTTAAGTCTCAGGATATGGGGGCTTCCTCACTCCCACTGAAGGGGTATGTCCATCAGGTGATCTCTACTGTACAATCTTCCTGAGAAGTCTAATTAATCTCTGAACATTAAAGTTCACAGTAGCCTGAAAAGATGAAGTACCTGAAAGTGTGTTTTAGAAGGAACATGGCCATGAAAAAGTATTGCTTCTGTTTATCAGACAATGTTTCAAGGCATCTTAATACAAACTAGTCCTATAACTCCACTTGCACCTCCTCCTGCCTTAACCAAACGCTGACTGTCCATAACCCCAATGTCTTTTGTGATAGTTGCCCCAGACACCCATGCTGTGCAATCGAAGAATGACAGCTCATTCCTGCCTCCTGCTTCATTGTAGAATGGCCCATTTCTGGGAACCAAAGGAGTAATAGGTGTATCTGAGCAACCTACACTGGTGGGAGGTGTCCCTGCCCATGGCAGAGGGGTTGGAACTGAATGATCTTTAAGGTCCCTTCTAATCCAAACCACTCTGTGATTCTCTAATTCCATGGCATTTTAAAGCATTTTTCTCCTAAACTAGATATGCAGTCCTTTCAACAGCCTTAGATGTTTTAGTGTTCTCTTTTCCCCATCAAAACCACAGTGACACCGTCTGTTAGGGCTTCATCTGTATTTCCAGGCCACACAGATGCATGCCTTCCCCCAGGGTAGAGGGCCTCCTTGCTCACTCCCAAAGAAAATGCAGAAAAAGAGGGAGAGAAGAGAGGGCTCCATTAGGATTAGGGGAGTGAGAAGGAAGTCAAGACACAGAAGAAACAGTTTTCATCTCTAAGCATAAAGCCTTTCAAATGAGATTAAGGTTTCAGTTCAATAACTGGAGCACAGATTTTTCTTCCCAAATTAAAATTGGCAAGTGTGTAATGAAAACTAATTGCATATTTTGCATATTAAAAATATTCAGTTTTATTTACACTGTATAATCAAGATTTTTGGAAGCAGATACTTAACGCTGATGCCTGTTTAATAAGGGTGATTTTTAATGGGTGCACCGTGCAAATTAGAGAAGGCAGAGACTTTCCCTCAGCCTTTTTGTTCATTGTCTTTCTTCTTTGCAACATGGCAATAATCTTGGTTTGCTCCAGACATTATTAATGGTAGTACCATTACTAGCAGAGGATGATTAACAACTCCCGAATCTTAAAAGAAAGAAAACTCCTGCAGTCCCATTACTTACTATAATTTACACTACCAGACACTTTAAGTCTGTAAAAGTACTTTAAAGTATATGAAGTTTGTCTGGGGGCTTTTGCATCCCAAAAGTTAGATGCTTTTTCAGCCAGACTGCCCTGGAAACCCTATCTATTTCTTGATCCCTAGACCAAAGGCCAAATCACAGCACAACTTGGAGCAGGCTGTGAAGGCATAAGTTTAATCCTGCCTCCCTCCTGTTTCATTGTGGAATGGCCCATTTCTTGAACCCAGAGAAATAACTGGTATGGATGGTATAGGTATAAACAAATCACTGTTGTGGTATCTAGTTTTGTGCCCACTCATGCTGGGAAATTCCCAGCTTTCCATCACCTTATCACTATCAATGCAAGGAAGACTGAATCCAAAGCCAGAATCAAGTTTGAAATGTCTGCCTATTTTTTTTCTGTGCTTTGAGTAAAGACCCACAGAATTCATCTGGATTTTCATCTGCAAGTTTGAGCCAGACAGTGAAGCCAAAGACTAAAGGAACATTCAGCATGGTGAATTGCTCCGGGTGTTCAAAGGGAAGCTCTTCCTCAGCTTATCCATGCTGGGGTCACTTATGTTTTCTGTAGGGTTTTTAAATGCTCGTCTGTTGCTGGCTTTTAGCCAGGCCTAATGCTGGCGCCAGGGAGACTCATCATTTTATCAGGCCTGCCTCTGTTACATGAACATTTAATTGTTTGTGGGATATTCTTAGAACACAGAAATGATAGATCTTTCTGGCATTCAAATGAATTCATTCATTTGATTTATTTGTTTTCCCTAATAGTACAAGAGATTTCAGCTGAATATTTATTTGGAAGAGCTTGGTATATAGAGAAATGTGAAGAAAAACAAATGTTTTTGTTCCATTCAGATTAGCTGGCTGCAGTGCGCATGGAGAATTCACAGCCCATGTAGATGCAGAAGAAAAGCCAGTATAAATGTTTGCTTTACAATATTCAATAAGAACTGCTAGGGGCATAACTTGTTCCTAGGGAAAACTGCCTGAGCTCTGTTTCATGTGTTTGCCACAAAGCTTTCTGTTTTTCAGACTGCGTGTCTTCCTTCAACTTGAGTATCTAGAGGCCCTGGTTAATAGCAGGGTACCACTCCAACGCATGCAGAATCTAGAGTAATTGTACTGATGCATGTTCACTCTTAAGAAAGGAAAGGAGAAACATTTCAATTGATGGCCCACCTGCCTGATTTATGGACCTCGGTACCACAGTATTTGCATTAAAGAGGGCAATGACTAACTCAAACTTTCTACTCTCCTGAGCACCACATTTGGATCCCTGGGCAGGAGGAAGGAGAGATATGAGAAAGAAGTAGCACAGCAAAATAATCTAGGCCCCCATAATTCCTGTAATTAATTCCTATAATTCAGTCCATCCAGCTTAGATTCTGGGAATTCTCTCCTTCAGCTACATAGGAAGCACTGGTTGACAGCCTTTGGGAGAAGGCAGTTTCAAACACGTGGGCTGTCCTGAAAGTTGATGTCATCATGGCATTGGTGACAATTAAAGGATGGCCTGTAATGATTGAGATGGCTGACTGCTGAAGAGGCAGTGCAGCAAATTGCCCGCTGTCAGGCAGTCAAGCCTGTGACCTGATAGAAAATTGTCCTGTGACCTCCTAAGCTTGGCTGTAGAGCTGTCACAAAGAGAAGCAACACAAATCTAAATGGTGGGCATTGTACAGCCTGTGGATGTGTGCTGTGATCTGGAAGACTGGGACACATTTCTCGTATAAATGATGGAGGCAGGGAAGGAAAGAGGATGATGTATCCATCTTCTCCATTGTATATCTGCACCTGACCATAGGGTAATATTTACCCAGCATAATGTTGACGTGCAGCAATGGACCACATGAAGGCTCAACAGCAGTACAGATTTCTTCAGTATGTAGGAACCTCCTGGTTTAGATCTTGTTTGTTTTTTTTTTAAAAGAGTTCATATACAGAATATTATCACACAAGCAAAAATGTCAGTTCTACTTTTAAAAATCAACATCTCAGTCTCAGGTTTGTATAGAGGAAGATTTTTACCAGTATGGCTCGCACCTGGAAAATATAGCACCATTACAGATAAATTATTTTTAATCACAGAAAGCCATTTCAACCATATTGATATTGATTTCCATATTGATAGAGCCGAAGAAGTTCATTTGAACTTCATATTAATGGTATTTCAATATTATCAGAATGAAATATGTCTGTGCTTTCATACCTAATTCTTTTTTAGAAATTATGTTCCGCAACATTTTTAACGATTTAATGGTTTTGCCTGTTGAAGACAGAAATTCCGTTCTGTGACTAGCTCTTGCTGTTGAAGAAAGCTGGAAAAAAATGATCATGGAAGGCTCAAAAACCAGAAGACCAATAAAATGTAGTATTTCTTAATATTTGTATTTTATACCAGTGCCATGAATGTTGGTGGCCTGATGCTGTGGTTTGGCAGTCCTGCTTTCATTCAAATACTAAATATTTTTCAGTTCAGTTGTGCTCTCAGACATTTGTGCATACAAACAATTTGCATATGAGCAAGGCATCTGTACACAGATGAGCCCATTTTTTCTTAGCCATAGTTATTCATTATTATTTATTATTCAGTCAGTTATGAACAGCACCACATTTTGGAAACTTGCATTATTTCAGAAATAATATATAAACAGAACTTAACAAGTCCCCAAACCAAATCTTAAATAATTACTGTGATAAAAAGCATAACATTTCTATTGCTGTTTAATCACAGGACTTGAAGAAAATCTGGTTACAGAAATGGAGAACTGAGGCACGGAAAAGTGAAGTGGCTAATTTAAGATATTGTGGTAGGTTAGTGATGGACTCCTGTATTCTTTCCATTAGACACTTCAGCCTTTCTTGACTTCTGAAGATGCTCTGTTCTTGTGACAGTGTTAATGCACTGAAATGCTTTAATGACTTTTTTTTTTTGATGAATTGTTCTGTGTGTGCTTGTCCAAAATGGGTAACTATTGACTTACACTGCTAGACTCATGTGGGATAGATTAATTTCTACGCTGTGATTTTTCAGAACCAAAATGTTCTTTGAGTAGTAGAGAAGTAGCTCTTAGTACAGTGCATATGCTCAAGAGAAAAGATGAATTTATCTAAGACTTTCTTACAGTATATACAGAATTCTTCTGGCCTACTTACTGACATTTATTAGAGTTTCCCTATTTTGACTCATGTAACTTCTTACTCCTTTTCTCTGTACTGTTCTGGTCAATGCTAACATTCAAGTGACACCAAACATTAACAAACTCCAATCTAGAATTAGAGATTGTCTCCCTATGGACTAATCATAAAAGAAAAAAATATATTCTTACTAGCTATAGCCTACAATTATACATATATGTAATGAAGCTAGAAAGGATATGCTTCATCTGTGACTTTTAATGTTTTCTCCATACACACTGTTAAGTTCTAAGACATTACAGCCAAGACATACCAAATAATGTGTAAGGAACTGTTATTATAATAGGTTTTCATAAATATTTGTTGTAAAAGCTTATATAAATTTTTAGGCAAGTGTTGGAATAAAGCAACGTAAAATTAAGTCTAAATTTTACTGACCTTAAACTGAATAAGAACTGAAATTACCCCTTCACATCAGACCTGCTACGTCAATGCACTTTTGATGAGATGACAGCTGAAAGAGATTTGAGAAGGGTTCTGCATGCTGTCACTTAGACATTAGGGCTAATCTTTTCAGACTATTGGCAAAATGAGTTGGCTGCAATCAGGCTGAGGTTTAAAATTTACATAATTCATTATACAGTTGTCTTATGGTTTGGATTTGGTTAAGAAGAGCAAGTAGGCACCATTGAAAAAAATTGATATTTTTCATTCCGGTCTGCCAGGAGACCCTTAAGATCAAAATCTGGCTTTTCAAGTGATAGAATTCATATGGAATCTGGTGAGGGTTTACAATTTTCACATCAGCAATAGTCAGTTTGTTTCCATCAGAGAGGTTAGAAGCTGTCATTTTAATTTTTTTTTCTGCCTGCTGGTATGCTACAGCATTCACACCTGCCAGAAAATGTCAGAATGTTTATTCCAAGAATAAAAATGTGGGCACATGTCCGCCTCCCAAAATAAATAGTACAGCAGATATATTTTGTAGCACCTCCAATACTCACAGGTTGGAGTTAGTCACTCTTCCTGTAAGAGGGTGGCCATCAATCACTGTCAAAAGGAGCCTTGAGTTTGGAGTCAAGAACGGGGGGACTTGGATCATTGGACAAGGTGCACAGGGAGCCCGTAGGGATGTGGGCTTCTTCACATGTGTAAGTGGCAGCACTGTAAAGCCCCCAAAGCGTCTGGGATTGAGGAAAGAAAAGCTGCAGTCTGAGGAGTTTGTTGGTTTGCCAAACAAATATCTCTCAGTCACAACCTTCTCTTCCCACAAGGCCAAAGGGTGAATATTTTCATAATAAAAATAAAAAAACATTAAATTTTTGTTCCTGCCTGTGGAACATATTCAGAAATCGTCTGCATTGATTTACTGGAAAAAGGGAAACCTTTGTTCTATTGTGAAGTGGTACCACAATTTTAAGATGGCAAATGTAAAAGAAACACCAAAAGTGATATTAAGGGACTAATTTAGTCTGTCAAACTTGCTCTTTTCAAATAAGTTCTAATAAACTGGCCTACTTTCAAAACCTTCTGTTTAAGTGATCTGAAAGTAACACAGAACAAGTCATGAAAGCTTTACAGGGAATGGTAATTCTGCCTTGCATTTAGAGCACTGGAATAGGAATTGGCTGAATTTCTGGCTCTGTCACAAACTCCTTGGGTGACCCTGGCAAGTCATCTAATTTTCTTTGCCTCAGTATTTACAGAGAAGAAAATACTCTATTTGAACTTGATGCTTTACAAGTCCAGTATTTTGGGACAGGTATTGTGACTTGAATTCATCTGACTGAGAGAAACCAACAGAGCTTCAGGAGTGAGGAACATGACAGTTTGGGGTTCGGTCTCTGCTCAGAGCAGGTGAATAAGAATCTCCTTCAACAGTTAATGCTGTCCGGCTATGGTCTGAAGGGCCCTTTCACGGTATCTCTTTTTATGCATTCACACCAGAAGAAACACGGGGTGACCACACTCCTCATTTGGCGTTTGATTTAGCTGGTTGGCTAAAAAGTGATTTTTTTTTTTCCCCCTCATTCTGGTATGATATACTGCAGAAGAGTTGTTAACTTCCATTTCCTTTGTGTTTCATGGTTAAGCTCAGCTTCCCAAGAACCACTACAGGACAGAACTCCTCTCATGCATGATCTCTTGTAAATACAAGACAATGATACCTTGTCCGTGGCCTTGGGATCCCCACGGCTAGTTATTGAGGAATGCCTAAAAACATCTGAGCACTTGATGAAATCAGGTAGACTGACTCTCCAAATGTCAGCTCTCCCCATGGCCTTGAAACTCCTTCATTGTTCTTTCAGGTAACTGAAATCAGAACGGAAACAACAGATTTTCCTCTGCCTTTTCCTCTGTCTGAAGGCTTTTCCATGTGTACAGTTCTTACAAATTCAGTGTTTTCATCTTTGTTTTCCCTTGAAGTCTATTTTACAAGATGTTTGAAGTAATCCTTTGGTCAAAGTACTGTCAGTATCAATCTCTCAACTTTCTGAAGTGGTGTTTTGTGCTTTTTTTTTTTTTTTTCACCCCAAGATGATGAGCTGAAAATAAGCAGGAACCCTTTGGCTGCTAAACAGATATTTATTAATGCAGCATCTAAGTACTCAGTTTTCTACCAAAAAAAAATAAAATAAAATAAAATAAAATAAAATAAAATAAAGTTTTGAAACAACAAGGCTTACAGACGGCCGAGATATTGTGACCAAAGCATAATGATAATCCAAGAACAGATGGAAAGCTGTGGCAGAAAATGTAATTGCAATATTCACACTATTTATATATTTTATGTTGAATTAAAGAGAATGGAAAAAAAAAAAGAAACATTTTTTCTGCTCACAATTGACGGTTCAGGGCATCTGCACCCATTAAATTTGTAATGTTTTTACAAAAAAGAACCAACTTCAACAAATGGGATGGAAGATACCTAATGCACCTGATCAGGCGCTGTCTGGAGAAGCAGAAGAATTTGGATCAAATCCCTGATGTGGCTGCAAACCAGGAGGATTTGGAACTACAACTCACACATCCCGTCTGGTGTTCCAAGACTGTTCTTTTTTTCAGTCTTGCTTTCTTTGTATTCTGTTTTTCCTCTCCAGTCCATTGAACCTCAGTGAATCTTGACACAAATTTGCATTTCTATCAATTTCCTGTGCCTTCTACATCCTGTAGAAATCCCACAAATATGAGAAATTATCAAGTTCTTTAAGAACAAATGAAGGAAGGATGACAAAGTAGGAAACTTATTAAGTTCAAGAGATTGTCCATTTCCCTGCAATGTGAAACAAAGTCAGGCAAAATATATTGTCTCCCATTCTTCCCCATCCATAGATTTATTGAGTGTCTTCCATTTTATTAGGTATATTTTTATAAAGATACAGTGATATCTGAGCAAGGAAGGCAGAAATAGCTTGCCTAGGAAAACAAACAATCAATCAATCAAACAAATAAACAAAAAACACTATAGCATTTATTTGATTTTTAGCCTTCTTAAATGCAGGTGAGGATAAATAACTGCATCACAAACCACAGAGTTTTGTAAGTCTCTGGCAAATGTTTTCTGGCCTTCAAAATCTCTGGATTTAACATTTATTTCTCAGCATGTAATGTAACCAAGGAGACACACATTCCCAGACAGAATATCTTAAAGTAGCATAGACTCCAAGGCATGGATAAGAGAAGTAGAGATTTGCTTGCTTGTAACCTATGAATTAATGTTATGGTGAATATATGTTCCTAGAAAATAAACATTCTGCAGAAAAAGACCAGAGGTGGTTGGCCAAGGCAACCATCAGTCCAAATGTGACAACAAATTCATTAAATATTTAAAGACAGTCTTATTAACTTCACCCTAAGAAAGTTCAATGAGATCTTTGAATTTCTTTAAGAAATTCCACATGACAGGAATTTCAATCCACATAAGACTTTTGATGCTACGGGCTAGTTAAAAGGCTTTGATTTTTGTCTTTCTCCTAGTTGCTTCTAGCAAAATCAATCTCCCACGGCACTTGGCACTTTGTAATGCAAAATCCATGAAATGTTCTGATATGGTGTCAAGAATGATGTGAAGTTTCTGAACAAAATGAGAGCAGATGATGAGCTGAGATAAGTAGTAATGACTCCTGAGTTTGGCTGATACACACACGTGGCAGTCAAATGTTGGTTTGAAGTTTTTGCCTTTAATTTGCTTTTTGTTGCTGTTGTTTATTTCAGTCATCTAACAGGGAAGCAGATTTATCCTTTAAATTAAATTAGACTAGCTGTTAATGAAGACTAATTGTTTTGCCTAACTTAAAATATGTAGAGAGAGCTCCCTTGATCTGTGCAATCTGTACGTGCTTTAGCATCAGGGTTGAATAAAGATTTCTCCAAATCATTCTCCATCCTCATAATCTGTAACCAAACTGAGAGCCAAGATGCCCCTCAGAAAGTTGTAGCAACCCAGGAATATGATCACTGCTCTTTTACTCTGCTCTGCTCTATATCTCAGCTGTGCTTTTATGTTTTACTCACGAGGGAACGTGGCTGTCCTCTCCACCCAGTGCCAGCACTGGCAGCACAAGCAAAGTTCAGTCAGGGTGGCCCGGGTCTTGCCTTCCATCGCCCTGGTGGTGCATTCCCATGTTCCCTACAAACTTTTAGTCTTCTCAGGGAGCTTATCCAAAATAGAAAACTAATGTTTGTTTTTGGCTTATTTTTTTCCTCCCCTCTGGGTTAATTTTTGGCCGAACCAGCTCACCGCCTACCAGACGTGAGGGAGAAAGAGCAGGAATGTACAGCTGGAGGTGGAGGTGGGACTTGCCACACCACTGACTTAGATCAGCTTAAAATGCTGCTGAACTGCACACTTGAGGGTGATTCACAGCCTAGTTTCTCTATATAAAAGTAAAGGAGTCACCAGAGAGCAGTAGATTCTGCACAAGGCGAGTCAGAGCACCTAAGCTGCTGACTGCCTCAAGTCAGCAGGGTGACCTCCCATGTAGAAACATGCTGTTATGCACTAATGATGCTCTGGACACACTTGGGTGATGTGGGTTGGATTTTTTCCCCAATGTTTATTGATTTAGCAAATATGAGGAAAACAGTGCCAAATCTGGCAGTTATTAGTGAGTCCATGCTGTAGCCTGCTTGTGAACACTGGGAGTTCCAAAACATTCTCAAAAGAGCCTTTTTTTTTAATTTTTTTAATTTTTTTTTTTAACAGCCTGGTTTAATTCAGTTATCCTCTTTACAGTTGATTACCTCACTAGAAACATCTTTGCCTCTTCTTCCAGTCTGTCTTCTTACTAGTAGCATCCTTTCTATATTGCAATGCATGGATACAACCTGAGTCCAGCGTCTCTGGGAGTGCTCACACTTGTCAATTTTAATCATGTAATTTTATGTGCTCAGGTAAGAAAAGTCATCTCTTCCTGAGCAGCTGATGTACTCACTGGAAAAAAGAGCAGCTCTTCCAGCAGCACGTCACTTGCGCTTCCAATCTGAGTCACTGAGGAAGACTCAGTTGGTCCCCAGTGATCATATAGTGACACTAAGGAAAATATTAATTTAGACATACAAAGTTAAATGCATAAAACTTGCACTTGGGTAAAAGCAGCATCAAAATATTTTCCATTTTCTTTATCTGCAGGGCGAAAAACTGTTGTATACATACACAGCCAGACAGCATAAAGCAATGCAATGTTCATTTTGAGATCCCCCCATCTCTAAAGCATGTATCTTAGACAGTATAGACAGGTAAAAGATTGAAAAATGACCACATTCCTCTCTGGCCACCAGCCAGACGTGCTATTTAGTCTGAGTGAACTTATTCTTGGTTTACACTGAGGTAAATGAGAGGAAAATCAGACGATGCAAGCGGAGTAGGCATTTGGAGAAATGTTTTGCTGAACTACGAAAATTCTGTAGTTGATCTCAGTTTCTGAACGTACGAGTTGCTGCACGATTTTGTAAAAGATGCACTATATTCACAGCCACAAAACAGTGCTCATACATTTATTTCTGGAGAACAGTGACATCTAGTGAGCATCCTGACCCGTACTGAGCATTGCCTGGGGTCCTCCTTGAGGTTGAGCCTGCTACATGGGTGCAGTTTGGTTTTCTGCTATTTGTACTTTGCACTTCCTTGAATCTCAGCTGCGTGCGCTGCTAATCTCTGACACGGTCTAATGAGTATTAATGGCAGCTACGTACGGTAAGGAATGGTAAGGGAGTGGGGTAACTCTGAAGGGAGGACTTAAGCATGGTGAGTAACATGTAGGGAAGTGCCCTGCACAGACTTGCTCCAGGACCTGTGCAATGGGTAACAGAGGAGCTCAACCCTGGACTATGAATGTGTGGACATATCTTTGTAAGAGAAAAGATGTTACGGCTTTAAAACTAAATGTTTCTAGAACTGAAAATACTATTCAATTTATATTGGAGCTCTGTGACCAAATGGCAACTGGGACTATCCTCCAAGGACCTTTGGCCAGGAGGTGGGAGAGTCAAAAACAACTGGAAATGTTTCTGTGAGGGAACAATTCTCAAAGACCATATCCTATAATTAACTTAGGGATTACAAATGATTCTGAGGTACACAGACAGCAAGGTGGAAGTCTTCAGCACCCCATCAGCATCCACAGCTGGACATCTCATTAGCACTTGGTCTTTAAAAACCAGAGAGGTGATCTTTCAGCTGGGTCATAAGTGGCCATTATATATAATCCCATCTGCCCAGGCTGCAATCATGTGTTTTATTATATAAAATACATACAGTTTACTGATATTCTGAGAGGTACTGGACCGAATTCGGTAGTGTTTTTTAAAGAAACTTAAGTCTAAGGAAACAGTTTTTCTACACCCACACCAGTTAAAAAGATTATATAGATTATCATGATTACCAGCTTTATCTGCCAGAATTTGAAGAAACTCAGCAATAATGATGAGAAAGCCTGAACTGCTGGAAAAATAAATGTAATTAAATCTTTATATTATGCACTATGTAACTCCTAAAACTGGACGATGAGAAGTTTATTGCACATAAGTGCCTTAGCATAAGCTACTTGAATGGATGAAATCCCACTGTATGTGAATTTTTGATTGTTTCTTGTGCTGTGGCATTTACATTTTTTTTTCTTTCCTCTTTTTTCTTTTCCTCACTGCAAATGCTGAAAGTGTGCACACATTTGAGGAAAACTTGAGCAAATATCTCAAATGTCAGTACTGGAATCTGAAGACCACCCCACTGTATCAAGCCTCTTTGTGTTTTATCTCAGGGAAAAGTGTGGTGTGTGGTCATCTCATGGAAGCTGCATCTTAATGGATAAGGACAACAGGACCAAAGTAAAGTTTTCTGACAAACTTAATCTTGATGTTTCCCAGCTTTTGTGCATTCAACTTTGCTACTGTATCATTTCTGCAACTCCATGACAGTCAAACATGTCTTTAGAATCTTTTCTAATTTTTAAAAGGCAGATACAATGAATTTTGTAGAAGATAGTTGTTGAGCCCGGGAATGAGATTGACTTCTTCGAAGAGCACTGCTGTCTGTCCTTACCGTGCTGACACCAAAGCAGGCACTGTCCCTCAAGTAGTCTGACTCCTCTTGGCATTTCTGCAGAGATCTACTGAAGAGTTGGCTGTAATGAGGGAAAGAGCTGCAATGCTTGAGAGGACACATGGCACAAGAGCCAGGCTCCGTGACAGCGAGGTTGTGGGGACCAGCCACAGCCACGTGATAGAAAGGGCTTGTAGGACGGAGGAAGAAAAACTGATTTTCCCCTTTACACCACAACAATCTGACAAATGCAGTGTAGGAGTGAGATCAGGTGTGGGAAAAAGGTGAGGTCTTTGAAAACCTGAGTGCTTTAAGAATAAAGCTACAATAGTTAAGAAATGTTGTCAATAAGTGTGTGTTTTGCTGTTTCCTTCCTTGCTCCTACTAGCTCCTTGGACACCATATTTTAGCTGAAGCAATGGACTGAACATTTTTAATGTTAATGTTAAATATCCAAGAGAGGGTTACAAAGTCAGATGAGAGGTCTGGCCTGGAATTGTATTGAAAACAGACAGAGCTAGAACAGCGAGGCTGTATTTCACCATTCTCAGCTGGTTTAAAAGTATGTTAAGACTTAGCAATGGGCTATAAACAATGAGGTATTTGACTTGGCTGTGTAAGCATAAACATAATGTTTCAATTGAAACCTTCCATATCGGATTATTTTTCTCTTCAGTTTGCATTTTATAAATAACTAGGAATAGCACAGATTCCCAGGAGTCATCAACAAGTTGAAGTCTTTACGCTGACAATGTCCTCCGTGACCTGAGCCACTTCGAGCATTATAGGCTATTTTCCCTCTCAGGGTATCAGCTGCTGGAGGATGAGTGATGCACTTTGCCTGTGGCTTAATAGCTGTATTCTGGTAGCAAAGTGCAGGGAAAAACAACAATATTGATTCAAAAATGGTTGTAAGTAAAATTTTAATGTTAAATCATTGCTATCTTGTCAGAGTTTTTCTCAATTTGAAAAGGTATCTGTGATTATTTTTATACCAGTGATGGCTGGAGAGTGCAGAAAGTTGTATTTATTTATGGGTTAAGTTTGGGGGGATTTATTTTCCACTAGGAAATGCTCTGGATAAATATACAAATTCTGCATGATTTCTTAGTTAAGGATCAGTTTCAAGTGTTAGAAGGTAAAATACATTAGCCACGAAGCACTAAACATTTTTAATGCATTTTATGCATTTTTATGCAAATATTTTTAATGCATTTTTTAAAACATTTTTTTACCCAAATTTACATTTCTTCAACTTTTCACACTACTTCCCTTTATGCTATAAGGTTGATAGTGTATAAAAATCTCTGTGCCTTCTGTACAGTATTTTGTCATGAATCTTTAATTATGTTTTGGAAGTGCTTTACATACCAATAAAGTGTAAAAGCAACTGTACAGTGAGAAAACGGGAGTTAAACCACAAATGCATGTCACTGGAAAGAGCAATGTCTGTCTCAGAAAGCTCCTGTTAGGTAATGGCACAATTGTTTTTTCAAGAAAATAAACCTTCCATCACAGCTGAGCGTCAGAAAGACTCTAGACTTTAAAGAAGATTATTTTCTTCAGAAACAAAAGAAAAAGTAGGGTTATATTAGGAGAAAAGGTGGACAGAGATCTGGTTTAGTGCCACATGATGGAAATATGTCAAGAGTGTACAAGGGGTTGGAGGCACATAGTGAGTCTGGAGACAGTAAGAAGCCAACACTTCTGGCCTGATAAATATACGTGTTCCTCCTTTTCTGAAGTTATTAAAATATGAAATTATAAAACACGTAGCAGAGTAGCAGAAGAAAGGTTTTGTTTCTGCTCTCAAGTTTACTTTAATTTTCATAATTTGTCCATTGGCTTCTACAAATAAATAATAACTAGAAACATTAAAAAAAACTGGCAAAGCAAAGAAGCTGCAACACACCACTTGGGAATAGTGATTTTCTTCTCATTAATGTTTCTGTAATATGATGACAAGACCACATTGCCAAAGACAAAGTGTTAAAGCATTGCCAAGACTTTTGATTGATACATCTATTTTGACGATTCTACCAGGATATTGATTTACTATTTGAATTAAAATACTATGGGGAAAAGAGAACAGTAGAAAGACTTATTTTATCAGACTACTGATACACATTTATACGATTACTTTTGACAGCTCCCCAAATGACTTATTTTTACCAAACCACTTTCCAGATATTATAAGTTTTAACATTTCTCTCCATTGATAATCTATAATTCTACAAGTTAGGTTATCTGCAATACTTTACATAGGTCTGATCAGTCATCAGATGGAACTGCGGATAGCTTACTAGACTACCTTTGTTACCTATGATAAATTAAGACTTGCTGCTACTTGGAAGAAGTAAATATTCTGGACTCCATACGGTTGGACCACACTCTGTGATGTAGCCTTTGTTAAGGCCTTTCCACAAAAAAAGGATAAATAAATAGAATAGGAAGAATGAAAATTGAATAACCATTGCTTTTTTTGTGCTGTTTTTAATTTTTTTTTCTTTTCATTTTTTATCAATTAAAGAATCATGGTTAATAAGCACAGTTATTTTCCTTGTTTTTAATCGCTGTGTCCCCTAGGAGTTGGTGAGGGAGCCCATGTAACTAGAAAAGCCGGACTGGACTCCCTAAACTGACATTAAGAGAAGCAATTACTAAATGTTGGCCTCTCATTTTTTATTTCTCCAGACTATAAATTGCAGAGATGATATTTGTTTATTTTTTTTTTGTTTGGATAAAATTACTCGCTGCTCAGCAAGTTGAAATGTTTTTTTTTCAGCCCACAAAGAATCTGGCATTCCTATCCAAATTATGATATGTACTTTACTGACCACAGACCCTCATGCTTCTATTGCCGTCTCCTCCTGTTTTCCTGACCACTTTATGTCTCTCTTCTTGTGTCTTCCCCCATCCACTCCTGTAGTTCAGTTTTTCCTTTTGTAAACAGACTACATCAGCATATCACCTTGCTAACACTTCCCTCTCCGCTCGTATCCCTTTTGATATTTCCACTGGGGCTTCTCCCTTCCACTGCTAGCAGCAGGTCTAGAAAGAAGTTCTCTGCTTTCCATTCTGCTGCTTGGGACTCCTTGCTGCTAGGAGCAGTAATTACAGGAAATCTTGCTTACCTTTGCAGTGACACACATGCTCTTGCTGGATGCCTACTAGCACTGAAGTATATTCTGGGCAGGTGAGCTTTTGAGAGAAATCTCCAGATGAAACCTCCAGATGAAAGCAAACAGCAGTCACCACCTCCAGAAACCCTCAATATAGTTCTTACAACTTTGATGAATTTGGGACAACTTTTTGCGATAACAACAATGTGTATCCTGACATCAGAATGGCTCTTAGAGCCTATCAAAATTTTGGTGATATTAGAGATTATAATGCCTTTCTAATGGTTTAATCTTGGCATTAACAGGTAGAGTGAAATGTGTTGCAGTAAGATTAAGTAAACTCTCTTTAAAAATAAATAAATAAATAAATAAACCCACAGGCTCTAGAAGCAACTGAAATGGGAAATAACTGTGGCTACAGGATGCAAGGAAACCTTAATTAGAGAATTTAAAATAGCTGATGTTTTAAAATTTGTATTTAAATGTTCTCCAGCTCCCTCCTAAAGAATAAATTGTGTTTTAATTGTGAATCACAATAACACTTTAAACTCCCAACAATAAAGGGTATAGTCTGGGCTTTCTATAAAATTATTATATACCTGTTATAATTCATAACAATACTGCCAAGCCTGTAGACTAGAACTTGGCTAATGTTTATCTGTAAATAATTTATTTTTAAAATGTGCACACTGGACTTTTTATGTTTTTGGTGATTCCTTTATCACCCTCTTTACAAGTAAATTTCACTTTAAATAGTATTTAAACTTTAAATTTTATGTATTTTTAATATATGTATTATATACAGTATTTAAATGGGATACAAATTTGTTATAGGCTGCTGCTTTCCAGTTTATATTTGTAAAAGAAGCAAACAAAACACCCAAGAAGTAATATTTCTAACAATAAGTCTAATAAAACGTGTGACTTCTTTAATGATTTAGGACTGTGCAGCAAGTTATTCAAATTCACAGTGCATAGATCCAAATTGTTCAACTTATAATTTGTGTTTGTGAGATTGGTCTTCCTTCCAGAATTGAATTAAGCAACATCTCCAGTGTCTGCTAGATTTTGTTTATTCTTTTCCCCATCTTCCACCCCAGATAAAAACTGAGAGAAAATTTGGAGCAAATATTATGTGCACAATGCTGTGCTCTTATGCTAGGTAAAGGAAGGCTGAAGAAATATGCCTTAGACTTGGAATGAAAGTAAATGAGCTTCTGCCATCGTTCTTAATACCTATGGAATTTGTTTTCATGGTCTTGGCCACTCACTGATAAACACTTGTTTAGGACACCCGTGAACTTCAGAGGTATTGTCTGTGTGTGCAAGCAGCAGTGAGTAGAAATGTCTAGAGTGCGGGTTGTGAGCAATTGTGAGCATCGGTGGGTGGGTGGTGAGCAGTTGCGTTGTGAATCACCTGCTTTGTTTATTCTTTTTGTTGTTATTCCCCCCTTTCTTATTAAATTATCTCTATTGCAGCCCACGAGTTCTTTCACTTTTCAATCTGCTCCCCCACCTGACTTGTGGCGGGGGAGTGAGCAAACTGCTCTGTGGTGTTTTAGCTGCTACACCACGACATCACCGCAGAGGTACGTTGTTCACTCATGTTCATCTTGGTCTCCACTAGAACCTCCTAGCCCATTTCTGTAAAGCTGCCTCCTACCCCACTAGCCCATGGCTTGTGCTAACTAATTGCATGGCGTTATTCCATCTGAGGTGCAGGACTTCACATTTTCCTTTTTTGAACTTCACAAGGTTTCTGTCAGCTCATTTTCCAGTCTGTCAAGGTCCTGCTGAGTAGCAGACTTGACTTCCAGCGTACCAACTCCTTGTCCAGACTGTGTGAACTTTAGACTTGCTGAGGGTGCAACCCACCCCACTTTTTGTTAATGTAGACCTTAAACAGTGTCAACCCCAACATAGATTTTAGTAGCAGGTCACCAGCTTTGTCCTGAAGCATCAACCACCACCATTTGAGCCTGTTGGTTCATTCATTTTTCCACCCACCTTGCAGTTCTCCTCCCCACTTCATACACCTCAAATTTAACTAAAAGGTTACTACGGAAGATGGAGTTGAAAGCCTTGATTTGTGCTGTAATCTTCACAGGAACTGTATCTGACAATCAGCTTTTTCTCAACTAGGGCAATTACATTAAGATCTTTACATTTATGGTGCCTCACGTGTCTAATCTAAAATTAGTCAAATGATACCCTAAAGAAAAATCATTAACAAAAAAGTGCTTATACCCAATGAATCTCTGAGCAGTGTCTGGCTGAATATTAATTATACAAGATGTTTACTCACTATTTGCTGAGGACAACTGCTGTGACCCCCTAATGTTCATCGAATGTCAATTCAATATTGACAGATTACAATTTCCTGACCTTTTTTTTTTTTTTTAAACCAAGGCTAAGGCGCTGCAGCTTTGGAGGTACTGAAACCTCAACTCCTAATTGCAAGTATTTTTTAACAACATTGTTTGGAAAGCCAGTGGGCAGCTATATCAAACATATTTTCATTTAATTCAGTCTTTGTGCATATACAGGAAAGTAATGAATGTTAAACTGATCTGAGATGACTGGCAGTCTATTATTGCTTAACTGGGTTAGGAGAGAAAGTTCACTTTATACAAATTTGTGTATTCAATGAAATTCTGAATAAATTCTCTCTTATTTTCTGTTTCAAGGAGCCATACTTTTCTTGAAACATATCACCAAAGCAAACTATCTGAGGTTTTACACTACAAATAGACAAGCGCGCAAATTGCCTAATCTTATCTGAACCTGAAGTAACCCTAATACTGTCACCTTGGGATTAGATCAGTTGTCTGAAGTTTGACTCACTCAAGAGAGGAGTTCATTGTTACTACTATCTCCATACAAATTCAGCTACTTCTGTGTTGAGAGGTTTCTGTCTAGAGTTTAAAGTGTACTGTGCAAATTACTTTAAATCTTAAGCATAGTTGCTTCATTTAAAGACGGGTTGTGTACTTACCAGTAAACACAGGTAACCTGTATTCCATATTTAAATGCACATTAGTATACACACATATTTGTGGTCAATATGAGTATTTTTTGAGAAAGGTGTACCATATTAAGTTATCTTGACATAAAATAGTTGACTCTACGTATTAGTATAGCTCAAGACAGATATTCCTAGCCTTGACTAAAGGTCTATGAGAATAATCCAAAACTTCTTTCTTATCTTTTGCTGTCTGTGTTGCTGTCTGTTTTTAAGAATCTTGATGCTGTTGGTAGAACTTCGGAGGAAGGTATCTTTACCGCCCTCTGGTATGAATAGCATAAAAGAGAGAAGAGCTTGATATCAGAGGAAACACTGAAACCTGGGCTGTATGAAATCAGAGATGCAATTTGCTGTTCCAAATACTTACTATGAGTGGATCTGGACAGAGAGCCAAAAACACATGTTAACATGGAATTATTGATTATGTCTGTGTGGAGGGTTGAACATCTCCTTGTGAGGATTATCAGAAATCCAAAGGCACAGATACCTCCAATGGGAAACCCAGAGAAAAGCCCAAGGTGAGCAACTTTGTAAGAATGTGTAAAGTTTATCTGGGCAAATATTGTTACCTATATGGAAGATAATTATCTTTATCTGCCATTACAGTCAGTGGAGAAAATTCAGCATTGTGGGTCACGATTCATCCAAAGGCAGATATTTAAAAGCAGTTGGATGAAATATACTCTAGGACTTCTTGCTTGTTTCTCTTTATGACAAATAGAGCTTATCATGACTAGCTCAGAGGAAGATAACTACCTTGAAGACCTCTCAAATTAGGTGAAGTGAATCCCACACCTATATTTGGAATATTTTGACCTCTGCGTTCATGTCCCACTTTCAGGCAAAACAATGGAATGGCTAATGCAGCACAGCACAGAGCAAAGCTGACGTTTCTGGTACATTTGCACAATTAGGCTTCAGATGGAAACAGTGTTAAAAGACCTTGCCACAAGCAAGACAAATAGCCATCCTTATTCTTTCAAAACCACTTAAAAGTATTTTACCACTGAATACAAGATGCTGAGACAAGCAATCAGAAACCTGGTAGGAATAAGCAGCTCTCCATCACATTCATTCCTCTCCTCCTTCATGTGGAAAATAAGGAGGAAACCACAACCAGCATCTGAACTACCAACTTGTTTTTCTCTCCCTATCTGCAACATGTAAACTCCTGAAGATACTGTAGAAAGACATAGCTTTTGGGCACTGCCTTGGAAAGCAAGTTACCCAGAGCTATATAACTTCACATCAAAAGAAAATAATGAGAATTCACTAGCAATCTAAATGCATGAATGAAACATGCTGCCAGAAGGAAAGTAATCAGCATGGCTAAATGCATTTGCAAGTACTCGTGCCTTGCCCACACTGCCAGCTGGGGCTGCCCCAGCCCCTTGCAGGCCTCATTCAACACTTCAGCTGCTCACACTGGGGATTAACAGTTGCGTGCCTTGTAGCTTTAACAGGCAGCTTTTGCTCACATACCCCCCAATTCATTTCATTCTTTCTAGACTGCCCCACCAAGCAGGAGTGACTTTTTTTTTTCCAGTTAAGCTATAAGTAATTTCACCAGGAAAAATAAATAAATTAAAATGGTGTAAAATTTATAATATGGTCTTGCCAAAATCTGGGTAGAGGTTTTGAAGTTTTATATCTATTCACATAGCCACAAATGAGTTGGCTCAGACAGTAAAATACCCTTGTATCCTCTCTCTCTGTCAAATTTTCTTGTCTATATGAGAGATTCTGGCAAAAATACTCTGGAAAGTCTCAGACTACTTCAGAAGTGCTGCAGACCTATAATGACAATACTCATTAAGGAACATGATGCATTTACATTGGTACAATGATGATGTTGCCCGCAGGCAATCTCTCAGGTCACAAGCTAGTCCCTGACACTCTTCCTGCAGAGTTACCTTTCAGCACTGTGTTAAAGCAACCCCTCTGCCCACCCTAACAATATCATTTTGTGCTAGGCCTAATCTTACATGTCATGAGCTTTCCTCCACTGAGATCGCAGCATACACATGTGCACACAGCAAAAAGTAGTTGTTTTTCTGATTTGCATTCATCTCTCCAAAGAATCCTTTGATCTATGCAGATAACCTCCTCTTCACCCCTCCTCCTCCTCCAACCTGCTTTCATTTAGTACTACACAGTGCTTTAATATTCTGCTGAATCTTGTCAAGTGACAACAGACATAAGCATCTGTATTATTTATCTCAGACAAAAATGTTATTCCTTCTTCTTCAGACACATTTCCTGCTTGCTAATCCATGTATCGCTGCCCTCTTAAACTAAAGACTATTTTAGAATTTGGCTTTCATTGTTTTAGCTTCCTCTTAAAGCCATTTGTCAATGGAAGTCTAGGTGCAAAATGGATCCCAAACAAGGAAGATCCCAACCATTGTGACGGGTGAGAAAAGCAGAGCTCTAACACTTCAACCAGTCTCTCTTAATTGTTACCAACATGAAATACGACTTCTCAGCAGCATACTCTGTCACATCAGAAGAGAATAACATATAGAAAAAATAAAAATAAAAAATAATTAGCAATATCCCATGTCATTTACCTCTCTGATAAATATTGGTAAAGCTAGCATTCAGCTGAACACTTAATTCGGCTCTAGACTTAATATCCTCTCTCAACATACATACATTAATTATCTCCGCTCTGCTAATATCATGTTCTATATTTGGAAGAGAAAATAATAATCCCTGAAGCTAGAGAATTCAAGCTAATGCAACATGTGTTAGCTCAACTTTCTGTGTAACAGCTTCCCACTCCACGGTCATGTTTCCATTTTGCATTGATGAGACTGCCTTTTAAAAATGATGCCTTGATATAAAATTCAGCAAATGAGTCTTATCTTCCCATTGAACTCAGCTTAAGTACGAGTTGGAAGCTTAAGTGTTTTCTTGGATGTCGGCTCAAAACCATATCTAAAGGCATTTCCCCAGTGGAAAACAATTTTCTTAACAGAGTGGTGGTGAGTCATCTGATCTTCGTGTCTTTGGGCTCTACAAGTGAGGTGAGCAGATAGCGCTGCAGTGCTCAATCATATAAAACCACAGCTGCCTCATCTGCAACCACACGGGGATGAATCAATACCATTAGCTTCAGTGCAGTTATCCTGTTGACATATTTGACCCTAAATCATTGCCTAGAACACACAAGGGTGATGACTTGTGGAGAATAACAAAACAGCAGACGACTGTAAGTAAATTTTTCTTGTGTCTTTCCCTAGGAGCTGGCTAAATGTAACTTGCACTGCATAATTTACTCAGGGGAATAATTATAACTGCCTACTTATTCCTCCCATATTCTTCTCTGGGCACACGGGAAATGTTGTTGTGGGGTGCGCTGCATAGACGGACTACTATCTTTCACTTTTTTTTAGCTTTCATTTCTACTGCTCAGAACTAGTAGGATTAAACTGGAAGAGAATGCGCTACAACTAGTCCATACCCACAGCAAAGTACCATCTCAGTATAAGAAGCAGCAGAGACCTTGTGACTTAGAAGGGCATCTGCGGCACAATACCTACAAAAGTTAAAAAGGCAAGCTCAAAAGCCACTTTGCGTTCAAAACCCCCTCGATCCTTTTAATTCCCTGTTTCGGGCAGAGCTCAGGATTGAGAGCTGTTTCCCAGCCCAAGCCTTTTTTCACTGAGGGTGCTGTCAATTGAACATCCCAGCAGCCCATAAGCATGTCAACAGCCATGTGGGGTCTAGCAGAGGAAGCTTGCTTGCATATGTACGGTCACGCATGCAATCGCATCTAGAAAACAGGTCCTGTGCAGCCCTTTGCATCATTAGCTGGGGGTCGGCCTCTTCTCACAGCTAACTAGTGGTAGGACAAGAGGGAATGGCCTCAAGTTGCGCCAGGGGAGGTTCAGGTTGGAAATGAGGAGACATTTCTTCTCGGAAGGAGCAGTCAGGCATTGGGATGGGTTGCCCAGGGAAGTGGTGGAGTCACCGTCCCTGGGGGTGTTCAAGGAGAGGATGGACGTGGTGCTTAGGGACATGGTTTAGTGGGTGACATTGGTGGTAGGTGGATGGTTGGACCAGGTGATCCTGGAGGGCTTTTCCAACCCTAACGATTCTATGATTCTGTGACATGAAGAAAATGCCTGCACAGGTCCATCTGAAGACAACTAAAAGCAGGAAAGCTCTGCTAATCTCCTATTATCTTCTGCTTCACTTCAGAAGCGTTGTTTCCATGCAGGACAGACCATGAGCCACATCCAACCGTATGCTTGTAGATGGGTCACTTGCCGGGTGACACATCCGTCGCTCCCTTTCATGGTTAGCCTCCAGTGACTCTTTTGTTCAATTAAACTCAACTTTAGAAAACGATCACGTTACACAGCTGTTTTGTGTGTGCCCTCTTTATTTGGGTTTGTAATGTACATGGTACCAAATTTCCTGAGCTCCTGCTACGTCGGTGTTGCGTTGGCCTGGCTTGAACCGCTGCCAGCCAGCAGCTCAGCAGACCCCAAGCGAGCGTTACTTTACCTCACATCAGCCATCATTCCCATCACGCGATTTTTGCTAACCGTTTATTTCACAACCCCGCGTGCCTCACAGCAGATCGGAGGGGAGCACAAACCCCCACAGACGCCCCACATCTTTTGGGGCGAACCCCCCCCCCACCCCGCCCTCTGGTACCAGGAGACGCAACACCACCGCTCCGCTGCGGCAGCGAGCCCGGGCTGCGGCTCCGGCTGGACCCTGAGGGGGAAGCCGGCGAGCTGGGCTCCCTCCACCCGGCCGCAGGTGCGGCTGTGCCCGGCGGTGCCCCCCCAGCTCCCCTCCCGTCCCTTCGCCCCCGTTCCCCTCAGCCCGCTCCCCACAGCCAGGTGCGGGCGCCCCCCGCCCCACCGCCCGCCCGCGCGGCGCTGCGCATGCGCAGCGCGCTCCCAGGCATGCTCACTGACTTGGGGGGGGGGGAGCGGGACGCGGCGTCGCGGCGCTGCCCGCCTCGGCTGTGCTCGGCTGCGCTCGGCGGGGCTCGGCTCCGCTCGGCTCCGCTCGCGCCATGCGGCGGGCGGCCGCGTGCCTCCGCGCGCTGTGCCTCCTGCTGCAGCTCCGCGCCGCAGGTGAGCGGGGGCGCTGGGGCGGGCGGCCGGGAGCACCTGTTGTGGCGGGAGGGCGGGGGGGGGGGGGGGGGGGGGGGGGAGCGGGTAACGGCTGGCGGCGGGCGGGCGCCGTTCAGCACCACGGACAGCGCCCGCCCCGACCGGCGGCCGAGCCCTTCCGAACCGCTCCGAGCCCCTCCGAGCCCCTCCGAACCTCTTCGACCCCCCCCCCGAGCCCCTCCGAGCCCCCCCCCCGAGCCCCTCGGCCCGAGCCCCGCCGTGAGGGGGGCGTTGTCTGGGGGCGCCCCGTGTCGGTTTCGGGGGACCGGGCGCCGTTGCTGCTCCCTTGTCCGCTGGCAGCAGGGCTCTGAGGGGGGGTTTCAGGCTGGGGGGGGGGGGGGTCACAAACCCGCCCTGCGTGCACTTCACGAAGTCTAATTAGCCGAGGCAATGAAGCGCACCCCGAAATGCAGCACCGTTCGGTGCCCTGCTTGGTGTTCAGAGGAGCGGCGCCCGGGCGCAGAGCCTCGGCGTCGCCGTGTTGCAGAGCCGCTGGAAGTGGCCGAACTTCGTGCCCCCACTCCACGGGGCGCTAGGAGGATTTGGGGGGTACGGCAGTACCCGGGCACCCCATCCTTCCGTGTGCCGTCGCCTGGGGAAGTGCCTCGCCGTGGTGACCGGCGTTGCACTGCCCCGGTACGCCAGGCTTCGCTTCGTAAACCCCAGGAGCCCTTCGCCTTGGGAAGCTCGCGCTGTTACGCCCGATGTTCGTTCCCGTCTGCGTGGGGTTACGGAGAGGCAGGGCGCGTTTCGTGATCCGTTTCAATAAAAGCCGTAAGCCGCTGTTAGGTTGTTCCTTTACAGCACGTATTAAAACGATCGCGTGTACGAAATTAGTGGGCAGCCTCTGTTGGGCATAGCTTGTCTTCTAATCTCTGTTTATCCTCTGTTGATAGTGGGCTTTGCGTTCATTTAGATGTGCTTCGTTTTTATACCCTGCTAATGGAAACTGGTGTTATCTCCTGCCAGAAAGCCATCTACTTTCCTTACCAAGTTTAACTTGTTTCCCTAAGTCACTGAGAAAGCCTACAAAGCTTGACCTTTATCATGAAAAGGCCTCGAAAATCACGAGGAAAATAGGAGAAAAATACCTCGCAGAAGTTCATATGGTGCTACTTTGCTCCCCGGGCAATCTTGGAAAAGAAGTGTTTCAGAGAAAGCAACAGAAAGGCTGGACGGGAGCTGAATTCAGCCCTTGCATATTGGGCACGGCTCCCATTGACTGCAAGAACCGGGCTTCCTCTAGGCAGGGCTGAGCGCGGCTGGCTCCTGCTGGAAGTCACTGAAGATGTCATAACGATAAAATAACACAGCGAGCTTAAACTGCTGTGATTTCCCCGTTTCATCTGATGCAGGTAGAAAATTTGGTCTTTCATGGAGTACCGTTACAGACATCTTTTATGTATAGCCTAAACTTATGAATTATTGATGGTGCTTTTGCAGCTTTGGTTCATGTGATATCATAAAATGCATTCCACTTGCCACTAGTGTTGGATCACAAATTATATCCCAAATGTCAGTATTTTGTACTGTGATGCAAAGTGCTTGGCTTTTCACGTTTCTTTTTGTTCTGAGGATGAATATACACGAGACATGCTTCTGCATAAGGGATGCCAAAGAAACCGTCAGCAGATGTTAAGAAAATCTCCTGTAATGTCAATTGGTGATAGTAGATTTTAGAGAAAACACAGCCCTACATTTACCTGATGTGATACTACTGCAAAAAGAATTCATTTTCTAATATGTTTAAATAGTGTTTTTTAATAGAAAGGCAATGCATGTCATATTGCAAATCTAGTATGCTATGGCAAGGCAATTCTATTACACTCGTGTCACAGTAGCCACATATGTATCTGCAAAAAAAAAGGAAATAGCCTTGTCGTGATTGAGAATTTCCATGTCCTTAAAAAGGTATCATTTTACTAAGTTGATTCAGACACCTATTCCAATAAAACATGACAGCTGTGTAAACAGAAAATTAACTTCTGTTGTACTGTTGGTATACTGGTATATCTCTTGCTGAAATCAAAGACACTTGTGTGTGCATTTCTGGAAACAGAATTAGACCCTTATGCTGAGTGCAGCAGGTGAAGTAATCAACGTATGCAGAGCTTGCTGTTAAAGGAAGACCTAAATTTGTAGCTACTGATTACAGGTCAGCATGAATCTTTGACTTCTATTATGCATTGCGTGAGAGAGTGCAAGACAGGTTATACTCCTTTTTAGTTGCTATGATCTAATACGTGTTCTTGCGGTGAAAAATTTATGTCTCCCAGGATGACTAGAGAGCATTGTTTCCTTGTAAAAGAATGGCAGGTGGTAGCAAAACCACAAAGTGATGCATTAGACTAACATGCAATTAGAGCTATTTGCGTCATCGAGATTACTCAACTAATTAACTGTTTCACCTCACTTTCATTTTTAGTAGATTGTATGAAAAGAGTTAAAACATATGATGGATTAAATATCTGGTCATAGGAAATAACCCAGGAAAATCATTTAGACTAGAAAAAACTTAGTTAACAATTAGCATATTAACCCACCCCCTGCCTTTTGTTAAAATCTGAAGAAAGCATTTTGCATGAAATTTGTATGAAGAGGAACAAATTCTGCTACAGGAAAAGCAAAAAGTTAGAACCTGAAGATTTGGTTAGGTCATCTAAGACATGGTTGGTTGAGCAAAGGCCTTATGGTAGCTTCATCAGGACTTCTAATACCTCACTTTATTCTTCTCTTCATCAGTGAAGAGATGCACTGACATCCTTTAGTCAGTATGGACCAATATTTCCCTACCAGCCTTTTCAGAGAGGAAGCACGTAGGGCCTAGTCTTAGCCTCTTGGTAGATCCATTCTCCAAGCCCGTTGGCTGAATCAGGTGAAATTCAAAGGAGGAAATAGGGGCATTTCATTTTCTTGGGGCAATGCTTTGACCACAAACTAACACTTCTTTGGGCAAAACTCTCCAGGTAGAGAAACATATCTTATAAATATGCTAGGCCACTTCTCATTTAATTGCTACCAAAGCCCGCAGGGTGATGTTACCATGTCCTGCTGAGCAGAAACTAGTCCTGCAGATTTCCTGGTCGAATATGCAGTGTGTTGTATTCTCGTGGTTAGAAATGACTGGAGTAGACTGCAGTTCCTAATCAAGTATTGGGGGTCCTATTTTCTAGAAATCACACAAGTTCTGTCACAAAAATAAGAAAATCTGGGGATTTTCCAGGATATTTCTAGGGTTGAAATGCGATTTGCACAAAATGCATTTGCCATCAGATCCATTTCAGTAGCCTCATACTAGTGTGTGAATAATGCTAGCTTCTAAATACATTTAGAGTGAATGTGAAGGAGCTATTGATTTAAAAAATGCATTGGAATTCTGCTTCATTACACTAACATAATCTAAATGTAGCTGGTACTTATAATTGCCTTCAGTAGAAAACATATTGCCGGGCATGTGTGGGTGTTTTTACTAGAATAGACATTTGTGCCTTTTATTAGGAGACTCGTGGATAATCAGAGGGTAGTCATCTGTCCCCTTAAAAGTTCAGCTGGGGAAAAATAGCTTTATAATTCAGTGTCTGGCTTCGTATTATTTTTGAAGAAATAGAGAAGATTCTTGTCATGTGTTTACATGTGGAAATTCGTGCTATTCACAATTTTTGAAAGGCATCATCTACAAGGGGGTTATGTTCAGTACAGCCATTAGGAAATTATTGAGGTTTGTGATCTTGGAATCCCTGCACAATTTCATTTGGTGCATTATGAGAAGACCGAAACATCTTAGACAGCAAAGGCTGGTTCCAGCTTCTCCAGAGAGTGAAGCAGGAGCCTTGCTTAAAAGCCACAAATTCATCTCTTGGGGGAGTCTCTCTGTCTAGAAGGCAGCAAACCAGGTACAGCAGGTGGCTGTGGAGGTGGCCCCCCTCTGCAGGCACGTTCTCAGGCCTGGTAGGCGGCTAGGAGAAGGAGTAAGGTTCATTCTGTAAAGCACAGTTGTTGCCCTTCATGATTTTCAGCATGGTTTCGGAATAAGTGCTTGGAGAAGCTTAATAAAATCTGCTCAGAAATCCTTGGTGTGATCTCCTAGAGCAGTATTAGTGAAACAGAAAAGCAAAACAAAACAAAAAACCACAAACACCCACACCTGCTAAAACCTTAAGACTGAAGTTTGCTTCCCTTCATAACAGCTACTGATTTCCATGGAGATACTATATATTTACATCCACGTTATGCAGAGCAGAATTTAGCCACAGCCTTCATTTGGAAAATGACGGTAATCACAAAATTAGCACATTGGTGTGGCACCTTCTCACATTTTCTGGAGAGAAAAAAGTCTGATGAGAAACTATATGGTACGTCGGTGCCAGGGCATGAGTATGGCGGAATACTTAAGGGCCTTTGGGACCAGTGGCTCATCCATTAATTCACATGAGTGGACCTACTGAAATCAATGCTCTGTAGTATCCAGTTTCATTATTGACATATTAGGCAACAGGCCCATAAAATGAGATGCAAAGTGCCTTTTTGAAAAAGATAGCACCGATGTGCTTAATTCTAACTCACTGTAGCTGTGGATATTTTTGGCCAGAGCACTTTTTTTTTTTTCCCTACTGAAAAGGACTAATTCAGCAAAAAATGAATTTACAGTCGTTTCTATTTTCAGCAGATTGCTTATCACAGAAGGAAAAGAATCCCTTGCAATTCTTTCTCGCACGCTTTCTCTCTCTCACATATGCATGTGTTTTCCCTCACGTGTAGAGAACAGAAAATGAATATACACCTCCAAGATGCCTACATATTTTGTCCTTATTGATCATTTGAACTTTTTGTTTCAGTCAGAAGTTCTGAACATTTTGTTCAAGGGCAAATCAAAATATTTTTCCAAATTTTTCCAATTGTCCTGTGTTTGCTCAGCTCTGGTGCAGGTCACTTGCTTTGAATTTTGACATACAAAGGGTGCTATTCCTTTAATACAAAACACTTTTTTAATAAAAAACATACCTTTTGCATATCAGACCTTGCTAGGAAATCACAGAGTCCTTCCCATAAAGAACGGGGATAGAAGCTAAGAAGTGTATGTGTAACAATTTTTACTGCATTATTGCTATTAGTGTGACATTTTATCTGTATAAGCATTCTACCTGCATTGTTATTCTTGTTTTTCTATAACAATTATATCTAGTCCTATGTTGCTTCTTGAATGAGACCTTTAAGAGTTTCATTTTGCTAACAACGAACTCTTGGCTTTAATTACATGTGTGAGGTGTGCTTCCTCTTTGCCCATAAGCAAGACTTTGAACTTAATGGGGCACAGAAACTTCCTTTAGCTGGAGGAGGCTGTGAGAAGCCATGCAGGAGCATGCCTGATGAAAAGTCATTGGGTCTAACAGCCTACTTTGGGTAAGGAATAGCTTCATTTGTATTGCTTTAACAGTTTTATCTTAAGAGAAGGCAGTGGTTTGAAGGAAGGACCTGATCAGGATTTGTGTTTTGTTGTTGCACTCCGCACCACAGAAACAGTCCCACAGCCTACAAGTCCCTCTACGACAAGGACTGCTATATGTGGGAAAGGGTTTTCCCAGGTGAATTCTTTTACCAGTTCCCAAACTTCCAATAGGTGCTACCAAGCTAGCAAGTGGATTCATACTTTCTCCTTTTCAGGTTTGCCTGGTTGGCCTCACGGAAGCACTTTTGAAAGTCTGTTCTATTTCTCTGACGGTTGGTGAAGTCATATCACCAAATCACAGAATAGTAATAGTTCTTGGTCTACCTTGCTAAAGTTGAAGAGTAGTTTTTGATGGGCTAATGCTGTGCAGCCTATCCAAATGAGATTTAGGTTTGATTGATGTACTACTTTGCTGATGGTAAGACATACTGTTAACTAGACAGTACAGATGCAAGGCATATTGCCTCCAGACAGCTTTTGTTTTCATTTGTGCTTTCAGCATCATTTAAAACATTTTTATTTCCCATCAGAGATGTTGACTACTCTTGATATGTTAATTTTTTTTTTCATTAAGGTGGATGAGGCAGGGATAAAGAAATACATTGTGAGCTTGCAAGGGAGTTTGGTAGGGTTTTTTCCTGTTCTACTTTCCCGAAAAGATGATGAAGACAAAGATGACAACTGGTAGCAATGATGGAAATACTGAAATTAATACAAGCAATAAAATAGAAAATATGCATTCTACATTACTGTGGAGTTTCTTGTTGCACATTATCATTTGATGAAATGTTGCAGCTGTTAAAAGGTCTAGAAGCAAAGCTCCAAGGACTAGAAATGCAACTAAAGATAATCAGAGATTTTGAGGAAGAAGACTGTTGTGCAGAGGAATCTAAACTAAAGAAGAGGGTTACAGGGGAGGAGCATGGAAGCAAAGAGAAGACAGAAATAGAACAACCAATAGGAGAACATGCAAAATTGAGAAAGAGGTGTTCTTGCTTGTAAAAAGCAAACAAACAAACAAAAACAAGAGAAACAAACAAACAAAGCCAACAACAACTAAGGAAAAGAAGCAGCATGTAACTTCTTACATGGAAGAAGGAACTCCTTGCAGGGAAGAAGTCAAAGTCAACTGGTAGGAAAGACCAGAGGAAGAAGTAGCAATATTCATCAGGAACCTAAGCCAGAGCGCTGACCCATCAGAACAATGTACAGGTAGAAAACTGGAAGACAGAATCAACAAGTCAAACCAGTATAAAAGTTAGTGCCGCATCTGTTACCAAAGAGAATTGGAATGGTTATTACATGAAAGGGAAGGGGAGGCTGTCTTCCAGGAGCAAAGGTAGGTACAAACATGCTGCTGAGATAAGTTCTGATGCAAGTCTGGAAGTAGCCACTGATTGTTGTTCATTTTGGAATAAAATACTGAAATCAAATTTTCCATTTTCCTAAAAATAACTATACTTAGCTGAGAAATAGGTGAAGATTCATCCTCTTTTTGATTAGAAGAAATAGCATGAAATCACAATCTGAACATCTAGTCTGCTCTCCTCAACGCCAAGGCAGAATAAATGATAACGCCTTGTAAATACACTTGAGGGAGGGAGGAATTTTAGGAGAAGGAATAAAATTATTTTAGTAAAGGGCTATATAAGCGCTGGATGAATGATTGCAAATCCGTCATGAATAATGATGCTCTGAAGTAGAGTTCAAACAGGGTAATGTGACTGGAATATAAAAATTCACTTTAGGATCAAGTTTGCTAAGCTTATGGAAGAGACTCCTCTAGGAATTCGTTTTTGGTTTTTTTTTGAGTCTTGTCCTAAGTCTCATTTTCTGAATCCCTGTGTTTCTTGATATAGTGGAAGATTAAAAGACACCTGAATCAGTTTTTGCTATCATACTGTGCTGCTTCAGTTCTTCATAGTTTCTGGTGGTTTCCCCAGGGGCCTCAGAGGAGAACTTGTTTTTTCTGTGTGGGTACAGAACTAGATATGGGAAGGAAAAGAGACTCCCTATCTTCTCCCTCTTAAGGGCTGGAGACCGGCAATATTTGTAGGTATGTGTAGCAGACGTGCTGGTGTTTCTGCCTTAACCTCTCTGCGTGCCTCGTTGGTGCAAACTGTGCTCAGAGCTGAGGTTTGGATGGCAGGGACAAGAAAGCATGTTTATCGGAGGAAGCTTTAGGTTCCACCATAGGATCAATGGTGGCCAATGTTAGGGTCGCCTGAGGTACAGGTAGCAATCTGGGAGTCAAAGTCTTATCTTGTTTAGGGCCTCATCCACAATCTACTGGGATCAATGAAGTTTTCACACCGGGTACTGTCAGTGCATGGAACCTGCTGAAATTATTGGGGCTGTGTGGACTTCTCAGAAAACTAAGTTCAGCCTGGTAATTTTCTTGGGTCGTGTTTGACCTTCTGTGCTGTCAGCTGGTAAAAATACATTTGTCTGAGTGCAGAGGGTACGTTGTGTAAATAGACTAGTTAATTGCTCATTTCTACAGAATGGGTCACTACCAAATTGTATTTTGCTGTCCATCTTGAAAATCTGTGGTGATGGATCATGTATTGAATCTGCTGCAGCGAGCTGTGTTACTGCCGTGATTTTAGCATTGCAAAGGAAGAGAGTCTGTCAGGATTTAGTCAGAAATGGTGATACTGCTATTAAAAATAAGATTTGTGAGCAGATGAGCTTTTGGGGGAATTCCTTAAACTCTTGGCTTATCAAAAATAAGACAACTATTCTTTTTTTTCTGGATTCAGACAGGATTAACTCTGAAGTTTTACTTGGAATTTACTTTAATATTATTCAGTGACAAATTTGGACTAGTAATTATATTTTCTGCTTCTTTCAGTAAAAATAAATGAAATAAAAGGGGAACTTGGAATATTAAAGTGAGGAGGAAATCCAATGTAAAAAATTCCTGGGGAAACACAGTGCTTTTTATTCCCTCAGAAACAAAGAAGTAGGAGTGAAGGAAACAATGAGGAACCACAGACACAAGGTGTGTTTGTAGTTAATATGCTCGGCTTTGGAATACGAGTTGCTTGTGATGGAGACATGAAAAGAAAGCCAGTGAAGAGGTGACTGTGAGAAGTGCTGAAGTTCCCTTGTTTTTACTTTGCCCTTCACGTAACCCTACAAATTGCTAGGTTAAGACCAGCCCTCAGAATTTTATCAATGAAGCCAGCCCCCAGAAATCTGAATGAGATCCCAGAAAGCTTAAAAAGCTCTGAAATTCAGCTATCCCTAAGACCATACTCTGCAATTTCTCATTTTTTTCTGCTCTCAGTGATCTTTGCAATTAAACTTGGCAACGTGTCCTCAGTGGTCATCTAGAAATTGGCTTTTTTTTTTTTTTTTTTCCATTTAAAAGCATAGCCTTGGGTTTAGCATTGTACTTTATATTGGGAGGATCTTTAAGCGTACTGCAGAATGCCTGAGTCTGTGTTCTGTCTTCCTATTGATTTTCTGCTCATGTATGGTACGAATTGCCTCACTGCCTACTGACATGGACCCACTTTTGGCAGTGAACGCAGATCCCAGTGATGCATAGCAATACTATAGCACAGACAAGATATTGGCGTTGATTTTCCTAACTGAAATTTCATAAGGAAATTAGGTCAACAGAATGTAATTACCTACACTGAAATCTCCTAAGGGCACCGGGTAGAGCTGTGCAAATGGCTGATTATTTTGATTTGCTTATAGAAGCAAAAAAAAAACAGAGGCAAAAATCAGTCTGAACAGAACAAAATGATTTCTTGTTCAACCTGAAGGGAAAAATGTAGTTGGTTTGGAGCTGTTCTTCACAGCTCATTATGAGAATTAAAATAATGTGTTTTGTTTTTTTTTTCCTAGCTGAAAACCAGTGCACAAATTCACCATTCCCATTAACTCCAGCAGCTTCTGAAAAAGAAATCCCAAGCTGAGCAGAGCGAGCTCTCAGGGTTCACTTCTCTTAGAACACAAAGTCCCTTTTGTACCACAGCGTGTTTCTTAGAGCACTCATCCAGGAGGTGACTAATTCAGCTTCAGTTACTTTTTATCTATAAAGGAGATGATCTGTGCCTATTTTTCTGCTCAGAGGGACAGCCTGTCTCCCAGACGAGCAGCTCAATTGGGCTGTTGTGGCTGTTTATTTCTGGTTCCTTTTAGAAAGGCATCATTAGGAAGTACTTTGACTATCAGAAATAAACTTATTTTTCATCTCATGGCAGCAGCATGGAGGGTTTGGAGTGCGACAGCCCCCTTCTATTACAAACATGGGGAGGTGATAGAGGTGGATGTATATATACTCTGTATGCTGTTGCCTAATGGTGGGGTGGTAAATTGTGGTTATGGAGTCAAGCATCTGAGTTTTACCTTTTCTCTCTTTCTTACGCGTTTAAGTCTGATTTCTTGACCTGGTTCTTGGCCTTTTTTCCTCAATTCCCATATATTAAAGATGATCATTACAATTCTCATTTTTTGTTATTACTAGGTGATTAAATACATCAGAAAGTGGACTGCATATGTTTTGATAATGAAGTCAATACCAGTACAGAAGTTGGACTTGGCTCAGCACATATATCATTTTTGAAATGTAACCGTGACTAGAAGTAGAAAACGTTTGAAAAAGCACTGTAAAAACGAATTTAAGAATTTAATACACTTAACATACTTAGTAGACTCTCTGTGGTGTTGCTAAGCTATTGCTATAGAAATTGCATTCAAGGGAATTCTTGTATTCCACAAATAACCGTTCCAAATCTTGTAGAACCCAAAGATCTCATCAAATTTCTAGAATCATCTACAGAATATCCAAGAGAGACATTCTAAACTTATTCTTTTCTTTCTGCAGGCTGCTTTTCTGGAGACAATGACCACTTTTTGGCAATTCATCAGCGAAAGAGTGGAAAACCTGTGTTTATTTATCACCATGTGCAGAATGTGGAGAAAAGTCTGGATACAGACAGTTATAAGAATTCCAAACAAAATTTCCATTCTTCTTCCCACACTAAAATAAACAAGCTGCACCCTGCAATAATTGTTAAATCAACCTTCCCCAGACCTGCCTATGACCCGTCCCTCAATCTGTTAGCTATGGCTGGTCAAGATTTAGAAGTGGAAAATCTTCCCATTCCTGCAACAAATGTGATTGTTGTGGTAAGTGCCTTTTTCTGGTTTCTGGAGCTGTTTTGTGAATAAATATGCTTACAGATAAATATAGACACAGATTTTAAAGTGGGGTATCCAAAGCTCATATTCTTCTGCCTGGCTGATCATCTAAATCTAAATAGTGACCACACATCTTGAAGCTCTTCACTTTAGTAGAACTTGCATTCGTATAGCCTTTCTGTGATCAACAAGCAATCTGATGAACCAGTGCAGAATATAGCTTCTCTGTAGGCAAAGAACATACCTTTGCCTCAAATGCCTTTAATCCTCTTGTCTTGATTAATATTTGCACTGCTGGGTGGGTTTTAAACTTACTCTGCATAGGGCACAAGAAAATGTATTTCAGTGAACAATTCTGCAGAGGCAGGGAGATTTTAAAAGTCTGATGCAAAGGGTTCATTCACTTCTATTTCTGTAACAAATCCACCATTATGCTTACGTAGCTGTTTGAAAGCAAGTCTGTTTCTTGAAAAAAATTAAGAATTATGTTTTTGTTGGTGTAAGCCATGTGTATTCCTGCTGGGAGATACGGTCCGGGACCCTCTTCATTCAGTAACCTGTGTGATCTTTCCCATTCTCAGCAAGGTGATGGCAGCCCTCCTTCTTACAGTCGACAGCACATCAGTGGAGCCATACACTGATGCCACCCTGCTGCATCTTCACCCTTCATGCCAGGGGAGCAGGACAATGTCAGTAGAGTTGTCCCCTGTGGGGTGTGCAGCGCAGTCTGCGTATTTTCTGCACGGACACTGCTCTGCCTCACCCCGGTGCATGGTGAGCCCTGCCTGATGATGCAGAATTGGGTTTATCCTTCTTTCTGGAGGGAAGAACAACCATTCGTAACGGCTCACTCACCCATTAGAGTTAACTAATAAAGATTAAATTGAAACAATGTGACTAATTACAATCAGCAGCTATTTGCCTAATTCTGTAAATTGCTTTGTACAAAAGATGCTAGATTAAAAAAGAATGGCCTTTGCAAACAAGGATAGAAGACAGAGTGTACAGCGCTGGGAGATGTTAGCACTTGAAGTGTTTCACAATCGATAGTTTCTCTTACTGCTGGTACCTCTGGAGATCTGCCCTTGTGAAGGCACTGAGTAGCTGTCTGCATGCCACCGAGGTTAGTGGAGTGCAGTAAGGGCTCATTTTAAGAGTTAAAAAATAGAGATCTAGCCTCAAAAAGCTGTGTTCTGGGCATGTTTGCATTCCCTGTGAGCAAAGCCTCCTAATTTGAGATTTGATGGCTGATGTAATTAGCGGTCTAGGTTCAGTTCTATGGAGGCATGCTACTGCAGTCCGTTTCAGAGCAAAATAAGGGACTGACAGCCTAGCTTCACAGGGACATATCAACCGTCCACACAGTCCCCATGCTGAATGGTACTGGTCTGGAGGAGGAAATGTCAAACAAGCTGAATACATTTATGCCCTGTGCTTGCTGCAGCCATTAGGGCCAGCACGAAAGCCTGGCCAGCACAAAAGTGCCTGGTCTTTTCTCCCACGGCAAGCATTTCACCTCCCGTGAAGATGAAAGCTCTCTGTTAGTGCAAGGAGTTCAGAATATGCACGAGCTCTTATTTTTTCATTAATGGTGGTGTTACCTGAGAACTATTATTTTAGCAGAGCCTTGCATGCATTTGGAGATCCACAGTGCTCAACTGTGAATGGAATAATCTTGCAAAATATTCTGGGGCTACTCTGATGTTAGCTGACTGGCTCTGTGACTGCATTAAAACTTAAGTGAGGCAGATTTTCAACTGGAGTCACATAAAAAAAGATCTATTAAATCTACATTAAGTTCTCATTAAGTGACCTCGGTCTGAAGCTTTGCTACTGCATTTGCAGGATGGAGCTGCTGCTCTGAAACCTTCTGTTCTGGCTGGGAACCATATGTGCTTTGAGGGGGGGCATAACAGCGTGAGCTAATCACGACATGAAAGCTGCTTGTTGCTCGGGATGTTCAGTTATCTCTCGGTGTGTTGAAGGACAGGGATTTTAGTTTGGTTTTAATGTCATCCCTTCAGAAAAAGCCTTTTGGGAAGCATATATTTTAAAGCAGAAGCACAGGGAGACTTGGGCAACCAGTGGAGTAATCCCAAAATAAAAAATTTCGAAGTTGTTTTCCTCTAAAGGGCATCTGTCCCACAGCAGGGTGCTTGCCATCATCCAAGCACAGCCCTGCTTCTTCCAGGTCTCTGCACTTGGATGCTTGGTTTCTCCCTGTTTCTCCCTCATGAATTTCATGTTAAGTAGATTGCAATCTTAATGTCATTGCCAAGGGAGTCTGTTTTGTTTTGAATGCATGTATGTCATTCCCTCTTTGTTTTGAACTAGCACTTGCCGCTTGTTGCTGCTTTTTGGTTTTTATTATATAGGGCAAGTGGCAACATTTGTTGTTTTGCCCTGGCTGACCCTTTTTGTTCCAGCCTGTAGCAATGTTGTTGGTTGCTCAACTTGAAAGGGCAATTGCTGGTGTTAATGCTTCCTGTAATCCAGTTACATGACTAGTGCACACTGTGATTTAGAACGAAAGCCTGAAAGGGGGGTTATTTTTTAAAATAAATCAACGCTGTTGCAGCTCTGCAGAGGGGAGGAAACTGAATTCAATCTAATTTCAGTGACTTGAGGTCCATTTTCTTCATGATGGAGGTGGAAAGGTAGGGCAAATAGATGCCTAATGTAGAACGATTACAAGGTTACATTTCGTGCTAAGGACTCTGCCATCTGACAAGCAAAACATTGCCAATGCACAGAAGAGTGCTGTGAAGCCAAGAATTCTGCAGGTATTGTGTCAAAAAATGGTGTTTTGTGGCTCTACCAATAAAAAATGCATGTTAAGAAGTAATATTACTGAACCTGGGGAAATTGTACTGCTTGTTTGCCAAAGGGAGGAAGGCGAGGGTTTTATTTTCTGGCAGTATGTTTTCTGTACCTGAAGGCTTTCTGTCACATTACCTCCCTTCAGTGCTCAAATCTTGTTGGGGGAAGTAAGGACAATCCAGAGATCTTAGAAGCATTTTGACTGTTTTATCAATGTTTTTGTGCTTAGCCATGCATTTTGTTTAGCTGTCATTCAAAAGGACATGAGACCACTCATCTAAAAATTGCTTGGTTAATATATGGAATTACCTACTTTTCTGGTAACACTTAAGATTTTCTGTTTGTTTGGATTTGTTTGGGAACCCAGAAACCATGCATGCATCAAACATATTAGAGAGTTAGCAGGGAAATGAACAAATTCTCCAAACAGGCCTCTGTTTATTCTAGGTCTTCTCAATACTGAATAAGAGCACCAGCAAGGTCAAGGCAGTACACAGAGAGCATAAATCCTATGTTGATAAGCCCTTATTAAAAGTGCTGCTGCCTAACATACGTTAAACAAACAAACAAACAAGCAAACATACATACATACGTATATATATGTAGTTAGGGCTGAACTTGAGAAAAAAGCAGAAGGACTCGTAGTAAAGGTTACAGCTCAGGCTGGACCTGAAGTATCACCTCATGGAAATGCTAAAGCATCAGCACTTGCAACCTGATATGGTTTGGTCTGTCCAAAGTCTCTCTCAGACACACAAGCGTGTTGTGCTAACATTGGGCCAAGCTTCTCAGATGCTTTTTTCACTCATATACTATAAAGTGTTTCAGAAATGTAAAGCTAATCAGCTTGCTCACTATATCATTTTTCCCTTTCACCTCCCACTACTACTATGCACCTTCTTATATAAATATGAAAATCTGTGTCTCTATTTTTGTTGCTTATGGAGTTGACAGCGCTGTACCGTAACCTAAAATTCAGTGCATCTCCTCAGTTTCATTTGGCTTGCATGTGTGTTACTGCACTGAGCTGGTTTAAGTGGAGTTTCTCTCAGCTATTATCAGTGGGATGTAAGATGCACAGACAGCCACACGGAGCTTCTCTTTGCATTGCCATGGCTTTTTGTGTAAGGCTGAATTCCTCAGAGCTGCAGCTCTGCCATACCATTACAACTGTTTTGTCATTAACGTTTGACCCTTCTACCTTCAAGCAAGCTGAAAACAAGGAAGCGTTTCAGGTGCTAGTGCTCCGAGGTAGGATTCAGAGGAAGAGTAAGGCACGTGAATGTATGTAGCTATAAGTAGATGCCCACGTGTGAGCTAGGTATTCAAGCTTCAGTATAGGCAGTGGAGATCTAGCCTATTTGTAGCCTAACGAGCTGTCTAGCACTATTCTAAACAATTTCTGCATGATTAGGGAGTTAATATAGGTCAGGGTCCACATCCAATAGTCAAACTGGATGTGATCATCGTGTTCTGGAGGCTAGTACTGACATGGGCCATTTCCACATCACTTTTCGTACTGCCAGAGAACAGTGCCAGATGCATGTGAACTACCAATACAACATAGCCTTGATGTCTACTTCAGGGTGAGCCGAGTATCTTCTCTCCCTAGGCCCAAATGGCTGTACTGACAAGATTTCTATTGGTGATAGCGGGTGTATAAGCACGTGCTGCACACTGACTACTTGCATATTTATATGTATCATATATTCATGCATGCACACTGGGGGTTGGAACTAGGTGATCTTTAAGGTCCCTTCCAGCCCAAGCCATTCTGTGATTTAGTGCTGTCTTAGTCTGCAGGTGATCCCAGGTTAAACAACAGTTTTTATACCGAGATAATGTGAAAATCCTTTCTGAATCGAGGCACAGTTCAAGTAGGTGAGCTGCTTCTAGGATTTTGGGCAGCTGAAAACTATGAACCTGTGAAACCACAGCAGAGCTGCTTTTACATTTATGTCACATTCATCCCACAAGTACGGCTCCTCTCTAAGTTTGCCCATGATGCATACTTAGAGAAGGTGCAGCTCTTGTTTGCTTACTGACATGGCCTTACACACACAAGTTTATTCCTCCATTAGTTCCCCATTTCCTGATGCATCAGATTTAATTTTTTGTGTCAAAGCCCAGGACCTCAGCTACCTTATTTGTTCCTATGTTTTATTTCATTATTCCCACCACTTTTTCCTGACAGAAATGTTCTAATCCTTTGTACTTTCTGACAAGCCATGGCTTCCACATAGAATGTCCCATCCAAGTTCCTCTAGTAAAAAACAGGATGTCCTTCTCTCTTGTCCTTCATACGTCCACCCAAGACTTGCTTTTGATATGGGACTTGCTTTTTTCTTTTGAAGACTGGTCAAACAAAGGGAACCAGGCCACAAAGCATACTTCTTAACACTGAAATTACTTCTACTGACTGGTTTGTTGGAATGCCACAAGAACTGTAGGAAGAGAACCTGGTAAAAAAAAAAAAAAAAAAAAAATGTGGGGTCCTTCAGTCCTTCTGGTCGTGTTCAGCCCCAAAATATTTTCCTTATAGGTACATTTTTGTGGAGACATTTAATAGAGGTGTTTTTTTGTTGTTGTTTTTTTTTTTTTTTTGTCTTCATACAAATGGAACAGTGTGGAATTTGCTTTTTGCTTTTCTTTAAACAGAAAATACACATTTCTTCTCATTGAGATTTTGGTAATGTAAGGTCCCCTCTTTTTCAAGGCTGCGTCACAGAGTATTGGCTACTGGTTTCCATAGGTTTTACCATTTCAGTGAGACCTGAGAATATGCTCCAATAATGTTTGTTCACTGATAGCTATTCCAGTTTTCCCCAGCTCTCTGCTCCACTGACTGAATGTTTCTCTATAGTCTCACCACTCTTTTCCCTGATATTGAACACCTTATTTTGATATAAGACCAAGTCTCTACTTTTTTTTTTGTTGTTGTTCTCTATGTCAGAAACTCTTCTGGCTTTCAAATTCTGTGCAGCCTCTGTTGGCACAGCATCTGTCCAGCTAATACAGAGCTGGACAATCTGCATCTCTGAGCTCAGTTGTTCCTGGAGTGGGTTCAGTGAGGCCATGGTAAACAGTCTGCAAATTTACATTTTAATGTGTCTGACTGATGAAAATGCATGGAAGTCTATGAGAAACTTTGACGGCTGAGTGATCCATTAGACCAGAAATTTAGGACTGTTTTTAGGAGACCACAAACCAAAAGTAATTCTTAATTTGGGGGGCTGGGGACACAGGAGAGGAGAGACATGGATGATGGCTGGGGGATGTTCTTTCTATGGAACAGAGTTTCTAAAAGCAAGTGTTGCTCATGAACTGTCTGCCTCCCATCACGTGTTGTATGACATGTTATGTTGTGTGACCAGCTAACTACAGTTAGTTTGGAAGTTATTCAAAATGTTCAAATTTTATCTTCCTATTACATCCACTCTGGTAATGTCCTTATTTTCACTGGGATAGATGTAGATGTGTACTCTCCTTCAGTAAAAGTACCCTAAGGGCACTCCCTCTGTACGCCTTGTGAAGAGGTGGTCGAAACACTTTTGAAATTATAATAAGCTATGAAATGGAGCAAGACTGAGGCATAAACATGTTATCAGTCAGGAGAATAAGTAGTCCATAAACTGGCAGGTCAACCAGTGCTGGGGCAAACAGCCAAGCTGACCGTCTATGAGATGCAACAAAAAGTCAGATGTCCCTTCTTGCCACTGAGCATCTGAGGCCTGTTATTGCCAGCCTAAGAGAGGGATTGGCATTGGGCCAGGCAGAGGAGACTTCATACAAGATTGTAGCTCTCTAGTAACTTCTCAAAGGAGCCTTCTGAGGAGTAGGATCTCCAGATCCAATGGGGTATCAAACGGTCCCTCTCTGTTTCTAGGTCATGTATTTGTCTAATGCTTGAATCAACAGAGGACAAGTGCTGTGCTGATCGATGGTGAAGTTTTAAGATCTTAATATAATTACAGCGCTGAATTGCTAACAAGTTCTAAATGTTAGTCACACATTACAACAGTGGGCACTATCAGTCAGTACCCTTGTTGCGTCCCTTTACATTTTACATCATGACCAGATCTTTACAGCATTCTGCTTCTAAACTCAAGTCCACCTTCTAATTAAAGACTGATGCTCATCGTTATCTTAGTCCTTTCTTAAGTAATTACATTGCGTGCAACATAACTGCAGCAAGCCTTACAAACAGACCTAGTCGCCTGCAGCTCTGTCATTCTGGATTTTGTTTGCACAAAGAAATCTAGAGAGTCTGCATTAGTTGGCCTCATTTGCTTTCTGCTTCCTTCTGTGCACTTCAGCAGGGATAATTGCATGCTGAACCATTATCATGGTATTGTGTTTGCTGTCAGTCTTCGTGGAAAACAGGAAAGATTGCATTAGGTTGTAACATGCACTCAGACCTCCTTAAGGCTTTTTTTTTGTCGTCTGACTAGCAAAAAGTTAATAGTATGTTAGTGGAATATTTAGTAACCCAGTGCTTTAGTTGATTAGCTTACTGCTGGCAACTTTGGAGTTATTTTCTGTACCATGCAGTGGGATGCTAAACTTGAACAAAAGCTAGTAATATTTTTCCTAAATTGCCCAGTTCCTCTTTGATTACAAAGTTTTCCTTTTCCATCATTTTTTCGGTGAAGATGTTTCTTGAAGTCATTTAGTGTTCATGAGCTGCACAGTTTAAATGAAAACTGGATTTCAGAAGCAGGCATGTCATTGCTTTCAAACTAAAGGTTAAATTTTCATTGGCAGTTAATGTTGTAAAGTTCATCTGTAAGAAAAAGATAAGGTGAGTATCAACTGTTCCATGCTTCTTTCAGCTGCATGTTCCCTTTAATTGGCCAGTCCCAGCTATAAAGTAGATACTTGTGTGTAGGAGAAAGGAATGTTTTTCCTTTTTTCCATTTTTTTTTCTCCAGGAAAAGCTTTTTTAATTGATAAAACACTTTTTGGCAAAACAGAGATTCTCCATGACATTGGATTGCATTCAGCAACAGTTGCCGCCAAATCAAAGATCTTCATTTTTACTTAAGCATTTTCAAGATGTCTCAAAAATGCAGGGGAACTTAGATGTGACAGAAAGGCTGTATACCCAACTGTGGGAGACCTGGCTCGAAGCCTTGCCCTAAAGGAGGCAGAAGAGAAAACTAAACTTGAGTCTTTCTCATTTCACATGATTTAGTCACTGAGCAAAGGGGTACTGATAGCCCATGTCTCATACTCACATTTGTTTGACCCAACAGACATTGTTCAGTCAACTGAAAATTCAAAGTAGTGTTAATCTTAGGCTGGTCCAGTACAAATTTCTTGTATGTGTTTTGATTTGGTCCTTGAAATAGAGGAAAAAAAATAAAACAGCCCCCTGCTGCCTCCTTATTACATGGCCCCATTTATTTGGCCATGCTGTGCTGATTTCCAGGAGAAAGACACAAGATGTTAGAGTGAAGTGGATTTTCCATCCCTGCCCTTTGCTTGTCTCTTTTATGACAATGCACAAGCTACATTTTGGGTGTTGCAGCCTTTCAGCTTCTCGGCTGCTCTTGCTCCCCTTCCTGGTTGGAGCTGCACTGACTCCATTCCCCCGTAACAGTACAGACAGGGTTGCATTTCAGCAGTTCGATCTATGTTCTGTTTTCCTTTTATAATGAGCTGAATCCTGTTACTGTCTAAATATGGCTGAGGAGAGGGATGAGTTTACTGGCATGCACAGTTCCAGGTGCCATCACTGGAATCGTGGGTGTGTGACATCCAATGTCATAAATGAACAAAATGACCCACCGTGAGACCCACCCATAAATAAATATTTTGACAACTCCCCACAATAAATCTATGCATTGCATTGGTAGTGTTCAGGAATAAAGACTGAAGAAGCATACTTTTTTTTTTACTTTTTTTTTTTTTAAATTTTATTTCTGCTAGAGCCCTCAGAGAACTATATTTGTGGAAAGCCAAGTTCCTCTACAATAACATTTAAAAGACAGATAAAGGGCACTCAGATAAAAAGACATCAAGACAGCATGTGTTTCATTATCAGTCAATGTTTTGTTGGATCTGGCAGTTCAGCCTCTGGAATAATCTTTCCAGTTCTCCACTTCTGACATCATTGTTAGGGAAAGTGACAGCTTCTCAAAAGCTCCTCAATAGGTGGTTCATAGTGTGTTTTTTGTGTGCAACCCCTTAAATGTTAAGCCTTTTAAAAACAGCTTTTGAAAAAGAAAAATAACATATTTTTATATAACTACATTAATATATGATATTTTTAAAACATGATGACTTATTGAATCAGAGAAACAGTGTTAGGAAGCAGAAAGTGATCTTTGGAACACACTCTTTACAAAGCCTCATAGGTCAAGTATTACTGCACTTCAGCATCTCTTTGACCAAAAATAAATATTGAATTCATAAATGAAGTGCACAGGCTGGGAGGGTATTGGAATTTGAAAATGATCAGCGAGCTGTCAACTGAACAGTGGTTTTTCAGTCCCCTTGGTATTGAAACAGTTCGTGGAAAGGGGAAGAACCCAGGGAGGTAAGCAAAGAGGTACAAAGTCTTTGTTGTTGTTGCTAAAAGCATTCAAGTAATGTTTTGCTGTCCTTCCTTTGAAGGTCAGTCATGACTGATAATCTGGGATGGAGCTAATTCTTATTTGGCTCTGCACCACAGTAAACTGGTGGAAAATACTTCAAGTGGATGTAGTGCGAATGAGTCCAGAGGAGGGCCACAAAGATGATCAAAGGGCTGGAGCACCTCTTCCGTAAAGACAAGCTGAGGGAGCTGGGGTCGTTCAGCCTGGAGGAGAGGAGAAGGCTCTGGGGAGACCTTACAGCAGCTTTCCTGTACCTAAAGGGGGCCTGCAGGAGAGCTGGGTGGGGACTTCGTCAGGGAGTGTAGTGACAGGACAAGGGGGAATGGCTTTGAAGTAAAAAAGGGTGGATTTAGATTAGACATTAGGAAGAAATTCTTCACTCAGAGGGCAGTGAGGCCCTGGCACAGGCTGCCCAGAGCAGCTGTGGGTGCCCCATCCCTGGAGGTGCTCAAGGCCAGGCTGGATGGGGCTTTGGGCAACCTGGTCTGGTGGGAGGTGTCCCTGCCCATGGCAGGGGGGTGGAGCTGGGTGGGCTTTAAGGTCCCTTCCAACCCAAACCATTCTGTGATTCCGATTCTCTGAATACATGCTAGAAGCATTGTGAAAAGCGTTGTGGGTATGCATCAAGGCTGCTAATATAATATCGATGAATAGTGTAGGAAAGTGTTTGCCAGCTTATATCTATGTTTATTTAAATATGAATTTCAGACTTTATTAGCTGTTGGAGAATAAAAGTGGAATGTCTGCTTCATACAGATTTGGCTGGGGATACGCATTCTCTTTGGGAATCGTCATTGTGTAATAAACTGCAACATAGAAATCAATGACAATATAGTCAGGATTTTTACGTTTATAATATGCTAAAGTCAATTTGGCTTGATTTACACAATGTCATTAAATGAGTTTAATTTGGTTTTTTTTTGCCCCTTTTCCTGTTGGTGGCCTTACAATAAGAGGTTATATTTTTGCTGTTACTGATTATACTAGAAACATTGTTGGTGTTTTTTGAAAACACACTGAAAGAAATAAGGATCGCTTTGGTTATAATCCTGTGCTGGTCTGGCAACATTTATCTCTTTCTGCACTGTTTAGCCAAATTGTTGCTGATACGCTTTCTTCAAGCAACACATAATATATTGCCTAATTAAGAACAGAGCTCTTGAGGCTAATACTTACAAGTAAATATGATATTTTAATTTCATAGTTTCATTTCAGGTACTGTACCATGCAGTTTTATCGAAGTACCTTATTCTGAGCTGACAGGTCATTAAAACAAACGTTTTGGGCTAGGAAGATAAATACTGCTCTTTTCTTTTAAAGTCTTTGCATTTGTTGGGCAAAATAAAGCTAAAACACTATAGAAATGATACTCCTTGCCTAAATGTGATGATGATGAAGAAGAAAACAGAAATCCTCAAATCCCTCTCATAGGCTTTCTCTGGAAAGGTGTAGCACAATGCTCTGCCTAGTTAGCCACAATGGAAGTATATACAGGCAATAGAAATTTACCTGAAAATTAAAAATACTCACTCCCTTTCGTCCACTTTTTGTGTTTATGCTATAACTACACTGGTTAAAGACCTCTCCCCTTTGTCCATTGCCTACTAAGACAGAAGCTGAAGGATTTCTAGGTTGACCCTGGTAGGAATACTCTGTTAAAGGATGGCTGGGCAGGGGGGAGGGAATTAGCTATGAGAATGCCTTTTTGACACACTTTATACATACTTTAGTGGTTGCAGCAAGGGATTATTGACTGGAACTGGAATAACAAGGAAACATTAACTGTGAATTTAAAAGACTAAACACACTGTGAAATAGCAAGAAAGATATTGAATGTTGATCAGGAAAAAAAAAGTCGACAACTGCCTGCTTCAGAAATAGGTAATAGGACAATAATTAAATAGATGCTTTGAAATCCATACACTAAATCAAAAATTCAATTGTAGCTTTAATTTTTAAATGTGCTTCCTAAGAAACTCCTGAAAATGGATATAACCTTTAATGAAATAACTGTAATGTGAAGCTTTCAGTAATGAATGAATTAGAAAACCATATGGATACATTAAGTGGAATAATAAATGTACCATACACAAAAGTAGGACATTCATAAATCATTTATGATGTCCTTTCTAATCAGTTCTTGGCTCTTGGAGTCTTAATTGAAAGCCAGGGTAGCTGGATATTAGAAAAACTAAATTTGTTAGTCAGATAACAGACAACTTTCATTAAAGCATTAATTAATTTTAGAAGGCTGAGGGCCTGATACGTTACAAATACTTGCAGAACAGTGCTACTTTATTATTTTTTAAATTATTTTCATTACTGTCTTCTTTTGTTCAATGAAAATTATTCATGTTCTACTTTAACTTGCTCAGCAAGTATGTTGGGATACTATTGTGCTTACGGAATAGTGTTGTCTTGCCCAAAGAATTCCAGATGCTTCAAACTGCTGCATGGTACAGTAACAGAAGTAAGATGGCTATTGCTACAGTAACTGAATGAGTTTCTTCCCTCTTTTTCAGGCAGAGATTTAGAGGACCTGTGGTAGGCAGTTCACTCTGCACAGTCCTTCATGCCATTAGAGGCAAGGGAACACTGCAGAAAATATCTTTTTCCTTTTCACTTTTCTTGTTGTTTTTTTTAAGCACACTAATTTAAACTCTCTTTTTATCACCTTTAGTAGTTTCCTTCCTGGAGTCTAATTTCGTTAAGAAGGTGGCCAAAATAAACATTTTGCAGCACCCCATTATAAAATGAGGGCACAAAATACACGCTGAAATTAATGTGAGGCTTAAGCTACAAGTTTACTTTGCCAAAATTATACAAGTCTATGCCAGAATTATCAGAGATGTTTCAATAAAGTACCTGAGGAAAAATTTTATAGCTGGATTCTAAAACTAAAAAAGAGATTCAGTCTGAGAATAATATTATTCAGTATGAATAGCACACCTTTGTGGTGGTGGTATATATACTTAAAAAAAATAAGAAGTAGATAGGCAGCTTATTTTCAATGGTCATATTTATTCCTGTGCAGGTGTTAAAGTGGGATGTTTTTATAATTAATTCTCCATTATTAAAAGTGAGGGACTAAGTGATGTTGTGAAGCCCTGATCATGTAAAGTAATAATATAATGACATAGCATAGTAAGATGTAGGTGTACTGGACACAGTTAGCTCACATCTATTAAGTCTTGCCAGCTAAGGCCTAGCATCAATGTACAGAGCTGGCCACCTCTAACCAAATGTCCCTTGGAGTCCCAGTGCCCAGGAATGTGTTGCAGAACATGAGGAGCATCAATGTTAGCACTGAGTTAAGGGGTCCTCCTGCATAAGGGCAGCTTTGGTGTCTCCACATTTGTGTGCAGTTAGACTGAGCACTGACTTTATTTCTAGGCCAGAGAATGTATTTCTAGATCAGACTCAAATATTCTGAACTGTCCTACCCACAGTCAAACCCTTTCTCTCATTCTTATGCAATTTACCTTTCTCCTCCTGAAATGCTACTGGTTTGTTTGGCTGGCCAGCCAGGTGTGTTCAATGATTGGAAATGCTCTCACTTGGCCCACTTCAAATTCACTTTGGCTTTCTCTTGTTACTTTTCAGAGGACTGAAAAGCTGGCTTGTCTTACAGCTATAGGCTTTTCCAGGGGCTAGCCAAAATTTCCTTGTGTGCCCTGTTTGACTCATCGGCTGCTAGTTGACCAGTCCTCATCTGTTGAGTGTAACCCTATAAATTCTTTTCATTAAAGGTAAGAGACTTTAGAAGAATCCAGTGCTTTTAGCATTCTGTATATTAACTTCTTTTGATCAATCACTGAAGAAATCAAATACTTCAGAAGTGCATATCTGCTGCTTGAAAGGACTGTTCAGTCACTGTGGCCTCATTAATGTCTTGTGTGTTGCCGGTCCCAGTGATCCCTGCCTTTGCCAAAGAGGACTGTATAAGTTTGGCAAAGGCTGCTAGCTTTCTTTTGTTGTCTTAATGTTGTCATAACTCCCTCTATCCATTCTTCTACTGCTATTGATCTTTGCTCTCTTGGCAATGTTACTACTGTTATAGTTTCTTCAGTTGTAGTAGAAAGACACTGACTGTAATCTTTGGCTCCGATGCATAGTAATTTGTTTTCTTGGCTCTTCTACTTTAGCATATAAGCTATATCTTTTCTTTCTTAAACTTTATTCTGCCTGGAGGCTGGCTTATTCTGGCTCGGTCTTTGGCTTTCTTTTTCCTTCTCTTGTCTCTAATTGTTGAATTCTTTCAAAACTGCTTTGAGTCTGATGCAATACAAAGATACCTTTGCTTTGATATCACACCAGCTGCCAACCAGATCTCTAACAGCTTATTAGTTACGGTGTGGATCACCCATTCCTTGCAGCTATTGAGCTGTACAGAAGGCTGATCAAGACCCACTGAAGTGAAGTCTTTGGAGTCAAAAATGCAAGATAAAAATAGTCTGAAAACAAAGTTCATTTTCAAAGATTTCAGAGGTTTTCAAAAAAAAAAAAACTGGGACAAAATGGAGCTATTTAGATACTTTAATGGGGAGGCGAGAAGGAAAATGAGTCTTGCATCATGAAATGGCCAATAACCCAGAGCCCAACTTCTGCCACATCCTGGTTGGAGCCAAGCTTCACAAGGAGGGAGGTAGTTAAACCACTCAAATCAGGTCACTTAGTGGCTTTGCTTCAGTTTTTAAGTAGACCTGAGAGAAGACCTAGAAGGGGTGTTTTCATTGCACTTGAGATTGGTCTTGCCTTTTATATGGGAATTCTATAAGGACAAGCCTCTTCAAGACACTGAAATGCTTTGCTCTCCTTTCCAGATCAATTTTTATTTAATTATTTGCTCTGAGTAGAATTTGTGGTGTTGGTGGAAAAAAGATTCATCTGGAAGTCTAGTTTTTCAATTAATCATGTGGCATATGGAGAATAAAGCATGAATTCTTTATTCTGAGGCATATACAGATCAAGGACTTGAGCAGAAATCTCCCATAGCCAACAAAAAGCTCTAACCACAGATCTGTTGCTTTTTCAGAAGTAAGTAGATCTCCTTCAGGTCTTTATCAGGTTGGCCCTTAGTGAGATTATCATCAGTGTATTATTTCTCAGCAGTGTAAATCTCACAATTTTGAGAAGTTCTGGGGACAGGAGCCGGAGAAAGAAGCTGTATTTACCTGGTCTTTTGCTAAAAGCCTGGATGAAACAAGAAGGCAATGTGTTGGCTCAACACAGATTATCCTGATAAGGGTATACTGAATTCCTCACACAACCTAGATAGCAGGGAAATTCTGCATCCTTTCTAAAGAAAAAAAAAAAAAAAAGTTGAAGAAAACACTGTAGAGTGAAAATACAAGCCATTACATGTGTGCAGAGAGATAAGACCATATGCAGTCCGTGTGCGTTATCTGGTAAAGTAGGAGGCAGAAGTTGATTTTCAGAGACAATACCAGATAGGTTACACAAATAGAAAAGAATGAATAAAACTGTAGTGTGGTCAGCCTAGCATACTCTAATGTTCTCTGTTTGGAAATGTCACTTATTATCCAGGGAAGTTTTTTAAAAATTATCCATGAATAATTGGGAGTCATTTAGTTAAAATCAGAATGTCAACTAGATGATAGTTTAAGCCAAACTTGCACTAAATTACTTCTACATTGTTCATTCTTTCCTGAATTATATTTTCTACAGGGACTAATGCTATTATACTACTGATGTGAATTGATGTGAAACTTATGAGAATAAGTGTCCTAAGAGCTTGATATGTTTTGTGTTGCCCAGTGTAAAACTCGTATTTTTTCTCCATTTAATGAGGCATGTAACATATTCAGAATCATTGATTCAAAAGAACACTGCTGAAGCTTTTAAACATCCTTCCTTTTTTGTCCTCTTCAGTAATGGCTAGCCATTCAGTGCTTACCATGCAGTGCTCTCTTCCCTTTTTTTTATCCTCTTTCATTTCTGTAATGAATGTACTGAAGTTCTTACCCCAAAATACCTAGTCTATGCTGCTTAATACATTTGTGTCGCTATGCATTCAAACAGTCCCTGATGGTTTTGTTCTTTCATCTAGCCCCTGACTCTGCTTCATGTGAATCATACAAACCCTTTAATCATTTCCTTATCCACCTCTTGTCTTTTTTTTTTTAACATGTGTTTGGGTTTCAGGCTATGCCAGGGAAAACATCTAATCTTACCCCAAATCTTTAATAATAAATTCGAACTCAGAAAAGTTCTTTAAATAGCACATTCATCTTCCTTGATCATGCCCCCATATAGCTGCTGGAAGTGAAACTCTTTTTCTCCATGGAGTGCCACTTTATTCTTCTGCACACTTCTAGCTATGCATGCACCCTTTCTTCTTCCACATTCTCATTCTTCTCACACTCTGCTGTTCTACCCTCCTTTTTGCATCTCTTCACTGTTACTTTTTGTCCCAGACTACTACCAGGGTCTGCCTTGCCTTCATTGCCTTTCATCTTCTTTCCATTCCTCTTTGTGTTCTGCTCCTTCTTTTAGTCTTGTAGCCTCAAACCACATTACTGATCCCTTTTTCCTCTCCATTCTTATCTGTTTTTTAGCCCACATTTCTCTTTACTTCCCTTCGTAGTCTTCCCTTCTGGTGTGCACGCTCCCTTACTTGCCCTGGGCCCCTGTTCTGTTACCAGATCTCTGACAACATTGTAGAAACGTAGACATTTTCCTGAACAGTAACGTGCATCTTCTCGCCGTATATTGTGACATTATGGAATGTGTTCTCAGCTCAGTCTTTAGTCAGATGTTTTGGTCTGTTTTGTTTTAGTAGTTTTTTTTTTCTTTTCAATTTTATTTCATTCATAGTATTTAACTGCTGTTGTCCATTGTGAGGTTTTCTAAACATATTTGCTTGTGTTAGGCTAGGAAAAAAACAACTAGAGAAGATCCACTGTTGTTGCTACAGGGTTGCCTTGCTTTAGCAATGCTCCATGGACTTCTGGATTCCATGTGCTGTAAGGGTTATTGTGAAGTAGGTACACTCATGTACTTACAGACCCAGAATTAAATACAAGATGTAACTGATTTCTGAAAATTTCATTTTAAACTTGGGACCAAAATATACTTCAAAGTCCCGGATAGAATTTTGCTATTTTTGCTGAAGTGTTATGGAAGAAAATATATTTTCACTTTTACCACGAGTTCTGACTAAGAGAAACTAAATAGATGTCTGCTGAAAGACAATGAAAAGTTATCTTAGTTGAGATAGATATTCATTTAAAATTAATTTATTTGAAGATTTACATATCAAAGGTCACAAAATAATATAAAGATATGCCTTATTTCTTAGGTGTGGGACATTGAGCAGATTAAATTTGTACCCTATGGAGTTTTGCAGAAAAACATGTATGGAAAGTATCTACAAAAATATCAAATAACTGTACTGTCCACCAGATGTCCCTGTACTCATAGGTGGTAATGAACAATATTCATTCAACTGTCTAATTGCTTTTATTAAAGGCAATTTACACACAGTGTATGTATTTCCCAAGTCTCTGTTAACCACTGCATAATAAGATCATGAATAAATGGCAATTACATTAACGGTATTTGAGAGCTGTAGTTATGAAAATAAATTATAGGAGTTCACTGGTAAGTTTCTACTTGTCATCTCAGTTTTGTGTGTGTTTCCTTCTCTTGGCAAATGGTCTATCATGCATTGCATGGTAGAAGTGATGAACATTAATCTCTTATATTTGCGATTTGTATAAATTTATGTGTGTAAATATAATCTCATAAATATGAGTCAATATACTTCATTTACCTGTCTATAAAAGACTCCAGGTTACTGGAACTGGCAGAACTAGTGAGCTAAAGGAATGAGGCTTTTGTGGAGATTTCAACTTAGGTATATGTTGGAGCAGATGCTGTCATGGTACCTGCATTTGTGCCAAGTATATCATTTCTCTCAGCTGCCCTCTTAGCTTGCCGTGAAGCATGCTTGAGCCAAATGCTTGGCTATCAGCCCTACATGCGTGTCTAGGGACTACAGCAGGACTGCAAAGTATCTCTTTGAGACTGGCCACTCTGGCTACTACCCTCAAATTTGTAGATCACCATATACTTGACCATGCCCTCAGTGGGAGATGGGCAGGTCTGCCAACATCTGCCCTTAAGCATCATGGCCAGCTCCAGGACATCTCACAGCTCTTTAGTGATGCCACCATACAGGGAGGATGCCTCAGCTTCCTTTTCCCTGTGATGACTAAGCAGCCAGCTGCAGCAACCCAGACTGCCTCCAGTCTTAACTTCTTCAATGGGTTCATCCACAGTGGTGAGCACCAGGTCCAGTAACACTTCTCTGGTTGGTTTGTCTAATATCTGGACCAGGAGCTTATCCTTGACATGCTCCAAGAGTCTTCTGGGTTGCTTACAGCCCCCTCTGCTGCTTTCCCAGCAGACACCCAGGTGGTTGAAGTACCCCATCAGGATGAGAGCTTTTGAGTGTGATGCTTCTTGTACCTGAAGCAAGGAGACCTCGGCTGCTGGGTCCCCTTGATCAGACAGCCTGTAGTAGACCCCAACCCCAAGGTGTCCTTTACTGGTCTGGTCCTTAATTTTTACCCACAGGTTCTCCACTGTCTGTGGCTGTTTCTCAGCAGCAGCTCTTTGCAAACTGTCCATTCCTTAACATAGATGGCAACACCTCCACCCCTCCCTTCCTGCCTCTCTCTTCTGAAAAGCTTGTAGCCCTCAGTTGCAGTGTTCCCACAGTGTGACTCTTCCCACCACGTTTCTGTGATAGCAATCAGATTGTAGTTTTCTAATTGCAGTTACCAACTCCTCCTGCTTGTTTCCCATGCTGCATGCATTGGTGCAGAGGCACTTCAGCTGGACTATCGGCCCCATCGCCTTTTTAGAGAAGCCCTCCCTAATTCTTTTGGGACAATTCACAGGTATTTCCCTGTTGCTTCCTAGTGTCAGTGTTCACAGGTTCTATACTGTCACTCAGCGGTACAACCCCTTCCCCTGTTGAATCTAGTTTAAAGCCCTGCTAATAAGCCCTGCCAGCTTGCTGCCCAGAAGGCTCTTGCCCCACCAGGTCGGGTGCACCCCATCCAGTGTCAGCATGTCTGGTGTCTCCCGAAGGTGTCTCTGAGACTGTAGAACCCCAGGCCCTGAGCGTTCACCCAGCTGGCCACACTTGCGCCCACGACACACACCTCTGCCTTCAGGCCCCACGGGGACTTCCAGAATCTGGAGTTCCTGCAAGTGAGGGTCTGGGCAGCTCTTCTGGTCCTCAGAAGGTCTGTCTAGGTGTAGGCCTCTGTCCTGGGAGGTTTGTGGCTCCTCCGTCTGGGTTTCAGCCTCAGCCCGGCAGTTGCGGTGGGTGGACGCCATTTTTGTTCCAGTAGAAGGCTGCTTCTCTTTGCTCCCAGAACGGAAGAAATACATACGTAGATTGATTCATCAGTAGGAATCCTGTCTTAATTACTGCCTTCTGGTGTCTAAGCACTGTAAGCTTGATTAAGTAAGGGGAAATCAGTGGGAGCCAAGGGAGGCAGGAAGGGAGATGGAAAGAACAAATTTCTTAACTAATTCGGAGAAAATAAGCCACTTTGCGAACAGCAGACATCCTCATCCTGGTGGGTGTGCTAAGAGTTTCTGTTTCCTAAATTAAGATATCAACAAACACCTTATATTCATTAGATGAAAGTATATCTTGTATTTATGTATATTTGTGTGCATGCACTTCAAGAAGGCATATTGCATGGCAAGTTTCTTTTGATTTTTGTTTGTGATGTTTTTTGTTTCCACAAGGCATTATTGTCTCTCAAGAAAAGCAATCAAACAAAATAACAAAAAATGTTAACTTCCTTAGCCCAGTAAACAAGACATGAACATTGACTTCAAGTCTGAGTATTAGAAAATGCTACCCTGATTTTCAAATCCATAGACCAATACAAAACTAATTTAATTTTTAGATTTTTTTGCCCTAAATATACATAAGTATATTTAAGATTTTCAATTCATGATATACTGTGATATTAATGTAAATAAGCTTCTTTCAAGAAGAAGGTTTAGTAGAAGTAAAAGGTTTTATATGTATTTTAGCCCAACAGAGTGAACTAAATTTGTTTCAGTCCAGTGAGCTAACTATATAACTTAATCCTGTTATTTTATTTGCAGTTTCCTGGATTATCTCTAGCTCTTTAATCTCATAAAGTACCATCTTTATTAAACTGCTTGCATGTGTTGAGGAAAGACACTAGATGAAAAAACGATAGAGACAAGACAATTTCTTGCACAACTTTCTTAATTTTAATGTAGGAATGTACACAACCTACTCTAAAGCCAGAAATGAATTCAGATTATGTAAGTACTTGTAATTTTTAAGTAGATTTTATGCTTAACCCTAGAAGATACTGTATAAGTGTGCAAAGGTATAATAACCAACCTGCGGCTTAACTCCATTTTAGCAGTATGCTGCTAATGCTGAAATGAGAGAGAATATATTTTATAAATACGAGTTGGGCAGATATCACAGCAAGATTTCTAGATTACTCTTTTCTGTAGTTACTTGAAAGTACTCAATATATCTTGTGCTTTTGATGAGCTAAATTTTAATTTACATACCAATCTAAGTACGGATAACTCTACAAAAAGGATAGTTAGGAAATATTACAATATCTGTGCTAATCTTCTATGAGGTATATATCATATAAACAAGGGCAAGTTTTGGTCAGCAGTGAGCTTTTTTATAAAATTCGCTTCCATAACACTCCTTATAGAGGACTTAAAATCCTCTTACTGTAAACTATTTGGATTGTGTTTACAGACATCGAGTGTAACACCTGGTTTTAGTCTGGTAGCGCTTTATGAGGAGGGTTGACAATGGATTTTTAAAGTGGGTGAAAAATATAGGCAGTAGAGGAATTGTTTTAAGTAACTATTAACCATATACATTCAGTTAACAATAGTTCATGTGCTATAGTATAGTCAAAATAAGGCTGGAAAAAATGCAGAACAATTTAGCAACTCTGAGTACTATCTATGTGATTCTTGTAAAATGGAAGAAAAAGGTCTTGGATAATATATTTACTATTATTTCTAATACTCTTTTCTTTCATGCTTGTTGTATCTCCATGCATGTATTTCTACTATCTTGGTATGGATTATAACACGTAGGCATATGAAAAGCACCCATGCATACTGTGAGCATACGTAGGGGTTCCTGTCCTGAGATTTATCCACATCTAGCTTGTGTCTCTGGAGATCTGTTCAAATGCTGGGGCATCTCTTTGCCTGTGCCTTACCGAGGGAAGGGAGCCAGAGATCCCATCTTGTGGACACTTGCTCAAACTGGATGTGCCTTGGATAGATATCTGCAGAGGAAATGGCACTGTGTGCGTTTCTAGTGTGATGATAAAAGAAATGGCTCAAGTTCAGTGGCAGTTTCTGCCTCAACAGATCTTAGTACATATGGAGATCAAAGATACTGGCCAACAGTGAATGCAATGTTGCAACACAGCAGATGAATTACGAGCGTAGAATGGACTGGACTGGATGAGTGCCGTCTGCTTACAAGTTGCATTTTGCATCTTATGAGTATAACCATGAGTATGTCATCTCAAAGCTCTCAGATTTCAGTGAGCATGGACAGCTGCATGCGATTGTTTTGAATTGCTGTTGGGATTGTGTCTGTAGTGCCAGCTAACCTTTCTGTTAGCTCCAGTACTCGCTGTTGGTCAGCATGACACCGAGCTCTGCCTGAGAGCTCCCTGCCGGTCTTTAGACCACTAGAGCTGCCCAGAAAGCAGCTGCCCATCACTTCTTGTCTTGTCCTTTCTTCCTATAAGGGCTAATAGTGTTCATGATATCCTTTTTTGAGGACAGAACTTGTCCTTTTTGAGGACAAAACCATTTTCAGTGAACTAATCTTTTTATGTTTGGCTTTGCTTCATCAGTAATAAACAATATTAAATCTATTAAATAGTATCCCGGTAATTTAGAGCATTTGTGACAAGTTTTGCAAAACAGTGCTTGAAGGGTGTTTATGCAAAGGCAACACTACTAACTTAGCGTATTAGTTACTTCTCATAACATTTGGATTGCAATCCAGAATAGATGTAATATATTCACAAAGGCAAAGATCCAGGAAAAAAACCTTTCCTTCAGCAGAGCAGTTGAAATGAACAAAATGTTCCTGGTTCTTTAATTGCTTTTCTTTGTGTGACTTGCCATATCACATAATAACATGAAATAAAACAAAAGTGCATCTGTCTAATCTTGTAGCACTCATTCAAGCTGAACTCCCACATACTTCACTTTCAGCCTCTTCCTTTTGGCTGTGCTCCTCTCTGCTACAAAAATAGAGGTGAAAAACCTGTGACAGAAGTGGCACCAGAGAGGTGGTAGGTGGGAGAGCAGTACTTTACTTGCATAACCACAGCCATGTCAGACAGCTTGTTTGATTCAGTTTTTGGGGAGGAGGTTGGGAGAAGAATGTTCTTGTGAAAGGTCCGGAGCTCTGCCCTGGAGCCTGCTTCCTCTGGAGCAGAGCACCTTCCTAATTTCTTCTTTATGCAACCATAAATCTGTTGTGGCACACTGATGTTTAAAAACTAGCACAATCTTAGACGTTTTAGCCAAGCATATCCACGTTTCCAGCCTCTAAAAATACCGTTCTCTAGTGTGTCTGCTTCCTGCTTTGAGCACTACCCCTGTAAGAAACCAGGACATATTTATGGTACACGTTGCAAAGAGCTAGCTGTAAATGAGCCAGCCAAGGTACTAGGAGCAGTGTGGCCATAGTAGCCATAGCTAGGTTAGCTTGATCTTTATTTTTTTTTCTACACTGTACCTCAAAATGCCATCACATGCACCAGGTGGAACCTGCAGACATTCAGTGCACAGAAGGGACCGTGTGGCCATAAACCCACTTGTCTTGCGGTTCTTTTGCACAAGGTACCAGTGAACGTCCTCTGAGATGCAAAATTACAGAATAGTTAGGATAATAAGGCCTCTGTTTAGGAAGAATATAAAATTTATTGCATGCTGTGTATATGCTAAATAGTATATGTTTATTAGTAATCATGATTAAGAGGAAAATTCATTTTTAATTTTCTGCTATGTATTATGCATTAAAAGATGGAATGAAATACTGTTCAGGAACTTGAGCATAAAGTGAAACTAGATACCCGGGGAAGATGCTACTTTATTACTCATAAATTACAAATGAGTCCTTTTTGCATGTGTTTAGTTATTATTTTCTAAGGAAGAATTGCTAATTGTTAATAATTAAATAAAAAAATACCAAATACTGGTATTGCAAAACATTTACTGGATAAAAGCAGGGAGCAGAATTGAGGACTCGCCTCCTTCTGTGCCTAAAGTGGTCACTAAATTGCAGAGTCACAGTCACATTAATTCTTTATCTGTTCCTTCCAAAATCTGGACTTCATATCAATGCACTGAACTGGCTTCAAAAGGATGGATGGAGAATGCTAAAAGTCCTAGAATAACCTCAGGCTTGCTAGACTAATCTCATTCTTGGGAACTGTGGCTTGAAGTCTACTTTTAAAGAGGAGAATATTGAACCCACGTTTTTTTACTCTAGATGACATCCCTAATCTCTAAATTACTCAGGAGTGAAGATACGATTGCTTCTATATTGTATTGGATGTAGAAGCAGCCTGAGCATAAGCAAGCGAGCAGAGTCCTTCCCTAGACCTCTGGGTATGACTTGCACTCATGTGGAACAGGATTTAAAACATGCCACTGTGCACCGTGATCTTGGTTTGGTCACCAGCTCCAGCACAGATTTTATGCATGGTCTGTCTGCTTATGCCTCAGTTTCCCCTCTGTTCAGTCAGGGTGTTAGTGATTTTGCCACAAACAGAGCTAGCTGCACATACACGTTCATTAACAGTCTGTGAGTTTCTCAAATACAACAGTAATAAACATAGAAAGGAAAAAACACCTTCAAAATTAAAAACAGCATACACGTATGTCTCAAAAGGTGCTTGCAAAGTGAATATTCTCACACTAACAGCAAGGAAAATCTGTACTCCACAACCTTTGTGGAGAAAAGATTGATTGAATTGCCTAGCTTTCTGTGTTCTCATTGTTTCAGCGTACGGTAGGTTTATATGTCTTGGTTGAGTTCAATAGCAAGAAGCTTGATCCAAGAAGAATGTGGTAGGTGTTTTCTAGCTCCGTATTATCTGAAATCAGATAATTCTTAGTCTTAGCTAAAAGCACAGGATGCTTTTCACTGGAGATTTTCAGAAATTAGTTCAGTGTGTTTAGACTTGAGCAACATCACACAAAGTTTGCCTTAAAATCAGAGTTTTGGGAAACTCATTTTTTTAATGCTAGCTCCTATAGGTGATCCAAAGCATAAACATTTTACATGCAGGATATCCCCCCAGAGCTGTAATACTTAAAATGAAAATCACAATTCCCACTGCAGGTAATGTATAGACCCAGTTACTGCACATAGTATGAGTCTTTCTTTTCAGCACAGAGCAGTACAGGCTTGTTGGTATTTTATCATGAGTAACTCTTTAAGTAGGATGGATCTGGCTTTACCTTACAAAGATGGAGCATTTGTTACAAGCTCATCTATTGCAAAAAAAACAAGTATTACTATAACCATAAAAAAAATCTGACATGATGAGATATGTCTCCTGTAGAAACAGATCTACATTTCCTTCCATGACAATTTAAAGAAAGTGTTTTAGTGAAACTACTGGTAAAACTGTAAATCAGTCTACAAATATATTTATTTTTTTTGAGTGAAAGGCTTAATTTGCAGGAGAGGTGCTGCGTGCAGATGTTGTAGGTAAGGCAAAGCAGGGGCTTTAGAGGCTGCCATCTGCTTTTAACAAATTCTCTTGTCTGTTCTGCCAGTCAAAATTTAAAATTCATGATTAATGCATGGTGCTCAGTTTGAAGCCACTGGAGTGACAGACTGAATTCTGCTACAGCTAACCAGGCAGGTCTGGGAGGTCAAAGCTTACTTCTTGCAGTCCTACACAGGCAAGAGAATTCTTCTCTTCCTCTTCAGTATCTCGATTTCAGAAAGCTTGCATCATCTCCAATATGTTTTCTTGAAAAAGAGAAGGCTGTAAGAAAGAGATGATTGGTGAGACCCCATCCATGTTATTACATGTCTTTCAGTGATTTTCAGAGGCTGGTGGTTAACACTCCAGACGATTGTCCTAAACCAGAGAAGCTCTGTAAGGAGTAGTGATTATAAATTGTAATTCATTCATTAAGGTATTAAATATAAAGGTAATAGGGCCAACTTTTACAGTCCTCTATACCTTTTTCTTTTTTAATTAGGGAAATCCTCTGAGTTGTTTTTCTTGTCGAACATTTTGTATATTTTATAGAAAACTAAATATATTTGTTAGACTGAAATTCACTTTATCTTAGTTTTCAAACCTCTCTACACATTATCATTTCTTATTAGTTTCCTTTTTGCTGTTATGTAATTTAGTAGAATTAAGCGTACCTGTGTTTATTTCAGGGTTGGTTTTTAGTCATTATGTTGTGTTTTTCATTCTGTGATTCTTCAAAACTTCAAGCAATTTGGGTAAGTTAAAAGGAAAAAATAACAAAAAGATACAAAGCACAAAGAGAAAAATAGGAAAACTGGAAAGGAAACCAAAGTAAATCACAAGGCTGGAAATCATTTCTTCTATTCCAGTTGATGGCAAAAAACTTGGATTGGGGATGAGGAATCAGAGGGGGGAAAAAGATGTATCATAGTCTTTGTTTTCCAAAACTAAATCAATGTAGGAATTCCAACTGGAATTTGCCAAATTTTTTTTCCTTATAAATTTCGTATTAAAAGCATTGAAATATTGCTTTCTTTAGTAAAAAAATAAGACCAAGTTACTTTTTAATGGGAAAAAAAGTCAAAGAAAATATGTCATACAGCTCTTCTTGGGCTGACAGCTTTTTGCTCTTGTGGATGACAGTCATGATTTGGAAAAGCTGAGGAGCTGTTCTGTTTGCAATGATCTGAGAAACATCCCCCAAGCTGCCAGGTACCAAGCTGCTGTTCTGAGAGGTTACAAACACCAACAGCGCAGTCTGCTGTTCAGCAGCTCCATCAGCTAAATCAGATGGGCACGGGGTATTTCTAGGTTTCATTTGTGCTGTTGCACTGTCTTGTATTTGACCTGATGATACTGGTGGTGATGCAGTTAAGGAAGAAAAATAAAATCTCCATTAGGAAGAAAATATGGCCATCTATATTAAACTTTCAAATTTTAGAATCATAGACTCGTAGACTTTTAGAATTGAAGACTCATTGAATGGTTTGGGTTGGAAGGGACCTCTAAGACCATCCAGTTCCACCCCCCTGCCATGAGCAGGGACACCTCCCACCAGACCAGGTTGCCCAAAGCCCCACCCAGCCTGGCCTTGAGCACCTCCAGGGATGGGGCACCCACAGCTTCTCTGGGCAGCCTGTGCCAGTGCTTCAGGTACTAGGCCTCGTATACTTTTCTCAATAAAAGTAAGATAGAAAGCAACAAGAAAAAGTACATTAAATTATGGCTCATCTCGCAGAGTGTGTGATGGATAAGCCATTAAAGTTCTAGGTTCCCCAACTTTTCTCGGAGTATCCACCTTTCCCAAGAACTGCCAGCTTTATCTGCTGTGTTGTCAGCTCTACCTCCTTGCAGTCGCAATACCTGGGCAAAGGAGGTCGGTGTAAGCATGAGGTTTTGCACATGGCTGGGCATTGTTCTGCAGTTGTAATCAAAGACTGGTGTGTGGCCTCTAAGGAATGTGCTCCGGCAGATCGTGCACCTGGGGAATCGCTCCGCAGAGGAGATGCACATGAATGATTCAGGTCAATATCACCTGAGTAAAAAGTTTGCAGTGGAAAGACATTTGTGATTTAACAAATAACAATAATAAAAAAGCTCAGTATTATTTTTTAACTATTTTTTTGTTAATGGCATTGTGATCCTGTTTCAAATTTTCAAACAGCACAGAAGAACTTAAATGAATTTGATTAGAAAAAAAATGTATCTTCCACAGAAAAGAATTCCCTTAGAAGAAGTCATGTTATCATGTTTTTAACTCCTGGACTTATCTTGGAAACTGGATATAAAGAATTTGAATCACAGCTAGTCTTCACACTGCATTACCTTCTGTAGGGTTTCTCTAGCTTATAAATTATGCAAAGTGTTTTTAAGGCTTTCAAAGCATACAGTTTCTTTCTAATTCCAACTGTACATATGTGTGAGTATCAGATGTAAGGTATAGTCACTTTATGATGTAATTGAGTAGTTAGAAAAGGTTGGTAGGTATGAAAAACAGGTATCTACCTGCATGCTGGAAGTACAAAAGTACAATTTCCAGCATTCTAAGGAAAAGAGGTGAATATACAAAGCAATATATTTAATATTGAATGTGTTCTGTCTTTTGTACACATGCAGATTTGTGTGTGTGTGTGTGTATGGCATCATTCAGTGGCAGCATTCACTTTAAAAATGTTCTACAAAGCAGACCACGTCTCTGATTTCCCAGCACATTTTCCTCAAAGGACTCCTTGCACAGAGCAGTGCTTTATTGCTCTGTCCTACATAACTCCCCATATCTACGTATGATTTTTTGTATGTATAGCCATATATATATGTAAGTATATATTTTTGCACATTTGATATGCCTCCTTCCCTTCTACTCTGTTCTGGTCAGGCCTCACCTGGAGTACTGTGTCCAGTTCTGGGCTCCCTGCTACAAAAAAGACAGGGATCTCCTGGAAAGAGTCCAGTGGAGGGCCACAAAGATGATATGGGGCCTGCAGCATCTTCCCTATGAGGAAAGGCTGAGAGACCTGGGTCTGTTCAGCCTGGAAAAAAGAAGACAGAGGGGATCTCATCAATGTGTATAAATACCTAAGGTGTGGTAGACAGAGGGATTTGGCCAACCTCTTTTCAGTGGTTTGTGGGGACAGGACAAGGGGCAATGGCCACAAGATGGAGCACAGGAAGTTCCGCACCAACATGTGAAAGAACTTCTTCACGGTGAGGGTGACGGAGCACTGGAACAGGCTGCCCAGGGAGGTTGTGGGGTCTCCTTCTCTGGAGATATTCAAGGCCTGTCTGGACGCCTACCTGGGCAGCCTGCTCTAAGGAACCTGCTTTGGCAGGGGGGTTGGACCTGATGATCTTTCGAGGTCCCTTCCAACCCCTTCAATTTTGTGATTCTGTGATATATATTAAGTATGGTTGATATGGTACATCTGTAATATGCTTCATAAACCTAATTTTCACAAAACAAGTCTGTCACAAATCAGACATTAAACAGCCCAGTTAGGAGAGTCTTGCAGCCACAATGCTCAGTGAATTGTCTTGTGTTGTGTTTTTTTTTTTTTATTCTGTTTCTGTTTCCGTGCTTCAAAGGTAAACTGCAGACTTGTGCTGAGGTAAAAACCTAAGTTGTTTCTAGGCTGCTCTTTGTTTATCATATTAAAAATCATGGTGCGTTCTTCCCTGGGTGCACACGTACAACTCCCATTAGCATTACAGTAAGTATCACACAAGCACTGAGGAGATGGAATAGTCCCCCGAGGCCTTTATGTTATCCCCTGTGCATTAAATCATGTGGAGCGGAACAAAATAATCTGAAAATATGAAGGCTTTTGAACTAGGGCTATTGAACTGTATTATCCTCGCTGCACTGATTCCACAGAATTGGCAGCAGCAGAGCTGATACAGACAGAGTCCCCCAAAAAGTGTGTACAGCTCTTTTTCTAGCCTTCTACAAGGCAGTGAGGAACAAAAGGCTGCTCTGCTCCTGTAGATACAACTGGTAAGTTATATTTGTGCATTATACTAGGCAGAAAAAATTCAAATGATCGGTTATAAGGGAGAAATTTTGTAGAACTTTTTTTTTTTAAAAAAGTGTTTTTTCATTTATCTGTATGTACTCCGTATATGTGTATTGATGACTAGGGTCTCTCAACGGGTCATTAGAGATAAATTTATAGCGTGGCTCAGCCTTAAAGCTGTCAGAAACATGAAACATTCATTGTGAATGAAGCATTCCATCTTTATAGTATTGAAGAGTTTAGATAATTTGGGGGGGGGAAAAAAATGCTAAGGTGATTTGTTTTACTGAAACAGCCTTTTATAATAATAACTTACTCTGTCAGAGAGCTTTGACTGAGTTTTTAGTTTGCTTTTTGAGCAAAACTAGAAAAAATATGTAGCCAAAGCTTTAGGCCAGTAGCTTTTTGCTACCTTTGTGCAGTTTCCATCCTCCATGATGTGTCAAACATCTTTTAAATGTGACTTTACTCAAGACCAACCACTGTTCTTTGTGGAAAGTTTAGAGAAAACTAAAAATTCTAATGAAAATATTTTCTGTAACGCAATGTCTGTTTTTTAAAACATACTTGGTGTGTAAATTTTGTGTCTATCCTTATGGAAGATATGCTTAGAGTATTCCTAGCACATTCTGAATGAATGTAACAATCAGGTCAGTAATTTAGTTCTATTAATATATAATCTCCATTACCATGCCTTTATCTGTTTAAAGTTCATTTGTCTTCCTGGCTGTGATCATGAGCTCCTATTCGGTAACCATGGCTTGTAAATATTTGTTCACTTATGGCTGATTGTTGTCCTTCTTACCTGTAATAAAGCGAAATAAACAGCTACAGGCAACCTATGATTGTTTCATTGGAAGGCTGCAAAATGGTGAATCAGAGTGAATCATTATTTGGGAAATAGACTGTTTTAGAGCAAAGAAAGCCACTCACCTTGTCTTGTCTTAAAAAAAAAAAAAATATATATATATATAAGGATACTACTGGCTAGGAAGGCCAGGCTGCTCCAAATTAGTAGGATGTAACATTTATTTGTAATGTAAAGAGACAGAGTAAAAGGTTACAGAAAAAAAAATCCTTACTGTAAATCTGCCAAAGATGTAGCTTTCCCCTGATAAGGAACAAACTGTTCTTTAAGAGAAGCGTGTTCACAAATCTCACTCTTATAGGACTTGTTTCATTACCCACTGAATTCAGTGGTGAATACCTTGATGGTCCTGGCATACAGCTACTTCCCTGTGAGGTGCACTCATCTCTTCCACCAACAGGCTTTTATTCAGAGGTAATCCCACTGCTGATGGTGGAGGAGGCTGGATGAGGTTGTTTCAGTCCCGGGACGCGAGGCTGGCGTGAGAGGTACAGTATGAGGCCAGAGCAGGTGTTGGGGCTACTGCAGGCAGGAGAGAAGCTGTGTGGCAGTGTTGGATGGGAAGCAACAGAAGGGGGAAAAAAAAAAAGTAGATATAGATATCAATGCAGGAACGTGACTTTTCTCATTTGGTTTCTTTATTAACGATCAGGTGGTACGAGTTTAGTTGTTTTTAGATTATGCATTAGTGACTAAAGATCACTTCTTTTTATACCTTTTCAGTCATTTCCTTACCATGCTACATGTCATCTTATGTTTTTTATGTTGCCTCATTTCCTATCTCTTGTACTCATTTCATTCCCTAGAATGGGAATGGGGCAGCGGTAAGGGGAATAGTGGCTATCTCTAGTAGTATTTCTTCTGACCGTTAAGTTTATTCACATAGCTCAACTGTACTGCTTCCCTAATGATTAATACTAAATTTCTCCTTCCACCTCGCCAGGCAGAAATGAAGTATTGCTTTCACTGTGTAGAGTCCACAAGGCTGATTGATTGACAGCTGGCAGAGACCAGTAGATAAATGAAGATTCCCACTCCATCCACATCCTCCTTTTCCAAAGGTCATTAATGGTGTCCCTCCTACCTTCTTTCCAGAGGACCTTTTGTGGCGAAACTCACTGCTTTTCTTTTCTGACACCACAGGAAGCCTTGTTAGAGAAATCCAGTCTTTACAGTCTTCCCCATCTACCCCTGTGAAAAAGCTGCTTAACTATAAGGATTCCAATCTATATTTATACTCAAATTCTTCATTTTGGATCTTTTTCAGGCCTTCCTCTGCCATGTTATACCAACAAGCACTCCCTTTCTATTTTTGCCAAATATTTCGTAGAAAATCTTCCACTAGAAAATCTTTCAGTATTCTTCCAAATCATGTCATGAGTGGACTGCCTGTCCATTCCATCATATCTTTTGGTAGCAATTTGGTAAGCATCTGTCAGATGAATTGTTTTAGTGCTCCCATATAACTATGTGTCTATCCTAAAACTATGTGAAAGCAGGCAATGAAGGAGGTCCTCATAAAGAATCATCCTGAAACAATTTCTGTGTTTTTTGATCACTCCCTCTCTTCTTCCTCCCACACAATTCTCTAGTGAGTAGGGGAAAATGTTTCTGCAAAATGGTTTAATTTTTTATGAAGCTATTGAAAAGTGCAAGAATTATATCACCTGCTGAGAAAAAGAAAGCCCAAGTGGCCACGTAACATTATTATTTGATCCTGTCTGCTTTAGCAAGAAAACATGCATTGCATACATTTAAAAATTTGTCTTGGCCTCCCAGGGTGAACTGAGCTGTTCTCAACTTGTTACTAAATTTAGCATGACTGTATCGAAACAGAAAGGAGGAAAAAAAAAAAGCAAATAAACCTTGAATCCTCACTTCCATTAATAGTTAAATGTTAATTGCATAATGTCTTATGAGATTATATGGAACATTCTTCTTCGTTACAAGTGCTGTGATATTATTAGAGACAGGAAAAAAAAGATGGAAAAAATCTGCAAATAAATGTGGTCCTCAGAGAAATAAAACCTTCTGAGATTTTTCTTCCTCTAATAAAACACTTAAGCTGGCCATCAGACTCTAACAAGGAGTACATCTGGGAAAGTAAATCAATGGTAATGTTTCATAATAAAAAAAAAAAAGGAGCTCAGATGCTCTTTAAAGGTTTTGTGGTTCTGTATTGGTTGTGTTAATGAAGTTCATTCTCAGTAGATGATATAACTGCACATGCTAATGCTTCCTGCATTAGTGAATGAATTCCCTTTTCTCTTATGGCAAAACAAATCTCTGGTGAGAAACTGAATTCATGACAAGATATAGGTCAATATCTCCCATCTGACTAGGCAGATCCTCCCACCAGCCTGGAGATAACGTGGGTAGTAATGAGAAGGGTGCAGGTATTAGTGGAGATTAAAATAAATGAAATGAGCTCTGCTTGTTAGAGAAAGTATCAGTTATTCTAGTCTTGCAGATGTGATGTTTAAATAGGGATGTCTATGATTAGACAGGGTAGAATGGAAAGTGGAGAAGCAAAAAAGTCATCGTCCTTTCTGCTTTGGCACATAGCTCACGCTATGCCTGAGAATGTTAGAAAGAAAGAAACCTTCCTTTCAGTGAGGATAATCATTTCGTGACTTGTGTGTGGCCTTCTGGCTCTCCCAGAACTGACAGCTTCAAAAAAACAGAAGAGAATACAAACGAACCAGTGTCCATAAGATGCTGGTTAGGCTGCTGTAATGGGAAAGGTGATCCATGCAGAAGGAAATATCAGGCACTCAACTGTAATTATATCATGCCTGAGATGATGGCAAGCAAAAAAAGATGTCAATGAAAACCAGAGGTTGTGATTACCCTTCACAACATCTTCCAGCTCTCAGAGTGGGTTTAAACTGCCTCTCCTTCAACAAGTGATTTGATTTTTATTATAACTGTAGTTTCTAAACCTGATTCATACAGAAAATGTGAAGGAAGGCTTTAAGCCTTTCCAAGAACTCTCTAAAATTATTGCATGAGTCAAGAGTTATGAGAAAACATTTTTAAGGCAAGAAACTTTAACGGCTACCCATTCCTAGCAGTGGTAGGACTATTCATACATGAACAGTTTAACTTATTTCCTAGCGATCTTATGTATGTAAAGTAAATAGCATGGTGCACTGATCATCAGACAGACTATGAGTAGAATTGCGTTTCCATTGCTTTAGAAGATCTTGCAATGTAATGGATCAGAAACTGCTCTGTATTGTTAAGTGTTTTTCATTAGCCATACAGAAATACAGCTGACCCTGCTAAATTTAAAGCTGCTGCTACCTTATTAATAATCTTTTCATTTTGAAGACGAAACTAGATTTTTCTGTATGGATAAACGCTCTAGAACACCCTTCCAATTGCCAGCAGAGAACAGTCACATCACCAAGCCCTGAAGAGCTACAATGAGATGCTCACAGAGATAGGAGTGCCTCTTTGCATGTTCAATAACAGGTAATGCCCCCTGGATAGTCACCTCACATCCTCTGTAGTGCTGACGAGACTTGCAACCAAACCTTCACCGTGTTTCCGCTCGGCTTGATTCCCTTACCTGGAAAGGTCTGAAAAGCTAATTGGCACAGAGGTAATTTTGGCTCCCAGTTGCAGGGAAAGATACAATTATGCTGCAGACTGGGGAGGAGGAATCCACACAGCAATGATGTTTCCCACTGTCATTAAAATATTTGGTAAATCTAGAAGAGTAGGGATCATCGTAGCTCAGGATGAGGAGAGGGAGTAGTTAAATTTCTCCCTGACAGGGACAGGGATTTATATTTCATAAGATGATCTCAAAAATAAAAGTTACTGTGAGTTAGGCAAAAGAACAGTACTATGATACATCCAGGTATTTTGGAAACTGCTAATGCCAGTGAGCAACATATGTTTGTTTAAAGGTCACATTTAGGAAAAAATCATAAATTATCATTCTTAAATATGAACTTTGTAAAACATTTAAGTAGGATTCACAGAAAGCTTTCATTTCTGATGCTTGTAAATAATTAATTAATAGGGGTAATTGCCTGATTTATGTTTTAAAGGGTTTAAAAAAATCCACCTTTCTACTTTTTGCCAGTGAAAAGTGAATGCTAGCTAAGTGTCTATGCTCATTTTCCAGTCTTATATCTTGCTGTTTAGGACTGTAGAGAGAATTACCTTTTCATGCACTGCCACTACCATCTAGTGTTATGAAAAATGCTGAACAGAATTTTTATCACGTGAGTTGAATTAATATCCCAGGGTACTTCAGCACAGTTGTTAAAACAGAGGACATAACCATTCAGTTACAGTATTTGTTGTTACAGATTTCTAGTTTTGTGACAGGAAAGAGGGAAATAACCAAAAATAGTTTCAGGGTAGATCTGGTTTGCAGCTATACCATATGCCCACCACGCACAATATGTCTGATTATTCCAAAAATTGAAGTGTAGATGGTAAAACATGATGAATGAAATATATGGCTGGTATGGCAATGCTACTTCAGAGAAATTACACTAGCAACAAATCTACCCCCGTGACCTAACAGATACATCTATTTTTGGGCAGCTACTTGTAGCTTTTTGTCATTACAGTATGGTTCAGTGTCATATCAGTGTAACAGAGAGGTTCTGTTCCACTCCCAGAGAGCTTCCAAACTGGTTTTGAAACTAAATGAAAAATCATTCCTCTTTTTGTTTCCTCTCAGTTTATTAGGAAATTCATCCTGTCTGGTGTATGTCCCTTTAGTAAGAGCATCCTCAGTGGGATGCTAATCAAATCTGCATCCTAGCAAGATGTTCTGAGGTTCTGCTTACTCTCTTAGAAGTAAAAGAGTGCTTTTGTTCTCAGAGACACTTTTTACTAGATGACTGTTAAGGGTATTAAAGAAAAGACTCTGTAAATAGTCCCATAACATTCCCCTAAAAATCTACCCATGCACTTTATATACTATACATCAAACCACTGCATGCATTTCACCCCGTTAGGCTACGTGAGGACATGTAGCATAAAATCCCCCACCAGAGGACATAGCTTACTCCATGGTTCATAAACCGAGAGACTTTAGCAGGCTTATGCAACCCTGATCCAAATTGCAACATTACAGCTGTCAATAAACCAATATCTCCCCCGAGAAGCAGCCACAGAAGTGGCAGCTTGCCGCAGCGGCGTGCATCTGACAAAGGGCATGATGTCTAGAGTTACTAGGAACAGACCAGGGAGGAGACGTGCTGTGAAGAGCTTTGACAGAAGTAAATGACACCCTGTGAATAGATTTTAGCTTTTTCTCTGACGGAGAAATATCAGTTTTCCTACTGTCACGTTTGCTTACTTAGTACAAGCCTGCCCCAAATCCATCAGTGTAAGAGCAAAGATTCTGACTGAATTTGGGCAGCTTTTGTTCCGGATTTTTAACTGGCCTGTGCTGGTTGGTTTGGCTAATTCTCTTTTCTTTAGCCCTGCTGGAGGAGCATCACAGCTCCTTTGTCTTCCTTTCATGAGCTGAATACTTGACCTTAGCAGAGTTTAGTTAGAAAAAAAGAAATCTAGTTGTCAGAAAGATTAGCATGACAACCAATTATCCAAGGATACATACTTGAATTTAGCATACTTGCCAATTCTTTCATCTATTCTGTTAGAGCTCTGCCTGATCTCTTACATATGCCTTTTCTGAAATCAAAATAGGGAATCAGGATCACTAATAGATTTGATTATGAATATGTCCAGAACAAAGAAAAACAAGTGCATTCACTCATGGTCCTAATGCTGGTTACTGGAATCTGGATGAAGCAGAGATATAAGGTGGAATGCTGAGCTGGTCTGTGCTTTAAAAACAACCCAAGAACGATAAATATCCAGGAAGTTTAAATCAAGAAACCCTAACCAATGGATCCATGCCCCATGGCATGGTGAACCACGCCCCCCCCCCCCCCCCCCCCCCCCCCGGAGTACTGTGTCCAGGTTTGGGGCCTCCAGCACAAGAAAGATGTGGACCTGTTAGAGCAAGTCCAGAGGAGGGCCATGAAGCTGATCAGAGGGCTGGAGCACCTCTCCTGTGGAGACAGGCTGAGAGAGCTGGAGGTGTTCAGCCTGGAGAAGAGAAGGCTCCGGGAAGACCTCATTGCGGCCTTTCAGTGCTTAAAGGGGTTTTATAAAAAGGATGGAGAAGGATTCTTTACTCAGGTAGGTAATGATAGGACAAGGGGGAATGGTCTTAAACTAGAAGAGGATAGATTTAGACTAGACATTAGGAGGAAATTCTTCACTGTGAGGGTGGTGAGGCACTGGCATAGGCTGCCTAGAGAAGCTGTGGATGCCCCATCCCTGGAGATGTTCAAGGCCAGGCTAGATGGGGCCTTGGTCAGCCTGATCTAGTGGGTGGCATCCCTGCCTGTGGCAGGGAGGTTGGACTTAGATGATCTTTAAGGTCCCTTACAACCCAAGCCATTCTATGATTCAAGCCTACTTTCTCCCTGACCAAAAAATCTGACCAAATAGTAGCAGGCTAAAGAAATCTTGGAGGAATGCATCTGTCCTCTCTTCTCTCTCTTTCTTCTCTCTCTTTCTTCTCTCGGATCTTTCAAACTCAGTCTAGCCAACATTGCAGACACAGTGTGGCAGGTCAGCGTCAAACCTAGGTCCCACATCCCTGCGCAACAGCAGCAAGCAGAGAACTCTGTAGCTCTTCCCTCAGATTTTGTAAGTTTCTTTTTTCTTGAATGAAGATGAAGTGATCATCACAGTACCACCTCTATTGTTTCGATCTGACATTTCATTAGATAAGTCATTCCCATTTTTATACTGAGAAATTCAAGATGTAGAATTTTCTGGGACGCTGCGGGTCACCTGGGGAGCAGAAAGGGTTTGGACATCTAAAAAACATGGTGGAATATGGACTTGTTGGCTTCAGTAGACTGGCAAGAAAAAATCTTTAGCAGTATTTAATGCTATCAGCAATGACATATTCGGCCCGTTTCCTAGAGAGATGCTTGTGGTTGTTCTTGCTTCCCAGTGAGTACAGCCTGTTTGCAAAGCTTAGGAAGACAGCTCTGCATGATACGAGGTTTATTCGTGTTGGAGGAGTGTTGTTCTTGACCTTGTAAGCCCAGAAGACATATTTTTAATAACGAAGTCATAAGTGATGGAATAATTGCATGAAGTGTTTTTTAATGCACAAACAGCTAAGGAAATCTTGTTTTCTAGCAGAGTTATTGTTTTAAGAGACTCTTCCTTGACATCCCCAGAATTTCCCAGGCTAATAATAAAAGTAAGCCAGGCAATTAAAGATAAAAGATAAGAGTATCGTGCAAATATAAAGGAACATCTCGTGCTGGGATAATAGCTGGAATAATTAACTGTGAAAGCCAAATAACAGTGCAGAATTCAAAATATTCCAGCTTCAGGTTTTATTCAGAGACTTTGATCCTCTGGTTTCACCTGCTGTGTATATAAGTTAGCAGCACTGTCTTGCACTGAAGTGGAAAGTTCATCAGAAAAGTCAGTTTTAAAATGCATATCTTTCCCTTCTTGTGTGTGTGAAAGTTCAATCCTATTAATGTAAAATCAATTTGTGTGATAGAGCATTTAAGTAAGTGCCTGGTATTCTTGTTTATTTAAGGAAGCGCGTTCTTCTACCAGCAGGTTTCAGATAGGCTGCTCTGGCTGAGGAGGTGAGCAGCGGAGAAACAAAATTCTGTGACTTCCCAGTTTCTTCTGAACAATTCACCCCTCATAGGAAAAAATGGTAATGAGAGGACAAATTCTTATCTATATCAGAGTTGCTAATGATAATATAGATGTCTGGGAATTCATTTTCTTTTGGATAGATTTGGTTTTAACCCACTTGAAAATGAGCCAGAAACAGTAAAGCTGACAGAAATATTTTTGGTAAGCAATCAATTTGTCACAAAAAAAAAAAAGTCATCCCAGAGAGAGTTCACATTCAGGTCTAATTCAGTAAGTAGCTTTGAATGAAAAAATGGACTGGTGAGAAGGGTGAAGAAGACACCAAAAAACCCTCTCATACGGCAGCTGTCTCTAGACACTTCCCAGGGTATGGAGACCCCTCCTCATCTTCAAGGGATTTTAAACTTAGTTACTGGGCTGTCTGCTTTTCTGCATTAGATGCTTTCATTTTCTTCTGTGGACATTTTTTTCCCGGTGTGAGCTGCTCAGAGATGTATGAGAACAGCAGCCGTAGCGTGCACGTACTGCCCTACCCGCCAGGCTCGACTGTCTTTCTCTACCTTTTACTGACTGAACGTGCTTTATATAAAATGGAGCAGTACCTGAAAGCGAAGTCAGGATTTCCTTCACCTCGGAATAAGGCTTGGCACCAAGGGTGCTAGCTGACACTGTGGGAGTCCTTTTGTCCTGGGGGCTGGGAGATGACAGTCAGGCTCCCCCTGCCACACTCGTGGCAGAGCGCTGGACCTCCTGTCTTGCGTTTCCCCAGGGACACTGCTGACTGTTTTGCGCTTTCAGAGTAGGTGGAAACACTGAGCCAAATCTAACATTTCATTTTCTTTATTTTTTTTTTCTAGAAGCGCCCCAAAGTGAAATGCCAAATGGAAAATGTCAGTTAGGAGGAAACGGTTTTTTTCAGTTCTCATTTCAGCAAAGTTTTGCTGTATTTATGCAGTTGGTCAGGCAGGTGAAAGCGTTGAGGATTTCTGCACCCGGACAGTCCGCAAAGACTGGGACAGAAACACCAAGCTCCAAAATGCATGCCTGTTCCACCTGAGCAGAAAGGAAAACTGCTCTCGTGGTATCAATAACAGCAGGCATTCTTTATTCTAAGGCAGACAAGCAAGGGGGGGGACGTGGCAAGCGTTTTGCCATTTATTACACTTAACATTTCAGAGAAGAGGGCAGCTCTGCAGCCTGCTGAGCTACATCTTGCAGAACTTCAATTGCCTGTCTTTATTGCAGGTCATTATTCACCATGACAGCTGGAAAAAGAGGAAGATTCACTGAAAAACATACAGCATGGGCCTGTGGGGAGAGGGTTGTTACAGCATATACTCTGCATTTCCTGCCTTCATTATTCGTTTCGCTTCTCCCAGCGATAGCTGAATTTCTGTGCTAAATAGCAGGATTTTGTATAATTAATACCATATATATTTTGTGAATCAGTTGGTAATGTACGTAGACATCCTTTTAAGTGAAAAGTACTCACCATTATCTCTGTGAATCACAGTCTTCTGTCTTGTCAGGAGGCACAGTAAGGCATAAACTTTTTGCCACAAATTGCTTTCATCCCACGCCTTACAGTTTTACAAAAACAAGGCATCGCAGGAGTTCCATGTTTCATTTTTATACCATTAAACGAAACTTCTACCTCTCTTTCAATAATTTCCCTTCTACTTCTCTTCCTCAGCCTGCATCAGTCATTTTAATTTAATAGTAGACGATCTGTCCAACTGCTAAAAAAAGAACATGTGAACTCCTCTCTCTGTCCAATCCATATTTTATGATTCAGTCAACAGCTCAAGGTATTAACTGTTAAAATAAAATAATGGTACCTATCAACATAATATCCGCATCTTTAAAAATTCACTAGTAATTCAGATGTTCATTACATATAGTCAACTACTCAAAAAATTGGTCACACATCAGTAAATAACATGAGTCTTCTAAAGCCTGCTTTGGGTGGAAGAAGTATTGTAACACATTAATTCCATATGGATTCATATGTTTAATCACTCCGTGTGATTTGCAGTTTTTCTCCAGATAGCAGATTTGCACTGTATTTGCATGTCAGTCGCAGGACTGGTCAAGAAGCATAGCATGTTTCTAGATCTGCCCGTTGCTTCCTTATTGTATAGGTTCTTTGCCACAAGCTGCACACCCTGCTGCGTGGTCATCCAAATCCATCAGGCATGTTCAGGTCTTGAATATGCTCTCCAGATGTGCAATTTGGTCATATGTCTATGGTTTATTCACTAGGAATAAAGGTTCTTGAGTGGTGAAATTTGTCCCGGAGCACACTGTTCAGCTGGTGCTGGTACAGGTTAGGAGAGTGGTTACATTTTTAGAACTTACATTGCTGTTTAGTTTTATTGCCTGGATGAAGGCTTTCGAATATTGAATATTGCTCAAGTATTGCCCCAGATTGGGCAATTTATTGATTAAATGCTCTCAACACCAGTTTCTGAAGCTTGTCTCTCTGTAACCTTAATTTACTCCCACCAGGATACTGGCAGATGGAAAAAAAACAAACAAAAAACACATTTGTTATGAAGATTAATTTGTTAGTGTATGTAATGTGTACCTTATATACAGGGACAGCTGAGCAGTAGGAGTTAAGCGATGAGTCCATGACAAAGATACCTACTAACAGTGGAGAGCTGTTATTGTACACAAACAAAACAGATTTTTATAATTTCTTTTATTTATGTGGGTATAGAAAAAGTGTGTTTTAGCCAGCTCTTTTTACGCTATGTTTGCAGAGATGTTGGTATAGTTATGAATAATTTTCTTTGAGCTTAAAGCACAAAAGAGATTTCCCACAGTAATCAAAGCAACATTGCACTGATAAATTCCTGTTGCCAAGTCTCCATATCTGTCCCCATGTAGGTGAGGTACTCCACAGTACTCTTCAAAATATTCTAAATATACAGAAGTGTACTTTTGAAAGCTGTCTTTTTGTTATGCCATTAAAAACACCAGGGCTGTCACATGTGCTCTTCCTTGATTTAGCTGGAGTACCTGAGATTTGTCACGGGGCTTGTTTTCAGTGCCTGAGGAGAGGCATCTGAATTTTACTCAAAAGTTTCCTTTGTCTCAAATGTTAGTCACTGAAGACAAGTAAGTGTGGGAACAAAAAACCACATGTGGCTAAAATAGTTCTCTTTTTCCAGGAGCCCCAGCTTTAAACATCCTGTTATATGGCTGTATTTTAGGTTACCCAGTTATCATGGAGGCAGACAAAATCAGAATTTCCATCATAAAGATCAGGCAGACTACCCCTCTAATTTTTAAGATACAAGCCAACTAAATAGCCAACAGCAACACCAGGTTTTCTTGATGCTAATCTCTGCTATTTGTTGTATGCTTTATATACTTTCTTTTTCTTTTTTGGGTGTCTGAATTCTTTTAGGAAGACAAATATTTAAATAAATAAGAAAAAAGAACATTGAGATGTCCTTTGTGATCACAAATCCTAATAGTCTTTTTTTTAACAGGAGATTTCTTATAGGAGTTAACTTCTGTAGAAAAGGTGGATGGATGTCTAGCATTTGTTCAAATTGCCAAAACCATATGTAGGTGTCAAAGTTTTGCTGTTCTTGACGTGCTTATCTTGCCTTACATTTCTTCGTTTGATTCCTAAAAGACCACAGAGTGGTGCTTAGTACAAGTTCATTGCAGTTATTCCCGTGGTCAGGGTTGGGTTTTCTCAAATGCTGAGGCTAATAGAGAGTGCAAGTGTTTCTGTTGCAAAAAGTTACTTTGGTTTGTCTGTCCTCCTTGCTTGTCCATTGCTGGTTGACTAGAGGCATCTCTCTGATTTATCTCACACTCTGCTCTAAACTATATACATTTTGCAGAGGATGTTGAGCAAAAAAGTTGGGCTACAAATAAGGTGAGAGCTTTGCCATGCAGAGAAGACCTCCTCGTTGTAGCTATGTAGGAAAATTACCTGCTTCTCCATTTCCCATCTCATTACTTATGGTAATCAATATGTTTAAAAGGGATCATGAAAGTCTAGGCAATCATTTGCTGAAATATACGGGGAGGAGGGGATACGTGTAGACTTTATTCCCCCAGAACCAAAAGAAGAGTAAGGTGGGGGGGGGAGACAAGTACACCTTGGCTGCCCGGCTGCTGCAAAGCCAAAAGCAGCAGCAGCTCTTCAGTGGCCACAGAAGGCTGTGGCGGACACGGCAGGGAAAGGCAGGCACCAACACATGCTGCAGCTCTGTCATCCTCTCCTAGATGAGGTTTTCACTCCACTGTGCCATTTCTTGATTTCTACAATGGCTGCAAATAAAACTCTGGCAATGTGGTGTTTGACTTGATCTGCTGAATGACTAAAGTGAGTGTTTTTCTGGATATCAGGTTGTCATATGTTTGAATTGCTCTATTCTTGACTCGGTTTGGGTTTCTTTTTGCATATGTGAAATGATCTGAATGCATTGCATGTACAGCAGAATAACAGCTGGTGAGGGGGTGAGGAAGAGTAAGCTGTAGCTACCAAAAAAAGGGATAGCTTTTATCGTATGCCATCGCGTAGAGAGTTCTTGTCTTTAAAACACATCCTATGTTACTCTTCATCCTTTGTCTAAAAGAGCTGTGTGCCTAAATGTATCCTTTCCACAAGGAGAAAAAAAATCTGTCCTCCCTTGCAATGATAGTAATTATTCTGAAACGAATTAATGTTAGCCCTGGTGTAAGGACTGGGTTAGAACAAGCACCAACTTAATTGCCCTTGCCAGCCTGGGTCTAGGTTCAGTCTCATGTTCCACAAACTGTAGAGGATTAGGGCTGAGGTCTAAAATGAACAAAAAACCTCTCTGAAACCATGTACTACCATGTCCCCTCCCAGCTCCTAGTGCACCCCCAGCACCCTCACTGGCAGGGCAGCGCGAGAAGCTGAAACGTCCTTGGCTCTGTGTGAGCTCTGCTCTGAAACAACTACAACATCGGTGTGTTATCAGCACTACTCTCATCCTAAATCCAAAACACAGCACCATGCCAGCTACTATGAAGAAGATTAACTCCATCACAGAAAACAGGACACTTGTCAAACTTCAAATTATGTTTAGGCTCAGAAGCTTATCCCAATCTCTTTGATCTCTAGCAAGCTCTAAGGGAAAAAAAAAAAAAGCATGTTTTTTTAATGTCAGTATCTAAGGAGGTGGCCTTCCTGCAGCTCCCATATGCTCTCCTGCTCTGCTCCTAATAAATGAAGCGATATTTAGGTCCAAAAGCTGTATTACTGAAGCTACTGGGGGCACTGCTGTTGAGTTCAGTAATTGCAGACTCACGCTTACATAATTGATTTAACTGTCGCCACTTGCTGAAGAGAAAGAGAGAGTTTTAAGTGGTTTTCTTCAAGCTATTTAAAACCTCTCACACATTGTAAAATTTCTCTTCTGAGATAAATGCCAGAATTTTGCAACTGTTTATGCCAGTAATTAATTGACAAAATGATTTTATTGTTGAGAAATAATCCTAGAAGTGAACACATAAAAAAAGAAAATATGAAATATTGTGATACCCGTTAATTGTAACAGTGTTTTCTTGAAACCAGATGAAGAAAACTGACTTGAAGCACAACTGAGCATGCGAAACATATAAAGTCAGAGCATCTTCTGAGGTTTTTGAGGGGAGATCGGAGTTTTGTAGTGCTGTCACAGCACAGAGCAGCTCCGTAGCCTAAGCAGTGTGCTCTGTGCCCCCCCACAGGATTAGTAGCAGGGGAGAGATTTTGTACGTGTGCCCTGTTCTTGTGCTTCTTTTCACATCTTCTTCCAGCTGTGCATGAGCCACGGGGCTGGGAGAGGTGGACATGTGGGCAGAGGCAGGAGGGCTGTGCGCTCCTGTTGTGAAATGTAAGCACTGGCACAGCATAAGTAACGCTTTAATGTTATTTCATGAGAGCTATTTTAAGATTTTATGCCAATTTATGCACAAATAAGCGTGAAATAGAACACACATTTTAGATAATTTCATGCTGTGAAGTGATATTAAGGAGGAGCCTTCCTCCTCAAAGTGTTACGTGAATTGTGAGCAGCAATGGGGGCTGTCACTGGATACCAAGCATTGTCCATGATCCTACTATAAGTGCTCTATAAAATGTGAGGGCTAATAAGCAGCACGGCAGCAAAATGCAGAAGCATAGTGCTGAATACATGAATAATTTTGTGGAAGTTAATAGGACCGCAAATATTCCTTGAATGATCATAACAGCTGCTCTGGAAAATGATTGCAAAATGCCACCCTTGTTCTTGGCAGTGCTGTGCCCTGTGTTTATTCATAAACACAGCTGTTTAATATTAGATACAAAAGTAAGTTTCTCATTGTTTTATTGTTGTCAACCCTGTAGCTTTGGAAAAATGATCTGGATCAAGCACTTAAACAGTGAGCCAGAGAGTTTCTTACTGACAGAAATACACATTTTTTAAACTTTTTTACTTTCTTTACTAATTTTACTTTTTACTTTTGGGAAAAAAAAAAAAGTCAGTGTTATGTCTCCATATAGAATTACTTCCCAATTTTTCTTCTAGGAGAGAGGTTGCTGTAAGTGTGCAATACAGGTACAGTGCACACAAAAAAAACACTGATTCTGGCTGATGACTAATGTCTATGTATGTGTTTGATTTCTTATCACAGAGTGGTTGAGGCTGGAGGGGCCTCTGGTGATGGTTGTGTCCAGCCTCCTGCCCAAAGCAGTGGTCTCTAAAGCAGGTTTCTCAGGATCTTTTCCACTTGGGTTTGGGGTATCTCCTAGGATGGAGACACCACAGCCTCTCTGGGCAACCTGTGCCAGCAGGCACAACTCTGGGCAACCTCTGCCCAAGGCATCAACACTTCTTCCCCATCTCCATCGTACTTCAGGCTCAACAGAAATTTAGTGCGCTTGCTCATTTGCAGCCTCTGTAAGGTGTAAGACCAGCAGCTAACCTCAGGAGCTCAGTTTTCCTCATTTTGATGACATGGAAGGCAGTGTAAGTCTGTAGCTCTAGACCTGGCTTCTAGGCTTTCTATGTTACGTGACCATAGGACTGAAAGGAGAGCCTTTTCTGGCATAGATAGTCACTTCAGTATTCAGGGTTATGCATTTATGGACTGCACCCAGAAACTCTGGACCAAGGACTGTGAAGCACCTTTTAGTCACAGCCAGGTGAAACAGGATCCAAAGTAAAACAGAGGCATTAAAGCACTGAGTAGCCAGTGAACACCTTACCCTCTTCAACGTACCTCTGAGTAGCAAAACCTGTAGATGGTGCTCCCAAGACTTCTCTGTGCAAACTCTGCATCTTTGGGTTGTTCTGTTGGAAAACACGTACTGAGATTTACACAGAGAAGAGTTTTTATGAGATTGTGATTTGTTTACCCTGAGCCTAGACAGAACTATAGGAATTATCATTAAATGTGAGGAACTGTTAAGCTTATTCAGCAGAGGCACAGCATAAAAATGTTACACCTACATTTATTTTTTTTACTTGAAAATCATTTATCCTTGGCATGTAATTTAGAAAATAGGGTTTGATGACTGTTTGTAATTGCCTGTATTTTCTGTGATCAGTATGTGCAGCGTTCAAAATTGATGTTGCTAATTAAATAACAGAAACAGGAACCAAGAGTTAATTGCAGTCTGTGCAGGTTGCCCCTCAGGTGTTTTGTGTCACCTGGTAAGCCTCAGCTCATTAGCAGAAACCAAGTCAATAAGTGTTTACAGAACTGGAAGCAGCTGGAGAGTTACAAAATCCCCACCTCCCAAAGAAGCTGCGTGCGTGTGAATGTGTGTGGTCATGGTTGTGGTCGTGGCCATAGTCATGCTCCTGACCATGAGCATCAGCAACACTTCAATGAACTGAAAGGGGCAGAAAGTGGCCGGCTGCGTGCAGTTCTCTCTGTTGATTACCAGGATGCAATAACCAAATGCCACCACCTCTGTGACGTGGTTATACCGTTTCCAGTCGGTTCAGAGGTTGAGCAGGGATTGTTTGTATTCACTCACCCTTAGCCCGCATGTGCCCAGGGAATATATGTTTGTTTGGTGAGCAAATATGAACCTTGACTCACTTTCTGAGTCCCTTCTTCTAGTAATGAATTTCTTTGCAGGTGAACTGCATACTCTCTTCCAAGATTTGTATTGTCTCGAGTTTGGCAATACTAAGTAAATGATGGTCAGGTGAGGTTAGCCGATCGAGGCACCAGAATCACCCAGGGCATCTGACCTACTTTATTGTTTAGCACATGTTCTCTGCTTCAGAGTTATCCTCAAGCTTCTGCATGACTTTGTGTGTCTCAACAGACCTCTAATAAGGATGTTGACTGGCACAAAGCTAGGAGCGGTTTCCTGAAAGGGGTAATCAGTTCCAGCGTATGTACAGGCTTACCTTTTTACTTTTCCCTTTCACATCCAATGTGATTACTTTTGGAATGTAATATAGCCAGTATGCATCATATTAGTATCATCTCTTGAGTTCTCATCCTCAAAAAATCTCTAGAAGTGAATTCTTCTTTCTTTTGTCTGTCATTATAACAATTTTACCATTTCAGTGTGGTATCCCTGTGGACATTTAAACCAAAAAGCAAAATATCATGATTAAATTTACTTGTCCTAGATATCCTTGAATAGTTTTTCTTCGTTTAGCCATTGCCAGCAGCTCATACAAAGTCGTTTTTGTTGTTGTTTTTTTCATTGCCGTATTTACATGGTTATCTGAAGGGGTAAAAATTAGCTGCCTTCACAGAAACATAATGAAACAAAGGACTTGTCTTTTCACAAGCTTTGCAGTTTTCTTCATGAGGAAGCACTTTGGATTTTCATAAACTGGGAATGTCGAGCTGTCAGCACTCTCTGGATTTGAAAGCAGTGCAGCAGGCGTTCCTGAAGGGCCAGAGTATGTTTGTACCTCGCAAAGTATTTCTCTCTCACTCCTAAAGGGGCTGTTTAATTGTGGCCTCATTCAGTAGGAACATTTACAGGTTGGAGCTGTCATGGACAGACTATCTTTTCCAGATCTGTAGGGTATGAGATAAGTGCCTTAGGCTGGGGTAGCACTGCCACTGTCATGGTCACTGCTTGCAGAACTTAGAGCAAACAGCACCCAGTTTTGCACTGCAGATGGACAGGCAGTCCCAGCCTGAGCTTGTATGCATTATCGGGCTCTTTAGGAAACACCGATTTACAACCTTTTGTAGAGAGAGGATTCTTATCCAAAAAGACAAAATTAGTGTCACTACAGAAGTGCAGATATCACTAACGGTGTGAAATTATCCCCTTCATCAAGTTTATGTAATGAAATTTGCATGGTGGAAGATCAGAGGAGAGTAGGATTCCCACGGGGGAGGCAAACTGGATTGATAACATGAAATCTGATCTCTTGGTTCTCTTTCTACTTTTCCAAGTTTCTGAACCAGTTTTCTTCCTGCTTCTTAGCACCATCTCTCGTCATCTACCTTCCCACTGTTTCAGCTCTGAAATAAGAACAGCACTCCTGCTTCTCTCTAAATCCAGGTGTAATATTTCTTCTGTCTAAAGCAAACAGCCGTGTGTTCTGCTACTAGCTAAAGCTTTCCATGTGTTTCATTGTACATGAATTTTGAATACACAGAAATGCTTAAATACCTTAAGGATATGGCCTTAAAAAGTCTCATCTATCCGAAGAGTAATCTTCCATAAGTACATAGCAACTTCACAACAGTTTAGTGAAAAACATCTTTTAATGAAAAACGTATCACCTTTCTTATCTGGATTTATGTTCTTCTTTCTTTTATTAAGTCATCTCAAAATTATTAAAATTAAAAATGTTTGGGTCACCAAATGAAGACTGATTTTTGGTGAACATAAATTGCACAATGGTCATTTAAATAGAAGTTTGAGCTTATTTGGACTCCTACAGACTGGAAAGAAATTACTATTTATTTATTCATTGCATTTCGCAAAACATTTTTGCGACTGTATTTTTCTCATTGATGAGCCGTCCTATGATGTGTCTAATCTTTATATGAATTTTTAGTGGAAAAGACAACTAAAGGAAAAGAAGCAGAATACAGAATTACAATGAAATTCAAGAACTTCACAGTTGCAAGATTCCAGCTTAGAATCTCTAAGTGGTTTAACTGTTAAATTGATGAGTCATAAATATGTTTTCAAATTATATTAGGTTAAAAAAAAAACAGCATTCAAGCTGACATGACAAAGTTTCCATCGTTTACATTATGCAAATAATTTAAATGCTTGTCTTGTGTTTTGATATTAGTTACGTAACATATTGTGATGATGTCAATTAACTGCAAAAATTATTCTTAATGAAACAGAAGAGTCTTTAATCGTATATAGTACAGGCTTCAAACAGAAAACAGCACACATGATGAAGTACATTAAAAAAAACCTCAGATTCAGTCATCTTCATAAATGATATATAAGAAGTCCTCTGTTTCTGTGTTTCGAAATCTGTGCTAATAATAGAAATGCTGACCTCTGTTAGAGTTAGAGCATTAATGTTTTTCAGTATAAATTACAACGGATGACCCCAAAACCTGAAAAATAAGATAACAAGGTATGTGGACCAGAATTCTGGGTTGGTCTTCAAATCTTCACTTTCTGACATGTGCTCTTCTTTATGTTTGGAAGGCAACAACTTTGCCTTGATGCAGTTCTGTTTCTTCAGACCCCACTGTTAAATCCCTTGTTGTGCCCACATGGTAAGACCTACAAATGTAAGCTGAGAATTATTTATTACTGAGGTGTCCTTACTCCTTACATGTTTTCTCTCCCTGCCACCCAGCATGACACAAACCCTCATTGCATGTCTGAAATTGTTTAAGAAGAGTACAAGCAGTTCTGTATTTACCAGATGAGGCAGCATTCGGGACCATGGTATACCTGCCTGACCCAGGTAACACGATGTGTGTAACAGTAAGGGAAGAACTAAAATTACCGTAAGCATGACAGAAAGATGTTAATACAAGTAACAATAATGTGGTTAATGCTGTTGGTTATTTGAGATCTGTGTTGCAGCTGCCTAAAATACCTCTCTGGAAGTGCCTATTAAATAATTCGGCAGGAGCTGCTTTAATCTTCCAGAAGGCTCGTGAGATCCTGTCGAACCAGGCCCTGCTCTTTGCCACACTTGCATAATACAACTTAATGTTGCAATGATGAGGAAAAGCATCCCTTTGGTGCACCCCTGTTACAGCAGGATGCAGAGGACCCACAGCCCACCTGCAGCGTTCCCCAGGGGAGCACACCTCAGGAGGGCTGGGGCTGGCTGTGCACTTGCAGAAGTAACTGGCACCATGTGAACGGGATTTGCCTTCCTTTCAGCTGGCTTATAAGCATGCCTGATTAAGGCTGATCACTGGCAGGTGAAAATAAGATGCCTGAAGTCGTGCACATGGATGCAAACTTAGCAGCAGTGGCTGATCAGCTCCCAGAAAAGCAGGAGATACCAGGAGTTGACTGAGAGACAGACATGGGTCTGTTTAATGTGGTGGGCTGTGCTGATGAGAGGAAAACATGGCTCGTGTGTAGAAGATGGATTTTACTGAGTAGGTTTTGTCTAATATGGCAAATATATAGCATGCATTTATGGAGCTGAACTAAGAACTCTCCCTTGTATATTCTTGTATCCTACGACAAGAGGTAGATAAAGAATTGAGGGCAAAAGGGTCTCAAGGTATGACATTCAGCCTCACTGAGATTATTTCTTTCATTTGTTGCAGTACCAGTTTGTGGAAAAATCACAACTGGAAAAAAAATCACATTTTGAAAATGTTTTTGCTACAATGACAGAGATTAGTCAAGAATTTTTAGCTTCCTCTTGCTGCTTGCTTTGCTTAAAACATTCAGATTTCTTTAGAAAATGGTCATCTTGATAATTTTTTCCTCCTTCCCCTCCAGTCATTTAATTTTTGAGAGGTTTTCTGGCAGTGTTATGTTTAATGGGAAAAAGATCACAGAAATGAGAAGCTGTAACAGCCATTTAGTTAATCTTATGTTTCTTTGTTCATGCCAGCATGGGGTTGTTCCATTTTATCATCTATTATTTTTGCTCAGCTTAGTCTCAGCTAGTCCCATGAGCTCCACTGCCACAGACAAAATCTAATGATGAGGCTGGCACGGCAAGCTTGTTGTCTTTAGTTCTAACTCAGAGAAAAGGCAGAGGAGCTGTTAGTCTACAGACTGTGGAAGAGCCCTGCCAGCCCTCATGACCTTGGCGATCATCTACCATGTTGACAGTCATCTACTACACTTTTCTTTGAGGTAACACATTGCCCTGATGCTTTGGTCAAGCTCTAGAGATGGATTCTGGGTGTCCAGAAGTGCTGTGAGCTGACTTCTGCACGTCTGTGGAGCGCTCATGTTGCACTTGCACGATAGATTCACCTTGGTCTGGAGAAGCTGAGGTTGCTGCTGTATGCAAAGCCACAACAGCCCTGTTTTATCTGTAGAAATGGGGCCAAGCTCTTTGCTGTGCACCTTTGGTGCTCTGTCGTGCCATCCTTTTGGGTCTTGTAGTGGGACTGCACCCTCACGTTGAGTTGTATGGTATGGGCTCTGCTGTGTAAGGCTGCCAAGAGAGTGGGTAATGGATATACTGTATATAATCAGACTGCTGCACAGCCTGTGGCTTCTGTCTTTAGAGGAGTCCAAATGCATGATTTGCCAGCACTGCAGAAAGAGAAGGGAAGATAAAGCAGGAGAATGGGAATTGAGGTCAGCGTGAAGAATGAATCTCTTGCAACCTGCAATCTCAGAGAGTATAGTGCGTGTTTAGTCCAACACTAATGGGATCTATTGAATTTTGCTGCTGTGTCGTGGCCAGCAGTTTGGCAGGCGTGGCATGTCCGTGTGTAGCTGCAGTGCTGGGGCAGAGGTGCCCCGGGGCATCCTGCGTCTCCCACGCTATCACACAGATTTCGGTGCGATGATGTCAGTGCATTTTCTTTCCAGAAGCATTTGCAGGCTAGGACCCTCTTTGTAAAATGGATTTCTGTCTTCTCACAGCTAAATGGGACAACACCTTGTAAATGATAGATCACTGAGATATTTTCTCAAAATAATTAAAACAAGCAAAAAACCACAGTTGCTGTCATTAGCTCTTTTGTATAAAAAAGGACAGCAATAGCCATTTTCCAGTGAAATTCTTGTCTTTCTCTGCATATTGCTGTCAAAAAAAAAAGTATGACATATAAACTTACAAATTTAAATCATTCCTCCACTTTTCTTGAGCCTTTGCAGCTTTTTGCTTTGTTTTACCTGTATGAAGCTTCTAAACTTAAGTAGACACACTTCCACTGATAAATCAATGTCCTACATTTTAGCTGTATACCAGCTGAGGAGAAGGCATACATCCTTTTATTAAGTTTTATCACCATGTCTCTCAACTGATTGCTGGCTTTCCCAGAAATAAGATAGATGCCTTGGGTTTTTTGGGAGTCTACAAGCCCTTTTGCCATCATTTTTAAGACTTGGCCTGTTGCTCTGTGACACATATAACACAGGGGTGCTCTGAATCCGAGCCCTGTATCCAGTTTCTGAGGAGCTGAGTATTTCTTCCCAGGCTGCTCTTCCTTCTCACACAGAACAGCAGCTGCAGAACCACCAAGGCTTTCACGGGCCTCCAGAGTGCAGGAAGGAGGCAGGAAACGTGGAAAAAGGTGCACTCACTGCCTCCTTACAGCAGGACCTCACAAACACAGATTGCACTGGTGGTGGTCACTTGGGGAAACCTTGAAGATTGCTTTTTGCATGCTTAAAGAATACTGTTAAAAAGGAAGAAGCAACAAAAAAAAGGACCAAAAAACCTCACCCACCAAATTTACAATTGCTACTTCTTTCTGAAAGGATTATGAATTATTTTGCTGCTCAGCTACTTTCCTGAATGAAGGTAGAGTGGTCAGGGGACAATGTTTGGACTTGAGAAAGGGCACTGAAGCACTCACAGTGACTAAAATCAGAAAACTACAAAGAAAGAAAGAACAAAAAAGAAAAAAAATAGACTCTAAATGCTGTAACATTGCTTTCTGATTGTAAAAGGGTGTAAAAGGTTAGGAAATCAAGCCAGAAGAATAAGTAGGATCACTTAAGTGTCTTGAGGGAGTTTCCATTCATTTTTATGTGACGGAACTCTTGGAATAACACAGGGCAAGCAAGAGATTAAAGGGCAATGTGAGCAAAGTACAAAACAAGCAATTAATTAGTTTGCAAAATGACTTCAAGATTTCAGCTGTATTCATTCATTTGGACTCTATATTTAAAAAAAATCTTGCCACTTTTTAAACAAATAAATCACGGAAGAGCTGTCTAGCATCCATGAAATGACTGTAGCTAACTAATCCTACACTCTTCAAAATGATAGATTCCTAATTCTTCTTGGATGGTAAAGATGGTGTTGTAACGTAAGAGTGACTTACAGATACTATTTATCCTAAAAATCAGCTGATAGTGGGGATGCAAAGGAATGTTTTTCAATTTCACTCATTTGCTTTTGTTTTGTATATGTGTGAAAATGAGAGAAATGCATGTAAACAGCTTTTACTATTTTCTTTTAAGGCTCATCAGTTATGAATATAAAAGGAATAAAACTGCATTTTTCCCATTCTAAACATCTTCTGATGTTGGCTCTTACAGTTGTGTTGCCTATTTAAAATAAAAATAAAAAAATGAACACAGGCTACTCTTCTGATGCTAAACCTAATAGAAAGAAGCCGAAGATCCATGAATTGGTCTCTGCCTCCCAGTAATTTTAGAGCAGTAATATTTGATAATAGAAGGCATCACAACTTCTTCATCATTAACCTCACAGGTGAAGTCATCTCTAAAGAAAAGTTCCTCAAATCAGACTGAACACCATTTTCTAAATCTTCTTCCCTAGTGCTTCAGTCAGAAAACTTGTTTTATGTTAGTTAGGGCTTTTGGGACACAGTATAGCTTTCAGGTTTCTAAATCTATGAACCCAAATCTGGAACTGCTCATCAAAAAATTATATTGATATTAGCATTAGCAAGAATCATTCAGGTAAATCTCTCCTTAAACCTTTGAAGATTTGGAGTTAGTGTTTTCCCTTAATCCATACCTTCCCTTTTCAATAAGAGACGTAAGAGAAAAATGCTTTGTCTGTCTGGCTGCTCAGGAGAAAGGAAATTTATACATCATAGCTTCTGGATACATTTGGTATTAGCAGCTTCAAGAATTCAAAGATCCTGAGAGAGCTGCCAAGGTCACAAGATTGTCTTTTCATCTGCTCTCCAGCTTCTGAGTTTATAGGATTCACACACAATCATTAATGGTTTTGTCAAAACTAAGACAAAGACGTAGCCAGGCATATGAACCCATGGCAGGGTAAAACCCAAAGTGATGCAAGTTTTGTCCAAGAAAAAACACCCCCCCCCCCCCAAAAGGCTCTGCTTGATTTTGCCTCAAGTTCATAATTAAAGGAATGTAAGACAGAAGTCGCCTGGGTGCCTTGTACTGTCTGCACTCAGATCGTACTGTAGTAGGTAGAGAGTCATGTATATTTTAATTCAGTTGTGTGTGATTATGGTCATGATAATAGCTATAAACAAAATTCAGTGAGCTAAAAGGTTGAAAGCAGATAAACATACTGGCGAATTGTCACAGTAAGGAGGCCTTTCTGCTGGACATTTGTTTCCAGAGAACAGGATCCTGATTTCCCAAGAGCTGAGGCAAAAGAATTGCTTCATACTTGGAAAATCTTGGCTGTGGTAGACAAATAGTCCAGCTTGTCTTGGGACACAGGCAATCACACAGTCCAGAATCCTACAAGAACAGTCTTTCATGTAAATATCTCAATTTCTGCTGAGCCAAATGAATCCTAAGAATATATATATTTTTTTTCTGATGTATTTCAAATTTTCATCTTCATATGCTCAGGAAGAGCAGAGAACTATGATTATGTATAAAAAAAAAAAGGGAATGTGCTTGCCTCTTTCTGCAACATTCCCATTGTGCGTGTTCAGGCAGATATTGCTCATCTGAAACTATCAGTAAAGAATGCGTCTGAAATTAAAAGCCTGAGAAAGCTAAGATCTGAGCAATACTGAAGTCTGTCTTTGATTTTCATAGCAAAGAGAAAGGTTACTAAGGGGAGTAAGTCAGTGGGAGTCTTCTGGCCACATTGGCTCTTGAAAAAATTGGAAGTGGCTGTATTGTCTTAGGTTTCCAGTTTTGTTCTCCATTATTATGTAAGGTCAAATAATCAGCCTGCTGCAAACTAAATTTAAAATTCTGAAGATAAAAAGAAGGATGATTTTGTCTAAGTTTTGTTTTGCCTGATATTTTTCTGGAAGGGATTTCGATCTATTGAGGACCATTTTACAAAGTTGTAGCAGGAATTTAAACTTCAGTAACTAAGAATTGTTTGAAACATAAAACTAGCTGAAATTAGGGTTTTACAAAAGGAGTAAGGAGAGTCATTTTTGATTCTTGGGAATTTCAAGCTTTAGGCAGGCTCTATTTAGAGATTTAATAATTGAACGGAAAAAAAAATGTATTAAAAAGCACTGTGCTCAAAGGATCTGTTTGTTCTGAAGATTACAGCTGGCTTTGGGATGATGAAATAGGATGTGACTGGTACAATCATGCTGTGCATAAAACTTGTACCGGACATAATAGCACTATGCATTTCTTTTGTAATGGAAGGATTTATTATTTTTTTTTGGTAATATTGAATAAGGACAGATATGACAATTTTATGGAGCTCATTATATATGCCTCGCAAAGAACAAAGAGGTTGAAATGGTGTTCAACTGAGCTCTTCCTGCTCTCCTCGTGGTTCCACCTCCTTGTGTATTGTCTTGTGCTCTTCCATCATCTTGGCCTTTTCAGCTGTCTAATGTAATCTCAGGGTAAGTGAATGGAAGGGAGCGGGGAAGGGAGAAGTGGATGGAGGAAGGAAAAAGCCAATAAAGTCATCAGAGCTTTGAAATGTACTTCAACTGGTACTTTAGGAACGCTGAAATAGTTTGTGATGAAATAAATCCCAGTCCTTGAAGAAATGCAGCACACAAACAGAGGCAGGAGTTAACTTTTGTGTGCAACATTAAAGGTGTCTGTGAAAGAAGTTGAGAAGTTCCATCTTACGTATCTGTCTCACATCTTCTTCAGTATATAAAATGCTTAGTTTCACAGGGCTCCTGTGAGACAGTCAAACGCTATCATCCCCATTTTATAGACACAGAACTGAAGCAGATTAACTGAGGTAGCCTTGCTAAGGCTAGAGGCACAGCTAAATTTCAGCCTCTCATTCCTCCTAGTAATCAATTTGCGGTAATTGCAAATGCTCCAGATTCGGACTCTCCGAAGTAGATGTAGTATGTGACCAGTTTTTTAACAAAGGAATGATACGTGGGAGAACACTGGCTCCTTTCATCACTAGGCACCCTGTGGTACTATGTACTGGGCTCCAGCATGTGGCAAAGCAGAAAGTTCCCTCTTGCAAGGAAGCTCTAGAAAATCATCTGTGGGGTACAACAGCATTACTGCAGCCTTCTGCCCGTCTCCTTCCCCCTTCTGAAGGGTTCCCACAGGCAGAGAGCTTCTGGGACTGGTACTGTGTAATGACACAGCTGCTTCAAACTTGGGTCCCACGGACCATAGCCTTTCCTTCCCTCCTCTTAAACCCCTTCAGCAATGACAAGTGTGTATCCCACTGAACATTTAGGATACGGGACTCTGCAACCCCCTGACTCAGAAAAAGTCCCATTAACTTTACTGGGCTGTGGATAAGGTTATGCTGGGCTGTGGATAAGATTATCATTCCACAGCCCCATCTCAATGAGGGCTCTGAGATGGTAATCTGATACAACCAATAAGTACACTGGCTGCTCGTGAGATTCCGTACGTAATCTGGCCTCCAAATATATAACGAATAATTAATGCATTAAAGATGCCACTGGAAAGAGGTAAAAGAAAAGAAGAAATGAGTCCAGTGAGCATTGAGAGGACAGCCTAACGCACTCTCTCAGTTTGTCACCCCCACTGACTATGTCAGGTCTGGTACAGGAACGATCCACATGACTCAGAAACTGGAATGAAATAACCTGAGATTTCTGTCAGAAGAAAGATAGAAGACTGTGCTGTGTATTCACATTAGACCTGATCGGTAAATCCACATTACCTTGTGACACTGGAATAGCTGACCCTTTTTACTGGCTAGGAGACGGCAAACTCAGAGATTAATGCAGAACATAGGACTGAGAGAAATCAAAGTGTGCCTCTTGAAGAGAGGCATTAACAAACCTTATCCGTAATAGGCTGAAGGATTCTCATTCACTTCAATCATCCATGAAGGTCACAGGCTCTTTCTGCAGCTGACTGACTCACTGCCCAAGTGCATGTAAAATCTCACCGAGAGAATCTTGGACAGAAGCCGGACATCACAGATGGAGGGCTCCTCGCTCTTGTTTTGGTGCTTCCTACAGAAGCGATCAAATCAGCTGATCTCATCTGAGACACTGGTTCGTCTCCCTGAGAGAAGTGTAAATCTGTCACCTAGCTGGGACAAACCGCTTCAGTGGTATCACCTACCCACCTCGAGTAGCTCTGCCAGTCCGAGCTGTGGATGCCGGCAGAGTGCCCTGGCCTCGCTTCAATGCCTGGTGCAGCACCTCTGTTAAGGCACTGGCCTCCAGGAGCATCCCTAACTGAGATCTACGTGTGGATCAAAACAGGACTCGGGTGAAACCTGGTGTCTAGTCGTCAGTATGATGGCCAGCACTCAGAGCTTTGAGAGCAGGCTGAGAAGTTTGTCTCTTCATTCAGTTAGGATCCGCCTTGGTTTCTGGTAGTTAAAGGTGTGACTTCAACTGTATAATAAGGTTTGTAGTATCTCTGTTTTCAGTCCTGTCAGTGACTTTCAACAGCCACCTAAACATACCGCTCTTTTTCTGCATCTTGTTCAGCTATTGGCCTCAGCAAATTCCTGTGGTAAAAAGGTCTATGGATTAATTGCAGTGCACGAAACAAATAGATTTGGATTTGCTCATATTTTACTGCACATGCACTTGAAAATCAGTATGGGGGGAGACAATATATTTGTGTTAACTGGTGAGATTACCCCTACGTTTCCAATGCGTATTACTTCTGTCTGTGATTTCTTTCAGGGAGCTCATACTATTTACGTTTATTTGCTTTCAGGAAAAATTAATCATGAGCCAAAAATGTTCTTTAAGGCTACATAAGAAATGCATAAATACAGGAAAATATGCTTACTTTAAATAAAGATTTCCCATAAAAGACATGGTTTTCTTTCTGTAGAAAAAAAAAAAAGTGAGTGAAGCTGTACAATGTTACATCTTGAAAGGCAGCGTCCAACTCTACAGAACTTCCTGGAGTAATCAGGACTGAAGCAATCAAAGTATCCCATTCCTACCACTTTTTCTTGCATTTATATGGAACCAATTTAGAGTTCTTTTTCTCATCACCCAAATGCTCTCTGGACAAGGCCACATAAATTTCTGCAGGCTACATGTGAAATCTGGGACTTTTTGGCATATCAGCGTGCTCTGCAGCCTCGCTGTCTCCTCATTAGAAAATGCGTGACTTACACAGCAGCGTGTTCCAGGTCAGGGCAGTTACGCTGGCAGAGCAAGAGAAAGAGATTTGTAGAGCATTTATCAATGCTTTTCACTGGTTCCTGTAAACTCAAACATATGCCTGTAATTTTTCTACTCTTTCAGGTGATTTTCACTGTGCTTTTGTAGAATAGCCAAGACTCCCCCTCACAATTTTTCGGTAATTGATCCCTGACCTTGGAAATATTTTCAAGATTTTCAAACTTTCTCTAGATTTCTGTTTGCTGTGGTGGTGGGGTCAGGAGGAGTTTAGAGGGGAGTAACCAATGCATGGAAGGGAGAGGTGTTTTTCTGAGGCTCATTGCAGAAAGGACATCACCGGTGAGAAGGAAAAGATAAGAAAGGGAAGCATCTCTGATTTTTTCTTGAGGAGCAGAACTTGACTTGGCTAATTGTAATAGTAGACAAAAATATTGTTTCAGAATCTGAGATAATGTTGGTCTGTTTCATGACTTTTTTTTTTTTCTTTAAAATGCAAATCTTTCTCAAAAAGCCCCTGTAGGATCTGAGGTGTCAGTTGGCTTTGGTGTTTTTCTGTGCTGAGTTTTCTTTTCTGGAACTCTCTTTCCAAGACAGAGTTATCTTTTCCACTACACGCAGAAATCTCCTTCCCTTGAAACTACCTGTTTTGCTTAGATCAGATAAACCTAGAAACTGTCGCTACAGTAGCAATATCCAGATCAGTAATTGCTCGGGGAAATGAGTCCTCCAGTGTGCCCGCCTCTGGGCTCAGCAAGTCCCTGTTGCCACCAGAGGCAGCAAATTCAAAAGTGTGAACTCCCTGGGGAGCGGGCTGCAATAGATGGTAAACACTGCGATGAGCATGGGGTAAATGATTAGTGCTGCCTGACTGGGATGCTTCAGCGCCTTCTTTTCCGAAGCAAAAGGAGCAACTAGAGTACCACAGTAAGGCATACCTTGTGTATCGGTGCTAATGCTTTATTTTATTTAACTCTGTGGGTTGACTTTACGGAGGTTAATTTCATGTGTTATTGCAGGTGGTGCTGGAATATATATTGGTTCTGTTTGTGCAGTTATGGTCTGTACCTGGCCAGACAGGTTTCCATTCTAGGACTGTTTCTCTAAATGGAGGTTTGTATTGTTTGTTGTACAGGCATTGTTGCATCTGCAGTTCATCCAGCATCAATTTTCTATCCTAAACCCATCTTTATGGACTTTAGTCTACACACTACCTAGGCATGCCATCAGAATGGCACCATAATGTTAAAATATTAACATTTTAATAATGTTTTAGAAACTTTTCAGTGATGGGAATAGTTAGGACTTTTTCCTATTAGGACAAAAGAGAACTTTTCTTTCATTTTTTTTTCTCTTATTTTTCTTTTTCCTCTTCTTTCTCTAACTTTTTCAACAAAATCAATGTGTAAGAATTTGCAGAAAGACAATTCTGTACCAGACCCTCAGGTGAGACTTAAACTCCACTGCAGTTCAGCACATGCCAGCATTGCGAATATAATGCCTCCAAGCTTTGCTTTCATCCCAGATCTCCATAGTGCCAGCCTGGGTTACTGTGTAATAATATCCATGTAATTGAGGAGACCTGTTGCCTTTCTGGGCTGAGTAGGTGTAAACTAGCCTGGATCTTGTCAGAAAGAACTTGGAAAAAATAGAGTATGTTCTTGTCCTGTTCATGTTGCTTTCCATAAGCATCCAGAGGTGTCCACAGGATGTGGATCTTGATGCATCTCCAGGCTGGTCCACTCCCACTCGATGTTTTTAAGACTCCAGTACAAACAAGGGGGTAATGATAGCACAAAGCACGTTCGTGATGTGCTGCTTGCTCTAAAGTAGGTGCTCATGGGGTCCCATCTGGCTTTTCTAGAAGCTATCTTTCACTGATCCAGTTAGAAATCCTGTTCCTAAAGTGCCAGATTTTGGATTGCTAAATTTTCTCTTGATAGGAAGAGACAAATGCACTCTCTTGTGCTGCTTGATGTGGAAAAGGGCAGTCTTTGTTACTTTTACCTAATTTGCATTGTAATCGGCAAGAAACAAAGCTTCACACTAACATCAGCACTTAAGAAGCAAATTCCTTCAGTGGATAGGAGGACAAAGTTCTTATAAAGAAACATGAGCTTTTTCTTCCCCAGATACTTCTTGGGTGGGTTGGTTGGTTGGTTGGTGGATGAATGATCACAATCCATTTTGCTACATAGGAAGCACCCTGAGATGAGGCTTAAAGACAAATTCCTTCCCACCCTTTGCAAGTAGCCCTGGAGCTGGTGCCCGGCTGGCAGCCTGCCTGGGCAGTACCCAGGTATGTGCTGGGCTTCAGAGCACATCCTGAGGGCTCGTACCTGGAGTGTGGGCAACCATCAGCTCTCTGTGCAACCTGCAGAGATCCCACCAGCGCGAAGTCATGGCGTGGCTGATCTCAGGAAATAAGATGTGCTGGGATGCATCCTGAGAGGGTCCTGAAATCTCCAGCTGTAAGGCCAGGTGAGCTTTCCAAGCAGGCTGAGTCCAGAGTGACAGGGTGAGCACTGTGCTCGTCAGGCTTCCCTCTGAAGCACTGAGAACAGGAGCTGTTACGGAGACACAAAGACTGTGCAGCCTTTTATGACTACTTATTGTAGGGCGCGGTGGTCCAAATTCAGGTCTGGTGGAAGGAACTGTGACTGTCCGGAAGATGATGGAGTTTCACCTCATTTTATTCTCCCTGAATATGATGAACCACAGTGCTAGGCCTAGCCACCTAGTCCTACTAAATCTATAAGAATTTATTAGGTAGACATTACCTCCTTATAGCCTCTTTAAGCCTCTTCTGTTTCATCCAAAGCTGGATATTTTTCTGGATGTTTCATTTATGTGTCTTTATCAGTGAGCTCTTAACATGCTGTTTAACAACATCGGTGTTAATGTGATCTGATGCCTGGTTCAAGTATACTTAAGTGAGTGCATTTTGATTTTACGCCCGTTAGCTTTGTTCAGTAACAACAGCTAGCATAATCCCCATAACTCGGGGTCATTGACTGAGACAAGCAGTTTCTCGCTCTTTATTCCATCCTGATGGATCTCAGGGGACCCTCATGACAGCCTTCCTATTTCAGCAACAACTCCTCTTCTCACTTACCCGGGATCCTCAGGCTAGGATGTCGGCTTTCAGTGTAGTGACAGCTTCATAGCTCCACACCAGCTCTCCTCTGCTGTATCGCCCACGTGTGCTGCGACCAGCCTGGGATGCAGAAGGAACGGTGCTCAGACCCGTGGGATGTCTCTCTCTTCATTCTCAAGACATTTCTCTGTTTCAGTGTCAAAGCTGGAGCGGTTTTGTAACCACTCAAGATGTCTAATTCAAGAAGAAGCAAAGAGAAGATTTTGCTTTTTGAAAATGCCAGGGTAGCCAGGGTCATTGAAACTGAAGACTCCTATAATACTTGCAGCTGAATTAAAGTTCAGCTGTATGCTGAGAGCAGGTCTCAGTTGATGCATCAAGGCTTGACAATCCCATTAGTGTAAAAAAATGAGAGAAAAGGGGAAGAAAATGAAAAACATTCAGTACTGATGGAAACATCAAATTGACAGTGGAAGAGAAAAGCAAATATTTGATGGTTTTACATTGTAACTTATAAATTCTTAAAAATAAATAACGGCAATCAGAATATGTGGTGCTCTTTTGCTTTGAGAAAAAAGTTACATTTCTTTCTAGACCACAGCCACGTTCACAATGTGATGTCTGACCCATGGATATTTAATTCTCTTTCTGCCACCCCAGTTAGGAAGGAAGAATCCTGGTGTGGCTCCTCAGACCAGCAAGCTGGCCTACAGCTTTAAATAGAAAGCTATAAATAAAAAATCTTCAGCTCAAGTCAACTAGCTCAGTCAGAACTTACCGAGTTCCTAAGCCAGTGCCCTGCCAGAAATGTTGGAGGCCACCTGGTACCATCTGATATACTCCTCTTCCCTGCCTTCTCCACGAGGTGTTGTCCACTGATGTGATACTGGTCACAACACGTCATCTGCACAGATACACCTGGGTCTTCTGGGAAGGTGAAGACTTGAACCTAAATTTTTTCCTGGGTAAAACACTATCAGCTTCACAGGAGGGATTCGAACCTGAAGAAATGTCTACGTTTTGTTATTATTCTGACATGGAGAAAGAAAATGCTTCAGTGCTATTGTTGGTCTCTGCTGAGAATTAATAGCCTGTTCTGCCTGGAATTAGGAAGTTTTGGAAATTCAAGTATGTAAAATATATCCTAAGTGTGGTTGTTGGTTTTTTTTTCAGTCTCAGAAACTGTTAATCAAAATAAAAAATGTGTAATTTCACTATGACTGACACATTCTTCACCTGCAGGGAGAAACTCTTAAGAAAAATAATCAAAGCAAATTTTCATTGTGTAAATCCAACATCTCATTCTTTAAAGGTGAATTGGTGTTCAATGCTTGTCTTTCATTTCTAATGCAGTAATTGTGTTATCTTGAGCACTGTAACTTGTCTTAGGAATTTAGCCAAAAAAATCTGGAATCTATTTTGAATGTTTTTGAGAAAAGGTGGAAACAAAGCAGCATTTTAAATGCTTAAATTTTCCTTTGGATTTGTTCTTTATTGCAGTGCAAGTAGATTGCACTGATTATTATTCTGGGAAAAAAACAATTAGTGAGACTCCCAGAGATCAGACGTCGTGAGGACTGAATGTGTTGAGCAAGGAGTTCATTTGAACTGGTTTTGCTTTTTCAGACACTGCAAATGGATGTAAACAAGCTGAATATCACATTGCTTCGGATATTTCGCCAAGGAGTGGCTGCAGCACTGGGACTGTTACCTCAGCAAGTTCATATCAACAGGCTCATTGTAAGTACCTAAAGACTGGGTATAATAAAATTTACCTGGTTATTTAGAATTCTCTTAAATTTATTTTCCTTTCATTATGGAAAACTGCAATAAAATTGGACAGAAAAATACTTTGTTTTGATAGATTTTTTTCTGAACTGCACTAAAGAAAAATAGATCTCCATTACAGAATGACTTAAATTTTCTTTTGAAAGGAAGCCATTCATAGTTACAGCCTAGAGAAAAATTATGTCAGATAGATCTCTTTTGTGTCTTATTCATAAGCAGTTTTCTTATCCCCTAGTTTGCATTCCAGTGTAGTTCTTCATCACATTCATTAGAAGCTGATTATTCCTTTTTTTGTTTCTCAAAGGTTGAATCTTGCTCAAAAATACATGTGATTCTGCCTTTTGAAGACATCCTCACAATTAATTCTCAGACTTTCCATTAGTAAAATAAATGTCTTCTCAAAATATTAATATTCACGCTTTGCTATTCAGCTATAACAACATATCCTTGGATGTGACCTTTTGGACTAAAGTATCATGTTTGCAAAAGATTATGAGAAATTTGTTTCCAGCAGCAGAGACTTTTTAAAAACAATTTTCATTATATTTTTTATGTGGATGGTTAAGAGCATACATTCTTAACACTGGTCTCTTTTTCTGACAGTTTTTCTATGAAACAAACGAAAAAAAAAAAACACAACAATATCATGTGTCCATTACTAGCCTTCCATTCACATTGCAGAGAGAAAAGCAGAGTTATGTTATTTTATTCTACCTGCAGGTTGAATATTAGGGAAGAAAGTTGACAGGTTCAGCATAAAAGTATTTCCTGCCTTGATAGCTTGATAGGATTGTATGCATCAAAAAGGATTATAAAACGCCTTCAAATAATGTCTCTGTGAGAAAGGATCACACAAGATGCACAGTGGAAAAGATCAATAGGAATGCAATGCAGCCCTTTTCATGTTTGCCAGGGACGTCACTCATTCCTGACAAGTGATGCTGAATCTCTATTGTCCCCTGTATTAACCTGAATGAAAAACATATTCAGAGAAAAACACAATTAAATGAGAAATGTTCCAGAGTTTGGGGTGTGTATTCAACACACCAAGTCACTTTGTAGCCTTCTTACTACGCTCTGTGGAAATCATCTAACTAAGCAGAAGAAAGACACTGTTAATTTTCCTGCTGGCTGATAGATTTTCACTTTCTCTTCTCATCTGTGATCCAAGGGAAGAGGTAATAGCATTTTGCACCTGCATATACCTCAGAATACATGAAGTACTATTAATGAATTAGTCTTCTCAACATCCATAAAAGGCTGCTACGACTTCTGTTTTTTAGTGATGTAGGAATAAAACAAACTTTAGCCACATTTGCTCTTAAAATCACAGACAAAGTCAGAATTCACAAGAGAAAAATACAGCTTAGGGAGCATTATTCCCACCTTCCCATCCTTTTAACATAAGCCAGTTCCTCTCATGCAGAGTGCTGGCAAGCAAGCCGGGCACATCGAAATTCATCTCACCTCTCTTCAGCCCGGTCTAAGGTGCTCTTGTAGGGTCCCTCTGAAGGCAGTTGTAGAGAAGGGTAGCGAGAAGGAGAGGCATTGAGATCCCAGTTATTTTAGGATGGATGCAATCATTCTCTGGAGATACCAGCCTGCCTCCACTGGGTTTGGAGGCAATTTAGCCCCTGACATGTAACAGCACGCGCTGTGCCACAAGACATTAGCTGGGCATTTCCAGCATCTTCTCAGTCCTTCCAGGAAATCCTCCTCCCATAAAGTCCTTCTAACAGGCAGAGGATCTCCTAACAGAGGAGGCACAAAACGCTGGGAATGCTGCACCCTCACCAGGCCTTGCTTTGCGCCTGCCACCTACACCTGGAAGTGGCCACTTACCCACGCCAGAGACCGAGCAAGGCCGTGGCCTCAGAGCAGCTGCTTCAGCCTGAGGAGGAGCCCCTGCCGTGCACTGACTGCAGAGCTGTAGGGCTGTGTTCCCTCCTTACGGCCCCGCTGGGCTGAGGAGGCCTACTGAGCAACGCCAGCCCCACCAGTCTTGTCGAGCAGAGGGACCCGTGGCACAAATGAGAGCGCACAGGGCAGATTTGGGTACGCGTGTGAAAATGTCCCTTTCTATGCAGCTCTACTTCTGAATGCAAAGCGAGGCATTTTAAGAATAGCAAAAGATGTCTTTTCTTCACTTCAGTAAAGGTAATGATGCACATTGATGGCAAGGGGAAGGAAGCGGGGGGGAGATCAGGATTATCCCAGTTTGAACTGATTTCCCCCCTTGCATAACCAACCCCAAATAACCAGAGCGGTGAAGTTCTTGCCTGTGCAGTCAGCAGCTCCGTACCTGCCTTGTGTGTGGGGCACTACCCAGGCCTGGACTCTACATCACAGCCTCAGCCAGGTTGTCCGCAGCCCTGGGGCACCCCCTTAACCTGGGTTCAAGCACACCAGCACTGGTCTCAGGTGCTGTTCTGGTTGTTGACAACCAAGCAGAGGAACCCTCTGGCAATCTTTCCTTTTGCCGTCCTGCTACAGAGTCAGCATCACTAACATCTCTAATACAGCACCACATCAATGAGACTGGGTCAGGAATTAATGGAGGGGAGAATTAGGCATGCTCAGCCTACTCATTTTACTTTTTTTTTTTTTTTTTTTTACTTTTTTTTACATTACTCATAAAGTAAGCAAAACTTAAATTTCGTTGTGCTGTCTTAAGGAGCTACACTGCAGTCAGCTGAAAGGGCATTATACTTCATTGTAGTGTGTGTTCACAACATGTTGACACCAGATTAGAAAGCAGTGCCAAAATACCACAGCATTATACTAAGCATTCCTGTTTAAGGCCCAGCATCTAAAACAGGACTGCACTTCAGCTCAGATCAGAACTGTCAGCTAAAACCCCTGCTGGCTCTTTGCCCTTGTCCCCATGCATGGCTCCCCCCCTCCTCATGTGACATTGACCTGTCTTGTTCAGTGGTACTAGGCTCAGAAGAGGGGACCTTGTCAACAGTAAATGAGACAAAGCCCACCTGCCCACATATGGTATTAGCATTTTCTTCCACAGTCAGCTGGAATTTAAGGAGGAAGGGAAAACGTGCACTTTCCTCATAGAGCAGGTTGCAGCCTTTCTATTCCATGCTTTCATTTCTGGACATATAGTTAAAATCTACAGATAGAAGAGATTATCTAATCTCAGAACCTTCCTATGATTTTGCCTTTTTTTTTTTTTTTTTTTTTTTGATTTTCCTAGGGGAAGAAGAACTGTGTGGAACTGTTTATTTCCCCAGTGAACAGAAAGCCAGGAATTTCTGATGCGCTCCCATCTGAAGAAGTGCTGCGTTCACTGAATATCAACATTTTGCATCAGAGTTTATCCCAGTTTGGAATAACAGAGGTCTCTCCTGAGGTTGGTTATCACTTTTTTCACCTGTAGTTTGTTAGGCAGATTTTACAGCCCTGGTAGTTCTCAGGCTGAGGTTCTCATGAATGAGACAGGGAAATATAAACTAAGATGGCATTACTGCTGTAAGGCAATTACACAGCTAGTCCTGTTAAATTACTTTAATGGTGTTTTGTAAGGCTGTTTAAGAATTAGGATCCAGGTCCTCCTGCAGAAAAAAAGAGGTTGTTTAAGAATCTTTAAGATGCTTTCAGTATGAAAAATAAAATATAAAAACAGGGTCATTTTAGTGCAATTTTACATGCCCTACAGCAGCCTGACACTATGAAAATGAGATGATTCTCAGGTTTTAGCTGTTTTAATACAAAACAAAGCCAGGTGATATTGTCCAAAAGTCAAATCAGGTCTTTATATAGCTCAACGGCAGCCTGGACTAAGCTCCCTTTAGATTACAATGTCCTTTCCTACAGAAGCATATGATTGTGACAGTGGTGATAGATACAATTATCTCTTCCAAGTACTTCAGTTACAAGTAACACTTCAGGTAGCTATGGGACAAGAACATACATGAATAATAGATGAATGAAGAAATGTCATCAAGCTATGTAAAGATGCTGGAGAAAAAACAGTGCTGAACTCAAGATCTCATCTATGTTAGATGGTAATCACAAGTGCTCAGGTATTTGAATTTTCTCTCTGAAAAAAAGTGTACACAAACAGAGGGCATCACATTGAAAAGGATGATTAGAATGAAAGTTGCACAGTCTCTACTTCCTTCTAGCACTGTTGGAGAAACAAGAGGTAATTTTTGTATTTCAGATGCATGTAGATTATACAGCTAAGACCCTGATCCTGCAAAAATCTTGCAGCTTTATACTAATAGGTATTCCTTTTGGGACTTGATAATTCGTTTACATGTGTAAGACTTCACAGAAAACAGCAGCTAAAAGACAACAACATATAATCTTTACTTGCTCAACTCCTAACCAGTAATTTACTCTTCAATCAACTTGCTCTAAGAACAAATCCTTCCAATCAAAATAACAGCAAAGAAAATCAAAACAAGCAAACTTTTGAGGGGAGATATAGATACAGTTACTTTAAGACATAGCTTTGACACGTTATTTTACCCACTTTGTGTGTTTATTCCTGAGCTATCAGCGCTAATTAATTCATGAGTGAATAAACTGTAAGTCTTCCACCAACATGAATCAGTGCTTCTCAACCAGTATTACACGTGCACTAGCAGTGTATCTGTGCAGAAAGGAAGCATTATCCTCATCTTCGTAGGTGGGTGGCTGACACAGAGGTGTTAGGGCTGGATTTTGTCTCCAATTTTAGCTGTCTTTTTCATTATTAGCTGCGTAAGTCTTGAAAGTCTACCGGTTCTCTGCAGTAAACAGAAAGAAAAAGATACCTGCAGCAGGCAGTTCAGCCCATCTCTGACGTACCTCCCCTGAACTTGCTTGTTGACTCTCTCCATCAGGGCTTAGCGTAAACTAGACTTCTAGCTGTAGAGGGTTAATGGTGGGGGAGATTGCCATGTCCTAAGAAACTTTACCAAGGTGGTGTAGGAAAACCTGGGTAGAAAACTGAAGCTCTTTCCTAAAGTCTCAGCCTATGTGATAAACATAAAAACTCTCAGTGGATGTAGGTGAGTGGAACTGCATTTCCATTCATTCCAGTAACGATTTGCCAATTCACATCTACTGATGCATTAATCACTCATGACTTTATTTTAAATTAATTACCTGTCTCAAAATTCATATCCTAGTTTTTTACTGTTGCTGGAAGAGACAATTTCCTATATGTCTTAGCTGTAGGAACCACTGGAGTCCTTTCCTGCCTGGTCTAGAATGGGAAGGGTACCTGTGGGAACGTGAAAATTTAGTTTAATTGAGTCGTTGCCATTTCAAAGATCCAGGGCAACAGATCTTTTCATTTGTCCTTTCTCTTCCAATGGCCTATTGTGGCTGTAGCATTTGATCTTTTATTATGATCTAAAGTTTGTGTCTGCAGTGGAATTTAGGACTGTATTCTTATCCATAGCATGTTGCAGGGCTGGGAGCAGACTTCCCTAACAAGCAGCTACTGAACTGGTTCTTCTTGGTGGGACTAAATTCAATCACAGTCTCTGTGAGAATTCTAATGCCTTAAAATGGTGCTGAGAGAAAAAAAAAAAAAAAGAGAGAAAAAAAAGAAAATACTATGCAATTTCAGAGTTTAGTAGAGTAGAAAAGGACTTTGAAGTGGGTTTGGATAAAGAAGTAATTGAAATTACAGTAAGTAAAGCAGGGTTTACTGTGCTTTGTGAGATAAACTAGCTGCTAGCTGGAAGATGTGGCACTAAGGAGAAATCTGCATGGGAGAATATATTCCAAAATTATGCAATCCCAAAATGTACAATTGCAGCAGCCTCTATTAGGCTTCTATTGTTTGCCTTTGAAGTGTGTGATATTAACTGCTGCTAGAGAAGAAATCAAAGGAACCAGTCATGCACTTAAACCATACAGAAACCATAAGTCAGTGAGCTGGCTGGTGCATGAAGGGGAACCTTCAGGCTGTCAGCTTTTCCATGAAATCACGACACTTCATCGCGCACACGTGCAAAGGATGAATACTGGTATGGAGAGAATGGTCATGAAACTGAAAGGTGACCTTGGCAAAAGCAAAACGTGGCATAGTTAGTATCTTTGAGGAGGCTTTGTCATAGGGGATATTAAGTGGTGGTTATCTACTGTTTGAGGAGGTCACCGACATTCCTGCATATTTTCACTGGAGGGGAAGTGATTTCTCATCAGACTTTCCTACCCTGCCTTAGCTAACTTAGTTAAATAGCCGAAAAAGCAAAGCAACCCAGTATGAACTTCAGTGAACCCTGCATGATCTTAAGTTCAATCCTTAGCTCCCTGGAAGCTTTCCTCTGAGCCCTGAAGTGCAGCTTGCCTTGTTTCCATGATCTTTTCAGCCTAAGGAACTAGCTGAGATTATCTGACACAATTTAAGAATTCACCCTTTTTTTTTCCAGTGAAGACTTAATTTTCCCAGCAGCTCCTGAAATCTTGACAGGTTCTTTCAGTCCCAGATTTTACAGTGGCTGATTCAGGTTGGTGTCTCTCTTGATATTATCAAGAGCTGTCTGCTTGTTTTACTTGTTTGTAGAAATAATCCATTAGGTTTCCATAAGACCAGTATGGCAAGTAGATTTGTAATATCTGGGATTTTAAGTCTATAAAAATTCATTTGTCTAAATGCACTTGTTCCACTTTAGAGCAAAGCAGGTACTTCTGCAGGCACTCTTCAATGCAGCTAGCAATAGCAAGGGATTGTGTAGAATATACAGTGTGATTCTTTCCCACCTTAAATGATGCCAAATTAAAACTATTTAAATGAACCTGGCTAATTCTGCCTAAATCACCTAACTGTGGAGATTCCTTAGAGAATGGAGACAGGCACCAAGGTTGATGGGCATGATGATGTCCATCCTGCCTGCAGCCAGGCTTGCTCTGGGACCTGGCAGGGCCTGAGCTACTGAAACTCCCCAGCCAGCCCACCTGCTCCTGTATTCCCCCTGCCTTTACCAGCTGTGCCTTTTTGCTGACTTTATCTTCCTGTCCTCTGCTGGCTGTTGTATGCTCCCACTCCTCAAAAACCGGCTCGCAAGCTGTAGTGGATTTGCAGGCAGGGAAAATCTGAGCGCGAGAAATGTGGAGCGACATCAGCCAACTGAGACAGAGCACATTTCTGTGTGGGAGGCCCTGTGCCTGTCACCATGGACAGAAGCACTCGCTCTCCCTTTTTTTTACATCTTCCTCTGTGTTGGGCCATCCTGTGAGCTTGATTCCTGGGTGTTAGCAGTCGTGCAGTGATCGTGGCAATTGCTGTCCCTCTTATCAGCTCTCTCTGAGATCCAGGAGCAAAGTTCTGACTTAGCAGCACTAACATTTCAGAAAGCAATTTCTTATCAGGGAAACAAAATGACTCAGTTACTGGAGGTCGCAGCCTCTTCTGTCATTAGGGAGCAGCTGAAGCAAGGATTCTGCTCTCCTGAACACTGCCCAGGTAGACCAGGGGAGAGATTTTCTTCATTGGGTGAAGGTACTCCTACAGTGTTTTAAAACAGTGCATTGGATGTGTTAAAGCCATAGCATAATTTTTCTTTTACTTTTTTTTACAACATTCGTTAATATTCTTTGAACTTTATTTTTAGATGAATCTGGAAAAAATGTATACTGAACGCATGCACCATTAGGCAGAAATCACAGAGATTAATTTGCTTAGACTCAGTTATTTATATTAAGTCAAATATAAAAATATTTAAAAGGCTTTGTGACACTAATGAATTTTGGTTAATTAAATTCTTTTACCCATTGTGTCAAAAAAATCCTGTTAGCTCTTCATTTACTTTCAGTGTATTTGCCCTTTCAGTGAGGAAGTACAAAAAAAAAAAACAAACAACACATTTATTCACTAAAAAGGTCAGCACAACCTGATCTCCTCCAGCACCTGCTTTTCTCCTAGATTTCCTCCTGACAGATCTGAAACACCAGGAAGGTGAGGCACCCAGGGCCAGGAAGCCAGGCTATAGCCCAGGGGTCAGCACCGTGGCTGCTGCTTTCGCCCTGGGGTCCCCAGGGAGCTCCCCGGGAGCAGCCACAGCGCTGGGAGCACAAGGGAGTAAGCTCTGTGCGCCGAGGCAGCAGGTCGCACCCAGAGCTGCACCACATTACAGCAGCTGCGTGGCGTGGATGTGTCTAGGAACAGCTTTTGCGTAAAGATTTGGCACGATTTCCAGCTCACCTTTGCAAGCTGCAGTGCTTTGGGTTTTAAGGTGTTCACTGAACAGAAGCCTGATGCTTACAGCCCTTGTTAACCCGTGATACCTGCACTACTTACTGGCACAGACCATGAAACACTGCGTAATTACACACACACAAATACTCGTATTAATTTTACGAGCCTGTGTCTGTACTCTGGCAGAAGGGCGTGAAGTGTTTCCATTCTGGTCCCGGTGCTGTAGCAGCACAGGTCCCACGAGCAGCCCCTCATCTCTACACAAACTCTTTCCTCTGTGGGAACGGGGCAAGTCTCAGTCCTCTCGCACAATGTCTGTCCCCTGAGAGGAAAGAAGGCCACCTTGCGATGGGGAGGTAACTCACTCGTTAAACGAGAACTGTAATTGAGGCCATTAGGGAATTTCGGTGAAGGAGAAACACCTAGACCTTGAACATGCAGAATGGAAACCAGAATTTTAAAAAGTTGTTTTTTTCCTCAGTCTGAGAACTGTACCAAAAATACACAATGAAAATAAAGAAAGGCAAATAGATGGAGATGGGGAGAACAATGTCTGCTGAACGTCTGTCGTGGAACCGCACAACAGAAGGTTTCCGTTCTTGCAGGGATCCCTACTTTATTGTAAATAACACATTGCTGTTAGGCTGAGGGCGCATGTGCCCTGTTTCTGCTACCAAACTTGTATCTGGGAACAGTGAAATTCTGGTAATTTAATAGCCTAACCAGGTCACCGCACTGCAACAAGGCCCAAAATAAATGCTTTTACAATTATTATTGTTTTGTAATCTCCAGGAGTTCCCCAGGAGTTCTGCAAATTTCAGTGTGCGCAGCTGTTTCAGAAACGCAGTATCAGCAGGAACCCAAAGATAACGAGATTACCGGAAGCATAATCAGAATTACAGCTAGATGGATAACGAGATTACTGGAAGCATAATCAGAATTTTTTCATTTATGTACATATATGCGGGTAGATACTGTAAAGGTAGCAGCATCAGGGCGTCTTGGCTGGTGTGGGCGAGCCAGCGAGTCACCTGTTCTCACTTCTGTGTAAAGTGCAAGCGGGTCAGAGGCTGGCGTGTGGGTGGTGGGGCAGGAGATAAGCAGCACGGAGAAATGGGCAGCGCGAGCAGTTTCCTCAGCCCACGCCAGAACGCTGCCCTTTCGCCTGATCAGCCAGGTAGTTTCCAAGCAGGAGCACAAGCCCTGTTTGCCTAAACCACAAACCAGGGCACAGGCTGCGTGGGAAGAGCTTTTCAGCGGTCACAAGGAAGATCTCAGACGCCTGTGTCGCACACAGGCAGGGTGCTTAGCTAGGGTAGGTACTCCGAGTAAGTGCCATCGACTTGGGAATGAGCCCTTGGGAACTTGAGCCCTGCCTGCTGGGGACGGTGATTAATGCCTGACAAGAGCTATTTAATCTGCATGCGCTACTGTGTAACTTTTTTTTTTTCCTCTTCCTCTTTCTTTTTTATTGCTTAAAAAAGAAAAATGTTCTGCAAGGCCAGCGGGAAGCTGACAAAATCTGGAGCAAAGAAGGATTTTACGCAGTTGTCATATTTCTCAGCATCTTTGTCATTCTAGTAACTTGTTTAATGGTAAGTTTGCTTTTTTACCTTTTTTTGCTGTTCTTTACTTTGTGCTTTTCTGAGTTTTGAAGGATAGAGTAACATTCTATACATGAGAGGTGTTTCTTCAAAGCTGTTAAAAACTCAGCTAGAAGGTAATGGTTGGTCACTCTCATCATGCTGTGAAGCCAAAGTTTGAAGAAAAATATTTCTTGGTATATTTTGAGTCCAACTGAAGAATGTCTTTGAAGAAAGCTGAAGAAATAAATCGTGGGCTCTTGAGTCTGCAAAGTAAGTCTACAGTGACGTGAGTGATGACTTCTCAACGTTCTTACTAAGGTCCCAGGATCCCTGAAGTCATGTTAGGCTACTGCATTTTGGTTCTGTTGGATAATAAAATAATACCACATCGATACACTCTTGGCATTGTACAGTTGTTAGAGAGAGAGAGAGAGAGAGCATGTGTCTGTGTTCAGGTACTGAATATACAAATTTTAAACTGAAATGATTACTAAGTACACGAAGGAGTGATCGTGTCTTTGAACAATTTTGACATTCACACTGTGCGAGTTCAGTGGCCACGTTTCTGGGCATTGGGTGTACTTACAATATGCTGAATGTGTGATGTGCAATGGTCACACAGAACACAAACAAGGCTCCACCACCACTGACTTCACAGGCTGTTTTGCTTTCCTCCTGTGTTGTATCTCACATGGTTTCCTTCTCTGAAGCGTGTATGCCTTCTGTGGTGCATAAACATATGGGTTTACTGAATTCTGTGACAATTCTCAGCACTTATGAATTCATAGTATCTTGGAGTCTTTTAAGCTATTTTGCCTTCAAACATATTTAATTTTCTGTAACCTAGATGGATTTCCCACTTACAACCGTAAGATGGAAAGAACATTTAAACTGAAGATCTAAAGGAGCAAATATATAACAAAATTTTATTTAAGCTTAAGAACTGTCCCAAGGATTTCAATATGATTTTTTTTACTAAAAAAAAATGTTCTTTTATATAACTTCTACCTTCTAGTCATCTTCATTTCTCCCTGCCATCTCCCTCCAAGATAGCAAAGTAACTTTTACCCAAAATTTTTACTTTGGAGAAATAGAACACAAGATATTTTGTCCATTACTGACTTTAACTGGAAAGCTGTAGAGCATAGTGTCTGTCCTGGTCATGGTACTACATAACATTTTCATTAATTATTTGGAAGGTGTAGATAATATTGGGCGCTGTAAACATTGTGAAGGACGCTATCAGAACTTAGAATATTCTTAAAGGACTGGAGAAAAGTTGTGAAGTAGTGAGAATGCTGCTCAGCAGCGAGAAGAACCCCAGTTGTGTACATAAATACAATGTAGGAACTACCTGGTGAAGCATCAGTTCTTAGGATAAGCAGTACAGCAGAGCCCATCCTGAAGTGAATGAGTAACATCATGTTGTTGCAAAAATTACAGTTCTTGCCCTGGGATCTACAAATTAGGTCACAATCTCTAAGATCTTCGTTTTTGAAAATCATGTTGAGAAAACTCAATATGAGAATCCACGTTGAGTTTTCAAAGGCCGTGGTAAGGAAGAAGGTACTCCTTTGTCCACTAGGAGCAGGACAAGAAGCAAATTTTTGAAAGAGTCACTCTGTTTTATCATGAGAAAGAACTTCATAATCATGTGGGTCACTAAGCCCTGGAGCACATTGCCTGGGGAAGCCTGGGAGTTTTCATCAATGGAGGTTTTAGGCAAGCATCTGTCAGGACTACTTTGAGTATTGCTGATCTGTATTTAGGGCAGGAGGAAAGACTAGCAGATGCCTTGAGCTCCCTTCCGACCGGGTTTACTGTGATGCTGTGGTCCTTTCTTGCAGGCATTCCCTTTTCTGTCCCCTCCCAGTTCCAATCTGCATCTTCACGTGTGCTACTCTTCAGACCATGTAAATGGACACTGTCTCAGATTGTACTGAGACCCACTGATAAAGGAAGTATGTGCAATCTATAAGGCTAACAAACAGTGCACTTTATTTTTCATCCTGCTTTACATGTGTCAGAATGGCAGATTTGTGAAAAGCAGTCTCTTGGATCACTCAGCCCTAGTGTAAGGCATTGGAGCTGATTCTGTGTGGCGCTGGCTGTTGTCATCAGATGAGACCACCCAAATGAGACCTCTTTTTTAAAGGTCCAGGGTGGGCACCGGTTTGCTTTTAGGTGGTTCTTTGTAGTTTAAAGGGTCAAAAAGCAGAAAGATGAGCCTGCATCTACAGGTGACTTGGAAGTGTCCTTTAAAGTATGGAGTAGGAAGAGAATTAAATGATGGTCACGATGATCATTTAAGATGATCAACAGTGCTTAGTGTAAGGCAGCTCAGTTCTCAGTGTCAAAGCTTTGTTCTATGAAATTACTACAGAAATAGTAAACGTGCAGCCTTGTCTCTTACCTGGGTTGTACAAATCATGGCACCTCCCTACACTGCGAGAGCATTGAGCATTAACAGCCTTCAGACTTCTTAATAGTTGGCTGAAATTTAACAAATATCTGGCCTCTATTACATAAAAAAATTACAGTGCAGAGTATCGCTAGAGGGTGAGATACAGCAGCACGTGAGCTGAATTTGGACTTGCAGATTGTACCTCTCTGGTCATTCTGCGTATTTACTTGGCCGGTCCTCGTTGCCACAGGATGAGCCTCGGGCATCGCAGGAGGGATTCACCCTACCAGGAGGTCAACGCATGGCTCACTGCTGCCCTCAGCAGTGGGACAGACCAGGGGCTCACATCTGCTGGGAACATCGTGTGTTGTTTATAAAGTATGCCAAGCACAGGGCTAAGTAGGAATAACTACTCTAAGTGCTTCTATGTGTGAAATAGGGCTCTATTTTTTGCTTTACGTAGAGAAATAATTGAGCCATCTCTAAATGTAATAAATAACACAATATTTGACAGTGGATTAAATTATTTGCTATCAATATTTCTTACTAATTTTGTAATTTTGCCTCTTTTGATAAATCAGTATATTTTCATATCCTTTCTCTTTCTTTTTCTTTTTGAAAATATAACCTCTATATATAAAAAACTCAAGTGGTCTGGAATTATCATTTTCAGATTATGAAATATTTGTAGCTGGTTGAGATAAGACAGCTTTATAAATGTTGTTCTTTTTCCCACTTTAAAAAAATATCAAAAAAGTAGGAATATTTTTTCATTTAAAATAATGAAAGATATGGATTTTGTCTTGTCAACAAATTGTGAGAGTCTAAGTTTTATTACTTGTTCCAGTGCTTTATAAATTATGAACAGTTATTTGATGCTTTCAGGAGATAGCTACTCAAATTAGGAATAAATTTCAACTTCATGAATATATTTTGGAATTCCTTGAACAAGAAGAATATTGAATAACAAGAAACAACATTCCAATATCCAATTTTTCACATGCCTATCACTTCTTTCTAAACTTACAAGTTTCAGGATTCATAAAATGGTGCAGGGCTCCTGAGAGCAATTTGATTATAGGCTTTCTGCAGCTAACTAATATCAACCCACCAACTTCAGCTCTTTTTTATCAGTTTAAAGGTTTAAAGCAAAATTAAAGGTACACAGTTTAATCATACTGCAATAGTGTTTAAACAGACTTGAAATTAGCATTTTTATGTATAAACTAGTCCCGGATTGTCTGAATTCTTTTATTCTCCTTCCATAAAGCCTTTTATAGTGCATTCAAATCACGGTATCCAAGTGCCTCCCACTAATAGTTCATTAAACAACGTGACTAGCACGTTGTTCTTTCATACCCTCCCCAGGGTTTGAGGGAAATTTTGTTAGTCGGTTTTTGTCTCATGTGTACACACACACAGAGCAGCCCGGCTCAGGCAGAGGTATGCACCTGGCCGCATACGCTTGTTGATAAGCACTCATTAGAGAAAACACTTTTAATTGGAGTGAACCATCTTAATTTCCTTGGTTTCGGTGAGATTTTACTATGCAGCCCTGGGTGCCCTAAATATCTCTAGGCAGATGCATTTTCGTATCACTTCTCCGCATAACAGTTGCCAAGATCTTCATCCCAGAGACCTACATCTCTCATTGGGATTTCCTGTTCCTCTCTGGAGATGAATAAAAGGAGTATCTACTGGCAGTTTGAGTGGGTAGCTAGGAGGTACTGGCCAAGCTAGCACGTCAGCTTTCCTTTGCAGAACACTGAGCAGAAATGAAGAGTATCGTGCTACCGGCATGCTGTCGTTCTTCCATATAAGCTGAGTCAAAGAGGACAGAGAAAAAGTCATTTTAGTACTGAACTGAGGCTTCAAACCCTAGGTCTGATACATGAAAAATGAAGAGATGACCCACCTTGTATGTCCTGGAAAACAGCACTTCATGTTGCTCAGTTGCTCCATGCTTCTTGATAATTTGCAGAATGAATCTTCTGAGGTATCGGTAAATCATCGGTTCTTCTAGTTCAGGGGCTTCGTATCTGTTTTCACCTGTACTGACAGACGTGTTTAATGTGACTTGAAATACGAGCACAACTAAGTCCACTTTTCAGAGCTTGGCAACTGGATTGACCACTGTCTTTTTGGCCAATTCTCTTTTTGTGACTTTTACCTGGAATTCGTTAAAAAAACAACCGGCCTAGACCACACTTTCTAAGGATCAAAAGTGGTTCTTCACCTTTTTTTCCAACTTCTGCCAGTGGGAGGCTGTCTTTTTTCTAGGCTCTAGTAATGGAGTATTAAAATGCATCGGAAATAATAGCAGTCCAGAGTTTCGGAGCCCAACCCCATAATTTCCTGGGTCTCCAGGGGAAAAAAAAAAAAAAAACTACATCAAAATACATCAGTGACAAGAAGGTACGGTTAATATTGTCGTGACTGTGAATGTCTCACTATGCATCTGAGAGATGAGACCAAAGCAATCACCGGGGCAAAAGAGGGTTAAAATATTTCAAATCCTCATTTTATCTTTACTGATACCTGTGTCCTTGCTTCACAGCAGGGCTGTTTTTCTGCAAAATAGTGGCAAAGAGCAGCTTATCTTATCCGTGCAATTTAATTCTAAACTCTTTTGAATGAACAGATGGTTTACGTAGCTAAGTCTTGTTTAATGGGTGTATTGCTAATGACATTAGGTCAGTTCCCAGATAAACCTCTAATGCTAATCCTTGAAAAAACAAACCCATCAGATATATCCAATCTTCACTGGAAAGCTCTGGAGTGGTAGATCTCCATGCAGTGCTAGCAGGGAAACAGCTGTCAAAAAATGCAGCAGAAAAAATGCTTTGGTCTAGGCTCTGTTTCTATGGCTTTGCAAAGCAGGATTCAATTAGAGTGCTTTATGGCAACAGATAAAGCAGAGTAGAAAGTATATGGGTATAAGCAGACACCATCAAAGAGCTGTGTAAGTGCCTTTCACCCACCTCCACACGCAATGCTTACGGTAGGACGACTGTCGCAGAAGACATGATGGTAATTCTCTTAAGTTTTGTGGGTTTTAGGCACATTTTGCAAGTTGCTCAACTACAGCTTGGAAATTATTTTTCATGTTCCCCTCAAGAGCGATGTGGTATGTCACACGAGTGTAACACAGGCTCCTTTGGAGTAACAGGGCTGAGCACAGTCTACTTGCCAGACCCTGCCAAGCCACCGTGTGAGAACAACCGTGTGGAGCTCAGGGGAAGAGGATCAGTACAACTTTCTGAAAACCTTTTGCTACACATATAGTATGTTCAGACGTCAATGTCTTCCTGATTGTAAAACACACTTTTCTGAACTGACACAGATCCCTAAATAGCTTCACAGACGACGTGCTGGTTCAGCTTTGTTGCAGAACTGGTTATGTTTATTTGAGGATATTGAGGAACATCCTTGGTATATTGAGGAATATTTCAGGGTAGTAGCAACCTACCGTTACAAAAGTGGCCTGGTAAAATTACCCTGTGCAACTATCAGTTCCATACAAAATGAGTAAGAGCTTTTAAGATCATCTGCTCTTAAACTGAAGTTGCTGTAGTTGGATACATATATCTGGATATATTGTAAGTATCTATTTTATTTTGTGCCGTTGCCACTCGTGTGTTAGAAACCTTATAAAATGTTCTACAATCACTTTATTTATCAGTGTTTCCTTATTCACAGTGACTTTTGTGACTACTTTCCATTCTGTGTTCTTTGTCCCTTTAATAATACAACTACTGGTATTACAAATAATTACTGGCTCACAACAAGAACTGTTAAAATCCCTACCGCCCACGTGTATTCACGGTGATTTATGTAATGGAAATATTTATCCTGCTGTGAGAAATGCCATGCAACACAACTTGTGGCTTAACTTCTAGGAATGAAAGCCACATTTAGCGATCTTACTGTATTTGTGGTTTCTTTCTTACCTTTTTTACCAGGGAATTGAGACTGGACTTTCTGCTCTGTTCCAATAGGTTCTGTACAGATTAAAGGAGAAGATCCAGTTGTCACTGAGACAAGAGAAGGAAAAGAAGCAGGAGATCCACCTCGCACCGCTTCCCCTGCAGACATCTCAGTCCGAGTATAAGACCACCAACAGCATGGTCCAGCCTGAACAGGCTCCAAAGGTTGTCAATGTGGTAGTGGACCCTCAAGGCCAATGTGTTGCTGAGCTCAAACCTCCCCCGTGTGCCAGTCCGTCTCCTTTCAGAATGAAACCTGTGGGGCTCCAGGAAAGGTAGGATGGTGCCCAGCACATTCAGAATTTATTCTGCTTTGTTATCTTAATGTTGCTTGATTTCATATGGCTCTTCTGTCAGCTGACTTGGGACATCACCTTACAACATCTCAGAAGTGGGATTTTGGTGTGTTAGTGTCTTATCTCATGAATATTCCCTCCTTTCCTTTTCTTTTCATGTGAGCAATGAGAGAGAATTTTGAGCTGAGCTAACTGCAGTACCAGAATTCTCTTTGTGAATTTCTTTCTTCCCCTTCCCAACAATTGCCACAAATAAATACGTATTTGTTTTTCATTTTCCCTTGATTTTTGCATGTTTTGATCAAAAACATGGAAAATCCTGGCAAAGGGCACAGTGGCTGCTTACATTTAGTCAGCAAAGGACATTGGTGGTGTCAGGGAATCCCTGACACGTGGGAAACTTAGAAAGGAGAAATATTTATATCAACTAAATACACCAGTGTCATGCAGTGTTTCCATTATCACCCTTAGATCATTTCTTCTTCTTAAATACAGCTTTCCATGATGGTAGGGATACAGCCCAAGGTCTACAGACTTTACAAAAAAGAAAAAGAAGTGATTGCTAATGATGGCATCCTTCGTGGTCAGCTCCTTAGAAATACTTGTGCACCAGACATTGTGCAATAACTCATTTCACCTTTAAAAAACTGGGCCAGTGTTCTTTTTATAAAACCAGTTCCTCTTCTCACAGGAGAATGCACACTGACATCTGTCTCTGCTCTGTTAGAAACCTATATAATTCCTTGCCTGATGGCTGCAGGCCGCTTTCATAAAGCATCAGTGCTCTGAGTAACTAACGTAGCATGCAGCTGTGCAACTGAACTCTTCTGCCCCGACACAGAAGATAAATGAAAGAACAGACACCATGCAAATGTGACGGGAAAAGCAGAATGGAAAAGGAGACCAAAGAGAGCGATCTCTTTGAGGACTCTCAGAGCTGAGACATAGCTCTGATTCAGCTGGAACAATGGGATTTTGGTGACAGATTTTATCAATGGGTTTATGAACCACGGACACTGCTAAGGGAGGGGGACTGAGTCTTCCATATGTAAAAGATGCTGAAAGGCAGATCTGTCATAAAACATGTAGTCGTATCACAAAATGAGGAATGGGAGAAACAAGTAAATATTTTTGGTAGTTGCTTTCATACCACAAGATCCTAGAAATCAAGCATGCAGTATGGGATGTGAGAGAGAAAACTACAGGGGATAGGTTGTCTTCTCTTCCTCTGAAAAGGCAGCTATTATCATATATATTTCTTCTTTACTGTATGCTGTACTCTGAACAAATTTACACACGTTGTGAAACACAGGAGCATTGGAGGCAGAATGTAATAATGCAGCAATACATTTTTCATCAGACATCATCTGATAACCAGGTATAAGGACAATTTTAAATCCCTTTCCACCTTTCTGCACAACAACAACATTGCACTAAGTAGCCTTGGGCCATTACACCTGGCAGTGGTGGACTTCCTAGTGGTCTGCTCCCTGCAAGCAGCATGCTGTGCAAAACAGTCTGCTCACAGCCCTTCTCCTATCGGTATGGAGTGGGGTCAAGCCTGGAGGTCCCTTCCTGACTATAGCCATAGTTTGGGATCTCATTCAGTAGTGTTTCCTACCCTGATTTTGTTTTCTACCAGGGGAAGGAGCTCTTATTGGGCTTCTATGGATATAGGGGTTCCTTGACAAAGTCAGCACCGAGATTCCTTTGGCTAGTTGACTGCACAGAGGCTCCTGAGCAGTAGCTTTTAACTATTTGAACTGCCTCTTTTGATTTCTCGAGCGCGACCCGTGGTTATAAAATGCCTTTTATAGTCCATACTGAGAAAACCAGCTCTTCAAAGAGAAATCAACAGACCGTTGGCCAAACTAGGGCGTGAGCCAGCTGCTGTGCTCAACCTTTGAGATGGGAAGTTTCTGGCTCTCGGCTGGGGCAGGCAAGGCAGATGATGCCTGCTCGCAAGCCCTCCCTGCCCTGCACACTGGGTTCTGCTTCAGAGGGCACATCTAAATGCAAAACTGTGGTGGAACTGGGTACTCACAAAGCACATCTGGCCCTCCGAACCTTTCAATTTTTAATAAGAATTGCATTGGCTGGTACAGAGGCAGACAAATTGTTAATTGAGAACTGTCCATAGACAGCTCTGGGAGTGTGTCCAGCTTCTTAAAATGCATTTTGCGCCTGACTACTCAAGCCAAGTCCACGTACATTTTTTCGCTGTGTATCTCTTTGAAAAGGCTCTTACTCAGCTGTTTATGTAAGACACAGTTTCCCCAGCAGGTTATGCAACATTTGCGTTATCAAATGCCTGAGGTGCCACGAAGGATTTTGATGCGACGCGCAGTCCGGTGCCCGGTGCCCTGGTTAATGCCGCTGTGGATCGGGCCGGTTCCCCCGTGCCTGCCACGGCTGCGGGCGTCCAGAAGAGCGGCAGGTGCCCGGCAGTGCCAGGGGCTCGCTGCCTGTCAGAGGCTGCCGAAATGGCGAGCGGCCGCTTTCCAGCCACCCCCGCTTGGGCGCAGCCTCGCCCGTCGCCGCCGGCGCGGTGCCCACCGCCTGCTGCTGCCCGGGCCGGGGGGCGCCGGGACCGCCGGGGCCGGGCCGGGCCGGGGGAGCCGCCGGAGCGACGCTGCCCTTGGCCGGGGGAAGAGCGACATCTAGAGCGGGCAGGCGGCATGGCCCGCCCCGGGCACGGCTGCTGCCGGCAGGGCAGCGCACGGGTGCCCCTCGGCGGGCTTGTGTGGGGTCTCGCGGGCAACCCCGAGCTGGGGGAGGACCCACAAGGATCACTGAGTGCAACTCCTGGCCCCACACTGGACCACCCAAAAATCAGACCCTGTGTCTGAGAGCACTGTCCAAATGCTGCTTGGACTCCAGCAGGCTCCGTGCCCTGAGCACTGCCCTGGGCAGCCTGTCCCAGTGCCCGACCACCCTCTGGGTGCAGAACCTTTCCCTAACCCCCAGCCTGACCCTCCCCTGTCCCAGCTCCATGCCGTTCCCTCGGGTCCTGTCGCTGTCCCCAGAGAGCAGAGCTCAGCGCCTGCCCCTCCGCTCCCCTCGTGAGGGAGCTGCAGGCCGCCATGAGGCCTCCCCTCAGCCTGCTCGGCTCTGGGCTGAACAAACCAAGGGGCCTCAGCCTCATACATCTTCCCCTCTAGACCCTGCACCATCTTTGTAGCCCTCCTTTGGCTGATTTCTAATAATTTTATGTCCTTATACTGTGGCACCCAAACCGCACACAGTGCTGGAGGTGAGGCCGCCCAGCGCAGAGCAGAGCGGGACAATCCCTTCCCTCGCCCGGCTGGCAGTGCTGGGCCTGATGCACCCCAGGGTGCGGGTGGCCCTCCTGGCTGCCAGGGCACGCTGCTGGCTTGTGTTCAGCTTGCTGTCGACCAGAACCCCCAGACCCCTCTCTGTGGGGCTGCCCTCCAGCCTCTCACCCCCCAGTCTGTACGTAAAGCCAGGGCTGCCCCTTCCCAGGTGCACAATCTGGGTAAACTTCAGTAAACTCTGAAGAGCTGATGGCAAATTGGCCAGCATTTTTTAGTTCAGCATTGGCTGTAGATCTCAGAGAAGGTGACTGTGTAGTCTGGACCACAGCTGGGCCTGTGGCATCTGCAGATGGATTGCTGTCCTGAGCACTGCTCAAGGATGCTGGCCCATGCTCAGCATGCAGTCAGGGAATTGATGAAGCACTGGTGGCCAAAAGTGTTTGATCAGGGAGAAGTGATAGGCTTGTTAGTGCAAAGAAGCATTGATCCCCTTTCTATTAGTTAGAGACATAGGCCAAACGGGTGAAAGGCTTTCTTCCAAGTCTCCTTGCATCCCCTGAATTGTTTGGTACAGAATGCTTAGAAGTTGCTCTCTTCTAGCATTTTCACAATTGCTGCTCCTTTGCAGCAAACACCTTTTCCATCAGCAACCCCCACGATGTTGTTCCTTACCAAAGGAGCAGGAGAGCTAATGTTTTTCTCCTGTGGGTGTCTTCTGTGACAAACTGTCATATATCTTAGGGCTGATGCCTGAATTTAGGATGTAAATGATCCTTTTCTCTTCCATGAGCATAACCATGAATGCTGCATCAGCCTTTTACAGGTTTATATGAATAATATATATTTTTTTTTCCCAGCAGGATAAGCCTTCATTTCATTCTGCTGGTTGGCCCAAAATTTATCTTGATGTGAATGGTTCCAGCCAAAATTAGAGTCTGGTGAAGAGGGATGTGATATTTTAAATTTCATTCTGACATGTCAGGCATTAAAAGTTCTTAGTACAAGCAGCGAGTTGTTAAAACACAAGCACGGTGGGGATATAAACAAGTTACCACAACAGCATAGCGTTCACTTGTTTTACAAATGGATTTATGTTTTCCCCAGACAGTGCTGCTGGGTTTTAGTTACGGTATTATTTGCGACTAGGACAACTGTATTTCAGACAACTGGTGTACAGCATTCTATTTTGTTCAGATAATTTAGTTACTGTCTAGCGTGCAAAAATACATGGAAGAAAAGAAAATGTGGAAAATAGGTGCTCTGTTGTGTATATTAAAAAAAACAAACAAACAAAAAAAAACCCAAACAAACCACAAGCAATGCTTTGGAAAGTCTTCTCAAGCATTAGTATTCCATCCTAGCCACAAGGACCTAAAACTGTGTCTATTAAATCTAAATAATCAATGGGAAAAATCACAGCACTGTTTTCTCGGTCTGTTACACAGTTATTAGATAATGATTCTGTCTAAAAGGAAGAGCTCCTCATGCTCATGTATCAGGAGCTAGGGGCATGCAAGACTCAGTCAGACCATGTAACATTTTACACGTGCTTTGTACTCAGTCGAGTTTTGTTTGGGGTTTGGGTTTTTTGTTATTGTTGTTGGGTTTTAGTGCTGATTTTTTTTTCTGTGCAAATAAATACAAGAAAGTTGAGAATGTAATAGAAGGAAAAAAAGCTTTCCAATTAGAACAAAACCCTGGCAGATTTTTTAAATGTGAAATACAAGAATTCTGTAGCTATGCGGGAACACTTCTGGGACACAGGAGAACTTAAGATCCTCTGGGAAAGGGAAGGCAGGCAAAGTCAGCGTGAGCAAGACTGGAGGGGAGAGGGCTGCCCACTGACATCACTCAGCCATGCACTGTGCCAGGCATCCTGATAAGTGTGCAACCAGGTCTGCAACATCTAGTGAAAATCAAGAGGCATCAGAGCAGAGAATAGTGGGGGGGGAAATCATCTAAACTGATGTCAAGTATAGCACCCCACTAACATGACAGGCAGTGCTGAATGTTGGCTTGAATTCTGATTGTGAGAGAACCACACGGGATGTTGCTTTTTCCCACAAAGAAGAGCAGCACTATAAAAATCTAAGACATGGGTAACAGATTGCAAACAGCGAGGTGTCCCTTATCATCCTGAAGAGGCCTGTAAGTTGATGGTTCTTCTCCAGTTTGAGCAAATGCTCTCTGGACATACACTGAGAATAGATAATTGTAACTATAATGAGAAAAAAAAAGTTAAAGTAATGTGTATTGCAAAGCTGATAAATGTTCGCATCTGTCTGCTTCCTTGTATTACGAGAAAATGAAATATTCTGATGGAAAAGAAAAACAGTACATAGTTTAGTAACTAAAAAAAAAAAAAGTGTTTGAATAACCCATACTAGTCTGTGAGACTAGTACACCAAAAGGTAAAGTTTGAATCAGGGGTGTGTTTGCAAGAGGTACTCACACACGTGCACACAGAAATAACAAAAACAATGATTGTTCTCTACCAGCCTTTGGCATCCTTCCTTAGAAATGTCTTGCATTTGACACCTTTACAGAGAAAACCACGGACAGTTTAGACTTGGAAGAAATTCCTATGTTAATACTGATAGCTGTTCTCTTTTATTGGTTATTCTGCATAGCCACACAAATTAAACTATTGTTCTGGTCACCTATACGATTTCTGTGCCCTCAGTTGCCATCCAGCAGATAAATACCATGGATGTCAAATAGTAACTGTAATACCTATTTTCCTGCTGTTAGAAAAGCAGTATCCTTAAAAAGAATTATTATATTCATGCTACTGCGTGCCAAATAAATACCCTGGTTCAACTTAGTAAGAAATGTTGGAGAGAGGGTAAAAAACCCGATGTACTCTTCATTTCATTACCATAATGGCAGCTGCATCTCCTCTCTAGTAGATGAGAAAAAAATTTCCAACAATTCTCTCTGGTTCTGTTCTGATTTTTAAATCACAGCGCCCTGTTGGTACTGCAAATATAATTATGGTGTTGCTGATCTGCTATCTTTATACAAAACCGGCTATTGTGAGCGACCACTGAAAGTACTACTCAGAGGGTAGCACCTTGCAGTTGGAGGCCTGTAAACATGCCAGTTTTTGTAGTTTATGACAGAAGCATGGGAACTTAATATATTTACAGGAAGGGGCCTTGAATTTCCTGGCTAAAATATACTAGCTTTGCATAGATTTGGAGGATAAATTTACCCTATTGTGTGGAGCTGAATATGCTTTCTGCATTCTTAATTTAAATCCTAGGGATTGTTTTCAGGAAAATGTCAGTGCAATTGTTCAAAGCACAGCTATGTGCCAGCACACAAGCAATAGCTGGAGAACAATTTTACACTGATATCCTATCAAAAGGAATTTGGAAAGCACCAGGGAGCAGTAAAGAGTTTGGAGGTGGGAGAAAGGAATTCTTGTGCTCCAGCCTGTGTCTGCCACCAACTCATTAGAGCACTTTGGACATGCCACATAAACCTCCTCTGTCCAATGCATAGAGGCTGTCGGGCTGGCATGCCCATCTGAAGAGATGCAGCCCAGACGAGACCCGCAACCTGAAGTACAGTAAAAGTACTACGTGCTACTATTTGTGCATGCAGATGAAGAGGCGTGTGGAAAGAAACTTTCAGAAGTACCTAAAAATGCGTTCTCTAATTTGGCAGACCCCTCAACTGTGTTGTGTCCAAGTGTGTAAGATGCACTGATGAATTCAATACACCAAGAAGTGTTTGCTAGCACTGAGGCCAACTAGCAGAGATTAGTCCGTGTCCATGCTGCCAAACTCCCTTTACCTCCAAACGAGTAGGGGCTGGATGCTGACTGCCTACTGAAAATGCCTTGTGCATGAGCTAGCTCCCAAACTATGCCAGGGAATTAATTATTTTGGAGAGCTCTTGTTGGCAAAGGCTAAAAACAAGCCAAGGGCACGGCTTGCAATTCAGCAATATTGATTACCGAGTGGCAGTGCCTGGGATAGTTTCCTGGCACTGCCTCATTGCTTCTGTAGATGTGACTTGCACACTGAGAAGTGCACATCTGGTGTCGCAGCTCGCATGATGGGAGCACTCCTGATCATGTCCTCTAGTAACCCGCCTTTCAGCATGGGGTGTCCCCACCGCCCAGCACTGTGGCTTCTCTCCTCCTCGGGGACCACAGAGGCCACAGGGCGACTGCCTGCACCTGCACGTTGGGTGACAGGGGAAGGGCAAGGGCTCTGTGCTACAGCGGTGGGAGAAACTGGTCTGAGTAATGGGGACATGAAATGGGATCCAGCTGGGAGGGTCTCCTGCTCAGTGCCTGAGAGGTGAAAGATCTCTTGTAGGATGTGAATGCATAACTAGGCATGGAATTGTGCTTTACCTCCAGCTTGCATGCATCTAACAATTCTCTTAGTGCAGTCTCTCTGAAAACTTTCTGCAAACACCGGACCTCTGAATTGCAGAAATGTCTGCTCAGCCCAGTCCATTGCAGACGTCTTTGCTTATCTGCAGTTTAGGAAGAGGGCAGGAATGTGAATTGTCCTGTTTCTCTGAAGGGGAAGTGAACTCAGGCACCAGCCTAACAAAGACCCTTTAAAGACTGTATTTTAACTATTCGACTACTCACTGTTTTAGGAGGTGTTTTAGTTGATGTTAGAACTCTTTGAAGCAATACTCAATGGGAGTTAATGATCTAAATAAATAGATGCAGATAACTACATGCCATTGCCCAAACACACATCCACAGCCCATTTCCCTGTGTCTCTAGCACCTCTTGCAAATTACTTCACCTTAGCGTGGGTAGATGCTATGTTGCCTCTCCTAGCTCCATCTCCGTTTTGTCACATCTAAATTGTCCCACATCCTTTTTTTTTTTTCTTTTTCCCCTTGCAAAGAGCTAAAAGCTCTTCAAAGCACGTGACATTCATTTCTGGGAGTGGATAATTCAGGCAAATTAGCCCACCCTTGTTCAGAAAAAAATCTTCTGGTGCAGCTTCATGTCCTCTCAGAAGTAGGGAAGTGCTCAGTTTAGAGTGCAGCCCCTGCCTACACTTGATTTTGCCTTTTCCATCCTGTGAGGTTTAGTCAGGAATTTTATAATAATTTTATTGTATTCCCAGGTCTCTTATCTTGCGTTTATTCTTGTTACTCTAGTTGCTACTGGTTTTAGCTTGTACACAGGAAACCGCAGTGCCAATCAGTGTTGTTCCCAAGGTGACAGGAAACCCTCTTTGGTCGGATGTTGATTGTGCTTGTCTTTACTGCTCCACCCATCACATTTTCTTCCTTTTTGGCTTAAGTTAAGACAAATTAATCAGTGGCCGCCATCTGGTAGACAGTTTTGGTGGCTTTGCAGTGATTCGTCCAGCTGATCTTTTGAAAAGTAACACACGGCTCAAGAAACCGAGGGGAAATATCTATGTGAATATTTAAATGCTTCTGTAGGCCTAGGATCACACAGGCCAGTGTTGCCCTGGGCTCATGACTAATTTGAGATGTGTGAGTAATCTTCTTGTCTTGTCCAGCAGCGGGTTTGGTGTTTTAAGCACTGTTAAACCAAAGGTTGCAGCTTTCCAGTGACTGACTTCTACAGTTCTGCTTGGGCGCTGCTTTGCTCCTGTGGTCACCCATCGCAGCATTTCTGAGGCTAATGTGTAGGCAGAGGGGGACAGCTGCAAAAACGAGATTGCAAATTAGCTGGACTGGAATGCTCCAAATAGCTCAGCCCCTGGCAGCACGTGTCCATCTGAGACATTCACAACCAAATACACTGCCTTTTCGCACAGGCCTTTTGGAAATACTGTGCTGAGGGAGAGAGTGAGGAGAGCACCAGCTTCGTTATGAGGGTTGGGCTCATTGGGCTCATCCTTTGGGCAGGATGAGCTCCATTACATCTCGTGAGCCCTTGACTAAAACCCACAGGTGCTGATTTCAGGAACAGGAACAACCTGTGCAGAAGGGAGCATCCATACCAGATATACAGGATTTTGATATTTACAGGTAATGTTGATTGTTCAGTTTTGGGAGCTTTATAGAAAAGTCTCCTTCAATGTCTGAAAAAATGATCGTGCTTCAAATTAAGACAGAATTATTCACCTTTCCTTTTGTTTTGAATTGGACTGCTCATTGATCATGCCATTCCTTTTGTCCAGCTGTTCTGCAGGACTGCCTAAAGCTGACTTTAGTTCAATTTCCCTTAATTTAAAACGTTAGGAACAGACACAGAACAGCAGTTAAAGAAAGAAAAGGAAACCATGAAAGTCCCTCCAAACCTGCAGTATAAAATGTCTAAGTATGTCTCTGAATTGCAGGAAGCCACATACTGGACAATGCTTACTGAGTATCCAGCTTATATTGTAGCCACCAGTTAATATGCCAGGCCATGAATCTCTTCTTTGACTGCAATCATAATTCATTTCATTTCTGTGCCTAGTCAGAAGAACACTTGCAAATGATGACTGTCGAATTACACAGCTTCTTTTAGGGAGAAAAAATTAAAAAAAAACAGTCCTGGAAATTCAGCAGAGGTCTTTTACACAGTCAGAGCCAATATGTACAGAAAGCTTAACATCACTTGCTAGCAGAAATGTCACTTGTTTGCAAACACACCTTTCCTCAAGGAACACTGCCTGTAAATCTGTGGGTCAGGCTATTTCTATTTCTCGCCTCTTGTGGGAAAATCTCTTTGGCATTTATAGTAATATAGTACCTGAGCGCCTCAGTCGCAGAGCGGGATCCCTCAGTGCAAGGTTCTTTATACACACAAAGAAGAAAAGATCCTCTATCCAAAAAGCTTACAATCTAAACATAAGACAAGGTAGTAAATGTGTACAGACAACCAGGCAAGCCTCGGGAAGTGGAGAAGCAATATCACCATGGCAGGCATGAGGATGCCCAAAGTATGCTGTGCGAATGGCTCAGCCCAAGAAACATTGCCCATAGGCAGTAAGCAGCTCACCCCATACGACACTGACATTTCAGTCCTGTACTTGCTAGAATTGTTTGTCTCCTTTCGTACCATCACATCCAAGCTGATGCATCAGTATGGTTTGACTTTGAACCTTGGCTAAGTATGGCCATAAGTATGTTTCAGGAGCTCATTTTATTATTTTCATACTAAGGCAAGTGAGATATAATCGGTTAAGTAACGGAATCAAGGTGATATTGCAAATTAGTGCCCTGTCTTCATAAAATACCTGGACTCTTGAACTCTTCTTTCTGTCCTCTGGCCAGTGGAATCTGTAAGAAGCTCCAGCAGTGATATTTCTTTCTGGGGACAGGGACTTCCCTTTTGTGGCCTGTGAAAGAAATGCTTTTGATGCTTAACAAACAGCGCACATTGTTGTTATTAATTTATGGTAGCTATAATTATCTCTGTTATGTTAATACTGCTATTTGATAACAGGAGCAAAACAGAGCACAGCAACTTCAAATGACTGCTGAAATATGTGATAGGCATCAGAAGGGGAAGTACTGTATATAATTCCCACACAGAAAAATGTCGTTATGCACAATGTTTCTCTAGGGAACTCCGTCTCGATGCTCCGGGATGGCCAACAGCTGCTGCCGCTGAGAGATGGAGCCAGCGCTGGGCAGGAGGTGGCAGAGCCTGCCCCTCCATCAGGTCTGGTGCTTCCGCTTCCTGCTGTCCCCTGGAAGCTGCTTCTCCCTCCTCTGAGATGTCTCAAATCCATCCTGAGTCGTAGTAAATTCCCCTGGGGGACGTTCACATAGTCCAGAGGTTTTCGGTTCCTTTCCCTGGATTTGATGGTGGACATAACAGAGTAGCCTTACAACAAATAAAGGAAAACAGTCAGGGCTGCAGCAAAGTACACAATAGCTAATAAATCCAATTTGCATGGTCTTGTTTCACTTTAGACTCCATTTAACTTGTTTTGCCTCAGTGGATTTGTAGGGGTATCTGCAAAGAGAATTTGGCCCTCAGAGTACTGTGCTAAATAGGTTTGTAAAAGAAGAAGGCATTGTGGAAAGCAGAAAGCTGGTATTGTAATTAATCCCAAGGGTAATCCTCCAGCTACAGAGAATGCATTTGCAATTTGCTGATAAGATTAGAATGAAATAAATGTTTTCTGCTTTATCACAAGGATTTTCCCTAATGTAGATGGTCTAAATTCTGCTCCAGTCCTTGCGTCCAGTGTTGGCTCTTTCCCAGCTCAAAGCCTCCAAGCTATGGAGCTCATTGTCCTGGGATGCTGCAGAGGTCATAAAGTAAGCAAAGAGAGCTGTCTGAAGGAAAAATCGTGGAAGAGAAGGCACCAGACACAAAGATGTGCCATCAGCCTTTGGTTCAGGATGTTCCGAAGCTACAGATTGCCAGAAGCTGGGGGACATACTGACAAAAAGCACCTATGTTAATTAAGTAATTGGTAATTCCTGCTGACTTTGCTCTTGTGTTCCTTCCCCAAACTTCCTCTTGGTGGCCATAGTTGAAAACAGGATACCAGTCAACCTGTGGTCTTACGTAGCACACTGTATGTCTACATCACTCCGTCAGCGTGTGTTAATGTGCCCCATGTTACATCGTTAGCTAGAGGGAGCTGTATGTGCTGAGAGGGTTTGGGGCGAGAGGAATGCAGGGCAGGTTGGGGCAAGGGGAGCAGTCTAGTCGTCTTTCATATATGACTTCTCCTTTCTCTTTATTCCATTATACAATGTGTATTTAGAGTAACCCTGCTTTTATCAGACTCCTCACATTTCCCTTCTCTATTCAAATTCACAGAAGTGAATTTATATCGAGTGATATGAGGTTTTTAAGGTCACAAATTCTTTGCTAACAGAGAACTATGAATCTGAAGCAGTTTTAATTATTTCACTCTGAAATTTCCAGTCTGTACTAGTACATTGACAGACTGCATGTTGGAAGAGTAGGTGCAGGAAGCCTTTGCTCAGGCCCATGCCTTCATCTCTGGGCACAGGTTCAGCTGCATTTCCCTTCTCTAGAGCCCAGCCTGTGCATTCCCTTATAGGAACATCTCTGATGAAGGAGAGCAGTGGGCATGGCCATGGCCTCCATACACAAGCCGTGGGACCTGCAGAGCTCTGTAGAAAGGAGCTCCAGACCACTTACCTGTCTGTCCCTCATCAGCTTCTCAGCCCGAAACGGGACTGCACAACTTGGCCATACCACTTCTGAAGACCTACCTAATCTCTGGGGTGCAAGGTAAAGTAAACTCTGGTATGTGGACACTTACACCTGTCTTTTAAAAGCATTCAAGCATTGCTCCATTTCAAATTGCAAGCCCAAGTGAATATCCTAAACCTCATTCTCAAAGGGAATCCAGGCACTTTGTACATTAATACAGTTGTTTGAGCAAGCCTGCCCATAGAAAGCATGGCTGGAAACTACTGAAGAAAATTGAACTGAATGAAGAAGAAAATGCTGGGAAGAGAGAAATGTTTGCATACTTAGCTTAGGTGTCAGCTCTGAAAACTTCAGAAAACTTCTGCCAGCTCAGTGGCAGACCTGAGTGTACGTTCCTGGCTCCTGGCTCTGACAGCCTGAATCCCATCAGCTCACAGTATAACTTAAGCGCGTAAGTCACTCTGGAAATGGGATTGCACCTTCCCAAGTGTCTGAGCTAGAAAGATTTTTGCTCCATACAGCCAGCCTTTGTCCACTGTGTCACTGAATGGAGCAATTTCATCAGCTACTACCTTTAGAAACGAAGGGCACTGTCCATAGATGGCGCAGCTTTGTTGAACAATGGTGTGGGTCTGGAGGTTTTGCATGCTTCAGGAACTGCTGTTTTTCAGTAATTTCTTCAAAGTGCATTAACAATTCATTTGTCTGCTTAGAAATCTTCTCTGTGACACTTGAAGTAGTTTAAAGATAATGAAGACCAAGTCAAATAAACAAGGAATGTGCTTTTATATTATCTTAAGGTTGACAGGGTGTAGTAAACGCCTCTTTTCCCAGATGTTCCTTCCTGTCTTTCCCAAATGGCAAATGCACCAGGAAAGAACTCATTGTACTGATTAGTCTTCAAGTAACAATAAAAAATATTTTTTTTCTTGCTGATACTGTAAGAACACTCTCTGCTCATTTACATGAAGGATATTTCTACCCATGCCTTTTTTCCAGATTGACTGATTTTCTCAAAAAAGTACTGAAGTACATTAATATGTTAATGGATTATATACCTGCTTGTTTGGATTTTTAATGGCTGTATATTTGTTCTTTAAATGAGCAGCAGGTGCAGGCTGGAGGTAGAGATTGTGCTTAAGAGGTTAATTAGTATGGAACAAACACATTATGCTAGAGAGACTTACTGAGATTACTTCTGTTATGAAGAAAAAAAAGTTTTTTATCTAAAGTTGAAAAAACTTTTTTTTTTTTACTATAGATCTGACAAACTAGATAGCAAAACATCTCAGTTAAGCAGTCGTTAAAGTATTTCCTAGAAGTTGCTTCTGTAGTGTTGCATCTCTCTGTTCCCATTTATTAGGTCACTTCTCTTAGATAGGCTACTGTTCTCTAATACTGCAGGCAAGCACCCTCTGGGCACGCTATAGTGCTCAGCAAAGAAGTGAGCCGGGCATGTGCTGAGAAACGTAATCAGACTTTGCATCTAGCCAAGATATCTACATGGGAAATGATAGTGCCTGGCTACCGCTCCTCTAAGGCATCGCAGAGGCACTCATGGACTGAAATAGTAGAGGGGCAACTCGTACAAGGAGGACAGAAAATATTTTGATTTTTTTTTCAATTTTCAAACAAGATGCAGCAGACAGAATATTTTTTTTTAACAGTTCTTTCTTGTTGGTTTACCTTAAATAAATGCATTATGTGAACTCAGTAACCTGTGCCTTTGTTTAATCTGTGCAGCCTCAACAGCTAATTGTTATTCCTCCCCATCCTCTTTTTCCTTTCCCTATTCTTTTAATCCCTTTTGTTTATATTCATTATAGCTTGGTTTAAATTAGCGTGTGTATTAATTGGACAGAGAACAGGTCATCCTGTATGCTTGTGCAATGAGGCCTCCAGTATGAAATAGAGCAATGCTGCAATGTGAGCAAATAATAGTAGCAATAAACATGACTGCATTCAATTAAAGCTCTACCATCTAAAGCAAATTAACCATAAATTAGTAAACATTTATTCAGCACTTGGAAAAAAACAGCTCAAATGAGCACAACAAATTAGCATCTTCATTTATTTTTATTTCTGAACATTTAACTCAGTTTTTATCTGTGCTAAAAACACATATATGTGAGAGTGAGTCAGAAACAGAGCTTTATGTTACCCTTCAAATTTTATTGGAGAGAGGAGCTTGCGTGACAAAATGCAATTTTAATGTAGAAATAATCTACAGGAAAAGATGGGAGGTTGTATAAGCTTTGCATTTTTGAACAGTCAGTTCCCGTAGCAGAGCAGCATAGCCTTATCGAGGGCAGAACAGGAGTGAATTGGCAGTACATTAGAAAGCATGATTAAAAGAGGGAAAGTTGAAACTACTCTCATGTCAGCTGTTTTCCTCTACAGGATATTGAGCCATTCCTGTCCTAACCAGATACTGATTGCTTAAAACTTAGTCCAGAAGTACTTGTCAAAACCGTTTCCTTAGTTCATTTTGACATGCTGAGCTTTGAGTAGATCCTGAGAATTGTTTGCAATTTAGTGCTAGAAGTATTGGCCTGCTCTCGCTCATGGCTGTGGGAACAAGATCAGACCCTCTGGAGAGAACATCAAGTGCCTTCGCTTTCCAGAAGAACTGTTTAAACATTATAGCTGAGGCTCCTGATCGGTGTCTATGGACTCAGAGAGGGCTGGAGGATGCTGACAGGTTTCTTGTGGCTAGGAGGCTGCAGGAGGGTGGAAGTCTTGTCTCCCAGTAGCTGTGTATCCTCTCTTCTCCATTTCAGTAGGCACACAGCCTGCTCTAGTTACCTCTGGACCTCTTCCTCAGAGTGAGAGATAGAAAGCATCAGTTGTTCAAGTGTCAAATAAATGAAAAAAAAAAATAATGTAACACTAGAATACTATGAGGAGAACTGTGTGATAGAGCAAACATGAGCAGAGGTAACACATCTTTCTGGAAGATGCCTAGGGTCAGTGTCCCACGATCAATTGCCTCTCCTATAAATGTCGAGCTTAAATGTCCAGGCTGTCCTGAGCTTAAATGTCCAGGTATCAGGCTGTATCAATTGGTCATGATGCATGTTATCCTTTAATGCAACATAATTCTGTCATTTTATATTCAAAGTTTTAGATTTTCTATCAAAATCAGCTTGTATTCCTGTGCTGTTGTTGTTTTTTAAGTAAATGATTGACATAAACAATACTGAATCTTAAAATCAGTTGAAGAGCAATTTCCTTTAGGTAAGAATGTTTGCGACAAATGACTTCAAAATAATTTAAAGGAACTTGAGAAATTTAGGGAATCTTGGGTTTTAGTTTTGCTTCTAATGCTAATTCTTCTTCCATCTTGTTAGTTAGCTCATTGAATGCAGCTTCTGATTCTTGAGTACTTCGGGTTTTGTGTTACATGAGCTTGAATTCATAGAATCATAGAATCATAGAATATCCAGAGTTGGAAGGGACCCATAAGGATCATCGAGTCCAACTCCCGGCACCACAAAGGTCCACCCAAAATTTTAGACCATGTGACTAAGTGCACAGTCCAAACGCTTCTTAAACTCCAACAGGCTTGGTGCAGTGACTGCTTCCCTGGGGAGCCTGTTCCAGTGTGCAACCACCCTCTCAGTGAAGAACCTCTTGTTTAAAAGTGTTGAGAACCTCAGGTCTGAGTTGGTTCTTAAAAGCTGCAGTGCTTGTTCAAGCAAAAACCAAATGGAACCCCAAAATGTCAGCAGACAAATCAGAGATCATTTGGGAAATTACGTTCTCATCACAGACTTGCCAAGCATAGAATCTGTGTAGCAATGCCTCATGAAGCACCCAGGAGTTTAAAACTAAAAAGTGCATTATATGCACTAAATACTTTGTGCATTATTTATTTATTGGGGTGACATTCACATAGTTGTATCTTTTATTCATTATTTTCTTAAACTTATGCTGATGTTATTGATTGACCTTTGGTGAAAGTAGGAGTAAATAAGAGGATACTATATTTATGTTCTTTGTATATTATCATGACTTGTGGGTTTCTTTTCTTTTTCTTTTCTTTTTTTTTTTTTTCTGTCAGAATATTCTTTAATGTGTGTTGCAGCATAACAGAAAACTGAAACCCACAAGTTCTGCATTTCCAAGAAAAAAAATAGAGACCTAGGAAAAAATATTCTCTTTTCCACTTTGGGTTGTTAATAATGGAGTTTTACCACATGCTTAGAAGCCTTGCTTGAAATAATATACTGATGGGCAGGAAAAAATAGAGATTACCACACCCATTAATGTAACCATAGACTCATTCACCCTACTTTTCCTAGGCATCTAGTAATATTACCGGTACAATGTGATATATATTTCAGGCTATTGTGTACAGAGCAAGTGTCATATATAAGCATTTGTGGAAAATGCATAAACTATTCTTATGCTTATTAGAAGTAGTTATTTAACAACACTGTGAATGTTACTTTAAAATTCTCAAATTATATTTCACCTCAAATGAGAGTCATCTCTTGGTGTTCTGAGGACTGACTGTAATGGATATTATAAATCTGGATTTGTAAGGAAATGTCTTACTCGTATATTAGAAAATCTGTGTTACTCTTAGCCCAAGGCTAATAGAAAATGGCAGTATGTTCAGTCCTTTTCAAGTTTTTTTTTTAACCCTTGTGTATTTCCTCTCTTCTGCTTTCTTTTTAACACAGAACCTGATTTTTCTTCATGAAGTCAATGGGAGCTATGCAGTACCCTATTTTTATTTATTTTATCTCACAATACAGCATTAATAACAAGAACAACATTATGTCCTTGTCTGATTTGCTGTGCTTTTCACATCCCCACCCCACAGCAGTTTTATCTACCACATTTGTTCATCCTCCTGAACGTGTTTTCTCTTAGCTATTTTAAAATCCAGCAGGAAAGCTGGGTCCTATATTTTTTCCACTGCCCTTTTTTTGTCAATTTAATTTTGTTTTTCTTTAAATTATTCTACTGAAACATGAAACTAGATAAGCACGAGAGTTCTAGCACTGGAAAAGGCATCAGTAAGGCAGTAAGTGGTGGAAATTGTGTGCCTAATTGTGCTCCTTCAGTGCAATTACAGCAGTGTAAAGCCCACCTGAATGCTCATGGGAATGCCCAGCAAGAGCAGAGCATCAGGACCCCTGTCTAGACCAGAGGAATACCAGAGAATTGAAACCCACAGGGAAAAGGCAGTGGTTTTCCCATTGTCCCTGCGGTAAAACCCACGGAGAGAAGCCCTGTGGAGCATCCCAGCCTACAGGCAGGATCTCGGGACACGAAGCAGCTCCCTCCCCAGCAGCCTCAGCCAGCACTGCTCTTCCCGCTAATTAATGGCTTCCTTCCACCTGCGGGGCTGACACAGGCCTGCCTTCGGCCCTCGGAGGCGCAGCGGCGGGGCGAGGAGCGCGGGTGCGAGAGGAAGCACCGCCCGGGCCTGCAATGGCGGGGTCGAAGGGCAATGGCTGCCGGTGGGCCCCAGGCCCCAGGCGAAGCCCGGGACGGGGAATCTGGGCGTCACGTTTTTCAAGAGTGCTGAATAAACATGGGAAGGTGTATTTAAAGAAATTGCCCGGCTTAAATAAACACCTGGGAAAAACATGTCGGGTAGCTGGATTTTCATAATCACCGACTGCGGCTTAATTTTAGGGTCAGGGAAGACCTGGAAATGACCTTGCTAATGATTAATAGGCTTTGGTAACCTGTTGGCTCTCTGAGGTGGACAGGTGGAGCTTCCTTTTGAGAATTTTCAAACAAACACTGCATTTTTTCATCATGTCTCCAATAAAATCTGCTTCTATAAATGCACAATTAAAAATCCTCCAGTGGATTCTCATTAGTGGACGTGTTCCTATTGCCTTATTGAAAATAGGGCCGTGAGTATGTAGTAGGCCCCCCTCTGAGGTACTAGACAATACACAGACACAAGTGGTTTCCTGATTGCACTTATTCGCATACCCAGTAATGAGGTGGCTGTCCCAGCTGGTGAAAAGTCGGAAGAGTTAGTCTCTTGCTGACTTTAATGTAATGTTGTCATGAATGTTTACAATTCCTCAGATTCCTCACACAATGCCCATACTCACCAAGACAGAACCTCGAGGGGATTCCAGGACAGGGGATTTTACTTGCAAAGGAGAAAATCAATCTTCTCTACTTTGGCTATTAACATGGGGAACAGAAGATAAAGTTATTTAGAGGATTGTAGCATAGAATTGTAAATATTCAGAAATAAGAGAAAAAACGTGTATGGCTTCTTTGCTGTAATTGAAATGGAAAGATACCTGTGTGTAGTCAGGGTGTGCATGTATATATATGTGTGTGTGTGTGTGTGTATATATGTATGTTTAGAGGGATCCAAAAAAAGTTAGTTGTCTGAGTAGCAGTTCCATTGGTCCCACTGATGTACTGTGCATTCTTTCCAATAAGGTAAGTAAAGGATTGCTCACTACTTCACCTCTTTCCATCCAGGTGGTAAAAACAGAAGTCCTGCTTTCTTTTTTTTCTTTTTTTTTTTTCTACAAAAAGTGAAGAATTTAACTATGAGAGGAACATAGAAAATCCAAGAGTCCAGAGCAGGATCTGAGACTAGGAGCATCTTACATTACAGCATACAATAACATGATGGGTTCATGCCCTCCCTGATCTTTCGACACCAGGCAAAATGCCCTGTTTTCAGCCCTGTCTCTCAGTATAGCCCCGAAAGGAGTAAAGAGGTCTATATAATTAATGTTAATCTTGGCAATAGTTAACTAATGTAAACATTATTAAAATCTTTTTATTAGCTTAAGCATTCTTCTTAAAAGTGTTTAGGTGCCCATTTTTATGGAGGAATTACCTTTAGAGCTATTGTTTGTTGTATGTCTTTATAAAAAGACTGCTATCCTTTAGGTAGTTATTTTCAGTCTTATGTTCAGTATTTATTCACTGTGTAGCTTTTAATGTGTTAAATATATAGCAAAAATTATTTTTTCTTTCCAGAGTAAGTTATTTGATTCTCAGTACTGGTATTCCTCAATAATCCCCATAAATGGTAAAAGCTGTAAACTCAAAGTTATAATTAGATCAGGTATATTTTCTGTTGTTGTTAAAAAGGAAATAGCCTTTTTGCCAAGACTGTCAGTTATAACAATGTAAAAGCCAAAGAAAATATTAACATTTTCACTGTACTTTGTTACTAAACAATGAGAATACTTTTCCTCTATATTAGGAAATCTCAGTAGGCTCTTCCAAAAGTATGGCTGGGTCTCAGTTGCTACCCTTTTCTCAGCCAAAGGTAGTCAAAACAGTTTTGGAGATGTTCATTGCACACCTCTTCTGTGAACTTCTGGCTGGTTTTCAAAAGATTTGTTTTGTGATATAAGCCCTCAGAGCCACCTGTTTGAGGGACTGCCTTTTTCCGCGGAATAAATTGCTACTCATGGCCAGAAGAGGTGCTTAAGTGAGAGGGTTTTTATGAGAAAGCAGTCTAACAGGATGTTTTCCTCGCGGAGTGGCGTGGAGCTGAGGGACTGACTTCCCTGCAGACGGGAATGGTCCCTGGGGAGGTGTTTCAGGTACGTGAGCCAGGACCCTCCATCAGAGGGCAGCCACCAGGCGGGACCTCCGTGCGATGGAGGTTGCACAGCAAGCCACAGAGCAGTACCGGTAGCCAACGCATGCAACATAGGTAGCGTATGCATGTAACAGCTGCTCATCATTTCTGCTCAGCATGCTGCTTCAGTTCTGCCTTCCTCCTAGCTAAATTAGCAGAGTCGTACCCCTCTCTCTGTCTTCCCTCTGCCAGCAGAAATTGTCCCCATCTACCCCAGGAGGCAGCCAGCTGCCTGCAGCCACCTTGGCTCCATCTTGCCTCTCCCACCTCAGCTTCTGCCACTGACTCATTGTTACCATCTGTGTGCCTGGACAGCAAATCTCTTGCTGTCACCCACCCATCATTTGAGCTGAAATAGGCTCATGGACAGTATGGCACAATCTGAGATTCACAGATTCCATCAGGTGGTCTCTTTTCACGGTGATTGTTGTTTTTGTGTTTTGCTAAGTGGCAGGTGGGTGGCTGAAATCATTTCTATTCATGCTGAATGACATGATAGAAATAGTTTATTTTAAAATAAAGTTACTGAAGGATCTGCTGACATGTATGAGAGGGAGGGAAGTGCACTAAAGCTAGTTCGGAACAAAACAAAACCACCAGAGAAGAAAGCAATAAGCCCTAAGAGCACTCATTCTGGAGGCAGAAGAAAAAAAGTTTAAAAATAAAGCAGCAACACCAACATGAAGTAAAGAGTCACAATATCAGAAAAGACAAATAATTTACTCAAATATGCGTGCATTCAAATATCTATGGGCCACTCATGAACAATGAGAGGAGAGTAAAAGACAAGCATTAACACAACTTTTGCTGCAGCCTAGAGGAAAGCATTCCCCCAGTATTGCTAGCAGATGCCTCACAGATACTGTCTGGTGATGTTTGTGTGATATTTATAGTAATATACGGTAATATGTATTACTGTTAAAGGGATGAAACTTGTGTTGTCACATCTCTATATGCACAGTGCTGCTCGGTAAATGTTAGAGATGTGTTTACACTGACAGGGCATCTGTAGCCCAATTCAGAGGTAGCTGGCTAACTCAGTCTTCACGGTAACAAATTCAGATTAGTAAATACAAAAGCTTTGATTAATGCCTACGGATGTGTGTTTAGTCATCACATTTCACAGAGTATGGATTTAGCGCCATCGAAAAACCTCAAGTTAAGGGCTGAGTAGGTAACATTTGATCAATGGGTTGAAACTATGAAGAATGTTTCCTAAAGTGTTGTTTGGAGAAAGCAACAAAAAGGTTAGCGCTCATACCAAACACACAGAAATGTGCTTTCTTGGTATTTTCACAGCTCAAAGGTGTGATTGAATCAAACTTTATTTTCTTGTGGAAGTGTGGAAACATTGATGAATTTGATTGTCCTATGTGAGATGTTTGGCATTTCTGAATAACTGCTCTAAGTCTGTGACCGTCCCTTCTCCTGGGATTTATCATGGTTTTATGTTTCTCTCTCCTCACTTACCTCACCCAAAATGTTGTCCACTGACTTGGTATCCACAATGTTAGCACTCCCTTTACACTAATTTCTATTGATTTCATCACTTTTTCCCCTTCTATATTTTATATTTGAGTAGATTCTTAAAAATTTAGCCAATATGCTGTGAATTTATTTCCAGCTTTATATATATATATGTTAGAAATAAACTCTTTTCTTTCTGTGAAATGTTTCTTCCTTACCAACATACCACTTGCACATTTAACATCCATAAAGATTAGGTAGCATACAGGGAGCAGTTTCTGCTTTTAAGAATAATCCAAATAGTTCCTCCCTAGAAGAGCGTTCTTTCAAAACTACTTGTTAGATTCAAGAGGTGGGGTGATCTGTAAAATCTTCGTTTTGTGGCCACCCAGTTCTTCCAGTGAAACCAATCTTTGCATATTCAAATATCCCAGTGACTACACAGAAAGTCACGGTACATAACTAACTCAGGATGAGCTGCATGAGTATGGGACTTACAATGAACACAGATCTGATAAAACTTTTAATTATTTTCTAATGCAGACGAGGATCCAATGTCTCTCTGACTTTGGATATGAGTAGTTTGGGAAGTGTTGAACCTTTCGTCTCTGTGCCGACTCCACGAGAAAAAGTGGCAATGGAATACCTACAGTCAGCTGGCCGCGTCCTGACACGGCAGCAGCTCCGAGATGCAGTTGCATGTTCTCATTTACTTCAAACAGAATTCATGGTGAGTTTAACAGCAAGCTTTAAATGACGGTTTTTACATAATTGGTGCAACAGAAACTGTGGAAAAAAAATAATAATTGGGCAGCATTTTAATATCAAGGTGCAAATAATTTCTGAATGGCTGATGAGGTTGTTCCAAGGTGGCATTTTATGTTTAGAAATCTGAACTCACTGAGATAAATAGCTCGTAAATAACTGTTACCTATAGCCGTAGATAACACAGATTCCTCCCGGTTTGAAGTTCCATTCCTAGATGGGATAAATGTTGCATTAGAGGTGCAGTACAAACAGCCAGGACTGTAATGCTGTGACAGTTTCAGAGAGATCATAAAGGATGTGATGACAGAAAACACAGTAATAATTGGAGGTTTTGTTTATCCCCATGTAAACATCATCTAGGAATGTTTGTAATTTGAAGTCTAAAATTTTAGGCACTATAAATGACATTTCTGGAGCAGACAGGGACACCAAAAAAGAGAAGCAACTCCCAAGTCAGTTGAACATATCTTTAACAAACACTCCATACTGTGGGTCTAATATACTCAAGACCAAAAAAAAGGAAAGTCTCCTACAACTGTATTTAATATTAAAAAGGGTAGGAATGTAAAACCAAGACAGTGGCCAGGAAGAAACAAGTCACAGCAGGAAAACTAACTCAGGGAAAACACACTATTAAATATTACTTCAGGAAGACCTGAAAGAGACTGGTATTGCAAAACAGCCAGATAAAAATGTCTATCAGAAAAAAGGAGACAGTCTTTACAAGGGAAATGGAATAGAGTGTAACCAGAAGCCAGCTGAATGTGAAAGCTGAATAAGGCAGGCCAAAAAAGGTTTTGAACTTACAAAAAACCTTATAGCTTTATTTTTAAATAGATCAAAAGCACAAAACTTAACAAAGAGTATGAGGATCAATAAAAGATCAAAGGGTAGAAAAGGTGAGGCGACAGGAGAAAAGTGTTTGTGTTATTTATATCCGTGGTCACCACAGATGAACATACGGAACTTCCTACCTGTGTGGCGGAAGTAGATTAAAACAGATTGCTAAAGGGTCTGTCTGATATTGAAGTGTTAATGGAACAGAACAGATCAATAAATTGTATAAAAAGTAAACACTGGAATAAGCTGGTATTCATCCATTAGTCCTAAAGGACTTCATATTTGTAATTGCTGATGTATTAACAGGGCAGGTGTACACTAGCACTTGGGTGCCAGTATCTGAGGAATCAGAGGGCCAGAGTTAACAAGAGTTTTCCAGAAGGGCTCCAGAAGAGATTTGGAGAACTACAGACCTATAAGTCTGATGTATGTATCAGAGAAACTGCAAAGAATTATAATAAAGAAATAAACTAATAGTTGTATGAGCAAATGCAGTACATCAGGGAAGAAGCAACACAGTGTTAGCAGCATAAGAGGGATTTGTAGCCTATGTGGTTGCTTCTCAGCCTGAAAGGAGGCTATCAGAGGCATCTGTTTTGGATTTGATACTGACCAAGATGCTCAAAAGCCATCTAGAAAAGGGAACAAATAGTAAGGTGACAAAGTATGATGATGATACTGAATTACGAAGAGTAGTAAAATTAGAAATGGACTTCAAAGAAGTTCCAGATGGATTATATGAGTGTAACAAGGTAGGTGAAATTCAGGATTGAAAAGTAAAATGTTATGTGTCTGGGGGAAATAGCTTTATATTCTTCAGTCGGTTCTGAAATGGAAGGCTAAAAGTCATGGGAAAAGGAATAGAGAATAAAATAGAAAACATCTTTATGGTAGTGGAAAAACCTATATGACAGTCAGAAGTGCAAGCTGCTTTGATCGCTCCATTTCAAAGCATGTATGGAAGTATGGTGAATATAATCACAGGCTAGAGCAGCTTCTGTATCCAATGATGCTACATAGACTCAAGCAAGGACTCCTCTGACTAGAAAAGTCCTTTATAGGCTCCAACAGAAGCCTATAAAATCATGAGTAGCAAGAATGTGAACATGAGTGAATATTCATTATTTTTCATGCTAAAAGAATGCAATCAGGTGGCCAGATTAAAATTAAATAAATAAATAAAATGAAAAGCTCATCCTGTTCCTATAGTTCCTTCAGATGCCTTGCTACTTACTGCTATCAGAGGGTACCAGATCGGACAAACCTAACACACCCAGCTACCCAACCCAATGTTACCACAACGTTTTTAGCTTTTACAACTCATTAGCAAACCAAACTAAACAAGCAAAACTTTTTAAGACTGGTTAATAGCTCAGATTTAATAAATAGAGACACACAGAAATGTGTACCCCAATGGGGCATATAAGAGCAGGAAGACCTATACAACACTGATCTTAACAAAAGCATACAGACAATACAATTCTTATTAAACATTCCTGAGCATGTGATTCCTCAGAGTTTTATTTCCTTTACAATTTGTGCGTGTAAGTCAGTAAAACAGATGATGGGTGCCATCTTAGTCTAAGAGTAGTTTTTCATTATGAATAATTGCACTCCTATAAAAGTCACGCCTTTTTTCACCTCTACAGAGACAGGGTTTAGAGTGAAAGTCGTTTGCTCAGGAAAAATAAATCACTAGGTTGTTTTACCAACAAATGGTCAGACAGCGTACATGGAAAGAATTCTAAGCATCCAACATTATTTTATCACCACTTGTGCCATCCATTTTCTGTCATTCTGCAGCTTAGACAGGAAAGTTGGAAGAAATAACATTTTCATGTTTAAAGCCCCCATGTTAGAACTCAGTTTGTACAAACAACTTGGCATGTCCACAGAATCTCATTTACCCAAGTCTTCTCACACAGCATCCATTCATGGCTTTGGGTCAATGGATACTCACATTTTATTCTTCCGTCAGTGGGGCACAACATAACTTTGGTCCTTGATTTTTTTCAAGGAATTCTATTGAAAAGATCATGACTTTTCTGTTCCAGTTTAAATCTTTCTTTTAAATATGTTTTAAGATGAAGCTGTTGAACAGTTTCTGTTTAATGTCTTCCTTGCTACAGATAATAGCTTTATTAGGAACTTTAAGCATGCAAAGAACGCAATATATAACCATCACTCGCTCCATTCACTCAGCTTGTTTTAACTAAGAAAATATAGTAAAGCAGTCTTCTTGAGACTAAAATGAACATTTCCCATGAAAACCTTCCAAGTGTGCTAAAAATTGAGAAATGTTCAAAGTTTTCAATGGAAAACTAAAGCACGATCATTTTCAGGTTATCTTTGGTTTAAAAAATTATTATTTTTTTAATTAACAGTTTAGAGAACTAATAATTATACTTTTTATTTGTAAAAGCTAGTCAGTATCAAAATATTTTTCTACAATATTTAGTGAGAAAAAAAAAGAACTTTTTTTTTTTCTTGGCTGACAGAAAGTTTGAATAGTTTTACCTGGGGGAATGCACCTGATTTGGCAATGAGGAAGATATATAAATTTCCCAGCATATATTTCTTCAGTAGCCTGAGGTACTGCTATTCAAAAAATACTTGGGAATTTGGTGACAGAACAGAAAAATTCATGTTCCTGAAACACTGGAATGTCAGAAAATACAATCGTGCATGGGAAATGCCAGCTAGCTAAATGTGTAAATTTTTTGTCTCATCAAAATGGAGGGATGGGTATAAAAACATTTGCCTGAATTTTCATAAATGTTGCCACATTATCTCTGCTCTCAGAGACCCAAATCATATTTCTTTACGTTTATGAACAGCTGTTGCATTTGAAAGTCTAGTGTGAGCCAGAATACCTGTTATTAGAAGAGGACCACCCAAATAGGCGAAGTAGCCCATGAACAAAGGCATATATGCAGGACATGTGTAGTTACACGCATGCAACGGTGTGCACCTTATAAATTATTTATAATTATTTAAATATATATATATATTATATATGTTTAGTAAAACAATTTGGTTTACTAAAACAATTTGATATATATTGTCTAGACATCTACAGATTTTGTGTGCTAATTTGCACGTGTTCGTGCTGGGTTTATTTTCCCCTGCTAGCAGGGATGTTTTCCCCATACTATCCTGAATTTTATTCTGGAATCATCTCTTGCGTTTCATAGCCAGCCTCGCAATAAGTGACCTGTCTATGGCTGTGATCCACAATGTATTGGCAGATTTCTGTCTGTGCCCTTGGCCCCATAAGTACTTGGGTCTGAAGGACGACAGCCGTGCTTCTGATTTTTGCCAAAGTCCGGGACAGGCTTTAGAGTTAGAAACCAGCTGATTTTGGAGGAAAATGCCTTAGTAAATTTTCCAGCGGCTCAAGTCAAAGGAGGTTTGCATTGAAAAGGGGAAGAGCAAATACCATTTGTGCCTCCTCATGTGTCTGCAAGAGGCATTTATATAATATACCACTGTCTCTTTGTATAAATGTCCCAGGCTAGTAATGGAGTTCTGAAGTCTCTAGAAATGACTTTGCTCTTAAGTGGAAGTATTAATTTACCAAAGATCAAATTCCAGCTTACATGAAGATAATTTAAACAGTGGTGGCCAAAAAAAAAAAAAACCAGTGAAAAATGAAGATTTGAGTCAGCTGAAGCATCTTGCATATCCTGTCTGGTGAAATGTCCCCCCAAATCATGGAAAAAATAAATAAATAAAAATAGAAATAAATGTATGTTTCATTTTACCATTTCCAGAAGGTTGTTTTTTTTTTATTCAACTAAAAGAACAGTAGCAATGTTTCAGGACCTCAAAATCAATGTGATTCTTCCCTCCTTAGACCAAATGAAGCATTTTGTTTAACAAAAAATAGGAGGAATTTTACTTTTCATTCTGACAAACAACTTGAAAAACAGTAATTGAAAAACTGATCAAGACCAGATTGTCACATCAGGTATTTGCACAACTGCAAATTTAAAGGTGACAATGTCACCCAGAGGCTAAAAAGTCAAAAAGAGAATCAAGAGAAATCAAGTTCATTTTTTAATTATACTTTAGAGTTACTGTATTAAAAGGATTAATATTTTCTTTAAAAAGCAAATACGATCTTTAACTGACATTGTTAAGGGCTTTGCACAAAATTAAAAAAAAAAAGGTTGACATATATTAATATTTAATTATTTTGACAGTTCCTGGTCCATTTATGTAAAATTTTGCTCTGTTCTGCATGATACTGCACTTTTCAACTCCATTTTTCTAGTACTATTGTGTTTTCTAACCTATCTCCTAATCCTATAAAAACCTTGCTTTTAATAATTCATCAGAAGTGTTCCTTGGAAGTCACCCCTTCAGTATGCAACTCCTGTGTTTATTAAAGGAAGGGTGTTGACAGGCTTGAGGTGGGAACCACTTTTTTTCTTAATAACTTTGATGTCAAAAGACAGTTGTGTAACAGCAGATGGCCTTCTGGTGATAATTTCCTGCATGGCTCCTTTGGAAACACCAATCTTATTTATTTTTTATAGGAAATACCAATGAATTTTGTGGATCCCAAAGAAATTGACATCCCAAGTCATGGAACTAAAAACCGCTATAAAACAATTTTGCCAAGTAAGTGAGTTATCCCATGGTTTCCTAGTATGGAATTTAGCCCTTCTTTTAAAATATATTGCTGTGAATATCTATCTGTCTTTATCTTTGATCATTGTCTACCTACTCATAAGTGTATTTGTAGTCTATGTAGAAAGAAAAGCCCAGTGTTGGAGGACTGGCCAATGCAGGACTCTACATGGCTTAGTCAGTAGGTACACTTTGGCTGCATCCCAACCACTTGCTGAAATGCAGCCGGGGTGCATGCTGGTTTTCTCTGGACATCAGCTCAAGCAAAGGGGTAGAGAGAGTGCTGTGCCTTGCAATATCTTCCCCAGTCTGGGGGATGAGAGGAGAAAGGCTGTTGCCTGCATCACAGCCCACACCATCTTGCAGCATGCACCCCATCACTGAATTCCCTCTGGTTGGGTCAAGCTACTCGGGATCCTGTCTAACTTTAAGTCGCCCAGACTAAAAGAGCAGTTGCATCCTATCCTTTCTCATAGTGGACTTCCTACTTTATAAGTCCTCTGTTATTTGGGTTTTGTTGGTTTGGTGTTTTTTTTTTTCTTCTTCTCCATGCACTGCATGGCTTTGTGGGAATCTGTTTACACTAGTAAGAAAACCACTCTCACACAGTGCTGCCTCATCATTGCCGTGGAGTTATTACTGCTTTGCTATACTGCTTCTGTATTTTCATTGGCCCAGATTATTTATTTCTGACATAGTAACAATTGCTTTATTATAATTAGAGGTGATTGAAAACTTTTCAGTGGAATAGTTTTCCTTCAAAATGCACATTTCTCTGAAATTGAACTATTTTTATAACATTTCTTGGGGGATACTGAGACATTCCATTTCTCTTTCATAAATCATTTTGTTTTGTGTTCAGTTTCAAAATAAGTTGCAGAACTTTAAATATTGCACTAAATATAGATATGAACAGTTGTACTTTTATGATATTTTGACAGTATCAAAGTGGAAAACTTCAGTGACTCTAAATGTTGGGGGACACTCCCACAGAAAAATGTAAACACAACTTTTTGCTTGGGTTTGGAATGAAGAATACTTTCTAAATGATAGCATGTCCTATCAACTAGGAAGCTGTTTTCTAATTATCTCTGTAATGTCCTTGTAGAACTATGTTACACATTAATACAAGTGAGTATACAAACTCGCACACTTTAAATTACAGGGTTTCTCTCAGTGAGCCTGGATGCTCTGTAATTTGATCGCACCATCCGAAGACCTTGCAGTCAGATTAATGAAAAAGATGGCCTTCGGCCACTAGATTAGTCTCAGAAACACGATACATGGCTGGGAAAGAAACCCATTGTGTTGAGCCCTCGCTTCCCTTCAGCCACCAGCAGAATTCCCGTTGCCTTCAGGGCCGGTTCATCTGTTGCAGCAAATAGTTATGTGCGGCTGAGCGCAGTGGTGGAATGTTGAAGGGAATTAAATAAATGAAAGCAATTGAATGCAAGTTATCAGTTACCAAGTAATCAGAAAATTAAGTGGCCCCGACAGTTTGGCCCGGTGTCAACAGGATGTGCACAGAGGGCGAAATCCTGACCCCTTTGACGAAAGCAGGAGTTTGCCATCGGCTGTGGCGGAGCCAGGATATCACCCAAGCCTCCCTCTGCCTGACAGGCGGCATTTTTGGAAGGAGATCCCCCTTCCTACAGCGCCTAGCATCAGGTTTGCCTTCAGGAACACCTTGCGCGTGCAAAGAGCCCTGCCTCGGTGACGCATGTGTTTTGAATTGGGTCGCAGCAGCTGGGCTGCGGTTGATGCTGATGAGTTTTGAGAGTCAGAATGCCTTTGTGTTTTCACTTCCAGCTAGCCGGGGCGTGCAGCTGACTCCGAGGCACATTTTCAGTCAAAACTTACTGCCAGTGTGCACCACAGCTACTCTCTGACAGGCGCTTTGTAACCCTCCTTGACAGAAATCAAAAGGTCTGTTGTGTGTTAGCACCAAGCTTTTTCAAAGGAGATATTTTGAGGATCGAGGCACACGCTCATAATAAATACTCACACACCCACGCCCAGTCCGAAAGGGTTTGGAAACGATTTGCATGATTAAATAGAGCAGCCTTCCTGGTTTCCTGCTCAGATGATATCAACCTACTGCTTAGCGCACCCGTGTCAGCTTTTCCATTCCCAGCACTGGGCGCGTCTCTTGAATCGGGGCACCTGTGGTGACAAGTGACGTTGAGATTGATGGATTATCTCTAAAAATGCCCCCATCTACCCACTCCACCCTCTACGCTGGGGAGGATGTTCTCTTTTTCTAAGAGATAACTCGAACACAGATAATTCTGTCACAGGGTGCATGGGGGCAGGTTATTGTTAGTAGATCCTACCCAGACAGACCCAGGCTGGTGGAGTAAAATGAATGCCTAGTGAAAATCAGTTCTATATGGAAAATTGTGATGTTCAGGAAATGTTACGTTTCTATGGAAGATGTTTCGGTTGCAGTATAGTATAGCCAATGCTCAAATACAAATGCTAGGGTGCGTCTGTAAGTTTTTAAGTGTTATTTGTTTCATAGTAATATACTAATACTCCTAGTGAAGGGACAAGGCAAGTGGTTAGGCTGCTCCTTGAGATCGTTGTTTCTCCATCCCTCCTCCTGACCAAGATGCCACCTACCGGTCCTGTTAAACCCCTCTCCGTATCTTCATTCAGCTGTATTCCCCCACCATCTGCTTACAGCACTTCTGGCTCCCTCTGAACGTGTTCCCAGTACTGCAGACAGACTTCAACAGTCTCACCATGGTTACATCCCTGGGGCAGAACACCAGCCAGCCCTGGTGCCCCCTCTTCATCCTCTTATTTCACACCTTCACCCGCTGCTTCCTGCAGCCCCTACCACAGCAGGACCTCAGCTTCAAAGACCTGTATCTTTCCCCCTTCCTATTTCACTTCTCTACCTCAAACCAGGTAAAATTGCTGTGGTGCTTCAGAGCGTGCGTGGGCTCTTGCTCACAAAGGAGCCATTGACTTAACACTATTCGGTGGGTATCTGTGTGTGTGCAACACATCCAAGGTACCTGGACATCATTCCTTATTTCTTTCTAAGAAGTACCCTCAGGGCAAAAGCCTGCATGAAAACAGTCACTGCAGAACAGCAGATTCACAGTGACAGGAAGGTGCAAAGCACTTGGTGGGTCAGACCCACAAATCTACAAGCTGTTGTTTGTTCTAAAACTGGCTCTGGCACCCTGTTTAAAGACAAGGTGAAACTTAAATCTAAATTGTATGAACAAAGCACTTTCTTACACAAGCTTATAGACAGATACTGGAAACCATTCTCTTGTGAGGATTTTTGAGCTCCTTTGTATTATAGTCCTGACTATGAACTCTATCATGTTTGCTCCAGTCCTGCTCCCTAACGAAGGCAAAGGATCAACTGCAGGTTTTTAGAGACAAAAAAAAAAAAAAAAAAAAAACATATTTGCGCAGTAGAAATCAAAAAAAAAATGTTTGATCTTAGGGGAATTCAGCATGGATTCATCAAAGAATTTTTGTATTTCCATGTGATTTGACAAAATGTGTCCTAGTTGTACTCACCAGTATCATGACTATTATCATATACTAATTATAATAGCCAGTATTATAATTGATTATTTAATTAATGTTAGGCTGCATAGTTAAAAATACAAATAGATGTTAGGCAAACCTTATTTCTAGAAGATAAGAGAGATTCCCTTTGCATCAATGAAACTTTATTTTCTAGTGCTGAAGTATGTTTTAAAGTGTAGTAACACTCACCATCATAAATCTGTTAGGTTTTCCATTGGGAAATCCTGGTCTATAATGAAAGTACTGGGAAGTGACTCAGATGAGATTTAAAAATGGCATGGTATTACAGGTATTTTGTACATGAGGCATTTTGAGGCTGTTGTATTATTTGCACGTCTAATAGCCCATTCCCTGCCCTACAGTGCTATTCTGTAGCTGGCATAGATTAAGGATACAGTCTGGTACGATTCTTCCATGTTCTGTGTTACGATGTTTGTCAAAGAATATGAGTACCCATACTTGATTTATAGACTGCAAGCAAAAACAGGCAAAATAGGAGTGGGTGAATTTCAAAATGTTTCAATATCCGAAAGCTGTATGACTCATTGGCTGCAAGTGTGGCAGCAGTCTGCCTCACAAAATGTTCGTTTTCCTTTCCTGGCCAAGAAAGAGAAATACTGTGAGGATAGCCCTTCTTACACCGTTTGAGTCCTACTGTCAGTAAGGTAACTGGGACTAGACTAAGGGTAACAAGTGACTTACCTTGGAAATACTACAAGAACAGACAAACTCATGCCCTAAAGAATTTAGTACATAGTAGCAGTCTAAGTGGAAGAAGAAAAAAACTAACAACCCACAGCAGAACAGCTTGTGAAATGAGACGAAGCTCTGAGTCTTCACGACAGAGTGGTGTCTCTACAGTGGATGAAACTCCAGTATCCATGGCACTGGGAAGGCTGTCTGGCAATGCCATCCTAGCTATGGCATGTGTTCCTTACACTGGCTACTCTCATGGCTCCTCACAGGCTACAGACACCTTAAATCCCTCTTATTCCTCCAGCCTGGTAAATTCATACCAGTATTAATTTGTTAAAGATGGAGCTAGAGGAAGCCTCTTCCACTTTAATGGGCGAGCTATTCCAGACTTCCTAGATACATGGAAAAAACAGCAGTAATTTTGCCTCAGTCAAAATTGTAGGAGGCATTTTTTATTAGCAATTACAAGTGCTTAACAGCTCTGCTGCATTTCAAGATGTTTTACAAACATTGATGAATTCAGCCTTGCAGCCACCATCTGTGTCTTTCCACTGTAGCTTCAGACTCTCAGACTTTGCCATCCTTGAGGAGAAGATGATTACCTCCGAGGTATTTGTCATTCAGAACTCAGCTAATTACTTCCATTTGTGTGCAATGACTGCTTAGTGGCTCTAGATCTTGAGTGAGTGCTCAGGTGTTCCTCATTTCTGAGCTACGTGTACAGCAATTATCTATTTCAGAAGTGATTAGGACTGTTAATTTATAAAAGATCTCTATTCCAAAGTAGTGATTGTTTAGTTGATTGGAATTGGAAGAAAGTCTCATAAATTCTGAAACTGATTTAGCCGCTCCTTAGTAACAGAGGAATTTATCCCAAGGTATGGTAAATAAGCTGGATGTTGAGTCTGCTTGGAAGAGGTTTTTTAAGGTAGGGGTCAAGCTACATCAGAATTGGAGGCATTGTGTGAGCTAGAGGAAGCGAGTGTTTTTTCAAGGCCACGTAGCCTGAGGCATTTGTGGAAATGGCTAATAATCACTCTGTGCTGAAAAGGAATGAGAGGTTTCCTGTCCTCATATTGTTAAGGGGGAGAAAAAATGCTCTAAGTGAAAAAGTTGGGAAAGCTAGTACAAAGAGACTTGTAACACAAGCTAAGCAGGCTTCGTGTTGTGCTATTAACACAGAGGACAAGACTTCCATGCACAGACTTTGAATTAAAAGACATTAATTCATTTGTCCATTTTAAGAAACATACTTCATAACACGGGTACGAGTCCTGTAATGGCTCCACTCCCTTCCCACAAAGTTCCTGTCACCTCTAGGGGGAAAAGGACATAAAGTATGTGTGGGATCGCCCATCTCTTCCTTTGATTTGCAAAGGTTTTATCTTTTCATAGGAACAGGATGAAAAGTCACAGAAGAAATTCAAAAGCAACTCTGAAAGTAACAGGTTTTGCTACAGCATACGTACATCGATAATATCTTTTGGTGTAAATTACAGGGCCACCTATTAAATAGTGTTTTCTTACTACTCTCCAGTTCAGCGTCCACGTAAGAATCTTTGAACATTTTGCCTTGCTAGCGCTCAGAAAGCAGCTATCCAGAGACTATTTCCAAACTAACAGGGGTCTGGACACTGTCAAAAAGCTGATGATTCTACTTAATTATTTAAGCAAACTGATAGAAGAATTTTTTTTCCAGTACAGAAATGTTGCCATATCATTTTATTAGAAGTAGAATATTATTTCAGAAAAGGTGCAAAGAAAGCCAGTGTGCCCCTACACAGCAACAACATAGGCATCTCATTTTCCTCCTCATTTTCTCTTTCCATTACAATATGTAATTGAGAATTTACTGGCTTTAATTCCAAAAGGCTAGTACACGGGCAATCACATCATCACAAACGAACAAACAAACAAAACCATCATTTGCAGGGGGAATTTTTTAACCCCCAGTTCTACAGTCAGCAGAGCTGTGCCCCATTCCATTCTAGGTCATCCAAGACAGTGAAGGGAAGAAGAGCATGAAGGAAAATGTTCCCATATTTTGGTATTTTTTCTCCAGTCCGTTACACAGCAATGTTCACAAATTGTGTTAGATGAGAACAGGGGACTGAAGGGAAAGATATGGATCACTTAGTCCAGACTCGTACAGTGAACATTACATTGATATAGAAACACATAGATGATTTCACCCCGGGCAGAGAGGACTTTTCTTAAATTAAATCCAGCTGTAGTCATTGAAACAGCCCAGCTTCATGCGGAGGTATCTAGGCTGAATCCAAAGGACTTGGTGTATTTATCTAACATCCTGCAAAGATATGACAAGCTTCAGAGACAGTCTAGACAGGTCAGCTGGATATTTAGCACAGGCAGATTAGACCTTACCTGAACATTGCCTGGACCTGATAGTATTGCTTCGATGTCCGCAGCTTATTGAGATACTTCTACACAGCCCAGAACTGTGCAGTGTAGGTATTCCTTAGTTTCACGTGATGAGTCTTTGCAGCGAAAAAAAAATCATGCATAATGCTTTAGTGCTTGACTACCCCAAATAACCATAGATTATTTTCTTCAACAAGTCTTTGATTCTCTATAGAAATCTTCTAATTATGGGTTTTCTTTTCAATTTCCGTCTTCCTTGTGCTCTTAGATCCTCTAAGCAGAGTGTATTTGAAACCAAAAAATCCATCTGACTCCTTGAGTACCTACATAAATGCTAACTACATTAGGGTAAGTAAATGTACACTCTTCCTGTGCTTTTGAGAATATTTGATTTTCCACCTGAATAGCTGTTTTTGCCAAGGTACCACTCATTTTATCCCTACCCATCTTCATTGATAAATCCTATAATCTTTTTGTCTACATTGCTGTGATAGAAGTAGCTTCATGATCTGATTGTGCCAAAGACCACATAGCCATCAATGTGCTAAAGTGGCTGCAGTAAGAAAAAGGTTATCGGATACATTTAAAACATTAAGAAACACGTTCATCGCTGTTTCCGTTTAATTCAGTGTTTACTGGTTTATATTGTCTTGCTGCCTTTTAGGAAGGAAAAAAGGGCTAACTTTTAACAGAGACAGAAATACTAGTATTTTGGTAAAGAAAGATCAGAGTCAATAGCAATATAAGCTCTACGGTTGCTCATGGCAGTCATGTTATGTACCAACATCTTCAGTACTGATGTTTTTTTTTCATACATAAATATGTCAGTTGATAGTCCTGAAATCACCAGTTAAGTAATTAAATAGATATTGTAACAGCTTTTGAAAAGGAGCATAAGATGTATTAAATATACACATGTGCACCAGCATGCACATTCATTCACCTGTTTACTCCCTATATTGCATGGTTACATGCTGCAAGCACTTCAGCAGTATGAACCCTGTTGGATACTATTATTTCTAAGTGTCAGCTATGTAATAATCCTCAATGACACACACACAGCCTTCTTAAACTCCTGGCACAATGTATGCTGCATAGAATACTAAGAGACTACTTCAGTAATGTTTTAGGAGTATAGTCTTTTACCTGCAAAATTAAATGTTTTGGTTAGCTATGTGCCGGATCCTCAGCTGGAATAAATGTATTACTGCAACTGAAATTATGGCCCCTGAGCTCAACGATGATACTGCTTATTTAAATAACAGTACATGAATATATACGGACACATCCCCCACAGCTCTTAAGCCACCTCACGTTACGTTCTGTACTTTCAGTGTTTTGAATGAAAGACATCATCATGTCACTGAGCAGAGCAGTTCTCTTTGGAGAGCAACAGCACGACTCTTCCATCAGCCAGGCCACGCTTTGAGTTCTCTGGGGTCTCCCTGTCCTCTGTGCCACCACCCCACATGCCAAAATACTGTGATTTCTCCTGCTGCTGCCACTGGTAGAGGTGTCAGCGATGAAATGAAATCATTAGGCTCACTGGGGTCCTGACACACTGGTCTCTGACAGAGTACATTCAGGCAAATTGGTCAGCAGAGGGGGGACTGTTTGTACCAGCTGAGGATCTATCCTGTTGGTCCATACAATGGATAACAGTGCAGAAGAGCACGGCTAGGGAGAAAGGCACCCAAAAGAAACTGCTGTGGTTAGGGGCCCCCACACCACCTCCAGCTGCTCTGCAGTCATTCCCTTCCCACATTGCTAGGCTCTCCTGATCTGCATTGCTGTTGGGCTCCCTGTCACTGCACAAACTCCCAAGATCTCCTTTTCACCTGAAAAATAAGAAGGCAGTCTCATGTTTTTCCCATTTCTTCCTGCCTTTCCCTCCCTTCTGATTCTTCACTGTTTACCCAACCTTTCTTTGCCTTGTGTGTCTCAGGACTCCCTGTACTGATGCTGTCCCTCATATAAGGTCTCTTAATGTTGCTTCTCCGTTAGCAAAGATTCAGAGTCCTTGCTTTCACAAGCATTCATGTATTTTAAATCTTCTTTTTCCTGTCATGAATCTTCATAGAAAGCAGTTTTATTGTTCTCTATTTTTTTATCTGGCTTCTTGACCGTAAACTATATTGTAAACAGGGTAAGCTAGAAGAAGCCAAGTAAGCAGGGAAATTTGAGAGGGATTGATGTATGCCCAGGATCATTTCAGTTCATTGAATCAGTAATTCTCAGAGGAAAAACTGTTCTACTGAAAAATTTCTGATCTGCTCTACTGTTACTCATAATTGCTTTCAGTTCAAATAAATTTTTCTTGTTCTTTTTTTTTTTTGCAGTTCCAGATTCCTCTTTCTGCTCTTTTAGAACATTCACCTGCAGTTTTGATCAACCATATGAATTTAAAGTAAATGCTTTTGTGTCTGTTTCTAAACCAGGGATATGGAGGTAAAGAGAAGGCTTTCATCGCAACGCAGGGACCCATGATTAATACTGTGAATGATTTCTGGCAGATGGTTTGGCAAGAAGACAGCCCTGTCATTGTTATGATCACAAAGCTGAAAGAAAAAAATGAGGTATGACAACTAGCCAGACCAAGAAATTATTGCAATGGCTGCATTCTGTAGAAAGAAACTTAGCAGATATGGAAGAAATACAGCAAATAATCAGCTCTTAAATACTCTGGTAATGTGAAAAGTAATGTTAGGGTACCCAAACACACCAGTTGCAGTTGTGTAGCCATCAAAAGAGACGTTAAAAAAAAAAAGACAAAAAGAAATTTATTTTTCTAGATCTGTGCTGTTGGTTTCGTTACTTATTAAGAAACACCTCATTTGTCTGGTGGTCACCTCTGTACTTCTTGCTTGTTACTTTCTGTTATGTAAAGAATAGATGTGCAAATGGGTAGTGTTATGATTAGAGGTTTCCTGACATGGTTAAAGTTTGTACTTTGCTGAAATAGCAGTTTTTGAATCCGTTCCAGGTACAACAAATCATCTAGATCATCCCAGAGATGTAGCTGGGGCTCCCAAATGCCATTACTATGGAGAGACTTAGCCAGGATGGAAATACATAGCTCTTTACCTCAGTACCAAGTTCAGGTGACAATAGCACTTTAATTGCTAATGGCCATCTAGCTCCTGTTATGTATTCTGTGTAGTTGGATTGATTCCCAACTGCATCTTTAATAGCTTTATCTAGTATTTATATAAATTTTTGCCATGCTTTCCTTGATAGTGCCGGAGTCCATACTTCACTGTCAGACAATAAGAACAAAAAACACTCTCCTGTGCAGCAGGCCAATAGAAAGCTCTATTTTGGAAGTTTGAATGTTACAGAGGTGGTTTAAAGGGTTTTTGGACAAAAGAGAGACAGACTTAAAGGAGTTTGACTTCTTTCTTGTGTCCAAACTGATAGATGAGGGAGCTCTTCCCAACTCCAGGTAGGTGCCTCAACCACGTCTCAGCACCTTGTCAGGTAAGCACCAGGGCCATATTGCTCCTGCTCCACTCACCTCCCTGCACTTCAGACTCAGTTGAATGTGGTGGCAGAGAAACGGAGTTTATTCAGGTAAATTTCCCAGTCTCAGCGGTCAGGGGACCAAGATCCTGGGTGCATTTCCATGGTGCAAACTCACTGCCCCATTTAAAGGCAGACTCGGTCAACATACTCTTCCTTCCTGCTGCGCTTGACCAATGCTTGTCTCTTTGTCACCGTGACTTTGGCCTTCTAGCATGAAGTGGCTTTAAAATCCAGTGGATTTTAAGAAAAGTGTATGCAAAATACAGGTCAGTGCTGGAAAATATCCCAAGACATGTTTCCAAACCAGGTGCCATTTTGAACTAGACCGTTCAATCCAGTGTCCAGAAGCCTATGTTAAAAGGATTAATCCTGAAAATGTAGGAAAGCTACCGCAACCTAATTGTCCAAAAGGATAAATATTTCACTGAGGAAATACTGCCTGTTTAAACACTCACATCTGACACTGTGTAAGAAGAATGACTTGAAAGAAGTGCCCAGTGGTTTCCAACGTGTCAGGAAGCCCTGTGTTTACCTGAGTTACGCAGTCCCTCAGCTCTGGTGTTTATCCGCATTGTTGTGGCCTGGCAGTGGTAATTTCCTCCTAATAGAAAGGGTGGAGAATCTCAAGTAGTTCCCAGGCTATATAGAGAGGCTGTCTGCGCAAGCTGTCCTGCCCTGTCTAGAAACCTTAGGAACTCTCCCACCGTTAGCACGTTTGTCCTGGAGCCTTGCTTGCTATTGAAAAGAAAACAGCTTGGCTAACGGCTATGCTCAAGAATATTAATTTAACTTTAAAGTATTTGCGGTCTATGAAGAAGGCAACACGAAAAGTTAATTAGCATAATAGCGCTTGATATTTTTTCTTCTCTGTGGTCTGCTGTATTTCTGTCGTTTTCTGGGCGGAGCATTGGTAATATTCACACATACAAATGCCTTCATATTTGAAAGCGTGCTCATGTACTTATCCACATATACCTCTGCACAAACAAATTCCCATACCTGATTCACAGGTATAGGTCCCTTTCCGCAGTTGGTGCAACATCACTCAACCTCCTTCTCACCTGTATTGTACTAGAATGTATGAAGTACTGTATGAGTAGGGAGCTCTCAAATGAGAGACACATGAAAAACAATAAGCTCAACAATAAATTAATTTAGCATAAGTAAAGTTATCTGGGACATCAGTTCCTTAGTTGAATATACAGATGTCATGAATTTGCAAAAGGAAAGGAAATTGTGTGAAATGATTATACACACAGGTTTCTATGGGCTTAGTTCCTTTCATGAGATGAAAAACAGTTAAGACTCAATGTAGCAAGAATTTTTGTAAGATGGATGAAAATATAATGTGAAAGTAGAAAAGTAGAATGCTGAGTAAAATATTCATTTCAGCCATGTGAGAAAACATGGAGCATGAACTTGTTTAGATTCTTCTTCATTTTGATGTCTGATGAAAAAATGGAAATTGATTAGTAAGCAAGAATAATGCTAAGGAAATTATGTCTGCAGTGAGTATTTTAAACAGAGCCTGTAAAACTTTTACTGAAAACTGTACAGTGTCTGAACAGATTGGAAATCTACCCGTCCAAGGAGAGTGCATGGCAATGGAACTTCTACCTGTTAATCAAGAAACATATCTTGGGAAGCATAAATAAAAAGTACTATGCGCCATTCTGCAGAAAAAAGGGCTAGCACTAAGAGATGCATGAAACAACGCATGTTTATTCTACTCAGATAATGGAAATCTTGTTATCAGTAATTATCTAGGACAATCTTGTTAACTCACAATGAAAAGCTCATATCACTTTTTATGCAACATTTTTTCCCTCAGTCTATAGGCACTCTTATCTAACCATAGCAAAGTAGATTTTGGAAATCAGAAATACTACCTTCTGCAGAATTCATATAAGGCTCTTTGAAGATCACTCATTATTGCCACCATAGAGATGTCTCAGGGTTATAAAATTTGAGAAGATTTGGTAGTAACTTTGAGGATTTTTGTATATAAATGCAAATCCTGCAAGCCCTCCTAAAATATAAATCTCATGCTTGAGTTAGAAGTGGCAGTCAATAGAGGGCAGGAGTAAAAAGGGATTCTGGAGCTGAAGCTTTGCTGTAATTATTCATTAAAGTTTTGTGTTTGGGTGGTTATTGGGTCAGTTAATGTGTAAAGTTATTGGCATAGCTATAAGAAAAAAAATAAGCAGGAAAAGAACTGAAGCTGAACGCAAGCACCTTCACAAATATTTGGGAATTGTTAAACGAACTTTGTTCAGAGGGTTCAAATCTGGAGAAAGTAAAGCAAGTAAATAACCAGTCAGCTGAGAAATCCTTTCTCCATTCAGCAGAATTATCTGGGGAAACTAGACTGCAACAGAAGCACTTTCTGGCAAGTCACAAAACCCATGCTCCTCTCACGGGTGGTGGCAAATAGCAGATGCCAGCCCTGGTCTGAGGCAGGGCCAGATCCCATCCAGTTACGGAGATCCACCTCCAGAGCTACCACGTGAAGCCCAGCAACCAACAGGGGTGGGATGCAAGGAGATAGGACAGGGGACAGAGGGAACCTAAGCCTACAACCCTGTCACAGAGGGAAGGAAAAAGGACAAAATAAATTAAAGGTCACGTGAGATGCTGTTTGTTGTATGAACTTCCTGTTCTGGCCAGGGAATAATGTTTTTGTTTTTGGAAAAAAAAAAAAAAAGGTCAGGCACCAGATCAGAAATACAAAATTATTAGTTGAGGGCACCATCAGGGAGCTACACCGTGCAAATGCATCCTGAGGAGGAATTTGAAAGATGGTTGGAAGATGAGATTTTCTACAAGAAGTAAGAATACTCCCAGGCTTTTGGCTGGCATGCAATTTGGCTGGGATTTTTTTTCTCCTAGCTTAAGCATCTTTTAAAATATCCTGCTCATAGCTGTTACGTGTTTGCTGACTACATAGAGGATTCAACCCCAAGTTCGCAAAATCTGTGACCTACTTAGAAAGTGCTGTGGTAGATGAATGTGCCCAAAGGGAAACAAAGAGGCCTGAAAAAAACAGCAAGGAACAGGACGAGCATGAAAAGTGGGGAGTATATGATAATAAGAACAAGTGAATTCTTCCTTTTCTGCAGTATATACAGTCACCTGATAAGCTTTTACTAATTACAGATGTGAGACTAGAGAGCAACCTTCTTAACCACTGTCTTTGGCTTTTGAGCAGGTCTAAAATATACTGACCTGAGACCAGTATAATTTCCTTTTAGGTTCACGTAATAGCTTGAGCCCATTTAATCTTTTTGTTGTTGTTGATACTCCTGGGATTTCTATATTATTTTCTGTACATCTGATACCTTTATGCCTCCCACCTTCACCTTTATCCCTTTATTACAATAAACTTTCAGAAATATGTTAATTTCCCCAAATATCTGACTTCTTAGAAGTGCCTGAAAACAGCTGATCCCAGCTCTATTTTCGAGGCAGTTAAAGCAGTAACAAATAGAACTTTAAAAGACTCATGGAGACTGGGTTAAAAATAATCCATTGTATCTTACTAAATGTAGATGGGCTGTTAAATGAAAGTTATTTTAATGGACAGCCCCGTTTCATTGTCCACCCAGCACAAGCTGCCAATTACAGTTCTGGGAAAGAGTCAAGAAAAACACTTGTATGGACTGCCTGAAGGTTTTGTAGTATGCACAGCATATTTTCATTTATCAAGAAGTCTCAGGGGTTGACTGCACTATTGTTGATTGTCAGGGTACAATTGTGTATTTAGATTTTTTCCCATATTAGCACTGAAAACTACACTCCCAGGGAGGGGCATGAATTGCAGATCTTGCAGATGATAACAGCTGTATGTGTCACATGGGTTGACTGTGGAACTGGCGAACACTTTTTTTCATACAAATTTCTGAGTATTTTATTGCCATTCTTGGTGTCTTCGGGGAGACAGCGAATTTAAGGTGCTCGAGTAACTCTCCAAAAGACAGGATTTGAACGAAACCAGTCAGATTGGCCAGCATTATTTCAGAAAATGTGGCTTTCATACACCTTTCACTCTGAAGGTAATGAGCATCTATTTTTAGAAAAGTATTTATAGAGCAGGGATGTTTGCATTCAGTTCAATCAGCTAGTGGGTTGAGTAGCAGCTTAAAGATCACACCTGGAGGTAAAGCCTTGCATTTCACTGTGGCATTTAATTTGAGCACTACTGATGGTTTTTCTGCCTCATTTTTAGCAGGATTTTCTGGAAGCTATGTTTTACAGCAATTAATTATATTAAAGTGATTGTTTCGTTTTACTGTGTAATGTAGGCTACTGTCTAAATATATACCAGTTTCTTCAGCAAGTGTGTTTGAGGAAATGCAAACAAGTCATTTTGGGGGTTCCTACTGTGGGACTGTCTGTTCTCTCAGTGCATTTTTTTACCTTTTGTGCTGCTTTCTTTAGATTATTTTTTTTAATTCAATGAATGATTCAGATTGGTTAGCATTATTTCAGAAAATGTGGCTTACACACCTTATACTTTTGAGGTAATGAGCATCTATTTTAGAGAAGTATTTTTATAACAGGGATGTTTGCTTTCAGGTATAGAGATACTTTAATGGAAATGAACATGAAATTGCTGTTGATCTGAAAGTAAACAAACTTGCAGGGGGAAAAAAAAAACCAGTTAATTCTATAAATACTGTTTCTTCATCTCCTTTTCAGTAGACTCTTGTCAGATACGTCACCGAAATAGTGTAACACTACTGAGTCATTAAGAATTCTGGATATAATTGTGTGTAACTGTAGCAAGATGGTTCATTGTATAATATTAATGTAATAGACAACTTAGGCCACGATTCTGCAAAACACTTTAACATGCACATTAAGTCCCATTGAATCCAGTAAGATCTAAGGGCACATTTGCATGGTTTGTTTTATTGTGGTTCAGGAGAGTAAACAGGACAAAAAGCCTTGTGAGGACAGGACAAATTCTAAACCTCTTGCTTAGAAGGAAGTCCCATTTAGAAAGAGTACACCTTATAAGTCTTCAGGATTTAACTCTGTGAAATAAGGAATGTTCTAGAAAAAAAAAATCATCTGGAAGTTTTGAATCTGTAAAATAGTTCCTTTAATTTAACTTCACTGAGCCATTAAAAATAAAAACAGCTGTTTAAAGATTTCAGTGGTAGAGATTCATATTTGGAAATTCAGATCCTGAAAATCAGGCCCAAGCCTACAATATTTTATTAGGAATGCTTCTATCATCAATAACACCTCGGTTGAATTCATCTGTACTTACGAGACAAAAAAAACCTGTTAAAAATTAGATCTTAATGTGGCTTCAGAGTCCAGTTTCCTGATGAGACTGATGTTTGCTTTCTAGAAATGTGTGCTCTATTGGCCAGAAAAAAGAGGAATCTATGGGAAGGTTGAAGTCCTTGTTAACAGTGTGCAAGAATGTGAGAACTATACTGTCCGTCAACTTACAATAAAGGTAACAGCCTGCATCTGAGAAGCATTGTTCCTAATGTTTTATGTTTTCAATGTTAAATGAAGTTAAAATGTTTTTTAAAGGGCATAAATTTTTACAAGAGGAGTAACTGAGCTGTGAAGCTCACAGCTGCAAGGTATAATTGAGACCAAAGCTGTGGAACACATCATATTGCTGCTTTGTATCATTCTGGCAATAAAAAAAAAAAAAAAGAAAAAGGCTTCAAAAAGAATGCAAATTTCACTCATTTGAATTATGTGTGCTTTGAGGCCCTTTTAGCATTGCCAAGATGATGTAAAGGGATTTTATTTAATGAAAGAACTAGCACAGCATGATTCAGAAAAAGATAAGCTGTCCATGTGATGCATTGAGTGCATTTATAGCCTATTTGAGAATGGAGAAATATAAGGAGTGCATAAGGAAAACTTCAGGCTTTCAAGGTTCTTGACTAAGCATTAACTGTCCGAAATAAGGCAGATGCTTCTCTTGTAAGCTACTCCCCACATTGGGCTTATATGCAATGGGACTGCAACATCTGCTCTTCCTGACAGAACTTTACAACAAATAATGAACTGGGAAGCTTTGGTTCATTTGGGAGATTTGGGGAGATTTGGTCTGGAAGAGGCAGTGAGAAGTGGGTAGAAGCCATATTGTCCAGGTTAGAAGTGTTCAAATGACCATAGCCTATATTTACCCTCTTTGCTTGCTGAAATAAGTGGTAGCAGCTTCTGTTGGAGAGAACAGCTGCACAAACTGGGATATTTCGTTAATACAGAAGTGCAGTTCTTCGGCACCTTTAACTTAAATACTCTTTTAATTTTAGTGTCTGACCCTTATGATAATGTCCTTGAAAGGTAGCAGAAATATTTAATAATTTAGAGAGAATCAGGAGCCCAAATCCAGGTGGTCTTTTTTAACTCTACTGCTGACCTAACACAGGCCTCTGACAATTACCTCCTGACAATACGGACAGCAAGTCCATAGTTAGATGGACAGAGCAGGGCTTACATGGCTGGAAAAACAGGCAAGTTTTCAGGTGCGCAAACCCTTATTTAAAAGGTGTCCCTGGAAGCATGTCTGTTCCCCTCAAATGTATCCCCTCAGTCCAATAAAACCAAATTGTTAAATCTCTCTTAAAATGTTTACTGCCTTTTTACCATAACACTGAGAAAAATAAAAAGAATTGTTCACCACAAGTGTGCATATAAAACCTTGATGTTATGTCCAGCAAGGAAGTCAATCCCAGAGTGTGAAGCACTACTGGTACACATCCTGGCCAGACCACAAAACCCCTGACAGCGCCCAGCCACTGCTGCAGCTGATGCTGGATGTAGAAGAGGACAGGCTGGAATCACCCGGCCGAGGGCCCGTCATCGTGCACTGCAGGTAATTTGCAACCCTTTTCTTAAACAACTGCCACAGAAAATCACATCAAACAGTCCTCCTAAACAAAGAGCATATTGGGGGAAGAGAAAAATTCCCTAGGACTTTTCATGCTAATTGGCTTTTTCAGTTCCTATCTGAGGATTTGAGTTTTGCAGAGAATTTCCTTGTTTCTAGCAATCTTCTCTGAGACATTCTCCATTTCTGATAATGAGCTCTGTGTTTGAAAGACCAGCTGGAAAGATGTTTTTGCTTCTGTTTCTTGTTCATGATTTGCTTTCTTTTTTATCTTGTTGCATTATTACATACCTAAGTCAGATGCCCCCATGACTTGTAGACTAAAATGTTGTAAGCAGCAGACATCGGGTACAAATTTGCAGACCAGAACACATCAGTACTAAAATTTGTGAACATTTTCACAAAGGCAGTTGGTTTGATACTCAAGAGCAGAGTGTTATTAACACAAATTCTAATGAACACAATTTGCAATGAATATCCTTGTAATCACTGTAAGTACGTCATACCCTTTTATTGTTTGTTGTTGATTCATTGCCCCCTGTTGCAATTTAAGTTGTAGGAAGTTGGACTGAATTTATGTATTGGTAAAAAAGGTAGGTGAAGCAAAACAGAAAAAAAAAATGAAATTAGTGTTTCTTTACTTGCTTTGTCTCATAACTGTGATACTCTTACAATTGGTATAGTACTATTTTTATTTTTTTCTTGAAGTACATCAAAACCAGAGCTTTTCATCTTGAGCCACTTCTTTTTTAACTCCATATTTTGGAGTTAGAGAAATGGAAGCCAGATTTGAATCACACATCATTTTGCAAAACTAGAATGTGATGAATAGGAATTTTCTAAATTTTATCCAGCTGTTTTTGTCAGGAATTGTAGTTATCCTAAACAATCCACAGATCTGTGGATGACCATTGAGGTTCCCGTTTTTCTAGTAAGGATCTTCAGTAATGAAGGTCTTCAGAGGAATAAGGTATCTTTCTGATGTGAGCGATATGACAACAAGGTTTATAATTATTCATGATCGAAGGCCTAGACCCAGGATTAAAATTAATAGATCTTCAGTGACAACTCACCTATCTATACACCACTACACAATGGTCTACAGAGTGGATAAACTCACTCATAATGCATTTTCTCATCACATAGTTTCTTCCCTTTTAATATGAGCTGCCGGTGAGGTCATCCAGGTCTTACAGAGCATGTACACACTTTTAAAATCAGACCTGAGATACAAATGCACAATTCTCAGTTATTTCCAGAGAAGCATTACAGGGCACACTCAGGCATGATCCTTAATCTGAAATAGAAGGGCTTTAATAATCTCTTAAGATTTGGAATTATAACAAGTAAATATATATATATATATCATTTTTTTATGTGCGTCTTCTTGTCGTCTATCAGCATAGGCTGCTGTCTTACACACTTCAGTGAGGAGTCCATTCAGGATTTAGGATATAAGGAGGACTTTACTCATTTCAGCAAAGCAGTTCCTGTTCTGCAAACACATGGAAAAATAATAAGCATTTGTTTTGGTCCTTGAAATCAGCAGATCTGATTCTCCACATACCAAGGAAGTAGACTTCCAAAGGAAGAAAGTTTTAAGTCCTTAAGAGTCTTTATAGTGATATTCTCTGGAAAGGTATATAAGCTTCCTCTCTCGCATTGCTCATTTAAAGCATGTGGCAAAGATGGAAAATATCTCCTTAATCTGTCCTTTACATGTTCATTTAATACCTCAGAATAAGTTTGGGTTTTATGGCAACTAGGTACTTTAGGACCAAATATGTTTTAATTGATAGATTTCAGACACAGAAGGATTTTTCTTCTTTAAATTGATTGAATAAAGGAGAATTAGACACACAGAATTATATTCCACAAATGTAAAACTAATTTAGCCCCACTTAGTGAAACAAAGCTGACCAAGAATCTGGCCCACAATGCAATATTCTACTTCCCAGAAGACACAGTAATTTTGGAGGACTTATATGAGTTTCTTAAATGAGAATAAGTGAAAAAAAAAGTCATGCTCAGAAATTTGACACTGTTATTGCTGGAAAATTTTACTTTTCCTTCCTCACTAGCATAAACATGTTCTATAAAAAGGATACTGCCTACATCTCTTAATCCCAGAAGCTCAGCAGTCTACACTCCCAATTAGCTGACCATTATGACTGAGCTACTACACCTTAAATCCTGAAGAAGAAGGGAAAAATAGAAATATATATTATAGTGTTACATGTTTGGGTGCCAGAAAACACTTCAAAGTAAGTAGATCTCCAGATTTCTGGATATACCAGAAAAGAAATGTAAGGCAAGTGAAGAACTGTGTTGTTTTTATCTTGCACTGTCTGAAATAACGCTGTGTAATAAGATAGGACCTGCATGCTTGAGCTGAGGAAGAAAATACATTAGAAAACCCTAGCTTTTGTCTAATACATATTAAGGACTTGTCCAAGAACACTTAATCCACACACACACAAAAAAGCGCGGGGAAAAAATAACCCTTCATTATAGCCAAGTTTGGTTACATCTGAATTGTTTAAACTTCTTAGTCCCATTTTCAGGGATTTCAGAATATTTGAGGAAGAGAATAGGGGTATGCATCTAATGATAGATACTTGCAGATCCCTGTGTAAACTTTTTCCTCCTTTTGGATACATCTATCCCATAGATATTGATGTCCTGTCTGACACTGCCAGGCTGTCAGCTCGCAATCTTCAGTTTACTTGACCTTTTCTTACACTGCCAATTTGATGTCTTATTATCCCCTCATGGTTGGCTTAGACATGCTCATATATTTAATACTGCTGAGTCCTCTTGGAAATACTCACTTTGGAAGGAGTGAGCTTGCTTTTGAATCCCAAAAGCACTCCTATCTTTCATTCTGCGGTGAGTAGGTCATGATTTGTTTCAGCTGTAGCAAGTGGACATACTCCTGGTAACGCTTTGCACTCATATCAAGCTCTCATCTGGGACATTCAACACATCCTTCCTGGCTTTAGTTTAAATAACTGTTGTAGTGCTTTTATGAAGCAGGTAGCACTCATACCCGTTGCAAAGATGAAGAAAGCAAAGTCTAATGGCTAAGTATTTCTTCTAAAGTCAAGCCAAATGGAGACCTGGACCCCTGACTCCATGTTTTAACTATTTTCCTCACATTTTCCTGGCATGTAACATGACAAGGAAGAGCTGTACTGAATTCCACATTACTTAAGCAAGAAACAGAGTCAGGCAGAAATTGTCAAAAGTGCTGGAAGCTCAGGGAGTAAAGATAATGCCAAAATGGCTGTTTCCAAGCAGGCATCAAGAAAAGCTGAAGTTACGGTATCAAATCTTTCTCCTTCCTACAGAATCACAGGAGAGGGCATTAACTTCATCAGCATGGTTCTTGGTCCTTTCACCTTCATGGTTAGAGGTACAGTTAACAAAACTCCTCTATACTTCAAGGGCTTCAAACATAGAGCCCCATTGACTTTTGCCTTAGGTGGGCTTTTCCTCCAGCTCAGCACATATCTCCATCATTTGTTTGCATTGTGCTATAGAATATCTGGACTTTGTGGTGCTAACGGAGATTGTTTTATTAACCACACGCTTTTGTGCAAACTGGAATCATGTAAGCCTCACAAATTGCCCACAACAACTAGACTGATGGAACTGCACCCTTTCATTTCTACCTACAAAAGTGAGCTGAGAAGATGCCCTTACGAGTCACACACCTAGGAACTGTTGGTTCTAACAATTTCCTGCTTCATATTTTTAGTGTTTTCATATCTATGTAGTGTTTTCCAGTTAACTCCTTTGATCTGTGAGTTCCATTCACCTATTAAATTTTGCCTTCTTTTCAGTGCTGGTATAGGAAGAACTGGTTGTTTTATTGCCACAGCCATTGGTTGTCAGCAACTGAAGGAAGAAGGAGTTGTAGATGCATTGAGCATTGTCTGCCAGCTACGAGTGGACAGGTGAGTTCCAGAAGAACTGTAAATCAATCAGATAACATGAATTTCTTTAAAGTGACACCTGAAGTTTTCTACATCTTCGCAGAAAGTGTCTTGTAGCTGATACAATATCTGAAACCTGTTACAAAATTATAAGAAATATGCAGGAGTCAAGGTCTTCAGAAAAGTCTGCTAGGCACCAAAATTAATTATTCAGGTTGCTAAACATCTAACATGCATATGGGATGACTTAATAATTGCAAATAACTGTGCTAGATTTTCTTGTGGCTCCAGCTGACCTGCTTCTCCTTCTGCTGATTGCAAAGGAAATTTTCCTACGTGCACCATCATCAGCTGAACTAGTCCAACACAGAAAGCGTTTGTGTAGGCTACTCTACCCTTTCTAGGCAAAGAGTTATTTTTGTTTATACTTAAGGTCTTTCAGAACCCCAATTCCAACTGCTGTTAACAGTACAAGGAGGTTACATCACTAACACCTAGAGCAGGGACCTGCCTTCTGTATGTAGGCCATGAGCAGGGACACAGATAGTGTTGACGTTAGTACTCCAATCATCTCTAGCAAGAGAAACACAGAATTTTCCGTTCCTATCCTGGCAGAAGAGTGGGGAATTTTGTATTTATTTATTTAATTTTTAAGATAAGTATTGTTATACTTTATGATGATGCGTCTCAAAAGTGGTTTCAGAGCTGAAATAAGTGTGCAGTGATTGGAGTCTCCCATGTGAATTGACTACCCTACGTTGCAGTTGTTGACTGAAAGTGAGCCTGTAGCTGCTCTAACATCAAATTGTGGGTTACATCAGCACAGGGCACTCTCTAAAGTACAAAGAAATGTTCTTATGTCATCCAGATACCAGAGAATGGGGGAAGGAAACATAACCCATCTGCCCAGCATAGTCCATGTCCTAACATGGAGAGGAGCCAGACTGAGACTGGTTTACTCTTCAGTAATGACTCTGAAAACCACTTCACAGCTGAATGCTGCTTTACATGGAGTGGCTGCTGTTGGTTTTGCTGACTGGCATGACAGCATTAGCTGAGAATTCAAAATTACTTTCATATTTAGATCCTGATTAAGGAATATTGTTTTCTGGGTGAAACTGGATGACATTCTACTGAATTAAATTCTCCTGAGATGGCAGTCCTGTGGTTGCTGGGCATTTGGTGCTCCTCTTTTCCCCTCCTGGAGCTTTCTGCTGCCTGCAGCATCCCACTAGGTCAGAAGAGACACGGGGCAATCAGGAGGCAAGGACTGTCTTTGAGCCTGGATTGACAGGGACATCCAGGCTCACTCAGTGTGTAGTCCACAGCAGAGAGTACCAAGTCTGATGCTGCTGCTACTTCCTTAGCTGCACTGGAGCTCCTTTTGAATCGGGTTGGCAGACTAACCCAGCTTAAGAAAACAGCAAGGCATTTGCTGCAGAGTTTTCTTAAGTCAGATCAATTCCCTGATTGAATTCACAGCTTGGGAGCAGGGCTTGGAAGCAGGAACGCTGTAAGCCAACATTGTTGCAGAATGCTTTGTTTTGTAAAACCGTGGCTGAAGAAAGATTTGTGTTGGAAAGGAGGATGTGGGTATTGTGTACAGTGCAAGCTGCTGGTTTGGTTGGACTTCTTATTCTGCTTACAGAAACAGGATTTTGTATAAAGTAAACAAACAGGGTTGCACCAAGAACAGAGGAGTCTTGCAGTAGGTACCAGGTTATATAATATCCTTCCAAGAATACTAACTGTTTCTGACATACTTTTCCTCTTTACATGGAAACGACCCATAAGGGGTGCAAATACTGAAAAAAAACTCAGGTCAAAGGGACAATACAGGATTTTTGTGTTCTGAAGCATTCTGAAAGGTACCGGAGCCACAAACTGCTAAAGGACCAGAATCCATATAGCTGACTGTGTTTATGCATCACCTCCTCTGCCCTTCCCCTCCCACACACCTTCATCAGAGTGGAGAATGTAATGTGATCCTTACAGGGCAGCATGAGCCACTTGGAGTGCAAAATTCTCCAAGGGGAGTTCCTGACCTGAAAATCACAGCAGCAGAAAAAGATGGAAGAGCTGAGGGAAAAAATGCTTACTCTGTTTTAAATTATCAACTCCACGTTTCCAGTGCTCCATCCTGATTATCTATTCTTCTTGTTTTAAAAAGGCCTGTATTTTTCTTCCCCATTTTAGTATTTCTGTTATAAGTCAACTTTTTTCTCATTGCTCTTATGCTTAATTGTAGAGAAGTGAGGGCAAACTCTGTTCTCAGCTACATCAGTTTTTATTTCAAATATTTTATTATTATTTCAGCCACAGGAAAAATGTTCCAGATTTTCAGCATTATTACTGACAACACAGTTTGGTTAAGTATATCTGGCTAATGAACTTTCTTATATGTATTATGATCCTGGATTACCTTGGAAAAAGAATGGAAATCTGACCTAAGTATAAACATTGAGCACGCTGATGTCAGTGACACAAAGCTTGTTATAAAATCTAAGTCTTGTGGTTTGTGCATTTTGATATTTTTTCAAGTTTCAGATTATTTAAATAGACTCCAGAGATCTTGGTGAAGGCTCCTCAGCTCTACATATTCTCAGGTATTGCCTGAGACAAAAAGTATGTTTGTGTTTTAATTTTTGAAGACATTTTTCTGGGCAAAACTCAGTACACCAGATACTCTTTTTTCGTTCCTTTTTCCCGTTGGCCATATTGCAGGATGGCTCTTGCTCACCTGGCAGTTAGTTTCTAGTAAGGATTGCTAAAGCAGAGCTTAGCAGCCATTGCCAGCCCAGCCAGACTGCAGGTTCATAAAGTAGCTGAGTATCACTGTAACATGCACAGAGCTCCACGAGATCAACTTCTCCTGGTGAGCCAGTCCAGACATGGGGATATCGGCTGGTGGTGTGTGAGAGAAGGTCACTACAAGTGGTTTGAAGCTGGCATCCCGCTAGACATGGCTGCAAGAGCTGGCTGTGGCCATAGCTGTGTTGCATTTCAGTTGCTAGCGTGGCCAACAAGAGCAATGAGGTACAACCAGGAGCAGAGCAGGAACAGAAATGAGGCTTTGATCCTCATGAAGCTGGCCAGCAGCAGGCTGAAATTTATTCTTTGTACATCAGATTGCCCTCACAAAAAGAGAAAACTGAGTGTTCAGAGTGCACTCTGTGAGAACCAAACAAGCATACAGATAAATTGCAGATAGTGGCAAAGAGCTGTGCTGAAAAATATATTAATTAACTGCCTATGAAGCCCCTCTAGAAACAGAGAGATATAGAGATATATAAATAGAGCTCCAGCAGGGAATGGTGTGGGAGAGAGCTGCTCCCAATTACAGTATGTTTAGGTGCTGTGTTCATCTTAGCTGCTAAATGTTAATTATGAGTTTGCTAAGAGTTGAAAGGATCTGGCAGCAGTCATCTGTGCTAAACTAACATGAGGAAATGGACCATCCACTCAAAATCTTGACCCACGTTGAAGAAATAGCTGTGCTCTGTGTGGCTTCATAGAAAGACAGACCCTCAGCTCAACTTTATTTTTTTTCCACTTCATTTTTTATGTTTTACAACAGAAACAGGAAACGTTTGATGTGAGGCATCTTCAAGGTTTACTGTGATATCGAGAAACTTTGCACATTCTTAACCTTAAAGGCACATTCTTGGAATGACGTCCAATAACTTTGCTTTTGGCTCCCCAGACAGGATGAAAAGAGTTTCCAGTGTGCGTCAATTCATTGTTTAAGTGTTTTGACTAATCGCTTCAGGTTAAAAAAAAAAAAAATTCCAAACGCCGCATCACATTCATTGTGGAGCGGACTGCATCCAGCTGCACTAGCAGCAAGCCAGAGGGCAGGGAACAAGCCCCTGCACCATGGCTGCTCAGGCAGACCTGGTTATGGTCCCCAAACCCACTGGGCACCAGGGTATGTTTCTTCTGAGCACCACCCCAAAGAAGCAGCGAGCCCAGCGGCTCGCAGAGGAGCCGAGCAGTGGTGGCTGGCAGAGCACGAAGGCTGCAGGCCCGGAGGTGCCGCAGCTGTGGGTCCATCCCTACTGGGCACTGGGGACACGGGAGAGGAAACCTCCCTCCCTGAGCAGATTTCCTCCTGAACACTCTTCCTAAAACCGATGTTTTAGGATCGCAGATAATTCCTTGATGTTAGGTGTGGGCTCTACACAAGAACAAAGGGGAGAATCCCACGTGTGATAGCGCTGACAAGTTGTCCGAACCTCCAAGACTTGAGTGCCCCCTCAGCTGACAGGGATCCGCACTGCTCTGCCCACACAGGGTTTAGGAGCACCACAACACTTTGTTTTTTCTTGGAGCAAATGCAGTAGTGCTGGGCTCAACCCCAGACGGGCTTTTACATGTTTTCTCAGGGATTTTGTGTTACTTCAGCTCAACAGAGGTGGGTGCGAGGGTCACCTCCACAAACAGCCTAGTGCAGCCAGGCTAGTTTTAACCTTCCCTTCCTGCCATGTGCTCCTCCCTGGATGCCTTCTCCTCCTCCACCCCTCCTCACAGCGGATTGAAGCTGGGGAATGCGCTCCCCAAGAGTGTGTCCTGGGGGACACGGAGCGAGAGCGGCTGGGAAGGGGCTGCGTGGGCCGGGCAGGACGCAGCAGGGAGGAGGAAGGAAGGAGGCCAGGCAGCACGGAGGACCAAAACAAAGCCCTCCCGGCACCTTTGGACTCTCACTGGATCTCCAAGCAAGAGACGGGTGCAGAGGAGAGCGGCTGCAGGCAGCCAGGGGTTATGAATTTGTGGATGTCTTTGTTGGCAAAGCGAAGAGGCAGTACTGAGGAAAGTGGAAGGACCTTATGGTTGTAGGTGGACTTTTCTAATACTAAAGGACAACATTTGTTGAGGCAGTGTTGCCATTTTTCACACACCTCTATATTGGTAGACCATTTTGTTGCTGCTACCCCTGAAAGCGATCGCATGGGAGTCTGTCAGACCTTCTGCTGTAAGCTGCCTGGCTTTTACATTGCTCTGGATCCAAATCCCCCTCTGAATTTCATTGCTGTAGTGAAGATTTAGCTTATGCCAGACACAATACACATCACAGAATCACAGAATCATCTTAATGTCATCCTTCCATCTAAGTCCATTCATCCCCCCAAAGGTAAGTAGTTGCTCCAGGGTAAGCTGAGGATGAGCTTGTTGCTTTGAGTACACTGGCAGGTGAGAGAAAGTGGAATTAAGTAAACCTGAGCCTTCACTCAATGAGAAGTGAGATCTGAAAGACATTAGTACTGTTGGAATGAAGCTCTGTTCAATTTCCGAGCTGAATGGTAACACTCATACTAAATATCACACCTACCTCCTGTAGGACATCATCCCCTTCCTACCTCACTGCAACTGGCACTGGACATGTGGGACTTGATCCTCACAGTTCAACCTGAAAAAGGAATTGTAATCAGTTGGATGTATTAAATGTAGGCGTCAAATCCAGTGTGGCTGTTACTAGTCCTTTTTATGGTCAAGTTAAACTCTGCTGTATTGTTGGTGCTAAAATGAGTCATTGCTGTAAAATTTCTTAGGTGGCTGCTGTTCAGACAGGATGCATTGTAGGCGTTAGAAAGAGGACAGGAAGAGCTGTTCTCTGTACAGGCAATCTGAGGGTCAACGAAGGTTACATTTTTAGTAAAGGACAAAAGAGAAAGGCCAGATTCTGAATATTCCCTTGCTCCATCAATGGTAATGATGATTCCTTGTACCTGGTCCTCCTTGCCCAAGCATCTGAATGAATTTCTCTATGAATGTATTGAATTTGAAATGTAGGTTTTAACAATGTAAACTGTGCCCGGTGTTTCTTCTCTGTAGTTCTTACTCAGATGGTATCAGGACCGGTAGTTCATGCTGTACATGTAAATCATGAAGAATGTACTTCTGCTTAGGCAAATCTCCCACTTACTCAAGCAAACTCTAAGTCAAACATTGAGGAAAGTCCTTGCATTATCTGGTGGTGATAGGGCTGGCATGGACAGGAGATTGTTGCATTCGTAAGAAATAAGATTTCATTTTGCTGTGTTTCCTTTTCAGGGGTGGAATGGTTCAGACCAGTGAACAGTATGAATTTGTGCACCATGCACTGAGTCTGTATGAAAGCAGACTTTCTGCAGAAGCTGTCCAGTGAAGACAAGGAGGGTAAAACCGAATGTCAGTCTCTTGAGGTAATTTATTTCATTACCTACCAGCAGCTTCTTCAAGGAGTTTACTGCAGTGGGAAGAACGGCTTTGAAGCCAACTTCTGAAAGGATTGTGGACAGTTTGGCAAGAGTATAAAGATTGCTGGACCCTTACTGTATATGAATGTATTGTGAGCTTCCCAAAAATGATTTATAAAGAAGGTACCGTGCTGAAACTACACATGGATTTCACATATATATCTAAAGGTGGGTTAATTCTGTAATACTGGTATCTGCCATATGGAATGTATGTATGTGCTACTGCTGGAGTCAGTTGGACATTGGAACTTCTACAGAAGAAATGTTTATCAAGTGTATAAATGCTTTAGCGTTTGCAAACTGTCTTGTGAATGGACTGTCAACTGTACTGTAAAGTGCTATTACTGATTATGTGGTGAGCTTGTTTCTTGGCCACATAATATTCTTGCTGCTAAAATTGCAAGTGTTCAATTATGGATTTAAAAAAATGAAAAAGAAGATGAGATAAAATTAAAAGTCTTGTTTTTGAAAATATTCAAAAGCAGTCAATATTTTATATGGAAATATATGTTCTTCATACTATTAACTATTAAATGTGTATTTACTGTAGGTCTTACAGAGCAGTTGCAGAGCACAATGTCTGTTATTCAATGTGTATGTATTTACCCTATACTGTTAATTGTCTTAGAACATGCTTCTGCTACAGACCCAAATCCAGTGTATTTGTAAATTGTGTAAGCCACTTTACTTTTAAAAGAAACTTTGTAGCATATATTAAATGGTAAGGATTTTAAATATTTGTCTGTCTTTTATTAATATGGGATTTTTTGCTTATCTTGTTTATCTGCTCTATCTCTTTCAATATGAGATAGATGCCTTTAGTGATATGGACTGTTCCATGACAGGTTATACAAAAAAGAAAATGCTGCTATGACTGTTTCCTTACTGCTCAGTAAGAATTTGCTTTTAAGAGAAATTCAAAGTTGGCATTATGACTTATAGCACTGGGAGGTCTGTTCACAGGGTATAATGAGTTTTTAATGCAGTGATGTTGACTTTGCTTCATACTGCTAATAAATTACACTTGATATAAAATATTTACTGAAGTCTCTATTTTTGCTTAGAGCAATGCGGCACACACTCTTGTACCCCCAAAACAGACACAGACCAGTACAATTTGGTTAGATCCCCCAAGACTTCAGACCACAGGAGAGTAAATCCAGATGACACAGGCAAGCTCCTACTGACGCTGAGCAAAGCGGATCACCTGCTGAAGGCAAAATCAGCATCACTGGATCCTCTGGGGGAGTTTGTGTAAGACCTGGTACAAACCTCAGAGCTCTGCCTCCTCCTCTTCCCCTTCTCCTACCCCTGTCTTCTTGGCTTTTAGGACTTGTGGAGCTACAAATATCAATATCAGGAGTTTGCTTGATTACATATCAAAAAGAAATGTGTATGTGTTCCCTGGATAATACAGTATATACCTATTCAGCACCATCCAGATCACCTGCAGGCTCATAATTTCACAGGCAACACATTACACAAAAGTACAATCCCTTTTCTTTGGACTTTTAGTCTAAAGAGATTCATCGCCATCTCTTCTAGTGCCCCACATATTTGTATTTTTCCAAAATAAAGCAACTAGTAAACTCTGAAGAATCATATGAAACGACAAAGTGGTGCAAAACTCCCCAAAACAATTGAATAGAAGGAAGTGCTCGTCACTGACTTTTTCCCCCTGTGAAGGCACATTTCCTTCCTAGCCTTCGCTTCACTTATCTGAGGTGTTTTTTTTTTAAGAGAAGCGTGGGGAGTTGCTAGAGGGAAAATGGATTCTTTAATTCACGTCCTGGTTTTTACCTGTTTTGCCTTGATGTCCTCAGGTAAGTGTCTCTCCCCACCTCCCCTCCACTGTATTGGTCTTTCTGCCCCACCAGGGCAGCCGGTGACTTACAAAAACCGAGTCACTTCTTCGGTTGAGTCCATACAAAAGGAACGGGGGGCAGGGCCAATGTAGCCTGTTCTGTTTAGATTTCTTTCCACAGGAAAATAAACTGTCTTTTTCTATGCTGGATATAACTCTTATTTTTTTTAAGAAGATCTCATGCTAGACTATGCAGGGGTTGAGCTCTGGGACAAGCTCTTCGAAAGGGAGGCTCCTATTTTTTAGTCCTACTTTGTGAAAATTCCAGAGGCAGGAGCTTTCTGTGATGCTTAGTTAGAAACTAGCTATATCTGTTAAAACAGAGGGGTGAAAAACCCCAGCCGAGGGAAATAGGCATTGATTTTATCACCTTGTAACTAATAAGGTTGGAAAAGTTTGAGCAACACGTTATAAAAAAAATGTAAATAATATGGGGCAGAGAGGCTGCCTTTGAAACATCCAGTTCTGCGCTCTGTGACATGTACGGGTTTTGTATTGGTAACTTCGGGGCTTTTTGATGAATGAGTTGTAGTTCTGTTCATTTAAGTGTTTGTTGTATGTTTTTAAAGTATGGTGGCACAAAGAGCTGATCTGATGTGAATCAGGGCGGTCACAGAACTAACAGCTAGAGACATTGGAGTAAATCCTGTAAGAGATATACTTCCTATCAGTAAAGAGCCTCCATTCTTGTAAAGGCACGGGCACTGAGAGACACACAGATCTGGGAATGTCCTTTTGTATGTTTTCTTCACTAACACTGAGTTTTAATAAACAATTTGCAGGCAGTAAATTAGATTGTAAAAAGACTGGGCCATAAAACTGAAAAAATACTTGAGAGCTTTTGTAGATCTCTGTATGCTTTCAAGCAGAGGAAGTGCAATATTTAGAACTGGTATTTAAAGTTAGAAGTTCTTGGATTTATTTTATATACAGATTTTGGTGTGTTGTTGTTTTTTTTTCTTTTTCATTTTTACATATAATGAAGGTCAAGGTAAGGTTTGTCACAACAGTTTGCTTTTTGCATCCTCACTCTTTACATTACCATGAAACAGTGTTTGCATCATGCGGGTTGTATGCTTGGTGTTCTTTTAAATAGGTTCAGCACAAGGAAAGTTCATGAAAAGTTCAACATGTAGAAAGTGGGAAGAGATCTTTATTTGCTGACATATTTTAAATCATCAGGAATTTGCTTTTTGTTAAATAACCATATGTAATCTATTGTATTTTTCTGGGATTTTCCTCTTCCAGAGGGGTTTCTGATTATCCATGTGCAGAAACAGCAGTGTCTTTCAGAAAAGAAAGGAGTCATTATGGAAAAGTGCAGTATGACCAGCCCCAACCAGCAGTGGCAGTGGATGGCCGATGACAGGCTCCTCCACGTGAAATCTGGCCAGTGCCTGAGCATCTCCACGCGCTCTGCGCTGTCGTCTCGCAGCATCATCGTTGATTGCTCCCAGGCAGTCAGGTGGACTTGCCATGAGGAGGATGGGCTCCTGAAGGTGGCCAACAGCTCACTCTTTCTCACAAAACAAGGTCAGAAGGTAATGGCCAAGCAGAGTAAGAAATATCTTCATACATGGATGCAGCTTGAAGCCAGAGAGATGGGAAAACCTGTCTATGTAAATCTGTGCTCAAAGCAAGGTGAGCTATTCCTTCAAGGAAGTATCCTGGAAGTTTTGGTAGCAAAAATGTCTTTTATATTTAATCAAATGTTACAAACTGTTGTTTTATTCATATGGAAAAACATTTTTCATAGTCAAAAATGCTTTTAGAGAACAAAAAGAACAGCTGAGATTAGTGCTGTCTTTCTGACAATTGGTGTGTTTTGTAAAGCCATTTTGCATTTTCAGGATGTCCCTCCTCTTTTCTACTCCCAGTCTTTGGATCAAAGTGCTTATGTGCAATCTCAGCTCACTATTTTGTGTCATTTCCTTTTACATTTTTAAACAGAAATGTGGGTTATAATTCCTAATAGGTTTTTTAATATGGATGTGTACAAGTCCTTCTCCTCCCCATTCATTTTATCATCCAAATGCATATTCAATCTTTCAAGAGCAAGAAGACATCTGAAAATCAAATACAATTATTGCTCTGATTAACCCAAATCATGGTTAGAAGAATCATTAATCCATGATTAGAAGAGCCATATGGCTTACACATTCATGTGTTTACACAGTGTCACTCTGCCTTTAGATGAAATATCTGTAAGAACACTCAAAATCCTGAAAATAACGAACTAAATCTAAAATCTCAGAAATTCTTGCAATAACACTTAGATATGAATGAGTCTGTGCACATCCTTCTGGACCTGTGAAGTTACATGTTTACATATCCACAGCAAAAAGGGAGGTATGAAGGTATGAACATTCAAACCAAAGGAATGGTTTGAATGTTAATTAATAATGTTTTCCTTGATGTCCTCTTGTCAATCCTTCATTTTGACCATCTCATCCTTTTGATATTCTGCTTGCACACTTTTAAGCTGTTCTTCATGGTAAATAAGAGCAACGTGCACAGTTAAGTATTTTGCAGGGAAATGCACCATTTATTCTTGTCTTTACAGGATTTCAAAAATGTTTCATGATCCAATACTTTTGCATATGGCCAAGTTTCCAGAATGTTTGAAACAAATTGCTTGTTCTTTCTAACCTGAGAATGTTAAGGCATGATTGACAGCTGATCCACCCACTCCTTGTAAGGCTGGATATCATTTTTTCACCCAATTTGCACTTGCAGAAATCTACTCACAACAGCAAGAGTACTCACCTGAGTGGAGGTCCAAAAAGACAGCTTGCAGAATCAGGGAATGGAAAATTGGCCAAGATGCCATCCCAGCCCGCCCATACATTTTAGAGATTAAAAATGCAAAATCATTTGAAGTCCTGAGTATAGGGTAAGAATGGCTTGCTTACTCAAAGACACCATGAAGAGTTAAGGTGAGGTACCCAGGCACTATTCATTTCTGTAGATAGCTGGGTAAAGTGTGGCTAACGTTTAAAACCTTGCATCCTTTTCTTATTCATCCTCAGAGGAGCAATTTAAGACCAATGAGAACTGAGTTAGACGATTGTCATGTAGTATCAAAGCACCTTCTCATCTATTTACTGTGCACAGTTCTTTAATGAATTTACCTTAATTTTCCTGAAATTCTCCCCATAAGGAAAGCTGTTGTTCCACTTTCAGAGACTCACTGTATCAGTTATCGTCTCCTTTCTGACAGCTCTGGGAAGCTGAGAAATCAACAATACATTATGATCCACAGTACCTAACTAAGAATTCTAGGTATGTAAGAAGCTCATATAGAGTAGAAGTAGTACGAAGAGATGCATTTTTAAAAATAATAAGGATAAGTACTACAAGAAAAAAAAAAAAAGCCTACAGTGCTGGTCTCAATGGTCATATGAGTGTCAAAAATTTCAATGTTGAATTCTTAAAATTAGTCTTCCAAACACATCTGTCTAATTTCAGTGAAAGCTGCTGTGGATCAGCCTAAAATAACATATTCAGTCTATATTTAGATAAGATAGTAAAAAACTGAGCTAAGTCTTTGGAGCTGAAATGGCTGTATGTTTTTCTACTCCTGAGTAACACCATATTTTATTATAATTTACTCTCGTTGTTTTCATAGTACTCATAAAAAAGTAGAAATATTTTCACAAAGGAATAACTTACTGAATTACATCCCAAACACGTTATCAGCTCAGATAAAGTACAAGCTCCAAACCCAACATCTGCAACTACCTTTTGTACTGGAACTACTTCAAATGCCAAGCATGAGTTTTCTGAGCTTGGATAAAGTCTGAGCTTAGGTTTGGATTTCAAATCAGACGTCTGAGATGTGTTTGGATATGTAGTTTTTGCTACAAACCTGACCTAAATGACTCTGTGGAAATCACGATCAGTTTACACGTGTATCCCGGCTCTGTTCAGTCAGAGCTCACTTTAAATCTAGCAGCAGACAGTCTGTCTCACACAAAGCCATGGCTGATTCTGGCAGCTAGCTGAAACAGCTGACACAACGAAGGCTCGCCAGGTATCATCTCCCTTGATTGAGATGGTGAGACTTTGGTTCTCATCATGTTCACAAAGAGATTATGGGCAGAAAGATGCATCGTCCCAAAAGAGCTAGGGCCTTCTTTTCAGCAGCAGGAACTTGGGGTCAGAGCTCCCCTAAGTCCAGGATCCAGGAGAAGGAAAAGGAGTGTAAGCAGGGAGGAGGAAAGCATGGAGGAGCTGGATGAAGGCAGGATGATGAGGGAGTGGTGGCACTTGGAGAAACAGAACACACCTAAGGAGCAAGGTAGAAAAAGAAAAGAGAGCTTAAACTCATTGGAAGCACAGTACGTCTGGGACAGAAGGAGAAGTAAATTCTGCATGTTAATTACGATAATCAACTAGTAGTTGGAAGTGTCCTCATGAGGACAGCGGAAGAGCTAGGCAAAGTATGGTTTTGCACGTAGAGAACTGGCAGACTTGAAGGACTCTCAGGCTCCTATTTTGTATTTGGATGTATTACAGATTTGCACAGGAACTTTGCACACAGTAAATTATGTGATCATTACAAATTACTGGCAATGTTATTTGAGAGGGGCTAAGATCTTCACTTATGACTGAGAACAGCAAAATCTGTTGCATGCAAATAACAGATAACCCAGAGCATCGCAAATAAAACACAATAATGCTGTTGTCACTTCTGAGAAGCGTAAGCAATTCTTACAAGTCTTTTTTGTTCTGGGAAGATTAGTTTCACTAAAATACGCAATTACAGATCAGAGGCAATGCCGTCTGGCACCTCAAATATTATCCACAAACTTCAAAACCACCGCAGACGAAAAATTATTCACTAAGTGGAGAATGATTTCAAAGAGGGAAAGGTATATGCTGAAATTATTCACTGAGCTCCAGAGAGTGACGTGCAGCCTGTAGAGCAGTGTGGACACAGAAGGTGACATGAACTGTTCTGTAATGTAATACTCTGTGCTGCATTTCCCTTCTGCTGTATCATATACAGTCGAGACATCTCCTGAAGCAAGTGTAGCTGCAAAACCCTACAGTTGTGGTTACCAGGACTAAGCCCCGTTCAGAAGAGAAGCTGACTTCGTAGATGAGCATGGCTTTGTTATTCACTGTTATGTGCCAGGTCCTTAAAAGCCATAGTGGGATCTACAAAGACATAAAACAAAATAGACAAGGAAGTCTGAGCATGAGCTTACTCAGTTCACATCCCATTGCTTACATCAGTGGGTGAGATGGAAGGAAGAGGAGGCCAGAGCAGTGCCCACTCAGAGCATGCTCCAAAACAGCCGAGAAGCAGTATCACAGAGTCACAGAATGGGTTGGGTTGGAAGGGACCTTAAAGCCCACCCAGCTCCAACCCCCTGCCATGGGCAGGGACACCTCCCACCAGACCAGGTTGCCCAAAGCCCCATCCAGCCTGGCCTTGAGCACCTCCAGGGATGGGGCACCCACAGCTGCTCTGGGCAGCCTGTGCCAGGGCCTCACCACCCTGTGAGTAAAGAATTTGTTCCTAGTATCTAAGAGCACCAAAGAAGGGTGGCAGAAACACAGAAAAAGATGCAACTCTTAATTATTTTTGTCACCATGTTACATCTCCGGGCCTTCATTTTTCAACACCTTCATTGTTGACAATGACTACAACAATCCATCTACAGGTTTATAACAAGTTGGGCTTTTGTATGTGTACCCCTTACACTTTTCTCCAGAATGAAATAGACAAGGAAGAGTGAACATATTCATTTTACCTTTGAATTGACTCAAAACATTTTTCCTAAAAAACATTCAGTCAAACCAGTTTTGATCTCCCTAAGGTGTTATTTTGTAGGGTTTTGAAAGTAAAAGAGTTTGCTAACATCTATGTGAACCCATGAAATACTAAAAAATACTTGAATCTTCTTTCTTTGGTCAAAGCAATGTATGGATGACCATTTTTGCTCAGCTCCTTCTGGAAAAAGAAAGACATCAGCGTCAGATCCTTGGATATAACTACAAATCCTTGCACACAATCCAATACCATACTGAGAGAAGCTCAAAGATAAATGTGTTTTTACAGTTTCTAAAAAGAAATGGAAAAACCTGCAGTGTAGTCCAGGTCTTTTGTTTTGGTTAATTTTCAAAGTCTCAGTGAACGGTAGTGCAGACAATGTAGAATAAAAACAGATAAGCTCCTATCATAGGAAAAAAAACGTGGCAACATAAGCAGCTTCCCAGAGCAACCAGGAGGATGGCCAGTCCTGCTTTACTATATCGTCTTGAGCTGCAAATGCTAACAAAGATGACAGTTGCAGACAACTATACTGGTAATTTTCATGATTAAGTTCTCTCTTTATTTTGCATGGATCTCTGTGTAGAGTATGGAGAAGGTTTCAGCTACTAGATATCTAAATACCAGTGTCTAAAGAAAGGGCTTAATTCAGTTGTCTCAATATAGTGCTTTCATGCCATCCGAGGTTCTCCATTCCTGACCTCTAACGGCATACCCACAGAGACATCAGTCTTCCATAGGTCCTCTGAGAGCCCTGAGCAGCTCTCTCAGGTGCCCTAGGGCATCTCTGATCATTCTAGGTGTCCATGTTCAGGCAACTGAACCAAGCCCTAGGTGTCTACGTAGTATCTACCTTTCTAAATTCTCTTCAGTAGAGACGCAGTCCATGGAGTTTATGGGGTCTTGGTACCTTGCAGTGACCAAAATACCACTTCAGGGTGAGCTGGGGCTATTTGGAGAGTCAGAAATAGGGCTGATAGAGCTATGGTATTATCACCGTAGTTATCTGGGATGTTCCACCAGTATGGTGCTGTAAGAGCCTCCAAGTGGCTACTTCAGCATTTCAAAAACAAGCAAGTACAGGATCAGCTCAGGATTACTGGAGTTTTGACCTCTCTGACATGAGATGCAAGCATCTCTAATCTCTACAACCTTTCAGATAAAGAAGACATTTTTCTAAAGTAGCATACATTTTACAGTTTTCAAAAGCATGGGGAAAGAAAGGCCATTCAGTATATTTTGGTTTTCTGTCACACTCCTACAAGCAACAAAAATCCAAAGTGTATATATATATATATGTATGTATATGTATATATCAGAGAGCCTTTATTTTTGCAGTCTATTTATGAGTTAGTAGACAGCTAGAAAGATAATTCATTTTCCTGCACATATAGAGACCTTAAAACAACCCCTTCAAGTTTAAAATCTTGCTGTCAGCAAGTTAGATTCAGCCTTACACAGCATTTTTTTCTTATACAACAGATACCTGAATCATTTGTGTTTTCAGAAGCAATTCAGCCTCCATTTTCTGAAGCTATGCTTTAAGGGTTGGGCGGACTAATAGGATGCAAGCAGTTTCAGAAAGCTGCCCCACGCTGGCTCACCTGAGTCTGAAGGCACCACCACAGGTTCTCAGTACCTGACAAGTAACCAGGGATAGATGCACAGCGCCCTTGCTCATCATGCATACATGGCATGTGGATTTCCTTTTCTTGTAAGCATCCTGCTGCTGTGCAGATGGATGCAGTCTGCAGTACATCCCATGGATGAAGTATGTGCTTAGTCATAATGCCATAATTTCTGCTGGGTGTGCCACTGATGATTACAATGCAGTGATGATTACAGTTCACACACTGTATATCATCCAGCCACTAGTGATCAATGTCAGTGTCAGTTCTGCAGCTCTGTTCCCATGAACGGTTTCATGACTGATTTCCAAAGAGACTGCTAGAACAATGTTAAACACTTGCGAGTAATCCCACTGTTGCAATTCCCGTGTACTTTGCTGATGTACAGCTAGGAGGTGAGCTTTTTTCTGGATAGAAATTTGTGCAGAAAAGTAGTGCAGAAATCTGTTTGCTGGGATCTTATAATACAAAATTTTCTTTCATAAGTGCCTGCTGCTGAAGAAAGGATGTGAGGGCCCTTACGCTAGGACTGTAGTGGCTTTACTTAGAAAGCTAATATAAACCTGAATCCTGAATTGCTTGAAGTGAGGGCAGATTTGGACCCTGTTAGTCCAGTGTAGCGTACATGAGAAGCACTGGTATGTATACCTGAAGTTCCAGGATGGCACAGTGCTGTGCCCAAGTCGTTTCCATCTGCAGGTTGTAGGTTGTCAGCCTCTGACTGGGGAGATCCTCTGTCTTAAGAAAAGGAGCCAGGTGGTGCAGTGACTGAGTGCTCATTTGTGGGACCTCCTCGGGCTGGTGGCACATTTCTGGGGGCCAAGCATTTTGCTGCCAGTGGGGTTTTTGGGTCAGGCTCTCCCCTCGGCTCCTGGAGTGCCACTTACCCACTGGATGCCAGGTCCCATAGGTGCCTCTGGCAGCACCGTTGTCCCTTTTACAGAGTAGCAGCTTTCCTAAAACACAATTGGCACTGGAATGTAATCGTCTTCCTGTTGGAATGGCTGCTATTTGTCTGTAAAGAAAGCCAAGATTTTTTTTTTCAAATGTGCTTTTAAGTTGGGTGTGTAAATCTATATTTAGGAACCTCGCTGCGTGGCCTTTTTTCCTAAGCGGCTGCTGACCACTCAGATGCCCTTTTGTTAAAGCTATCTTTCTATCAGTAGCCTACTCCCTGCTGAAGTTGGAGATATCAGAGAGGCACAGAGCCAGCAGGCCTAATTCTGTCCTAGTCCTTGGGGCTGTCATTTCCACTTGCCTACTGCAGACTTTCAGAGACCCCCAACCAACAGCAGATCCTCAGGAACAAAGACCTGAGACTAAGCCTGGACTTGTGTCAGCTGAAGGGCTTACTTCTGTAGCTGATGACAGCTTGAGCACACGGCTGCCACTGCCAGACTCTTCTCCATCCTTTTGATGTGGGACATAAAGGTATTGTGATGTGGGACCACAGCAGACTTCGCACCGTAGGCACTCTGCAGGGGATTCTGCAAATACAGCAGCAGCAGCATGAGGATGATCACACAGTGTTGGAGCAGACCTGAGGGTCTGACAAAACCCTTTGCACTGTAAAGGGCTACTTTCATTGTAAAATAATGCAGAATTAGTTCTATAGTATTATTTTCAGTGCCTTGATTTGGAAAAATATTCGATCAACAATTTTTGTAATGAATTGGATACCTGGTGATTTTTATTTCCAGAGAAACACAGTTAGATAAAAGGAGGGAAAATGTATAAAGTGGGTATCCTCCCATCCTAGCAAACCAATCCTTTTCAAGAAGATCCAGCACTGCATACCTGGTGAGCACACTGTGCTGTCGAGTGCAGGTGACGCTTGCATGGAAGTGTCACCTACAAGGGCTTACAATCTCACTTTTATTTCTGGATGCAAACGAGAGTACTGTGAGTTTCATTAAATAAACATGTTAGCACGCATAGTTACACATATACAAAAAACAAAAAAAAAGACTTCATATAAGCTCACCCACTGATCCTTTGGGTAAAGAGGTAATCACACATTGGCCTGCTAAGACATAATTGCCCACCAAGTAATTACATTTGTAAGCTTCTGCTTCAATTTAACACAGTCATTACTTTTTTTTTCTTTTTTTTTTTTAGAGGGCTTGTGAGCTAAAATTGTTATAAATGGCAACCAGCCCAGTGGCTCAGCAGCAAAACAAGGCTCTGTCATGTTGGTAGACCCCAGTTCAAGGACAGACAAAGTGTCTTGGGCGCTGGGCCAACACACACGAGCTGTGCTCCAGCAATGGCAGGGCAGCTTTTTTGTGAGAAGGGGCCAGCGAGTGATTCCAATCGCTTAGCTGAAATGTGATGCTACCAGATGTAGAGGCCACCACGGATTGAACCCTGCCCTCACCGCCACAAAGAAAGGATATTAAATACATACCAATGGGGAGGAAGAGCCGTGAAAATGTGGAGGAAAAATGTGTAGTAAAATCTTTCCTGCGCTCTAATTGCAACTTTGGCGTTCTCTGAAGCATACGTGACTAAAAAAGCAAACCCGCAGTTACATTTGCAGACACTTTAGTTCACTGATACCATTGTTAGCTGAACCTTGGGAAGGGTGCAGTCAGGGGTTAGCGTGGTGTCTGCATGGGACAGACCTGAAATGCAAGAGAATGTCCATGTGGGCACAAGGAACTTCATTACCTCAAATAAAGCCATGATTTGAACTTACACCAACAAGAGGCAGATGAGAATCTGTCCCCTGTCCTTAAACCCTGGACTTTTTATTGGCCATGTAAAGCTGAAATTGTGTGCTGTTTGGTAAAACTCACGTAAGTGAAAAAGCTATGAGTGAAAACATCATGCTGCTAATGACAAAACACAGCCTTTCTCTTCGCTTTGGAACCAGTGACGGACCACTTTTAAAATGAATGGTGTGAATGTTCAGGATATTTATTCTTCTATACTTTTGTTTTGCACAAAATTTGATGTTGACACAAAATAATATTTGTACTGAAAGTAAGAAACTCCAGAGCTGACAGGTGCACTTAGACTACTTAGAAGCCATTTCAACCACATTTATAGGCATGTAGAGAACTGGTTATAAAAATGCAGAGCTGATTTTAATCACTTTCCTTCATTTATCGTAGATCTCCAAGATACAGACACTTCTGTACGGAGTACTACAGCCACATCCTCCCCTTTAAGCACTGTTACCTCTAGGCCTGAAAATCTGCCGGAGAGTAGCACGGAGATGTTCACCAGAAATGTGACTGAACACTTCAGTAAAAAATTAATTGAAAACCTCTACTTTGATTTCAAGTCTGCAGTAACAGAGAAAGCCTGGATCCCAACAACTACTCCTCAATACCCTAGCACTACGGAGGAGGTAAGGCAGAGGAATTATTGATTGATTTTTATTAAGCCTGCTCCACTCTGTGGAGCCTGATAGCTATTACAGGTGGATGCTTCATAGACTGAAAAAAAAAAAAAAAAAAAGAAAGAAAAACAGCTGCAGGACTGAGCTTTGTTCTTTATTCTGATGGGATTCTTTGTTCATGCTGATAGTCCCCTTTGCTAGAAGTACAGCTGCAGAAAAAATCTTCCCCTTCCGTATAGCACAATCGTGGTGTGCACAATGCACTGGGAAAATCTCTGAGCTCCAGGGAAAAGGCTCAGGATACGTGAGGAGCAATGGGAAGCTCATGGATGTAGCAGGAGACACGGGAGCTGAGGTATCTGTTCTCAGTGACAGCCTCTGCCGTTGGTTTGTTGCGTGACGTGAGGGTCTAGCTCTAAGTATGCTGTAAGAAACAGTACGCTTTATGAACTCCTTTAGGATAGCTGAGCCCTAAAATTACACACATGGCTTATAGACCAAAGCAAGTAAAAAGGGAATGTTTTAACTTGCATCACGAGGAACCCTGCCTTGACCCTGGTCAGCTTATTTACTGACCAATGGACAGAGGGGAGGACACACAGCTGCTTCTGGATCTATGTTCCTGAGTCCAACCACAGACAGCCCTGGCAGAGTAGGTGAGTGGGTGCCAGCCCCATCCAGAGAAGAAGCTAAGTGTGGGCATACAGTACCTCCAGGCTTCTGTTTTGTGAGGGCGAGGCACAATTAAGTAATTTGAGAACAAATCTGGTATAATCATTGGCAAAACGTCCCCAGGCAGTTAGACCTAAAGCACTGAGGAGATTATTGGCCACTTTATTGATATCGACACTTGGGTGTTAGAGCTAAAAATCCCATATTTCCCTGTAGCTTCTTGTCCGGGAGACCACACTGCACTCGATGTACTGGGGTAGGCAAACGTTTCAGTTATTACTTTGGGTGTCAGTGTTACCGTGGATGAGACTAAGAAATATGTTCTGTGTTTAGGAGGGCTGTGGGACAGAGTAGTCTTCAACAGGAGCTCATTCTTCAACGTATCCTGATTATTCTAAGGAAATCCTGTACATTCTGGTTCAAACAGTGTCACTAGAGACTGCTTCAGACAGGGGGAAAGAAAAAGTAGTGTTACCCAGGACTATGCTGGCCGAAATTACTAACTTGAACATTTATGGTCCCTGTCACAACTATTTTGGTGCTGCCCACAAGGGACTGAGCTGATGATGGGTGCACTGCACCCTATTTCACAGCTGATTCTTTTAAAATACCATTATTTTGGGTTGGTACAGGCAGGCTGAGCTAATTTCTCCATGCCCTCTGCTCATATACAAACCTCCTGCACAAAATATCTGTCTCCTCCAAATGGAAATATCCTGTAGAATATTTTATTTCCCAAAGTGCCTCCAGCACTCCTACTGAAGTCCCGCTGCTGCTGGAGAAGAGCACTGTTTGTATTGAAGCTATCACCTCCTATGTTCCTACCCCAGCTCATCTCCTCGTTCACATGATATGCACTGAGCAGGTTGCTTAGGTCAAAACTTCAAAACCAGATTGCTGATGATAAGCATGCTAGGCATCACCATTTAAAAAATAAATAAATAAATAAATAAATAAATAAAAATCACAAGTATCTGTCACTTGGAGTCTCCAGCCAGGTCTGGACATTTGAATCTAGATACTCTATCAGATACTCTGACATACAAACTGAAAAGTTTTTGGCCTCCGTCTTTCAGCTTCCTTGTCCTTAGAGTGGAATTAAAAACATCTTTGTCAAGCTAGCAGAGATGTTTAAAAGATTAATCGGAGTTAATGTGATACTTTGAAAACAGGTAGACTGATAAGGGCTGTTAGGAAGACAATTCTTCCCGTGAACTGTGTCTGCCCCAGGCCAGGTCCTCTTGTTTGTAGAACTAAAGCCTTGATGTTATTTGGCTGTGAGCATACTAATTCTGAGGGGACAATGGTGACACTTCAATCAAACAAAATGTTTGGTTTAGAGCAGCCTTGGATTTCAAGTAAAACTGCAGCTTGCACTTTCAAGCCGTGACAAAAGCTATGCAAAGCCCATTTCCTCTTGATTAGAGAGGCAGAGAGAGAGGTTGGTGTTAAAAAAAAAAAAAAAAACACTCAGGAAACCTTGGGAAAGTGTCTGAAAGAGACTTTGGAGCCTGCTATTAGAGACATGTCCGGCCACTCCCAAAGCTCACTTCCACTTCTTTTTTTTTTTTTTTTTCTTTTTCTTATTCTTTTTTTTTTTTAATTAGTTTCTTGGCTTACCACACAGATCAGTAAGTGTTACAGGCTGCAAGACTGTTGATTTGCTAAAAACCCATTTATTCAATACCAGTCTGGAAATAATTACTCATATTATGTTGGCTATTCTATATACATATATTGCCACCAGTGAATGATGGATCCCTCCTGTTCTGTTCCAGTACTGGCATAGACGTCTGTGGCAGACATTACACTTAGAGCAGTCTTGTAGCGGATAATGTACAGAAGGAAGTCTCAAACCATGTAAAAATGAATTTTCTTACTAATACAGCTATAGCAGGGTAGTTTTAAAGATTTTATGATAGCAAGAATAAGGGTAATAAAGTAGGAACTTCGAAATTATGGGCAATGGTGAGAAGCAGCAACATAGCTTTTCTCCGCGCATTATCTTATGTCAGCTGGAGAAGACAGACAGACATTTCCAAGAATCTTTAAATTTCATTTTTGATAGGTTAAATTTATTTTCTGAATTCTATAAGTATGCACGGACTTCATTTTTTTCTTTCACATATTACATCTACTTAACTAATTTACACCTATATGTCTGAGTTATATATTTCAAGTTATGGATATGCTTTAAAAAGTCCCTACAAAGCAAGCTCCAACTTTCCAAGAAAATGCAGCTTGCTCTGAATATTGTCATTTTCAGAGAGGGGTCTGAAGTGATCCAAACATCCCAATAAGCCTTCATATTTTCTATTCTCCAGTGCTGGGAAAGTGTTGATATAGTTTATGCCATTAGGTCCCTAAAGCACAATTGTCTAAAGATGATTTTATGCTGCAAAAATCTTTCACTTTAAGCTGATTACAAGACACTTTTATAGTTTTAGTACCAGTTAACATCCAATACACACACCTTGTGTTTTCTGTCAACAGAATTTTTACCACTGTAATAGCTCTTAGAGGCACAGTCACTCCTTTTGTCTGAAGTATGTAAAACATTTCTTCCAGGGGAGATCTAGTCCTGCAATGGGCTTGACAATGATATAATAGTCAATATATATTTATAACATCAAGTAAGATTATTGATCCTAAAGCTATCGGTCTTCCCGAGCCTTTGCAGCGTAAAGCCCAGCACTCTCTGTGCCAGGTCCCTAGGACAAGGCATGAAACTCCAGAGAGCAATGAAGCTTTCCGCAGGTCCAAGTCACCACCCGAGGGTGCTGAGACCTCTGGTTTCTGAACGGAAGAATAAGAGCTAAGCATTTTCAGATATTTATATCTTGTTTGACAGATTAAGGGCCCCCCAAATCCTACAGTAGCAGTTCCCCTGAAAGGCAGACTAACGTTTCTAAATGCTAGCACCTTTTCTCCCTAAATATCAAAATGGGGCAAGACTGAAACAGGGATGGTACTGAATTTGCTTGAGACACTGCTTTTAGATGCTGTGTGCATCTTGCAGTACAGAAAGATGCAGAAAAGTGCCACTCCCATGTGAAGAAAGTAAATGATGAATTCCTCCCCCTTTATGCAGCCACAAATTTATTTGGTAGTTGCTAGGTGATCGCTTATCTGAGTATCTGATGGTCTGAAACAATTTTAGCTGTGTTTCTTCTCCATCACCCCAACCTGCATACACATGCATATGAGCTTTAAAAGGCAGAAAACTTAAGTAAAAGGAAATGGGTGTGCATGACAGAAATGGAGAGCTGTGCCGCAGCTAGAGCTGAATTTGAAATTGCGCGCAGCTTGTTGTGTGCTGTCTAAAAACAGGGATTTTTTTTTCCTTTCGCTGGTGTGTAATTTTAGCATGGGAGTTATTCCGGGGAATTGTTTCAAGGACAGAAGTTGATGCAGAGCAAAACAAAAAGCTTGGCCATTGATACACGAGCTACTCCTCTGCTGTGCGTAGGCGGCAGCTCGGTGGCGAGATCTGCCAGGGTGCTCCTGGCCTGACGGCTGTGGTCAGGGTGTCACAGGGACAGGGTGAGGACAGAGGCCTCGGTGGTCCATAGCAAACCCCACACGCCCCTCAGGCTGCCAGGCTGTCCCGCAAAAAGACGCTGAGAGGGACGTTCAGAGACGGCTGAAGTCAAAAGGAGACAGGGCGGGCGTGAGGAGAAGCGGGTGTGAGGCGAGGGGCGTGTGAGGTGAGGTGGGCACGAGGCAAGGTGCGAGGTGCGAAATGGCGGCCGCCCTGCGCGAGGGGGGAGAGGGGCCCGGGGGGGGATCAGAAGAGAGAGAGGAAGCGTCGAGGAAGGAAGGGAGGTGTGGAGGGAGAGGGGGCCGAAAGGAAAGCCGGGGGCGAGCAGCCGAGGGCCGGGAGGAAGGAGGGACCGAGGGGCGGCCGCGGGGGTGGCGCCCAGGGAAGGAGGGCGACCCTCGCCCCCCGGGGACCCGGGGTCCGGGGGTCGCGGCTCGTCCCCGCACCGTGCCGCGGGGCGCCGCCCCCGCCCGCCCCAACCCCCCCCCCCGCTCCCACCCCCGCTTCGGGCGGCGAGGAAATCGCCTTTTGATTGCGGAAGCCCGCCGAGAGGGCTCCGGCGGAGTCAGCCCGGGTCAGAATGGCAGCGTGGGAAGCGGCGGCCGCCTCCCCCGCCTCCTCCGCCCCCCGCTCCTCCTCAGCCGCCGCCGGCCGGCCGCCGGGCAGCCCCCGCGCACCCCCCGGCCGCCGCCCCCCGGCGCAGGCAGGCGGGCGGGCAGGGAGCGAGGCGCCCGGGGCGTCCCGCAGCGCATGCAGCAAGCGGGCGGCCCGGCGGAGGGGGCGCCCCCGGGACCCCGCCGGGCGCGCTCGGCTTCTCGCCCCCCTCCCCGCGAGGGCTTGGGCGGGTGAAGGCGGGCGGCGATGCTGAGCCATGGAGCGGGGCTCGCCCTGTGCGTGGCGCTGGCCCTGAGCGAGGTGAGCGGCGGGGGGCAGCGCTCGGCGGGGGGGGCAGCGCTCGGCGGGGCGGCTTCTCGCAGCGCCTCCCCGCGCTCCTCTTCTCCATTCTCCCCTCTTCTCCCCGCAGGCCGCGCTGGGGGAGGCGGCGGGGTGCAGCGCCAACCTGACGGTGCGGCTCGTCGCCGGGCACGGCGCCTGGCTGCGCTGGCGAGCCGCGGCCCCCGCCTGCAACTTCAGCGTGACGGGGCGCTCCGAGGACGGGCAGCCCGCCGGCTGCCAGCCCGCCCGCACCGCCAACGGCTCCTACGGCTGCGCCCTGCGGGGCCTGGAGGCCGGGACGTGGTACCACCTCCGCATCCAGCCGCTCTCCGGCGGGGAGCCCACCGACGTGTCCCTGCAGACAGGTAGGGGCGAGGGGCGAGGACGGCTCTGGGGGGGTGTGGGGGGGGTCTCGGCGCCGCTGCCGGGAGTGGGCGCTGCCAAAAGGTAACGCGGCAGGCTCGGGAGTGTCCCTGCTGCTCCTGCGTCCCTCAAGCTGCCGTCCAGCAGAGTAATGCTTTGAGATAATGCTTTCACGTCCTGTGCCCTCATCCAAGCCTGCTGGCTTCGCAGCTTCCCAGGTGACAGCGTGTTTGCTGCGCTTAAATGCAGCCTGTTTCCTGACAGGTAGATCCCGCTCAAGGATAACTTACCGCTTCGTTCTGTCCTAGACCGTTTTAGTCTAGAAGTAAGAGTCCAAAAGTAAGGCTGAAACTTCTTGCATGTGCATTGGCTTCGAGTACAGCCACTGAGGTGTTGTGACGGACAGCGGTGTGCGGAGCGCTCGCAGTGTTGGACCCGTGAGCGGCTGTAGAAATGTTCCAGCGGCCTGCCGGGGCCCAGGGAAGCCCCCTGTATGCGGGCGTGCTTGTGCGTGGATGTGAACAACCCAACTTTCAAAGCAGTGAACTACATAGACCAACCAGCTGCAGAGACAGAAGAATGGGACCCTTTCTGTGTGTATTAGTGTTTTTTTAAAGATGGTGAAAAATAATATCGTCCAACCTCTTACGGGCGGTTACACGAGACTCAAAACAGAGATGACTTAAGTAAGGTCAATCATTAAATGCCTACCTGGTTTGCTCCTTAAGTCTTAGAGAGGTATTGCAGTATTAGTATTGAAGATTACAGCAGCTAAATACTTAGTATTTACCAGTTCAGATGCACCATTTATTGTCAGACCCTTTTCCCTGCAGTAGCCATACAAGTACAGTAAACAACCTCCATTAATTTGCTTTGGTGAGTTCAGAAAAAGTCTAGTGACAGATCTGCTGGTGCGATAGCTATATGTTAAGCTCAAGTTATGTCACTTGATAAAAACAAGTAATAGTTTCTATATGGTGATTTAAGTCCATATAATACATCATGCCAATTGTTTTCAATATTGACGACCTGTAATTTGAAAATTGAAAGAATAAATCAACCATTATCAGAGTGACAGGTATGAATCACCATCAGTACTGTGTATTAAAGTTATAATAATGAACACTTGAGATGAGGTAGAAGAGAAGATAGCACCTTAGACCACATTTTGATTTAATGCATGATCATTCAGACAGTAGTTTGTATATGCCATTTACAAACTATTGGTACATAGATTTTTGCAAGACTGTAAGATGATAAAAGTGAATGAAGCAACTACTGATTGGAGTCATGTTACGTAGCTAATGTCAGTGAAAAGACTGATTAAAGTACAAGCTGACATACTGCAAATTAGTTGACAATACTTGAAGTGTGGTTTGTGTTCCAGTTTTGGATAGCAGAGATTAGTCAAAGCAAGAAATAAGAATAGAGGAGCTTTGGAGGTTTGCTTCAAAGACAGCTCCCCAGATCGGTCTGTGGTTCCTCACTTTCCTTAATTCAGTTACATCTCTTGCATTGCTCGATAATATTTAAAATACACAATTAGCTCTGGAATATGACAATTTTATTTTTTTTCTAAACAATATATGGGGTTTGTTTTGCCTCTCAGCAACTGATGTTGTATTGTTGATTCCATGCATTTCGTTGCTGAATGCGGTCCAGTTCCATGTTTCTCTATATGTTTCCACTAGGGGCAGCATTTTAAACCATTTTTTTGGAAACTCTTCACCTGTTCCTTTGTAACATAGCGTCAATAGTTTTGCTTTATGATCTCCAGAAACTGAGTGTCTGTAGGTGTATGTTCCTGGAAACTATCTGGTGAATACGGAAGTATGAACAATATTTTCAGACATATTGTAAACAGAATTTCCACTGATTGGATGGTAGCGGAACTGAGTTATCATGAGCCATCTAAAAATACGATGTCTGACCTTGCTACTTGGTGAGATTCCCTTCCTGAGCAGTATGTCTTAAGAAAGATGGGATAAGCTGTCCTTTCGAGGTGCCCTATTTTTTCCACTGCTTGGGAAAGGAGCCTAGGTTAGACTAGGCACCTGAGGTTTAGATGGTTGAAGTTAAGTGAGAGGAATCCTATCTCACATTTACTTTTGCAAAATGAGCTTTTGATCATCTGTATTGCCTTGACACAATAAATCTACACAAAGAATTTCATATATTCACATTTCATTCAGAAGCTTTAACATTTTCCTCATATTCAATCCCATTAAAATTTTCATGTACTTATGTCTGTTGGAAGTTCAGTTTTTCATCACATTTCTTATATAAAGTGCTGGAGCATCTAAACCCATAAAATCCAAAATATTTTGTCAAATTTTGAGCGTGATCTGTTCTGATTAAGGACTTATGGTGAAAGCAATGAATAATGCATATGAACATGCATACTGCATAGTTGCTGTTACAATGTAAATATTTGGAGAGAACCAAATCCTTAGCTAAATTTGGCCTTTTGTGTCTTTAATTTTACATTGTTCTGCATTGTCATAACTATGATTTTGTCTGTGCTATGTACAAGTTTGATATTCTAATAGAGTGGGTGCACAGCTTGCCAGACTCCATAAACTCTTACATAATACCTTAGCGAATCTTTGAGTAGAGAAGCAGCTTCTGTTTAATATATGGATGCATATATCTGAAAACTAATAATGCAGGAATAGTAATGCAGTAAACCATGCTAGTCCACCAAGATGGAGTCTGTTACATCTATTTACTCAAGAAATTTTGACCTACAAATTACCAATATAAAATGTTGAATATTTAATCCTCTGAGGGAGACCTAAAATTGATCCTCAAAAATGATGGCAAATGCAATCACATACGCATTGTATAAGCCAGGAATACACAGACATGCAATGTTGGTTGTGCTATTTTGGTAGAATAGGAAATGAAGAAAAGGCTGATAATGCCATTTATCACCTCTGAGCTACAGCTAGATTTTCCACTGGAAACCTGAGATGACAGATGTTAGTGGGCACAAGTCTGGATATTTAGTTTATTTCAGGTTAATATTTGCCATTCGTTATGCTTTTAGTATGTGTATTTATATGTATATATACAATCTATATAATATATATCTATAAAATCATGTAACTAGTCAACGTGCTTGACATTCTAACATCAGAACAACACATACACCTGTTGATCCTTTCTTGTTGTCTCTTTTTTGATCTCAGTAACACTTTCTGTGACTAAGAGCTACTACTGTATGACAAAAAAAGGTGGACTTGTGTCTTTCTTGATTTCAGAGAAAACACTTTTAAGTCTTCAATTTTCCAAATGTTGGTGCGTCAGCATCACTATATTTCAGTAGTGTATTTTCAGTGAAGGATTAGATATTTTAAAGTAAATTTCCAGTTAAAAACAGTAGCGTATGAACAGATTCTAATTTACTGGTAAATTTATGAATTTCAATTTCAGAATTTGAAATTCAGAAGTAAAACTGGTCTTGAGAGCCATGGAAAAACATCTTGAGAATTCCCCTGGTTTCAAATAAATCTTCTAAAATAGGCTTAAAAGTATGATTTTCGACATCGTTTTCTAGGAAAGCGTTGCAATGATATTTTTTGTTACTGCATGATCCAACCTACCTGCATTGAGAGAACTAACAGATAAATAAGAAGTTTTTACCAGAAAAAAATGTTAAGTATTTGAATGAAAAGAGGTTAACAGTTCTACCATCTAAGACACAGACTGGCGGAGTATTTTTCCATTGCACCACGCAACTGTAAGTGCCAGAAGCGTGGTTTGGCCATGTGTTTGCTCCTGTAAATTTCAAATTGTTCGGGATAAATCTGATTTATTAGCCATCTGTAAGAACAACTACTGTGACGTGGCACCAACTATAGTCTGTATAATCCTATAATCCATAATCATGTAATAATTATGATCGTCTCAAATGCAGAGTATAAAAAGAAAATAAATGATAATGTAGGTTGTTCTAAAGATTTTCTGTTGTATATCGTCCCAATGAAATGGGTATTTGTACTTAAAAACTGTGAAATCAAACCTTTTAACTTAATTTTCAGAAGAGTCCTTGTGAAGTAGGCCATGTTTACTGTTTTACGAAAAGGGAAAATGAAGAAAAAACAAATGATTTGGTAGGAGGAGAGCTGAGGCTGAAGTCAGGAATTCCCAGTCCTCAGTCCTGAGCACTTACCTCATTTTTTTTTTTCTACTGCCTAAGGCAGGGGTGTTTCTGTGCTTACAGACTGTATTTGGGGGGACTGTATGAAACTGTATATTGTTTCTATAGAATACATTTATAGCACCTGTGCATACAAAGCAGATTCTCCCAAAAGTCAAAATGAAGATGCAGTATAATTAAAGCAACATGAAGCCTTCTGGAAGAGAAGACTGGGAGACATCAATTCATACGGTATCAAATGGTATATAAATATCTTAGAAAATATTTTATTTCTGTGATATATCAGTATTGTATTGTTGCCAGCAGAGACTTGTATAACAATGTAAATGGCTTTTTAAGTGTTTGTTTCCATCCAGGGCTCTTTCAGCCCAGGCACTTCCCAATCTCATTGTTCCTTTGTTCTAACGGATGTACAGAGCACTGAGTGTTTTGTTTTCTGGACCAGATAGATTAGATAAAGTCTGAATTTCTGAACTTCACCTTCCAGGCACGCAATACTTTCTTTGCTTAATGCACCTTGGAAGACAGATTGCCTAGGATAGTATAAGCACTTCCAAAGACGTAGGAGGTGTCTTCTTTTGTGGAATTTGACAAATAATGTGGATTACAACGTTGATTACTTTTGCAGGACAAATGAACAGTCAACCTTATTCTAACTTTGTCCGAGAGAGAGTTGAACTTGACAGTTATCATGACCGTTCGCTGGGTATTAGTCAAATTAAAACTGTTTCAGCTGTCTGTGCATCTGACCATATATAGTGCTGAAATTCACTTCTGACTGACAAAGTTTGACCTTTTCTGGTTAGAACAATTGCCTTCAAGGCACAAGTTTATACCCCTGCTATTCACTTTTGCCAGCATAATAGCCTTCAGTGACTTAGTGTATGTTATAGGTGGAGCTGGTACTCAAGCCCATTGTTAAGATTTCCTGATGCTTTTCATTAAAACCTCCTGTTTCAATTGCTGTAACTCGGTAAAGTTTTAACTATCTGGCCTGAAGTTTGACGTGCTTGATCTTTGACTTCAGTTTTATTTATTTATTTATTTGTTTATTTATTTATTTTCCAGTTTTAAGCAAAAGTAGCTTGGCCTTAAAGAAAGAGGTCAAGAAAAGAAGAGAGTTACTCTTCTTCATTGATTTTATTAATTTAATTGTCATCATTTTTTAATTTTTTTTTTTAAGAGCACCAGAGTCTTTGTGGTCCAAAGGAGGAATCTGGATTTAATTGGAAAACTAGGTTCAAGGGAGGGCAGTATTTTACCCCTGAAATTCCTGCTATAACTTCTTGACAGAGTGTACCACCAAAACCTGGCACTAGTATATTCTCAGCACAGTTTTGTAGGAAGGAATCACACCGTTGGAGAAGAACAGTTTACAAGGCTCCTAGCCCCATGATTCCCCTATCACTGTGTTCCTGGGGCTGACTGCGATCTCGTACTCTTCCATCTGCCTCGTTCAGGGAACAGCACAGCAGTGATTGCATTGGAAAAACAGTCTTACTGTTCTGTGTTTAACGCACTGCTGACATGGAGACCTCACTTACCAGCCTGAATCACGGGATCACAGAATAGTTGAGGTTGGAAGGGACCTCTGGAGGTCATCTGGTCCAACCCCCCACACTCAAGCAGGTCCGCTTAAAGCAAGTAGCCCAGTACTATGTCCAGGTGGCTTTTGAAAATCTCCAATCAAGGAGACTCCACAGCTTCTGTAGGCAACATGTTCCAGTGCTCATTCACCCACACAGTACAGAAGTGCTTCCTGATGTTTAGATGGAACCTTCTGTGCTCCAGTTTTTGCCCATGCCTCTTGTCCTGGCACAGGGCACCATTGAAAAGAGCCTGGCTCCATCTTCTTTCCACACTCCCTTCAAGTATTTATAGATATTGATAAGGTCCACCCTAAGCTTCCTTTTCTCCAGGCTGAACAGGCCCAGCTCTCAGCCTCTCCTCATAGGAGAGGTGCTCCAGGCCCTTAATTGTCTTGGTGGCCCTGTGTTGGACTCTCTGCAGTAAGTCCATGTCTCTGCTGTACTGGGAAGCCCAGAAGTGGACACAGTACTCCAGGTGCAGCCTCACCAACACTGAGAAGAACAGAAGGATCACCTCTCTTGACCTGCTGGCACTACTTTTCCTAACGCAGCCAGGAATACCATTAACCTTCTTAGTGACAAGGGCACATTGCTCATTCATTGCTGGTTCAACTCGGTGTCCACCAGGACCCCCAGGTCCTTTCCTGCAAAGCCTCTTTCCAGCTGGGTGGCCCCCAGCATGTACTGGGGTTGTTGCTCCCCAGGTGCAGGTCTCTGCACTTCTCCTTATTGAACTTCATGAGATTCTTGTTAGCCCACCTCTCCAGCCTGTCGAGGTCACTGGATGGCAGCACAAACCTCCAGTGAATCAGCCGCTCCACCTAGTTTTGTGTAATCCACTAATTTTTGAGGATGCACTCTACCCCATCATACAGATGATTAATGAAGATGTTAAACAGGTCTGGACCCAGTATTGACCCCTGGGGTACTCCGTTTATCACTGGTCTTCAACTAGGCTTTGCACCACTGACCACAGCCCTCTGGGCCCAGCCATTCACCTCACCACTCATCCATCCCATACTTCAGCAGTTTCTTTGTAAGGATCTTATGGGGAACAGTGGCAAGGCCTTACTGAAGCCCAGGAAGACAATATCTGCTGCTCTCCCCTCATCCATCAGGCTGGTCATGTCGTCATAGAAGCTTATCAGGTTGGTCAAGTATGACTTCCCCTTCGTGAATCCATGCTGACTGCTTCTGATGATTTTCTACTTCTTTGTGTGCCTGGAAATGGTTCCCAGGATTAGCTGTTCCATCCCCTTCCCAGGGACTGAGATGAGGCTAACCAGCCTCTAGTTCCCCAAGTCCTCCTTCTTGCCCTTCTTCACTGCATTCCAGGAACCTCCTGGACTGCCTATGCCCTGCTGTGCTGGCCCTCCAACAGGTATCAGTGGTTGAAGTCCCTCAGAGGACTAAGGCTTGTGAATGTGAGGCTGCTCCTGTCTGTCTGTAGAGGGCTTCATCTGCTCAGTCTTCCTGGTCAGGTGGCCTGTGGCAGACCCCCACTATGAAGTGGTGTCCTGTCCTCCCTTTAATCCTCTGTCAGCTCCTCATAGCGCCCCAGCCTGTCTTTCCTAAAGAGCGTGTATCCCTCTGTGACAACACTCCAGTCACAGGAGCCATCCCACCACGTCTCCACGATCCCAGTAAGATCACAGCCCTGCAACTGTATGCGCATCTCTGACTGATCTTGTTTCTTCCCCATGCTGCATGCGTTAGTGTACGTGACGTTAGAGTTTGGGAGATTTCTGTTTGATGCTAAGCACAAATAGCCAAGAGCATACTCATGTGGAAGCCAAATTCAGCTAAGTTGTTGAGAACCTTTTACTTTCTAGCTTGTGCATACTTTATTTTCTGCTTTGAGTTGTTTAAAGGTATCTTTTTAATATGCAGTTGTTTGACATAAATGTCAATGCCTTAATACATTAACGTTTAATACATTTATTTTCATTTGCATGAAGTCTTGTGGGTGATGAAATACATGTGGAGAGTACAAATAACCACAGTCTTTTCTTTTGGTCATCTTTTGTTTGCCATTTCTTTAGAGTGTATGATATTTTGCAGGTCATTTTACTTGAGAGCTACTTACTAAACACTATAATGAACACAAAGAGTTTCTCAGATAAATAGCTTTAATTAAGTTATTAAATTGTTTTTAAATTATTTCCTAAAAGCCTGCCCAATGTACTGTTTGTTTGTTTTTTAATTTATATGAACGATACTCCACCAGAAGAGAAGCATACTTAATCTGTTTGAAGTGGTTGAAGTTAATATGAAAAACAAAGATTTGTGGCACTTGAAACTGTGTAAATGCTCATGCCCATTAGTGATAAAGTGTTCAGTGTGAGTGCTAGGAAACGAAAGCCACTAGTAGCATTGTATCTATAAAGCTATGTTTCACTGAGGCGTTGAGTGTAATTTTTTTTTTCATGTTTTATGTTTCTTATTAGTCATTATTGTTTTACTATCATCAGATTTCCAAGGTCACAATTTACATCCACAACTGCAAGTGCTTTTCTGTAGGGGCATGTGTATGTATGTACACATATGCGCAAGTAACGTTGCTGAACTCTGCAGGAGTCTCGTGAAGGCAGATTTCACTGATATGATGTTTAGAAATGGAAAAGACTTTTTGAAAAACAATGACAGTATGATGATGAAAAGGGAGAGTTTTAGAAGTTTTTGTAACCCTATGTAAAGCTTTCAGTCCCGATGCAAGAAATATTGGTTTGTTTTCTGTCCTTTTTTTTTTTTTTTAACTACAGATCCCTTACCGCCATCTCATTTTGAAATTAATAAGGAGAAAACTACATTGACAAGCTTACAAGTTCAATGGGACCGTTCATCAGGAAAGGTGGACTTATACAATCTAGTATTATTTGATCACAATAATACAAAGATACAAGAAGTCTCTGTACCAGGAAGATCTTCAAAAATGGAAAGCACTTTCACCAGTCTAATCCCTGGGAGTAAATACAATATTGTTCTCACTGCAGTTGCTGGAAATAAAAGCACCCCAGAACTTCACATAAGTGGATCTACTGGTAAGACTTCTTTGACTGTAGTTCATCTAAGTAAAACCACTTAAAGTATTTTGCAGTTCTGCACTTTGAAACTAGCAAATATGTATTTCTTCTTCCTTGAAATATATATATGTATATATATAAGTATGTATTTATTGCCAACAGGTATAAACAAAGCATGGCTGACTAACATAAAGAGTCATTTGCTAAGAATGGAGGAATGTTTTTATGACTTATTTGGCCATAGATCTGAGGTTAGGTTTTCACTAACCCTAAAGAAACTCAACATATTTGAAAAGTAAATCTGTGCAAAGTTGCTGAAATTGTGGAGATAACCCCTAGGCCTTAAGCATGTGTTTTTGTTTTTTGTTTTTATTCCAACAGTGCCATCCCCTGTGAAGAATATTCAGGTCAATGTCAAGACAGACACTATTCATGTTTCATGGTCTCCTGGCTCTGGGCATGTGGATCTATACAGGCTGGTGTTACTGGATAATCAAGTTCCAGTTCATGAGATTCACCAAGAAGATCCTCTGACTTCTTACACTTTTTCTGGACTTACAGCAGGGCACTTGTATAACCTCTCTGTCATAACCCAGGCTGCAGGATTGGAGAGCACCAGTTTCCAAATAGTTAGGACAGGTATGATTTCACAATTTGTCACAACAGAACAAGAAGTCAAGGCTATAATCTAGCAATATTACAAGACATACTTAATGATAAATGGATCACGTTCCAAATGTATCTTCCCAAGTCAGTGTCTGACTTACCCTTGGCAGGTGTTTCTCTCAAAGGCTGTGGAGGGAGTTACAGACACTGTGAGCTAACTTAGCTACCTAGGTTATCATTAAAGCAAAGTTAGCTGCTAAATTAGCTTTTAAGGTGACTGCAGCTAACTTAGCTGCACTGCTTAGTGTAGGCAGCTCCATCAAGCATTTAAAATTGATTAACAATTTGAGCCCAACCCACTGGTATCACAAGTGAAATTTGGTGTCTGTGAAATAGATCCATGTGATTGCTGTATCAACTCCCTTAGTGAATTGAGACAGTATGTAGTCTGTTATTTCACAGTATTGAAGAGGGTTTAACTCTATGATTCTTATGATTCGTTTTTTTTTTTTTTTTTTTTCCCCAGGACAGACTTTTTTCGCTTGGTTGCAAAATAGCTGCACTTCTGAAAAGGAAGTGGAAGAAAATGTAGAGCAGGTTAAGGAATTTAAAATTGAATGCCTTTTTTTTTTCCTCCACAGAGAAGTATCAATTCACAGAACCAGAGTTTTAGAGATCAATTTTTTTTCAGAATGGAGTTCTGTGGTCATAGGGTGAAAGGTAGGATGACGTCCTACTAGAGCCCAAAAAGACACATGTAAGCACAACCAGGGTCACGTCTCTGCTTTTTTAATTTCTGGGAAACTGTAGGCCCAGTTTCTTTCAGAAATCTCACCACATATCCATAATTTAATATAAAGTGAATGATACTACAATGTCTGGGACACAGAGATGGGTGCCGTTGTCACCTGGTAGAAGTTGTTCTGGGTGTTATACCCTTATTTCACTTTATTTCTTCAGAATTTTTTATTTCTTCTTCTTGTGGGGTGCAAAAAAATAAATCTCACTAGTTTTCTCAATATAAAAGCATTCCATCTGGTTTCTGGCATGACACTCCATTTCAATACTTGGAGTGCCCCTAGTCTGAAAATGAAGATGTTAAGAGGTGGCTATACTTTTCTTTTGATGGAGGGTTGGATTAAATGAGTTTTAATCCAATCCCACCTAGACCGATGTAAATTAGGCAGAGCTTCAATGATGCTATAGTGTTGAGTAAAATCTGTGCAGACATCTCCATTCTTAGGAGCATGTGCCTTGTTCGGTTTACAGTCAAAACAACTAGTGCGAGTACAGATGTGGCTCACGGGTTTTCTATTCTGTGAAGTGAGAGTGGGCAGCATAACAGGTGCCACTTCTGGGGTAGATTACTTTAAGCAGGGCTGAGGTCAGTTGCACTGTGCTCAGGCTTTGCCCTTTTCACCATTGATATGCAGTCATTCATACTCCATCTCATATAACAAAAAGCAAAACTTACTGTTTAACTTATTTAAAAGCAAAACTGACTATTGCAGTTTGGAAGCAGTAGGTCTCACATGTTCTTTTGTTGAAGTATTTTATTCTCTTTCTTACTATCTTTTTTTAGCCCCAGCTGAAGTCTTAGATTTGACAGTGACTAATGATGACAGCTTGGATACATTAAAAGTTAAATGGAGAAGACCTTCAGGAAACCTCGATTTCTATAATATCACTCTGTCTCATCTTGGATCAGTTAAAGAAGTCAAAACTTTACAGCCAGTGGTCACAGACACTCATTTTGACAAGCTAACTCCAGGACGTCTTTATCAGGTTACTGCCCGCACAATCAGTGGTGAACTGTTTACTGATAAGATGGCAACTGGCAGGACATGTAAGTCTTCTGCTTCAGTAAGAACATTTTAACCAATGCTATTTTTGCCAACACTGGCCTTGTAGAAAATCATTGCAGGAGACAAAGTGATTTGGACTCCAGGCAAAATAAGATAAAGAGCACAATATCGTTCCGGGAGTACTCCTTCCTGACTCTCTGGCAACAGTTAATCTGGCAGTCAAAAGCAGTTACAGCATAGTTTGGGAGCAGGAAGCAATAATGCATTTTGGGACCGTATAGTTGGGTGAGTCTGTCACAAAAGTGTTCTATGCTATTCCACTTCTGACAAACTTTATCTTGAATTCAGCTCAGCATAGTGTATAAAATGAGTTATGTTATGGGGAAGTCTGTATGTAGTCAAATTGTTAATGGAGTTTTAAATATTTTTGCAACTTCTAATAGTATTATCCCTTGTTCTAGACACAAATCTACAAATAAGAAAAGATTAGGTCTCGTCTTTCTTTACTAAGGAAGGCATGTGGAAGTCTGGGTAAAGCTGGGTTATGATTTATTTATCTTCTTTCTGAAGTATAATTTCCTCTCAGGCAACTCTTGTATGAGTTCTCAACTTGAAAAATCCTGGTATAATTCTCTCACAGCATTACTGGCCACGGAGACATTTCATCTTCTCCACACCAGCTTAACCCAGGTAGAATTTAGATGGGAGAAATATAAAAGTAGTTGAAAAATATGTACATAAATCGTTAATAAACTCAGAGCCAACAAATACCAATTGTGTGTTTATATGAGAGAGAGAGTATTTATTTTAGAGAATATTTATAATTTCAACTTAACCCACATGAAAGGCAGGAACATCCTCGGCATATCTAGCTGCTACCCTCAGTGCAGTATCATGTGGCTGGAAGATGCATGAAAAGCCATAAAGCCATTCAAGTCCAGTAAGTACAAAGCAGGACCAGTTTTATGTGTGTTGGTTTTGATTGCCTAGCTCTACCATTAAAGACCTTTAAGATTACCTTTTCCTTTTGAAGGGACAGCTTCAGGTCCTCACTTTGAACTCAGTGCCTTGCATGTGGAAGGGACTAGGACATACAAGGCCTTTGTGGAAGAAGCTGTCAGGCTTTGTGTTTCTGTTGTTGAGACCACAATTTGGCCCACAGCGACTGAAGTTTTGGCCTTAGCTTTGAAAAATTCATTGACAATTTCTAAATGAACTTAATCAACTCCAGAAAACAGCTGGGAAGCTAACTGAAACATGCAGGACGCATCCCGGAGGTGCATGGGGGAGATTTTCCCTACCCTAAGAAGGGTTCCCTATTTCTGATGTCAGAAACCAACAGTGAAAAAGTGAGTGATTGGTGTGTGGAGAAGAGTAAAATCATCTTCAAAATGAACAACTACAAGGTACCTGATGGTGCTTTAACTGATGCAACTTCTTCTACAATAGCTATGCTGTGAGGCAGGTTTTGCCAGTGTCCAGTTAAGTCTTGCCAGAAATACCCCTCTTCAAAATTACTCTCACAATCTCTTTTATTTCAGTTCCCCAGAAGGTTTCTGAGCTGAAAGCCGGTGGTGGTGGCTGGCTGAGGTCTCTGCGAGTGAACTGGCTGCCCCCTGCGGGAGACTGGGAGAGGTACCGCCTGCTCCTCTGGAACCACTCTGCCCTGGTGCTCAACACCACCCTAGAAAAGGAGGCGACAGAGCACCTCATCCAAGACGTGGGCCTCATTCCAGGCAGGCAGTACGAAGTGGAGGTCATTGTGGAGAGTGGCGATTTGCAAAGCAAGGCTACCTGCACGGGGAGAACAGGTGGGCATGCTCACCAGCAAGTATGAAAATACAAAACTTGGCTCTCTGGACAATCAGAAAGAAATAGCACTTGGAAATCTACAAATAATTTCATTTTTAATACGTTAAAAAGAGCTCCCTTGTAAGCATCAGAAATAGTTATTTTAGCAGTTCTGCGAAAACTTTCAGGGGTTATTTTCGTGATAAATATCTTGATGAAAGTTTTGGGAATTACATCACTGTTCTGTCATGGCTGAGGCAAAACATTAGGTGTACAAAATTTTACTGTTAAATGTTGTAGCTGGTTGCAGGTACCCTATATTGTTCTTTAAACAGGGCAATATAGAGCTTCCTGAGTTGTTCACCAGTATGTTCAGTGGCAAACTGGTTTCCTTGCCAGCCTGAACAACTAATTGGTATCAACAGCATTAACCCAAGCTGGCCGAGGTGTATGTTTGCATGACTGTTCCATAACATCACATTTCTTGTTGCTGGGTTCCTGAAAGAAAATGGGGTTACTTCAAGTTAGCCTTTCCAGAGGAAATCCATATGCACTGCAGTGACATTAATGGAACTTTTTTGGAATGTGTTAGTCAAAGCCACATCTGATTGCTTCAAACTTAAGAAATAGTTGCAATATAATTGTTAGTCGTTCTGCTCTGTGAATGTAAAACAGTGCAGTTCAGAGGACCAGAAGACTTGGAGGAGAGGAGTATTTGGCAAGGATCAAGGCAGAGCCTTATCTCGCTGGAGAACGTGTGCTAAGATGGGACCACCCTACTTTATCCTCACCCTTCCTGGTGGCCACCTTTCCTGCTGCACCCTTACCTGTCACTCCCTGAGGGTTTCACTTTGTTAGTTTTGCACAACAGAAAGGCCAGTAGAAGCTGAAGTTTTCTCTCGCTTCTAGCCAACTTGATCAAAGCAGGGCAGATTCTCAACTCACGTACTTCAATATAAATTACAGATAACTTAAGCTCACGGTGATAGTTATAATGGACACAGCTAAGAGATTGGAACGTGTTCAAATAAATAATATATGGCAGTGGGTGTATCACAACTGTATTTGACCTCACAGTCAGATACATAATGTATGTGTTGGGAAGCATAGGTATTAGTCCCTTTTCTCACTTCATTTTCTTTTATGTCAGCCCGTAGGCTTGGAAAGTGAGTTGGATTTCAGCATAACAGAGACAAAATCAGATCAGGGAACTCAGGTGACAGAAGCCCTCTGTGTGTGCGTGCATGCATGTGTGCATGCGCGGGCACGCACACACACAAATGCACTGATAAAAGTTTGAATTCTTCTTTTATAACACTGTAAATTTGGAATTTCTCCCAACTTCACTGAGATACAAACCAGTGCAAAATCAATGTCACTCTGAGCCTATAATTTACGTCCTTATTTGTCACAGCTAAATTGACCTAGATGTATTTTATGGTACAGATGTTTTATGGCCCTGTCTAGCACCCACAGTTCAAGAGAGGGCTTACTGACTTCGCTGAATTTCTATTCACACTAAAATCAACTGGCATAAATTTAAACCTAAGCATTGCAGCCATAACACATTACTGAAGTCTGCTGCTACAGCCCCTTACTTGAAAGAGCAGCAGAAATAATAGATTTGTAAGACTGGCTTCCTAGAGGAAGGTAAAGAATGTCCTCAGTGCTACAAATATTCTGTTGCTGTCACATTTCTAGCTTGATCCCTTACAGCAGCTTGAGATTTGCATGTGTGTTCACTACCAAGTCATGTTCTTGTGATATTTGTGTACTTTTACAGCTCCAGAGCCTGTTCTCCAGCTCCGTGTGAAGTATGCTAATGAATCCTCACTTAGTGTCATGTGGATGACCCCTGTTGCAGAATGGGACAGCTACGTGGTTTCACTGGGAGACAGGGATCTTACTGTCATAAAGAAAGGGCTTGCAAAAGAAGCTAAAGAATTTACTTTCACTGACTTGGTACCTGGAAGAAAATACACAGCTACCATCACTACCATTAGTGGGATATTAAGCAACTGGACTTCAGTGGAAGGAAGAACAGGTACTCTTTTGTCAATCTATGTTGATCTTTATTTCTGTTAACTATCAACAACTTCGCTTGCTTTGTAGTGAAAAGAATGAACACGGGGTCTAAATATCAAAAGCCTTGTATTTATGTTTGCTTCCTCAGTAGAGTTACTTTTCTGAGTCTCTCATTCCTAACTCTCAGATATCTTGCAGTATTTATTTAAAGTTTTGGAAAAAAGTGGATATGTAATTCTCAGCAAAATTGTTTTTTGAAACACTATGTCATAACTGATCAATCTACATTAGCATAAGATTCTATATAAGAACAAATCTTAGGGAAGGTCACTCCCTTGATTCAAAGCATGCATCATCTGGAAAAAAACACACAGGAAAATGTTGATTTAGGACGAACATTCCAAGGTTGACAGACACAAAACATATGTGACCTTGCAAATGTAGTTTGAATCTCCCTGCTCTTCTGATTCCAAAATCTGTATCTGTTACTTAGAGTGATGACTGTGACACGAGGAAAGTCCCATTCCCACCCCCTACTGGGTGCTAATTTTGTGCACGTGTGCAAGTTTTAAACCATATGTATTCCTTTGCTCTGCTTGACTTATGCATTCTCCAGTGCATGCAAAGTTTTAAAATATAGTTCTGATCTGGCACAGCCCATAAAAAAAAAAACCAAGCTGCTAGTGTATGAATCTAATCATGCCTGTGCCTTGACAGTGGTCCTTACTAAAGTGTTGCAACTCCTTCCAAGGCCTGAAAAGTTTGACTTAAACTTTCATTTCTCTGGTATGTGATTAAGTAGCTGGGATTTCACTTCCTTCTGCCTTACACCCCTTTATGAGCCCCATTTAGGCATAGAGGTTACAGTGGCCCACTTTGCTAAAATGAATCAATGCCTGAAAACACATCAGGCAGGGATAACATGCCAGCAGTACATTCAAAGTGATAAAGAACATCAGTAAATTTGAATATAGGTCTCAATAAGCATTCCAGACCTCTGGATCTTCTTCCCAGCAGGACAACCTACTTGACTTTCAAAATAATGCTGTAAATGACAGAAATAGGTTTTACACGCACCCCGGACTGATCAGCTTTTAGAGAAGCCTGAGGTATCAATAAAAGTGCCTTTAGCAGAGCCATCTGGCACTTCTGGGTTGGAAGACCATAGTAAGGGGGACTTACTATGTTGTGGCAGTGTTATAAAACACGTGTGATTTTTGGTTTGCATTTATGTGAACATTGCCTTTTTTCATCTATGTGTCTAATTTTCTAGCTTTTGTTAATGATTGCTAATCCAGTAGTATGTATGCAGAAAGGTTGATAGTAACAAGAAGCTTGCAATCACATTTTCCAAAGTCTGAGGGCTCTTTATTTCAGTTTTGCTTGGTTATGTATGAAGAAATACTTAGAAAGAAGTAACTATATTTTCATGCTTTGAACAAATATTGTTTTGTTTTGTGTTTTGCTTTTTTTTTTAAAAAAAATGATTTTGAGTAAAATCTGTGGTAAATACTCCTTTTTGTTCTTTCTTTTTCCTTTTTGGTGTGGCTAAGTTCACCAGCTTATGCTTAGATAAAAGTTATGCTTGTTTAATAATTAATTCATCTTTTGTTGCTAGAAAAGTTATTATTCTGCAGACCTTATGACATAAAAAGTAAAACCAAAAACCTCCATCTCAGTACATCCTGAAATTAAAGAGTCAGATGTAGAGTTCTCCAAGGTATAGATGACTCTGAGGTATTCATCAAACAAGTGTGCCATTTAATAAGAATGACGGATGGAGAATAGGAGAGGAAAGGGAGAACAGAAGAACAGACTCTATTTGAAATTGTCATAACTAAAAGAGGTGATTTCCTAAATTTTGTTTGGTGGTATTTGTAAAATGCTGCCTCTTCCAGTTCTCTGAACTTGAGTCATTTTGGTCTGACCAAGGAAAGCTGTGCTGAAGCCTGAAAGACCTTTCTGTGCCATAGCTTCCCATAGACCACATCCCATCAGACAGGAAGCAGTCTACAGATTATTTTTAGTCTTGTTGAGTCTGGCTTCAAATTGGAATGTTCTTTTGATGTACTTCCTCAGTGTGACTAAACTTGGGTTATTTGGGGGGGTTGCTTTGTTTTATTTCGTTTCTCCTCAGTAACATAATGACAATTTGGTTTGTAGTGCCAGCCCAAGTGACTGGTCTGACTGTGGCAAGTCAGGGATCAACCAACAGCTTGTTCACCAACTGGACAAGAGCACTGGGAGATGTAGACTCATACCAAGTACTACTGATTCATGAGAACGTCGTCATCAAAAATGAGACTGTTCCCAGTGAGACCAACAGATACCACTTCTACCCCCTGAAACCTGGAGGACTCTATTCAGTTGTTGTCACCACTGTCAGTGGGGGGATATCTTCAAGGCAAATGATCGCAGAGGGGAGGACAGGTAAAAAAGAAATACTCCAGCATGTCTTTTTTAAATTCCTTAAAGCTGAATTTATTAAAGAAAATGGTCTTGCAGTTAAGCCACGGGACTGGGACTTCAGAAATACATGGGTTTCAGCCATATACTTTCTGTGTGTGACCTCAGGCACATTATGGGTCGAGATTCAGGTTACCTTGCTTTATGGAGCCAGCTGCTCTGCCTACAGCAGGACAATTCTGTAGCAAAGATAAAAAGATGTCCTGAGGTTGGTGTACAGCTGTGGTGGGTGAATCACTCCTTGGAAGGTCCTTTCTTGTTGCCTTGACTAGATGGCAGTATAGGGCAATTGCTCCTCACTGAGGTGTGCAAATTAGCTGCCTAAAGGTGGTAGGATGAATTTGGGTTGCAGTCTCTCATGACCTGTTCTTTTTCTCCAACGTTAAATTATGTCAACCAATGATGCTTACTCCTGACGAGGCCCTCCTGTACAGCATAGGACAGGTTTTACTATTGCATCAACTTCTCTAAGTTTAAAGACCTATGAAATGTAATAGCAATTCTTTGGATATTTAAATAGAGGGGAAAAGTTGGCAACACAGTGCAATTTCACCTTTTATATGAAGTTGGCAAAAGCCAGGCATTCTGCAATTTGCTCCAGCGTTCTCCTTGAAGACAACTATTTCCAAGCAGAAAGAAGAATAAAAGCAATTGGAGAAGAATAACACTAAAAGACTTGAAACACATAGACATATCATGTGAAGTGTAATAATTTTGATTCTGACAGCTGTGGTAAGTCAGTTCAGTGTGTCAGAGCCCTGTGAAGATATAGCAGTTCCTTATGATTAAGGCCTGCCACTGTAATAACTCAGATAGTTTTGTACCTTAGACTGATGGTGTTCTGGCTGTTTGGAGACTTTGAGCTCATCTTGCTGGCTGGAAAAACAAACTGCATTCACGTTTTGGCCACTAGGCGTCAGAGAACTCATTGTAAATGAAACGCATTCTGCTATGGGCCTCAACTTCATACAAGCATCGGCGGTTATTGCTGTTAGTGAGAAATGGCACTTGGAGCAGATAACTCATCTTGTGGGATTTTAGGAGTGATGGGGTGATGCCACCACAGACGAATTCCCTCACTGTTCAAGCTGCCGAGTGGGAGTTGGTGCAGAGCTCCCTAGTCCTAGGCGGTTTATTTTATAGCGTTGAATTCCAGGCATTCTCAGCAATAGGAACTGGCTAGTTACAGCTCTTCTGTTTTTTCCTTTTTGTTGCACAGTTCCTTCCAGCGTGACTGGAGTAACAGTAAATAACTCAGGTCGCAGTGACTACCTCAGTGTTTCTTGGCTGCCAGCTTCTGGAGATGTAGACAGTTATTTGGTAACGCTATCGCACAATGACCAGATTGTTCAGACTCTCACCATTTCCAAATCCCTCAGTGAATGCTCCTTTAGCAGCCTTACTCCTGGAACGCTTTACAACGTGATGATAACCACAAAGAGTGGAAAGTATGAAAATTACTCCTTCAGCCAGGAACGAACAGGTAAATAGAGCCTTTGAAGAAATCCAATCACCATAACTACATTCGATAGCCATTATTAAAAACCTATGAATATCTGACCAAACTGAGATGGGTGAGAAGAAGTTGGAGGGTCAAACCATAAAATTACAGCTATACATACTTTGTCTTATTCTTATGCCTTTATTGCTGCTATAAGTCATACAAAATGACCTTAGCATTAATAGAAGTTGAGTGTCAGTTCTTGTGAGTGAGCAGAAGTCATGTATCAGTTGTGGCTCAAGTTGTTTTATTGCTCTTAACCTCTCTACGTGGCTCTTGAAATATATCCTGCAGAGAACCCTCCAAGTAAATTATTCAGACACTCAAAGAAGGGGATAGGAGCTAACTACTAAAATATTAGTAAGATGCCACATAAATGAGTAATACCTGTGTCTATTGTTTATGCAGTGTTCAAGGAGATTATAAAAGAATGGAGGAATTTCAGAGAAGGGTGGCAATAATGATGGAAAACTTTTCCAAACTTCCTCAAAGATTGAAAAGAGGGGCATTTTACATTTAGTAAACCAGTAAAATAAAAGGAAATATGGTAAGGGGTGTTAAAATGACAAAGAGCATTAAGTTAGCACAATAAATGCAATTTTAGGCTTCTCATGGTATAACTGAAAATCCGGGGACAGCCATATAAATGAGGAGAAGCAAATTCAGGACCAGTGTCAACCTGTGGAACTCACAGCTATAAGCAAAACTGACCAAGTTGTTCCAAAAGACTGAAAATGAGAAAGGCAGACCATTGTCGTATGATGTAAAGCAACCTGGAAACTACACAGTTACTATTTTAGAGGGTGGGGTATTGCTTAAATCCATGTTGTGGTCTTTTTGCAAGTTCCTCAGAAATGTCTGGTAATTACCACAAATATAATCCCTCTACAGCAGCTCCTGTTATTTCAGGAAGTTACTGCTTTCTGAATCTTTAATTTTTATTTTTTTTTCTTTCAGTCCCTTCAAGCGTTCAGGGGCTTACTGTCAGCAATTCAGCCAGAAGTGACTACTTGAAGGTGTCCTGGCTACACGCCTCTGGATATTTTGATAATTATGAAGTGATCATCAAGAACAACAATGATTTCATCCAAACAAAAAGTGTCCCAAAGGATGAAAATGAATGTGTGTTCACTAATCTGGTCCCGGGGAGGCAGTACAGCGTCACAGTCAGCACAAGGAGTGGGAAATACGAAACCAGTGAGAGGGTCTATGGCAGAACAAGTAAGTAAATACCCCAGAAACATCCTGAGACAATCTGGGATTATTTTTTTATTTATTTACTGTATATTGCTCTCAACAATACTGTGTGATTTGAACATAAGATGACTCTTAAGTGTGACTCTTCAAATGCATGTCATTCCAAAGATGGAAAGCAGTATTGAGTTTATGACTGATGTTTAAGTTACAGACATACAGAAAGTGAAAAAGAGACCTGTGCTGTGACCTTGGAATGATAAATCTTGAAACATGGAAAACTGAAAACCAGAGCTGTATAGATTTCCACATCAGCTTAGTATTTACACTTGAGCTAGGCCAGAATGTACAAGATGAGGACTTTTCTTGTCATGGAAATGTATAAGGATGTATAAGGAAGCTAAGTGCCATCTACTTCTTTTAGTAAGGAACTGAGCGAAAAGTTTTAGCTCAGTAGTGTGGCCTCAGAGCTGTTACCTTTTTTGCTGTGATTTGGTAAGAAGTACTGAGAAGTTTTCCTTTCTCACCTCTTCAGTGCCAGAGTCAGTGAAGGAACTGACTCTTAGTAACAGAAGCACAGAAGATCTGCAGGTAACTTGGTCAAAGGCTGAGGGCGATGTTGATAAATATGAGATTCAGCTCCTCTTCAATGATATGAAGATCTTCCCACCCATTTTCCTTGGAAACACCGTTGAGGAGTATCGGTTCACGGCTCTGACTCCAGGACGTCTATACAAAATTCTTGTCTTGACAATCAGCGGAGATGCACAACGCGCTACTTTCATAGAAGGCCTGACAAGTAAGAAACAACGTGGTATTTAAAACATGTGTTGGGGCTTTTCTAGATGAAAAAATGAGGCACAGAAAATCAAGGCTGAATCATGATCTTATTTGAGTTCCTGTGACACTGGCATGAACACAGATCTCATTGAAAACCACACTACATCAGCTAACTTTATCTGCACTTAATAAACAGATGTCACAGTCATCAATATGTGATTGTTGGCAGATAATCTGATGTGCTGCATAGGAAGGGTGTTGAGATGTCAGCGTGAGGGTTTCTGTTGTTCTCACACATGCCATTTTTTTGCTTAGTATCTCTGGGTAAATCAGTTAAGTTATTTTGCACCTCTTTTTATTTACCTGAAACAAGTGGGTGAGATGATAACTGCAAAATGGCTAACCAATTCAGTGTACATAAAGAGCTTTGATCTTCTGAGGTGTTTCTAAAGCATCACTTGAAAAAGAGGGAAGTAATCCTGATAAGGAACATTTTAACTTTTTTTCTGTTTAACTTGCTTACATTTTCTTTGCTGTTGTTGCCATAAACACTTAGAATTGCTTTTCTAAAATAGTACAATCCAACACAAATGTCTGAAGCTTTACTTGTGTTTACCCATGAGTGAAGTTGTTTGTACCCATAAATGCTCTTCGTCCTTTGAATCATTTGCTATGGCCATAAAAATATAAGAATCTAAAAGTCTGAATGAACCAGGAACTTTGTGAGCAGGTGTCTTTGTGTTCCTTTTTTTTTTTTTTCTCCAGTTCCAAGTGCAGTGAGAAACATTCATGTTTCACCTAATGGCATGACAAACAGCCTGAAAGTGAGCTGGACACCTGGAGGTGGAGATGTTGATTCCTACACAGTGACTATATTTCAGCAAAACCATCAGCTTGGTTCCCAGAGTGTCTCCAAACACGTCTCTGAACACACGTTTCACAAGCTGGAAGCTGGGGAGCTGTACCGGGTGGTGGTGCAATCAAACAGCGGTGCCTTGCACAACAGCTTAGCAGCTTTTGGGAGAACAAGTACGTTTCTTTTGAGACAAGGAGCAAGTTTCATTGTGTCTACCCAGCAGCTGACTCGTATGAAATAAGTTACACCCTGCCTGTTTATGTAACACACCATTGAGCGTGGGGAGGCACAGACTCAGGAGAAGTGTTTTTATTTCAAAGATCTTGAGTCCTTGCTCTTGCAAACACTTAGGTGTGGCTCCATTAACAGCAGTGAGATCTGTCACATAAGTAGCTTTACCTGGGTAAATGTGTGTGGGATTCAGGCTCCCAGCCCAAAGTGTGCCTTTGTAGGAAGAATGAAGTTTCATCCCTGCCCAGTCCTGTGCCTGAATCTATGCGACACATGCATCTGTGGGACTCTCTGCAGTCAAATGCTGTGTGCTGGCAGTACTCATTGCATGGTTAAGGCTTCTTAGACGATATGTTGCCCCAATACACTACTTGTCAGGATGCAAAAGACAACTTGTTTTTAATCCATCTTCTCTCTTTTGCACCTGTATGTTTGCTGGGGACTTGACTTTTGTGCAACAGCAGGTGGCTAACATTTTCTATTTTGTGCCACTATTTTGAACCAATTTAACACTTTTGTATTTTTTGGTTATTCTCCATATGCCTTTCTTATCTGCTTTGGACAGTTCATCCAACTCTCCATCCCCCTTTTCATTATAATTTAAGTATATCTTTTGGTTTTCCATGCCCAGTTCAGATATCCATGATGTTCTGTAACTTCACCTGACTATTTATGTCTAGGATTATTTACTTGTGCAAATACATGCACAGGCATCCATCACTTTTCCCATGAATGAACATGCAAATGTATATTCTCTATTAATTACTCAAAATTGTGTACTGAATGGTCCTTATTTCACCTGGTAATGTCATGCCTTTAATTGTTGCTTCCAGTTCCAGCATCCGTCCAAGAATTATTAGCCCACCACGCTTACAGCAGTCATTCCTTGTTAGTAACCTGGCAGAAAGCTCCTGGTGTAGCTGAAAGATATGACATTCTGCTCTTGAATGAGCAAGGAGTCCTACTGAGCAACAAATCAGAACCAGCTACTGCCAAACAGCACAAATTTGAAGATTTATTAGCTGGCAAGAAGTACAAAATACAAGTTTTGACAGTCAGTGGTGGACTCTTCAGTAAACGAGCAGAAACTGTTGGCCGAACAGGTAATTAGAACATCTTGGTTTATTTATAGCTCCCTCAGTAAGATATCATTGAATACATGAATCATCTGTATATCTCGATACTGGAAAGCTTCTGATAAGAACAGACTCCAGATATTTATGCATCGTTTTTCCTGTTATGTGCTTGATATGTGACTTTGAAATTTGCTGGCATAATAAGGTGGCCATAGTTCATATAAGAATACTAAACCAAAGTGCTAAGTACCTCCCTCAGTCTATCCTTTATGGAATGATCTGAATTCCTTATTGTTACAAAGTTTTTAATTCACAGTCTCAAGGCACTTAGCAAAGGATTTCATGTAAATAAGAATCTCTAAACTTTGAGCCAAGTCTTGCAGTTTTAACTCTAGTAAAGCTTCTTGTGGAAATTAATGGACAGTTCTGTGGTGAGCACAGGCCAGAGAACCAGGCCTCCTGGGAAATACAAACATTATATTGGAGAGACTCAATGGCACCTCATAAATGCTTTTTCCTTGCTTATGAAAGTTGCTGTTGACATTACTTAGCTACTTGTGGCTTAATTGAAATATGTCACAGCCATGAGTTACTTTTTTTAAGGTTCATCTTAGTGGGTAGTCACCCTAATACTTATTCTTGCACTTATCCTTCTTTTCAGTTCCAGCAGCTGTCACAAATCTGAAGGTCACTGAGAACACCACTGACCGACTGTCCTTTAGCTGGACCACCTCACAAGGAGAGCTTGATTCATATGACATCTTCCTGTACAACCCAGACAAGTCCCTTCATGACAGGATTTCAGGAGAGCAGCACCTTCAGCAATGTTCATTCCTGAACTTGCGGCAAGGCAGGATGTATCGAATGGTGATCGTTACCCACAGCGGAGACCTCACTAACGAGTCATCTGTCTTTGGGAGAACAGGTAAGAACATACAAGAAAAGAACTGTCTCCAGTGTGGTACATGTGAGAGACACCAGTGAGCTTGTCTGAGTGTGATGCTCACGCTAGATAAGGGCAACAATTAGAAGTATCAACGTTTTCTTATATATTAAAGCATTAGACAAATAAGAGGGAAAATTCTAGGTTATGTGGTTACAAGAAGAGAAATGTATCAGAAAAGGTTTACTACCTATGTTTTACAATAGTTCCCAGGTACTCAGGTCAGGAGAAGGGCACCCAATTTATGCTGCATAAGCTTTAAAGGAAAACACTTGTCTCCCACCCAAAAGCCAATACTGGTCTGTGAATGGAAAAGACAAAAAGGCAAAGCAAGTAGGCTTAATGGAGTAGACAGTCTCCCAGTGAAATAAAACTTGTTTCCCATGGGGAGCTCTGGCTGCAGCTCCATATTTGCTCAGCCACATGTGGGAAGCTGAGTTTCCTAAGTAGCTCTAGCAAACCTGACCATCTGTGAAACCTTCCTTTGTTCTCTGATCCGCAATGTAGTAACACCTGTGTACCACTGCTTCTGGACAGCGATGCACTTTCTCCAGCTACCTCAGAATTCGATGTTTCCAGACACTGGCTAGGAAAAAGCTGCTTAACATTTGCAAAACTATCTATTATGAACATTTCGGCTCCTTTTTGGGACAATGGCTGTTCAAAATATGAAAGCAAAGTGTTGAGATTTACTTCCTGATGCTTCCTGCATTTTTGGCCAGCTGCGGTGTCTGTCTATATTACTACACAGCTGTCGTTATGTGAAACCTTTATATCTAAGTATAAGGTCTGTTTGACCTTGTTGCTTCTCCTCACCCTAAAGAAGTTCTAAAGTAATATCCACTCCCTTTTTTTCAGTACCAGCGCCGGTTGTTGGTCTCAAGGCATCCAACAGAAACATGACAGACAGCCTGTGGTTCACCTGGGGTCCAGCAGCAGGAGACGTTGACTTCTATGAGCTGAATCTTTACAACCCAAATGGGACACAGAAAGAAACGTGGCACAGGAAAGACCTGAAGGAGTGGCATTTCCAGGGGCTTGTTCCTGGCAGAAAGTACACGCTGGTTGTGGTGACTCATAGTGGTGACCTGACCAACACAGCAAATGCTGAAGGAAGAACAGGTAAGACCCAAAAGGTTTGGGATTTTGTTTAGTCATATCTGTCAGGATTCAGATCAGTTCACAACTATGCAACAGACTTTTTTCTGATGATGAAGGATTTATTATTATAAGAGACACTTAAGCTCTAAAAGAGAAAGGATATCCCTGAGGGTATTAAACCAATGGAGTGTGATTTTGTTCAGCACCGTTTTTCACAGAAGCACAGAATGGTGTAAGTTGGAAAAGACCCCTGGGGTTCATCTGGTCCAACCTCCCTGCTCAAGCAGGGCCACCTAGAGCAGGTGTTTCTTTCAAAGACTTATGAATACATAACAGCTCTGGAAGTGACCACAGTCAGTGCAGATGCGGTAACTGTGTATCCAGGATAACATCAACCACTTTGTGGTGCATGAAGAAAATAATAGATGTTCCATCTTACTTGTTTCATGTAAAAGTTTGGTAAGAATCCCTCTCTTTTTTTTTTCTTTCTATTTAGCACCCAGCCCTCCTAACTCTGTCTCCTTTACTGATGTTGCAAACACTTCTCTGTCAATCACATGGCTGGGTCCTCCAGACTGGACAGACTATGATGATTTTGAGTTGCAGTGGTTCCCGAAGGATCCCCTCACAGTATTCAATCCCTACAGCAGCAGCAAATCAAAAGTACGCATCATCTACGGCCTGCGACCAGGAAGGCTGTATGAGTTCAGTGTGAGAACGGTCAGCGGTGACAGCTGGAAGACATACAGTCAGTCTCAGTCTGCAAGTGTGAGAACCAGTAAGTAATGATTTCCATTGCCCCTTAACACTCAGCTAGAGAAGTTGCAAAGCTGTTAAATCTTACCGATTCCTTTCACAGTTAGTAATTTCCATTTACAAGTTCATGAATGACTGGCAGTGAATTCAGCTGGACTCTAAAATAAACCCTTGCTGTGTACAAGGTCAACTGGTCAAAGATTTAAAATGGGCACACACTTGCAAACGTCACATCCAGAGTGGGGCTGTGTGGTTGCTGAGTCTGAACTGATCCGTTTCAGGGGTGAAATGAGGCTGAATATCCAAACCTCTCTGGCATTGGGGACAGTAGGATATTGAAATTGTCAGCATATTTCTGAACAATCAGAGAGGAAGGCTGAATGAAACCCTGCTGTACTAGATTTGAAACTAGAAGCAAAGTGTTTCATTGGTGTGCACTTCCGACAGTCAGTGAATGTCTGGGGGTTTTCATCACCTCTGCCTGGCTCTAGCAACCTCAGTAGTAGGCTGATTTGAAAAAGTGACGTAGAATTGTAAAAATAACTGAGCCTTGGCAAACTTTCCTGTCCCATGGTGTGGGGTTAAGCTCCAAATTCACACCAATGTTTCGTATGCTGAATAGCTCTTTAGCATAGCTACCTCTTTCACCTGTATTTAACTGCTTAAATGTAAGCAGGTGCCTGCCATCTGAAAGTGAAATCCTATTCTTGCTACATGTCATGTTATATACGATGCTCCAATTTTACATGGACAAAACATACTTCTCTGATATGCTTTAGTAATATGGACACACCGAGCGCTATCCAGCAAACCCGATCAGTAATGAGATAACAATATCAGTATTGACTGATACTGTTAGTCAGAAGTAACCTCCAAATAAATTGCAACACAGTGCTAGAAATCCATTGCTTTCCAGTGTTGCTTTTCTTAAGACTTCAGCAGGTAATTTTGTTTATTTTTTTCACAGTTAATTACTGAAGCTTCACAAACCTGATGAGACCAATGCCACTAGCTCCAATTTCAGATGGCTGAAATGAGCTAGACTGCCTTGCCTAATAATCAATCAACACACGGTTGCAGGAGAGAAATTTTGGCTCCCGGCCTCATGCTCTGATCAAAGAGTTGATGTAGAACCTAGGGGTGCTGCCTGAGCTGTGGGGTTAGTAGAAAAATAAGTGATGCTTGTCGCTTTTCTCACCGAACTTTAATTTCTTAACATCTCTCTAGAACCAGACAAGATACAAAGTCTTCACTGTCGGCCCCAGACCTCTACTGCCATCGCGTGTTCCTGGACTCCTCCTGATTCTGACTTTGATGGATATAGCGTTGAGTGCAAAAAGCTGGACACTCGGGAAGTGGAATTTTCTAAAAGGATAGAAAAGGACAAATCTCTGCTTAATATCATGACCCTCGTTCCCCACAAGCGCTACCTGGTGTCCATCAAGGTGCACTCTGCAGACATGACAAGTGAGGTAGTTGAAGACAGCACCATCACAATGATCGACCGTAAGTGGAATGCAGAATCACTGCGAAGGGCGGCAGTGAGCAGCTATAAGTAATTGCTTGTGGTAGCTAGACAGCAGAAGTTCTGAGGTCTGCAACTGCCAGTACGTGGCACTCTTAATTGGGTAGCCGAAGAAGAGAGAACCTGTCCTTTGGCCCCTGTTGTGACAGACAACGTGGGTTTTTAACTATCCTGCCTCTCAGTACATTGCCAAACCTGCTTATTAGGCTCATTCACGAAATATAGCTTGATAAACAAGAATTATCCTGTCACTCTGATGGTCAGTCAGCACCAAAGATGTCCTCATTATTACACGCTTTTAATTTTCCTCACTGTTGCTGCTTGGCTTCTTGTGCCTGGCTGTTTCCTCTCACAGACAGCAGCCATCTTCAGCACAAAGATCCCTTAATAACAACGTTGGGTTATGGCACTGGGTCCTCTTTGGGCTCTCTGTGCTCTCTTCTGAGATGCTGCCTCACCAAATCACCTGTAAGAGTTAGACCTGAGGGAGGATCATACATTTCCAAAGCTTGTGCTTTGAAACAGTTTCTGCAGTTTCTCCACCCCTAGGCTGCTTGATACTCTTACTTCTCTTGTGCAGAGTGGAGGGCAGCATCTGCTGGTGCCTCTGTGCTGCCAGGCGTCTCTGCAGTCAGCAGCACGCAATGGCTGGCCGTAAAGCTGCTCCGGTTTTAGCAGCACCTCTGAATGCAGTTGCATAGTGTGACACGGAGGCCTGAACAGCCCCAGGGCTAAACTTCTTAAAAATGACAGGATGGCCAAGAGGCCTATTCAGAGTTGCCTCTCTGTCTGCTTACTTAAAGCCACACTTGTTTGAAGTGCTAGATGGTAAAAGTTATGTTTGGTTTGGGAGTCACAGTCACAAACCCACCTTTTCCCTGCCCCCAAGCAATTGCCTTTTAATGGTAACTGTGTCCATCTCCCTCCTGTACTACAAAGAATGCTACAGGTTCAGGTGTAGTAACAGCCCATGCAACAAGAAGTTGGACTGAGTCCTGTTTGAAGGTTAGCTGTTCCATGTTTGCTCTCAATTGTTTTGCACGCTGCTGCTCTCCCAGTTTCTCATTGCCACTGGAGGCCCTTCCCCAAGGCAACACAGTTCTTCCCAAAAAAATGAAGCTTGGTTTTAGAGATTTAAGAGATTTAGCTAAACACCATAAAAATGTGATTTTTTGATTCTATTTCCAGTCTGAAACCTTTTGAAGTTAAGCCGCCTGCTTACGCATTTGACGTGTTTTCTGTACGTGCAATATAATTTCAGTAGTGCAGATTTTTAAATGATTCTGCAGTGTAGATCCTTAAAATCCCTACTTTTGTTGCAATAATTCTCTGAAGGTTTTTCCCTACATTCCTTGCTTTCCAGTTTAGTTCTGCTGTGTCACTATTTGAGGTATAGCTTTCTGTCATAGAAAGAGCATTTCCTGTAGAAGTCCTGCAATCAGCCTGGAAAATGGTACTTTGTAGTTGAATGCTGTGTCTGACTGGCTCAGTGCTCTTCATTTGGAAAGGGAAGCAAACATTTAGATGCTTAAAATAGGTAACTTCCTGTAGTGAGTGTGCTAACTGGCCTCCATACACCTGGTTTATACTTGTGTCATATTTAGCATCTACAAATTCTAATTTCCTAGATTTAGCAAGACTTTAATGCATTTCCATGTGGGCTTCTGGAGGAACTCCTGCTGAGGAGCTGCCACTGTTATTATGGTTAACTCATTGCTGGCTTGTTTCATCCTTTGGCAGTTTCGCTGTGGGACATGAAGACACTTTCTTGATTGCAAAGAGAATAGATTCAGAAACTTGGGTCCAGCCAGCTGAGCTTTATTAAAATTGCATTTCCCTTGCTAAGTGTAGCTCACAGCAAATACATAGACAATGCTTTTTTCTTTTTTTTTCCTTATTTTGTTTAATTTTTCAGGTCCCCCTCAGCCACCTCCGGACATACGAGTGAACAAAAAAGAGGTGCTGATTACCAAATCCTCCATCAACTTTACTTTTAACTGCAGCTGGTTTAGTGATACCAATGGAGCTGTGAAGTACTTTACTGTGGTTGTCAGAGAGGCTGATGGTAAGTGTCATGATTTAATACCATTCTCTCTGTGGCTTGTACAAGTTACATGCGAAGGTACACTCCCATCACTGCACGGCAGAGTGACTTCTCATATAGCTGCCGAGTTTCACAGAAGTTTCGGGCTCCCTAGCCTGGAATCTTAAGCACTCAGTTTTCTCCTCAGAAGGTCAATAGCAACAGCAGAGCTCAGCCAGAAGCAGCCTTTTCTGCAGTTGGCCTATATGTGACAAAGCAGGTGGATGTCTAAACAATTAATATGCTGTTTTTAGAAGCGGCTTCATTTACTGGCATGCCAGGACATATTTTATGATCCCTAATAAAATTTCTTGATCTCTCTGTCCATCAGCCCTTAAGTGAAAAAGCACAGGTAGTATTTCCACTGTCTACTTTGTTGTGCTTGTACAGACTACAAAACTCTTTGAGAAAGTCTTTTACATGTTACTCTGAGTTTCCTTTCAGCAGACTCCTGTCGTTTCCTATTGCAGTTTTTCTCTGTATACACTAGACCCTGCTAGTCCATTTGTGGGATTTTTTTACTTGCTTTTTGAAATAGCTAGTGGTAGGATCCAGGATTTTGGACCACAGAGATTGCCACCAACAGCACAGGAAAAAGTGTCATAGCATTGAATTTAACCTGTGCACACCTATTACAGTTTGGGGTCTGGAAATGTTACTGCCAGCTATTCTGAGGTCTTCTGAGGAAATCAGTTTGAAGTTCCCCAGAAAAGTAGTACCAGCGTTTATCCTAGAAACAAGGTACCCAAGATACTCACAGGATAGCCAGTGCAGCCCTCCAAGGAATGTTAGGAAGCTGGATAATAAAAATTTTGTCTGTCAACACTTTGAGCCTATAATGCTGCTATCACATTAATGGCTGTGATATGTACATCTTCTCTCTCTCTCTGCACATGATGTAGGTAGTGAAGGACCAAAGCCTGATGAGCAGCACCCATTGCCTTCCTACCTGGAGTACAAACACAACGACTCTATACGCATCTACCAGACAAACTATTTTGCCAGTAGGTGTGCTGAAAGCCCTGACAGTGACTATAAAAGCTTCGACATCAAGCTTGGAGGAGAAATGGAAAATCTGGGAGGAAAGTGTGATCCAGATCAGCAAAAATTCTGCGATGGACCCCTAAAGCCTCGGACTGCATATAGGTCTGATTTATGTTGGTAACTGTGCTCTGTCACATTATTAGGCATGGTGCTATCTGAATGCCTGATACACTTGAGCTTCTGCAGGTTAATAACTGTGTTGTATAATGTTCTTTCTATTTCACTTCACAATTTATAAAAGCTTTATCTATGCCCAATTCCATAGGTATAAGCCATTCTTTCATTAACATTGGAATGATACAGGTAATTATGCATAGTGAGTAGGTTTATTTATTTCCTTTTCATGTGAGCTTTCCTGTAGTTACTAAATCTTTCTTTAGAAAGACATAAGACAGTCATCTAAGTCAGAAGAGTACTTAACAGAAGACAGGGATGATACACTGAATTTATGTGGCACCACTACCCACACCAGTCCTTTTGAACAAGGTAGAAAAACCTAGAGGTTATTCTAACCCATGACACGGTCCAGAGGCTCCAGAGTGAGGCCTGAGTTCGTTGTAGGATGTAGAAGAGCATTGCTGCCAAGACCAGGCTCAGCAGTTAAACAGGCTGTGAGACCAAAGGTGAGCTCCAGTGCAGCTCAGTCACACCGTTCATGCTGGCAAACACTTTGCAAAGAGGTCTGCAAGACGCTCACGAGACAGCTACATGGACAGAAGGCACGTGCCAGGCAGTGGACATCAGGCCTCTCAGCTTCTTCATAGTCATTAAGACATTGCTGTGGAGCCTGTACCACTCTCTGCTCTTGTTAGGGCACATTTCCCAAAAATTCAGTTTGGGAAATACCAATGTTACCAGGAGAACCAAAAGGATTGTAACATTTCTCCATTAACACAGCCCTGCTCCTACCACCTGAAGGGAAAACATCTCCCCACTGAGAAGCATTTCTGAGTCCTCTCACCACCACAGCTTCTGCTGACCCTGCCTTCAAACTCTGTCAGGCTGCATGTGCCAGCAGCAAGGGCCCCATCCATTACCTCAAAGGGTACCTCTGAGCCCTCCATCTGTGTTAGCTGGGTTGGGATTCACCTCTTCCAACTGCGGTACTTAAGCACCTGCATTAAGAGCTGTCTGTGGTCGATGGACAGGTTTTAGTTACCCTTAAAAGGCAAGTGAGTTATCTGAATCTTTTATTTTTCCACTGTTGGCTCTGAACATCTGATAAGCTTTAACTATTAACTGTACTGTTTTATTTAGGATCAGCATACGGGCTTTCACACAGCTCTTCAGTGAAGATCCAAAGGAACTTCCTAAACCACTCTTTGCAGACACCTTCTTCTCTTTACCAATCACTACAGAGGCAGGTTAGTTTCAGGCTTGTTTTTCATTCACTGTAGCAAGTAATTATATATTGTGCCTCAAAACACTCTGGTATCCAGGACTATTTGCAAGGAGTGGAACAAAACCAGATTGTTGTGCAGTGTCCTTAAGGTTACTTTGAAATTATTCTGAAGCCATGGCTTATCCGTGGCCATCATTTGCCATGGATAAGCCATGAATTTGAAAATTGAGAGGACTGCTTGATGGAGTTGCTGACAGTGCAAGAAAGGGTGAATGCTCAGTGATGCTGTTACCAAGAAAGCTTTGAAGTACAAGATAACCAAACTCCCCTATGATGGGGCTGTGTTTTCTTTTATTCTGGTTGGGAGTGCAAAGTTTGCATACTGTTTAGAAAAAATAAGAACAGAAAATCAAGGCCTAGTTCAGTTACATGTTTTGAATTTCCATGAATTTAACCATTTTCTGTAGACAGTAATAACATATCCCCTGAATACTGTTGATTCTTTGATTCTTCATATCTTTTCTTCAAAATATTTAAATGTGCTGTTTCATTTCCAGAGCCTCTCTTTGGAGTTATTGAAGGTGTGAGTGCTGGCTTGTTTCTGATTGTGATGTTAGTGGCTGTTACTGCTTTGTTTGTCTGCAGACAGAAGGTTGGGTAAGTAGAGTCCTTTAATCATCCTCAATTATGAGGCCAGGCCAAATTATTTTGATATGAGCAATTTAAAGCATAACTGTAAAATCAGAGTAATGGACTGAACTATTCAACAGTTGAAATATGTGTCCCCTAGCATCTATGCACACTAAGTGTAGAACTAATGACTTAAATACTAATAGATTAATAAATTCTGGATAGGAGATTCAAATACCCACTGATGTTAGTGGTATAGAGGATCCCTGCAACTTCTTGTTTTCAGTAAGAGTCTGAATATTTCTGAAAAACTGTTTTATCATGCAAACTCAATGTCTTTTGTCAAAAATGAAATGTTTCAAATTATTTTCATTCCTGTTTTAGATGAGTTCTTGAAACTGGTCATTTAGACTCTATTATTTTAGTTCAAAAATTTTTAAGTGTGACATTACCTTGGTGTCCAAAACATTAGTTCAAACTTTACTTCCCCATTTTCTGTTGATGGTAGTTTTATATTTGACATTATAGTTGAATTTTAAATAGTTAATTTTAAATATGTTTTTAAAAAGAGAAATACTGTCTCAACTTTGAAAAAAGCTTTATCCATTGAAACCATTTTGTATGACTGAAAGAGATGCAACATTATTGGCAGGAAATCAGATGCTCTCCTTAATGATAAGCTGGGAGGAATGAAGTCTTATTGCCTGTTCACATGCACGTGCCCCGCATCACTATCAGCAAACTAAAATACGAGAAAACTGTGCCACAGCACAAAAAACAATATCACATGATCAGAGCCATAAATCAAAACAGACTTTTTTAAATTCTTTTTTTTTCCAGCTTACTACTGTATCTCTTGCTACTGGCAGCTCTGATTGGTATCAGACTGTTATGGTAAAACAAGTGAAAATACCTTCTTTTTTGTTCCAGCAATGGCCATGAGAGACCTACAGCAAGGCTGAGCATTCGCAGGGACAGGCCTCTGACAGTCCATCTGAACTTGGGGCAAAAAGGGTAACATCAAAAGTTTTGTTTCTAAGAGCGCTATTTTAACATGGCATCACGGATGAGCAGCCCCATTCAGCTTACTGATGAAGTGTTTCTTTTTCTTTTAATACCATTTCTAGGAACCGGAAAACTTCCAGGTAAAAAGAAAAATTAATACTTAAAAAAAGCTTGATAAACCAACTGGATAAATTATGACTGTGATTCATCCTGTGATTTTCTTCTTCCTGTTGAATATTTTAGTCCAATCAAAGTCAGTCATTTTGAAGCACACTTCACCAAACTCCAAGCAGACTCCAACTACCTCCTGTCCAAGGAATATGAGGTGGGAACCAAATCTAGACAAAGCATCTTGCTTTAGGAATGCGCGGGCTGCTTGAATCAATGTGTTAATGCATTTGAAAGACCTACATTTGTTTGTCTCAGACAAACCAAAATAAGTTTGAGAGTTTCACCCGAACTCCACTTGTGCTAATACAGAAACCAGCTCTTCATTTGGCTTAGCATCTTCTGGTTGGTAGCCTCTGCCTGATGCCTACCTCGCTGACGTCAGGGGCATTCATTTGTGTGCCACATGTGTGTGACAAAGCATGGAAAGCATCTGCCAGCCATGTGCTTGCCTTAAACTATTGTGATTACCTTTTAATTTCAGGTGTTTTTATTGTTTTGGTTTGGTTTGGTTTGCTTTTTTTTGTTTAAAAAAACAAAACAAAACAAAAAAAAAACACTTCTCCCTGTTCACAGCCTTTGGGAGCTGAAAAGCACTGTGCTGTCAAATCACATCCTTTAATTATTTTCACCTCATATTTTATTTCTAATTTTTTGCAGGACTTAAAAGATGTGGGTCGAAACCAGACATGTGACATAGCACTTCTGCCAGAGAACAGAGGGAAAAATCGATACAATAATATATTGCCGTGTGAGTTTTACTTTTGGTTGTGTAATATTACATCACACCAGCTATTTTTCACTTTTTCAGCAAGCCTAGTGGAAAAGAGAGTGCAGCCAGTCCTTTCCCTCCTTTCTGTCAGAGATTAAATACCTTTGCCAGCTCAGGTCCTGGTGCTTGGAGGCAGATGATGTATGGCCCTAAGCAGCTTCACACAGACCAGTAATTTCATTTCACACTAGAGATGTAGTGACTAGTGTTCAGTCTAGAGAGAAAAAGCTCAAGCTATTATCGGCATTCAGTCACTGCTGATAACAAGGATAGTAGAAATAACAGTAGAGTTGTTTACATACAGGTATCATCCATTCAGTCCTGTCTGACATGGCTTTGTTGACTCTGTTTCTCTTTCAGAGGACAGAGCAAACCTACTATACCCTGTAGAGCTAGTGTGGTTCTGCATGGTGAGACACGTGTGAGGTTAGCTGTGTTCTCTTGGAGCAAAACCTCCCACTGAAAGTTACCCCCTTTAATCGCCTATCGGGCAGTTTTGAAGTTAGGTGCTGTGCAACTTATGGCTCTTTTTTTTTCTGTGCAATAAAATTCTGTGCAACAATTCTGTACAGCTCAGCAGAGACATTTTTTGGATATTCACTGCTTCCATCTCACCTGCCCACCTTGTAGTCTTTGGAACACTCCACAGCCCTCCTGGATGAAAGAAGCAGTACAAACATAAACAGTTTTCCTTCTATATTAGCCCTCTGTATAACATCCCTGTAATAATCTCGCTGGTCCTTTCACAAATGCACTTTTATAAATGGGAGAGGGACTGGAAATCAAGACTTAGCCACAAACTTCTTGTCATCCTTTTCTTCCTAGATGATACATCAAGAGTGAAGCTTTCCAATGTTGATGATGACCCTTGCTCAGACTACATCAATGCAAGCTACATACCAGTAAGTGACTCAAGGATGTTATTTTGCAGTCCTCCCTCCAGTGGCAATTTGTCCTTTATCTGAAACTGAATACGAAGCTGGAGGCTTAAGGCTCTCCTCCCCCTTCATTTATTCACTTTAACTAAAAGTCTGAGAACTCAGTTTGTGGGTGTGCTGAAAGGCTGTGTCTGACTGCCATTAAGTTTGCTGTGAGTGATTTAGCCAGCACTCAAGGACACTTTCTTGGATTGCTATAGTTATGTAAGATAGCAGGTCTAATTGGCCAAGGACACATTTTCAAAGGTCACTGATTTTATGCACTGTCCACAACAACTGTAGCTATCACTGCAGGTGGCATCCATATTGTGAAGCTGTAGCTCATCCTGACAGTGCTGGCATCTTGCAGGATGGTGAGGCTGGCCGAGATTACAGCAATGCCCTTTGCCAGAGAGTTGTGATTGATAATAGCAGTGGCTTTAACAATATAAATTTCAAGCCAGCACTCAGCTAATTTATTAAAAACAGTAAAAGTAAAACAAAAGCTTGTAGTAGTTCCAAAATTGCTTGAGACTGTGCTGCACACAATAGAACAATGAAAAGCTTTGACTGTCACAAAAGGAAGAGTATTCAGATACACTGCTGCAGTCTCTTCCTCTCTCGGCTCCCACCAGCCTTCTGCTTCAAAGTCCAAGGCAACAATTTAGCTCTCAAAACTGTTGTCCCAGCAAGGGCACCATTGCTGCAGAGCCCTGGCTGTAACCCCATGGCTTGTTCAGTTGTTAGAAGATCATTTTTCTGCCCGTATGGAAACTAATGGAGTTCTCTTTGCTTGCAGGGCAACAGTTTCCGCAGAGAATACATAGCAACTCAGGGCCCTTTGCCTGGCACCAAAGATGAGTTCTGGAAGATGGCATGGGAACAAAATGTCCACAATATTGTCATGGTAACCCAGTGTGTTGAGAAGGGCCGGGTGAGCAGTGACTTTTCTTCATTATTAATGACTTTATTATTGTTTTAATGTTTTTTATGGTGATATTATTAATGTTTTCATATTTATTAAGTGCTCGGGCTTATTACTTGCGTCACACTCGTGCCAAAGGCCCCACTCAAGGAGATGTATGGTCATACACAGTAAGAGATGAAAGCTGTAATCTAAAGACTGGAGACAGATTGTATGTGAAGTGAAGGATGCAGTGACCATCCCAAGATCATGCAGCTTGTCAGAGTTAGAGCTAGGAACAGAGCCCAGTGCTTCTGGTCTCCAATCCAGCACTTTGTTCACTAGTACTAATATAATTCCCTTAAGTATGCGGAAGGACAGCCAGCCACAAAAGAAAAGCCAGTTTATCACATCTACCTCTACCAACTACTACTTTAAATATAAGCTCTAGAGAGCAAATGCTCATCATTAAATATATGGCATTCTTTTTGATGCATAAGCTGGGATGTAGTAAGCAAAGAGACCACTCACACACTTACCAGCTTTACTGAGCACCAGTTTAAGGAGGTTGCTTAGCTGTCTCAGCAGTCCACCTCCCCATGGATGACCATATCCTGCACCTTCTGAGACAGGGACTAGATCTGTAAAAAGGTTAAACTAACTTGAAGTAGCGTTCATCTAGTGGACGTATGGGGATATTTCCTTTTAGTTTACCATTTTTCCTTGCGATGGAGAAAGCAGGTGCAAGCAGGCAGCAAGCCATCTCTTCCTGCACCTCACTGGCTCAGGGTGGGACCCCGCTGTCATGTCTCAGCAAGAGGCAGGGAAGCATACATCAGAAGCCTGTGCAGAGCTGTGAGAAGAGCTAGCACAGAAATGTTGTGGCATCAGTGAAGTGCTTCCCATTCCACCTTTCACAAACATCTGTGATGAGAACTCTCACTTCCAGCCCCATCCAAGTCCCTTCCCATCCCAGCCTCTCATTATTGAGCTGAAAGGACAGGAGGTGGCATCTCTCTGAATTCAGCTGCTGTTAGTACTGCCTTTCTTGGTCTCATGAGGAACTTCAACTTCCCAGATGTCTGCAGGAAATACAATACAGCAGAGAGGAAACAGTCTAAGAGATTCCTGGAGTGCCTGGAAGAAAACTTTCTGATACAAGTGGTGAGGGAGCCAGGTGCCCCACTTGACTTGTTGTTTGCAAACAAGGAAGCACTTCTGGGTGATGTGATGGCTGGAGGCTGCCTTGAGCACAGAGGTTATGAAATGATAGAGAGTTTGATCCTTGGTGAAGAAAGGAATGTGGTTAGTTGAACTGCTACCTTGGATTTCCAGAGGGCAGACTTTGGCCTATTGAGAGGCCTGGCTGATAGAGCCCCTTGAGAGGTGGTGGTTTTGAACTGTAAAGTCTGGTCCTTCTTCAAGAATAAAATCTTAAAGGCACCACTGCAGGCGGTCCTAATGCACCAAAAGGTGAGCTGGCAGGGGAGAAGATCAGCCTGGCTGAAACAGAGAGCTGCCTCTGGAACTCAGGAAGAAAGCAAGCTTATAAACTCTGGAAGAAGAGGCAGGCAACTCAGGAGGACTGTGGAGAGTTTATAAACTCTTTCTTTCTGTACGTGACCCCCTGTATGTGTCGAACATTCATAAATCTATGACGCGAGTCATCCAAGGGTACTCCAGGAGCTGGCACAAGTGCTCACCACACCTCTTTCAATAATTTACCAGCAGTCCTGGACAACCTCCCAGTTGACTGGGGGTTAGTGCATGTGGCACCTATCTACAAGAAGGAGGATCTAGGGAATTACACGTCTGTCAGTCTGACCTCAGCACCAGGGAAGGTTACAGAGAAAATCATCGGATGCCATCACATGGCATCTATGGGACAATCAAGTGCTCAGAAGCAGCCAGCACGGGTTTATGAAGGGTGGTCCTGCCTGACTAACTTGATCTGCTTCTATGACAAGATGAAGCAGACATCCACCTAGTAGATGAGGGAAAGGCCGTGGCTGTTGTTTGCCTGGATTTTAGTGAATGGATGGGTTCGATCCCTTTGGTGGCTGGTCCCCAGTGGTGTTCTCCTGGGCTCAGTACTGGGGCCAGTTTTGTTTAACATTTTTATCAGTGGTCTGGATGATGGGAGTGAGTGTACCTCAGTAAGTTTGCAGATGGTACCAAGTTAGGCAGGAATTTCAATCTTCTTGAGGGTTAGAAGGATTTGCAGACAGATCTGGATAGGCTGGATCAATGGACCATGTCCAACAGTAGGAGCTGGGTCCTGCACTTGCATCATAACAGCCCCATGCAGCGCTACAAGCATGTGGAAGAGTGGCTGAAAATTGCCCATCAGAAAAGGACCTGGGGTGCTGGTCAACAGCCAGCAGAACATGATCCACCAGTGTGCCCACGTGGCCAAGAAGGCCAACAGCATCCTGGTCTGCATCAGAAATAGTGTGGCCAGCAGGACTAGGGAAGTAACTGGCCCCTCAAGTACTGTGTTCAGTTTGGGGCTCCTCAGTATGAGAAGGATATTGAGTTGCGTGAGCATGTGCAGATAAGAACAATGAAGCTATTGAAGGGACTAAAAACAAGACCGATGAGGAGCAGCTGATGAAATTGGCTGATAAAGCTGTGTATTTTGGAGAACAGGAGGCTGAAGGGAGACCTCATCATTGTATGCAACTACCTGAAAGACGGTTGCAACAAAGGGGGTGTCAGTCTCTTTTTTTCATTAAGTGATAGGATGCAAGGAAACTGTCTCACGTTGTGCCAGGGAGGTTTAGATTGGACATTAGGAAAAAATTCTTCATGGAGAGAGTAGTCAAGCATTGGAACAGGCTGCCCAAGAAGTGGTGGAGTCCCCATCCCTGGAAGTATTTAAGAGACGTGGACATGGCACTATGGAGCATGGTTGAGTGTTGGGACTCAGTAGATCAGGTTGATGGTTGGACTTGATGATCTTGAAGGTGTTTTCCAACCTGGATGACTCTATGATTCTTCCTTCATCCTTAGGCACAGGACGTCTGAAGTCTGCTCCTGCCGGTGCTGGGTGGAGGCACGGTTTCTGTCACTGACAATGAATCAATCTTTTTCTGTGTCCCTGCAGGTAAAGTGTGATCACTACTGGCCCCTTGACCAGGATTCCTTGTACTATGGAGACCTGATCGTTGAGATGCTGTCTGAATCAGTGCTCCCAGAATGGACAATACGAGAGTTTAAAATCTGCAGTGTAAGTTTGCATTCATCTTTTTTTTTGGGGGGGGGGGGGGGGGGGGGGGGGGGGTCGACGGGACAGTGGGGATAATTGGCTGTTGGGTTAAAAATAACTGCAAGGCTAAATTAGGAAGGTTTCTTTTGCTGTAGCAGAGTTGCATCATGCCCAGCTCATATTTGGTGGTAGCTGTAGCATTCTGAAGATCCATGTTGTATCCTCCTCTCTTGGCTGTTCTGACCCCCACTTTTGTACCCTGACAGGAAGAGCAGCTTGACTCAACAAGGCTCATTCGTCACTTCCACTACACTGTGTGGCCAGATCACGGTGTGCCGGAGACCACCCAGTCCCTGATCCAGTTTGTGAGAACTGTAAGGGATTATATCAACAGGACCCCAGACACAGGACCAACTATTGTGCACTGCAGGTATGCACAGCAGCCAAAAGTCAGCAGCACAGAGCCTTTGTGCCTGCCATTGGGAAGATCCCAAGTATTCACACCTCTTAGGATATGGGCAGCCACAGAACCTGGGAGATGGCTGATGGGCTCAAGTCCCCATATAAATTGAAGCAGCATTCCCAAGGCACATGCACTTGCTCACAGTCTCGCCCTGGAGATGCCCCAAAAATTATTCTCAGGGAACTACTGTGTCTTTGTGGGACCACTGGAGAACACTTCAAAGTGTCAGCAGCTGCCATTGCTCATATGCTTTTGCGTTCTTAAATTGCCTTTGTTCTGCTGGTTGTGGCCCAACATCTGGATCACAAAGAACCATTCGGAAAAGTAAATATATACTGACGGATTAGTTTGACTACCTATGGATCTGACAGATCCATCATTTACCCCCTTCTGACAGAGATCTCTCCCCTCCCTCTCCATCTCCTTTGAAATCTTAGGGATTGTTTTCTTTTTCAGTGCTGGTGTTGGCAGGACTGGCACATTCATTGCACTGGACAGAATTCTGCAGCAACTGGATTCGAAGGACACTGTTGACATTTATGCAGCAGTGCATGATCTAAGGCTTCACCGGGTTCACATGGTTCAGACAGAGGTAGGTTTTGGGTAGCCTACAATACACAGCAACACCAGCTGCGGTATATAATCAACAGTCTTTCATCTTAAAGCACGGCACAGTTACTCCACTGTGAAATACTAGTTAATTTCTACTAATACTAGTTAATTAATACTACTATAATTTTAAAACTCTAAGCACAGTGACCTTGTGGCTTTGAAGGTTGTGTTTTATTGAGCTGCTCTGCCCATTTTCATTAATGGTACTGGAAGAATTGATCACCCTTCTAACATATTATGCAAAAGGAAGTATATATATTCCACAAGTGCAGAAAGAGTGTTCAGTATTTCTTTCTGTGCTTTTAAAACTGCAAGAAAATCACTTTAAGTTAATAGCAGCTAAACGCTTAGGAGCTGATGTAATGAAAGAGAGTTGTTGAGGCAGTCTACGTTTTGCCTGGGAACTGTTAATAGAGGAATCAGAATGTTTGATGGGTCTGCCTGTATTAGCTTGATACTAATGGAGCTCTTCGTTGCAATTTGGAAACAAAAATATCAGTGGCTGAGCTTCTTAGCAGCAGTCACACGAGTATAAAGAAAGGTGCCATTGGGAATGTAAGAGAGATTTCCTGGAACTTTCTTAATAACAGAACGCCTCCTCTTTTAAGGGAGACAGGTTCTCAGCCTGATCTGGGCATCCTCAGAGAAGAATACATTTCACCTTCCACACGTTCCCACCATCCGTAGTCAGCAAAGGCAGACAGCAGGCATCCTCACTTTCCTACTGCCAGAGCACTGAGAAAAATGCACAGAGCAACAACTGAATTTCTTATGAAAATAGGGAGATAAAAGATGTGGGGGGAAGAAATGTGCTTACTGAAGAAATTTTATCTTTGAGATGAAGTAATATTAAAAAAATACATCTTGATATAAAAGATGTTCAGCCTAATTTGGGGGTACCATGCTACACTAATCGCAAAGCAATAACAACCCATTTCATAAACCCTGAAGAGTGGCAGAAAACCCTGAAGAGTAGCAAAGCATGGGGATTTAACAATCTGTTCTGTCATGATAGTTTGATAGTAACATCATGCTGACCATCTCTACAATGGTTGTGAATGTCATCTTAGCTTCCTTCTAGTGAAATACATTCTGCAGAATAGATGGTCTGTCATTCATTGCATATTTAGAAGCAATCTTATAATTTATATTGGACCAAAAAATACAGTTTTTGCCAAAAAAGCCTAGCTCATCAAAGTTCTATGAAATATTTATGTATTTTGATAAAATTATGTGAAAAATACTTTTTTGTCATAATAAAAAAATCAGGAAATTGTCTTTTCTCTGTGCTTTCCTGTACATATCAGTTGTTACACATACATGTTACCTAAACATTCAGAAGTAGTAGCTGTCCAGTGTAGCCTCATGTCAAATTATGCCTTACAGTTGATAAAGCTTTCAGTCATGCCATAAAAAACATATTATGACAGTCAAAACATATTGACAGTCAAAACATATTGACAGTCGGAACATATTATGTTAGTTTATGTTTTAATGGTACAATTTCTAAGAACAGATGATCACAAAAGTTCACTATATTACCACTGTGAAAAGGAGATTAATTCCGGAAGTACATTTTCACTTTTAACACCGCTCTTGATTCTGTGAGAGTCAGCCTGTAATGATTTTTCACAATAAAGCAAATGAAATCATGAAATTTTCCAGAGTGATTTAAAAAAAAATAAAATCTTTTGCAGTGTCAATATGTGTATCTTCATCAATGTGTGCGAGATGTGTTAAGAGCCAGAAAGCTTCGCAGCGAACAAGAAAATCCCTTGTTTCCAATATATGAAAATGTGAATCCAGAGTATCACAGAGGTAAGTGGAAGTTTATCAAATTATGAATGTAATAGATCATTGACAATGTAATTAAGGGGGCAAATTGCTCTATCCCTTGCCATTGATGTTTGTTCTCTTCTTGGACATTCATTTCTCCACTGATCTTTTCTTGTGACTCTTGCAATTTCATCTGCTTCACAAGGGGCTTGCCAACTATGTTTCAGCAACTTTATTTCCTTTATTAGTAGTATTTATAGCATCTCTTCCTGCTCTTACCTTATCTTCATGCTCTCCCTGTCTCATGCTTTTCGATACCTATGCTGTTGGGTGAACTGAACCCCTTCCCTATCCTGATACTGGCTTCCTGCTTTACCTCGCAGCTGTTTACACCATCTACTTTTAAGCATACTGAGGCCACTGGCTGGGATCCCTGGTCTCTGTTATCATCCATGGTGTTCAGCTTCTGTCCTGAATCATCCCCATTTTCTGTTCTAAGGTGGCCTTAGGGGACTTCCTGCCTGTCTTAACTGTATGTGTCCAAGGCTGGGCTCTTTCCTCCTCCCACAGCTCTCCATCCTTACAGGCTTTTATTTTTTTCCTAGCCTATATCCAGTTCCTTGGGCTGTTCCTTGGGGAATTTAGAGAATTAGAGAATTCCTTTTGAGAATTTAGAGCTATACCCACTAAAGGCACTGAAAACCCTCAACCCATTTGGGTGCCTAGGCTGCCTGTACAGGTAGGCCTTGAGAAAATGGTGCCAGGAAACTCAATCTTACTTCCCAGTGGAAATCAGAGGAAGCGACTGTGGCTACATCTCAGCTACATCCTTGGGGCACCGTGGTCCTGAATGACCAGTCAGAGCATGTAACAGCTCCAGGACAGACTGCAAGACTAGATTTCTTTTGTGGCTATAGGGAAGGAGTGAGTCCTGCAGGCCCTGGTATGTTCTCGAGACACAGCCAGGTCACATACCCTGTTCTGGGTATTGATAAATGTTCCTGAAACGTTCCAGTCTTACAGTTACAGCCCATGATTCTCATTATAGCCAATATTAAATAGATTTCTGCTGTGTCCCAGCAGAATGTCCTAAACATTAGATTGTTGGATATTCCTTGTAACATTTTTCAGGCCATTACAGTCCTGCTGGTCTGAGCTGAGGTGTCCTGGAAAGTTGAGGTGGCTGCTGGTGATGAGGAGAGGCTGGGGGTTGATCAGGATCTACTACTGGGAAGTTGTCTTCCTGAAGCAGTAGTCATCACCTCAACCTCTCCTACCCCTGCCTTGACCTGCTGGGGCAGGATTAGTAGACCTGGCACCAGCACTGTCCTTCACCTCCTGTTCTCATGGCTGGACGACCAGTCTGGAGAGCTGAGCAGAGGTGGCCTGTGAGAGTGGCCTGTGAGGTGCCCTGTAGAGCTGATCCCGAAGAGCTTTAGAAATTTTCAGGGTCAGATCTCAGCAGCTCCTCAAAGTTGAATGTTAAGAATCAAGGTTATATCACAAGGAATCAAAACATTTTTTTTAATCTAGCCTGTAGATATCAGTTATCAATAGGTAGAGCAAGCTTGGAAGTAGCCAAAAAGAGAAGTAGCATGTTCAACAAACTGGGAAAGTAAAGGTGGGAGCTGCTCTTGAGCTGTCACATCAATCTCCAGCCAGTGCTGCTGTTGCACAATCACCTTTCAGATCACTGTAGTTGTGGAATCACAGAATCACAGAATGGCTTGGGTTAGAAGAGACCTTAAAGATCATTTAGTTCCAACCCCGCTGCCATGGGCAGGGACACCTCCCACCAGACCAGGTTGCCCAGGGCCCCACCCAGCCTGGCCTTGAGCACCTCCAGGGATGGGGCATCCACAGCCTCTCTGGGCAGCCTGTGCCAGCGCCTCACCACCCTCAGAGTGAAGAATTGCCTCCTAATCTCTAATCTAAGTCAACAGGCAGAGATGAACATGAAGCCACCTGTGTTGTTTTATTTTTTCCTAATCCCAGTTTTCCTTGCTTTCAGATGCTGTTTATTCAAGGCACTGAGAATGTTACAGACACCTGCTTTTGTGACCACATTTGTTAACTAGGGGCTTTGTTTGTTGTTTTTTTTATGTATGTATTTCATGCACTAGAAAGGTGCCAGACCTTTCTATTGAGACTGTATTATTTATTGGTCTGGTGTTTTTTTAAAAGATATATAATTTAAGTGTAATAGATATTAATGTATATAATTGTATTTTGGCATTATGTAAATATGTATTTTTTCTATAATGTTTATATTAATATTAAGCTTCAGATAATACTATTTTTTCTTACCACAGTTTTTATGAACTGTTCTACATAAACTATTTTAAATTGTATGGCTAACAGGACTGCTGCATTTTGAGCAGGTTATGTATTGGCATTTAACACACAAGAAAAAATCCTACAAGGAAAGCCTCATTTTTTAATTTTTTTTAACTAGTTCAGTGTTTGTGAGATGAAATAAGCTACTATTAAGAAAGGGAACAGTAGTCCTGCCTAAGAGTTACAATGCTACTTTTCACTTTAACCTTACTGCTTGTGATCTGACCAAAATGGATGAAATCCATACCACCATGACATATCTTTTACAGAACTCATTAACAGCGGAGTAAAACAGGGTCCACCTCACTAGAAGCAACTGTTTCAGTCTAATGTGACATAGTAGAAAAATATCAAACAACACATGCTGCCTTGAAGTCTAGCTGGCCTTTCCCCACAGACGCTTTGAGGGGAGCAGGTCACATCCTGATTTCTTTACACTGGTTTAAGAGAGCAGAATCAGACCACAGCCTGTGTCTGTGCATTTTTACTTGCAGACAATTCCAGTAAGAAAAGTTTTCAAGAAAACACCTCATACACTTACGTTATCAGACCTATAAGGATGTGAAAGCTGTCAGCTTCCATAGCTCATTAAAACAGTGATGTACCATGACAGCTTAGGAAGTAGAGGGGTTACAAACTTATTGAAATAAAGACATACAAAGATACATATCCCACAGTTTGCACAACTGGATTTGGCTTTAAGCTGCTTGCAGCATAGCTGCCTCAGCCCAAGTGCAGGTCTCCTTCGAATGCTGTTTGCTTTCACGGAGGAAAAGCGTGGCCCCAGCATGTCCGCACAGAAGGACTCCTCCATTTAGATATTGCCTGATGTCACCGCTGCAGGGGCAGATGGAATAGAAAAAGGCTTATCATATCCCAGGGGATGTAGTCTCACGATGATTAGCTCGCTGTGCTAATCATCAGATGCACTCAGAACATCCTGTGATTAGCAAGAAGTGTAATCCAACAGCACCCACCAGGTATCCTGCCCAGCCAAGCAGTTTAGGAACATCCTCTTTCCTCTCCAAAAGAGGCTTTTCCTTCAAGGAACTGATTTGAACACTCTGCTCAGCTGTTCTTTGTCTTTGAAGAGCATTTTATAAATAAACAGAAAAGAGGCAGCACGCAGTTCATCTCCTTCACATGTAGGAAGTGTTTGGTAGTTCTCCTTTTATCTATTCGTTCCTTCTTTACTTAGAAGAAACTTAGCCTGCTGCTGAAGACAAGTGCCTAGGTTCCACTTTTATTTTGGAGAGAAATCAGCATTTCTGAAGGCCTCCAGAGAACCAGCCAATACATCTAAGTGCCTTAGTTAGAAACTGCAGTGGCTCTGGGACAAGATTACTGTGACTTCACCACGACTTACTGGAGCCACACTCTCTCAGCAGTAGGAACACCTGTCTGACAATGGGTGAAGAAATGTGCAAGGCTTCTCTGACAGTTTTCTTAAATCATTCTAAAACAGAACCAGCAAGACTGTGCACATCCGTGTCACTCGGATTTTCCTTAAGAGAAAGAAACAGCCTGATAGTGCCTTTTCCTTACTCCAGCTAGAGTCTCATCCTTTCTTGTCCAGTACCCTCAGCTGCCTCAGAAGCAACCTTTCATATCAGCTTTCACATCTGCTCAGAACACGTAGGCTCAGATAAGCTTGTAGGTGTCTGTATGAAAACGCTGCTTCTTCCTCCTGTACGTCCCTATTGGCCCCCACACAAACCTCAAGATTCACCATCCTTAGTGGGATCTGAAGAAGAAGGGACCAACATTGCAGTGGAAGCCACTGTCACAGGGGGAAGTCTAGGCAAAAGCACAAGGAAGGGTGCAAGTTTTCTGCAGGCCTCTTCTCTGTTTCTTGCGCTGCAGAGACTCCAGGTTAGCAGGCAAGGACAAACAAGCATGGCAGCATTAGATTGATCATTGGTTCTGCTAATAACAGCTGAACTTAGGGCATCATGGAAATTGCTTTTGTGCTACGTGCGCTGCATTTAGTCCTTTCTTTCTGCAGCAGTGGCTGCAGAATGAAGATGATGTTAGTTACCAGCAGTACAACAGCACTGTGAAGACGTACCACGTGCACGCCGTAAATTAGCTCACTCTATATATTACCGTGTCATTTCTGTATGCTGAGGGAAATGGAACTCGCTCAATAATGCATGATTGGATGGCAAAAGTCTGATTGTATACTACTATATATGTATGTTGTTCGTTGTTTTCAGACGGGCACATCATTCTGCTCTTTATTTTAATGTTGTTTCTCAGCTCCCTTCTCAGAGGGAACTCTGTAGGGAACACCTATAGAGTTCACAAGTCTACACTCAAAATGATGGTGTTGTAGCAAACATCTTTTTTCTCAGCTAATAATGGACACAGTGCATAAGCCTCTTCCTCCTTATCACTTAATAACATGACAGATGACCTTAAACACTCTGGCACAGTGCTCTTGAACAGCTTTACGTCTCTGCCTAGTTAGGTCATGCAAGAAACTGTACATACACTTTATTGCTCTGGTTCTGCTTTCTGGACAATTCTGGTCCTATGAAACCGGTGTAAATCCACTGAGAATAAGTACAAAGTATCTATGTAGCATTTTTTTTAATATAAGACACTTACTTACCAGTTTAATTAATTATATTTACTGTGCCTCTAAGCTAAACAACAGAATCAAAGGGAAATTATTAATGTAACAAGAATGGACTTGAAGAAGCCTGTGTACTGAACAAAGATGGCTCTGAAGGAAAGAGACATCCTCTGCTGAAGAGGATGCTTCTGTTTTGAATGTCCATGGATGATGTTCAGAATTCCCTTCTTGATGTTTCCCAATAATAATGTTATAAAGCAAGGCTAGTGTTATTGCTGATCCATAAGCTAAGATTTGCACACTTGGAGCCCAGTCCTGTGAATATCCACATTGTCCACAAAGCTACCTGAATACCTTAATGAAAGTCAACTGGAATGTTTGTCTGAAAAATACCATGCAACTTGTGAAGCACTTGCAGGGTTGGGCTTTTAGGTTAATTCAAATTTTTGTATTGAAAGTTATTTAATAATGAAAAAAATATAATTAATGTTTTTAATCCGTGCAATACAATTACAAGATCCACTACCGATCATAGAAAAGAAGTAGATTTTGCATAGCTGGAGTTGATAAATGATATTTTTTGTTACTAATGGAACACAAAAGTGGGTGAGAAATAGGCATACTGTGAAGATGTCATAAAAGTGCAACTTTATACATTTTTCTCTGCTGCTATAGTTATTTATACAGCTTATATACGTGCCTAAGATTGCCAGAAATATTATTTTATGCCATGATATACTATGAATTTTCTTTCAGTTGTAGAACAGAGAAAAGAATATGTGTGAGCTTTAAGTTTATATTATGTATTGAATATGGTTATCTGTGCTTTAACTTAGAAAGCAGAAAGTCAAATACTGAACAGATCGGAGTACATGAGCGCTTAGCTGTGCTCACCAGCCTGGGAGTTAATATGTGGGCTAAAGGAATGAGCAAATAACCATCTAATCACTATATTAGCATCTCCTCCCAGGGTCACAGATCAGAGAAACACATCTGACATTCAGAGATGCAGCCTAGAGCAGTTACAGCTTCGATACCAAGGAGTGGTATGTTGGGTGCTTAGGTTTATTCAGATTTCTTTCAGTACTTCAGGCATACAGGTTTTTTTAAACAAAATAAAATATAAAATGACAACCAATCCCTTCATGGCCCTGTCACAGATGAGTGGGCTCTGGAGGTGAGAGCTCTGGGACCCTTAGTCCCAGGAGGCTGCAACTTTGAATAAAACGTGAGTGTGCACCACTGCATGTAGGCTTTGGACCCTGTGCCCTTCATTGTCCCTCCCAAGCTGACAAAGTCAAACTCCTGACCTGTTGGTATGGCTAAAGCAAAGTGGTCTGTTACCAGTGAACCCACCGATCAATAGCTAGTTCAGACTGGGATATTTTTTTAAGACTGGCAGGAAATACTGGAGACTGGGGTCTCGCTAAATTTAGAAAATACTGTGGAATTTGGGCACAGACAGTGTCAGTGATGCTGGTAGATTGATATGCATGACTTGGTTGTTTCTTGGTTTATTTGAAAGCTAAAGAAATACTATAAGTAATGTCAAGTAGCTAAATATATATTGCTCTCTACCAGGGCTGTATGTTATAGTGAAAAAAGCCATGATTTTGAAATACAGCTAGCCATAAATTCTTTGCCAGTGCCTGGAGTAAAGTGACTGAAAAATTCTTCAGCACATACTCCATTGTCATATGCTATATAATTACTTATATTTGTGTTCCAAACAAACACTGGGTGAACACAGAATTGTGCTACTCTTGTCAATTTAATTTATGCATTTGTTAAGTATATTTTTATATTTTTAGCTACAGTCAACAAATCAAATATATTTGAGTGTATTTTACACATTTTTATAAATAGTTCATGAATAAAACATTCATTTAAAAAAAATCACATCTTTGTCTTCTGTTTGACTGCCTTTGCATTATGGATTTTGTTGTCCTGCTGCTCACAGAAAAGGTCATAAGTGAGTTTGATTTCAAGTGAGACGGTCTTCAGAGAACATTAAATTCACCAAAAGCCTCAGCCTATTGGGGAAAGGGGTTCTGTTGTTGCCTGCTGGCTGGATTAGTGCCCATGCAGAAAGATACAGTTGTTCCACCCCCAAGTTCTCTGCCCTTATTGTCTGGATTATGCAGTGTGCATTTGAAACAACGGTACTACTCAGGAACTTGACTGCCTGTTATTTTAGAGATGTTTCGCAAAGCGGTTGTACCAATTAAGACTGCACTGGAGCTACATCGCTGTCTACCACCTGAGGATCTGAACCATTCTTTATAACAAATATATTTTTCCTGCTCCCCTTCTCCACAATGCTTAAAACCCATTAGCATTCTTGTGGGTTCGGGGAGCTCAGCAGTAGCATGCTTGTTGCCAGCCCTGTGTGCCTCCATTAGTCCTTATTTGTCATCAGAAGTGTTTAGAACGAGGTGATTCTGTTTATTTTAAAGGAAGAATGATGTATTGGGTTACACATTGTACTGTGAACTATTCGCTGAGAAGCCGTGTACTGAAGGCTATGTTGTTAGATACGTCCTGAGGAAGGTGTTACATTTTTTCTTTGTGGTATAAAAGCTTACCTCCTAAGCAAACGCCATTCTGAAGCCAACGTAGGCACAGAAGAGCAGCAATAAAGATAATGTACGGTTAGTATCTCTATGCAGGAGAAACATGGCCAGCACTGCAGACAGGAATAAATACAAATGGTTTTACAAGGTGCAGCAAGGAAATCGAAACACAGAGGGTCTCCAGCACTTCTGGTTTTACCAAGAAGACAGAACTTGGTTGGCAATACCAGTACATCAGCAAACACCACAGGTGAAAATGTGAAGTGCTGCTAACCGAGCCTTTACACATCACTCATTTATAATACCAGTCCTGACCTGTGCAGACACCCCTCAGCAACAACAAAAGACACATAAAAGAGAAAAACAGCCTTCCAATTAGTGAAAAAACATGGTATTGCGGAGGAGTTGCAAAAGCCAGGCATGCTTTTCCTGTCCCAAGGGGGCCTTGGTAGCTGTTCGTATCTGCGTGAAGAGGCGTGTGTGCCTCCGTGTTGGGGTCTGCCTCTCGCAGTTGCCTGACGTTACATCAAAGTGAGGTGGTAGCCATCATTTGCGTCTTCCAAAAACCTCACCACAACAGGCACCTGTGCTTCCTGCATGGGACTAGGGGTGGCTCCCCAAGGCTGTAGGGCTAGGCAGCGCTCTGCGGGCGTGTAGGCACCAAAATCCAAGGAGAAGCTTTTTTGCAGACCTCAAAGTATTCAATTCTCCATGCAAAACATTAGCTTAGCACCTACAGCTTTGCTGTTGTGCAGGTCCTGGGGACCCCAAAAAGGCTGAAGTGCCCCGAGTGCTGTCACTGACCAGACAGGGTCCCCACCACCAGCACGGGAGGGTCTCAGCTCCAGGCTGCCCTCCCCGCACACCCCCTTCTGACCCAAATTCCCGGCCACACAGGGTGGCAGGAGGGTGTCCTGCCCCTGGAGGTGCTCCTAGTGGTTGCACACAGCTTTGGGAGACAACGAGAGAGAGAAGTGCCAGTAGGCCCTGGGCTGGGCACCGCCTCGCTTCCTCCCTCCACACAGAGGCCTTCAGTCACTGAGCCACGGGGCCGCACACCCAGCGCTTGTTGGAACAGCAACAGGGACAGGCGAAAAGCTGGGGCAAGATGACCAGAACCCACCGGTGTTACTGCAGCCCGCTTGCAAAGCAGCTCAGAGGAGGCTGAGCACTGCCAGGAGCCCGGCCTGGGGGGGGGGGGGGTGACAGCCGCAGCCTTGGGCAGCAGCCGAACGCCAGGCACCGAGCGTCGCTGGCAAACGCCGCGCTGGCGGGGACAGGCATTTGTACATGGCCTTCCCCGCGCTCGTGCCAAAATCCCTGCCAAGTTTCACACCATGTCCTTGCTTGTCTTTGGTGTTCGAGCACCCAGACCTGCTTATGCTCCAAATGAGCAGAGACCTGCAGCAGCTACCTTTTACTGAGGGATAAAGGCAGAGTTTTCCTGCTCTCCCCACAGCAGTGAGGCCACAGCTGGTAGTTAGGTGCCACCCAATTTGGGTCCTCTCAGGACAAGAAGGGGCCAGAAACCAGGTATTTCTGCTCCCACAAGCTCCCCCGTTGCCTGAGGAGAGGCACTGTCCTGTCTAAAAGATGGGGTACAGGCAGAAAGGGTGAGCTGGGTGAGCCCCTGCAGGAGGGAGGTGTCTCCCAGCTGCCCTGTTTCACATGCTGGCTCTCTTGGATGCTTTTTTTACATACGCGTCTTGGTCAGGCTGGTTTGCACCGGGCCTTAAAACTAGGCATGTTTTGCTGAGGGACGCCCAAATGCACTCTCCTGCATAGGTCTGAACCTGGACAGAAGAAAGTCAATGATCTGGCTAATATCACACCTCCATTAAAAAAAAAAAAAAAATCTTTGCAGGACTATCAAGAGTGTAAATTTAGTTTAGGTCAAGTTCCTCCTTAATGTGGAGAACAATGTACATTCATAAAGTCCTTATCTTTGGTTCTCATAGAGCTAGAGCTGTAGCATTTCCATCAGCTTTGTCCTTAGGATAGGGGACCAGGCACCTGGCTAACATTGGGTTATACATGCCCCATAAAGTGCACTCGAGGGGCACCAACCAAGCTGCTGCCAAAACCTGGTTCCCACCATTGTCTCCAACCTGTGGTGGCATCTCAGGGCTAAAGAATTTTGCTCTGGAGACAGAGCAAACACTAGGAGTGTTTACATCTGCTCACACACAAACTTTTCTAGTACAGCGATGCCTGTCTGGGGCAGACTTCCCCTGTGATCGCCCTTCCCCAAATAACCAGAGGAGGTCAGAAGAACCATACCCCAGTCATCAAAGCCACAGAAAGCTGTTAGGTTGACAAAGCAGATAGCAAGGCAGATAGCTACAGTGCCTATGTAGATATCCATGGGCTTAAGTAAACTGATTACTATCCCTGTATCCTGGCCATGTTTGGGACGGGTAAAGAGTTGAGCTACTTCACCCTGCCAAATGGAGGTGATCTGGGGTCACCTTGGGGCCTTCAGCCCCTCACAGCTTTGCTGCTCAGCATTTTCTGAATGAAGCTCTGAATTCACAGCTGGTGAGAAAGGTGTGCAGCCAAAGTCAAGTCCCTAATCATCAGGCTAGCAGAGTGATGGGGAAAAATTACCAAGGGTCTCTTCAGGGATAAAAGCAACTGCATTGGGTGGCTCCACAGGACACTAGCACTAGATCCTTGCATTGATATGCAAACAAAAAGGACTCTGTAAGAAATTACTTCCCTGTCCATGGCATAGCACACACACACAAGTCAGTAGGGACGGGGATATATTTCAAATCCATTTGTTTGAGTTGTCAGATGCCTACTGGAAGGTGCAAAGATAAGAAAATTGTTTCCACTTTGCAAATTTATTACTAGGAATTTTAAAAGTGATCTGTTGCAACTATAATCCCAAGGTCTCTCCTGCTCCCATCGGGTATGTGGGACAAGCATGTCTGTTTTTAACCCAGACCAGGTTTGAGGCTCTAGCACAGCCAGCAAAGAAAGAAGGCCCTTCAGTTTTGTTTTCCATCCTGCAGTGAATAAGGAAACCTGAAATTAAAGAAGAGACTAGTGGTATTATGGATAAGAAAGCCCTTACTTGCTGGAGATGGCACATAATAAAGCCACCAGAATAGAGTTGGTATGAACTGAGCCGCACTGTAAAAATACAGAGTAAAAATAATCAGATGCAGACAGTAAAGTGAAGGTGGTCTGAATGCTCCGCACGGCTTGGCTAGGGAGGAAAATGTTATGCAAATAAAGGACAGATACAGAAAGGTCCATGTGTTAATTGGGGGCACTTCTCTTGCCTGTCACTGACTAAAGCAACAGTAATGAAACCACTAGGAGAAAAATATGTGTACTTGCAAAGGCAGTAAAGACTCGTATAATGTCCAAAGTACCAAACAGATCAGTAAAGGTAGGCTCAAGACACCAAGCATGATAAATGGCAGCATCCTGTTATCTTATCGCTGGATCTAAAAGACACCTGGAGCCAAATTATTTGTGAGCCCAACTTGGAAAGACCGAACTGGCAGACAACTGGAATTAATTAATGCCCTACAGATCTGTGCTAGAAAGATTGGGGAGCACTAAAAATAGCTGAGGAGCCTGTTTCTTACACATCATGCCAATTAGATCTGGTTGGGCTGTGACAAATTTGCTGTAAACATCCTGATGAACAAGCAACTCCCCCAAGCCCCCTCCAGGAGCTCCTGGGCAGCTGAAATCTTGCATTAAAAATGCCCAGAATTTCAAACGGCAAAAATAGAGAGGGAAAAAAAGCAAAAGGAAGCGCTAGTGTCAAGTATGTTGTGGTTGATTAGCCAGGGTAGGTGGGAAGATTTCTGATGCTTGACTTAATGATGTTCTGGAGCATGGATTTCTGTTTGCTTAGGTGGGATTAGACCTAAACATCTGGTTGTACTGAGTCAATTAGAGGAAAAGAAGAAAAGTCAGAAAATACGGTGAGTGCACTTCTACTGCTCTTGTCTAGTGAGTGCGTTCGTTATTCATCTCTGTTGGGAAAGTTGCACAAACATCCATGTGGGGATGGGAAGGCAATTGGGTGGAAGGGTAAAGACGAGTAGACTCCCTGGTCTGTTTCAGCAGAGATCTGCTGTGGCAGAGCCTGGCCTGCCCCTCACTACCCCACCAGGATGCCTCAGGAAGCGAGGCCCAAGCCCCGTTCAGTCCCCAGCTGAGACGGGGAAGCTGAGGGGTTTGTTCACATGGCCAGGTCCCCTTTGCTCCTGAAATGCCACTTTTTACCTTCAAACTGAAAGGGAAAATGTGGTGCAGAGCCTTCAGAAAGAGCTTTTCCCTTAGCTGTGTCCCCATGCCTTCCCCTCTCTAGCACTTATCTTGATAATTAAATTATGCAGCTGAGGAAAGTGATTTGGAAACAGATGGCATGCAAGATGCTGTAGAAAATGCTGTGCATTTCAATCTTTCACAGCAATGTGCATACAGATTTGGGTGGTATATGGACCTTGAAGTAGTTGAACTTCAAAAGCTGCTTGTGCAGTGGCCTTTAACCAGAAGAAATGAATGGCCCTTTAGCCTCCAACTTGATATTCACAATTAAGTTTTAAAATCAAGTTTTTCCCTAAACATTGTGGCCAGTCTGATTTGCCACACCGCTTGGTGTGCCCTAACCGAGGTTCCCACTAAGCTTCAATGACAGCGTCCAAGGTAGGAAATACAAGATTTGGGCCAGGTGGGATCTTGAAGCATGCAGTTTAGACAAACCTAGCACTAGTCCCTGAAGTACAGGAGAATGATTCAAAACAGACCAAATAATTAATTAATCTGTGTGAGAGTAAAGCACTGAACGTGTGAAGCATCTCCTCTTCGCTGTGATGTTTTCCTCCTTACTGCAACCGCACATCCAAAGCAGGCCCCGTGCTCCAAGCCCGTTCTCTCGCTGTCCTCCGTGTTTTAAGACATTTAAGACCACTGCATGAACTCGATGGGGTGAGGAGCAGCTGTCCTCAGCCTCCTGGCACAACATCAGGCAGCGGGATCCCACCGCTGCCTCCCAGCCACAGCACACACCGTGGGGCAGGAGATGGGGAGATCTTCCCTCAACGTGGGCGAGGAAAGGGGTGCACCCACGACGTCTGCTGCTGGATCACTGTTAAACGTGTCTTCACTCAAAACTTAGGTGGTAAAAGAGATTGTGCTAGATGGGGCTGCTGCCTCCTTCCAGGAAAACAGCACAGTCCTCAGATCCCAGCCTCTGAAGCAGTGCTGGAAACTGCCTCGTCCTCGCTATCCTGGTAATGAAAACCATCACGAGAGGAGCCCTCCTGGCAGCTGTTTCCATCACCGAGTGTATTTCCACACAAAGCTGGAGGCAGTTCTCAGAGAGACTAATTAATTGGACGTAAAGAGTTTAAACTGCCTGGATAAATAATGACAGATGCTTAGGGAAGGAATAGCAAGCAGAAGTATGAGTTTCGCAGTGCCCGCAGTTCAAAGAAAATTAGTTCAAAATGTGAGGGCATTGTTCAGATGAACAGCAAGGGATAACGCAGTGAGGGGCAGGGGAAGCTGTCTCCTTCCCTAGCACAGCGAACCTCTGCTCCATGCCAGCACCGTGCCAGCACCACGCGTTAGAGCTGCAAGGTGATGGATGCAGACACCGTCACTTACAGCCGTGCCTGCAGAAGCAGCTCCGCTGGAGCGCTAGCACCCGATGGGGCAGGTGAGGTGGGGAAACGCTGAATCCACCAGCAGAGGTAGGGACTGGGGACCTGGTATCCCTACATTTTGTGTCCATCTCGGCTGCTGTTTCGTGGAGTAACCCTGCACACAACGCTTAACTCCCGCACGCAGCAGTTCAGCTGCACGTAAAAGAAATTCTCGCTTCCTGGGGATGTGAGGAGACACACACTCCAATTAAAATCCCACTTTGAAAGAAGCTATTAAAAATAACCATGCTGCCAACCCTCTTTTTCCTCACCCAAGGACGGAGCAGATTTTAATACAGCACATTTGCCAGAAAAGGGAAAGCTCTCCTGAAAAGGGAAGCAAACTCTGCATTGTCAGAAAGGCTACAGCACTTCTTAGGGGTTGTGTTTTTCTTTTCCTTCTGATTTCATATTTCATAATAGCTACTCTTTGAATGGAGAGGGCCAAATTATCAGAACTCTTTTGAGCTCCATAATGGGCGATCCTAATGGCAACATTTGACTTGGCAACACGGTCTTCAAGGTTATTTAGCGAAGCACAGAATGTACATCAAATTAAAAAAAAAAAAAGCGAATTCTAATGTGCCTCTGCAAAATAAATATGAAACTAATCAATCCGTCACTTCTCTTTTTGTTTTGGCTATCAATAAAAGCAACCTTGAAAGTGTAACTTGAGTGTTAGAGAGCGATAGGGGAACAATGCTACGAGGAATGCGAGTTGGTACAGACTGTTTTAGATCATTATAAAGCTAATTATTGAGAGAGACAGCTCAGTGTGCATGAATACAGAATAACGATGAGTTTAGTAAACATCTACTACATGGTATGGGTGCATTTATGTGCCTGGAGAAGGGTGCTTAAGAAGGAAGGAGCAGGGTGAAACCAGAGCGCGTGCGCCATGCCAGCAGCACATGGGAAGGAAGGGCCATGCCCAGCCCCTCTCAGGGACAAATCGCTCTGACAGCCACCCTCTAACTGCACGAGAGGGGCTGGAGGTCACCAGACAAAAAGAAATCATCCCCACAAAGTTGCCAGATAGGTCAGAATGAAATTTGAGCAGTAGGTCAGTAAAAGTAGCTCTGGTTTGAAATGCGGAGTTTTGCCAAAGCTTTCATTTATTTTGCTCGATTACAAAGCAAAACAGGCTAAAAAATGCCACGTCAGCCCCGTGTTTCCCCAAGAAGTCGCTGAGTGGCAGCTGCTGAAGAGAAGGCCAGGGCACGGGGGCAGGCAGGTGCTCTCAGTGCTTGCTGCACCACGCCGCTGAACTGCATCGCCCCTGGGGGCTTTACCGTCACAAGGGTCTCCTTGCTGAGAAGCTTCCTCCCCCCAGATGCTGTATTTGCTGTATTCCTCCCATCCTCGTTTACTAGTTGGTATTTTTCAAGAATAGAAAAGACATTTTATTCTTCTGCTAATGCTCTTAGCTGCTCATATTTGCTTTTGATTCATCTGCCCATCAAACCGCCGCTCATAAACCTCCTGATCTGACATATTTTAAAAAATTCAATTAATTTGCCCTTTACCTTGCCATGTCATATCATGAGTAAAGCTGCTGAGACTCCTCGCCCCACACCTGCACTCGGCATCTTGCAGTTCATTATTGCTTTGTGTTGACACTTCTTCAGCCCATTTTCAGTCTCCCTGAGCTTGTTGCCAGCCTGATATAAATTAATTTCTCCAATAAGTTCCCGAGGCATTACTTAAAATGCTCCCTGTGGTGTATTGCTTCCCGTATGTCTCCATTAGTCTCCAGTTTGACTGTAAAAGAGCAGCAAAGTTCACAGGACACGGTTTGCTTTTAATACAGCAGAATCGCTGGCTACCTGGGATCCACTCATCTGGATGCTTGTAGGGTCACAGCATACTCTCAGTAGCTTCAATGAGGAACGAATATTAATCCACCAAAAGCCAGAGAAGCTGGCTAATTCCAGAATTTGTTTTTTTCCTTAGGTATCAGGCCAATTTTTCATGATTTTTCAGGAGAAAAATCACCCGGGCATGGGAAGTGCTTTGCCCAGAAACCACCAGCAGCTGCTGGGGGCTGCTGAACAAGCAGTTACAGAAAAGAGCTGAATATTTGATTTTTTTCCTACTCCTTTTAGTGAATGACAGTTGGCATGCAAGTAAGAAAAGGGACAAACCGTTTGCTAGCCAAAATGTTATGGAAAATTTGTATTTTGCAGGTTCGTGTTTGACACTGCATTAACTCATTAAATTAAATTACGGGTAGATTACTATTTATTTATATATATATACTTTTAAGCAATATCAAAGGTGATTCAAGTAACTTTTGCTGCATTTCTGGGAAAGTGATTTCAAATGGATTGCTGTGTGTGCTACATATGTGTGTGCTACATACATGTGTGCCGGGGTGTCAACACCGTGCAGCCTCGCAGGTACCAGCTTGGGTCTGATTCATCCACTGGGGCCTTGACCCGACAAGGCAGCGTGGTGAATCCTGCACGTCTTCCCTCCGAGGTTTCCTCACTCGCGCTTTCTGCACTCTCTGCAGCAAAGCTTATGCTCCACGTGTCATCGCAGGAAACCCTTAAGAGGGCAGAAAGGGAAGGGCTTTGCTTCTGGCTGGAATTTACTGGAGGAGCAGCAGCTGTTCCTTGCTGAGGAAAAAGTGGGTTTTGACTCAGAGATATTACGCACAGAATTTGTTGCTAACTCCAGCTACAGGATTTCTGTCAGTGACCACAAGAAACTATTCACTGGGTACAATGAGCTTCGTCATTAGGAATTCTGCTGTGCTTCATTTCATCTGAATAATTAAATAAAAGCCATCACCTGAGTTGTTTTGTTTTGTTTTGTCCTCTCTTTTCTAATTCCAGGTGTCCTCTCCTCTTCCATGCCGACATTCTTGTCTTTAAAATATTTATTTCTGGCCATTTAGGCGCAACTTATCAGAAACACCAGCTCAGTGGCCAGCTCCTGCGTTTGCAGCGCTGAGCAAACAGGCTTGCGCAGCACATTTCTGCCATTCGCAGGCAATCTGGTGTCGTGTTAGACCCACTCAGATGTTGACTTTGCGATTTGAAAGAGTTTTGCATTTTCAAGCAGCCCCTCAAGTGAAGGTTTTTTTAAGCACCGGCCAAACTTTCCCCTTTCACATCTCCCACCTGCGCTCACAGGGGATGGCCCGTGCGGGTCGAGTGCTTTGGTCCCAGGGGCTGGGGACACCGGTGGCAGCGGGAGCAGCTCTGCAGTCCCAGCAGGGACAAATTGCTTGACAGACAACGCTCCAGTGACTCCAGCTTCTAAAAGGAGCCTAAGATGTTAGCAGAGAAAGATGCTGTGTCAACAAAATGATTTAATTGCACCACATGAAAGTGGGGGCGTGCTAAAGCTGAGCGACAGAGAGCATGACGGAACAAAATTCCTCAAAGCAAGAGTGCATAAATATTGAATAAAATGGAAAAGTCAACTCTGCTGATGGCTCTGAAGAAAGCAGACATGCTTGCTGCGGATACGCTTCAGAGAATATGCCACGAAAACTGGAAATACACAAAGCCAAGGGGGAAATCAGTGTATAATCCTCTGCAAGGAAATCCTCAGCTTCCACCAACAAGTACGGGGATTAGAAAGACATTTCTGAATCAACGAAGTGCTGGCTATGACAGAAGAGTGAATTTTAGGATTTTTTTTTCTCAGCATCACACACCAGCTTGGCAGAGATGGGTACGGCCTGACTTTGTGTGCCAATTCAGATGTTCAACTTGTGATGTTAATCCCCTCTGCAAAATGGTTTAATATTGTCCCTGCAGCCATTACTGACTTCCAGAGGCCCTTGCACACCATGTTTCTACCACACTTAAAGACACAACATACAGTTGGGTGGGCTGCATGAACTCAATTCGCTTCTTGCCTTTTGCTCAGAGGTGACAGAGTTGCACTGTTCACGCACAAAAGCTTCTGGAGCAAAGATAGAGAGGATTTTGTTAATCTGGATTTGTAAACCCCAAGCTACTGGCTTGACAGTTTGGATAAATCTGTGTCACCACACCTCTCCTCCTGCAGGAAAACACAGGACACATGCAGAAAATCATGGCCATTCCCCGTACCTTTAAGAGGTTACCAATAGGGAACAGATGAGGTGAACATGGCACTGCTTACACACATCACAAAACTGCCCCTATTAAATTTTAGGGGCTTTAAATTTGGGGGCTTTTTTTAAAAATAAAATAAAATAAAAATTCTCAAACCACACATGTGCATGTAATGTTTCAGAATCAGAGGATGCAGGGAGGCCATGCTGAGAGAAGACGTGAGTGAGACATCAGCACACTCGCACACATCAGGCCGTGTGCTCTGTTCATCCTGGCAATAAATGTACTGCCTGTCTTTTCTGCAGGCTGAGATGGCACCTTCAAGTAAGAGGCATCCTGGTGGGGATGGGGACCAGAGGATGCTCCTGAAATCACCTGCAGCGCCCCGAGGATGAGGTCGGGAAAATCTGGTTGTATGGGCAGGGAAAGCCCTGCAGGGAGCAAGCCCACAGCTCCAGAGCCAGTGGAGCAGGGCTGGTGGCCCCGTCCTGCTGGTGTCCTTCCCTTGTCACCCACAGCCTGGTGGCATGGGTGACACCAAGGCTCGCGGCCCTCAGGAAGCGCTGGGGCACCCTGCTGTTTGGGAGAGTCTCTGGTGAAACGCATTCGGGTAAATCCACGCCAAATGAAATGTCTGCTCCTTATGGCCTGACAGCGTTTGGGGGCAACTGAGAGGGGATGAGAGAAGCTGTAGGGACTGAACACCACTGAGGCAACAAAATTAGATCCAGTATTTAATCACCTTTTCCAGTAATTTGTGGTTTTTTTTGTTTGTTTTGTTTTTTGGTGGGGGGATGGGGGGGAATATTTCTGAGAGGTTTTTACATTTCCTCACAATAAGCAGGTGATGATGAGGGATTTTGTCTAGACAGAAGTAAAAGTTTGAGTTTTAAAGCGACGTTCTTCTACTCAGTGAAAAATAATAAAATCAGCACAGTGACATTTTTGTCTTAAAGCTTTTTTAATAAAAAAACAACAACAAAACAAAGGTTAAAAAAAAAAAAAAAACAACAACCAACCTTTATTATTTTGGAAATACAGTCTATCATAAAGGAAATATTTTAAATATATGATATTAAACAGTAGCAAAGATCACTTTGCAGAGATGAAATGAGCCACATCAGGGGTTTTCAGAAACTGTCTCTCAGTACCGCTAGGACCCGGGCAGCTGCTGGTGAGGACTAACAGAGCACAGCATATTTGGTGCAGTGTAGGGTTTTTTTGGTAGCATATAATTATTTACTGCCATAGCAGAAGAAGCAATTAGCCGACATTTCGTAGGGCGGTCTCCCAGGATTAATCCTCAGGCAAGAGCAGCTCCGCCGTCAGATGGGACGCCGGGGACGCGCGGTGTGTTGAGCCTCCCCGTGTGAGACTCCCGGCCCAGCTTCTCCGTTCCCCCTCACAGCCCTTCAGATTACGAGTGCTTCTTCTTCTTGATGGCCTCCGCCCTCGCGGCCAGGCTCCTGGCGCAGGCGGTCAGCACCACGATGAGGACGCCCACCAGGAAGGTGACCAGCGGCCAGAGGAAGCAGTGCAGGAGGACGGTCTCGTCGTGGGTGCGCTTCAGCATGACGTCGTCTGGCCTGCAACGGGAAGAGGTGAAAACCCGCCCCACGCCGCCACCGGGGGAAAGCATCTGCCATGAAAATAATCAAGGCACTTTGCTCGCAGCAGCACTGGGTGTGATTAAGCGGCCTGCTCGGCTTCGGTCACTGCCTTGTTGGCCTGTCTCTCATCGGCGCCCACGGCAGGCCGCGAGGACGTCGCCCTTGCAGTGCTGACAGACCAAAAAGTTCATTCAGACAAAAAAAAAATAAAAAAGCGCTGGTACTTTAGGTCTTTCTGGGGTCGTGGTAATCACAAAGAGATATAATATCACGCTGCGGATTGAAAAACCACTCCAGGAAAACGTTACATAAGACAGCAATTACACATACCTACCTGAAACGGCCTCAGACACCACACGACGAACTGAAAGCGCGGTTAAAGCTTCCCTCCCGGCTGTGAGCCCTGGCACGTCTGCGAGGCCACACGGAGGCCCCTGAGGGAGCCCTGGCTGTGCTCTGGGTCTGGGTGGAGAACCAGCCCACGTCCTCGGCCGCTCGGGGGGCTCGAGCAGGCAGGGGGAATTTGGGGATCCCCCTGAGGACCTGCCCCTCACACCTCTGCCAGGGGTAGCAAACACACGGCCATGTGTGGGTCTGTAAGCGATGCGCACATTGCTAAAGGGAAACGGAGGGAAGGGTGGAGGAGGAGAACAGCAAGGAGGAGGCATCTCAAGGGGCTTGGCAATTCAGCCGGGCCAAATGTCAGAAAGACCAGGTGTCCACCTGCCTCCCCCCAGCCTGGGAAGCTGGTCTGGACACCTGCAAGTGGGTTTTCCTCAGCTCTGGCTCTGTCTGCTTTCCCTGCAGTTTAACTGTGCTATTATCCCCTTTTTGCTGCACCAAGAAATTAATTAATCTGCAAATCAGCAGATGCCAGCACAGCGCATCTCTGTTTGTGTAGGAACCAGCAGAGTAAGTCTCTGATCATGAGCAGCTCGTCTACATAAAAGTTGAGACTCAGCTACATAAAAATCGATCAAAAGAAACCCAGGTGTATTCAACAGGGGAGCATGTGAAGGCTGCTCAGCCGAAATCCTCCAGACACATAATCAGAAACATGCGGAGACCGCATGTGAATGAAATAATATTAGTGTGATGTGCACAAACTCACCAGTCTATGCCAAATTAACGACAGCACCCAAAGAGGAAATCCTTTCCCAGGAGGCATAATATTGCTTCCCTCCTATTTACTGTATCCTCACCTGTGAATTACAGAGTGCTAATTGGCCAGGAGACCATAAATAGACAGCATTCAATCCTCTTGCTCTAAACTTACAAGAGACATTGAATTTCAAGTATTTTTTTTTAAAGTGGATACTAATCAAAGAGTTTAAAAACAAAGGGCATGCAAACACACTAGAGAATTGGATTTAATTAAAGAAAAGAAAGTGCAGTTAGGGAGACCAAGATACCCTTTTAATTGAATCTTAAGAGATTTTGGAAAATATTTGATGTGACAGAAGTAATGGATTCCAACCACTCATTGCAGGTGGGATTGTGAATCTCACAACTTAGTCATTTAAAGGGTTTCCCTTTTGGAAAAGAGGTGCCATTAGTGAAGTCTCGGGATGAATGCTGCTTTCAGATGTATGTTATTATTAATGTTAGTTGCAGCAAGAGTCCCTGTCTAATTCCTAGATTGTAGCAGGTAGGCAGCAATTCCCTGTTAGCTGCTCACAGCACCTCTTCAGACATTGCATTGTCAAAGCAGCTGTCCTCAGGCACTGGAAGCACAAACAGAGAACGTCTGCGAAAATCCCTGGGACAACTCTTTCTGCAGCAGACACTGAGGGATAAGGAACAAAACCTGCCTGCAGCAAACACCCTGAGCTTGTTGCCAGAGCTCTGCACCAACCCTCCTCATGGCCCAGCAAAAGCTGGGTCCATCCTGCTCTCCCGGTACAAAAACCTTCAACTTTTGCTCCACAGCTTACACAGTGGGACGTGGTTAATACAAGAGAGCTGCCTGCAAGTTTTTTGAATCAGAATAATGCACCCAGAGGTAGCTGTCAGGAGAACATGCCTCTTGGTGGTTATCACCTGCCCACAACACGGAAGCCCACAGTAGAAAGAAAATGTTGCAGCCATCCAGAAATGGTGCACGTGGACCAAAGGAGCAGAAAAATGTAGCTGAAATCTCTGGATTCCACCTCTAAAGCAATAGCTCTTATCAGCAGTAGAAACAAGGAGAGCAGTTAGCAGAGGCTACCAAGGGTGGGCAGGGAAAACGAGAGGATGGTGGAAGGGTAAAGGGAGAAAAATGAAAAAAGAGAAGAGAGTGTTGTGGCTGTACTTCCACAGCAAACAACTCATTTTCTCAGGAAGAAAAATAAATAGCTATCGGGACACCCAGAATACACCCAAAATAACGTTAAAGTTTTGGGTTTGCACTGCAAGGTCAGCATGCATCGAACACAGTTTTGTATCTAGCTCTTTTGACTTGTGTTTACTGCTTTTGTAGAGGTGACCTGCCTGATGGCAGAGTATGAAGGCCTGTGTTTGGCTTGGAAACAGAAAAGGAAAGGTGCCTCCATCCCCGTGGGAAGCCCTCACTGCACAAGGATGTGGCTTTGCTGGAAGTCCCCCCAGCATCACTCCCCCGGTCTGGAGGCAGCGATGCTGAAGCCCAAGGAGGTATGTTGTGCCTGGAAACATGTTTATTTTCGCTGTGAAAATCAGGAGATTTTAACTACTGAGTGAGCGGGAGCTCATCCTGCCCCAGTGCATGCCACCAAGCCCTGGAGCTGCTGCAGACAGTGATGGATGCTACACAACACCACCCAAACAACTAAACAACCCAAAACCACCACAACTAAAGTCTCTACATGAACTGAAAACATACCTCCCCTTTCCCTGCAGAGATAAGGATGGCATAAATCCGTTTTCATTGTTAAAAGGTGAAAGCAGCACTTATTTTTAGCGAGACTTCTTGCTCAGAGTTGCAGCCTTGGTGGCCTTGACCAGGCTGCCCAGACAGGCGCTGCACGATGAGATGCTTCACGGCTGGGCACTGCCCGGTTGCTCAGAGCAGGCACTGAGAGAAGCAGGTCCCCACCAGACCCTTCGGGGCAATTACCAAGCACCATGCAAAGAACTGCTTGCAGGGGTTACCAAAAAGCCATGCAGGACCAAAAAAGTTTCACTTATTTACCACACCGAGCAACTTACGTGACACAGCAAAAGCAACAGAAGTGAAGGTGTAGGACTTGAAAACCTTACAACTATTTTTTGCATTCAGAGTAATCCAGATTTAAAGATGTTTGCAGTCTGCATGCACTTATTTTGCCCACAGATTCACCTCCCTTCAGCTTCACTAGGATGAGCACTCAGTAGTTTCTTTTCCCACTGCCGCAAGGCGCTGCTGGATCGCCTCAGGCAGGGGCAGTGCTGTGGCTTACCGACAGCGATGTCCTTTCCCTCTCTGGCCTGAGAACAGCTCCACAGGCCACACAGTGAAAGAAAGGATGAAAAAGAGCAATGCCGTCATCTGACTGCAGGGAATTAATTTAGAAAATTGTGTGGTGTACCAAGGCAAACTGAGATTTCTGTTCCACCCTTTACGGATGAGCAGCCCGATGCCCACAGCGCCCTCGGCTTCAGCAGATAATTATTCCCACGTAAATGTCCTACAGGGTAAACCCAACACCACACAGGTGGTCACTACTCACTAAATAGTGTTTGCTCTTCAAATCTGGCATGAATTTCTGTACTGCACCCTGCCGCAAACTCTGAAATGGATCAAGCTGTTCTGCAGCAAAGCAACCACAGTGCATCCTTGCTGTCACGGATGAGCCCAGAGCTGAAGAACAACGATGCCACATACATGAGCCACTAATAAGAAATGAATTGACATATGTTGCTCTGTCTATCTCTGAGTGGCATGAGATTGAGGGGTCTGAGCTGACAGAGATCCTTGTTTATTGATTTTTGGTTGATAGCAATGAGACCTGTAACTCAAAGAAATTCATCACAGAACCATAGAATCATCTAGGTTGGAAGAGACCTTCAAGAACATCAACCTGACCTACTGAGTCCCATCAATACACCACATCACTCAGAGCCACATCCATGATTCTCTTAAATACCTCCAGGGATGGGGACTCCACCATGTCCCTGGGCAGCCCGTTCCAATGCTTGGTCACCCTTTCCAGAAATAAATTCTTCCCAATGTCCAATCTGAACTTCCCCTGATGCAGAGTGACAGGATCTCCTCCATCCCGCCCATTCCCTCAGACCTCCCACTCCAGGACATGCAGATGTGACCCTTGTCTGTACGTGGTCATGACTGCAGACCCCTCGGGACACTCAATGGGAGATCGACCAGCACTGAGGTGCCAGAGCTCAGTGCTTTCTCAAACCTTCGCAGCAGCCTGAGAGCTTTACCTGAATTTGTTGTTTCTTTTGTGCTCTGCAACACTGGGAGCTGGTTCTTGCTGGGCAGCTCTCCCCACAGACCGGAGCGTCATCATGCCAGCAGACTGACACCTTCATCAGAGATCCACAAAACCTAAGCCGTGCTTTGGTTGCCTTAGATAAATGTCAGGCAGCAAGTTGTGCTGGGTCTTGCTATTTGTATTAACAGAGAATGACTGAAATTGCCAAATTTGCTTCTCACCCTTTTTGTCTAAACTTGAACCGTACTAATTGCATCACTTGCTTCTTCTTCTCAAACAAGCCTGTTGAAATGTGCCCCACCAAACTGAAGAGAGTTGCCCAACAGCAAGCTCCACACGCAGCAACAATCCTGACAGTGTTACTGAATTAAGTTTGATGAAGAAGAGACGATGTTAATTCATTACCTTCATACTTACCTAGAATTTTATTCTACATCTCAAGAGAACGATAATATTATGAATACTACTCCATCTAAGGGACCTGCCACTGTAATTGTATATATTTTGTACAGGCTGAGAAGGAGGAGTGAGCTCCACCACACAGTTACTAAAATGCTGACAGAAAATATGCACATTTCCATTCTGAAGTGAACAGAATTTTCCCCCAGTTTGTATATCTGTTTTTTGTTTGTTTGCTTGTTTGTTTTATCTTTTCCTGCTTGGTAAGCTCTTTAGTTATCATAGCTCCAGCAGTATACCTAAGCAAACACCTTTCTAGTCAGCAAAACTTATCTTTCGAAGCTCGTTCCTATCTCCAGAAGAAAATAGATGGTGTGCACATTTCAGCTTAGGCTATCTTCAAGTATCTCTGGCAGTTAGCCTCCCTTCTAGCATATATAAATTGTTCTACAATCAGCAAAAGGCAGCGTTTCAAGGCAGCCATAACATTTGGCAATAACATTGAACTATATAGGATGCGGCAAATATAAGGAAAAAAAAAAAAAAACTTGCCTGAGTGCTGCACAATTGGCATTTTACAAATGTTTCTGAGAATCCTTTGCTGCTCACCACAACAGCAGCTGCCTGCCCAGTGGAGCCAAAGCCATCACTTAGCTCCTGCTCAGCAGAACCGAGCACTAGCACCTTGCTGACCAAAGGCATCCCAGCAAGGGCAGCAAGGGCCCTGCCAGGCGTGATGCCACTGCCCTGGGTGCCCTAAAACTCAGTCTCTTTATGCTCTAGACAATGCTTCACCCCTTCCGTAAGAAACAACTAGATTTTGCTACAAAGCACTGGTAGTTCCCCTCTGCAGAGAGCTGGCCAGGGACAACAGACTGTCCTCCTGGGCACGCTGACTAGGTCTATGGCCTCACCAAGGAGGGGAGGACAACCACAACCAGCCTAGGAGAAACCTGAAGCCCCCAGAGCTACCCACAAGAGTTGGGTGTCTCTGTGCTGGCCAGCCTGCTCCAGTTCCCCGGTTCCTCCAAGTTCCTAGCACACACTGGCCTCACATTTTCCTCCCTCTGTGTCTTAGTGAATGCAGATATCTGACTCCAATACTTCCATACTGAGCCCTGAACCATGCCATTCCCCACCCAAGTCTCTCTCACCTGTTTAATTTCTGGGTGTTCGTGGTGTAGGATGCCCACCCTCCTTTAGTCGCTGGTGGGGCAGACATCCATTCAGCGCTTAACTTAGCAGCCAGGAACAGTCTCCTCAGCTCTACCAAAATGGCTCATGCTGATCAAATCAAGCACATGCCGTATCCCTCCAGAACTGGAGTCTAAACCCCTCAAAAACTTGGCTGATCAGGAGATCTGAAGTATCATCTTTCCACCTCCCTGTCTACATGGACCTGTGATCCCCTCCGCAGCTGTTCTCCCACATTCCTCCCAGCATGCCTGCACACTGTGGTAGCACTCAGTTCCAGCCACCACGTCACCTTTAATTTCCCAGCACATCACTACCAGAAGGAGACAAGCAAGAGCACTCCTTCCTAATCCCATTTACTGAAGGGAGGAGACCAGCTATGACCCTAGTGCATGTTTAAGTCCCATCAGCACTGGGAGTAAAAGGAAGAATTGAAACAGAAGAGGTGATGCTTTCAGTTACAACTTTCTACTCTGAAAGCATGTATGAAAACTGACAGTTCTGTGAACATTTACTGGATGTATCTGATTCATTGATCCTCTGTGAACACAATTCCTGAGTTGGTTTGTACTATTTATTGGTCTCCCTTTTTCTTCCAGCCCCTCCCAAACACAGTACGGTTTCTCTTCCCTTGAGGGAAGGAACAATTATATCCAAGCCATAAAGTTGACACCAGAGTGTTAAAAACCAACGTGTTCTTTGCCGTAAAATGCCATGCTTAAAGGAAACCTTCCTTAGAGTTTTGCGTTTTTACTTGAAGTGGTAAAAGCGCTTTTTCACTTCCCGTGTTGCTTTTCATCAATAGAGTTTGCAAAGTTCTGCCCTAAGCACTATGCTCTAAACCACATCACTACACGTGTGTATATGTATACATATGTATGCGTATATATTTTTTCAAACAGAACCCATACACAGCTGTTAAACAGATGTGTAAGCACATCCGTCTATGCAAATGTGGACTACTTACCTCAAGTGCTGGTTAAAATAGCATGTGAAGGGTTGCGAGCCCACTTTCTCCTTCCAGTATTTCTGCTTGTACGTGACATTCTCGGAGTTCTCCTGATCGTCTCTGGCGCAGGGAGGGATGTACGAACACTGCCAACACATGTGGGAAAACACAGTTACTTCTGCGCTCAATAACGATGCATCGCTTTCTCTGCATTTTCCTCATAATGCCATAATTATTGAAACGGGCAAAGAATAATTAGTATTAGTGTATATATATATATATATAGTATATATATATTAGTATATATAGCTCTAAAGAAAAAAAAGCAAAATTTTACTTGAATCACTAGTTACAGCCTGCTGGTACCAGAAAAGAATATGCCAGTGTTCACAAACAAAATAAAGGCTTTATCGCATTTTGTTCTGTTATCAAACCAACCTGCCACATAACACCTGATGTGTTTGTTGGTTTTCCTTATTTTTGCACGATGAACGTAAAAGCAATCATTTACTTTTGAAGTACTCCTACCAGCTGCCTGGACTGGGTTTGAATCACTTCCTATTTGCAGTGGGACACACAATCACCCGTTTTGACTAGCACCGTGCTAATAAATAAAATACTCCAGCAAATCCCAGATGATGGGATATCTGATATCTAGTTGATATCTGTTGGCACAAGACACTTATTCTGCCACTGTTACGACACGGGTAACAAGCACAAACTGTTCATAGCCCCAGTTCAGCAGAAAGGTTCAGCGTCTGTTTCTTCCATGGAGAAGCCAACGAAAGCCGAGCGCACAGCACGCTGGGTGCAGATCCCAGCCTCAGACATACGCTTCAAAGCCCAAGGAGATCAAGGGCAATCTCTCCCCTACCTCGGCACATGTGGGCTTTCAGAGATGCAGCTCTGGGTGGCACAAAACCCACACACCTTGTTTCTGAGTCTCATCTTTCACAGAACCACAGAATGGTTGAGTTGGCAAGGCCTTTTGGAGCCCCTCTGGTCCAACCCCTGCTTGGGCAGGGACACCCAGAGCAGGCTGCCCAGGACCACGTGTCTTTGACACACCACCCTTCCCTCCCAGCCACTGGGAATTCAACACGAAGAGGCAACTGGTCAGCTGAATCCAGTACTGGAAGTATTAGGGTATCGCTGCCCAAGCACAATTCCTCCTGTCACTACTAGGCGTCCATACAAGAAATCACTACAGACGAACAAACTGAGTAACACAGCTTAACTTACCCCCACATTACATGAGGCATGGGCAGCAAGACTATCACTTCTCTGCTGGCAAAACTGTAGCTGGATCCTTCAGATACCTTCCATGTCCCCCAAATGTTGTGTGGATCCTCCACAAAGTTCATGACCTGGTGAACCATTGTATTCCCATTCTGAATTTCAGGCTTAGGAACAACTACGGGAACACCTATCTTCATGGGAAAAACACAAAGGAAACACACAGGGACTTGCCATAAATCATTGGGACCTCATTGCTTGAACCTGACGAGGACTGGCCGTCTCAAAGAAAGGAGCAGTCCCTACCTGAGGAAGTACTGTCATCATGGGAATCCTGCGTATCTTCCTGAAGCACCCCCTCAACCTGACAAGGGCCTTGAGCCATGGTCAACACCTTAGGTCCAACACCAGCCTGGATTTGTCACCTGCTGCACAGACACCGGAGCTGGTTTGCCTCCCCAGAATGGTTTCCACTAACCTGATGTTCATTTTGACTCCTTCTGATCCATGTAGGTGGTGGAGCTTTCATTTCTCAGCCTCCCAAGCACACTTCTTGGGCACTTTGATTGATGAGCTGCATCCCCCTCCAAAGCACGGCCAGCATGTGGATAGAAGGGAATCATAACCTGGCAACTTCCCCTGCCGTGATGTGGTGGATGAGGAGGGGATGACCTCCTGCTCTGGCAACAGGCCGTTTCTGAAAGGTTAATTCCACGGTCCTTCCCCCCAGTACACGGTATGAAATCCTACCAATAAAACGCAAATAAATGCCAAGCGTCTGAAAGCAAGCTAGGATGCCCTGTGCTTAATTGCAGATCAAGCAGCAACATCCATTTTCAGTGGAAGTGTTCCACCTTATACTACTTTGATGTCTTTTCTTAAACCAGTTACAAAGAAGTTGGAGAACAGCACTTAGGCCGAGACACTCAGAATAAACTTAATAGTGTGGAGACCTTTTCGGAGGACCTATTGGTACACGGCGCACCTCCTACACCATATCGTAGCAACAATAATATTATTATGCAATTCAAATGCAGTCCCAATTACACAGCTCAAAATCAGTACCAGGCTAATAATATTCTCTCTTCAATCAAAGCCACTGTTTAGATAGATGACTCAGGGTTCAATTCAGTGTCAGAGAGCAGCTAATACACCGTCACACCAAGGTTTTTGTGAGCTTTGTATCTGGCATGTGTTTGCTGCTAGGTGCTCACCCTCTGGTGTCCCTGCAGATGCCTGAAAGGACTCTTGGTTATTTTGAATGCTTCACTGGAGCATACCACGGAGGAGGGACAGAGGTGTGAGCTTTAGTTTAGCTTCCAGTTTGCATGTCATGCTTTTCAAAGACTAATTCTTGCCTAATTCAGTAACGTTTTTAAGAAAAAGAAGGCAGACTTGGTAAGCTCTGAGGGGAGCTGTCTCAAGCCTGGAAGACGTCAACTACATGAAAAGGCCAAGAAAATCCCAAGTGCAAACAGACATCAGGGCCCAAAGTAGAAGCAAGTCAATGCATCAAAATACAAACTGACGGCACTGAAAAGCATCCTTTCCAAGGTTGGAAAAGACCTCTAAGATCATCTAGCCCAACCTTTAACCTAGTACTAAAGCCCACCCCTAAGCCATGCTACTAAGTTGTACATCTACACCTGCCTTGAAGACCTCCAGGGATGGCAACTCCACCGCTTCCCTGGGCAGCCTGTTCCAATGCTGCACAACCCTTTCAGTAAGGAAAGCAAACACAGGCATGAAACAAACACAGTGACCTCCCACTTCAGCCACTCTATAGCAGGGTGATAATTAGCCCCTGATTTACCTGCTTGTGTAAAGATGCTCTGGGTAAGTATCACTGAAAAAGTACAACACACCACTAAAACTAACATCGTCTGACTCCCGATCTCCAGGCAACGTATGAGCTCCTCCTGACTTGCGCAAGTATCTCCACACGTTTCTGGGTTATCTTCATGGCCTGGGAGTAAGGAAGTGCTGCCGTGACCACCCTGCTGGTGAGGAGCAGCAGTGGGAGGCGATGCATAAGCACAGAAAAATAAGTCCCCACAGCTCACGGTGCCGGGGGTTATACCTCGTCTGGCTTTCACCACAAATCCCATGTGAGACCTGAAGAACGAGCAGCACGGCGTACTGGAGGGCAGACAGGTCTCTGCAGCCCACGCTGTGCTCCCGAGAAGAGCCACACAAAACGGCAGAGTTTAGGAAGACCCCTCTGGGCAAGACAGAGATCATTTGGACCCAGGAATCTCGCCATGACCCTCGCACCCGCAGGCTGGAAAGCCTAATCCTACAGACCCATGTATTGCAGTCTAAGTCGAAAAGCGTGAAGTCTGAAGAGCAAGAGAGCAGATCTTGGTGGCGGTGACGTGCTCCACCACGGCTTTACCCAGCTAACCCCCAGCCTGGTCCCCACGCTCCCTGTGCGTGCTGCCATCTTGCTCCACGGCCAGAACGACAGCGGCAAATTGACTTCGCAATTAATCCCCCCTAAGCCTTATCTCGGAAATGATTATTGCTATCAGCGCAGCTGAAGAAAGGCTACCGTGGCCCTGCTGAAATTTCTTCCTCTGAGAAAAAAAAAAAAAAAAAGGAAATCCACAAATCACTCAGACTGAACACAAATGTAATCGTGTGCAGCGCTTTTTATATACATTTCTGGATTAACTCTGACCCAGCTACATAATCTTTTAAGAGCTAAATGAATCCTGGGCTGTACAGTGATGTGATCGTCTTAGGACGCAAGAGAAAAAAAAAAAAAAAGTCTTTTCCTGCAGCTAGACCTCACTGGAATAGACAGATTCATAACCACCATGTGTATGTTTATACACCAGCCCACTCTATTACGGAAAGTGGAATAATTTTAGTCTGATACACTGGGGATTTTTTTTTGGTGGAGTGAAGCTGGCAGCTGATGCTGTACAGTTGCATGTTGCGAGGGGCCTGAAATATGCACAGAGCCACCCCAGGAGGAGAAGCAGCTGAACAGAATGGAAAATCCTGAGACCCTCCAAAATAAAATTGTTCAAATATTTTTTTTTTCCTTCTAGTTGGGAGCTGATCAGCCTGCTGTATGTCTGATCACACTAACACGAGCAGGCGTGCTACGGGAAGGTGAGGGAAACAGGCAGGGTTAAAAGGCTCTTCAAGTGCTCATTCATAAGTACGTACCAGACCCAGATAATTAAATCCATCAGATTCCTGGCCTGTTGCTATGACTAATCTATTTTAGCATAAAATCCTGAAAGCTCTTGAAGACGGTGAGACCTTGGGACAAAAATAAAAAGGAGACTTGCTGCCCAGCTAGACAGACACCAAAGCAAGGGAAAGAAAGAAAACCAAAGTACCAGCTACACATACTTCACTTGGCTTAAAAGGATTTAAGTTCCTAATCAGACCTAAACAACTTTGATTCTTGTTTTGTATTGGTGTTAAACAAGCTCCTTGCTTGTTAGTTGTTGCATACAAGCAGGCTAATGAGCTCCAGTCGTCGCTTCGGAGGCTCTGGGTGCCCCCTGCAGAAACTGCAGCCCAGGTGCCCCACCTTCCCACCAGACTTCCAGGAAGGCAGGAGAAGATGGGATCAAGAAGTAAAAGCCAAACAAAACCCTTGAACCGCTTGAAAGCCCCTGCCGGACCCACGGATGTTGCAGGAGATGTTCAGCCCGGGCACCCCGCACCCATCCCTGCTGGATGCTGCACCCTCTGTGGCCACGCAGCATCTTTGCCCCACACCACCAGGGTTTTTTGTCCCTGCCCGTTGCTGACAGCCCCAACCCCGGGGAAAGGCGAAGTTTGCAAAGCTCCCTCACGGGCCAGCGCTTCGCCGCCGTCCAGCACTGCAGCCACATCGCTCATCGCGTCTGAGCCGTGCCAACAGCTTAATCCAAATCCTGTCAGATTTACCGTCCTGCTTCCCGCTCTGCTGACTTCTGAACGTGGGGAGAAAAAAGCAACACGCAGCCCCTGAGCTGACTTAACCCGCCTTCCAAGGTGTGACCAGGGCTGTGGAGGCTGCGAGGCTGGGTGTCCCAGCCTCGACATGTGAGCCCGCTCCCCCCGTGGCTGCTCCGCAGCCACATCTCCTGTTGGAGAGCCAAAATCTGCTTCTCCGGCGTCTCACCTGGGCTTGGGTGCTCCTCGGGACAGGGATTTTCTGATTTTCTGGGAACTACTTAGCAAAATCTCCTCCGCCCAGGCGGAAGGCTGCCAAGAGAGACTTTACTTGGTGTTAAAAGGAGAGAGCAGGATGAAGTTACTGCCTCTAAAGACAGAAAGAAGCAGCACGCATTGCCTTCATGCTGCTGGGGCTCGCTGGAAGCGGCGACTTCTTCCCGGTCCGGTTCCCTCTGCGCGATGCAGAAGTTTGAGAATGAAAGGAGCAGGGAGGGAAGTTTGGCTTCAGCGCAGCGCCTGCCCTGGGTTTCAGGGCCACGGGTCAAGAGGTGTGTGAGAGTACATATATATATATATGTGCACATAGACGCTTATATAGATAGATATGAAGATATATGTGCACGTGCACACGGAGATAGATATGTATATATGGGTACATATACACACATATATAGATAGATATGAACACGTATGTGCACATACACACTTATATAGATAGATATGAACATATATACGTGTCCGCACACACTTGTACGGATAGCTACGAACGCGTACACGTGCACACGCCCACTTTTTGCTGAGTAACAGCCGCGGGACAGCCCCGAGGACCACCCCACGACCCCCCCCCCCCCCCACCAGGACCCAGCGGGCGCCCCCCGACGCCGCGGCGCGGGGGGTGCCCGGGGCTCGGGGCTCACCTTGGGGTTGGAGCGGAGCTGCCGCTCGTCCTCGTGGAGCAGCGCGGGGGCGGCGGAGCGGGAGGTGCGCACCAGCACCTGCAGGCAGGGGTAGCGGGCCGTGCCGCGGCAGGCGGCCCCGCAGGAGAAGGTGCAGGCGAAGCGCTCGCCCAGCTGCCGCACCGCCAGCACCGTGCAGTTGGCGGCGCCGCCGCCGCCCCGCTCCTGCAGCGCCGGGCGCAGCCAGCAGCAGCCCAGCCCCAGCAGCGAGAGCAGCCCGGCGGCGATGAGCAGGAAGCCCAGCCGCATGCTCTTGTCCTCCGCCTCCGTGTACTCCGTGTGCGCCGCCCGGCTCCGAGCCATCGCCCCCCCCGCCTGCCGCCTGCCGCCCGCCGCCCCGCGGCCATCGGGCGCGGCTCTGCCCGGCCCCGCCGCCCGCCCCCGGCCCCGGCCCCGCACGGCGCGGGCACGGCCCGGCCCCCCCCGGCCCGGCCCCCCCGGCCCGCCTCCGCCGGCAGAGGGGAGCGGAGGGGTGGAGGCGGCGGGGGAGCGACGGGAGGAGAGCGGGCAGAGGGGGGAGCGGGAAGGGAGAGAAGGAAGGGAGTGAAAACGGTGAGAATGAAACACGGGGGAGGAGAGAGGAGAAGAGAAAGGAGAAGAAAGTAAAGGAAAAGAAAGAATAAGGGAAAGGAGAAAGGAAAGAGGAAAGAAAAGAGAGAAAAAAAAAAGAGGAACGAAAGAGAAAGGAAATAGAGAAGAAAAAGGAGAAAAGAAAGGAGAAAAAGGAGAATAATAGGAAGGAGGAAGGAAAGAGAAAAGAAAGAGAAAAAGAAAGAAAAGAAAGAAAAGAAAGAAGAAAAAGGAAAGAAAGAGAAAATGGAGAAAAAGGAGAAAAGAATGGAGAAAAGAAAGACAGAAAATAGACAAAAGAGAAGAAAAGGGAGAAAAGAAAGAAAAGAAAGCAGAAAAAAAAAGGAGAAGAGAAGAGAAGAGAAGAGAAGAGAAGAGAAGAGAAGAGAAGAGAAGAGAAGAGAAGAGAAGAGAAGAGAAGAGAAGAGAAGAGAAGGATACAGAAAAGGGAGAAAAGAAAGAAAATAAAGAAAAAAGGAGGAAAGAGAAAAAAGAAGAAAAAAAGAAAGAAAATAAGGGAGAAAAGGGGGAAAAAGAAAATAAAGGAGAAAAGGGGGAAAAAGAAAAAAAGGAAGGAGAGAAAAAAGTAGTAGTAGTAGGAAGAAGAAAGAACACAAAAATTAAAAATTAGATAAAAAGAAGAAAGGAAAGAGAAAAGAGGAAGTAGTAGAAAGAAGAAAGATTAAAATAAAAGAAGAAAGATAAAAATAAAAGTAAAGTAAAAAATTAAAAAGTAAAATAAAAAAGTATAATTGCAATTTAAAAATAAAGTATAAACAAAATAAAATAAAAATACAATATCCAATTAGTAAACTAGAAAAGAATATATTATTAAAAATATATATACCAACCCATCTGACCTAGTTTGGGTCCCTCCGGGGGTGGAAGGGACAGCTTGCGATGGGATTATCTGCCCCGGGGAGATTTGCTGCAGGAGCGCTGCGGCAGATTAGTGCCGAGCAATGCACAAGGTGCGATGTCTAGAGGGGGGCTGGCGGGTGGGGGGCACGTTGCTGGCCTCCTACCCGCCTGCCACCTATAAGGCAGTGTCCTTCCATAGGTGGCCTGAGACCCAAATCCAGCATCCGTACAACCTTGGGGTCATTCGTCGATATTTGAAGACAGGTAAAACAAATGTAGGCCGTCGAATGACTGGGCAGGAAGGTATCGGCCTTCATAAGGTAGCCCTAAGAAGTGTCCTCTTCACAGGAGGGCTGCAGAAAGGATCCAAGAAATGCACTCACTTCACAAATAGGGTTTGGTTATTACCCAGTGTTACCCACCACGGCAGCTACTCGAGCACCTAAGTGCCACAAGCACCTGCCACGTCTTTATTCTGCAGTCTTTATCGCAGGCAGTTACGCAGAACAAAGTGTGACAATTTCTGCGATGATAGCTGAACGCGATGATACAGCAGGCAAGAAGGTACAGAAATAATAGAAAAATAAATAAGGGAAACAGCACTTTCCTCTGGTCGCATTTTTCAATTACTTTTCTGCTGCTGAGAGCAACGTCAAACTTTTAAAAATAAAGTTGATCCATAGGTTCTCCAACTGGAATATTGAGCAATGGTTGGCAGGAAGGCTATTAAGCATCCACACTGTGACACGAATATAAATGGATGCAAATACTGTCCTCGGCTGCACCAGCGTGCTGCTGCTCTGTCCCCAGGCTAGCTGCTCTACAGTAGCCATTCCTACTGCTAGAGGTTTCTCTGGAAAAGTTTGCTGACTCCAAGCATGGGATTTATTTTTTAAACCTGCCATGGGTTTTTCTACTAGCAGCAGGATGCTAGGTGCGATGGCAGTCTCTAGTGGAGAAGCTTCCGGCGTGGAGTTCCCAAATGACAAAAAATGCGTTTGTTAATCGGGTAGGTTTGCTGCCCGCCACCTTCCTGAAGCCACGATCCTGAAGGCAAGCTCCAGCTCCGATTCCCAATTGTCTCACCTTTGATTCAGATGGGCTGTGACCTCTTGGATGCCTTGCCCTTGGAGCAGCTCGTGCCCAGTCTCCGTGCGTTTGTCACTTGGTTCAGCTCTTGGCTGGGCCCCGCATATAGAGTGCCATCAGCCAAAAATCAACTCACTGGGTGACACCGTAACCTTGAGAGCTGGCCTTCCCGCATGCATCAAACCCTGCATCCGAGACCTGAGGAGACAGCGGAGCTGTATTTTACCTGTATTTTTGCAGTCCTGCACCGATAACTAGCTCAGGGCGGCAAGTCTTTTTGGGTCAGCCGGAGGAGCAGCTGACCATTAGCACCCGGTTTGGAGGAGAGCAGGGCTGGGTGCCCGCAGCCTGCCCCGCCGTCAGCTGCTGGCGAAAGGAGGTGGCACGCTGGCTCCAGGAACATGGCCTGCGTGACGGTGTCCAACGGCAGGAAAAGGCCAGTTCTGCAGCAAACGCTGAAGCATGCGGCGCTTGGACAAGGTGACTTTCACGAGACTTCTGAGCTGAAGCCCAACAACGCCACTGAAGGACCTGAGCACCTCCACAGCCACCTCGAGGCAGACCGGGCCAGTTGCTGCCTGCTCGCTGTCAGCCCATTCCTGCCCTGTTACCAGCACACAGGCTTACCTGTCGCTGAGAGCGAGGGGCCCACACCCAACTACAGGCCAGAGGGCAGTTTGTGTGGCACACGGAGGGGATGCCTCCATCTTGGGCCTGTGCGGGACACGAGGAGCTGCGTAAGCCTCCCTCGGCAGCAGAAGGCACCGCCGACCTGCCCGAGTGGCAGTCCACGTTAACCGGGCATCGTCCAGCACAACGGAGCGATGGGACAGCTTCTCCACACCCGTCTTTGTGGGAGGCTCTCCTGATGTGTGAACGCACGCTGGCAAGGGACGGCGGATGGGAATGAGCTCTGCGAGGCCACACGTGTGTGTCCTTGTGGAAGCCGGGTGGTGGTGCCCACAATGTCCGTCGTGGAGCTCTTGCAGTCTTCCACCACAGCGCCAGTAGCAAGCTGCTTTTTTGAACAACCATGATGTGTATAAACACAAAAACAAAATGCCTTTTTGAAAGCAACGCCGTGACACCCCACAGGAAGTAAAGCTGACTTCAAAGGGAGGAAGATGACAGCTGGCTGGTAGAAACACATCCTGGGGCGGGGGAAAAAACGAACCCTTTATCCGAAAAAGAGCTGTGGAGAAAAACTGAAGGGTTTCCAAAAATTTTCAGCAAGGTCTGCATCAGAAAGAGCAGTTCCAGGATGCTTCCCTTTGCTCCTTATCAGGAACGTTTTGCAGGCGATGCAGGATGTTGCAGATAACTGTGAAAACTGGCCAGTTTATTGCTGTACTGAAGCGTGGTACAGAGTCATCTGTTTATTTAAACCAGAGGTAGTTGAAAGAAGTCTTCTTGCAGAAAATTCTGACATAAACCTACATACAACGCTGTCATGTTAATACTGGTAAGGCAGTATGAACTGCAAAAGATAAACCAGAGTCTAGGAAAATAAGATCCAAGAACAGTTAGCACTGCTAATCCTGAAGCGGCTTGAGTCAGTAACGTTCAAAACCACTGCTCAATGGGTTTTAACATGGCTTTCAAAACAAAGTTCAACCCCAGTGGCCTGGTTTGAAGAGGTAAGCTACCAAAGTCATTCAAACCACAGATACAAAATAACGCATCTACCTGCATTTCCTCTGGCCTTTCAAATGCACCAGAAGCTTTCAGAGCTGCAGAAATGAGAGCATGCATGTTTACTGAGGGGGGTGGAGGGATGAAAACAGCATTTTAACCCTGGTACTCCGTGAAAACAAAAGCATCAGCCATCCATCCCTGCAGATTAGCTGCTCAACCCAACCTGCATGCTTCACCAACGTTCAAATTCTACTAGCGTAATTTTTAGGCAGCAGCAAGTTTTGAGAAACATGAAAGGATATATTTGAAAAGTAAGCACATTTAGAAATCTTGTTTTAGTAGAAGCAATTGTTATAGTTATCATCTTAAAATAAAAGCACTGTCCAGCTACCTCACACTTAGCATCCGAACTGTGCCTTTGGAAGCTCTTCTGAGCATGGCAAAGAGGGGCAACCAAATTCTGTTTTTTGTTTCAGTCAACATCCAGCCACAGAAATACTTCTACTCAGAAATAATAGGAAAGTTATTTATTTATGTTCCTTCTAGGTGATATATACCCATATCTTTAAAACAACATTATTTAGAAACCAAATACCCTTCTTCAAGAGCCACTGCCACCTATGCACCGAGCAGGATTGAGCTGGCTGCCGCACAGACCTCTCTGCCTGTCAGCACTGCTTAAGTCAATCCAAAGGTGGTTTATGGTCTCGTTACAGGTAACAGAAAGAGCCTGCCAGCACGCTGCAAGCATTCTCAGAAACCAATTTCATGTCTGACCACAATACACATGTATTTTGTGTAGTTTCTCAAACTTTCTATTCCCCCCCCCCCCCCCCCCCCCCCCCCCCCCCACGGAAACTAAAATGGAAACAGAAAAGTACAAAAAATACTGGCTTAGGCAGAGAGGATTTACAAACTTTAAGTAACAGAGCTCATAGTCACATGCAAAACAGTTCAACAACTTGAGCATCTACAAGATTCCCATTAGTGTATTCATTTAGACTAATCAAGCATCTGAAGGTACTTAAGTATGTGTGGCACCAGGCACTAAGGCCTGAGTGATTTTTTGGTTCTTTTTGAACACTAAGGTGGCTTGTCCTTACCTCCTTCCTCTGGGATGCCCTGGAAATTAGGTGGACTCACAAGCAGGGTGGGTTGAGTAATAGCTGTGAAAATACAACCTTTCAGTGTGGCAGAAAGCACCGATGAGATGAAGTGAGAGCATCTGTTCCACGAGCCAGAAGTATGAGTGCTTCTATTTGTTTCCAAGAACACTGGTTTTATTACTCAGAACTTACCTTGCATGTTCTACAACACCATAATTATGGGGGGAGACACCTCAAGTAAAAGTATTTTTAAAGTAGTATTCTATTATCTGCCATTATTCATAGTGATAGTGAAAAAGATGTAAGAAAAGCCTCAGACCGTAGCTGTCGGTATTAAAAATCTCTGGTTCAGTTCAGTCACCCATGTGTAAATGAGGTTTTTCTTCCTTTCAGAAAACAAAAAAAAAGGCAGCATAAGGTTTTCCATTTTTTTTCATAATTGATGTGGTATCAGGCTACCAAGTGCTTCCAATTTGATACCTTCTTTTATATCTAAAACTGTTTCTCCTGCTTCAGCCCAGGGTGCAACGTGAAATTATATCAGATTTTAAAGTTTCTGTGTACACGTATTTAATCACACAAAATACAAGTGAGGGACAGCTTGTGCTTCCCCTGGGAAGAGCAGATCACCAGTTCCTTGCTAACAGTTGAGAAGTTTGCTAGAATCCCGCATCTTGCATGTCTGAAGTACGGTACAGTTGAATTCAACTATATCACTGCAGTAACCCGCTGGAAAACATGGGTCTCACTTTCAGCTTGGTTTTGAAGTATCGAAGGTATTTAGCTAATGAGATACTATTTTTAATGTAATTGGTTTTGGCCCCCTTATCATATCTGGCATTAAATTCCACAAGACTAGCTCTGTGGAGAAAACAAACAACCCAAAAATCGTAAGAAAAAAAAGCGAGTTGAAGTAGTAAACGTTATTTCCGGAAGCTTTCAAAAATGCTAAGGTCACAGAAGACCTCTAGCAGTAAAAAATAATAAATAAAAAAAATGCATTTATCATGGAGTGACCAAGACACTTTTAGAAAATATCCTGTTTAAAATTTAGAACTGTATGCTTGAGTAGTCAAATACATGTATACATGTTTGTATCCACTCTGAGAAACAAAAAAGCTGCTACGTTTTTAGCTGTGTTAATCATTATCTGGATTATAAACATCCCTTATTTCAAGTTGAGGAAGCAGTTCAATTAAATAAGATGATCATTGGCATTTTTATGTCTATCATCTTATATTACACATAAAAGTGTACAATTTAAAAGTGCTACACATCTGAATGGTCAATTTCAGATGCTCACAGTTCAATAAATTCCATGAAGCTATTTTGCACTATATAAAAAAATAGCTTAAAACCTAAAAATAAATAATAATTTTTAAAAAATTACTGACATTGCTTTGCTGTTTTTTCTTATATGGTAACTTCAGGTATTTTGAAATGGTTTGCACCACTACATGCAACTCAAGGAGAAATATCAGTCACATCAGGAGAAAGGAAACTATCCAAATAGTTCAGGTTTTCCTTCCTTTTCACTCTGAAGAAGAGTTGTGTTTTTTCCACATACCGTGTATTTTCACGTTTGTTCACGTCTGGAAGTCCAAGTACTAGTGATCATCTAATGAAACGTGTATCTATCTTAAGTGGGAAAGTACCAGATTGGAAGTAAGGTATGATCAGCTCTAAACCAAGCTTCTTTCAAAGCTTTCCTTCTGTGATGAGTTCTTGAAGCATCTTTTTATCATATGAAATGTCACCAACCCCCCCATTGTACAAATGACAAATGATGTGTTTTGTGGTGTTTTTTTTTTTTGAGGATTTCAAACCAAGATGACCAAACTTTACGGCCTACTGTAGAAAAAAACGTAAATCTCTCATAAAATTACTTGTCAGCAGCAAAAAGACTCTTCAACAAGTGCCTTAACCACTGTACAGCTTGATAGTTTTAATACTTCAATTTTTTTTTCCATTTTTCATTGTTGAAGAAATAATTTCACAATCTCAAATCAAAGTCAACACTGCAGTGAGGAGAGCTTTTCTACTTTATTACAAAGAGAAGAAGCCTTTATGTGGTCAGAAAATACAAGATTGATCTTTTTTTTTTTTTTTCTCTTCCTATGAAACGCTGCTGTTCAAACAGCCAGAGTGAATTGTCTCAGTTCACTTAAGTCCCATCACATTCACTTGGGTATGGATGTCCTTGGCTGCTGAAAATCTGGCCCTTTAGTGCACAGGGCGACAAAGTAGTCCCCTGACCAGCAGTTCCAGAATGTCCCGTTTTCATATATTGCATCCATGCACACCTCCTAAAAATGAGGTACAGCAGGGCAAACATTTTCCAAAATAGATGTCATATATATAATATATACACATTCGTACATACATACCTTTATTCATGTGATGTCCAAAAATTTAAAAAAAATGTACACATTTATTACAAAATCGTAACAAAGACTGGACAGTGTTTTGCTCATTCTGGAAAGATGAAGCTCAGTAATACACAACTCTGGAAACTAACCAGAGATTGTGGCAATATCTTTCTTCTAAACAGTCAGATATTCTTGCATTAAGCTTGGCGAAAACTGCCTTTCAAAAACAGAAGGGGAAGTAAAATGAAGGAAGCAAACCTTGCTCATCTTTCCAAATGAAATACGAGAAGGATCTTCACATAAAAATGCACAAACATTTTTATTACCAATAGTGCTACAATGAACAATGCAAATTTTGTTGTCTAATTTTTTGTCTTTTTTCTTTTTTTTTGTCTTTTTTCTTTTTTTCCTCCTTTTTACATTTTGGAAAACTAAGTGGTAAACTTTTGTCAGTGTACTCGCTTGTCTTTACAGACCCAAGCTTGTCTGCTGGCAAAAAAATAAAACAAAAACAAAAATTCAGACCCTGCTCAAACTAAAGAAAAACAATTACAAATTTAGTTGTTGGGCAGCACATAATTAGTAAGGCAGGACCTCAAATGGTGACCCTTCGCATGAGCCAATTGCCAGATCCTCAAGGAATTAAAATCAGGATGCCTGAGCCACATCAGTTCTGCAGTTATGTTGAGTATTGTGCTGAGACAGCCATACCCCAAGAAAAGGGAAGTCTTTAGAAGGCTTGCTGAGCAGGGTTGTAGTTGAAGGTTGATGGCAGATGAGGCCTTTCTTCTAATTTGTCATATTCCAGATGGAACTCCTACAATTAAAAAGAAAAAAGAAAAAAAAAAAGACAAAGCCAAATAAAACAACATATCATTTAACTGTCAAAAACTGTTTTCTACAAGCCATGTTTGAAAAGCACAAATACAGAAGAGATCAAGTCCTCATATACCTTAAGGCAAAAAAAATCATGATTTCTCTATCTGGGATTCTACATTTTAATTAGAAAAAACTCAACATCCTGAGCTATCACACCTGCAATGTACGGGCTCCTTCTCTCTCTCTTTTTAAAAATGAAACAATACATTACTCTCAAAACCTCTGGTATGATCTCAATTACATATATATATACATGTATAATCATAAAACACACATACAATCATTGCATGAGCTGAATTATGAATAAAAGTGTATGTCTGAAATGTTGAAAGACAGAAGGAGTCTTATTTTGGACAATCCGAAGTTTTGAGATATTCTGTGTAATACTACCAGGCCCAAGCGCAAGTTAAACTAGCTAGGTTTCTCCTTAGTACAACGTTGGGAAACGACCTAAAATGCTAGGGACAAACTACTGAAACCTACTTAAGACAGAGCTGAACAAAATATTCCACCACATTTCATACTCAAAATTAAGCTTCAGACTTAGCCAACCCTCCTGCACTTCCTGAGTTCCTCACTATTATATCACAATATCAACATCTTTCATGAGAAATTCACCCGGTGTTTTACAAAAAAACATATCAAATAAAAACCTTTTCCTATGTATTCAGATGCCACACAAGCTACTGATACATAAATAAGTAGCTTTAGTGTCTCACTGGCACAATCACCTTACTTGTTTGAGGGTGTCTGCGTTGCGTAATTGTAAAATATCTAAGTGATCTAGCAGGAGTTTTTAATCTGACTATAGCAGTCACTACAAATCAGGCTGTAACCAGCCCTGGTGTCTAAATGCACCCTGATTACTACACTGAAAAAAACTTTTCCCCCCCCGGTGACCTTAACTTGTGCCCACAACCCTAATCAGTATGCTTTGACATGTGGTGTTCGTTACTTCATACATGCAAAAATGTACAAGGACTTACTTAAATCTTACATTTTCAGATCCTTTCAGCAGCTTAACTGTGTCTCCTCCCCATTTTATCTTCATTCAAGAAGCAGAGTAAGTGGAAGTTGCACAATTTTCTTTAAGGCTACTTCCTGTTAATTCAGCAGCTATACCTTGGACACACATAGTCATTTATTCTGTCTAACTGCATGGTGAACCTCAGCAGGTCATCATCTGTATCTACAGAGAAAACTTATCCCACTCCTTTTATGCACCAGTAGAAACACTAAGAGTAGCGAACAGATTACTTTAGAACTCTCCCTCAAGTGATTAAATAGTGTAGTATTTTAGTTTTTGCAGGTAGACAAACTAAAGAAAAAGTCAATTTAAGATCAGAATTAACATCTAGGAAAACCAGCTCCCAGATCTCTCTTGCAAAAACAAGGTCTATCTAGCACAAAAGGTACATTGACCATGGTAATGAAATAAATTAGGGAAAAATGCTACGAATTCAGTAAGTCTGTATTCCCCAGAGAATATTGTACCTAAACCTGGAAAATCTTAGCACAGCTTATGTGAGGTTATAGCCATCTGCACTGACGCATTGCATGTCTACCTTGTGTTTGCTTCTCTGCTGTCTGCTCCAGCCGTTTTTTTCTTTCCTTATTTTTTGCACTACACCCTGTGTAGCCTTCAAGTTACGCATACAAGTCAATTGCTTTTGGCAATCCTGATCAACACCACGCATCTGTTGGTGTATGTTCTCCTCTTGTACAAAGCCATACACGTGCTGGTACTGAAGAAATGCCTGTTCTCTCCTTTTGTCAGAGGCAAGATCGAGGTGTACAAATCTATGCAGGTATTTTGGTGCCAAAAGCTGGTTTACGTTGGGTGGGTCTTCAGTAAATCTGATGTAATTTTATAAATAGAAAAATACCTCGCAAACTTCTCTCCCATTCCTGGCTTCAAAGTTTTCACTGTGCACATAACCATGGAAGGGTCTGCAGATTACTATCAATCTACTGTCAGCTGTTGGGGAATTGTTTATCAGAATTGTAAACAAAAGAAAAGGTTAATGATAAAAGCGCATATCGGTTACCTGAACCTCCACAGGCTCTGAAACACCCTTGAAATTACACGTGGAAAACAGCTACTTAAACTGGTAAGACAGTACCAATTACCTAAAAAAGGGGATTTCCAAACTTACTGGGGTTGCATGCCACTGTCGGCAGTAGCTGCTCTGAGTGAGGTGTGTGTCTGAAGGAAATGCTCGGTAGCTTGAGCTACCAAAGTTGCTTTAGAAGTACGAGTTGATACTTCAAACTGCCATTGATTTTTTAAAGTAAAAGGCTTGAAAGAGCCTTTTGATTTATATCCCTGCGTCAGCAGTGCTGAAGCCCAATATCCAGCAGTGTTTAAGAATACCTGAAGTTTTATCTGACAATATCAAAAAAAAGAACTCATTCACCAAAATTTGTTGAAAACTAAAAGGCAATTATTTATTACATATAGAAAAATATTTATATTACATGTACTTTATGCTTTACTTTTGATCCCAGGGGCCACTATAGTTTAGGATGTGAACAGCAGCACTGATATTTTTGAATATAAACAGATACAAATGAGGTGTAGAAATGCCACTTATCCATTGACAAACATTTGCTAAATTGTTTTATTTTCCGTATGGAAGCAATTATTAAAAATTAAATACCTTTTATTAACCAAGAATAATGACTAGTAAGTGTGTGGAAACTTAGAGCACATGTGCAACACTAAATAATAAATTGTTCTATGCAATGAAATCAATCACTTCTCGTGTCATTCCGAAAACTTATTTTGATGGCAAAGTTACATCAGCCTGCACATATACAAACAATAATAGGTAAGAATACTAAAGATAGAAGAGAATTGGTTAAGGTGATCCATAGCATTAATAGAGTAAATCAAAATAAGGTTTGCTGAATAGGAAGTGTCTGAGTGTCCAGACAAAATATTCTGGACTGTGTAATCCATCAAAGGAGATTGCTGAAATTTCAAATGGGACCAAAAAAGCAGCATTTCTACTGAATTAAGGATGGATGCAAAGACCCAAGGTTAAATTAGGGACTAAATTAAAATGCTATGGCACATTTCTATTAGAAGAACAAATTTAACTTTCTAGCAATTATAAAAATATGTAAATTAATATTGATCTTAAAATGATAGAAAGTAATTTAATACAGGCAGCAACCCTTACAAGCAAATAAACACTTGGAAATTTAACCTTCTCTCCCATAAAGAACTCCACACTTCATAAATACAAAACGAAAGTAGGTTTTAGATTTTTTTTTCTCTTTAACCAGGATTAATTCTCCTTACTTTTCAAAGGAGAAACTCCAGACAGTTCATACTTCAGACAATTTAAATCAGGATTTCAGTAAATGTGCAATTGTAGAAGGCATTTTTGGTCTCATATCCACTTCCCTTCCTCTCTCATTTGAGTGTCTTTCATGTCTCCTCAACAGCAGCAAACTACAAAGCCAAATCCTCAGTGAAAAATCAAAGTGTCTTTAACCATATTGTACTTTCCACATGCCCTAGGATGAAAAACCATATACAGAGACATATCTGTAGTCAGCATTTTCCTGGGTTTTGTTTGGCATTTAAGGTGAATTTGAAGTTAATTGTCATTCACAAGTAAAACCACGTATCAATGTGGAATTAATTAAAATCTAACAGTTTAGGAACTGTCTCAATACTCCGCTATTTTGCTGCATTTCCTTCTTTTAGGAAATCGAATAGAAGTAGGAATAGAAAACAGAGCCTATTCTCTAATAAAAATTTGTTTTCTTGAAAGAAGTTATGCAGTCTACTTTACTGGGCTTTGTTTTGACAGTATCTAGGTTGGTTTTCACAACCTGCTAAATTACGTTTTTTGCATTTTACAAACTTAGCTGTAAGATTTAGTAATATTATCCAGAGTAAACAGTTACATTTCACTGTATCAATTGTAATGCAGTATAACTTTAAAAATTAAATGTTATTAATTTGTAGATAAATACATAAGCTAATAATTGCAGTGTAGCTTCTGCAAAGCACATTAAAATCTGTTGCCCTATATTTGAGCATATACATTAAACAGCAGATGAATTGACAAAGCACCTTGAAAAATAATTTAATTTGCACATATAAATAAGAGAGAGTAATTTACCAGAAATCATTTTTGTCTGACTGCTTCAAAAGAGCACTAATTAAACCACTAAAAGAGCAGTTACTATTATGGCCTTCTAAGGAACGGATATTCCCAGTACTCACTAATAATATAGCTGTTACAGTAAAAAACTGCAATTTATCAGAATTCTCTTTTTTCCCAGCTTCTTATATTTTTAATTTCCTGAAACATTAATACTCCTGTGTTTGTTAGAAAAAATTACTTCACCATATTTCCCTTCGCTTTAAAGGTCATCAAATATTGCCACTCTTGTTGTATTACTCCTCTTACGAAATGTCAACTCGAGAAATTATTATCAGAGGTATCATCATTACCACAGAATGCCAAGAACACACTTGACATACATTTATAGAAGTTCTTATTTCCTTATCATAGATAGAAGTCTCACAAAATTACTTCCAGTAGGTGATTCTTTTTCCACGTAACGACATATGAATTTTTCCTCAAATCCTCTTCTAGCTTCCTACGATCAATACTCAACTCGCCTGGTGCACTTTGCACCAAACTATAATTGAAAATACAAAATAATATTCCATTTCCTACTTTTGTATTAAGAAATGTGCAAGCATAGAAGAAAAGATACTGGAATTGATATGGATATTGGAATGAAATCACGGTTCCTGTTAGCTTACTGCAGCAGGTAAAAGACTAGAAAATTATATCCCTCCCCTTACTAGCTATCAGTTGTTTTTTAATGTTAGGGAAACTATTTTCAGCACGGAAAATAAAGAGAAGAGAATCTGTATAGATCTCGGGCAGAATCATTTAGAGAACAGCAGTGTTTTGTGTATCTCTTTCACCACTACCTCCATGAACGCCTACTATATGAAGTAAGCTTGACTTTTTAGCAGAGGAAGAGATGCAGAAGGCCAATGAACAACTCAAGCACTGGATGCTGAATTTCAGGGCAGCTCTTACAAATCCAAATACAGAAAATACCGTCTTCAAAAGTAGTGTTTAAGCATCAAGTAGCACCTTGGTAGGTTTGCTACAGGTAGAGAAAGAAGGGGTTACTATCCTTATACAATGGGCACCACTTCCCTCTAATAAAAGACATTTTTTGTTTCCACACATGGTAAAAACTCAGTCTGATCCTCTGTGTAGGTACCTACATGAGACTCTTATTGTTCGTTAATAAACGGAACATATTAAGTTGACTCAAAGAAGAAATCTATTCTTTCAAAAAGTAATGACTTCCTCTCTGAAGATCTTAAGTAATAATAAAATAGCTTTAAACAGTGCCTTGGGAAACCTAAGTTTTACTTAAGGTATTCCAAACAACAAATAAATAATTCAAAAAGAAATTAAAATTTTGCTTTTGTTTGCGTTCTTCTTTGAGGTGAGCTTAAAGGTCTTGGAATTACCTTGCACATACCCCCAAAAAGTTACATAAGCAAAGTTTGCTATTAAAACCTTCCATTGAAAAATCTTAGCTTTGTTATGACCACTGGAGAAGTAGCAAAGGCAACAAGTCACACGTGCAAATGGATTGAAGAGCTCTCCGTATCATTTGAGACAACTAAAAAGTAAATTTCTCAAGGGGTTGCACAGGCTAACAATTTCTTGGGTGAAAAAAAACCAAAAACATCCTATCTAGTTAATCCCTAGATGATGGCAAACTTCAATATACTGTGTAGGAAGACATTTAATGCACTTAATGAAACAGGAATACTCAAGACTAACCCCTTCAATTTAAAGCTGACGTTTTAAAACACATCAACCAACACACAAACAATTCAATGGAATATTTCATCATCTCAAAGCTTGTAGATGCAACTTGATTACAGAAATGAAATGCTTTATCAGAGAGCAATGCAGAAGATAGGCTCCAAGTGAAAAGATTTCAATTTAAAAAAGACCTAAACATGCAGAACCACAATGCATAGTTCCAACATGTAGGAATCCCATCTGTTGATTTCAAGGTTTCAAGAATAATTTAGTCTGGTTAGTGAATGACAATACTCCTGATCACTCAAAAAATGTTTTGGCACATATCTTCATTAGAAAAATATTTGCTTTTGTGGGGTAAAGAAATCACAAAAATCATGATCCAGCAACGAAAAGACACTGTACAAGATTGCTTTAGAAGTTTGAAGATATTAAGATACTGAAAATGAATTATCTTTGGGGAAGGGTGGATAAAATGAAGCACAATTCCATAAAATGAAAGTAAATGGTGAACATTACGGACAATATTCATGATCAGAAAGAAACAAATTATCACAAGTGGAAAAGGGGGAAGACCGTTGTTCTTTAGTGTTTTTTTTAATGCCTCTTGGCCTAGAATACAGAAAAGAACCATGAAAATATACCTCCTCTCTAAAAGAAGTGATTTCAAAATACTTGGATGTTCAAACAACAGAGCACCAAAGCCCTACATTATGCTCAAGGATAGACAATATCTGAAAAACAAACAAACAAAAAACCCTCCTCCCATCTCAAACATATATTTTTAATTCCAAAGCATGATGTGGTAGCTTTCTGTCCAATTTTCTAAAGAAAAATAATAAAATATTTATTTGCATGCACAATTTCTAAAATGCCACGTAATCCTTTATATTCTATAATTTTGTACTTGGAAAAACAAAGCTTTCAATCTCAACATAATTTACAATGAAAATGACAAGTTCTAGCTCCTTGTACTTCCCAAAGAAATCAGGAAATGGAGAGAAGCTCCTCCTTTTCTACAATCAAGACATTCTTTTTAGGCGATCTTTGTCCTTGCACACTTCAGAAATTACGATAATGAACTTAAACGATAGGAGGATGACAGGAGGTTAAAAAAAAAAAAAGACTTTTGGGAGGAGCTTGGGTTTCTGTCCTTCTAAAAATACATGGTTGAGAGACTTAAAATATCCTCACAAGGGAAAAGAGGTACCTTAGCTACTTTCCTCCAGTTAAGACAGTCAAAGAAGTAATATGTTCCCCTCTCGTATGTATTGGTTTTCATTGTTGGCTCCATGCCGGGTGCCCTGGTGATCCATACTCGTTCTTCTTTGTGGTATCTCCAATCTCGGTTAAATCTTTCATTTTCAATAGGAAGCAAAAAATATTATTTAGTGTTAGTTACTTCAATTTGACTTCATAAACTACTTTTTTTTTTTTTTTAAGTTTAAATCAAAATTATACAATGCATTTAAAACCAAACCAATATTTCTAAGATATCATTATACCTGCAATCTCACACCTCTTCCATACAATTATTACATGCCAACCTAATCACACATGAAACTTCAAGATGTTCAAGCAACAAACTCTTTTAATGCTATCTTATTGATTTTCATTTTGCTAAAGATAGTTAATTTCCATGTTTAACAACTAGTGGCATCTGCATTACCACTTTTCCACATTGTTTTATAAGAATACCAAATGTATGAGATAGACATTTGATTTCCGCTATACAAATGAAAAAAAGGTACAAAATGAAACCAACGTTGGAGGAGGTATTTTAAAAAAGGTTTCCAGCTTTAGACTGTCTAAGCTTCTGTTTTCAATGTCTTCTTTTTTATTACATGTACTACTTCATTACTGCAATAGATTAAAATCATATAAGACTGACAAAATAGTTTGAACGTACAGCTCTACTGCTGCTAATAGCTGTAATACATCTCCTCCATTCATGTAATAGAGATAAAACAGGAGATCTTCTCCATATCGGCCAAGTTTTATTGCAGCCAGCTGCAAAAGATTGAAGAAAATGAGGATGAAAAATCACAACAGATAAATGTTTTAAGACATACTATCCCACTTAAATAACACAAGGATACATCCAGAACGTGCTTCCATCCTAAGTGTGTTGCAAATGATAATCTAACACAGCAAGAGTAGCAATTATTAGAACAATCATTTCTTCTTCACTTTGTTAACCTTTCCAAATAAGGGGATACAGTAGGAAAATAAATAGAATCAATGAATCAGCAAAATAGAATTTTATCCCTGTACCTGTGTCCATCATCTACTTTTTTATTCTTATTTTTTTAAACCATTTGAATGTATTTGCTCACTTCACACTGTATAAAGTAACTCTACTACAATTTCTTACCATATTTCACAATAATCCCTCTTAAGGAACTACAGTACTTCAAAGAAAACATACCTAACAAAAATTCCTGTTCAAATATACATGGGAAGCAACAGATAAATGTAAGAATATCTTGAATCATAATTCTGATCTTATCTCAAGAAGAAATGTCTCAATTTAATATGGCATTTGAATATTAATACAGTATATGGATTATAACAACTTTTTTTTTTTGCATGAAGGAAATACTTGTAAAAACATAATGCATTTGTTAACTAAGCATGCCCATTCTCAGTTTTATTTTCCCTTCCTTTTTCTACGGTGGAATGGGTACATGATACATATAATTAGCTAGTTAACACATCACTGATCTTAAAAAGATTGAGAACATCCATAAAATGCACTGATTTTGAAGAACATTACCTATCTGAAAGAAAATTCAGAAAATTACTGGTAATAAACAAACAAAAAATATGCACACACACACACACACGTACTCACCTTATCCCTAATGTGAATGTTAGTTAAGTATTCAGATGGAACATGGAAGTCTAAAAGAGAATCGGAATTGATGCAACTATTAAGACACGTAAATGAATATAATTTGCAAATATTAATATTGAACTGAATAGTCATTTCTCTCTTACCTATGTCTTGAGGTCGACAAGGTGATGATGCCCAGGGTGATGCAAATTTGGGATAAAGATTTCTGAAGAAAAAGAAAAATATGAATTTACAATAATTTTTTTTTACTGTAATAAACATACCACACAACCAACATCACTACACCTGGGGTGAGAAGGAAGGAGAGGGGGAAATTTCCAGCCCATTTTCCTAAAATAGTTATGTTTATTTGTTTTCTTTCTAATAGGCAAAGAAAGGTTGCATTTAAACTTCCTTAGGAATCTACAGGGCCAAGATCTCCTTCCTAATCTATCATTCCTTACTTATCTTTCCAACTTAAGTGCCAGGGATCTCAACCCTTTTTAGGGATCCAATTTTACGTGCTGTTTTACCTTGATCAGGAACAGTTCATTTATTTCTCTGACTACAAATACACTGAACCCCAGCACAATATTAAAATAAGTTTAAGACTTATATTTTGCTTTTGAGTAGATTTTGCTAACGTGTCAAAGTCATTAGTTCAATAAAGAGAATAGTATGAATCTGCTAACTCTACTACAATGACTGACGTACCAAGGAATGAGTTTTCCATTTAACAGGTAAAGGACAGAAAAAAGGACCAAGTAGAATACACTTTTGGCAGGTAGCTACAATGTACTTTCACTTATCCACAACAGCAGGCTATTATTGCATGTTGTGGAAATGAAACTTGTGTATGGTATGCTCTATTAAATCTTTGCTTCCTTTTTGTCAAAGGTTTAATAGTTGCTACAAAATAGCTGAAGCCTACAAAACTACCAGAACGCAACCAACTCCCAGCTGAGCTATATGGGCCAAAAATTACACTGATAAAATCGTGTCAGTCTGGTTCTAGGTTAACTAATCTTAGTGTTAGCAAAAGCTTGTGCTACAGAGTCTGAAGGAAGACTTCAGTAGCAAAACTTGCAGATGTTGGAAATAACTAAAATATTCTGCTGAAAGCCTAGATAGGCACTGCCCAAGAAGAGGAGTTTCCTGTAGCTCCATCACATCATGCATGCCCTAGAGATCTCATTTCCTAGGGTAAAGAATGCAGGATTTTTACAGACTCAAACTGCACTTCTTAATACAATAAAAACTGTAGGGTCTGTGCATAGCGTTTCCTCTGTGACACAAATAAAATTCTACTAATTTAACATTTTTCAAGGAGGTATTGGACAGCATACAACCTACTTGATTAACATTTTAGAGTGCTTCTGAAAATGAGTGAACTACTACATGATCTCTAAAGAATTAAATGAAATACTGCCATTTGTATTTTCATTTTTGTTCATGCAGAATATTAATTTATCTTAAGGAATGAAAAGCATTTCTCTTAAAGAAATTAGAACTGCACAGGCAACACATAATCATTTGTTCAACAACTGAAATGAGTGTTAACCTACCTGTACAGAAAACATTTATAAAACTAGGAGTTACAGGGGTTAATTCAAATAAAAACATACACAGAATTCAAAAATTGTGTTTCTAAAAGCACATTTATTGTGCTAAGTGTTTAAGTGGTATAGGTGTCTTTAACATCAGAAGTACCTCATAAGGCAGAAAAAAAATCCAAAAAACATGTAATGCTTTTAGTTTTTCAAACGACGATTTGTTAACCAAGCAAAGGATGTCTAACGTAAGACAAGGCAGCAGGCCAGGCACTAAGGACTGCACAGGCTTTCCACAAAACTTTTCGGTAGTATGATTTAAAACCAACTTTATGATACAGAACTGTCTGGATTAAATACTAAATGTATCCCTCTATTCAACATCATAAATATCCTATATATTGTAATGAAATGTTAGAATCTTTTAAAAATTCTGCTATTTAACACACACCAGCTAAAGAAAAGCAGCAGCATGCCATGTATACATACTGTTTTGTGTACACACACTAATAATTTGTATGCTGTCCTCAGGAACTGTATAGCACAGCTACAAGTCATCCCAAAGCAGGTTTAGTATTCCTCTGCAGTGAGGCACTAGTTTTACACAGACTTTCCAATAGGTAGGTTAAGCTTAGTTTCAATGCCTAAAATAAAGCTTAACACATAGCATTGTGTAAAATATCAAATAATATAGCCAGAAATACTATCCCTACTACTTCTGCATGCTGATACCTGGCAAAAGTAGCTGTGTAACCAGATTTCACCTGTGTTAAGGAACAGTGAGACAGAAGCTCAAGAATTCAGACACAGATGTACTTTTAGTTGTTTTATGAGCAAAGGAATTTCATTTTCAGCTGATTTTCCTCAAATTACGTTTTAGCAATCTGTGATGAGAACAGCTAATGACTTTAGTATCAGGCAGATTTGGGTGACCCATCTCACAGTGAATGCTGAAAATTCTGAAATTACCACGGAAAAGACGCAAGCCATGGTCAGTTTAATTGTTCTTTATGCATTCTCATCATGTTGTGGAAAAAAGGGATGGGAGTGGGAAACTGCTAGATTCAATGGAGAAGGGAGCTGTGAGGCTAACACAAGTGAAGAAGCTACTATGTTAATGTAATGCATTCTGCAACTAACTACATACAATTGTACCCGAAGGTTGAGTCTGGGAGGTGGTTTTGAAATATTTTTTATAAGTGCCAATGACATGACAATTTGACTAATTTTGATGCAAACACCATAGGAAGATTTTCTAGAAATTATCATTTCTAAAAGTTACACCCCTAGAAAGAAATACGTAATTTAACACCAATAATTTCAAGATAGCAAAGATCAGGAGCCATTTTTCCTGTGACTTCCCCCTCACCTTGATATCCCCATTCATATCTTCCCTAAACTCACACATTCAGGGTGCAGCTGTGCATAAATTTATGAAACACAGAAACTGCGTATGTATGCTGTTTGGCCTTTGTTTATATATATTATACAGAAACCTTAAGATGCATATACTACACTGCCAAAAAGCCTAATACTATGACAATCTCAGCTGAAATAAAACATCACAACTCTTTATCCAAGGCTACTAAGTACCTTGTTTTTGTTTTTTTTTTTTTACCCACACAATTTGTGCAATTGCACAAATACAATCTCAGTGAAAGTCTGTAGCTGCACTGCCATGAAAGTAAGGTAAGTGACTGAGTTCTGCTTTTTCTTTGCCAAAAGAATGAAAAAAAAAACATTTATGTAATTTAACACAGTAAATCAGGATATGGAAAGATTTTAGCAAAGGATATAGTAAACACTAGTTGTGCTTCCTACCACTTGTATCTTATAGACTAAAATAAACCAGCAGCCTATAGTCTCCCTCAGACACTCCCTCAAAGAGCAAGGTGCAAGATTCCTCAAGACTCTAAAAGAGTCATGATAGGACATTCTCAGCTGAAAGGGTACCAAAAATTCAATTTATCTCACATAACTGCAGTCCCCAAGACAGGCATTTTTCCCCAAACTGATCATCTAAGTTCCTTCTGTAACAGGTAGAGAAAAAGAAGCACTCTGGGCTGGTGATTCACCTTACTATCTTAAGAACTTCTCTTACCATTGTGCAGTCACCAATTGCTTTTCTCTCCACTGCCTCTAAAGGAAGCCTGGATGACTAAACTTAGGTGAACTGAATGACTGGAAGTTAACTGTAGCACTACATTTTCATCTTTGGTGCACAGTAAACACTGTAAATGTACTAATATTTACCCCCAAATTAATGACATCTAAACGTAGATATCCTCAAGGAATATTATTATTTGAAAAATAATGTATACATGAAATTTATTAACAATACACTGTCAATTCCTTGAAGAAAGTCCTGAAGGAGTTAAGAGAATAAACAAAGCCACTAGGTTTATTGAAAGCTTGCAGAACAAGATCTCAGTATGCCTTGAAGCACAATTCTCTTGTTTATGAAAGTTTTATTTTACTGTCATTACATTTTCAAATTTTATTTGGCAAAATATCTTGTGGGTTTGATACTTATGTGAGCTAAGTGAGCCTATTATTATGAATGACAGCATAATAAAAACAAAACTGAAGACAGTACTAAAAACCAGAAACTTACTCAGGAGAGTTGAGATTGAGACCTAGTGTTGTTAAATCACTTCCTAATGCAAGATGTACCATTCCTGGATCTGTCTCTGCTGCCCTGATGAATGTTAACAAGCCAATCATTCCAAACTGGTCCGTCACCATCCCTTGAGGAATGTTGGTAACCCGACCTGGGCAAGAAGAACAGATTAATTTTCTCCTTTCAAGAAGTGGAGAGATCAACATGATGTTCTAAAGGATTGCCAAAACCTTTGAAGAGGACAAAGTGGAACAATACGTACCGTCAGGTAACACCTGGATCCCTTTTTTCTGCTGGTTGTTGTTTTGCGTAGTTGAACTTTTATCTCCAGGAAACTTGGGCCCATCTGTGCTGGATGATGTTTTGCCTGATGTATTCAAATTCTATTAAAAATAATTTGTAGAGTTGGTATGATGGAAACAATCCAAAATGGAAAGACTGGTTAACCGTATCTTTCGGTCAGGAGCTCTGAACAGTACATCAGGTCACTCTAATATACTAGGCACTAAAATGGAACAAAGCTGAAACTCCTGTGTTCTGCTGACAAACCTTATGTAATATTCAGCGCTTCCTAAAATATACCTCCCATTCAAAAAGAGCTATTAATGAGCCTATAGCTTGCAGTCTAAAAGGCTAAGAAAATTCAAACACAAACCTGTGTTTGAATACACAATGGATATCCCAAGTGCCTGTGGTTAGCAAGTATTTTGGACTCATCACATCATATATTTTTCCAATAGCCTTGCTCCTGCAGTCCATAACACTCCATGATGTAGCAATAGACAGTAACTCAAGCCAATTTCAGGTGCAAACAACATAGAGTTGGCACCTTTGCAACTATCAAGAAAGAGATGTAAACACTATGTCTGGCAGGAAAACTCTCCCTGCTCTCCAGGAGCTCGTATACTGACAAAAAAGTATTTTCCATAACCGTTATTTCTTATTCTTTAATATTCTTTAAAACAACTCTGCAGTAACACGATGCAATCACATCTACTCCCTCTCTCCTTACTGTATTCAACTCTTAAGTGTATCAGAACATTTTCCACACCATAAAACTGGCGACAAAGTTTGGGGGCTAGGCTTCCCACCTGGCCCCCACCTTTTCTGAAGTCGTATTTTTCAGTTTCCACATGAGTTTGTAGTCGCATACAATATCTACTTGTCAGTACTTTTGGCACCCCCGATTAACATATTTTTGCAATTATAAATGATAAAACAATTGTAAATTGGAACATTTTGTTAAATTCTGTAGAACACTGTTCTCTGCCACCCAAATTTTAGTATATTTACCTTTCATTTGTAATTAAAAAAACAATTTATTACACATCTTTCAGAGTACACAGTGAAAACAACATAGTAATTACAACAATATTTAAGATATAATGTATCCAACTAGTCTACAACATACCCACGAATGCAGTGGTCTCTATTAAGAGAGCTTATTCCCTGTGCTTTCAATTTTCCCATCAAGACTTTTACCTTGACTCGATATCGTAACACCTAATATTTAAAGGATTTGACAGCTTTGAAAAAAGATGTTATAATGTGTAAATTGCTACTACTGATGAGAGGCATCAACGGTGAAAAATGAGCTGGAATTGGTAGAAAAGGAAGTTATGAACTGCACAACTTAAAAGAAAAAAATAGTCAGTTACTGAAAACAAGTTTGAAGTATTCTTGCAAGTTCCTCCCTGCCCAGCCCCACTCCAAATACAAAAGGATACACAGAACTCTTACGAAATTAAGAAAGCAAGGTTACAGTGACTGTTGGAACAAAAGAGCTTCCTGAGAAATACCATTTACGTGGCCACAGATGAAAACCTGCTTATTTAAGATTTCTCATTAATTTAGAGGAGCAAAGTTGAAAATCTTATAAATATATTCCACTGCGCCTTTTGTAATATAGCCATCAAGAAAAGTATGAACACTTGAAATAAAAGCAGCTTCATGCCTTACTTACAGATTTATTATCATCATTACTTGATGTTGGGTCTTTGTAGCTGGAGCCTGGTAATGCTGGAAAATCTTCATTGTGTATTGAAAAGTCCTGGGACTGCTCACTTGCTGGTTTTGTTACCATTCCAACTATCATCAAAATGAAAGCAGGAATAACATTAAATGACGGCTAAGAAAAGAATTTTCTGCTGTTGATCTTGCTTACTGCGCATTTTCATTATGTGCATGTTGTACAGCAGAAACGACTTTCAGAGAAAACGGGTAAAACAAAACAAAGCATATTCGTTTAAAACATCCACACAGATTAGACTAAAGCCTCTATTTAAGTGTGAGCTGAGAAACACTCTGGGTTAAATTCATAGACAAATTCACTGCTTTAAGAACAAAGCCCAAAACTTTTACCACAAAAAGCACCTATTTCGCATATCTAAATAATTAAAAAATCTTTACAGGCATTATTATAGTGGTGTTTAAGGAAATCTACTGATGAAGGAAGGATGTACTGCTTTCGTGATTGTACATTTTTCCTCCATCCCCTAATTGTACGTAGAATTTCCTAGCATAATCTCTTTAGAAGCAGGTATTCTTAAGAAGATGCCCAGCTAACTTGCAACAGAACATATCACCAATGAAATACTTGCCTGTGACATAAGAACGACTCCTGCTTTCAGTATGAAAACAGAAAGCATTTAGCCTGCAACTCTCAGTGCTCTGACCCTAATTTAAAAAAAGTAGGCCAGTCACATTGGAACATGGATTCCGACTACTGAAAAGCAACATTTTTCCTATGCCAGTTCAAAACCAAACCAACCAACCAACCCACGCCAGGCACCCAAGGGCAAATACTCTCTGCTGAGATAAGTGATACAGTGACTTGTTTGCAAACTACATGACAAGTAAGAGATGGCAGAGGGAAGTCCAGGGCCTATTTTTCAATATCTCTTAATTGATGTGTAAGATCTAAAATGGTTCAGCAGCTGACAATATGTATGACTTTGTCTAGTATTCTTAAGTTAAAGGTCAAAGCTCCTTTAAGAAAAAAACAGAGTTAACGTTGTTTCTGCTGTAACCCCTTTTCATCCAGAGTTACTATGATTTCTTCCAATGGGTGAACAGAATAATGAATTCACTGTATTGCATTTTCTCTTTCTATGTAAAAACCGTTTGAAGGCTTGTTTTCTTAAATAAGATAAGCATGACTCTGAGCCTCTGCTCAGAGTTTCAAACCTTTTTCTTCACCACAACCAAAAGCACTGTCCACTTTTTGTTGGTGGAGACAGCATCCAGTGCATCTCACATCCCTGTGTCTCAACTGTTTCTACCATGATACCTATCCCCTGAAGTTAGCAGACGCTGAAGATAACTTTTCAGACAGCCATTAATTGCCTGGTTCACCACAGAGTCACGCAAACAGGTATGCTAGCACCAAAACGGGGAAATGCTGTAAGCAGAGGAGCAAGTGGTTAATTTATTTTTTTTTTATGCAGCAATGCTGCTAAATGTTAAACCCGAGACCAATGCTGCAAGTACATTTGTGCGGACCTCTCTCCTACTTTCCATCAGTTTTCCAAGTAGAGGCTTCTCTTGAGGAACGAGAAAATCTTGTGTAAGCTACAGGCCGTATTAGCTCTCCACTCTCAGTATGACTTTCCAGTGCCTTTATCTGGGGGAGTGACTTTTGCCTGTGTTTAGGAGCACTTCAGTTTAACTTGTTTAGCTGTTTCTCACAGCTATCTTAAGCGGAGGGCCTTGGTTACACCCAATCCATGAGGCTACTTTCTCCTGATAATGCAGTATCTATTATTTCTCTCCAATTAAAACTGGAGCTATCTCCGAAAAACACTAGCTTTTTTTAGTTGGAAAAGACTAAGGTATTTTTAGTTGGAAATTTGACAAGTGTCACGAAAATAAGTTATAAATGCAACTTTTCAGAGCAGCTGATGCAACATGCATGACAAAGTCTACTAAAGCAGTAACAAAAAAAAGTTTTGTCCTTCATGCTAAACTTACCTAAATTTTTTCCAGACCCAAATAGCAAGATTTGTATCCACCCTTAAGTTTTTCCTTTTATTATTTTTTAAGCTGTTCAGCAAGAGTTATATAAGACACAGATTTGGAATCTGACTGATAACAGTTGATGCTTACAGGCTATTTTTTTTGAAATCTGATCCTCATCATAAGAGTGACAGTGAACAGTGCTACAGCAAGTACTATCAATAAACAGTGAAAATAAATGGTATGCTTATAACTGCTACAAAAACATCTCTAATAATTAAATATTATTTCTAAAATGTACTATTCAGAATTCAACAGGTTTTGTATGCATGCAACTAGAAGACAACCTCCTGCTTAAGACATTTCTTGAGGTTGAGCAGCTTCAGAGTTATCACACAGACTGAAAACCCCAGCAGCCTCTATTGGTGGTGAATCTAAAACAAGTAAGTCCTAATACTTAAAAAACCTGAGGGAAATCTCCAGTCATGGAGATATATGGACAGTTTATTTCAAAAAAAAAAAATCAGACTTAGAAGCTGGCATTTTACAAAAGGCTACCCATTGTCTTAAGAACCACAGAAGTTGAAACAAGCAAATACGTATTTCATTCAAAGAGTTTTCAAATATATAACCTTACCATAGGGAGCCCTTCCAGCTAAAGGGTTTATTAATGGAGTTGGATTGCCACTTCCTTCCCTTCTGTTTCTGTCTGCTAGCGCTGGAAAATCTGAGAGGTCCAGTCCTGTCACATTTTCACTTCCATCTATAAAAAAAGCAGGCATTTTAAATTTCCATTTTTTTTTTTTACTCAAGGACTTCATTATACACAATATAAATGTTAGATATATTTTCTTCTTTCAAATTCACCTTTTTTTCTTACTATAATTATCACAAATAAATACAACTTCTGTGTTACGGGACTAGGTTAAAGAGCATCAAGTTTTTCTTTAAACAATATCGAGTCAGTAGGATTTAGTAACAAGATTTGCTCATTTTGAATTAAACACTGCACGAGTAAAATCCAGGCAGACTAGCAAAACTACAGTACTAGGACAGGTAGCCTATTTAAAACGGAAGGAGCTGTCAAGGCAAGATTTCAGAGAAGATAATAACCCATATCAGCAACAGCATCAAGGAGCTCTATTTTCCTTAGGAAAGGTAAGACAAGATAAAGCTCAAGCAGGTGCAGTGCCAACGCAGGACAAGTAACACGGGAACGTTTTTTAATCGGCGGCGAAAACATGACATGGGCAAGGTGAGCAGCGCAGCTCCGTGGAGATGTCACAAGGTGCCGGGGACACCAAACCCCTCGGCCAAGCCTTCCGTGCTGTGACATCAGCGGCACCGCCGGGCAGGTGGCCACCAACAAACCGCAGCACCCACAAGCCTATGGCACCATCGAGCAGGAACATCTCCCTCTCTCGACTCATTAAAGTCAGGTGAGGAAGTAACTCCCTGGGAGAAATCACAACTGAAACAACGGATTGAAAGGATCGCTTCATAAAGCAGCTGCTCAAAAGGAGTTTGAGGTCTCTAAAAACACTGTCCTGCTGTGTTTATCCTCTGTAACGCTTTCGTAGGAACGTAAATCTTTTCTTCTCTGATTTCCTTTCCAATTCCATACTTTATTTTGCATTTCTAACCAACCAGGTATAACTTATAGTCACATGAGGTACAGTGAGTATTCTGCTCACAATCCCTTGTCATGACGTAATAACACTGGGTGTCATAACACTGCTCTTATGTTATGTTATGCCATGGGAAAAAACAAAGCAACCATTAATACACTTATATCTCCACTGAATCTTCAAACTAAAATAACAAAATACTTTTCCCACATTAACGTCAGGGTTACAGACTCTGCTGAAGATCATGTAGAGTTATTTTCTAAGGGCAGCGCTTCTGTGCAACAACTGCACTCCAAGTATTTCCAACCAGCCTTACCCAATAAAAAATAAATCTTTCTACTGTACTTCAAAATCAGCATAAATATGAGTAAACTCACCTGTTCCATTAAAAATGTTACTTGATAAGGAGTTATTCATTCCAAACGCCTGATTTCTGTTCATCCCAAATCCAGACATACTGTGAAAAAAAAAATCCAAGAAGTCAGAGAAAAGGGTATTGAGGCTTCCTAATTCCCAGCTGAAGGCATTATGGAAAAAAGCCTAAGACACTTAATTTATTTCAGCTTAAGCAACACACGTTAGCCTAAACTCAATTTTTAATTACTTTCCTTTATACTTTTGAAAATTCTGAGCAAGCACTGCTGAATCAAGACAACTGGAATGACTTCAAAACTTGATTTTTTTAACAGTCACAATATTTTAGATATCTGCCAACCGACAAACGTGATCATTACTCAAGAATTTCATACTGAAAAATTAAACAGCAGGAAATAAAATAGCAAAAAGTCAGACTAAAGTCAGACATAAAAGTCAGACATTTGCAGGTGGTAAGCTGAATCACAGAAGCGATCAAGTTCGTAAAGACTCAATTAAAAACTGGGAAGTTATTATGTGCAATCATCATGATGTACATACAGCATTATCAGGAACATCAGTATGGTCTCTGTCACACAAGGACACCGGTTAAAGTTTCACACAGTCAAGCAGAAATGTCTGAAGACATCTAAGAATTAGATAGGGCTGCTGTAGTCTGACAAACAATCCGCTCCATCCTGTGCAAGCTGAAGATGTCGAGAAGCTACAAGGCAGCCCAGAACTGAGTGAAATTCGGAATTTCTGCCCTATGGGAAACCCTAACACTCACTTCTCCTTGTAACAGGACGCAAGTTGATATGTTAGAAGTTTCTGTGCATAAAAGTGCCAAATGTTTTCCTAGTGGAAATTTTATCTATATGACTTTTTCACAATTCCAAATCTGAATTTAATTTCAATTTGCAATAACCCTAAATGCTTCAATTTGGACTGAGACATCAAGAAAGGGAACGGTTAGTCAGGAATGTTCCTATCCTGCTTTGCTCCAGCAAGATGGTGCATTTGAAGGACATCCAGATCTTTGACATTTCATGCACTGGAAGGAATACATTTCTGGTATCCTCTGTGAATCCTAGATCTGGTGAGAGCACCAACTGGACACAATTTGATCTTGAGGGGCATATAATCTAGCTTGATGACAGACAACGTTTCTAATACAAGGTTTGTTTGTTTTTAAGGCAATTAGAAATAACCAGGTCAAGAATTTCAAGGATAAGAAAGGGGTTAGGCCACAAGATGTGTACTTCCCTACAATTATTTGCAAACTGTTTGTTAACCAGCATCATCTCAGCTTCCAACATCTTTTACTGATGTAACTAAGAATGGGAAAGTGAAGTATTTTATGTGTTCAAAGTATTAAAAACATTCATTGCTCCAACTAAGGCATTAATTCACAAAACACTTCATGGAAGTCACATAACTTGTGCACCTCTCACAAGGGAACAAACTTTTTTTCCCCTCCAAGTATCATTTCACCATTTAATCAAATTAACAATTGGATATATACTATTACAACACTTGCAGACTAATAAACCATGGAATAAGAACTTGTCATTGTTCCAGTGATATGTCCTTCTCAACTTGTAAAAACTGTAGCATCGTTAACATGAACTTTACAGTGCAAACAGTAAAAGATGAGGATTTTAATTCAAATGCTCCTACACACTGGAATTTCATTATCTTTGTCCTACAGCTGGTTGTTATTTAAACAAGTACCTCCTATACATACATATCAATCTCCAAATTCATTATCCTCTTCATGTAGAGTTTTCAAATATATTACCATTTCAAACTTTTGTGATGCTCAGGTTTCAAAAATACTTAAAATATAAAATTATCTTTTTAAATTATCATTTCCTTTGCTTGCTGCCACTTCACAGAAAAGGCAAAATACAAAGTCTTCTCACACTCCAAGAACACAAACTACTACCACCAAACCTCTATTACTTTGATTAAGAGAAGTTTTATTTAATGCCTGTATCATAATGCAAAGCTCCAGAACTAAACAGACTGACCAAGTTTCAGATAACTGTGACATTCATTTTTCTTCATCTGTTTTGTAAAATTCTAGATTGGGTAAGAGGTAGCATCTGAGTGTAATGAGAGTATTTGTGCGCAGTGTAGCAGTCAGTCCCCCAGGTAGGGCCTAAAGTTAGAAAAAGGAAGAAACTGGGAGCACAGGGATCACGAGGCTGGGGAATGAAGCCTGGAAAATGGTCAGTTGTGCGAAGCTTTGACTACACGCTATGTAATTACAATCAACACACTTTTTACTACAATGTAATCAATATAAACTAAGCATAAACATACCAACAAAACGTAATTAAAGCCCAATGATTTCTGATGCCAGAATCTTGCCCAAAGATAGAAAAAAAGATTGAGAAATTCCTAGCAGCAAATGAACACCAAATCCTTAAATGAGTGGTAAACCACTGCTCTCCATATTATTCCAGAATTCAAAAAAGTAAAACACAATGTGCCTATTGTGTCCAAATCAGTTAACTATTCTTCGAGAATAACTATTATTGTTATTGTTAAGCAGTTATTCTGTATTACATCTTGCCTTACTTCTTCCCAAACTCATAGACGAATAGTCTTAAAATGGAGTTATATACACAAAAATCAGGGTGTTTCCAGAACAATCTCAGGAACACAATAGAAACATCACATATTTTACATAAGTAGTAGTAGAAATTCAAAACTCAGAAGCAGAATTTAGCTGAAAGGCCTCAAAAAGCCTGTATGAGTATTAAAAGCAGCTTCAAAGCTTACTACTGAGAGACTGGAACACACAAAGCAGCACTTTCAGGTTTTCTTCTAATGGATAAAGATCAGACTTTGAGAGGAGCGCTAAAGGATGAGGATGTCCATCCATGGCTGTACAGGGATGGTCTGACCAAACAGCCTTACCTGTTCACAGTAAAAGGTTGTCGAGAGGGTTGCTGCTTTGGCATACATATTATGCTTGGAGAGCTTCTGTTGGGGCTGCCTAACCCTGAACTGCTCATGCTGTTTGTCCTGCTGGGAATTCCAATGCCCTGACCAACCTGGGAGTGGTTCATCATATTCCTAGGATTCATAGGCAATATCCCCCTGAAAGAGAAAAACCATCCATAGAGATGAATCTATACAATAGTATTTGGTTACTCATTTAAATTGCTAACGTAGGATGGACTTCGAGCTGTTGCAACTTAATTTATGCTTAGATCAACACAGCGTGTTTGGATTACTCTCTATAATTAACGTAGTTTGGGATTTCTTCAGAAACACCAGATGACCCATTGTGTACTAATCAAGTCCTCAGTCAGGTTTAGATAAATACTTAAGTATTATGCATTTGAAAAGGTGTTACAGCTCTGTTTTAAAGAGCGCTTCAGACCTACTACCTTAATATTTTCATACAATGTACGACATCCATATACAAATTTTAACCATTCATTTACCAGAAGAGCCAAAAAAAAAGTCTCTTACATTCTGAAGCAGGATCTGCCAGCAAATTGTCCTTTACATACAAAACAAAATACTATTTTACAGTAAGCCTTATCTTACTGTTTTACAGTATTACTTACCTAACACAGACAGTGGTCAATAAAAACTATATATTTTTATTTAATCAGACTAAAGTAGCTGAGGCACAATATGCAGAACATTTAATAAGTGCTCTGCAGAAAGACACAATTGCAGAAACATTGGCTATCAATAAATACCTGCTCGGAGATGGAGGCGTGTGAAGTGACATTGTTGGTACCCCTGTTGTTGGCGTTACGTGGCTCGGTAACTGAGTGCCTTGTGATAAGCTGCGATTTAACTGAGGGGTATTGTTGCTCATTCCCCTCATTGGAAGGCCTAGTGCACCTATTGAAAAAAAATTCAGAGGGGGGGGAGATATATAGCAATCCGGAACAAAGTCTTAGCCATCAGGTAGGTGTGGGTGGCAACACTTTATGCTGACAACCAAAAAAAAAGTGCAAAGACCGAAGGAAAGTGCAGTGTAAAAGCTAAGTCCTTCTTTGCATAGTAGAAGCCCAGTTATCTCACAGATAGCCCCATTTTTGTTAAACTTGAGCAATTTCAGCCTCTGAGTCACAACAACATTTTGTTGCCTTTGAGAGGTATACTGAAGAGAACAGGGTGAATTTTGATCTTGTTGATGAGGACATGGAGATCTACATATCACATTTAAAAAAGCAGCGTTTCGATAAAATTCGTATCTGCATGGAAGGAATAGGTTAATTACATTTGAATAAACTGTTATATATTTAGCCAGTACTTAGAACGCTGCTCTATCTAGTTAAAAATTACGTAAATCATGCAAATCTATAATAAAAAAATAAAACTTCAAATTTTTGGTGACACTGCTTTCAGGACAACAAAATCAACCTTTCAGGAAACTTTGTGTTTTTTTTCTGTTTTTTAAACATTGTGATCAGGAGTATTTTCTACACAAGGACTTCGGTGCAATAAAATAAAGTTAGCACTTTATTAAATATATATATATATGTAATATATCCATATATATATGTAAATCTCCTTAACTCAGAACAACAAAAAGTAGCCAGTTGGCTGCTCTGTCTCAAAATGTCAGAAAACTTCATGAAGTTTGTCATTGCCCTCACATTGCTTTTCTGTATTCATGAAGTTTCAGAGTGATGTCCAAAGACAAGAAAAAGCCATTTAGTGGAACATATCAGCAGAGAGACACTTGCATATAAAACGTGAGAGCTATAAATAACAGACCTATCACTTTAGCATAAAGCTGCTGAGGTAGGCTCGGAATTCAAAACCTTATGTAGTAGACAAAAGGAAAGAAAAATTAGGAGGAATCAGCACTCTCTGATGATAGATCACCCCTTCAGAAGAGCTGAATATGCCAGCGTACGACATGATGAAGTACGAGGAAAGCAAAGAGCGGACAGAGCATACGCTCAGGTTATTGGTACGGACACGGTCTGAAGGAACCCCCCGGTTGTTCAGCTCCCATCCTTGTGGCACTGCCTGCCCAGTTTTACCCTACAATTCGCAGCCCGAGAAGCGTGCAATGAGGAATCCTGATACCACGAATTTCTCTCTATACGTTCAGACTAAGAGGTAGCGTGACTCACTGTAACAAGCCTCGCAAGACTTCATTAATTGCTGATTATATCAAGGTGCTCGCTGTAAATATTTTGGCAATTTGCTGCATCAGAATAATTTCAATGAGCGTATTATAAATAATATTTCACACTAATTAACGATTAGGTGGAATTTTAAAAATAAAATGGTAAAGAAAAAACATTCTTCGAAACTAGACACAATACGCTGAAAAACATGATTACTGCATTTAGGTTAATTTTGTGTAAGCATTCACTCCAACAAAGCCAGTTTTTCACTAATAACGTTATTTCTTGTTGTTGGCTTGGTTTGGATCAGACTTATTTTTTTTATGGATAATACTGTTACTATATTTTTACGGCTGGCAAGTAAGGGCAGTTGAAATATTCACCATTACAAAAAAATCTTCCTTATGCTTCCTTTTTCTACATTTTTTAAACTGAGACAAGAGATCTACATGAGCTACATCACAGACTGATCAATGAAGTGGCTTGTTTTGTGCTTAGAAAATAAGTTTAACTTAACTCTTTAAGTTGATATTGTGCTAAATTGACAGCTACCAATCTAAAAGCATATGGACATCAGCAGCTTTGTTTTTCCCCCAAAATATTTAAGCATAAGCATTTACTCCCCCTTCTTTCTCAGTACTTGGAAGAAACTGAACCCTGACAATATTTACTTTCTAATTTTCAGCCATGCATGTCTACACGTGAGATTAAGTCCTAGAAAGAACATACAACTGGCTGAACGGCCAAGTTTCACGAAAAAAAAATAAGTTGCCCTTAAAAATAATCAACAAATAACAGTGACAAACAGAATAAATCACTACTTCAGGATCTTTAAACAGCTGAGCCTGAAAGGTTTAGCAGTGCCACGTTCAGGACCCAAGCCAAGATCCAAACCTGACTCTCAGACTGGCCAGAAACTGACCATGTAAGGTCTCAGTAGCATAATCAAAAACCACTTGGTATAACGTGGTCACCCATCAACAGCCACTGAGACAGTCAAAAAATCACTATAATTTTTAAACTATTTGAAGAAAGCCTAAATAAAACTTTTACCTTAGGTCATGCACTTAAGAGACAAAGCTTTTAGTTTGTCCTGATTAAAAAATTCCACACTCTAAAATATCCTGAAGACACTTTTCCTTAGTATCTGAGTGGGAAGCACTTGGCTAGAAAGCTGCAAACGTTCAAAAGCACAGTGATGAAAGATGTTCACAAACCTGTTTTACTTGTGTAACTCTATCTAACTCAGGTGCTCTGAGTCACTCTCTGCATGTGCCCCTCTCAACTACAGGGAGATTCAGTTCTTAACTCTGGCACTTAGGTCAGATCTAGCACTGCACACTGTGACTAATTCTCTGTGTACCTTCAGCAGCAACAGTGTACACAAGACTGGCAGATACAGGAAAAAAAATCTTCAATAGATGGAAAAAAATGGAACAGAAGGAAACAAATCTTACTGGCATAATTCTTTGCTAAATGTGAGCTGTCAAACATATAGGCGAGACTTAATTTGCTCCTGCAGAGCATAAAATATCAGTTAGAATTTGTTTCCTTCTATTCCTTACGTGTTTTTCTGAAGTAGGCTCATTTTGGCCCAGCTCACCTTCCGTCTTTTTTTTTTCAGAGCCAGTTAAATCACAGACATTCTTAATAGGATTACTGTATTTGGATATTTAACAGCTATACAGTGTCAATACATGACACGTTGCATACTAAACACTGCAAATGGATAATAATGCAAAAATGCATCTTCCAAAAATAAATAAATAACCAAAAATCACAGACACTCAAGCAGACATAGTCTTTACAATCACCAAAAAAGCCCAAAGAGCTAAGAGTTGTCTATCCAAAGAGCGTGAAACTAGAACATCTAATAAAATCAATAAAAATAGTTCTTACTTTGTTGCCCGTATAAACTTGCCCCAAACTGAGACAGCTGACCTGATGTTGATGGTGATGCCAGCATCTAAAATTTAAAAGAAAGAACAAAAGGTTAAAGACGCAAAGATATCATGTTACCTTGCTCCGAAAGTTTGCAATAGTACATTCTTTTGCCAATAAAGCAAATGAAAACCCCCTCTTTTTCAATCATCAAGTTTTAGAAACTCCCTAAAATATCTGCACAATAAAAACTGCAACAGTACATCACATGTCAATAAAAAAAAATCTATGACTTGGAATGTATAAAGACAGACTTTCTTTAACTTGCAACAACTAGCACAGAGGAGAAAGACAGAGAAATAATTTAGAAATAATGCATACTGCCAGGTATTTCCATTAAAACCATTTTTTCCCCCCTTCCAGGCACCACACATGAAATGTGATAAACTACAGACTCTCAAGAGTAAGTATCTAAAGAGCAAGAGTAAGATCTAAAAATCCATGATCCATGAATAAAGACTGAGATTTGCACACTGCCAAAAAGAAGGCAACTAAGGTAGGGACATTGACACCAGTCACGACTGTAAGAGGGAAAGAATGAACTACTCTCCGTGCTGCTGCAGAAGTGGAATGCATTAATATATTTGAGGAAGAGGAGGTTCAGGAAAAACAAACAAACAAAACCATTTTGCAATCTTAAGGACAGTTAAGCATTGGAACAGATTACACAGCTTCCTTCGGCAAGCCTCCATTCCAGGATACATACATACATACATATATATATATATACATACACATATATATATATATATACACACACAAAAAAAAAAGGTTAGACGTTAATGGTAGGTATAGCTGATCTTCCCTTTGAGCAAGAAGTATTAGTTGAACCTGATCCATCCAGCTCACAACAGAATATGCTACTCATTCTTGCTAATCCCTGGGCAAATGTCTGCATGTTTCATGCAGTAGTCTGGACCTGAACTGATGGATGGTTTTGAGAAAAGGAATACCTGGATTCTTCCATGTAACGGGATTTCAACCTTTCTCATCTTGAGAGGAAAAAATTCCAATCAAAATTACTTTTACTGTGATGCACTGCCAAGTGTTTTGTTGACTTAAACTAGACAGATGTAAAGCTCCAACAAACCTTAGAAACTGAATTTGTTAGCTAGCTGTCTATACCTGAGTCAAATCTAGATGGCAGAAATGAGAAGTAAAACTTGCAGGGTAGACACTAAATACCAGGAGTAGTTTTGATGTTCATAAGTTACATAAAGTATTTATGATTTTTTGAATATATACACAAGGTATGAGAGGAAAAGTTACAGTAGAAAATTACCATACACTGTCAGAAAATATATTGGAAGTATTACCTCAAACTTCTACAGAGTCACATGTATTTTGAACACTGCGCACACATTTTGTAGGAATCAACCACAGCAATAAGCACACACACTTGCGTACATGAGGGCTGAACTACTGAGACAAACTTTCTGCAGAAAGAAAAAATAACTAAAATACATGCCGGTCTGCAGCTAAGTTCTTCCTTCTTAGTGAAGGACTACCTGAAGGCCTAACACACACACAGTATGCATTTCTGATTGGAGTTAGTCTTGATTAAAACACCTGATCCCGTGGACCGGTTGCCCACTAGCGAGTGCAATATGACTTGCGCGCCCCTGGAGCATCTCTTCCAGCTCACGTTGCTGCCAAAGGAATCAGACGGATTCACACCACGGCTGCACTGTGACATGAACCGAGGCGTGGTGAACTGGGGACACGTGTGGGAGACAGGCTCCAAAAGCACACTCCCCGCCCAAGCTACCAAACTCACGCATGTTAAACACTGATGAAACAAGCTGTTACACCAGTTTTACTTCTGCTTTCCTTTCTTAAAACACTTAGGAAAAAAAAAAAACATTAACATTTGACAAGTTGGAAAAGCCTGGAAAGTGCTGCAAGGGATGGCAAATTCTAATTCAATGGAAAAAATAAGTTTGACACACCTCAAAAAACAGACTGGCCAGAAAACCCACAACCTAACAGGTAATCAGGCACTGAGACACAAGCAGCAGACCAAATTACTACCAGCTTTCGGATAGATAAGCAAAACAGTTAGACCAAAAAGAAAATCCCGCAAGAATAGCTGCTTAGGTTATTCCAAACTTGCTGTGATAGCATGTGATATAATAAGCAGAAGATGGTACAAATCTCAGCATAAAAATCTTGTATTTATAACATTAGCTTGCATACATAAAAAAAATAATCACAGACTTATGAGGTACTAAATTATTTGAAACAGGAAAATAAAATCCCATCTCTTCTGAGTACTACTTGATTTTTTTTTAAGCAGTTAAAAGAAAAGGAATGGCAAATAACATTTAACGAACAATGCTTATAACAAATTGGATTTCCTTTTGAAACACTGCAAAGTAGGTCACATCCATTGTGCCATTTGCTGTTGTTATAGGAAAAGTGAAATTCAAAATGACTCGTAGAGAAACCCTTATGGAAGGCCAGAATAAAGGCCAAGTATCAAATTCAGCACGTCTAGCAGTAGTTTTAAAGCCATGATATCCTCCATGTCCTAAGTATATTAATCCTCCAGAAGAAAGAAGAAATAACAGTAGATCCCTTCCGGGCTGATTAAATGCAGCACTTCTCACATCTCAGGGAGAAGGAATCTGCCGTATGGGTACCACTCTCAGCCTCTCTCTAGTTTGTTTTGTGATATTTCAAGTTGGTGTTAAGCACTTTTTTCAGTCACAGCTAAGTCAGGGGCAGTTTAAAATCTTGTCGTATTCCTCTGTAACTTCCATATCACTTAGGTCCACAACAGAACGACTAGGTTAGCCAAAAGCTGAAGTTCTGCTGTCAGGACCTTTATTTGCATACACCACCTCTGGGCTGCTACTACAGCCTTGTAACGCTGCTTGAACTTGGCTACCGAGGATAATGCAGAATGGAGGTGAATGCTATTAGCACTACTAAAAACATTCCTTCCAGCATCATTATTTTAACTGCTTGTGGGCTAATGGCCGCATGATACACAAAATACAACAATTCTCCAAGAGTGTACTTAAAAGGGTGGCTCGAAGTCACTCACGAATTTCTTTTAGTCTATAAAAACCAAAAGGCACCATAACCTTACCAAAACTGAAGCAGTCTAACCCTTAGGGTCACTACAGAGCTTACCAAGTGCAGGACAGGCTTTCAAACTTTACCCAATTATGTCCACATTTTAGGAACAATGCTCAAAATTATACCTGTAACAACCTTTGGGAAAACAAGAAGTCCTAACCAAATTACTGAAATCACGTTAATGAGCAGCATATCCTAGAAGTACGCACCCAACAAGCTCCTGACAGCGTTAGCTTTTGCCACACACGTACAGGTAACCACTCTTCAAGCTTTGGCATCTTTGCTTCTCTTCCACCTTAGGGTGATTTAACTGACCAAGCTATTTCAACTGGCTTTCCCCAACACACTGTTAGGTGCCAGAGGAAGCCCAAGACTTGCATCCCCCAGAGGACAACGGGACAACTCCGCAGGCAGTACCTGGTGTAACAGTGTTTTACTCTCGCAGCACCGCAGGACCAGTACCCAGTACTGGCAAGCTGCTGGACTGAGCGGCTGCTAACCAGCTAACACGAGATCACCACATTGCTCCCAAGTCTCAGACGGTGCCAGTGCAATTCTGACCACGTATGAATCTGTGTCTAAACTCGAATCACCTGGTGATCCAAGGAGATGGCCCAATTTTTCTGGTCCATATCAAAAATCAGTAAGCCGTAACATACTATCAGGCAATTTCCGATCCCTAGTGATGAGGAAGGTTTTACTCGTAACTGCTTTCCTTAAGTCTTGATGCGTTTTCTGCAGTAAATTTATCTAGGAGTGTCAGCAATCCTGAAAAAATTGCTTGAATTGGCCAGAACTGGGAAAAAAAATGCTGCATTTTCAAACTTTCTTAGGAGACGAGCAAGCACGGGCTGCAGCCTCCCGGGGAACAGGGTGGGAGGAGGCTCAGCAGCACCAGCAGCGCTGGCTTGCAGGGTTTCCACCTCCCTCCTGTGCCGCAGCATCCTGCCTCCTCCCAGCAGCCTGCCACCCCGCCGCGGGGACAGCGGGCTGTCACCGTACCTGCCGTGGCAGCACACACGTGGCACAAAGAAAACTTCAGTGGAGCAACGCTCCTGCAAAGGGCACTGTGTTATGCAGTTACAGCCTAAAGCCACTTTAACACAAAGCCAACCTCAATCTGACTCTAGAAATCCAGTTCCTAAAGGCAAAAACATGTTAGAATAAGCAAATAAGTGCGTGAGTAATATCTGGCTTGATAAATGATGGCTTTCTCACAGGTGCAAGCATCAGCATAATTCTGTATTTGCACTACTTTATTTCTGGTATCTGCCATCTGTGCTGCACTATTTAATAATAAAACAGCTGACCCACAGCCTCAAGAGGAGAAAGTGTTATAGTGACGCTCAAAAAAAAATATCCAACCCAACAAATAACCGATAAAAATGCAATTTTATATGCTCTTCCAGTTTAATATTTAGAATTATTATCGGTCCTCCTCTATATTGTTCTTTAATAGCATTCACGAAATTCATGCGCAAAATTCGCACGTTACGAGAAAATATTTCTAAACCTCAAAATCAGACAACAATGAGTAAACTTTGAAAGCCTGGTAACTGGAGGGAATTATTCGTATGTGAAGATTTTACTGATATCCGTTACTTGTGAAATATAAAACCAAATACAATAGCAAAAAAACACATGAAATTGCATTCGGTCTTCCAGATTTCATCATCTGAGGTTGTGGTCTCCTGTCTCTGGTGGTGCTTGGGTAGCACACGGAGTCAGGAACACACGGTAAGCACCACCACCTGCATTACACTCATCTGGAAGTTTTCTCTTGTTGGCAGCTGTATCTGAAGATCTTAAAGGCAGGATATTGCCTTTGAGTGACAATGACATTATTAATTGTCATTAATTGTTAATGACAGAGGTCAACATGGCTATTAAAGTTTAAAAACAAATTTTCTCTGTTAAGACATTCAGTTCGATGTTGCAGTGCATTAATGAGCCAAGAGATTACTAAGAACTTGTTGAAAGCTGCTACAAAAAATGCCGTAAGCCATTAAGAACTAGGACAACAAGCAAATATTTCATTCTAATCAAATATCCAGTTGCATACTAAAAGCTAAAACCAAACCAACCAAACCAAAAAACCACCACTGCCGCCCCCCACACACTGAGAATATAAAACACCAATATTACAATGCAATCTGTTCCGTCAACTGAATTTTTGTGTAAGAGACCAGAACTTTTCCCTTTTAAAGAGACGTGATTTTATGCATGGACGTGATCTGGTCCAAGGAACCACTTCAAATGCTAATACTGACATGTGAAACCTATCTTACACTGTTGGTTTAAGTGAAGATAGAATAAAATATAACTTTTAGATAAAGTACAGAAACAACACCTACCACAGTGTAGCAAAGAATTAAATGCAAGCTCAACAGTATGGAATTAATGCTACAATCATCAACAGAGAAATTAATTTCTTTGTGACAATTTCAGATTGTAAAGTAAGTGATGTGAAACAAACTAATTCGGATATATACTTCCTGCAAACCGTCAGGATATGTAAATCTACTTTCTTAACTAAATTAGCTTACCATATATTGTTTGGTTTGATAACCCCATCCAAATACTAACTTACAGGTGAAACAGAAAAAGGGCGTTTTGCATTTTGAACTTTTGATACTTCCTTCATACGCCATTACTTCAGTTATGGCATATGAAGTTAAGATAAAAATGCAAGCTATAAGCACAATGATGATAGATTCTGAAAAGGTGCGCTGCATTAAAACTAACAAGAAGTTGAGAGAATTTCTCCTATCTCATCCCATGGAAGTCATTCCAACTGTTTTCAAGTTATGGCATTACACCTTTAATCTGTTTACAATGTGTTTTGTTAAAATACATTAAGCACCCACTGTAAGATGCCAAGGATGTCAATCACTCTCTGGGAAGGTAAAATGCAAGCCTATTGCTTTGCATCTCACACTTCAAGGAATATATCTCACAAAGCAAGGTGAACGAACCCCCTATTCAGTCAAACCTACAAGTACGTTTACACGCAATGTAATGCATATAAAAATACTCATTTTTCATTTATAATAGAAGACATTAATTTATTTTCTCCTAAAATAAGCCTTTCTTTTTTTTCATCCACAAATGGATCAAAGCTATTCCGAATATGAAAGTTATCTTCATATAAACTAGCTCAATTAAACCCGCCAGCATTAGCTTCAGTGCTTCGACTGCTCCTTCTGATACAAGAGGATTCCATGGGAATTTTTAAACACAACAATTCTAAGTGCAGCATCTGAAGTTAAATTATGACTGACTAAGCTAACAAATTCTCATGCAATGACTAAGGCAAATGCCAAGCAAGATGCCTTTGGAAAAAAAGACACCACAGGATTCCTCAAAATCCTAAAGAATAGCATGAAAAAGCTAGAAAAATGTTCAGCAACCCTAAACCAAAGATGTCTCCAGAAGAGTGATTAAACCCTTCCACATTTGGTCTCCCAAATCTAGCAAGATTCTGGATCTCAATCTCCATGGTAACCTTAATCTTGTTTCAGTGCTTTCACCTATTGTAAAAGTACCACACATTTAAAAGGCTGTATTTTTGACAACACACTAAATTATGTAAAGGTTCTACAAGTTACTTTAAAAGAAGTTTGCAGGAAAATGCTTTGACAAAATCTTCTGACGACCCCTTTGTAATATCATCCTCTCCATTACAAGACAACAATACTAACACCTCCCTTCATGCCACTGGGTCTGCAATTGTCTCATAACAGAGGAACACCTGAATTTAATCCATGGTGAACACGCTTCTGCTACGCAAGGAGGAAAGAGTCCTCTGGAAAGCAGGTTCCCAGAATCAATAATCCATTTCACCATGCTCAGTATCCAAATTTTATCCAAACTTTAGGAAAGTTCAGGAAAGGTTGTGTCACGGAGCCATATTAATACTTGCAATGAGCCAAATCTAATCTGCAGGCTTGATGTTACTTGCTCCAGTTGTTAAAATTTATTTGATTTCACAAGAAGCTACGTTTTGAAAGAACTGAGCTGCAAAAGAACATCGGGTCTCAACTGAGAAAGCCCAGAATCAGTTAAAACATTAAGATTTTTTATTTTTTACACAAGAGAATAAGCTAACCAAACTTACCCACTGGAAGTGCAAATCAGAATTATTACTATACGGCTATGAGCCCTTTATCATCTGTTGAGCAACTAGGAGAAAAAATGAACAAGAAAGCATTTGGAGAAGAAACAAGGAAAGCATTCGCCGCAAAAAAAAATATCTAACTTTTCTCACAGTTTGTGCAGACCTTCATTAAAAGGCATGACTGTGCACAATCAGACTTGTACCTGCGATTAAGAGCAAAAGAAGATACTTTTTGACATAAAGCATACTTTAGTTTCAGCGCTCCTTACCACAGGAAGGGGTGGTTGATAAAACCGCTTCAAATGTGAATGGTCAAATCAATGGAAGGTAAGTCTACGACAGGTCTTTGCAGGTAGACTGCCGATTCTTTTTCACAAGTCCCTGAGCTGCCTAAGACTGAAGGTTGCACATCTATTCCAGGGAAAGATGTTGCCCTGTTCTTATATTCTCCATTAGGCATCCTCAATGGATTGGACCAGACTGGTCAAACCCTGCAGGGGCAATGCCTTGCATTCTTATACATGAGAAATCAAAGAAATTCACATTGAATGGGTCCCAAGTTTACTGTCATTTTTCCCCTTATTTGAGGGCATTAGGTTCAAAAGTATATGAAGACTTTAAGTTACCAATTTCCATCATTATCACTCTATCCAAGTAAAAATACACGGACCCCTGTCGTTAAAAAGATCTTACTGAGTACAGAAACAGCTTAATTAGCTTTGCAACGCTGGCCACAAATAAGCTCTGTAATTATTTTGTGGGCACAGTATGCCCCTTCTTGGGGATTCAAGTTACAGTACTATGTTTGCTTCAAGCCAAGTCTTAAACTGTTATTTTATACAAGTCCAATAAAATATAGCAATTTCTTGGATTTTTGACCTGGTTATCTCATACTAAGTGCAGCAGAATTCAAAGAATGAGCATTCATGGCTATACTGTGTTCCACTTGCCTACTTATCACAGCAAGGTTGTGATGACTCATGGCAAAGCCGCCCATAAAAGTAGCTTTTTTAGTAAAGAGGAAGTGTTAGATAGCTTGAATAAAATCTAAGGAACCGCTCTTTTGTTCTCAGAACAATAGACCCTTGCAGCACCCATATGATTTTAGAAGCAATTGTGTAGATAAGCAACATGCAACTTTTCCATTTCAAATAGCATATAAATCCCGACTGTCTAGAACAGTATTCCCTAGTGAAAAAAGGCAAATTAGGAGAAAGCTTTTCATTTTTTAGCTAGAATAAGGCTCTGAAATAAAAATATCTGCTGAACTATTTGCTGCTACTTGTTGCCACTTGTCAGAAGTCTTCAAAATTTAAGATGAGTTTAGAAGCCTTTACTTAGTTTACTTTACCTTCAGATAGAGAAAATTCTTCTAAAATTTGAATTAGCCAAAGCAACAAGTCACAAGAATACCAAGTCAGTAAGTGCCATAAAAAAAGAGTTCATTAAAAGGCATAAAAAGTTTTTTCACATCTTTTTCAGACAGCTTCCTAGTGTTTTTTCTATCCTAGTAAGTGAAGAACTATTTCCTAGCACAATTTGAAAAAAATAAAAATCTCCAACTAAAGGAGTTCTTTCTATCTTTTTTTTTTGTTGTTGTTGTTGTTTTTTGAAAAAACTCCCAACCCTGTAAAACTGTGTGCAAGGCATCACTGTACTCAACCTGAAGACAATGCCACTTCACAAGAACAAACTCTGTCAAAAGTAAGGAGAAAAACAGGCTTCAACCTTTATGCAAAAAATTATTCTTGCAGTAATAGTCACAGAATATCCTGACTTGGAAGGGACCCACACGGATCATTGAGTCCAACTCCTGGCCCCACACAAGATCATCCAAAAATCTGACCCTACATCTGAAAGCGCTGTCCAAACACTTCTTGAACTCCAGCAGGCTCGGTGCCGTGACCACTGCCCTGGGGAGCCTGTCCCAGTGCCCGGCCACCCTCTGGGTGCAGAACCTTTCCCTAACCCCCAGCCTGACCCTCCCCTGTCCCAGCTCCATGCCGTTCCCTCGGGTCCTGTCGCTGTCCCCAGAGAGCAGAGCTCAGCGCCTGCCCCTCCGCTCCCCTCGTGAGGGAGCTGCAGGCCGCCATGGGGCCTCCACTCAGCCTGCTCTGGGCTCAGCAAACCAAGGGACCTCAGCTTCTGCTGTAGACCCTTCTGCATCTTTGTAGCCCTCCTTTGGACACTTTAACAGTTTTATGCCCTTCTTATGCTGTGACACCCAAAATCACACACAATACTCGAGTCATGGAATCATTAAAGTTGGAAAAGACCTCCAAGATTATCTGGTCCAACCACCATTATTCTGCACAAAATTTGAGGAAGGTTTCAGTATGTTCCTCTACTTTGAATGCACACATGTAACTCAGTAACAACTCCTTGGAAAGTAGTAACTTTTACAGTGTCTGAATTTGTCACTTTAATAAACACAAAGTAAAAAAAATAGACCACCACCTAATCACTTCAATGCAATGGCAAATTCCCACCAAGTTTTAGCCTTTCCCAAAGAGCAGTATTTAAGGAGGCCACACGCAATGAGCTTCCCTCAGAGCTACTCTTTCTCAGGTTGAACAGCTCTACAGGATACATGAAGCATGTACTAATCAGGGATTTGTATGTACAGATGATGTATCGGAGGAAAAAAAAACCAACAAAATCAACCTAACTCATTTTCTACAGACTTGTATCTAAAACCTGTAGTACATTATATAAAGTTTTACCTGCTCTGAGTAAAGACGCACAAGAAGCTGAAGATGAAAAGACAGGAAATAATTTAAATTGCAAAAAACTGCATAATGTTTAGACAACTCTACTACAAAAAACACAGTGCAATTTTTCAATTACTGTTGCAAACAGACTGTGTGTGCTAGGTTTTAGTCTTTTTATTGCCAGTTGCATTTTCTGAATATAAAAGTGATTGTTGACTCATCTGCCCCAAATTTCCGCTACGTTTTTTTCCCCCCACATTTTGATATACTCTATTTCAATGTAAGTGTCAAGTTAGAAAGACTGAAAAATGTTTCAAAATCTAGAATGCTGGAAGTTTTTTCCACCAGGTGTTCGTAACACTGGATCCAGGTTTTGAACATGATCCTTTATTAGCTTACTCATTGAAAATTCTGAGAAAACTTGTTTTTGTCTGTAAGTAGTAAGTGTTATCCAAATAACAACACAATCAATATATTTATTGTGCCTTCATACACAGAACACCATCTTTTGTAAAACTCCAGTTGAAAAAGTATTTTAAAAAGTGTGATTAAATTTAGTTGGAAAACGTTTTCAAGGCTGCAAAATTGGTGGGACAGTATCAAGAAAAGACAACCACCTTTGCAGATGTTCTCAACTGCTATGAGCCACATGAGACACCAAAAGAACAACTAATACATAAAATACATTTAAGCTGTACATAGTGATCAAAGGTGTACAAGACAACGTCAATATCACCACCACATATTTATTTTGATCAACTTTTAAAAAAGTTGTTACAATAGCATGTAATATTTTAAGATTTCATAAGCATAAACTCAAAGTTGTAATGGTCAATAGTGAAGCTACACAGAAAAAAAATTCCTTAACAATGATTTGGAAATGCAACTTCGAAAAGCTTTTGCAAAAATCACTCTTCCATTTCCTGTTGGTACGCCATCACTCTTCTCTGCCAACTACAGCAGCTTCTATGCCCCATTTTGTCCACTTCTCCCACAAGCTTTCAGGATTTCTCATTCCTGGTGACTGGAACACCCACCTTCCTTCTCTTGAAGTCCCATCCTAAGATCCACTTCTGCAACATTGCCTACAGAAAGAGTAGGCAACTAAAACACTCATTCACCATGTCAACAACGTGCCAAGCATCAGCTTTCTCTGTGTAGACTGTGCGGCATGGTGTCTCACTTTACCCTTCTCACCACATCTTAATGATTTCTCCCTAAATGTATCAAATCTAGAAGTGGGAATTTAATATCTGAGAATCACTTTGGAGTAACAGCATCTAATAGCATCTATGGTTTCTGAGAGTACTGGTTGCACCTTTAGGTAACGTGCAGAAAGTAAAGTACGCTCAACATTACAAATATTCCACTGTATGTCTGTGTGCATCTGTGGTACATGCACATACGTAATTGAAATAAGTGTAAAGAAAATTAAGTTAAATAGGCTACTCTTTTCTATGTGTGTCAATCATTTGCTAGCTCACCTGAGGTTTCTCAAACTCACCAGAGTAACTTACGAAACAGAATTGGAAAGCTTCATTTAAGCATTTTTTGCACCACCCATCTTTAAATAAAAAAAAAAAAAGCCTTGGCTCTAAACCTATTTCATCCTATCCTTGAAAAGCTAGAATAATTTAAACTAAACATTTTCTATATGTTGTTTATAAAATTTACACAGGTCAAGGTCTATCAGGACTACGTTCACCTTGCTATTAAACCATACGTATTTCTGGACAGCCATGGAAGCAGACTTAAAGCAATGACACCCTTTTTAAAATCTGATGGGAAAGCTTTTTTTTTTTTTTTTAATTATAAAAGAAAATCCAACATTTATGTTGCTTACAGAGATCAAATGCACGCCTACCTGGCCATGGTATTACTGACCTTCAGGTGACATGAACTTTTAAGTCATGCTTTCAGCCTTTTTCTCCCATATATTCCCACAAGCCGCTCCACAAAAAATGGAAATACTTCACTGGCTTATTTATTTGCTCTAATAAGAAATAGCTTCAGTAGTGCCAATGAAGTTCTAACATACAATAACGCATTACCAAGGGAAAAATGTTTAAGAACAACTGTTTTTGTAAGTTTGTACCACTATGAGGTGAGAAATGCCTAACTTAGACTACTTGAGCAGACAAACAAGCTGCACAAGGCATTGTCAGAAACAGCAAAGAATTGAAAATGAAAAATGAAAAAAAAAAGAACAAAAACACTTGAGATAACATGTAAACACTAGATATAAACAATGATCCGATTTAAGTTACAAATACAGTTCTTAAAGATGAAAAAACTAAAACCTGGCAAGTCTATGACTGACACTTTATGTGTGTAGCACACTAAAATTAAATCACTTGCCACTGAAAACAGTCATTCACGTCTTAAAACTCAATGAAGCCCTTCCTCGCATACATTTCACGTACTTTAAACTACCTTGCTATTAAAAGGTGAAAAACAATCTTATTCGACTTACATCTTTTTCTGACCGATGTGGGAACATCGATGATTGGCTGTAGTACATGTTTTCATCATGGTAGTCACCATCAACCCCCTCTACAAACTTCTTCCTTGAAGCACCAAACATGCTGTTTGTCACCTAAAGAATAAGAAAAAAAGATTCTACGTTACATATGGTTTGGTTTGCCACGTACTTGAATATTATACATTTTGAATACACGTACGTAAGGATTATTTAAAAATTGCTTTCAGAAATTTTAAAATTCCTCTAAAAATCTTTTCTGTATACTGCCAGCTTAATGGCTAGTCCATCTGGGATTTTCATCTGACAGAAACATCTATTTCAGAAGGGACTGGGGTGGGGAGAGGGGACGGGGTTTGGTTTTGGAAGGGGTGTTGGTTTGTCCCATGGCCTTTCACTCAGGTTTACTGAAAGTTACAGAACGTCAGATAACGCGCCAGCAAGAAGAAAATTGAAGAATGTTCTTTAGAGCTCAGTAACCTTTAAAAAAATAGCAAAATAAAAGTAATAAAAAGGACAAAAAGGAATCCATGAAATCACTGCCATGTCTCAACACCACAACTTTGCAGAGGACAAAACAAAAAAAAAACTATTTGACCCTGCCGTCAGATCTATGATGAAGTAAGAGCGAGTTGAGCTTAACCACACTGAAGTGACATCAAGATTGGCAAAATTACTGCATCCATCCATATAGAAAAATACACTAGATGTTATTTTGCCCTTACTCCCAGAGGCACACACACACAGCTGCTAAGTCAGGAACTTGAAACTGAAGAAACAGCAACCACGCAGCTGTTCACAGAGCCATAATTCATGAGAAAATTTCATCCCACAGTAAGGTCATACAATGTCGCTACAGGATCTGCTACATAACAGTGCATATTTATGCACCTGACTTTTTATTTATGTAAAAACACGCACTGCTGTCAGATTGCTAATCCGCCTGGCTACAAAATACTAAGAGCACCATGCAGATGTTCAAAGCGCCTAAATGACACATACTGGCCAGCACCGTGTGGCTGGCCCCATTTCTTGTAGGGTACAGAAGACCAGAGAGAGTGCAATGAACAGGAGGCAATCAAACGCCGTGCACCTTCACGCGGATCTTTAACATCTTGCGAGATAAGAAAGGTAAATTGCAGTTAGCTTACGAAATGCTCCGAGCCATAAGATTTACTATCACTACTGACAGCATTGGCTAAACTTGAAAAACACAAGACCTTAAAAGTGTCCTTTTGCACCACCTTGGCCTCACGCTTGACATTGACCGAATTTCAAAACATTTTTTCTGGTCAGCTGCAACAGGAGTTACTTCTCAGCTCAAAATCCTCTTATCCTTACTGCCACAAATTTACTCCGCTGTTCCTCACAGAGCGTGGCTTATTCAAATTTCACTGACTAAGATTTCTAGGCAGTGTTTGGTAACATGAGCGCTCCTACACTATTAACAACTTATCCCCGCGATTGCAAAGTTGCAGCACTTTTGAGTAAGCGTAGAGCGAACACTTTGGATGAATGCAATATGGGTGTGATCACAGAAATTCTCTAAATTGTTCAGCTAAACAAAAGCCTATTCCGCTATTCCTACACGAGATTTTCAGTTATTTAGGCTACTGATGTCTCAAAATATATATAATCTATTAAACACATATAAAGGCACGTAAAGGTACTGTGCATCTTCTCCAGATGAAACTTGCACATTTTTGTAAACACCATAAAATACAAATGTGAAGTCCCAAACTGCTTGAATGTATCCAGCTGACTTTCACACTTATAGGGAAGCTTTCATTACACTATAAGCATATCCCACTATGCTAATCCCCTTACAATGCAATTATCACCTACCAGCTGGAATGGAGCATTTAACAGGCTAAGGGGATTATCTTGTCCTTTGCTCTGCCTGAGTAAAGTGCGGAGAGAAGAGTGGCTGGCTTTCACCACCGTAAAAACGATAACGAAATGTTTTGGTGAAGCTATCCCCTAGCAATGAGGAGAAGCTCAGCTTATCAGCCAACTACAGCTTTTGAAAAGGTAAAAATGCGGTTTTGCACAAGTCCCTAAGAATTTTACAGTACTCTTAACAATACCTGGGATAAGAGGAGACTATTTATTTATCTATTTTGCCAAGTAGCCTTCTCTTGTAATACATCCTTTCATCATCATCATCAAAAATGTACTTCTATTTTTGTGATAGTATTTTAAAACTTGTGACTGAAAGCAAGTCACTGAGGCATACACCCTAAGGTATAACCAAAATGCCTCATTTTCCCCCTGTACAGCTTTTGGTCTCATTTCTGCAGAGGTTTGCACATGGCTGGCTACACACACACACAGTAAAGACTTCTGAGTCAGTGGGATAAGGTCAGGGCTTTGAGTCTCAAAATATGCTTAAAGCTGCCACAAGAAAGCTGGTATGCCAGCAGATGAAGTGTACACGTTGAAAAGCGGGAAGATATTGTAACACTCTGCCCCAAAATAAAGATGTCTGAAAGATTATGTTCCATGCTGATAATTGTATAAGAAAGTGGCCCAAAAACTAATCAAGATTATGCCCAGAAGACTGATGGAACACACTGATATTAATATGGAGTCTTCCGCGTGCATGGGTATTAGAAGAGAAGAAAGCTTTTAATAGATAGATAGATTAAATCCTGCTGGTTTTATTGGCAACCCCTGTTTCTACTAACCCGAGCACACTGCTGAATCGAGGAGAACAGAGCAATGTTATCAGGATGCATCTGAGGGGACGGGGGAAGCCCAAAGGCACCCTGCCTGCAACACCACGCTGCAGCCAGCTGCTCTTGAGTCCTTCAAAAAACCGGGTAAGATCCCTAACTTTTGGGGGGCACTAGCACATCTTCGCAGCGGCCTTTTTGTAAGCGATCACGTTGTTCAAGGCTGCCAGGTGCGGTGGCCGCGCACAGCCCTCCAGCAGCACCCCAGGATCCCAGGCTGACGCTGCAGCTGCCACACGCACCCCGCTTAACTGGGGCTTGCTGGTAGGCGAGGGCTAACAGCCCATCCATCGGCCTCCCAGGAGTAGCTGGTGACAGCAAATGGCTGGCAAACTGGGTAAGAGCACCTCTCCCCGTGCAGGCGTTTATAGCATTACAGGGGGTTTACGCAACGACGGCGGCAGCGTTGCCAAACCAGCAGGCGGCATCTCCCTGCCCACACTGACTTCAGCACTCGTTCCCGCGTTCATTAATCCGTCATGCTCCAAGTGTGTCTGCAGATACTGAGGAAAGGCTCCTGCAGCACTGTTCCTAAGCAGCTCTGATAACAAATGGGGCAGATGCCCAGCTGGAACTTGGCTGCTTCCTTCTGCTGACAAGAAGCCACCAGGCAGCCTCCCCGTGTACCAAGACCACCACTTCTTTTTATTACAGATCAATAGATCAGCATCCAGTCAGCTACAAAAGAAAACACCAGCAAAGTTCATGCAGCACTTTAAAACACATTTTAGATCATTTTGAAAGCAACAGTGATGTCAGTTTTGGTACCTTCCCAGGGTCTGGAAGGATGAGGTGAGCCAGCAGTCAGCTCTCGCCCAGCAGTCAGTCCTCCATTCACACACACGTACATACACGCACTCATATTTATGCCAACACCACCCTACAGAAGTGGTGCTCCAGCTGCATGGCATTTTTATTACGTAAAGAACTCCTGTCTACTTGGCTTAATTTCATCTCTCTTGTAATCTTGCGAAAAAACTACTTTTCCTATTCTACTCCGGGAGCCGGTCCTCCATCGCACAGAACACACAGGCAGAGCAACCACTCACTAGAAGAAAAAAAAAAGGTAAAAATGGTACACTGCCATCCATTTGTCCTCCACCATATTATTCGTAGCTTCAAGTCAATGCTAACCAAGCAAAATGCAGACCCAAGCCCGACAAGACCTTTAAATACTCCTGTTGACCATTTCCTACCACTAACCATTAGGGGTGAACTAAAAGCATCTAATGAGAAGTTTGCTGCTGTCATTGACCTTTACCCTTCAGATGAGCACCTAACACACGACAACTAACAACGCTTCATTCTATGCTACTCTGACAGCATACAGAAGTAAAAAATAAAATCAGATTTCAAGAAACACTCTAGTACTGCATAATTCAGCACACACAAAAACTTGTTTGTTAGCAATAACTTCAGCTACGTTATTGGCACAGAATTTGTCCAAGGAAAATTTACTTAAAACTTTTTCTTAAGCTGCAAAAAGATCTTCTTTACAATCATTTTTAAAATAGTGCTATGATTGCATATGGCATTACTTTAGCAGCTTGAAGCAAATATATTATCATTTTAAAATACGAAAACTAATTACACCGCTGCTTCGCAGTATTACTATAGGTAGTGCCCGAGGACAGCTCACTCACGACATTAACACAGGAAAGTCAAAACTAAGAGGATACTATAAAATCCCCCTGGAGAATGAATATTTTTAATTTTGCACAGAGCAGGAAAAATCGATCATTGAGTTACAACTGATTAAACTCCTCATTATCATTATAAGAGCTGAAAACTTTTAAATAATACAAATTTTAAAAATAAACTTTAGGAGTTTGGGCAGTCTGTACTGCTCCTAATTGCCAAGGTTATTATCAACATGCACACCACCATCAAGCCCGAGAGCAACTACAAGTTACGGTCTCTGCGCGATGTTCGGCAGCTTCCACCACCCTCCAGCCTAGGGCTTCTGATGTTGCTGTTTAGCTCTTAGGAAGCCAAGTCAGTAGTTTCCTCTAGTTTTACTTCCTGTTACAAATCAATGTTTTCACGTAAGGTAACGTACTAGCGTATCTGAAGTAGCTACAAAGAAAGCCTCAGTGAGCCTTCCAGTGAAATGCAGGTGTCCATTCAATTAGCTATCACAAGTCACACACTGCTAACCACCAAACCCATCTGCAATTTAAGTCAAAACACAGAATTTGGAATTCCACCAGTTGGTGTTTTTGCAAGACAGCATAAATGTTATTTATAGGAAAAGCTGCTATCATTTATGAATCTACTTCTCAGTGTCAAAGATGATTACAATTCAGCACAAAGTGGAACTGTTCTACAATAAACTACCAGCTTGCTTGATCCAAAAGCAACCTCAAATCCCAACCCTTTAGTGGGATATATATAATAGTTATTAAAAAATGTACATGAGTATAAATAAAAAAAATACTTTTCATTTTCAGGATGAAAGAAAAACAAAATGTGAAGTTGAGACACTTTGTTCCCTCATTTAATTTCACAATCCCAGCTACTCCATTTTTCTAAGGTGACTTATAACCTCTACCAGAGCATACTCAATGCTTACACTGTGGTTACCCTTCAGGTAACAGCTCTGTCCTATCAACTTGGCATATACATTTTTTTGAATGAACTTTAATGAACTTAGTACTAGCACAGATTTGTACTCACTGTAAGAATACAATAGTTAAACATGGCTTTTGCCCATCCTCATCACTGCTTTTATCATCTTTTAACTTAAAAATATTTAGATAGGTTAAAATCTCAGAAATATGGGAAACTGAAATCAAGACGACCACAACATAATTGAGAAACAAGTCTGCCAAAGAAATGAGAAGGTTGGACAGCTTTTAGAATAGTGTTGTAGTTTTTGTGTCATATAGTTGATATATTCTTTTAATTAACTGAACTCTGTAGAAATCAGCTGCCATAAAACAACTTCCATTTACAGACTGACTTAAGTCTCCAAGTACATCAAGATACAACCTGTCTCCTTAAAACACTACATGGTTTTTCCTTTCAGAAAGGAAACAATATGCCAGATGGCACGCACAGTGACTTCTATGCAGAAACTCAAGAGCATGAAAGACAAAAAGGACATTCAGTTATGATTTCAAACTATCCTCCACTGACATTCTCAAGAACAGACATCTAAAAGCTAGTTTTCCAAGTGTTTATGGAGAACAGTAATGCTTTCAAAAGCTACATTAAAACTGTGAATCTGTGCTGTATGCAAACTATGTCAGTTAAGTGCAAAAGTCACTAACATCAAACAAGCCACAGCAAAGCCACAGACGTTCCCCTGACAAAGACCTACAAGCTAACTGTTTTAAACCTTTAACCATGCTTAACTACTATGAAACGAACGCTTTAAAGCTCTCCCGAAACAAAACTACATAGCAGGAAGAACAACAGAAACCATCCCTAGTTGAAATAAAATAATCATCATCAAAATTACTAAAGCTAAACTAGAAAATTTAGATCATAGGAAGCCCCATTTGGTTTCATAACATGGTTGACACCGTGTCCATTCTGGGAGCGGATTCTGCTCCCACTCATCACAAGCACTGGATTTGGAAGATGCAAGAAGCCAGCAGTGGTTGGAGCTATGACTGTTCCCTAAGCTGTGTGGATGCTTTTTATGGATCTGATCAATAATCACAAAAAGAAGACACAGGCCAGGAAATAATCTTTAGACAAGCCATTCAACAGAATCCAAACGTAGAAAAGACATTTCAAAGATGTGAAAGGTAGCCAGGAAAAGAAGAGCAAATGAACTAGCACTCCATCTGGATCAGGCACAGAGAGAAAGCCAGAAGCTGCCAAACTCATTCTACCTTATTTAGCAAAGTGACCCAAGCAGAAGCAGGAGCGTGTCCCCCTGCAGACACTGCAATGAAGTCACAAGTTGACACTGGGACGGGTTGCCGAGGGAGGTGGAGTCACCGTCCCTGGGGGTGTTCAAGGAAAGGTTGGACATGGTGCTTAGGGACGTGGTTTGGTGGGTGATGGTGGTGGTAGGGGGACGGTTGGACCAGATGATCTCGGAGGGCTTTGCCAACCTTAACGATTCTATCATTCTAAGTTCTGTATGGCAGGGCACGCACACACACTGCAAAAACGTGCAGCTGGATCATCTGCTGAAGAAACTGTTAAAGGATTTTTCAGTCAATCAGGGACAATGGTTACTCATCTGATATTATAAACCTGGTGTTGCTTAGCCAGCAACAAGAAAAAAATAAACCAATACACCATCCTCAACAGACTGTATAAAATACGAGTACATTTACCCACTTTCTCTCTTCCTGATGCTTCCAGTCCTTTGGAGTATTTACAGTCCATTTAAGACTGAGATTGGCTCTAGGCTGGATTTAACATAGCATTTTACAATATTAAGCCAGAATTACTATACACTTGACTGTGAAATGCCCTTCAACTTAAATGCATTGTCGTAAAAATCATAGTTTAGAAGGAAGTGACAATTGTGCCAGTAACTTAAGTATCCTATATACTGGGTGACAGAAGTCAAATTCAGTATTATTTTAAGTATGCATACAGTAGAAAAACAGCAAGAAACTTTCTTTTTAAAGTTTAAAGAATTACATACTAACATACTCCTGTTACCTACTTACATAACACTCACAGACATACTATTTATAAATTGAGCTATTTTTTGTTGTGGTTTTTTTTTTTTCTTTCCAATTTTTAAAGTATGCTCTCAGTTGATGACCCATCAAGAAAACTATCAGCTTTTAAATATATACTGTGTGTATCACATTTATTTTTTGATTATTTTTTTTCTGGGAATACCATCTGATCTGAAATCTGAGATATGCTAGGAAACCAAAGTCAAGCAAAATTAACTTCAGAAAACAAACAAGCTTCTGAAGTACCTATGTTGTCAAGGGAAAACAGACCCCAACAAACAAAAAAAAGAAGGAACTGATATACAAATTTGAATTTCTAGAAAACTATTACCGTAGATCTGTCCACGGTAATTTTTTAATGTGGAATTGAGTCAGTCTCAAAAAGGAGAAATTCAGCTGCCGAGTTTGCAAATAAAAATAATTTTAAAAAACTATACCTCAGTTTCAGTTTACAGGTCACCTGAGTCAGCCTAGCCAGACCAGGAACAATCCCTTTTTTAACAGGAACAGTGAGAAACTGTGCTAATCAAAATGCCAAGAAAAATTACTGAGGTCATGAAACAGTGCAAAATCATAGCATCACCTGAGCTCTGGAAAGATAATCACATTTGCTTCAAATATTCTCATAATGACTGTATTTCTACCGTGGCACTTCTAGCCCCTGAAAGCTTATTATACGAGTTTCTTTCTACTGGTATTTAAACTCCAGCCATAAGAAAAATTCTCATTGGAAGACATCATTTCACCCTTTCTTGTGTTCAGTAATCTTAAATTTGTCCCGCTATGTAATTCAGAAATGCACTGGTTAAGAACTGCTTGCAGTTTTGACTAAAAATTGATTTCACAATTGAACATTTCATTTTGTCACATGGACTGCATTAGTGCTTTACAGTGTTTTGCTGTAGACACAAACAACTTCTGCTGTATTTCAGAAATTAGATTTTCATAACAGATTAAAGATATCTTCTAATTCAGCAAGTTTATCTATTTGAATTCTATCTCAAGTTTTCTGCCTGAGCCTGACTTTCTATTAAAAAAAAGGCAGAAAAAGGCACTTTACCCATTTGGAAGTTCTAGATCCCCCTCAGATGTACTTTAAAGAGTTCCTTAATAGGGCATACATAATGGTAAAGCCCAACTTTAAAAGATTAAGTAATAAGCTACTGCAGTAAATTCTTTAGAAATAACTAAATCCTACCCTTTCCTCCAGTCCCCAAGTAAGCTGGAATACAGCATTTTCTTAAACATTACAAGACTCAGAGCTAATAGATAAAAATACAGTTTCTGTATTCAGAATTCTGATTAACGAAAAAAAATCCACTAGTTTCTCTCACTTACCAAGCTTTAGGTGTTTCAAGCTAGTTCAGTTTCAGTTTTAAGGTGCTCCCAACTACACTTGCCATGGTAGTTGCGGCACCTTTACTTTAGATCTCGTTCACATCCTATCAACTTGGAAAGGAGCAGAGCAGGTACAGATATACATAAAATACCTGCAACACTGTGTTCAGCCATGAGCAACCCATGGTGTCAAGGCAAGTATACTGTAACTCCTGCTCCCTAAAGGGGGAGGGGGGGGAAACAACACCACTGAAATAAAAGTGTAGCCTTTATCCAAATGTGGGTAGTAATAGGCTACCTAAATGAATGACAATCCTGTGACAGAGCAGCAAAGTCAGCCTGAAGTGTAAGAGCCTGCTGCCAGCAGGACAGCACTGACCTCAGACTTCCTGGCCGTGCACCCTTCGGCCCACCAAACTCCAAAGAACTCAGACAGGTGTGGGCAGCAGAGTCACTGCTCTTAATGTGCAAACCTGGAATAATATTTACCTTCCTCAGATGACTCACAGTTCCTGTCTTTTTGGCTACTGCAGAGCAAGTTCTTGACTTCACGTTACTCATTTGTCAACTGCTAGAACACATTGAAGAAACAACCCAAAAACGTTAGCTCTTGACAGTCAACTATTTAAGCTGTTTCAGGAATCACACACTAATCCATTATGTCACTACACAGACCCAAGTTTGTTGTTGTTTATTTGGGGAGAGGGGAGGAATTGTTTTTTTTGCATAAGGGGGATGACATTGAGAAGCATCCTGTCCCAGTGCCCGACCACCCTCTGGGTGCAGAACCTTTCCCTAACACCCAGCCTGACCCTCCCCTGTCCCAGCTCCATGCCGTTCCCTCGGGTCCTGTCGCTGTCCCCAGAGAGCAGAGCTCAGCGCCTGCCCCTCCGCTCCCCTCGTGAGGGAGCTGCAGGCCGCCATGAGGCCTCCCCTCAGCCTGCTCTGCTCTGGGCTCAGCAAACCAAGGGGCCTCAGCCTCATACATCTTCCCCTCTAGACCCCGCACCGTCTTTGTAGCCCTCCTTTGGCTGCTTTCTAATAATTTTATGTCCTTCTCATGTTGTGGCACCCAAACCGCACACAGTGCTGGAGGTGAGGCCGCCCAGCGCAGAGCAGAGCAGGACAATCCCTTCCCTCGCCCGGCTGGCAGTGCTGGGCCTGATGCACCCCAGGGTGCGGGTGGCCCTCCTGGCTGCCAGGGCACGCTGCTGATATATATATTCATTTTGCTGTCAACCAAAATCAAAATATATAATCAAACATTTAAAAATGCCAGCAGTAAGGTGTTCAAACAGGCCCTAAGTATTCTGAGCCTTAACTGCAGGATCTCAATTTATCCATTGGACACCTGCAGCTAGATGAACAAAATAAAATTGTTGAACGTTGTGGTCTTGTCCCACATATGTCCTTAAGCCCAATTCTAAGGAGACAAACAACCTGTAAGTTCTCAATGGTATTTCTCTCCTGTTAGCAATTGCAATATCCAAGTGCTGTACCCAGACACATTTTCACAGCATCACTTCAGCAGCATATTTCAGTCTACTCGTACGCTTCAGAGTCTGGAATTTGCCTCTCTTTCCCTGCCTCATTGCTTTCCTCCCAAAACATGCCATCTCAACCACTACCTGCCCTCAGTCTGCTCTCCTCTAATCTCAACATGCTCCCATTCGTTTTGCTTTAGCAGCCAAGAACAGCAAAATTTTATAAAATAACAATTTCTTACACATAAAAGCGGAGCATACATAATTCTGATAATTGGAGAAATGAACCCCTTAAAAAAATAATCACACCAAGCACATGCAAGTTGCTCTTCTCAAAGGCCTGTTGGAACTGTGACAGATTCTATGCATTTCTCGTGGAAACAATTAAAAGGTTAGCGTGACAAAAAAACATGCACAGAAAAGTTGAGTTGGAAGGGACCTTCAGAGATCGTTCAGTCCAACTGTCTGACCACTTCAGGGCTAGCCAAAAGTTAAAACATGTTATTGAAGCAACGGGCACAAAGTGAAGCATAGGAGGTTCTGACTGAATATGAGAGGGCATTTCTTTACTGTGGGGGTGACAGAGCACTGGGACAGGCTGCCCAGAGAGGTTGTGGAGTCTTCTTCTCTGGAGATATTCAAAACCCACCTGGATGCCATCCTGCACAATGTGCTCTAGGTGCTCCCCTGGGCTGGGCCAGATGATCTGCACAGGTCCCTTCCAACCTCAACCATTCTGTGATTGATTGAGGGCACTGTCCAAACGCCCCTTGAACACTGGCAGGCACGGGGCATCAACCACCTCCTAGGAAGCCTGGTCCAGTGTTTGGCCACCCTCACAAAGAGATTTTTCCTTGTTCCTAGCCTGAAACCCCCCTGGCGCAGCTCTGGGCCGTCCCCAGGTGTCCCGGGGAGCAGAGGCCGGCACCTCCCTCCCCGCTCGCCCTCCTCGGGAAGCTGCCGAGAGCCAGGAGGTCGCCTCTCAGCCTCCTTGTCTCCAGCCCAGGCAGCCCAAGGGCCTCAGCCTGCCCTCACGGGACACGCCTGCCAGCCCCAACACCAGCTTTGTCATCCTCCTCTGGTGGTTTTCAAGCACCTCAACATCGTTTTTATATTGTGGAGCCCAGAATGGCACACAGTATTCAAGGTAAGGCCACACCAACACTAAACGCAGCAGAAGAGTCACCCCTTCTGACCAGCTCTGCTGTGTTTAAAGCATCCCAAGATACAGTTTGCCCATCTGGCTGACATGACACACTGCTTACTCATGAAATGAAATTAGTGTTAGAACTACTTATATAATAATTTAAGTAATTTCAGATGAAAACTCAAGGGGGGAGGGGTGCAAGACAAGGAGGTAAAGGAGGTGTTGGGAACAAAGACATTTCAGCATAAAAAAAAATTGCAATTTGCATAAGCAACTGAAAACAGGATATTTCAACAGGGAGATGCCAGCCCACTGTTGAAGTACCCATAGTAACAATTCTCTTGTTACTGTACTCCTCCTCTGCCAGGATGCACTGAAACAGGACAGTCATTTAACCAGTACATGTTCCATGGTCTGCGTATGGGCATACAGAAGGAAAAAGAACTCAAGGGACAAAGGCACTCATAACTAGCATTAAGCAGGTTAAGGAATAATAAGACAGGCAGTAAGCCAGATCTGAATTCTAATATCTTAGGTTGGACTTCTGCTTCACTATAAAGAGACCCCACAAGGCTAAAATGTCTTCTCTAACAGTTACAGCTTCAATACTAACACAAACATACTTTACTGTCTCTGAAGTTTAGTGTCACTCTAGCCAGCCATCACCTTTTTCTACAAACAGACAACTCAGATGATGCAGACATGGACCAAGAGCTTAACCCAGAAAATGACATGGGTGCTAACCCAGTCCACATTGGCCAATTGCCCTCCCTAAGGTTCCACTTAGGAAGCACAGATGATTGCTCCCAGTATGACAGAAATGATATGAAGGTTTTATTGAAAGGTTTCTACGTTGCACCTTATTAGATTGAGTCCCCAAAAAGTTGTAAGGAAACCCTTGCTGGACTAATGTGCAACACTGATTTTATACCAAAAGCAGGTGGTAACCGTTTTTCAGTATTATGCCCACTGTGAGTAGTATGTTAACAGCCGATACCCTTCACAAGAGTCCACCGATGTTCTGGAAGCCAGCCGTCTACAAGTACAACTTACTGAGAGCAAGAAAAGCCATTTGCCTGTGCAGAAGATAGGTACCTATTTGATTGCCAACTTCACTGCAAACTGTCTACTTTACAGGGCTTCAAAACAGACAGCTATTTGTTACTGCACAAATTAATGTCAGCTTTGGTATACCCTCCCTTTTAAACATATATACACTTATTTACATATTGGCCAAGGGTGACATTATATCTCATTAAAAATGTATACACACACACACACCTAAGCCTCCAAAATGGTAAGACATGGTTAAAATAAGGTAACCTCAAGTAAAAGCGGCACACTTTACAAACAACAGTTTGTGTACTGACAGCCTAACACCTTGCTAGTTTTGTACAATTGAAAACTCTTTATTTCACATGTGAACTGTAGCCCACTGCTTCAAAAACTTTTGTTAAATTTCTTCTATTTGCCAAATCAAAACTTTCCCAAGAGAAAGTTGGTGGTGAGCAGAGAGAAAAACAACACTCAAAAGCGTTAGAGGCATCCAGGGGACAAACAGTGAAGGAGACCAGCAGCAACAGCACTGGCAGGGCAGAGGAGCGTGGAGACAAGAGGGGACGAGGAAGAAACTCATGTCAGCTGTGGCTCACGGCCAAGGGAAGATGGTTGCTGATACCGCAGCTGAGCTGAGAAGCGACTCTGGGGTTAGGAGGACAGCACTGATATGCTTGTCAGTAAGCACCCGCTCCGTGCCACTGGGAAAATGTTCTTCCCCTTTCTCTTAATATCCTGAAGAGGTCTCTTGCATCACATCTGAGCCAAGCGGCTATCATTTCATCTGCCAGCCTTCTCCGTACAGTCACTACTGTAAAAGTCATACACTTCAAGCAGTATTTCTTAACAGTTTCTCCGCACCCTACTCAATTGAAGCCAAAAATGCAGATTGATAAGCTTTCTAAACCCGTGCTTCTGTAATATATTAAGACCTATTAAATTATGTATCTTACAATAACTATCATTAGGTAGTCTACATCTGCTCACTGGCCACTATCTTTTGTTACTCCATTTACCATTTAAAAACTTTTCCATTATATAATCAGAGATAAAGCTTACAAACACAGGAAAAAAACAGACTTTGAGGTAACTCAAAATTGGGTCATATCCTTAAGATACATGATGTGACAGAAACTTCTTGATCTTATATTGTGGGAGAAGAATAAAAGATTAAGAAATAGGAACTTTTGACTTTTTATCTGCTTTCTAACTTTTTAAAAAAGCAGTACTGCCTACCTATTCCTTCCTGGACACAGCCAAAGCTTTCAGTTTTAAACATTGTATTTGACATAAGCCCTAGCTCCCTAAATATTTCCTACACTTAAGTGCTATATAGTAAGATGCAGACCATGATTACTGGAATATCAACAGTAATGTGTTTTTCCTTTTTTCTCCCCCCTCCTTTTATTAGTTGGATGGAGTTTGTTGACATGCAGTGATTCAGAACTAGGCCCACTATCACTCTAGTTTTTGCCAGGAAAAAAAAATAGGTTTTTGTTGTTGTTGTAGCTTAGGGATCACAATATATAGAGGACAACTGAAAGAGAGCACAGCTAATTTTAAAGGTATATCTAGCAGTACAATCACACATACAGTATTAAAGTAAGCTGCAGACCACCTGTTTGAAGCATCGTCAAGAAAAAGGTAATGCTACTGTTTTTATTTTATATTCAATTTTAAGAAAGTTTCTTTTGGTTTGGTCATCAGAGAAATACCTCAGAATATTCTGGCCAAAATAAAAAAAAACAACACTCTACATACAGAACACATCAAACATCTTGTCTTACCTTAAAATACAACTGGAAAATTCAAAACATTAAGAATGTTTAATATACTGAATTTTTGAAGAAAAAATATTTACGAGCTGCCACAGCTTCCTGGCAGCATACTTGCTTCTCAGTGGCTCTCCTTCTCCAGACATTGCACGCACAATAAAGGCACACTCTGCAAAGGCAGACACATTTCCCAAGAGCACAGGCAGGTTAAAGTTAAATGCATGTATGCCTTTTTAGCACGTCCTCCTAAAATATACCTAAGGGAGTCTGTGACTCTTCAGGGGAAACCCAAAAATGCAAAGTTAACCAAAGGATATGGGTATTTTATTTTATTTTTAAATGAAAGCATTAAGTTGCGTTAGGAAGCACGTTTCTTAAAATATTCCAGGGCCTGTTTCTTGTAACCTTCTGACTACAAAGCCAGGCTGTGTTGTGATTACAACTGTGCAGGGTTCAGCCATAAAATAAAGTATCACAAAACAACTCCGATGTTTTTACACCGTATCTAAAGAACAAGGACACAAGCAGTCTTCAAAATTAAAAGAATTACTGAATTTATTTTAAAGATAATGAAAAAGTAGCAGACTTGTTTTACACTTTAACGTCCTGAACTGCAATTGCGCACTGATTTTTTATTTTATTTTATCATTTTTTTTAATTTTTAAAGCATTAAATGCTTTTCATAAAGAATTTTCAGGGTTGGATAGTGTTCCACACTGGGAGACAGAAATTACAGACTCGGTGAGATCCCTAGCAAGGCAAAACAAATACAAGCACCAAGTAAAATTAAGAAAGTAGTCGAGTAGAAAGGCATGATAGATGCATTTACTAATCTTCCACGTGTTTAATTTAAACCTATTCAATCACTCTGTTCACCATTAAGGTTGTCAAGAAATGAATTAATTAGCTGTTGCACTCCCTCGTTTAAGCAGGTGGACTTCAGTCAGACTGCCATACTGTAAAACTTTGGCTCAGCGTGCGCTGTAAAGCATTCAAATACCAAAAACCGAAATAACATGTCATTTTTCATTCTAAAACAATTCTCCTTTGGAGTGACAGACTTTATGCCACAACATTTTTAAAACAGAGCTACCCCAAATTGGCAGTCTGAGCTCAGACTGCAAATGTTGCTTAGACCTGGCCCAAGTCCCAGACATGGGATGTCCCCTGCATCTCGTACCTTCCTCCCAGCGTCTCTGAAAGCACTGCCGCACGTATTTCGAGCACTAAGACAAGATGGCAATGTTCAGTGCCTCAACAGCCTGGTAAAACCAGCAACAATACAGCACTTCCTGCTACTCTGCTCTCATTAAAGGAAAAAAAAAAAAAGTGCTTTATTGAAAATAGGACTACTCAGCCTTCTACTCAGATGTATAGTCTTGCTCACAACGAAAGTTTTGTCTTCGGTGAAGTGTTTGCAAAAGCAAGCCCTCCACTTTCAGTTTTTCTTTTGCTACATCTGGTTTCGTAAAACTCAAAACTTATCCCTGGCCAGCAATATTATTACACTTTCATCTAGAGTTGCAATACCAAAGCACTCAAATCACTTTTAGTCTCAACCCATTTTCCCAGTATTGCAGAAGGGGGAAAATGCAAGAATTTAAATTATGACACTACAATCTGATGCCAAATTCTTTCAAGTCTTCTCAGGGTCAGCCAAATCCTGGAAGACGTTTTTGCTTCTTAAATGACACAATCCTTCCCCCCCTCCCTGCAGTGTTGAAGCAGGAATCTTAAAAGTTTTGCTTTTAAAAAGAGAGCCAGTCCCAGCATTAAATCTTGTTCAGGAAAGATAACTGGATGGAGAACGAATAATTTATTTGCCACATTTCAGACTGTAAAATAATTTCAGAGAACTCCATCCAATATATCTACTTATTAAATACAAAAAAGAAATTAAGATTTGCACTCAAAATCCAAATTAATACTTTAAAGGCAACAATATATCTTCTCTGAGCATCGGGCTAGTAAAAACACAAAAGGTGATATATTTCATTAGGAATCTATGTGCTGGATAACTGGAGGCAGCTACAAGTCACATAAATCGGTAATGTAACTATTTTTAAATTAAACAAAACATCACCCACATAATACGGCTCCTTTCAACAACTGGGAGTGTACAATAATTAGCTCCCAAAATCTAGAGGCGGCAAAAGCATTCACAAATACTGCAGCATTCTTTGTTTTTCATCCCCTTCGCTGCTGTCATCATTTTTAAAAATTTGTTTCTGAATCTCTGTGGTGCCATCCTTTTGTACTGCACTGTTAATTAAGTGTATTCTTTGTCACTTTTGTTAACCCTTCCCCCCCTTTTTGAAAAGGAAGTCATCAAAATGCTCATTGCTACAACAAAAAATGTTCCTGGAGGCAGCATACATAAACAGCCTATAGAGAAGCACTGTGCAGAATTTACAACTACCAAGACCTGATCATAAACAAAGTGGTTTTCTTCTAGTTCTGTTCAGCACTGCACAGAGAATTTATCTTCAAAAAGCTAATTTAGAAACAACACTACTTTTAATGCACGCAGGTAAGAATAAAATAGCTTAAAAAAATCCTTACATTGTCTGGATATACACGTTACATCAAAAGCCAAAAGCTTAACAGGAAAAAAAAGATAGCAAGATTGCTGGATCACCCACATTTAAGTGAAAGGCAGAAAAAAATAAATCAGAGAGAGACAATTTCTTGGAATCTGAATTTATACAATTCTCAAGCAAGTTCTGTTGCAGGCAAACCCTTTGTCTCCAAATTTGGAGATTCCTGGAAGGAACAACACTTTAGATCTCACTGCTTCTACTGTACCGATCAGAATTTTGTTAAACAACTGCAAAGGAAAGTCCACGTGACTCACTGAACTGAATACCTGAAGAAAGCTTTGAAAGCAGAACACGGAAGAACAGATTTGCTACTGATGGTTGGTCAAAAGCAGTTTACTTCAGACTGAGAAGTACTGTCTGAGGATAGGAATGTTGTTTAGGGTGTTCCAAAATCAGCTCTCAAGTGATATCAAGTCAGCTGGGCGGGTAACAAATGCATAACTGTGATCTGCTACAGTCCGAAGTTACAAAAATTTGGTGCAAGCTTTTTGGATTTTGAAGTGACAGAAGCCCTCTGGATTTTATGAATTTATTTTTAATTAAAGATGCGCTGCACTGTGAATCATCACCAGCACCACTGAGCAGGATTTTCACATGGCGAAAGGTTTCACAGCAGCGAGCCTGGTGTCGTTGTCCTGCTCTTGGCCAACTCGTGAAATTGTGATTTGCCACTGCTAGATGGCTGCAGAACACCATACCGTAAGGAACGGGGCAGGGCAATGTAATAGTACAGCCCCCATTTACATTACCTTAACTGCTAAGAAACTGTATCGTATTTTCATCAAGCCCCTTCCCCAGGGGCTGCTGACAAGTTGCAGGGTACGATCAGCAACTTAAATTCCCAATTTATTCCTGTTAGGATACACTGAAATCCACACAGGGTTTGCTACGCATCCTGTCCAATCCTGCCTGCGGCTGGCACGAGGATCTGTGGGACAGGAGCAGGAGAAGAGCCGCGGGTGGGTATTGCTTCAGCCACTGCTTTCACTGCACAGGGCACAAACTGCCCCGCAGCACCCTCACGTCTCCTTTTCCTTACCTGTCCAACTGCCCCAGCATGGAAAAAGGGCAACAACAGTCTATAAAGCTTCCTGAAAGATCTTAGCTGCTAGCCTTCATGCTTCTCAAATAAAGTGCAAACCCTCAATCTAAAATTGCAACTGGAAGAACTTAAAATATTGACCAGTGCCAGTTAATTTATGCTTCAGGTACTAAGAGAAACCTGCTAAGAGAAAATAGTCCTAAAGGAACAGAATCTGTCAGCAAGCCATGAAGAACATACAGAGAAGAGAGACATGGTTTGAAGGTTTGTGGGTTTTTTTTGTTTGTTTGTTTGTTTTTTAAGGAGATAAATTTGCTAAACTTTAGATTAAATGCTTTGATAGCTGGTTTGGGCATTAGCCTAGTTAAGCAGAAAAAAATGAAGGACTGAATATTTTCTTTTAAGTTGAAAGCTTCTACTTCATGAGTTACTTTGGAACTAAATAATCCAACAGATTTTTAGTATGTTATGGCTCTGAACTTTAAAAGAACTCTCTGCATCCCCTAAGCATTCATTTTTCTAGACTTCTTGTAAAGCCCATAGTCAAATTAACTGACAAAAGATTGAAATGAAGCTGCTTAAGCTTTTTACTTTCTGGGTATGAAGTGCAGCCTTGGTCCCTTGTTTTCCTCCTTTTATTACTGTTTTCCAGTTTAACAGCCTTCTTACCGCAATTCTGATGCCTTTCAGAGGAAAATTTTTTAAAATCTCAATTGTTTAAGTTGATTCAACAGATTTCAAGGGGAGAAAAAATGGGGTTTAGCTTAAAAATTCAGAAAGATACAGTAAAGACATGAGTTCCTTTAGGAACTTTGTGACTTCTAGCATTTTTTTATCTGATCTATCACTCTGTACTGATGATACTTGCTAATTTCTTTTGATCAAGAGATGAGCAGGTGTGCTGTTCTCTCCATGAGAACAGCTTGTTGTAGAGCTCTCTACATTCTCCAGTTTCTTTCTGTAAAAAGCTACTAACTTTTATAATTGGTCTTGTCCCTTGTATGAAAGTTGAATTTAACAGTTTTTCTCTCTCTACCCCAGCATGTATTCGTATGGACTATTATATCCTCTAAATCAGTCTCTCTGAAATATTACTACCTCATTCTTCAAAGCCATAGATTTGTTCTCAATGACTTAATTCAAACAAAAATCCGTGTTTGAAAACATTCTCATAAAAAGTGTCTCTCTGTGTTAAGTTCTGCTCTAAAATACCTACTTTTAAGGGAAACAAAACATACATTGTATACAGCCTACTATGAGAGGATTCTGTAAAAGTCCTTGTCATCAAAAACATTAGACTGGAAAAGAGAACAGAAAGAGAAGAGCGCACAACTAAAGCAGGTTTCTTTTACAAGACAAAATCATGTTAGCACTACAGAAAGAACAGAGCTGAAGATTACACGCAGTGAATTAATGACTTTCCATCTACGAATCCAGTATTTCAAAACAGGTCTGTCTGGTACTACCTCATAAAGCATCAGATCTAGCCCAAATTTAAATACGTAGGGCTGAGCAGCCACTCCTGAATCACATGAGGAGGAGCACACAAGCTCTACCAGTCCTTAATCCCCATGCCCTGATGCCTGTATCCATCTCAACAACTTCTGACTAGAAGTCGTCATTCTATTGCTGGATTCAGAGCAAGTAAATTCATAAATATGGCAAGTCGCTTGTCTTCCTTATCACGGCAGTTAAGTCAGGATGGGTCTCGTCTTCCTGACACCACGGGTACCTTAAACTGCAACTTCCACGCTTCTGGTTACCAATCTGCATGCTCTGTTGTACTTTAAATGCTGACTCACAAAACAGAGCCCTCACCTGGACACGGAACTGTAACCCCATGCCACAGCTGCTCCAGCCTCAGCTTTTTTGAAGCAAGTCTCAAAAACTACTTGTGAAAAGGCATGCTCTCTGATGGGGAGGTAAACTACACATCCCAGCTTGGCTTTAGGAAAGGCAAAACAACCCAGAGAGTGCCTCGGAAGCACAAACAACACACTGATAAACTATTCCGAGGCACAAGAAACCAACCTGGGCCATGCCTACCTTCTTCCCAACCTGTTTGTAACGCTGGGACAAAGCTAGAAGCACGCAGGAGGGAAGCCCGTGGCCAAATTCAAATCCCAGAACTGAAGGCTAGCTGAGCATAACAAACAACCCACGGCAAATGGAAGAAAAAAAAAATCCTCAAAATGACTTCTGGGACTTTCCGCGGTACAGCATTAAATTCAAACACGTATGTGCCAAAATGTAAAACAAAGCAATCACAAAAACAAGCTGGTCTTGAGGTTTACTGACTCTTATATGCTCATCTTATTTTAATGAGTCTTAAACGTGTCGTGACATGTCACTGGGAATGCGCCCATTCTCCTTTCACTTGGTATTTGGCAAAACCCAGAAACCAACTCATACGTTTTTAGCTTAGTATCCTTATACTATGGTTCATTTTTTTTCCCAATAAACTGTAAGCTCTCATTAGCTTGCAATCTGCTGAAATTCTTTCCCAACCCAGAGCAATTCAACAAATTCTACTTTTTGCATGGCACAAGACCTGTTTAGAAACGGTTGTTCCTTCCTTCTCTACTTTTTAGGTCATAAACATGAAAACTGGCCACAGCATATAGCATCCTGATTTGTGACTTCCAACAACAAACTGAAAGCACTGACTTTTTAAGTCAATGATCTCAAGAGACAACAGAAAAAGTTGTAAGACTGACCTTCCCATCTTCAAAGACAGATGTACTGAATTAAATGTAATTCTATCCTAAAATAGCCTATGCAATTAACATACATTTCAGGATAAACAACAAAAAGTTGGTTTATGGGATTTTTCGGTCTTTTCCACTTCAGCTGAAGGAACACTAGGGATTCCAAAAAACATTTATTTACAGAGCATACTATATTAATATGAAAACTTCACACAAGGAGCTTTTTTTAAAAAAATAAAAAATAAAATAAAAACCAATTGTGAACCATATGCCCAAGTGCAGAACTCACCTACCCACTGTACAGTACTACTGCTGCAAAGTTACAAACATGGCACCTTGACTCATTTGTATTATGATTACAGAATACTGTAAAAGAAAAGAATTTACTGAAGTGTAACTACTATTGCACTGAATTTTAATGCATTAAATGTAGCGAGACACCGACAGTCACTAAAGTAGAGATGTCCATGCCCAATCCCTTCGTAACTTTGTAAAGTTACATTCAAGTTTGGAAAAACTGTCAGAAAGAACACTTTGCAAATCTAAAGAAAAGTATTTGTAACCTTTTTAAAAAGCATATATGAAAAGTAAACAGTTGTTTCAATTTCTCTCTCACACGCATACATTATTCCATTCCTTCAATAAAATCTCATTATAAAGGTGTTACACTTTTTAATGTACTTCCAAGTTACTTCCTTCAATGCCTCCTCATTCAATCCACCGCCTGAATATTTTAAAGAGCAAAATGTTATGTTTTGATGGCTATCCCACTCCCTTCGAATAGGATTCTCCTTGAAGAGCCTTAAGTGCACTAAAAATAGCTACCTACCTACAGACTGCACTTTTGCCCATTAATTTTTTGTCTCTGCTGAGGTAAGCAAATTTTGACCGGTGAACACTTCCTGTAAATGAAGTAGATTAATAAAACATTATTAGTAAAAATATATTGTTACTTTCTAAACTTCATACAATTCTTATTGTTCCATAAACTGAAAAAAAATCCATTTTAAAACACTTAATGCACTGAAAATAATATAAGCTTAAAATAAAAGATTTTTAAATAATTTTAAAGCAAAATGCAAATGCAATAAAAAGCGATAATCACACACGTACTAAAGTGAGTCATTAACCACCAAAACTTCACTTTTAAAATGAATTTAATAGTATTAATTAATACTATTAATTAATAGTATTAATAGTGTAGTCTTAGGGGAAAAATGAATCATCGGTAAGCTTTTTTTTTAAAGAAAAAAAAAAGCCCGTTCACAGCATGAACTAAATGACTACAGAGGTCTAATGTATCTACACGTCCTTTGTCAAAATAGGCTCCAATTCCTTGATCCTGTAAAGTCAAATGATTCTAAAAAAACTACAGAAAACCACACAAGACATCACAAACACTCCCCAAATTATTTTTAACCGTGCATATCTTTCTCTCTGCTAACCCCAGTAACTCCTGAACACTGGCTCACGCTTGCTGTTATGTACCTTCAAGGCCTACCTACCTTGCCTCCCTACCAGAAACACAGAAATGCTCCCAAGCCACCCTTGAGACAGCACGGGAGCAAGTACAGATTCCTGCTTCTATGGCTTTCAGAGATAACTGGAAAAACAAAACCAGAAACCGGAGGCACAGAATCCACGTTTCCAAATCCAAAGGAGAAGGAAGGAAACCAAGTCCCTCACAGAAGTTGGGGTTCGCTGAAGAAATAGTGGGGAGGGAAAAAAAAAAGTGTTTGGGGGTGGAATTAGGAAAGCAGAGATTGATCTTTTGGGATCTTCAGAACCAGCGTGCTCTGGCTGTAACTGGTAGGGGAAAGGAACAACTACATCAGAGAAAAACCACATCACGGCAGTCTTAAGCGTGGAGTGCTATTCTAGGACGTGAGGCTGGTGAGATAACCAGCCCCTCCGTACAATGATAAAGTTGTATTTCATCGCACCAAAAAGCCAAAAGGCACATTTGCACCCCTAAGACTGCACTCTCAGGGGCGCTCTCCCTTCTCCAGCATCAACAAAGCGCAGTAAAACCCACTGCTGGGAGGGAGCAGGACTTGGCACAGCTGGTAGAGGGATGGGTCTCGACACCTGAATCTTCACCTGACGGAACAGAAATGGCACCAGATGCCGTAGATAGCCCACAGGTTTGGGTTTTGAGGAAGGGATCTTTGTAAGAGTTATGCTCACTATAAAAACACAAAGCGTAGCGCTGAAAGCTTACAGACTGATCCTCCTCATCTGACAAGGGACTGGGTCCTTAGGGAGGCCCAGCACTGTGAGACAAAGCTTTAAACTTTCCAAGACTCCCTTCCACTTCAGTTCTAAACTCACGATGTAGCACCCCACGTTAAGTGACGCTGGTTTTTTTTTTACCTATCTTAAAATTCTGCCGGTTTAGTTCTAGCATCTATACACTTCACAACATTAAGCTTTTCTTCTAACCCTGTATTCATTCAGCCTGTACTAAATTTCCTTTATTTCATTCAATTCAGACTTGCTACAACTGGAAGGTTTCTTGCATCCAGTCCTATAAAACTACTGATGGGAGCATGTATCACACCTGACGTGCAAATATAAAAAAAACTGTAAGAGAAATTAAGGAAGAAGGGTTATGTTCTTTTCCTGAATTGCTATTAGAAATTTAGTAGCAGCATAAACAACTGCTTTTAGGGTACTATCAGTGAACAGAGTATCAAAACATCAACAAAACACAAGAGTTCCCCTTTCCCTTGCAAGAATGGAAAGGATTTGGGGGATTTGGGTTGCAAAGCCTCCCTAGGCAGCGCCACAGAAGTAGCCGAGTTTCAGCTTCTCCCTCTCTGAACAGCAACAGCCAACGACACCAAAGCAGCTCCGTGTCCAGCTCCAGTGGAAGGAAGATGCCTCATGCCACTACAACACAGCCATTACCAGGCCGAATAAAACAGCACTGATGAAAATCCTGTAACACTCCAGGCTTGCCATGCCAGGGATGGCAATTAATAAAGCAAGGGTGAACCCATATTCAAGTACCAAAATATGACTTTAGAGAGCTCCATTAAAAAAAAAAAAAAGGGAAAATGAATACATTTTGGATGAGAAACTGCCATCACTTTGTTACATATGTATGTAATGTTATATTGAGAATGCAACTTGCTAACACAAATATTAGCCTATTTCATATCCACACAAAAATTCTGATTACAATCACTGTAATTTCACCCCATTACAGGGTTTTTGTTCTCCATGTTTCGTGAGAAATGAGAACTCTTGCGGCCCAAAGGCTGTGCAACCAGCTGTATTCTTCTTTCCCAAACTAGATGTTAACTCGGTAATGAAGAATTTGCACAGAATGAGAAATTCTGCCTCTCAAAGACATACCTCATACTCCAGAGGGGCTACCAGCTGCTACCGTCTTCTGGAGACGACAGCAGTTTTTGGTTCCTACTGAGCTTTGACTTCTGCAGAAGGTGGGAGCCGGTATCTACCGGGTAAAAACCAGCAGCTGCCAGACCCACCAGAGACCTCACACGACCTCCGGGAGGAATCCATTCCAGGGCCTGACTGCACTCACCAAACCCCCCTCCGACCTTCTAAAACCCCTTTGTACAAACATCATGATGATCTTATCTGTTCCCTGAGGGCAGAGAGCAGCTTTTCCTCTCCCTTTCCCTTTTTACTCTAGAGGCGCAGTCCCTCCTTTGTGTTCTTACTCCCTGAGGAAAACAGCTGGAGTTCTTCTCTGGTCTTCTGGGCTCTCTTTTCTAGACCCATGTTCCCCTCCAGCCCTTTTAACGGTTACTGTACTTCTGTAAGTGCAATACTCCACGTGAGGTCCTAACATCTTTTATCACAGCACTAGCATTTCACTACGCCTTGTACACATGCACTCATCCAGCCTGGAACAGCGTCTGCTTCCTCCTGTCCCCCACCAACACACCGCTGACCCGAATGGCTCACTACGCACCACACGCTCTACTCGACTCAATAAAATGAATACAAGACCTTTACCAGGATGCAATCCCCAGGGTTTCACAATGAAGTATTTACACCACCATTTTCACGGAATCATGGACGGGCTGAGGCTGGCAGGGCCCTCTGGGGCCCACCAGGCCCAACCCCTGCCCAAGCAGGGCCCCCCAGAGCAGGCTGCCCAGGGCCACGTCCAGGCGGCTTTTGAAGGTCTCCAAGGAGGAGACCCCACAGCCTCTGTGGGCAGCCTGGGCCATGCTCAGGCACCCGCACAGCACAGAAGTGCTCCCAAGCCAAATTCAACCTACAACATAGGGTTAGTTTTTCCAAAATCTTAACCATGTGACTGACCCTCTCTTCTACCAACTTTTGGTGCGCGCAACACAATTTAGCGCCACAAACCTGAAAGAAACTGAGAAAAAGCTTTGCTAGGTGCTTAAAGGATTTAACAGAAAATTAAAAAAGCAGATGTGACACCCCCTGGGAACTATCACATTTTAAAAGAGAGTTAAACACAGAGGAAAAAAGGTCACAGAAAAATTATTATGTCAAAAAGGAGAAAGTGGGTAAGCTCTTCTTAAGCATCAGCTTGACTCCCCCCCCCCCATCTTTGTTTTTCAGAAATACCACGCACTGTCTGTATTGACCCAGCCCCACTCTGACCTCCAGACAACGTAACTTGGAACACTGCCTCCATACCACCCAATCCTAGTTAAACAACCCAAACAACACAACAAAAACACACACAAAACAAGAAAACCCAAAGCCATGACCTGCCAGCAAAATAGGAAAATACTTCTTCAAGCATTCCGAACCTTAACATGGATGAAGATAGTTTTAGCAAAGCCAGCACAAAGGTGCCTCTGATGTTAAGTCCTTACAAACAGTAAGGACAAAATTAATTATTTAAATAATGGAACCCTTTCAATATTGAATATACAAATCCCAGTAAAAATGTCAAAACAGCGTTTACATTGAAATAACATTAACATATACGCGTCATTTTTGCATAACATTTCCTCTCCGCCACGCTCAGAAAATAGAGCCTGCTTCTACTCGTGACACGGTAGTTTAATATTTGCATTTTAAATACTGGAGAAGGATGCCTGCACTTTACCCTGTAGAAGAATTACTCTGGAAGATATTTCCTCTGCAGTCGCATACTAATGTCACTAGCCCTACACTCATTAGTCTGGACTGATTGACAGTTTCATTATTTTCAACTTTGGTTTGCTGTTGCTAGATACAGTTAGAAGATTAATCTGTTTCAGCATCTTCCCTCAAATTCAGATATTCTGATGCTGCTTGGACTTTACATATTTGAGAAACCTTCAAGTGATCGGTGATCCTAATCCCAACCACTTCAGGTCCTTTTCAGGAACAAACCTTGTACAAAGAAATCTCTCCCCTCCAGCCTGTACTAATGCAGGAAGAAAAAGAAAAAGTTCCTCTAGGTAATGAGGTTCTTTGGTACGCTCCGCTAAACCACCCAGATCTGCATCACAGGCTCTTTGGCAGTAACGTAAAAGCTCATAAGCAGACAGCTGCGTGAAGGAGCCGGCTTTCAAAAGCCACGCTTATGTTTGCTTTAGTCAGCCAAGGGAAGTATCGGGGAGGAATTGCTCTCTGGAGTGACCTCTACCCGGTGACTACAACGGGAGCCTGAGCAGGTAGGTGAGACAGACCTCCAACTTGCAGGTAATTAAATAGAAGCAAGAGAGATCTAGTCACTGAGAGAGTCTTCACCTCCTGCGATCTTACCAGCTGGAGCGAACTCAATAATCCCACAGTTGTTACCCCAGAATATGAATGGGTTATGGTAAAGAGAGCATCATTATTTTCTTTGTTACACTGCAACGCAACGCCATTTAAAAAATGATTAGCCACATGTGACAAACTAAAACCAAGCTTGCCTCTTACTGTATTTATCAGCAGCACGTTTACTTAGGCTCTCACATACTTCATTTCAACTGCATCTCCTTCTCATCTAAGGCAGCTCTAACTCGCTCTTAGTAAATCAGGATGCAGCACTTGAAACCTGAAGTAAAGCAGACACCAATGAGCCGCACTTAAAACAATCAAAAATGATTTAGAAAGTGCTCAAACACGCTGAACTTTGGCAGGGGCTCAAAACAACTCCACGAAAGGTAGTTAAGAGAAAACAAACATTAAACACAAAGGAGCCGTAATCTTGCCTCACCTCTTCCTAGCCACCGCCACTACGATGTTCAGCAGGAGGCAGCTGGCAAAGCACAACCTCCGCTACCTTGCGGGCAAATTCACCTGCGTGACCCGAGTGTCATGCCTGGCAAGGACAGGAACAGAGAAAATTCCAAAAAAAGGCTTCTAAAACTTCCTATTGTGCAGGTAAAATGAAGTAGGAAAAAAGTAATACTTGACATTTGTTCTATTAGCTGCTTCCCCTTTTTCATTTTTGAAGTGGCTAAAGAAGACCTTTCCTTCCACGTAGAAGTCCAAAATACAGCGATAATTTCCATTTGGAAAAAAACATCTAGCTTTCACAAAGAAAAATAACGCAGGGAAGTTTTCAGGAACAGCTTTAAGATATTACCGGGAAGGTTATCCTGAAGTATTCACCCTTCAGCCCAGTTGACTTGACAAAAATAAACTTCACTCTCGGGCACCTTACAGCTACAGCTGTGCTCACTCACACCAAGCAGGTGGCACAACAGCCCTAGCAGAAGACTTTGGTTGGACGAAGGTTAAGGGGTGGGAGGTACAACACCCCATATATGAAGACATACACACTGAACATACAGAAAGTCTTGTGTGTTACCTCTACAAAAAGGCCTCCCTGTTGACCACGGATTCCAAAAGCTTTTTGAGCTGGCAGCACTTTCAGGTTTTTCTTTGTATTTTCTGAGTTCTGTAATATAAGGTTCCCGATTCTATCTCTCGCCCCCCAAAAGCTCACAAAGGAGTAAGGGCAGGCTAGTCAAAGTTATCAACCCCCAAGCAGGTATTCAGTTTCTGGCTGACGATATTCACAACCAGTAACATTTTTCAAGTTGCTCAAATTTCTGCATTAGCCTGCGTGGTCTGACAACTCCTTTTCATCTCTCACTGTTAACCCCTGCTCACATTGCACCCCAGATAACGTAACTTTTAACTTCTATCTAACATGTGCCTTCCTCATTGTTCAGGGTGTGTATGCACATTGAAGATTTCATCTGAGTGGTGAATATCATACGTGAAGACCACTTACATCCAATAAAGATGACTAAGGATGGTAAAGCGCTCAGATTTCAGACCATCAAAGAACTTCTAAACGGGTTTTAAAAGCTGAAGCAAATCTCACCGCAACACTGCGCAAAATTGTGCTGTTCCAAAGACACCAACTTGGGTCCTCGTTGAGGAGATGTAACAAAGGCTGCCTGCTGCGACTGACAGCAGGAATGAATGCTGGCAGCCTCTTCGGACAATGTTCAGTGAAGAAAAACTTCACGAGGTGTGCAGGGAAAAGCGTGAAGTGTTCCACCGTCACTGTTTTGTTGAAGATCCATGTCTCACAGTTCTGCTGGCTAATCTTGGAGTGGGTGGGTTGGTGGGGGCATCCCAATTTCTTACCAAGCACTGCTTAGGTTCTCTTCTAATAGAATAAACACTAATAATCTTCTTGTCTCCAGTGATCATGCCCAAAGGGAAGCCTCTCTCTAGAGAAACTGTCAGAGAGCAGAGATTCCAAGGAATATTTTTCCAAAACATTTCATTCCAGAGGCTTAATTGCCATCACTGTAAGATTCCTTTTATATCCACACTGAGCATATTTCCAGTGCTAAAATAACCCCAAGCGAAAATAAACATGCATATAAAAGGAACTTTAGATGGCTACATGGTCAAACAGGTATATATATATGTAAAGGAACTAACTGGTTTGGGCCAGTAAAGGTAAATATTTACACTGTCAACGGAAATACAGAATTTCCTGTTGTTACATGCTTTTATGGTCTCACAGATTTGGTCTGTTACCTGCAAGTTACAGGTACCCAAAACATTCTAGCTGTTTTTCCAGTGGTTCTCCTATTAAAAAGGAGATTTCAAAAATATCCACTGTAGGCAATCAGTATTTTAATCCCAAAATTTAATTCAAGAAACATTAAATGATTATTATCTTAAACATTTGAGAACATTACTGTCGGTACCAGGGAACTAAAAAGCATCTTCAGGTTCCCAAGAGGATGCTGAGGCAGGTCCAAACAGCAGTGTGGGTAGCACTTTCTCACTGGCTTTAGGCAAATTTTGACCTTGGCGGCAGTGCTCTCTGAGGGGCTCAGATCCCGACACATCACTGCAGCGCTGAAATCAATGGAATTGACGTTTCAAGAATTTTTCTCTGAACGAGTAACAGAGCTGACAAAGGTCCATCTGTAGACATCCATCTCTAAAATGACAGTCTGAATTTCTCATTCGGACCCAAAACCACGAAATGAGTCACTTTTTCTACAGTTCTCAAAGCACACAGAAAAACTACAGATAAACCCAAACCTTGACACATTAATTTATCTGGCCCTGGTAAGGAGCATGTGACTTCACAACATTGTCTTCCTTGATACTGCTATACTGTATTGATATACACCACCACCATCACCCAAAGACACTCTGCTTTACTCATAAGTTCCCAAAAACTGCTGTGACATTTCTGCTTCCTCAGGAAAAGCAACTCTGAGCAGCAAGACCAGGGCATCCTATCTTATACTAAACAAAATCAACTCAAATTGTAAGGAGCAGCACATTACAAAGACAATCCTCAGGGACATCCCAATGTAAAGAATTAGTTGCTATAGGTCTAGGTATCTATCTTACCACTGAGACTTAACGGTCCTAAATCCACCAAGGCAGAAAAGCCTTCACAGGTGGTGTGTCCACAATCACCCCGGTCAGCTGCATCAAACTGACAGGATATAAATAAAATTTCTGGGCACTTAGCATGCAGTTTAGTTCTCCAATGAGACAAAAAGATGCTTCAAGTTAGTAATATAGTTTTCTGAGTCCCTTAAAAGACCCCTGTTTCATTATTACGAAGAGAAAGGAGTAACATCAGCATAAGAGAGTCGATCAACCAGATATTTTACTGTTAGTAGATTTGCATCGCTACAAAATACAAAATAGAGACGCTTCCTCTGTGATGCTCACTTCCGCGTTTCCATTCCGGTGCCTTGAAACCAAGAATCCTTTCCCTCTGCAATGCAACACAACTTTCCCTAGTGCACAGTGAGAGTCCACAGTCAGATTCCTGAAGGGAAAGGCTGTGGTGAGCTGTGTAACAGCGGCATGCCTGGTGTAACCCGTGGCTAATGTATCAAGAACAGGACAGAGGTCACAAAATAAGATGTTACAAGGAAAAGTTACAAGTTTCCTTGTAGAAAAAGGAAACTGTAGGCAGGGGATGCAGGGACTGAGCTGAAGCTGCTGGGACACCTGGAGTGATACCAAGGGAGGGAAAGCAGCTGGGCTGCAGGCTTAAGGCTGGCAGTACTTCTCTGCAGGTTTGAGCAGAGATTAAGGAAAAACCAAAGCAGAAGTCTTCAAGCTCTGTAAAAGCCATTGCTTGGAAAAAAGTACAGAGGGAAAAGAAGTGACTGAATCATCAGGCTGAATCCCTGACAGAATAAAAGATCTGCATAGGCCAAACTGTACAGGTTTACTAAAAGGCAGATCTCTACAAACACCTACAACAATTTTGCCCAAAGCAGATCAATTTTTGCATACCCTGGGTGCTTTACAACAGCTACCCTTGAACTCAGACTATTAAAAAACTTCTCTGTTTGTCTCAAGAAAGCTGTAGAGGAAGGCAATACCAGAAATTCTTCCCCAGAGCTTCTTGGCCTTTCTTTTCACCAGCAGAGGAAGCAGAAGGGTGAAGCAAAGCGCAGCTGTGTTCACGAAGGCCACACCGGCAGGCAAGGACACCTCAGCTACTGCAGAACATCCCTGAGGTTGTGGGATGCCTCCCTTCCTTCTTCCGTGTGAAATCCTAGGCGTGCAGCCAGCAGCTGGGGCCGGAGCCCTCTCTGAAGCAGAGCTGGCAAAAGACCTGTTGTGTAAAAAGCTGTTCCACTCCCAGATGACCTGGAGATGACAGAGATCCACTGATGTAGTGCACAAACCTGCAGCCTGGAGCATAAGCCTAGTAACATCGCCTAAATAGCAGATGAGATGAATGCCTGCTAAAGAAAAGGGTAAACAGAAGCTTTTGCCATCTTTTGGCCCCATGCACACAGCCTGAAGAGATGGTCAGGCCACTGAAACCAGCGACAGGTAGGGAGGGTAGATTTAAAGGCCAGAAGCCCAGGGTGAACATTTGAAGCTTGGGGAAACACAAAAATAGTAAAATGTTGTCAGTAAACAGGGGATGGCACCAAGAATACTCCACCTGAACACCAGTTTCAGAGGATGAGGGCTGTCTGGCTCAAGTCGCTGTGGGCACACAAGGGTCTCTGTGTGAACACACGTGGCTCGTGCCCCAAAGGAAAAGAATCATTACATGTCTGAGACACCTGCAACAACTTTCCACTTTAGCAGTGCTAAACGAGCATCATGTTCAACGTAATGTTTGCAGCAGTTCACTTGTGCTACATCTCTGTGCATCTCGGCTTGCCCAGGCTGTGCAGCACAGGCCGTGTTGGGCACCGTGGCTGTGGAAACGAACCGTGACCCTCTCGAAACCGACAATTTGGCTGCAGCAGGCCGGGAGCTAGGAAGGGACGAGCCCTGTCCACTGCACGGCGCGCCCTGCAGCACACACACAGCATTACAGCTCCCGTTTGAGGTTCTTCAGCATACATCACGGCAACCAAAGCAAATTTTACATCCGAATTGGATTTCCTTCTGCTCCCTCTAAGAGATTAGGATTTCTCCAGGTTTCCTTCTCCTTAGTTCCTCAAGTGCCACGTGCTGACATGGAGCTACAGACCCTTAGCTGCGCCAGCCCAGCACAGTCAAACGCTTGCACCGTCATTTTGCTTCGTCTTCTCACACACCACAGCCCAAAAACCACCATCACTAAGACAGAGCTGCACCTTTCTGCTCTTTTTTCCAGCCTTTTAATTTAACCCAGCACCACAGTCCCACCTCCCATGAACGTTTCAAGCATTTATCCACCACGAAGCTCACAGAATACAACAGACAGTAGATAATCCCCAGTTGTCCTTACTCCTAGGTTGTCACTACAGTGATTTTACAGTAACGCAGCAAAACTCAAGTGCTATTCAGGACGAACAGCTGCCTCTCCCCTCAACAGGGCTTCCTATGGCATGGACAAGGAGCCGTGCTTCCACCTTGCACAAACACATACTTCTCAGAAAGACCCAAGCACACGGCTTCAATAAACATACCTGCTGTGGACTGGGTTAAAACCACCAAACCCTGGCTTGTGCTCTTGTCAGCTCTGCTTGCGAGCACACGCCTCATCACCAGCGAAAGTTACTGAAAATATTTTTACTATTTTTGTTTACTGGGTTTCGGAGCGCTCTGCAGTAACTGGTTTCATTCTTAGTGGCACTGCCGGGGCCATACGGGACCACTGCGCGCTCCTCAGCCTCTCCTGCTCGCAGCTCCAAACAAAGGGCAGAAAACTCTGACCCCACAGAGCCAGCAGGCACCGAACAGGGCACAAGGAGGAGAACAAACCAGCAAGGTACCTTTGCTGACGTGCAAAAGGGGTTTTGTAGCAAAGTGCAGATCAGCAACGGAGATGCAAGGGAGAAAACAGTCTCCAATAAATAAAAAGGCTTCATGGTAAAATATTTAAAATGTCTTACTAGAAAGCATCAACTCGAAGCAATCAGTAATGCCCCTTCAAGCACTTTTCTTTTTATACAACCTACTCAACCTGAAACACTATACGCGCAGTTGGCCTCGCTGAAGTCCAACGACAAGTTGGTGCGTCTTAAATCAAGCCCAGTTGGCACTGCCTTCGGTGCTGTGATACGCTGACCCTACTGATACCAACACAGGCCAGGCTGTTCCAAAATTAAGATCTGAGAGTTATGATGCTTGAGAGAGAGAAGGCTGTGGAAGAGATCTTTTTTCTCTTCCCTCCTCTTGTTTTAAAGACAACAAGGAAGAAAAATCCAAGGGGAAAAAGCCCCAAAACAAACAAACAAACAACAAAAAAACAAGAATAGCATCATGGTCTACAACTCCCTAGTAATAACACACTCTTCATACAGGACTTACAAGAAAAGCTGGTTTTCACATTAAATAACAGAGCATAAATAACATAAACAGCATGGGCTTTCGTAACGAAACACTCACCTCCACAGCTGGCTTGGGCCAGGTACACCAAAATTTGTGTTTCTTCACTTTCAACACTGGGAAACTGACTACAGCTTACTTAAAATTCCTCACCAAACATCGCAGTCTTTGCAGAGCACCTCTAATTATCAAGCAAAATTACAAAAATCTAACTGCACTGAGCATGTAAATGTACTACAGTTGCTTCTCCTAAGGCTCACCCAGACTTTACACCCCCTTTATAGGAAGGAGCAAAGCACTGTCAGCTCACCAACCTGCACGTCTCTTCCAGTTGCTCATGTTCACGTCATTTTGCCTTTGACCAGAAAGCTCCATAATGAAAAAAACAAACAAACAAAAAAAAGTAACTAGGAATCACAGAATCACAAGATCATTAAGGTTGAAAGAGACCTCCAAGACCGTCTGGTCCTACCATCCCCCTACTACCAATGTCACCCTCTAAACCACGTCCCTAAGTGTCAGGTCCAACAAGAAGTTTATCTTCTCTCTGGTAAATATGCTTAGCTCTCAAATCAGAAAACTATTCAGCCTTTTGCTCTTTAAATTGTAAGGCCTAAATGGCAAACTTTTTTGTTTTTTTAAACGTGTTGCAGATGATAATGCAAGAACTCTTCATGTCAAATCATTGTTTCAGTACTGCCAATGCCATTCCACACACACAATTTTGATGATGGACCAGAATAGTATTCTGCTCATCAGTTCTTAAGAGACACTAATAATATTTAATAACAGCTAAAGAAAGAAGCTCTCTTTCTAAAGGAAGCACGGATATGTCTGAAAGCATGTGTCTTGTAATGAAAAATGTGTCATTACACAGGCACTTCTATAAACAGACCTATACTGAGACTGATTATTTTGCATTATATTAAGACCAATTCTTTTAAGGGAGGGTACATCACAACGCTTCGGGCTTCCCATCAAATTTCATTATCACAAATCCTACTACGTATGCTAAACGCTTTTCCTGAAGTATTTTACTTAAGATTAATTATGAGCTTCTAGAAACTAGCACCCAGAGATCTTGACTGACAATATGTAACTACAATTGAAAGATGCCTGCATAATAAAACAGCCAAAAAAATGATCCAAAGTTAATGTTGAGGATAATATGTTTACATAAAATATACTACAGACACACTATACATATTTTTAAAGTTTTCCCAACAGCATCATCCCTAGACTGCCTCATATTCAAATTTCTCTTGCTACATATTTGCTGGCATTTGTCCCTTACAAACAGCTCCTGTAGCAACATAGAAAGAAAAATAAAATGTATTTGAAAGCCTTCCATAACAAATCAATCAAAAAATAATGACATTATCATCTCTGGTCTCATACAAATCTTGATTCCTGAATATACTTTAAGTTACAAAATCAATATGCAAAATGGTTTTTTGAAAGCACAATACAGTCTCATAATAATTTATTTGGAAACAAAGCATAATAAAGAAGTTTACATTTAGATACAAAGATGTCTAAATATTAGTTGGCTTTCAGAGCTTGCTTCGAGTTGCTCTGGACAAGCCCTATCCCCATTTTCACTCACTTCTCAAAGAAGCATAAAGATCAGCTGTGACGAGCAAAAAAAGCCAGAGGTCTCAGATAACATTACCAAAAGCCAGAAGCAACAGGTAAGGAAAAGGGAGCTGATGGTATTACCAAAGATCGGCAACCAGTTAAGAGTATGAGCTTTTTCCCCCCTCTCCTTCCTTCGCATACTATCAAGGAGTCTCTGAAGTTAACAATTCGCACCAAATTCTTGTTAGTACTAGACGGACCATAACCAGCTGAGAACAGTAACACCAACAAAGTTATAAGGAATTACTAGCCCATTTTGTTACCACCCGAAAAGGCAAATCCCAGGCTTCTGCTCTTCACTGAAAGGCACAACTCCTCACCTTCACTCACTCCCTATGGATACAATGTAAGGAATGCAGCTTCTGTTTCTCTATCCAAAGTTTGAGAAGTGAGACAAATAAAGCTTAGCATAAAAACTGTTATTCGCAGAGACATAAATCCTATAAACCTATTAGAATGGATACTCAGCCTACTGCAGCCAACTGCCAGACTTATGACTTGCTATAGAAAGGGGCATAGTCTGGCTCCTGGAAACAGACACACTCCGAGAAGCTGAGAAATTATTTGACTGCTAGGAAAATGTCAGAAAGCTAATTTTGGGTAAGACAGGTGTATAGATAAAAACAACAAAGTGGACAGAAGAGATGAGTTTAGAGCAATGCAAGAGGACAGATTTCGTTTCTCCTCCCTACCTCATTCGACAGATCGATCCCAACAGAACTTTATTATTTTGAGTTAGCAGCTTATCAAGTGACTTCTTAAAAAAAGTCAGTACTGACATGGAAAACAACAGGCTTCTTCTGCCCATTTGCTTACCGGCGTAATGCTCACCTTTAAGGAGGCACCAAGGCAGAACAAAAATGCAGAAATTCTTCTGGAAATGCTGTACAAAAGTATCCCTTCTACAGTTACAGACACAAGGCATCCTATACAAAAACAGTCTTGGACTTCACCTCAGCTCAGGCAATTTCAAGCAGATCATCAGTGAAGTATTGGTCACATCATAACCAGATGCACAACATCTTACTTCAATGACATGTTTAAATTAGTTTGCGCCCCAGGATCTTGTTCTGTCTCTGAAATATTCCATCTGTGACCTCCAAAATCACATTTTCTTGAGAAGGACCTGGAACGGCAATAGCTTCCTCCATGCGGTTATGCTGGTGAAGAGCCCAGCAAACTACCTGAAAGATCTCTTTAGAAACTTGCTTCTGCCTTTCCCTGATGTAGCAGTCCTCTTTAATTCAACTGCCTTGCTGGAAATCAGAGATAATTGTTACAGCCTAAGGCAAGGTTTGCAAGCTTGTCTAGCAAGGAACAGTGGAAAAAATGGCTTTCCAGATTTCCAGAGCAGGCTTCTGCCAACCAGCTTCTCCACTAGCTCTCGCAGTAACTGTGCAGCCAGTTCAGGGACTGGCAGGATCTCTTCATTCACGGGCTCACTTCCCTGTCATACACATACCTGTGCTGGCAGGCCGCTGTTTGCCAGGAAGCTTTTATGAATGAAGGGGGGAAAAAAAAAGAGTAGAGTGCTTTACAGCAGCAAGGATCATAAATCGTCTGTTCAAACACGACTGCATCAAAGCTGTTCCCTTGCAGGCTGGCACTGCGCTCGGCCGGCTGACAGCACAGAGGTGAGGCGCAGTAGGTTTAGATCGCTCTTCCTAACGCCTTCCTCGGGGGAAGCTGGCACCTTGTGCCAACTGTTTCTGTCTTTTGCTTCAGAAGAGAGCATACCACTTTCCTGAACAGCCCGTGCCACCTAAGACCTTCATGCCTTTTTATATTCCCAAGTTGTTGGGGGTTTTTGTTGCTGTTTTTTCCCCAACTCTCTCTAACACTCTGTGCTTCCTATGCAGAACACCTTTCACAGGCTATGAGTGGCAACGCTGGCATACTTGAGCAGTGCAGAGAGGGGAAGAAAAGACAAGTTTATTTCTCTATGCCCATGGACTGGCGAGCTGCAAGAGCAGCTGTAAGAAATCAGTGAAACGATACAAACGAAGAACAGTTTGATGACTTTCTCTTTACAAATCCTTGAAAAGCATTTCAAGAGACACCCTCCTACCGTATTGATCCTTTAGTGGCATCTTCCAAGGCACTTTATCTACAAGACGAGAGGGGAACAGCTGATCCTAGATTCCCTGCAGCAGCAGGGGAATCTCTGGATCTGAACGCAAGGGGACAACCCTGGGGGAAGGAAGGTCCAGAAGGAAGGAACAGACAGAGCCCACCTCAGGGGTTAACAATGGCATCACTTGGGAAGTGCGTCAAACAGTTTTTAAGCACCCCATCACCACAGTGTTTGTCAGTCTCCCACCTGGACACCAGCTAGAGATCTGTTTAAGCGGATACAATGCTTTTAATTTCTGCATCTCCTGTACTCACCTCCCTGATCTTGAGGTCAGGATCAGAGCCCTCTGTGATAGCTAGGGGTAGCACAGGCATTTCTCTGCACTGCATTAGGCTGCTGCGGTGTGATTTGATATTTCTCAGAAAAACGAAAACTTGAACTATCTTAAGAAGAACATATAACAAAGTTCACTTGAGGACTATCTACTAAAGACAACAGGAATGCAAAACACAGAAAGAGAACTTTAGTATAGCCACAATCTAGTGTTACATTTTCCCTCAGAACAAATCTGCGTGTCAAATGATTGCCTGATATTGTAATACATATATATCTGATGGCATCACAGCAGTTTTGGAGAGTGTCTTTAACATGACTCATGTTTGCAAATCAAGAAGAAAAATGCAATTCTCACTGCAGAATTTACAAATTGGAAGTATTCCGGAAGTCTCTAGACTTCTCTCTAACATGGGAAAGAAATAAAAACAAACATCATCCATTAAATGTGTCATCTGCAATACTGAGAAACCATAGGTTTTAATACTGAAATGAAATCTACAGAGGCTGATTCTTAGCACAAGAAATTTAGCTTTTTAAGAGAACTGGCCCATCAAGAACCTTCAAAACCACATGAAACATGAAGTTGAAAGTTTTCAATAAAGCATGAAAGATCATCATCTTTTCTAATTGGCATAGTTACCATTTAATGTCATTTACTATGGCTCCAGTGTAAAAAAAAAAGAATGCTTTAAGTAAAAGTTTTCAATTAAATACAATTAAACTGCTCATACTTTTTTTTTTCAGAGTAAAGTATTCCCAAATCATGACCAAACGTCCCAAGATAAAAGCATAAACAAAAGGAATTGTTTCAGTAGTTTACTCCTTTGAAGTGCATCATGATTAACATGTGTCAGTAACGCGATGTATATGGGAGTAATATTCTGCTGCTGCATTAGGGGAGGCCCCCTTAACCACTTCCATATCTACGTCTTTTCAGAAAATTAGACCTCCACCATTAGATTCTGTATTGATCTGGAATTATTTTTAAAAAATTCATTGTAAAAGTTTATAGGGGCTTTATCAGTATCAAGCACATTCCTACAGTTGTAGGATCTCAAAGCTCATTTAAGGCACACGCATACATCAGAAAGAGAAAATTTAACACCATTACAGCTCTGTGACTCGAGTACGTTACAGAGGATTTGATACAAACAAATGAAACTTCAATTAAAAATATTTGAAAAAACTGAGAGCGAAAAACCTGAGTGGCAACATAGGCTGGTTTAGCACTTTGCTAGGACCCAGAAGAACCATGAGAACTCTACCTCATATTTTAAGGTAATATTTGTAAGCAAGGCCAGCACCTTAAGTTAACTTAATACCATCAGTATTTGGGCCTGGTAAGGGCTTTTTCACACCAGATATAAAGATAAGTGCATTAGAGTACACTGAATCATTTACTGAACAGAAATTACACGGCTCACAAACTGTTTATTCTGCATATTTTACACCTACGCCAATTTACACCGTTCCGATTCTCTAAAACTAAAGCTCAAAACTGTAACTTTTAAATATTTATAGTCAAAACTGGTAATGATTTATAGACGCATCTGCAGGGGGGAAATACACACTAAGTGTCTGCAAAATTAACAAAACTATGCACTAACGCTACTCCACATCATTATAAAGTTATACATTAAAATTTTATTACACTTTTCAGCCAAAGGAATCTAAATAAATTTTATAAACTACAGACTATAGTTTTCCAAGACAAAGAAGGCTGAAGAGGAAAGACCCCAGAGGCGCTGTGCCTGAGGTAGGAGCAGCCAGTAAACAAAACCTAATTTGAGACAGGCCCCTTGCTGCAGAGGACGACAACCACAACACAGGCCTGACAGGGTGAAAAGAAGAAAGTAAGAATCCAGAACTGATCCGTTACAGGAAAATATGCTAACCACAGTCTAATTTGTAATCTCAATATACACTGCTTGCACAGTCACACAGAGGCAGCGTTCGAAAATGCATAATCCCACAAGACTTCTAGTGACTATACATTGTGGGTTTGGTTTTTTTTTTTCCTTTTGATTCAAAGGCTTCACAATTGTTAATAAATTATGCTCTAATTGCTACAGTGATACAAGATGTATTCAGGCTGTTATGCCTTAGCTCAAGGTTAGCATTGCCACTGCCTATTTATATAGTGAGATTTTAACCGAAGCCCTGGGTTATGGGCAAGACACGTGTAATAAGAAAACAATCCCTCTACCTCAAAGTTGAAGCGTAAAGGCGAAAAGTTTCCCTCTACCAATTCACAACGTCAACACACTGCAAGTCCTAGTGAAGACTACTGATTATTCGTTACCTGCAGCATATCCGCACGACAGATTCGCGTATTCGTATTGCCACAAGAACAGTCTGGAGAGGAGGCAAAGTGTTCAGCACCGCTTACACTGGCGTTACCCACGCAGGCGTTGCAGTAACACGCATACTCTGATCAGTTCTGCTTATCCATCCCGAGAGCAAACGCTCATTCCTGGTACACCCGCATTTTCAAGGACGCTCACGACGTTCTTCCCTTTCTTTCACTGGGCTTTCAGAGGCATGGATTTCTACCTTGCGGCCAGCTGAAGCCAGAGGAGAGAAATTTCACCTCAAGCAATGAAATTAAGTGGAGGAAGATATGTGGGAGAAATCTGGATCTTAAACAGATACCAGAAGATTTATAGTCAAGTCTGGATATTAACTGCTTCACTTATAAAACACAAAGAGGAATAGAAAATGAGTCATATATTACCTGAGCATATATCTTCATTATTTTCATGATAGTTTTAGTGCAAGTGAACACACCAAATAAAACCAAAACTTTCATCTTACCTGAGAACATTCCCTCCTACTCTAACAAACGCTTTCTCTTTTAATTGCATCACCCTTCTTCCTCTTACGTAACCCTCTCATACCCGTACAACTCAAGTATCTTCACATGCAACGGAATCAGAAAAAAAATCTATACAAAGCTAGGTAGGTTTTTTTTTATTATTATTATTATTATTTTTAAATGTAGCAATGGTACCCATGCCATAACTCTGAAGTCACAGCTGCCATCCCCCTTGCTCTCCAATCCATTTTTGCAAGCATCAGTAATCTTCCTATAGATTTACAGGCCAAGTTTTTTTCCTAAAATAGAAGTTTTCTGAAAAGAAGTTTCACTTGAGGAGAAAACAAAAACCACTGAAAGAGCAGCAATACTTTGTCTGAGCATTTCATTCCAGTGTCATTTTAAATAGAACTCTTGGGCAAATAACTCCCTTTGAAAACCGTATCATGTTTTCAAGTCGGGAATTCTGAAAACAATCTGGTAATTTGATGTTTATCCAACACTTTGGGACTACAGATTTTCCAGGAGTTTTCTACAGCTCTTCTTATATTCCGTACGTATTTCATATTTGGAGAACTGAACAGTAACTTGAACGCATATGAAACGCACTTTATTCCGGACCGTCTTTAAATTGCCTTCAAATACACTGCTTTGGAAAAAGACACTGAAAACATACAGATCTGGTTTTACCTTTAAGAGCAATTGCATTGTTACAGACAGCACGGGCAGTAATACTCTGTCGGATGGTGTTAGTCCTTGCTTGCAAGACCCCACACTCGTTTGCTTTGCCTACAGAAAGTGAGGGCCTTAGATGTTCAAACTGGTCCTTTAACCATCTCTGAGACCGAACTGGTAAGATTTATTTTTTATAAGTGGTTAAGATATCCTGTTTAAAAACACTCAGAAGTGATGGGACTAACATTCCACGCTCTCCCTCCTCCCACTTTAACACCCAGCCTGCTGGGATGCTCCAGCACTTGCACGCTGCGCAGCGGCAACTACGGGGAGAGCCGGGCAGGATCTCACTGCCTCTCGCCTCTGATCTGCAGCCCCCCTTTCATCTCTTGGCATCCGACTTCTGTGCAACGGCGCAGACGGCAGCCTAGCCACAGCTAAGGACACTTCATCCTAGGGCCGAGACGGACTCATTCTCTTAAAAGTCTTCTGGGTGCCATCAAGGGCACAGCTAGGACACAGGCGAGGGGCAAACCAAAAGCGGAATTAAGAGTTCGGAACAGGAACAGAAAGAGAAACTGCAGAGAGCAAGAGGCAGGCGTGCGAGATGCAATCAGCGGGCAGCCCTGAAGATGCAGCCACCACAGCGCGAGCAGCTCCGGGCCTTGGAGCCATACCCACCGCTTCTGGGTTTCCTCCGTCTCCTGGTGGACAGCCAGGGACCACTGTCAAGACATCCCTCTACGCTCTTGTAGTTACCGAGGCAGAGGACTACAGAAAGAAAACATGCCTGGCTAAGATGTTTAAATGTCACACATGTAAACTGATTTTATGCCCGTCTCTTAAGACTCGTACTTTTTTTTTTTTTTTTTAAATAACGTTTGGAGAGCCACGCAAAGATTTCCCTAAGTGCTTTCTGCTTGAAATATTTCACGAGTCTGTGCAGAAGCATTAACCTTTCACAACTGCATATTAAATGAAAGGTATTTCTGTTATGAAACATTAAGAAGCACCCACAGTAAGTCGATACCTCAGTTCCTCTATTTGTAACGAGTGGCTGTCACAACAGTGAGGTAACATGAAAACACAACTTTTTCCAGAACATATTATAAAGCACTTCTATGAAACCACAATGAAAAAAATCAGGAAGGAAATGCTAATCCAGAATTTACTTCTGATTTTGGATAGCATGATCTGAGTAACGGAATTTTAAAAACTCAGTATCTATCCAGTGAGTGAGCACCATGCATCTTGTTCAACAAATGAGGCCAAAGTCCCTTGGGAAAAAGCAGCATTTGATCAAAAAACCTATGTAATAATGATATGCAGATGGAACATGACTCAAGACGGGAAAGAAAACCTTCACTCGAGCATTTCTTAAATTCAGAGAGCCTTGAGTCTGCAATTTTAACATTCATTTAGGTGGGGTTTTATGTACCGACTGAGGGAGAGAGTTGTTTGTGACAGAAGTTTAAATGCTTATATAAACGGTGACCTACATCCCTCCCAGTTCATGAGTTGAAAACGAGACAAGCTTACAACATGGCAATACAAAGACCAAGCATCAGGAAGAACAACAAGGATAATCCAAAACTTTGCTTTCCAACTTTAAATTACAGCTAAGGACAGTGGAAGCAAAGAAAGAGAAAAAAGATGAAAAGGCAAGAAATTTACAGGGACAAAAAAATAAAATTAAGAAAAAAAACAATCACACAGAAGACTACAGAAGGTAGAACAAGGTTGCTTTCTGAGAACATGGGAGACAAAAAAAAAAAGGCTAGCCAAAATCTTTCATGTTTATCCAAAACCCCGTCTTCAGACACAAATTAAGTTCACAGCCCCATATGCATATCCTAACACCTGGAATGCCCTCATCACGCTTGAAGGAGCGTAGCTCATCCTCTCTCAGTTTATACAGCGACCCAATTTAAAGCTTCTTGCTCTAAGTGGAAAAAAAAATGCAAACTTTTAATAGCTAAAATTTCAAAGCATATTTGATATTACTTATAAAAATGTAGAGGAAATATTGCAAAATGAATACGTAATGGCTATGACCACTTCAGCAGCGTTACATAGATTTTTACCACTACCGCGCCATACGTCAACCCCGAATTCAAATCAGTGCCTCGTAACCCAGGTGTAATTACAAGGTATCACTACGAGTCTCAATTTTACTCAAGGGCTATATTTACATTAGCAATTTAGTCATTTGTAGCACTGAATTTTGCCAACTTTATTTTGCAGGTTTTGCAGTGGCCGCAGAGGTCAGACTGCTAACACGAGGAGGAGGAGCTGAGGAGGGCTGCAGTGAATGACGACGACTTGCCTGGGAGCCCACCCCATCAGCAGCCTGCTATCTTCTCCAGGACAGGGCTGGGCTGTCACTTACCAGAGAAAGACACTGAGTGGTTCTTCAGAGGAAGAGAAGAAAGTAACAATAATCAGAACCATAATAATGAGGGCAGAGCAGCAGTAGCTGTGTTCAGAGAGATGAAACACAACACCAAACGGATTTGTGCTTGGTTAAACAAGTCAAAACTTGGTGTTTTCTGGGTTTGACACTACAAAGCACGAGGGTAACTGGTTAGGCAAGACCACCATTCACTTTTTTCTGTTTCAGCGTTCGTGCTCAACATTGACAACTGCATCGTTTTTAAATGCTCCTAATGTGCATCCGTTTCAGAAGCTTGCCTTCCAAGTGAAATCTGTCACTCTCGCATTTTTTCCTTTCCTGTAAGAACGGTGATAGATGTTTTAAGGTGTCACTACAACTATTAGTGACTAAGAGTTTTCACAGAAAACACGTTCACAACCGAAATATCCATACCTCGTAAGGATCAAAACATACCCACACAGTTTTATGGAGTGCTACAGCAAGGACAGCGTTAGATGGATGTGAGCTCGTTTCGGCCCCACATTTTTCAAGGAGGAGACAATCCATCCATTCTACACGTTGCAATTTTACGTGGCAGCCACTGAAGTCACCTGACATAACATTTCATGGTTTTACTTGATTACGGAGGGAAGCAGGGGCACACCATCTTTCACAAAAATCTGAAACTTTCTATAAATAGCAAGTTATAGAAGCACAGCACAAACACACTGAATTCACACAATGAAATAAGGCAATTACTAGTTTAAAGTAAAAAAGGATGTACTAAGAGAGATTGCAGACACCCCATCCCTGGAGGTATTCAAGGCCAGGATGGACAAGGGGCCCTGAGCAACCTGGTCTGGTGGGTGACATCCCTGCCCATGGCAGGGGGTTGGGACTAGATAACCTTTAAGGGCCCTTCCAACCCAAGCTGTTCTCTGCTTCTAAGACAACTACACAAAACAAATAGGAAATTGTTTTCACAAAACTTCCCTCTCTTGATAACCACCCTGGAATCTAACCGTACCAACAGTTTCTTCATACAGTCCTGCCCAAAGCACGTCAGGCAGACTTGGGGGTAAAACGCCAAGAACCGCCAGGGCCTCCTCTACACCAGTGGTCTTCTCTTACCAGCAGGGACAGGGGCACAGTAGATAGTTGTAGGGTAAATCTTGGGATAACCAAGGAGAAACAATACCGAAGAGAACAGAGGAACGCCAGTACAAACACTTCATTTCTCCTCAGCAAACGCAGCGCGAGCTCTGGTCTGAGGTGCTGGGCATGGCGCTAACGGGGCCTGCCCTGCACAAGCTCCTTCTCCAGGATGCCTCCCGCATCCCTGCCCTCCTGGCCCTCTCCCAACCCACAAGCGAGGCCAAGAAGGTTTTCTTAAGATCCACCGCCTAAGGAGAGGGCACAGGATGACAGGCCGGACAGCAGGCTGTCACATCCCCACTCTCCCACCAAACAACCTGAGTCCAATGTAGAAGAAGCGAGGCCTACCCATGCAGAAGTGGCCTGTGCCTATCCACCCCAATACATAAATTCCCCAATTTGGCCTCGCGAAGGACAAAGCTTAGCCATAACTCACCACGGACAACCCTCCTAGTGAAGCGTGAGCTACTGGTGTAATGACAAATTACACCACGCATGACAGATTTTTTTAATTTTTTTTTTTTTTTGGTCTTTCCTGATGCCATCTGTGCTTCACAAGGAAGTCTGATGGCTGACAGCAGCCCCCAAATTTCCCCAGCCCCCAAACTATGGATCTAGACACTGCTAGGAAATTAAATTTTTTAAATAACTTGGATAAAACAATCATCAAAATCATCTACAATATCTCATTTATTCTTGAAACTGAGATCTGCTGAAGAAACCGTGTTTGTTTAATTTACACATACATATTCCTTCAGCCCTCGGATCCCCTTGAATCTACTCCTCACTGAGCCACAGGATCCCTCAGGGAAGGAAAAGGACCTTATGAAATGAAACGCTTGGGATGTCTGTAAACAACACTACAGAAAATTAATTTTTATAAGGACAATACCAGAACAAATAATAAATGTCTCCCTGTTTCAGCCTTGTGTTTTCAGTCTCACAACTTTTGATCCTCTATTCTGAGGTTTCAGTTGTGCTCTCAGCATAAAAATATAGCACCTACTTCAAGAAGTGGTGAAATACGAGAACCAAGTTACTCTGCTAAAGCTATAATTCTTGATAAATCCAATTCCTGTCCCTTAAATTATTTACGTATGACAAGTCTGTTCCGTACAGATGCCACCCGATCAGCAAGACATAATGCATTCCGTCACTTAATTTAACAACGCGTTATTTGCAGCCTGAATTCAAGTTTAATTGCCAACAGGACAGTAGTGCAAAAAGCATGAGAAAAGGCACATTGAGGAGCTCAGACTGTCACTACAACTATCGCTACGACTACAGCAAGAGGCATAAAACAGCCAAGAGAAGGTAACATTTGATTGTCACCTAAAATACTGAAAAAATGAGGATTATTTTTGAGCATATTTTTAAGTTTGCCATCAAAGTTGCATTAATATGATTAACATCTTTTCAGATCCGCAGCATCCACACATTTTCCTCACTATTAAACTTACGCTGCAGACAGATTATGTGAGAGGTCTCCCAGAAAGTGTAACTTACGAAGTGCAAGCACCTGTGAGCAGGAATGCTCTGTGCTTCTTCAAATTATAGAAACAAATGTCTGAAAAACTATTGCAGCTCTTTCAAACTGTTGGTTCTGCCAGATATGCCACAATAACGCTGTAAAATTGTGCAAACAGAGAGGAGTAGCTCACCTAACTGCGTGAACAAGATATTTGATAATCGTAAAACACAAGCAAAAACACTGTTTGGCCACAGTCATTGACAGGGAAACTAGCTGAGCTGTAAATACCCACATGCAGAAATTAGGTAGGATGCAATTGTATTCCGCTTCATACCAGTGGGGATGAAACCTCTAGGTGCTAACAATGCAAGAAGCGTTACATAAGACTATGCGCTTATTTTTAGAAGCACATTACAAAATTAAGTACTGCACTCGAATCTGTTGCCGAGCCGTGGACAGTCACATCAGTGTGCACAAAGGACAACCGCTCAGCTGGAGCGGGGCATTAGATTAGATTCAGATTAGAGTTCTCTCCCGCCAATCCCCAAAATACCGAACTATCAGAGTAAGAAAGTCAATTTGGGTTCACCGAAAAAACACTACTCATCATAAACACAAATGTATTCCTTTTTTAGGAGCCGCAGAACTGACAACTGGTTTCCTACAGCTTTCTTCTTTTGTTGCGTAATACTTCTGCACCGTGATGACCCCGAACTTCCCTCTTTTCCACCTCTCTCTTCATGACTCTCTCTCCTGCTCCAGGGAAAGGAGAGCCGTGGCACAGACACTCCGGAAGCCTGCACGTGCTGAGGGCTGCCTGACAGCTGCCATCCCGCAGGACACGCACTCCAGGTCTGACCATCTCTCTTCCCAGTGGGTGCAGTAATTTGGACACGCTTCCTCTACCTAGTCACAATTTTATGAGGCTTGGTGGACCATAATTTGAGATTTAATTCTTGCTTCCCATTTAAGTTTCCATATGTACGCTTCCTATGTATAAAGCGTAAGTTGAGTTAAATGCTTAACTTTGGAGTTACAAGTTTACTATACGAACTTTCCATGTGTATTTGTATTTATATTTGTATACACACATAGATACGCATACTCACACGCACACACTGGTGAGTGGGAGGGCCAGACAAACCAAATAATCTCATAAATGAGATTTCCTGAGAAACTGAACCCAAGCTTCTTAAGTGTTTGCCTTTGTTTCCTTTCAAACTGCAGTGTGACCTGCAGCGGTACTGCAGAACGAACCCTGCGTGCACCTCCCCAGATGAAACTTCGCTCTTTCCTCACCATCTCTGATGATCAATTTTCCTCTCATTTTTACCCATTAAAAATAAAAAAAAATTACACCTAACTTCTCAGTCATGTATTACACTGTTCTCCAGAACAATCCTACCTGAACATTGCTTCCCCTAGTTCCTGCAGACAGACATGAAACAACCCATTAAGCACATCCCACTACCAACAGATTTTACTACCACTGTTTCTTCCCTTGCAGCCTACGTTATTCCCCTCCAGGCTCTTTGCTAAGTGCATTAATAGCACGGCCTGCAGACTATGCTTAGTCTACCGAGTTTGAAAAAACACCTCACAAGAAGGTTTTGTTTTCAAAACCAGACTCCGCAGACGCAGGTATGCCCCGGCACCGAGAAGTCCAGCAGCGCGGCAGGCTGGAGGAGAGGCGTGCTGATAGAAAGGCAGAGTTAAAGATGACTCCTCTCAGTGACTCATTCCTGTTTGCCAACGAGGCCCACACTGGGCATCCCAGTTTTCAAGACTTATCGAGCTGTTGATATAAAAACAAATTCAGTTTAGCAGCATACTTATTTTAGAAAGGGACGGCTGGAATTGAATCCGCACTTAGGACCCTAAAACAACTTCCAGATTCATAAAAAATGTCATTTAAACTAGCTATATGTCTTTCGAAGAAAAAAATGAAGAGATTAGGATCATGGCTAATATCAACATTTTGCAGATTCCTAACTAAACTGTTATGGAAAATACTACTTGCCATCAAGTGTATACTGCTGCTAGTCACAATATACACCCACCTGAGATACAGAGAGCTCAGAACACCACCAATCTCTTTAAAACTACATTTTATCCTTCCAAAAAATTTGCAATACTTCTTGCTTCCTCACAGATGTCCCATAATATGTACATTTTTATATAACTAAGCTTCCTTGAACTAGGGGTAGGGGGGGAGAAGATTTGTATTTACTGCACAAAACATACCATTCTGAAAGTGACAGAAAGTTTCTTTAAAGCAACAACAAAAACTCCATATCCCAATTGCACGGGAGCCTGAATTTGCTTCAACTTTCACCATGAAATAAGAGATACCGATGTACTCTTGTGTATAATGCTGATCTTAATCAATTTGATCTCAAAGAACACACTTACTAGAAACGTGCATCCACACTAAATAAGCCAACAAATTCAGATTTCAGTACAAGATGCCTTTCGACTTTATGACGATACTTTGCTGTGTGCTGTACTTTTTCAACATGTCAAAAGCATCAAGAACAGTACTGGCATTCCAAGAAATTAATCAAATTACTGATTTATATATATGGCTTGTTGTTCTTTATTTTTTTTTCTGCAAACAGTTTTACAGGTGGACACAATATTACAAGACACTTCTAATGTTCAGAATTGCTTGCTTTCTATCTTTCACATATCGGTGCCGTGCATAGTTTAGATTTCTTTCTGAAAACCTTACAGATTTCCAGTTCTCCACACTAAAAAGCACAGTACCTGCTCTCCACAAGAGAGAAGACCCTCTTCTATATACTTTTTTAGCCTACTTAGTCACTACATAAAAGATGCTGTTTCACAGCTATTTTCCTCCCTTATGCATTTTTAATATCTTTATATGCAACAAGTACTTTCCCACAAATTGCAGCACTGGTGAATGAAATTTCACCAGTGAGAATGGTGAAAGACACCAAGCATGTACCCAAACAAGCCCCCTACACACCAGGGCAATGGAAGGAAGTCTGGCCTATCTTTTTGCCGTCATTCCACTTCCCTGGCAACACTTGCTTTGCAAGAATAGTTTTCACAATTAGAACATAAAAATGTACTAAAAATGAAAAGTAATCAGCACCTCAAACAATACAAGGTTTTAATAAGCTGAAAAGGGAAAAATGCTCTTCTACTGTAACGCAAAGAAAAAGCTTGCAGTCCTATAGACTGTATGACAAGTGCACAGTCCACCACTATAGGCATTATTTTGCACTGTTTGGTATGAAGATTCCCATCTTCATACAATCCTTAGAAAAGACTGATGCTGATATTATATTATCATTATCCATGTTACCAAGACACAGATGGAAGAACTACTTTGCCGAGAAGTTGCCTACAAAACTAAACATTAAGAGTTTATAATTTGAAACTCTTGTGGTTGTATAATTAGCCGTACCACTTCTTTTTGGTGCCTGGAAACTCCTTGCTGTTGTTTTCAAATACACGTGTATACAGACTGTAATGAAAAAGTTATGGACATCAAATTCTGAAATGTGTAATGATGAACAATACAACTGCCACCTACTGAATATGGTATAGAACCAGCTGGGTTTTATAAACCCCAACTGTTCTCCCTAACTATATACACTAAATACTACCAGTGTCTACTTCCACAGAGCCCTTGAACCAAGCAAGCAAAACACGGGAAAGTATTATCCCAAGACTACAGACTAGAACTCAGCCATAAATTGGTTCAATGACTTACCAGAGCCACACATCACTTCAGCGGACGAGACAGGAAGCATTCTCTGACTCTTACGCTCATGCTCTACCCTTGCAGTACTGTCTGTCCAGTGAGAGTAATACAAAGTAGGAGTTCCCATCTTATCTCCCACAAGTATACCTGTAATTTTACACTAGTTTTCATCTTTAATAAACTATCCCTTTTCACAGGTAATGACCTCATCTGTATACAGTCACCCACCACTGATTTCAAATACACAAAGAATTTGAATGTAGAGCTTTGAAAACGTTTTAAAAGTTCATTAAACTGCTTGCTGCAACCAAAAAGAATCACGAGTGATGTGGGGTACAAGAAGATGCTTAAAAAAAGACACACACACACACGCACACACAACCATAAAGGAAACCAGGAGGAAATAATGGTTTACTTATTAATGAATTTCAGACCTACAACTCTGGCACTGTAACTCACCAAGAGAAAGATGTCTCTAAAAACAGTTAAAATCACATTTTAAACACATCACAAGTGTAAAAAGATTAGTCAGATGACAGTGAAAGCAAGTCAAGAGGAAAACATACCGCCCACTTTCCTGTAACACTGCTGATAACCAACGCTACCTCAAGACAAAGCGGTGGCAGCAAAGGGGGAGCTCAGTAACCTCTTTGGGCAAGGGTCATTTCCATCTTGACTTGGGACCTGAAGCAAACCAGCAGCTGAGCTAGTACAAACTATCACAATGCAAGTATTCAGTTTTCAGCACAATAGTGTAAGTGAAAGATAAAACAGAAATTAAAAGCAATCTGAAAATTGCACGTCTTTAATCTTGCTGATATAAAAGCACGAAGATTTTACCTCCTATGTAAAATCTCTTACTGATTAGCACAGAAACGTCTACGTGGCATACAAACATCTCTAAAAACAAAATAATTCCGTAAGGACAACTTTAAACACACTGCAGTACAATAACGTCATTTGATGGAACCCTTCCTGTGCTGTTATTACGTTCAACACAAGTAGACTTGGTCGTCAGCATACGAGCCTGAAAGCTCTTAACGCAAGAAGTTAACTGTCAACACGTGAGCGGGTGCTTTTAAGTCAATGAGACTGCCCACAAACTTTCAGTTGTTCATATGTTTTTACAGGAACCTGGGTCAGGAGACCAAGACAACACACAAACACTGAATGTAGGTGCTAAAACACATGAAAAAAGGAAAAGGAAAAAAAGGTCAGCCCTGTTCCGGAAACACCAACTGAAGCAGGTTGTTTTGAATTACTCAGTACAGTCTGAGACATCAGGATATATTTCAAGAAAAAAATAGCTTTCTGTTGCGTAGAAAAATGTTTACATACTTTTAAAAAAATTATTTACTTGTACCTCAAAAACTCAGATGAGACAAAGTTAACCTGACCTGAATTTCTTGGCTTTTGTCAAGAACTACTGCAATTTGCGTATAAATTGTATTAATAATAATAAAAGAAAAACTATAATTTAGAGAACAACCCTTTAAATTTGTGGCAAAAATACTGTTTTGATGTAATGTGGTCCTGACCTTCTATATAAGCTTGCACACAGCTCCTATCTAAGCTAACATTTAGAAATAGACAACAAATATGGCAAGTATTCTGCCAAGAATTCGAGATCTTTATTTACTTTTTTTAAAGTGGTTTTCAAATCTGTATTCAACCACGCTATAGCTTTACACGAAGAGATAATCCGAAAAAAAAGTTAAATACCAGAATCTACTTACTTCAGAACAAAATGCTGTACTGGGAAGCTTAGGTACACTTTCTATACCCCCTCAGAACAAAGCAAGCAATTCAACGTTTATCTTAAGTTTCCAGACCGAGTCAGAAAGCGAGGTGCAAGAAACGCCTCTTAACTAAACTGCTGGGGTTTTAGGTTATACTCACTTCTGGAGTCCATAACAACAAGGAGGTGCAAGCCATTTTTGAAGAAATAAAGTTATGGTATGCGGCTGGTTTAAAACTACAGCAAGGCTACAAATCTTGCAGTGACTACAGAACAAACGGATTTTTTTATACAAAGAAACAAAAAAAAAAGCACACAACAGGTTCTAAAAATGCAATAAAGTTTCTAATTCCAGAGCTAACTTCTGTCGCGACAGAAATACCTTTAGAAGTACAGCCAGTACAGCGGAAATCCTTCACGAGAGCCACCGCTCCACGACAGGCATGCACCATACACAACTTTTCCATTGTGGAGCCAAGGTAAAGACCAAGGCTTTCAGGTGCAAACACCTAGTTAGGGGACCTGTTTGTAGTATCAAACTTCAGGACACATTAACTGTCCTATTTTTCACAGTGAACACCACTTCTCTAGAATTAGATTCTTTTAAAGATAATTCAAATCATTTTTTATGAATTGCAAGTGTTAACAGTGGAGTTGTTTTAGTTCTTAGGGCTTTTGCTTTCATCTGCTGGCAGAACTGACACACACATTGGTAACAGTGGCTACTTTGACAACAGTATTACGTTGCTAAAAGAACTGTGTAGACAAGGTTTATCTACTAATACACTCTTAGCTTTATCAACAGCTTCCTGAAAGTGAAACGGAAATACGCTTGCAAGTCAAGTCAGTCAGCTCATGATATCAAGTATTCAAATCCCTTCCTAAGATCAGAAGCAGCTGACACCTTGAAGTTTTTCATGCCAGCTGAATTCTCAACGTAAACAATAGCAGGGGGGGGGGGAAAAAAAAAAGGCACTGAGCACATCCATAGTCTTCAGTATCACGCAACTGGATCTCGCAAGTTATGTTCTATTAAAACGCCATTATAAGAGGACTCAAAGTACTACAACATTCACCTAACAAATCTTCTAGATCCAAGTAAAGACGCCTTTTCAATGCAAACCTAAACAATTATTTGGCTTTTGCAAGTCTTCACAAGTTTCGACAGCCTGAAACAAATCCAAGTTTCCAGAAACGTAAGGATTTCTGCTAAGCGATGTGACAGCAGGTTTGATCATCTTAACCTCCCTTCCCCCAGCTGAGGAGTGAGGAGAGCAGGCAGCCACCAGCACCAGATGTTACTGCCGTGCGGGCAGGCAGGAATGTTTCCTTCACACACTCAAGTCGCACACGCACGCGTACGTGCTTGCAGATACAAGAACGACACAAAAAAAAAAAGTTTGCGTCTTCCCCTGGGGATAAAACAGTGCAAAGTTGGAGACGAGTTCTTGTCTGATAAAACAGACTTACAAAAAAGCAGAAGCTGCCGATCCACATCTAACACGAGCACGTTTTCTTTCGCTCGGCTTACAAAACCTCCAAAACAAAGTTACCTGCAACTTCATTGAAGAAAATAGGGGGGGAAAAAGAAAGAAAAAAAAAAAAAAAAAACAAGAAGCCAACAGCAACAAAACCACTGAAAATCTAAGCTGTGGTGTCCGTAGGGAAGCCCTCGCTCCTGCCAGGAACACCCGTACACCAGCTATAGGGTAAATGCCGCATCTCATACAAGCGTGGCAGTGCCCCTCTTCCTCCCTCACCCTCACTTGTCACCCTGGGCCACCTTCCCGTCCCTTCCCTTCCCTTCCCCTCCTTCCCTCCCGGTCCCTTCTCCCCGAGGCAGGCTCAGGCCAAGCTCCAGGCCCCGCACGGGCGGACAAGTTCCTACAGGGGCAGAATCGCTCCAAGTTTGTTTCACAAACACGGCCGAGGGAATGCCAGAACCTGTTTACACATCACCTTAACCGCCACCAGGAGGAGAGCGGAAAAGGCGCTCGTAAAAAAATAAAAAAAAAAAAATAAAAAAATAAAAATAATATAACCGGGTTGGTGGGGAGGTGGGGGGAAGGAAACAAGCCGGCGCTATCCCCGTCTCACCCGGGGCCTGGCCGGGGCCCGGCGGAGCAGGCCGCGGGGCCACCCCGGCGCCTCCCGGGAGCGGGGCCGGCGGCACCCGGCGGCGGCGGAGGTCGGGGGGAGGCAGCCGGGGAGCGGCCGCCGCCGGGCCCGCTCGGGGCGGCGGGGGGCAGCGGGACGGGGCCGTCCCGGGCGGGCCGCGGCGGCGGAGCGGAGGCCGCGGGGCCCAGGCCTCGGCCCCGGAGCGGCGCCCGGCGGCCCAGCGGGGAGGGCGGCGGGGCCGGGCCGGGCCGGGCCGGGCCGCGGCCGCGCTCCCGGCTCGGTGGCCGCGCGTCGGTGCCCCCCCCGCTCCCCTCGGAGACAAAAGCAAACGGAAACCCGGCGGGACGCGGCCCCGGGCCCGCGGGGCCCCGCCGCGGGCAGCGCCGCCGCCCGGCCCTCCCTCATCGGGCCTCGGCCGGGCGGCGGCGGGCAGCGGGGCGGCGGCGGGGGCCGGGGCGGGGGCGGCCGGGGCCGGACTCACCGCATGAATTTTCTTGTCCCGCGGATCCAAGATGGCTGAGTATCCAGCACGGAGGATGCTGGGGGAGCAACCTTTACCCTCTGACCCGGCCGCCGCCGTGACCCCGCCGCCGCCGCCGCCGCCGCCGCCGCTCGGCCTGGCAGCGGCGCTGAGGGGCGGGGAGAGGCGGCGACGCCGCTCGGCTGGGCCCGGAGGACGGCGAGGAGGAGGAGGAGGAGGAGGAAGAGGAGGAGGAAGAGGAAGGAGCGCCGCGCTCCCTCCGCCTGGCCGCCGGCGGGGCGCCTAGGCCGCGGGGCTGCTGCTGCCGCACCGCCCGGCGGGCAGCGGGCGGCCGCGGGGCTCGGCCCCCGTTTTGTGAGGGGAGGCGGCCGCGGGGCGCACACCGAGCTCCCCGGATCCTCCTCGGGCTCCCCGGGGAGGTGGGGACGGCCGGGGGCCGAGCAGAGCGACCCGCGGGCAGCAGCCGCCGTCCCCGGGTGCAGCCCGCGTGGGGCCGGCCTGCGGGTGCCGGGGCGCTGAGGGCGAGCCCGGGGGTTTTTGGAGGGTGCGAGGAGGCCTGAGGGGGGTCTGGGTCGGGGACTGCCGTCCCGAGCACCCAAGTTGTCTAAAAGTCTGTATTTTCGGCACCGGCCTTCTTACCCGCTTTATTATTAAAATGGAGAAGCTTCACCGGGATGGCACGACTGGACTTTTTTTTTTTTTTTAATTCATCACCGTGAAAACGCGTGTGTTACAACAATAGCTACAGCAACTGCAGACGCACAAAACACTCATGATGCAAATAATCCCCTTGAATTCAACAAGACGATAAACGGTACAAAAGCCAGGCCTGTACGCAAGTGTTTTCAGGATGGAGGGCAGTGTTTTTTGTGAACTGGCTTCACTACTCCAGCAGGAAAAAACATCAGTGATGATGCTTCTTTGATTTTGTTGTGAGATAGAGAATTTCAGACAAAAAATGAACGTGCAGTATTTTGCCAGGAACAGTCAAACTTCACATGTTTGTTTCCTTATCAGTCAGGTCTGATTTTGGAGCTACAAATACAGCTTAAAAATAAGTATTCAGTAGATTATACAACACTAATATTTCACAGAAACGTTAATACCCACAGTAACGTGCCGGACAACGTTAACATGTTTTGAAGATCAAAGAACAGTCTTCCATCTACGCTGGAAGACCAGCTTCTTAATGCCACTACTGAGCACAGCTACATGCCAAACATGGGTGTTATATCACTTTAATAAACGTCTATACACTTTGTCCAGGAAAATACTGTATTATTCTAGTATCTTAACCTTTGTGTCTCGAATATTAATGCATTTGCTGTAAACAAAGAACCGTAGAACACTGTAAGTAATATCCAGTTGTAAGGATAGTATTTGAAGTCTTGGAGTACTTCTGTTCAATCAAAAAAAAAGGATTTCTTTACACCTTGTGACAGACATAAAGGCAGTACTTCGAGACCAAATAAGTTAATGAACCTTCCACATCTTCACTGTTGCTAAACAAACTTTTCTTTTGTCTTACCAACCCTTTTACATCCATTTGTAAGCATTTTACTACATTAGATTTCGTTTTACACTTTTATGGTGTCTTTTCCAAAAGCTAATATATGTTGCATTTCCTCAAAGTCATTTAAGACTTAAGGTACCACAGAATACGTGGTAAGTAAACAAAGCATCTGATGTTGTCCTTGCATCTCTGTGGACCGATCTCTGTGTCCATCACAAGATTGAAGTTTACATGCAAATCAATTAGCATTTAGACGACAAGAAGCCTGTAGAGTTCAACAGAGCCAGGAAATAGAAAAAAATAAGTAAAAGTTTTTCATGTCTTAGTCTGGTTAGCTTAATATAATAGTCCAATGAGCAATCACAGGGTGTGTAAATTGTGATTTAAATTTTGTTAGTGAAACTAACCTGCCTTTCTGCTTAAAATTGTGTGTTTAGCTGTGGGACATCATCAAGGTGACTGTAGTCAGTGTGTATTTGACTTCCTTGTTTTCTTAAAATGAATGTTGTTAGCACTTTAATGCTTCAGAATAATCTCTGAAGCTGATAAAAGCGAATGTGTGCTGTGTTCATACATTCGCTACTTTCAGAGTGGCTCAATATACATTTTTATACAATGGTGAGGCCTATTTTGCATCGCTGCACCTGCTTAATTAAAGAGGTGTTCTGAGCTCGTTTAATTAAATGGCTGCTAATCACGTGTGGACACTCCTAATCCGTTTTGAACCTCATATGGTACAATTTGACCTCTTTGTGTCAATCTTTGTCTACAAATATGCATTTGTTATTTTTAATCCCAGTTAATAAAAGGTCTCTTTTCCGTGTTTTGTTTTTTGGTGTTGTGTTTGGTTTTTTTTTGCTTGGTTGGTTGGTTTTGTGTTTTTATTATTATTATTTTTTCTTGACTTATTTCACAGACACTCACCTAACCATTTGAATTTCCACCCAGAGAGGGCTAATAGCATTCAGCATCTGTCCGGAGCACCTGAAAAAATTGGGAAGAAGGCATCAAGCGAGACAGATGTACTCAGAACCCCAAAATGCTTTCTTACCCTGGCTCTTGAGTGTTCGTTCCCTGGCAAGCCTCTGCACTTTTACTTCACACCTGCTCCAGGAAGTTTTTAGATGCTCTTCAGCCCCACTCAGCATCACTGATAGAGGTGGATGATGCAGTCACAGATGTGGGAGGAAAAGGAGTCACCTAAAGTATGCAGAGGACACCATTAAGGTGTTTTATTTGTTTTGCCAAAATGTAGAATTAAATTAGCCATCGTAAGACCACCGTCCTCGGTTGTGAGCAGAGGCAGAACATGATGAATAGCCTTGTAAGTCATTTTTAGATACAACCACAAAGTGCATTGGAGCGCATCAAAGGTCTTCCCTTCTCCAACCTACAGTAGTCCTCAGGGGTAGCAAATACAGAGCAATTGCCAAGAGCAAGGGTTAGCAGCTTTTCAGTGATAGCAAAACAGGCTGTATTTTTTTTATTATTATTTTTTTCATAAATAGGGTTTAAGCTCATTGGTAGAAACAGCTGGAACCGTCGATAGTGCCCCTTGACTGCGGGGTGTATTTGATTAGCTAAAACAGTGAAATACTGCTTCTGAAGAAGGCAGAGGTTTCTGATTTCTGCTGAACTGAGAGCTGTGTAACACTTGTGAATTGGGAGCAGCAGCTTCTCGCAGATGTCTTCCTTGCTGCATGATGTTCAAAAGTCTGTCAGTTTGCTTTCTTTGGAGCAAGGCTGGAGGGTTACTGCACAGCTATGCATTAATCTTTGCCCTAGAAGAACATGGCAGATTTTTTTTTCATAAATACAGCTATTTGTTTTTTAAATATTTCTTTAACACAAGGGTAGAGGTGTGTCAAAGTAGAGATCTCACCACAAAGGTACGTTAAAACATTTTTTCAAGAGTAAAAACATGAAGAGCTCTCATTTTCTTACTGTATTCTCCTGATTCCTAAGTATTCCACTAAAATAGAGCACAAAATAGTCAGATTTAGGAGGATTTGGTTGGTTAGGCTGACTTCTGCAAGTTAGTCTCCAATTTGTAGTTTATCTAGGGAAGGGAAGGGAAGGGAAGGGAAGGGAAGGGAAGGGAAGGGAAGGGAAGGGAAGGGAAGGGAAGGGAAGGGAAGGGAAGGGAAGGGAAGGGAAGGGAAGGGAAGGGAAGGGAAGGGAAGGGAAGGGAAGGGAAGGGGGAAGGGAAGGGAAGGGAAGGGAAGGGAAGGGAAGGGAAGGGAAGGAGGGGAGGGGAGGGGAGGGGAGGGGAGGGGAGGGGAGGGGAGGGGAGGGGAGGGGAGGGGAGGGGAGGGGAGGGGAGGGGAGGGGAGGGGAGGGGGGGGAGGGGAGGGAGGGGAGGGGAAGGGAAGGGAGGGGAAGGGAGGGGAAGGGAAGGGAAGGGAAGGGAAGGGGGAAGGGAAGGGAAGGGAAGGGAAGGGAAGGGAAGGGAAGGGAAGGGAAGGGAAGGGAAGGGAAGGGAAGGGAAGGGAAGGGAAGGGAAGGGAAGGGAAGGGAAGGGAAGGGAAGGGAAGGGAAGGGAAGGGAAGGGAAGGGAAGGGAAGGGAAGGGAAGGGAAGGGAAGGGAAGGGAAGGGAAGGGAAGGGAAGGGAAGGGAAGGGAAGGGAAGGGAAGGGAAGGGAAGGGAAGGGAAGGGAAGGGAAGGGTCAACTGTTTCCATGACAATGTCCTTATCTATCCTTTCACACCTACAGGGATTTCCAGGGATGGCTGCTGGCAAGGGAAGCCCTAGAAGTGCAGCTCTGTTACTGTTTTAGTGTTAAAATGCATCACAAGTTATCCACACAGATGGCCTCTCATCTGCTGGATTTGTAGTTTCCAGGAGGGAATATTGGGAGCAGAGGTATCTTTATCTCAGTCTCTCATATTTTTACTATCAGGAAACCCTACCTCAGCCTTCTGCAGCAGTCGCTTCAGTGTTTGCTTCAGTGTTCATTACACTAGACCATCACGACAAAAATTAAAAAAAAAAAACACAAAGTTTGAAATGAAATCTGTCAATTCTGTAAAATATTATGACCTCAAACAGGAGATGAAATGGAAGATTTTCCAAAAATAAGATGCTTCATGCTGCTGTGTAGCAACTCAAAGGTCTGCCGAGTGCTGGTAAATGAAAGGATAAATCAAGAATTAGAGATACCTGCAATCTGAATTTTTTGTTAAGAAAAAAAAAATACTACAGATGGAAATATGTTTTCCAAAGAAGAGAAAGTATTAAAGAAACAGAAGTCTGTGCCTAAGAAGGTGCTGACTGACGTTCCCAAGCAAGATTATTTCTGAAGAGACGGGACTTGCTGCAGTGGTGACAGGGGAACCCTTCCTATCTCGGTTCTCAAGGGTGCAGCCAGCAGTGCTTTTGCTGGTGGTCCTTGGAGAGCTGCTTGGTCAGAAGGTCTGCTTCTCATTTGAAACTCTTAAACCATATTAGAAGACAGATGGTGGGTTGTGTTTTTTTTGGCATATAGGTTTTGTGTTTTGTTTTCTCTGTGTGTGGTGGGATTTTTTTTGGCATGACTTTTCCATGTGATCCTCTTATTTAGTTAATATGAGTAAGTGTGACATAGGACAGTCTCTCCATTATGTTTCAGTCCTATTGATAAAGAACATAAACTTACATATTGAAGACTGCCATAATTAAAAGTTAATTTTAATCTTGGAAGTAAGAGCTATTACAATGGCTTTGTAAAAAAAAATGTTCAGTAAACATATAACCAGCAGCCCAGGGGAAGTAATCACAATATCTAAAATAAAAGGAGAATTACTTTCACTCATGACAGGTCTCAGCTAGGCAAGGGAACAGAGCTTGGGGATCTGGAAAGTGCTGAATTCTAGTTCTTGTGTTTTGACAGTGTTTCATGTTTGACAGTTGGGCCTATTTCCAAAAAGGCGTTCTCCCCTAAATTAGTGTTAATGAGCACAAGTGAACCCTAGCTCCAGCAGATGACAATGTTACAGGACAAAGCTGTTTTCTTCCTCTTTTTGGCAGAGGTTGCCTCCTCCACAGCAGAACTGTTAGAAGTGAGTATGTATGTGCTTGCACCTCAGCAGTTTGCATTCAACTTGTTAGGATAAAATTGCAACAGAAAAAGTAGTGGTGTCTTGCTGCCCACGTGGTGAGTCACTGTAAGCCAGCAGCAGGTAACTCAGAAGCTGACCAAATTCACGCAGCCCCAAGGGGCCACCAGCTAGATTTCAGGACATTAAGTCCCGTAATATATAAGGACTGGAAACAAGCTGGCTGTGTATATACAGCTTGTCCCACTCAAGCGTGTGCTGGATCTCACTTATGTCTGTTTAGGTGTGGTACTTGGGGTCCATCCACCTACTTCTTTTAGCCTGATTTTTCTTCCAATGTCATGCCACTCTTCTAGCTTGATATAACATGCATCACCTTAGACTGCCATCCCACCAGCAGCCAGAGGACTCCAGTATCGTAGAATCACACAATCATTTAGGCTGGAGAAGACCTTCGGAAGATCATCAAGTCCAACCACGAACCTGATGTACCAAGTCCCATCACTAAACCGTGTCCCCTAGTGCCACATCCATGTGATTCTTAAATACCTCCAGAGACGGGGACTCCACCACTTCCTTGGGCAGCCTGTTTCAATGCTTGATCACCCTCTCTGTGAAAAAATTATTCTTCATGGTCCCAGCGGGCAGAGTGCAGGGAACATGGCTCAATCCCTGTTCAAGCAAGGTGCCAAGCATGCAGACCAGAAGACCCAGAGGAGCACGGCTGCCTGGGCAGCCAAGTTGGGGCCAGTTCATAACGCTTTGCAGGAGTTTGGTGACGCAGGCTGAATCCCCAGATCCTAAGTCCAAAGCTGCTGTTTACCTCCTGAGCCAACTCAAGCAGTGACATGTCACTAAGCAGATGAGAGAGGGAACTTAGTGCATCTAAACTAATCTGTATCTGCAGCCAGGACACTGAATTGAATTTATTTTCATTCTGGCTTGCAGAAAACCAATTCCTGGTGTGCCTGGGAAACTCCAACACCCATTGCCATCACAGGGTCAAGGCTGTGTGATCTTAGCTGAGTTACAAAAACCACTCTGTCATGGACTATAACATCTCTGTAAGAGAGCAACAGCAGCTACTTTTGTGCTCTTTGCCTTCATGACACTGCCCAGCTGGAGATGTAACGACATGCACATGTCAACTTGAACCATCCAGAGGTTTCCTGGGTCTCAGCTTTGCAGCAGCTGATAGGATGTCATTTTATCACAAAACTGCCCCCAATGCCCTGGATACCACCCATGATTCCCTAATCCTGTCCTTTCACGGCCGTTAATTCGAACTTTTGTTTACAGAGTGGCCAAGCTGTATATGAAAGCTTGTCATGCACGAATTCAACTGTAAACATTGCATCCTCAAACACTTAAACCTCTCCCCCATAAATCTTGCTCATCACTTTTCAGGCTTTGTTAAGGAGCTACCTACCTCTGAGAGCAACAGAGCCGTTCTGCACGGCGAAACCGACTGCCAGAGGCCACCTGCTTCTCCCCCAGGCAGATGTGCCTCTCAGCAGAAAGAAGCTGAACTGCATGTATAGTGAGTGGCTGCCATGTCCCTCCACCCCCAGCAGCACCCATGATTGCTGTTTCTGCCCTACTCCTCTTCAGGATCTGCTTTTTGCTTGGGCCAGCAGGTGGGGAAAGTGGCAGTAGCTTCAGAGAGGCAAAATAAGGCTTCCTTCCTTCCTTCGTTCCTTCGTTCCTTCGTTCCTTCGTTCCTTCGTTCCTTCCTTCCTTCCTTCCTTCCTTCCTTCCTTCCTTCCTTCCTTCCTCCCTCCCTCCCTCCCTCCCTTCCTCCCTTCCTCCCTTCCTCCCTTCCTCCCTTCCTTCCTTAAGATAAATTTGAAGGCTTGGCATACTATCACTATCCCAGCTATCTAAACACTCAGCACCCACACTAACCCATTCCTCTGGCCCTTCTGCAAGTCAGCGGAGAGAAGGAAATACTTATGGCCCACGGTGGGAGTCTGGGGGCTGTGGGGACCCCTGCAGGAGGAGGGAGCAGTGCTGGGATGGCCCATGCAAGCCAGGGGCACCCTGCCTTACACTGCCTGCTCTTTTCATGGGTAGCCCATTGCATGTGTTCAGGAGGCGCTTACTAAAAAACAAGTTTGTACACAATTATGAAGATTTTCTGCTTAGGGTCTCTGTTTGGAAAATATGCAGGAAGGTCTCTCTTTTATGCACTGTATGATAAATCTGGTTATGAAATGTTATTTTGGCATTAGAGAAAGGGAAATATGCTCTCGATTGCAAGATTTAATCTAATAGGAAGATCCTAGACATGAAACTACGCAATCCTAATGTGTATTTCTAAAAATGATTCCAGAAGGGCCCTGCATTGTTCAGGGCTGGACGAATCATCTGCACAAAACCAATTTTTAACACAAAATTGTTGTTAGCGATTAAAGTGCAAATAGAAGTTACAACATCCTCTGTTTTCATGCTGATTACATTATGTCTGTTTCGTTAGTAACAAGTCGTGTTTATTTCCAATTCCCCATCATGAAGAGCTGTTACGAGCTTCAGAGATCAAGGTTTGAAGAGACAGTCCTTTCCTGTGCGCTCACTGCCACAACAGACCAGACACAAATGGAGGAGAGGATGAGGAAGAGCTGAGATGACTTGCTAAAAGCCGTGCCTCCCAAGCCCCAGCACAGGGGTAAATCTGCTGCCCTGAACCGTGGATGAAGCTGTGTTGTGTTGTGTGAGGATGAGCTGTGGAGAAGCCCCATGTCTGACCAGGACGCGTGGCACAGGCCTGTGCTGGCAGCAGGGCCCGTGGCAGGCCCTGCGGGCAGCGCGGCACCAGGCCGATCAGCGTTCACGCTCCTTCCCCGCTGACATGCCTGGTCTTCGGGATGGTCGGGTGGCGTTGCCCTCTCCTCTGGTGCGGGTGAGGGTCTTGCCACCCCATCGCCCGACTCAGCTGCCTGGAAGCAATTCCTGCCTCCACCACTTCTGGTTGTTGAAGCGTTACAGCAATAAAAGAAAGCGCAGTTCAGGGCGGTCGATGCCAAAACCATCCGGTTCTGAGCTGAAACAGAAACATTGCTTACCAGGAGTGAAACGCTGCTGGCTGAACTCTTCCAGAGCGAGCTCATGCTTCGCAAGTAGCTTTATGTACTCCTGGTGATTCCCACAGGTGCCCATAAGCAGGATTTGGGGAGATGAATTTCAATGTTGTTATTGGTATTGTCGTTATTGTTGATGCTAATTACTTGTAGAGCTATTGTGTGAGCCCCAACTTCTTGTTCCACCATCTGTTGCTGTTGTAAATAAAGAAATGCGTGTCGACCAAAATTTCACCAGTTATCAGGAAATAAATATCTTAATTCAAGTCTACTGTGAAGCGACCTCCATGCCTCGGCTGAGCGGTAGTTTCAGTAGAAGATCCTCCTGATGCTGTAGATGAAAATTAAGTTGGAGGGAAGGAAGTAACCTAGTGCCAAAAACATATGTTACTAAGCTCACCGTTGAGCATTTTCATAAGTTTAATCATACCTAATGCATTAAAGAATTTATCACTTGTAACATATAGTTAAAATCCCAGTGGCAGTCAAAAGCACAGTGCAGCAGTAACTTGAACAGATTCATCTGGAGAAGTGCAAGCAATAATTTTTGTTTTACAATATTATCAAATATTTTGCGTTTCATGGCAGTTTGGGGAGAAGAAAAGCTATTGAATTAGTTCAGAATAATTCCTCATTTGTATTCTCTAAACTGGGCAAACAGTCTTTCACTTCTCCTTTATAAGAGACATTTTATGAGCACTGGGGCTTCACCCACCCACAGCAAGGAAAATAACTAACAATTGTGTTTTAAGGGCTGTGTCACATGCATGTGTGTCGTGTGTGTGAATACTGTACTGTTATAGCTCTCTGGAGAGAAACAGAGCATTTGTGGATCCTACTTTCTATATCCATCTCCTGGAATGAAAATAAAAGATCGTCAGTCATCCCTGCCACTACGTATTGCATGACTTTCTTTTTCACTGGGCTTTCATGAGAAAAAAATTATGCCCAGTTATAATTTTCATGCAAGCATCCCCTCCCTTAAATCCTCATATAAAAATAACAGTTAAAACCAAAATATTTTTGCATGTATTCTGATGTCTCTTGTCTGTCAGATGTAACCAACACTGGCACTCAGCTGCCAACTTAACTACTTCTCAAGTCCTAATACACATTTATTTAGAGTGGGGACTTTTCCAGAGGGAATATACCCTGCTTATTGTATGTCAGTGGTGGAAGTATTGAAACACTATTGCTACACCAAACCAAAATTGCCAGAAGAATTAGAAAAGCCTGTAGCTATTTTGCTGCTCTTGTAGGGAAGGAATTGTACATGGATATCTTCAACTCCATTAGAGCACACTCATTGCATCCAGGAACATCGTCTGGGCTGCAACTGCCTCTTTCCAACCTTGGTGCATCACAGAGGGTCATCTCCAAGGCCAAGGATGTGGCAGCCATGGGGCATCTTCAGCTGGGGATGTGTCTGTGCCTTGCTGCTGCAGGCAATGTTGCGTCCTGGCAGTCAGTAGGAGAGTAACCAAAAAAGCTGGTGATCTGATACATGCAGCAAATGCCCCTCTTCAGCCACTCCTGTACCCTTTATCTTGGAAAAGGAGGCTGGAAAAAGACAGAAAAGACTCTTAGTCCACTGCAGGTGGCTCTTTTACATGGATTTTCTGCTGCTTACACCTTTCTCTGTCTGGAAAAAACTCGACAGAGGGGTCTGGTCTAAATAGCTGCAACCTAGCTCAATAACATGACACTTTATTTCCTGGCAATGCACTTTGTGCACCTCAGCTTCAAACTCTAACAACCCTCTTAGCCAGCTAGAAATATGGTGTTCATATTTAAAAGGTAGATAAAAGGTTTAGCTTTCCTGAAATGTGCTTCTAATTATGAACAGGCTAGATGACTTTTTTTTTTTTCCTTGAAAGATGCATTTCTCTAGATGTTTTGGTTTGAATGCATAAAATTGTTCAAGAAGCTGATGAAAATTCAGATAGCAGTCATGCAAGTCACCCTTTAGTATGAAGAATTCAAACAGAGTTTCTAATCTGATGACTCTGAAATACAACCCCCCCTCCCAAAGAAAAAAACAACAGTCTGAAAACTCCCCAGAAGACAACCCCCCAACTACCACCCAAACAGACAGAAGCAATGGACTTTTCAAATGTTTCCTCTTCACCCATTGAAAAATTCAGTCCAATAACAACTTCTGTGTGGCCACTAAACTTATCTGAAGTTTCAGAATAATCTGTTTGTGGCCTGCAGTGGCACTAACATACTCCTTTAACCACCTGGCACCACAGATGTAACCTCAGCCTAAAACGTTCAGCCCAGCTCATTGGCACCAAGAGCCACTGCCCTCTGTGCCTTGGCTCCCTGGTGAAGGCAGCCAGTCCTTTTACAAAAGGGAAAGGGGTTTTTGCAGCTTTGCACTACATGAACAACCTGGAAAAGGCCGTAAGGTCTTGACCACCAGCTTACTGCCTGCAACTGCCCTGGTTCTCTCACATTTACCAGCCAGACTTTTCTTATCCTACAGACCCACCTCTGATGAAAGATAAAGAAATGGCAGTAAATGCCTCTCTTCTAACTGAAAATAAGTTCCTTTCAATCCTAATATTTTAGACACAAAAAGACAGTTGTAAGAGAGTTGTGGTGGATGGTATGTAAGATGCATCTACATATTTTTTCAGATATACAGTAAAATTTTTAAGACCATCTGACTTTCCCAGATGTATCTTACACTGATGGACAACCAACACACACGTCTATGTTTGTCTTCTGAAGATGTCCTCTGTAGTTAACTCGGAAACATCTCACAAAATAGTTACGGAATTGAAAACATTAGATTGTGGTTTGATTGGCTCAGGAGCAGGATAATGGCCAACTTGTCAGATAATTTATTTGCAATGAATAATTTAGTCTTAATTATAATCAGCTGAAGTTTTAATCCCTTATATCTTTCACTAATCAACCTCACTTAGCATATGGGGAATCAAGATAAATTCACCCTTTTAATTAGAAAATCAGAAGCCTTTACATGCTTGTTGGTTGATGATAGGTCTCATAAACGGACGTCACTGAACTGCTGATGTTTCAGAAATTCTGCCTTATACAATGCAACTCCTTGATTACAGGAGGTGTTTTTAATCATGAGATTTAACTCTGCGAGGAAGCCTGATGTCAGAACAGCACTTCTGATCACGCTCTTTGACCCCTGCCTTCTTTTAGACACCATCAGTCGCTGCTCAGTGGCACCCAGGATGTGGTTTGAAGTGACAAGGCAAAGGCCCCGTGGCACCTTATGGCAGGATCTCATTTTTCAGGTGCCCTGAATGGGCTTGGTGACCTTTCAGATGACTAAGAGATTTAAGATGCTCAGGAGAATATGATCCAGTTTTGGTATAAGATGCAAAAGAAAAAAGGTTTTAGAATACTTTATTACTAGTGTCAGCTTTTAGAGAAGTATCTTCTCCTTGACAGTGTATAATTTTCTTGTATTTTCTGAGTAGCCCGACTAAAGAAGGCAAGATGATTAGTAAAAATATTAGCACAGGCTAACAAATAAGAGTCTTGGCTCTCAGGTGATGAAAAAGCAAGAGAGTTGTGCAGTTTTTTTTTGTTTTGGTTTGGTTTATGGCAATGTATTTGTGTTGCTAACAGGCAAGTTAATGGGATCAGAAGTGGTGAGAGCCACTGATAGTCCCCCCTAACCTTATAGAGAATAGCTTCAACAGTAGGGAGGTAAGGAAGGAAATGGGTTTTGCAGATGATCTCTCTCCCACTGGAAAGGCACTCATAGGATTAAAAGTTCTTCTTCCCTTTTCCCCCATTTCTCTTCCTCTTTTCCTATTCTAAATTAAGAGGAGTATGACAGAGGTTGCACCACAGGCACACATCTCTCCCTCCCTAGGCTGCCCAGCAACCTCTGTTCCTTTTTCAGACTTACCCTGAAGACAGTGCTAATACAGAGCAGCTCATCTGCTCTCCCGGACCCCCAGAGACAGAAATCTGCCCTTCATTAAAAATCAAAACCTTTATCCAGATCAGAGATACTTATTTAGGAAATGGAAACAAAACGAGGGATGTTTTACTGCATTAGGTCTTCTCCGAAAGAGCATTTTGTTTTGTTTTGTTTTGGGGGAGGGATGGGGTGACAGAAACGACACTGTTTCCTTTGATAGCCCAGCCTTCTTCATTTCCAGTTGTCTTTGTAAGTGAGCTCTTTCTTCCTTGTGGTATCATTATTAATAGATTAAAAAGCTGGAAGAAAGAAAGGGACACATGATTTTCCAATTTTTCTCCAGCTGCGGATCACAGTTAGATACCCATAGTCTGAAGTAATGCAGTGTTCATAAACACAATTGATCTTTATCACGATAATGGCACCAAGGTAATATAAATACTATCCTAGCTTTTCATTTCTCGAAAGCTGACACCGTACCTTAAGCAGCTGTCCATTCCTATCAAAACCAAAAATGAAGAGTACAAAGGGCTGTAAAGGTCACACTGAGAGCAGTAGCTGAACCGTCTCCACCGTATTTTTGCCTCCTAATGATGGCGTCTGCTGCCTCCACCTTCCTGGGACCCACAAGTAGGAAGAGGTGACTGTCAGCTCTCAGATGGGAGACCTAAATTACTAGACCAGAGGTGCTGGAGGTGGCGATGCTGGTGACTCATTTTGTGACACATTTCCTTCTGAGTCACGGCTGAATCAGGGTCCCGTCGGGATGCTGAGCAGCATCAGTAGAGGCTGTTTCTGTCTCCTGAAACCAAGAAAGCTGCCTGTAAACAGCGAGGTTCTGCGGCACTTGTTGGCTGACCTGGAGAGAAATCATAGTGATATTTATTTATTTATTTATTTATTTTTCCTCTCTGAGGAGCATCCCCCTCAGAACGGGCTGTGTTTATTCTGCACACCGTGCTTAGGTTCCTACTGGTCTCTGTTCTCCGCAACTCCCATCAGGGTCCTGTGGTCGCTACACAAACAGAAGTCCAGAGCTGGGATGCTGATCCTGTACAGTAACTTGTGATTAACAGGTAGGCACCTTCCACCAGCATTAAAGCCTGGCATGTGCTGAAATTACTCCAAGATTTTTTACTATTGAATCTTTGACAATAAGTTATATTATGTCATAGATTTTTAGTTCACACCACTTCAGTAAAATATTTCATAAAAGGAAGGACAAAGAAATTCACCGGGGACTATCGCCTTAATTCTCATAAACAAGAATTTTCCCACGTTTAAAAAAATAAAATTCCACTGTATGCTCCTTTGAGGATATAAGCAAGAAGATTAATATTTTACTGATAGTGAAATAAAATTAGTCAATAATGAGTAAAAATATCTTTTTTAAATTAATACTTAGTGCCAGTGAAGCCAAGTAACAAAAAATCAATGCTACAGCAAATACTTGTCATAGTAAAGTTGCAATTATGATGTGCCAAAATACAGGATAAGCAACAGTTGTAGAAAGAGGTAATGCTTTTGCTAGACCATCTCCAAAAATTGAAGAGGCTCCTGAGCACACAGCATCTCTATTAGTTCTGACAAAGAAGTGTCAAAATCCCAAGGTTAGAAACATTTCTTTTTTATATAATTCTGTTAGACTGATGTAAGAATTGTTTGTCTGAAAGTGTTAATTTAATTCAACTACATCAGCTGATTTAATAAAAAATATTATGCCTGCCAACAAACGTTATAGCAAGAAGTGAAATGCAAGCCATCACACATCTCATTGTTCAGTTTATTTTATGGGCTGCAATATTAGATCACATTACTTATGCTGGTAAACTTAGTTTCCTTGACATTATTTAACTGTGTGCCATCTTCATAATAAAGCTACATTTAGAAAAAAAAATCAACTGCATTATATTTAAAGTCAAAATGAGCACAAGCACCCCGTCTTCAAAATAAAGCAATGATTTGATGATGCCTAACCAATGCTTTGTTTCGTAAGTGGGTAGCTAACAATGAGAAAAGAAAAAAAAAGGTGAACCCTGTATTTTAAAAGGAGCACACATCAGGCCATGCAGCCTGTTTATGTGAGACCTTTTAGCATTTAGAGGTATATCACTTCACATTATTTTGTGTTAGATCTCACAAACTCAGCAGATGAGAGCCCAGGAAATATCACAGAAAAGCGGACACGCTATTGCAGTTAATTGTATTAATTCACTGGGCGGTGTTCTTTTGGAGCCACTGGGCTAATAACCAGCATCGAAATTAAATGTTTGATATAAGGAAATCTTGTGACAAACTTTTACTTTATCCAATATTTTGTTGAACTTGAAATGCTCCTTCAAAATTATTTTAATGAATCCATTTTCTGACAGAACCCAGTTCAGCCAAAATGATGACTAGATTTTCACGTACTACTTTAACAAAATAATGCAGGAATTAGTAATTTCAATGAAAGCAACAGCTTGTCTTTTTACTCAGTAATCTAGAAACACAAACTATAATCTCAATCTGTGACATCTGTCCGTTATATTAGATTTGAAGCATTCTGTGTATCGTTACTTTTTTTCTCTTTTCTTTTTTTTTTATTTTTCTTCAGTAAGATGTAAGCAATAACAATTCCAAAACTGGAAATCTCCTGTAGGTGGAAATTTGGAATTCATCCCCTCCTTTTATAATTGCTTTAAACTTCTGGCGATTCAGTTTCATTGATGATTAATGTCCTGCATTTGCAGATAGGACTCGATGGCGCTGAGATGCGCCGTTGAGTGAATGCGCTGATATATGAAGCCCATGAGAAGATATTTTGCAGATGTCGTTTCCTCTTGGTAGTGGTAAATGAAGTAAGCACCGTGGTAAATCACACGCGTGCATGCTGTGGCAATGACTGAACGCCAACAGGAGGCCACCTGTGGGACACGGTGTCTCCAGCCAGCAGTTTATGAGCCCTCTAGTGGCCCTCCCCGTGCTTCACTAGCCACCAGGGAAGCAGCACGTGTGCTTAGGTGGACTCTTGTCGGTACGTTGGGCCAGGGGGACAAAATCAACATTTCCTTTCCGTTACATGGTACGAGAACAGAGAGCATGGACAGAACACACACCCCTGCTGCTTCACATCACATCGCTCCCAACAGCCTGGGAGCGTGCAGGGTCGCATGGAAGTGGGATGCTGCTTACCAGAGCCACCCGTCACCTGCAGGTTTCCAGCCAATTCAATAGCTCTGGGCATTTTCTCCTTCAAATTTAGGCAGGTGTCCACGCTGAGCCTCCATTCGCATTGCTTTCCCTCCCAGGAGTGTGTTGATGAAAGCAGGAGGTGAGGTTGGGAGTATAAACTGAGACCGGCTGGCTTTAGGCTCTGCAGCTTGGTTCTGTCTCTGAGAACACATGACCACTGCCTTAGATGCTAAATCACACCAACTGCCTCAGAATGACTAATTTGTCAGTCCTTAATCACTGATGTCCAAATGATTAGTTCTTTTTCATGTTCCTTGAAAGTCTTGAATCCAGAAACAGCCTGAGTACTTCTCCCCGTACATGTAAAACAATTTCTGAGGCTCCCCACCAACCAGCTATAAATAATCTCAGTCCCCTGCGATCACCACATTATAGTGGGATGTGTTAGTGGGATAATTTCAGGCACACAGCCAGCTCTGAACCGCACTGTACATCTCCGTCCCATCATACACACCTCTTCTAGTATCTCCTTGTGAAAGTTACCACCAGAAAATAAATGCTTGCTCTCCTAATTCTGCGGCAGTGCATGTTACAGCACGGCAACGCCGAATATATGCACTCCATCATGCAGCACACGGGATAAACACAGCTAAACTTGGCCGTTCCTGATGCGGCCTACAGGCACCAGAGCTTGGTGGCAAAACCTTGGTGCTATCACAAAAGACCTTTGACGAACCTGCGCCCAGGACATCAGTGAAGGTTCAGCAAAGACGGAGCAGAGCTCAGAAGTATGACAATGGAAAATGTCATCTGTCATGTTGGATTTAAGGGTCCATTTGCCAAGCGAGAACACGGAGCACGGCTGACTGAGCGGCGGTGTGACAACCTGGGAGGACACGAGCTGAAAATCCCGGGTGCTGCCTTCCCCACCCGCGGCTGCCTGACCCCACCAGCACCCAGCACATGCAGTGAGCAGGAGGGACTGTGCCGTGCTCAGTCCTGAGACAAAACATCCATCCATTTTTGGCCCGGGACATCCTCCCAGATCCCAAAACAGAGGCTGACCCTCTACAGTTAGGCACCTGCATGACACAGACTAAGCTCCCTGTCTCCCCTCTAGTTCTGCATATCAACCAGGGGGACTTTTTTTACCTGTTAGAGTCTGTAAAAGCAAACGCCACAAGCACTTCATGGCAGTACACACAGTATTTCCAGCAGAAAATATATAGCTATACTCTTTGCCTTCCCACAGTCCTTGGCTTTTTCATTTTCTTCTGTCTTTTTCTATCTTTTTAAAAGGGAAAAAAAAGAAAGAAAATAGATTTTTTTTTCTCCCTTCCTTTCCACTTTAATTTCCAATTTATTCCAGTAAAAGTTCTGTCAATAAAATTTAATCAACATCCTCTCAATTTTTTTTAAGTTCTACACCAGAGAAGTAGTGCTGCTGCTGCTGTCATATGGTTTACATAAAGCAGTTCATCCCACAAACAAAACAATATAGTCACAAATGCTAATGCACTGTAACAGACATGACATATAGTGACATATTTTCCTGACAAATTAAAAGACCCTTGAAATACCTGATAACAAATCATAGGATATTGGCGAAAGCTTCTCCCTCATACGCACAAGAGCTTGTTAAAAGCAAAGAAAGAGGTAGACAAAAATATGCATAACTTCAAAACTTGAGACTATTTTTCAGTTATGTTGTTAGCATTGTGTAAACTGTGGAAATTATTTGACTAAGTCACATAAAACTTAAGCAAGTTTAAAAATCCAGAGCATCAGTCAAGGGATTTTATTTCATCATGCCTTGCTTAGCTTCAAAATGATTTTCTACTTCAGTGGACTTTGTGGAAGGAAGAGTTTTATGGTGCATATCTGTATCTTCATTTTGAATTTAACACTAAACTGCAATTATATACTGTGATATAAATATTCATAAACTGCTGTCTCCATGGGGAAAATATTCATCTTAAAGTAAACTTCAGTAACAACTGACTTGATAAAACTCTTGTACATCAGAACTGGCTTTTTGGGGTGTCTGAAGCAGTATGTTATTGGGTGATGCTAATGAAATTATATTAAAACTAATACAAATTTTCTGGTGGATTTCATTGCAGAAGAAAGCAGTGGAGAAGTGGCAGAGTTCAGATGAACAGAGAGACAGAGAGTATGGAATCCAACCAAACAACCTTTGAAATCCTAAAAGCAGCCATGAATCAGTGATTTTGTCTGCAAAAATCTGGGCAGACAATACTCATTTATCATAATTAATTTGACCTGCTGAATACATTATACAAGAAATTAAGTGTTAACTTTTTATACTTTATAGACCTCTTTCTGTGGAAAGCATAGATTTTAGCTGATTCATGAAGACTGATGAAAGTCTTTTAAAAAGTTTTGTAAGTGCATGATTAGTGTTTTTGGAAAAAAAAAATGCAAATGTTGTATCCTTACTTTAGATGTGTCTGGTTGTATAAACAAATTTGATTTAATAAACTCTAGAAAGGAATGGAAGCAAATAACCCTTATAAAATACAAAAAAAAAAAAAATCCCTCTAAATTGTGCATTCAGATCACACCACAGTACATAGTGTTCTTGCATGTTTAATGAAAATAAAAATTTCAACAACTTCCAGATACCACTGGTGAATAAAATATAAGTATTTTCAAACATCCATCCACTCTTTACATTCATGAATGCTATAGGCTACATGTATAGAGCACCTGCAGCTATACTGTGGTTGAAATTCCAAGGTGCTTACAGCACAGACAGGCCTCTCCAACCCATTACAGACAGTACTCAATGCATTATATTGAAGATGTTCATTCAGAAAGGAAAATATTAGCTTAAGTGGTCTGACTGAAGCATAACATTACCAAAGTGGCTTTCTGTATACGTGGTCAGCTGTGTACCGGCAGTGTAGGTATGGAGCTTTGCCGTAACGAAGACATCCTGATACCTCCACAAAGCTGTAAAGTGATGACATGACAAAACATCTGCTGCTCACCCCAGACTTTATTTCTTTTTTTCTGCTAGAGAGGAACAGGCTCCGCCAGAGGGCAATTTTTCTTATCTAGTCGGGTCAGATAAATCAACCTCCATGAGTATTTACTTCACTGTACCGGCTAGAAAAGGGAGTCAACTGTCTTAGACCTAATTTTTAGGCCAATAAAATTTTTAGCTCCCAGCCAGGCCCCACATTCAGTTATTCAAGGAAGGATTGATTCAGCCAGGTGGTTTCTAGCCCTCCAAAAGCTGTCTTGAAGGTTACGATGGTTGTCCAGGGTTGCTCCACGGAGGAAACGGAGGTGCTCAGGAAGAGGAGGCCTTCTGCAGCCCTCGGGGCTGAACCGCCCTCTGGGTCAGGAGTCCCAAGTTGCAAATATAGACTATTGCAAGTTTCTCAGCCTGAAAAGCTTGAGCAAGAAGAAATCTACCCATCGCTGCAGATTTTAGAAAGTATAAGACAAGCATTAGGAAGTACCCAACACATTTGCCAAGTGAGCCACTGTATTTGCCTGCTTGCGGCAAAGGCTGATGAGGGAGGTATCTGTATTTCCACGGTGCATTTTGTCATGAAAGCGGTTCCCTCCAGATTTCACTGAACTCAAAACGCCTTTGTGTTTTGTTACAGGCGATTTTGTGCCCCTTGATCACCTCGACCTGACTCAAACCCCATGAAGAAAAACAAAACAAAACAAAGCAAAACAAAACAAACAAAAAAACTCCAAATCTGGGCTTTTCATTCTGTATTGGCAACTTTCTCAGGTATTGCAGTGCAGAGCAGGCACTGTGGAGAGACCAACCTTCATGAACAAGTAAGAGGGTGTTTAATCCACATCTCTTTTATTCTACTACATTTGCAAAATCTCACATAGTTTTCTTCTTTTGATAGCAAAATTTTCTAATCTTCCCTGGCTACATTCTGAAATGCAATATAAAAAAGCATCTGAGTAACAGTAACAAAATGCTCATTTGGAAGCCGTAAAGTTCTTCTTAATTCCACAGATGGAGCTGTATTGTTGTATACTAATCCTTTTTTATTCCAACAATTTCTCAGTACTTGGATGTTTCACGTATTTATCCTAGAACTTCCCCCCCACCCACCCACCCCCGCCCCACCCCCACAAAAAAAAAAAAAAAAAAAGAAAGAAGAGAAGAAAGGAAGTAAAACCCAGCTTCCTAGAGATCTTCCACAAATTGTCATTCCAAGATTATCGTATTAGCCCAGTAGATTAGCTTGATAAATGGAATATAATGCTCTCTCATTTTAGCTAATGCTGCTTTACTAAAGTGGCTAACAAACTTAATTCTACCCAGGGCAGGATTACCTGACAGAGTAACTGAGTAATTTTGTGTATATACAGATGGGATGAAACAGATCAACTCATTTCTTTGCTCTGTTTGCATTGCTTACTTGGAGATTATTTGTCCTTGGACATGCTCCGAAGGCCCTCATTGCCGTTGGCAGCAGGCTGTGGTGATCTCTCACTGCCCAGAAGGTTTCACCACTGGGTCTGGCAGCTGGAGGTCCAGCCTTTGGGCATTTCAACCAAACCTCTGGCCACAGGCCCCTGCTGCCCATGCTCGCCTGTCCCTGCACAAAGCAGGACAGCCGCTGGCAGGATGCCCTGCACGAAAAGTGCTCACCATCAGCTTGCCTGGATCACGGAGACCTCAGCCTCCCCACTTCTGGGGCCATTCAGATGGCATCTGGATGCTTTTAGATCTCACCTGCCTTCTTGAACGATGGCAAACCCCTTGGGGAAGGACCAAGCCTGCATCTCAGTTTGTGTTTCCCAACCTAGACTCCAGTGTCCCTGGGCAGCTTCCCAGCTGGGACATCCCAGGGTTGCTCCGGAAAGCATCGCTCTACCTGCATAACCTCACGTTTCCTCTGCAGCAGAGAGCTGCAGGTTAGCAGGCCTGTGCCTAGGCTGTGCCTAGACACGAGAGCCAAATCTCTCTGGGAAGCAATAACAGCGCAGTCACTGGGTGAGCAGCAGGGCTATATTTGGCCCAACCTGTAGTAAAACAGAAGCCAGTGTGGGGGCAACTTCCTTTGAAAAGACAAACAAACTCCAGACCTTGTCATCTCTTTAATTACATGGTCGCTACCAACAGTTTAAACAAACAGTTCTTTTTTCATTTTATTTTATTCTCATCATTACTTTGACCATGCTGTGGAGCCTTATGTATTTCAAAAGCTTCCTCTGCTAGCAGAGTCTTGAGCAGCCACAGCAATGCTGCTTTGAAGAAGAAATGCCAGCAGTGAAAAACTTATGCAGCTTGCTGCTGGCTTCAGACAATCTCCACAGTGTTAAAAATCAAGGGGGAACATGAAGGAGGGAAGATTCAGGCCACAAGAAGAGACTAATGAGAGATCAAATTACTTATCCTAAGAAAGTTTGGGTGGGGGGGGGGTGGTTACTAAGGATAAGCAAAGAAAGGAATCTCATTCTCAGGGAGTTTAAATTATTAAAGTCCTGGAAAAGAATCCACTGCAAAGTCTCTTCTACTCTCAAGTGTAGTCAAAACCAAGTCACATATGAGAAAGAGCTGAAGAACAAACTAATGATGTCAATCTACATGACAGCACAGCAGTCTCACTGGGAAGGAGTAAAATTCTTTATTGAGAGCTAAGTCTTACAACACTTAAAACTTGCTCTGTAGTGCTTCTGTCCATGGATTTTAAATCAGTTTGCTAAAGAGCCCAAGTTCCCCTGTTTTACTAGGGAAGGAGCAGAGAAGTTAGAGACAAACCTTAAATGTGTGATCACTAGCTTTATTCGCCCAGTTTGACATCTCTGCAGCTTGCTTCTTAAAAGGTGGAGGACACCACAGATTTCATCTGGTTAATTTGTTTTGGAAGAATCTGAGCCCGACTGGCATGACCAAATTCACCCAAAGTAACAGGAGAAGAGCGTGAAATAACAAGTGTCTTTCACAGTTCATCTTGGCATCCCTCCCTAAGGAATATGTGCGAGACATTAGTTCTAGTCAAGCCATTTTTACAAAAAACAAGAGCTAACATATGCAATGGGAAAAATAAGAATCTGAACGTTGAAATCCAACTCTGTTAGTCTGTCTGTCTTAAAATAGCCTGCCCTACAATAACAACGCTGCTATGTTTATATAACCGACAGTGGGAACATCAGGCAGATTTGAAACACAACCATTTTTGAGACTATTAGGTGTTCTTACACTTTGGCCACTGTCCCTTTCTGAGCAGCCTCTCTGCTCTTTGGGAACTGGGATGTGCAACCTGAGCAAGCCAAACCCAGGCTGTAGCTGGACCAGGCAGTGAGGATCTGTCAGAGTCCTGGTGCCAAATCACACCAAGCACGAGCATGGGTCCTGTGTAACACACTGGTAGCTCAGCCTTCACGCTGCACCAGCAGTGCTGAGGTGCAGCCATGTGTTGTCTCTCCGCACCACTTGTAGTTTCTGTCAGAAACTGCGGCCTGGGGAGACCAGAGTTGTTCTCCTCCAGGCTTCAACACTGATACAGCATTAGTGAATGAAGAACTCCAGGCCCCCTGACTTCTGCAGGCATTGTAAAGGGCTAAGCCCTAGTGAAACAGCTGTGTCCGACCCTGAGAGGCCATCTCTGTCAGCCTTTGGTTTGAGTTAAAAACACACACTTCCTTTCCCAAATGACATTTCGATCTTGTGAAGGCTGTTGTACTGACAACTGGCTTTGATCAGCAATAAACCCTGTGTGAAGAGTGCAAAATATGCAGCCCTGGCAGCCTGCCTAAAGCCTGTTTTGCTGTAATTTGCCTTGAAGAGGAGATATGGAAGTGTCCATACCCTTCATGATGAGCCTGCCATGGTGACAGGCCCAAGGACTGTGAGACCCACTCAGTAGGGTGGACATGGGGTAGGGAACCCGGGCCTGGACGCTGGCAGTAGACTCTGGGACCACAGCTACAGGAGCAGCTGAAGGCTGGAAAAAGAGATACGGTGCCTAGCAGGTTGTTGCAGACTCCAAATGGGTCAGGCAAGGCCTGGCGAGGGAGGTCTGTAGAGCTAGAGGGTGGGCGGGTTGATCTGGAGCAGGTGGAGGCAGGGCTCAGGCACGCAGACCTCTCTCCTTCTGCTGAAACTGTGGGAAACAAGAGGTTAATGCAAATTCCACTGAATGTAGCTTTCCAGACAGGCAACTCATTTCACTGATGAAAGGCTATATAATAAAACAACTGTCAAGTGATAAGCCATTATCAGGTTGCTGATTTGCTCTCATTACCAGTTTACCAGCCCAGACTATCTGCAGATCATGCGTGTCAAACTGTTCTACTCCTTTATATCAACACTGTAAAATAGAAATAAACACATACCTCACATTTCAGAGTTTTAATCTCTAGGTTGCTATCGTGTTTGGTGCCTATGTTGATTTTTCCTATTGGAAGAAACCACCTCAGCTCCTCTGAGTCTGTCCCGACAAGTCTCCCTTTAAAGAAGGAGAGAAGGCTTATGTACAGGACTATTTTTCAGCTCTAGGTATAGAGGCTTATTATTATCATTGAGAATTTCCTGGCACCTTTAATAAATGGAACGGTTTCTATGCTCTTATTCACGTGCATCAGTTTCTCCTCTTGGAGTCTTACTTCGTTGCAGGGAGTTCCCAGGATCAAAGTCCAGCCAGTATGAAGACGTTATCTGATTAACTCCATACTGTTAGTGATTGAAATAGAAATTCACTACTGCAGGAAAAGAATGTAGTAGTTCCTGCTATAAACCTATTTCATAATACCAGCCGAGGTATCTGGCATTTTAAATACTGGTTAGCATACCATCTTATACTAGTTGATTCCAGCTGCGGCAAGTAACCTGATACATCATGGCCAGGAGCAGCTCCAAGAATAATGCAAATATTGCCAGATGCTGGAAGTCCATACTTGGAGAAGTGTTGCTCTGTCCTTCACCATCAGCTGTTTTTATGTTTCTTCCCTCTAAGAGTACCTTTTTTTTCTTATCCATTCATAAATCAGCCTGCTGTGGGTTTCTGATTCACTTGTCAGTGGGTATGTGCTGGTCTTCCAGTTTGGGGGAAGAAAGCAAGCCTCACTTTTACGTTTCCTAAAACAAAAATTTGTCACCTTCACATATAAACATGGTTCCTATTGACAGCAATGAATACTAGGTCTGGGAGAATATTGGGCATTTCCACACAGCAGATGGTTGCGTTATTACTCCTGAAGAGGTGCGTGCACCTGTGCCAATATGTAGATGGGGGTATTTTTTTGCACATGTAACAGATCCCCATGTACTATCAATATGATCAGAAGGAAAGAGAATACTTTTAATTAAAAGTCAAAAACATGAGAGCAGTCCAGGGCAAAATCAATATTTAAATAGTTGATTTTAATTCTTTCTACCGTCTCCAACATCTTATATTTTCCATTCTTTTCACTGACTAAAAGTAGATACAAATAGCAATACTTCTATATATTGCCAATAGAAAGAAAAGACAGGATTAGGTGTTTCATCTGTACATAAATATTTTATCCAACTTATTAAGGACTTTACTTTATTATCTGTTTGAAAACACCTTTCCAAATTATTTGAGACATGGACTAAAAAAAAAAAAAGGTATAGAAAGCCAACAATATAAAATTCAAAACACTCATAAAGATTTTTCTCACAAGCAACTCGATGCTGTTAGGAGACTTTTCAAAAACATTAAAAGTTTTGGTGAATGCTCTGCATACCCACAGAAATGTCCTTCTCGCTTTAGTGTATTTTTAAAAGTCAAATAATGGCTTTGTATGCTTAGCTTAGAGGAAACTCTGCCTTTCTTTTTGCAATCTGCCATCAATTTTGGGGATACCTGTTTTATTGGAGATATTTTCACTGATTTTCATAGTTGGAGTTTTTCACTTACATAATATTGCTTTTTTTGGGGGGGAGGGAGAGACAGTTGACCTCTGCAAATGGCACTATTAAATTTTACGAACTTGGCCTATTCTATAAGCCTTAAATGAAAGAAATATTATGTGCAATACTGAGACAGGAACTTTTGAGGACTGCACAATGAAACTCTGCCAGTCAGGAAATCCATAAAACAACTGGCTCAGGTATGAGAATCAGCTTCACTCTAAACCCGAGACTGGTTTAGTTAGAGACATTAGACTAGATCTGCTCACCTCTGGATTGCCAAACATAACCTGCCCCAGAGAGGAAATGGCAGAAGACACTTGGAAAACGGTGACTAGGAGTCATTAGTGGAGGCTGCAATCCAGCTCTGCATTAAGACAAACCTGCATCACAAAACACAAACCTCACTATATACTAATTGACAAACACAAACCTCACTATATGTCAATTGACAGCCTGTCAATCACAAGAGAGGACAAGGAGCAGAGACATCTGTGCCTGAGCTTGTGACTGACATTAAGAGATGAAAATGATGTGTACCACCTCCCTGGCTGTATCCTGCCCAGTTCTTGTGTTGGGTGTGCAGACTTTTCAACCTGTCAAGACCACCAAGGCTGTGCTCTTCCTTAAGACAGATCATTTCTTCCTTGGACAAAGGGAATATGCCATATCCCAAAGCCTCATATTGCAGAAAGGACTTGGAGTCAGCGGGGTGCCTCAATACAATTGCTTCTGACAGACTGGGATACACTGAACACAAGAGTACTTCATCCGTGCATTGACCAAGCCTTATTTATCAAGAAGTGAAGCATTATTTTTTTTAATTTTTCTGCCAGCAGTATCATCCTTTGCAAGTTATCTACTCTTCGTGGAAGTTTCCAGCACAAGCTGAGTCTCTTTTATTCATGCAGGTTTTTCTCTTTCCTGTCTGTCAGGTTCTAGTGAAAAGTGCTACTTTTAGATGCACCAAGTGATCATTGATGCAATGCTGACATCCTGCCTTGAAAGAGCACACTCAAGGTTTTCATATTATGACCTGGTTCCTGACTGTGCTCTCTGAGATAAAACTGCATGTGTTCTCCTCTCATGAGTAAAATAGGAATGCAAAATTCACAAGTGATTATAACTTTTAATTTAGATTTATAAGAAGAAAGTAAAAAGAATCTGTATACCAGTCTGTTACCAATGCCACCTGTGTGGGGAGCAACGCGAGAAAAAACAAACCCCAACTTCGATCTATTGTCCTTTTTTCACAAGAAAGACACTGAATTTTTAACTGTTTTATTGAATACTCTCTGACTGGATTTGTGAACATATGAATATTCTGCAAGTGAACAGTTCAAAATAGTAAGGGCCGTGGTCTATCCTAAGGTGTACAAGGACATCTTAGGTTAATGGCCCAGATTCTTCTCACCTATTTCAGGCTCTGATCATGCTGCACATGCTCTGTCATCAGTAAGGGACATAGGCATCTTCCAGTTGGCTAATTAGTCCACTGAAGTCTCTCTCTGTTGACTGGAAAGGAAATCAGGGTAAGTACATGCTTCACTTCATTAGATGCCTCATTTCAGCAAGATGCAGTAAGTGCCAGCTAGCTTGAAATTGTAAACCCAAGAGCAGAGTTTGGCACTGCTTGCGCATGGTATTAAACCATAAGACAGGCATCCAAGTTCATTCAGCGGAAAACCTCACACTACTTAAAGTGTTAATTAAATTACATGTCAAAGTAACATATCTTTACCACTACAAAGAAAAGTTTTGCATTCTTTGTGAATACTGGTTGGGGCACTCATGCCTAAGAATTGATAGCCTTATATATGGGATGCATTAATAGCTGTAAGTAGCAAATGACACTAAAAAGCAATAACTTTTTGTTGCAGCTTTAAACTTAGTGAAGCTATCAAACTATTCACTGCATTGAAAGCCCATGTCTTACTGCAGCAGCAGTACATTTGGATATAGATCAAACATCTCTGCAAGTAGCACGGTTAGAAGCTTTAATTTATAAGTCTTAACTCACAAGAAGTCATAATTACAACCAGCCCATATCAATGATCTGTCCAGTCCTTGCTTAAAATTAAAATAATCTTTTGTGCACCTGATTAAGTTCTGAATTAAGAACTACAGATTACTGATCTCTTTACTGCTACATGCCTCTTGTTATAATCTCCTTATCCTTACTTTTTTTTTTCTCTCATAGCTCTTGTGCAGAGACCCATAACAATTTGGGCTGAGGAGGTATTTGCATCAATATTATATCAGTGTGTTTTCATTCACTTCCATCTTGTGGAGGTAAGCAAGAGCACTACATAGTTCTTAGGGCCAGATGCTCATCTCTTTACTTGCACTCTCCATCGCTTTACCTCCTGACGTGCAACAAAGAAGCCAGTAGCATCACCTCTATGGAAAGGCTGTATGGATGATTTGAAACCATACAAGAATCTGGCCTCCATGATTATATGAGATGTGTACATAAAGTCAATTTTGAGGTAATGATGATTTGACAAATGTAGACTGCTGCTAGTAGAGCTACTAATTACATTCTGCAACTGTACTATTAGATCATATGGATATATGGCAGTCATGAAAATTCCTATTTTGATAGCTATCATGTGCGTTAATTTACTTAACTCTGCATACATCTCTGTGGTCCAGTGAAACAAAGAATTAGTGGTTCACCAAGAACATATAAATTAATGCCAGTGTTTAGGAGGGTCTTTCCCTCTAAGTTCCTGACATCTTTGCTTCTTCATATTATTTTTCTTTGGTATTTACATTTGTGGTTCAAGACAAGAATTTCAAACCTTCAGCTGTGAAAACTAATGCAGGGCTTATTGCAAGTAACGAGGTGGCAAGAACAAATATAGGCCCAACACTTGAGCACCCACCTACACTGAGAACCCAAGCAATCTTCTGTCACCACTCCTTACTTGCAGGAACCATCTCCAAAAGGAACAGAATAATCCAGGCTCCATGCCCATTTACTACGCAGTCTTTCAAATGGTATTACCAGCAAGGATACAGTTTTTGACAATTTTCACTAGGTAGACAAAAGTTCTTGGGGAATTATGATGTCAGGACCAGAGCAACCTGTTATCTTCCCAGGCTTAAGCCTAGAAAAGAGAAAACTGAGGGGAGACCTCATCAGTGTACACAAATGTCTGAAGGGAGGGTATCAAGAGGATGGAACCAGACTCTTTTCAGTGGTGCCCAGTGACAGGATGAGAGGCAATGGGCACAAACTGAAGCACAAGAAGTTCCACCTCAATATGAGGGGGCATTTCTCTTCTGTGAGGGTGACAGAGCACTGGCACAGGTTGCCCAGAGAGGTCGTGGAGTCTCCTTCTCTGGAGATATTCAGAACCCCCCTGGATGCCTTGGTCAACTGCCTGCAGGGAGCTGAAAGATCTCTAAATACCAGAAGCCACACAAGACATCTAGACTGAGGTAAATATTGCTTAAAAAATAATGAAAAGTTTCCAAGTGATTAAGCTTATGGAACGTATACTGCAACTTCCCTACTGCTGCAATTTCGGCACAAGCTATCATTAGTGATCTATCTGGTCGAGACTCCAGGCTCTGACATTCTTTTGAGAAGACTCCTCATTTTTCTAAAGAACAGCTCCTAGTCCTCTAAGGACAATTTTAGCAATAGCAGATGCCACTGTTTCCATGATGAGAGTGTTTTTATAGGATGAGGCCAAGGCCTGATCCTCCTTTCCTCCAAGATCACCCTATAGGCGGGGAGTAGTTTCACTGAAGTGAGAGAAAACCTGCAAGGGCAGAACTAATGCAAGTCAGGGGGGAAAACGAGGCTCTGCAGAGGAGTCATTTTTAGCATTAGCTGTGACAGATGTGAGTCTGAAAGTTGCCTCCCTGCCGCCATGCATCACCCAGCAGGCTCAGGCAGGGACCCTGCCGAGGTGGAAGCAGATGTTTTGGTGACAGCTTCGCGGCTTCCCCGTCTCCTTAAAGACAACTGATCCTTAAGGAATGAATACTGAACTTCTCTAGAAATGATCTTTCTTGTTTATTTGCCAGCTCTTCCATTTTCCCAGATCCCTCAAATGTGAAAGCTTTCTACCCAGGGATATGGGACACCCTTAGGGAGAGTCATAGCTAGATGTGCAGACGTGGACGCCCTTCAAGCTATTTGGAAGTCGTTGTAAGGGGCACAAGAAGGGAGAATCCCTCCATCCTCCACATGGTCCCAAGAGGCTGTTTGGCAGGGCTCCCACAGGACGGGGCCAGCTGGGCAGGCGCTCTGTGGCCAGTGTGCATGACGTGCTAGGGAAACAATTCATCTTCGTTCCAAATTATCTGCCATTAGTCACTGTGTACATGTACTCGGCAATTAATCCTCTCTCTCGCTGGACGGCTGGTTTGCTGTGATATTACACAAATTTCTCCATCTGCCTTTGTCTGCTACCATCAGCAGCTTTGCTTGGGCTTTCTCCCCATCACACTCTTTCCTTCTCTCCTCCTGATGTGATGTGCAAGAGCCCTAGTGGAAAGTCAAACACTAACCAAGACCTAATCTCTTGGATGAGGTCAATTTATAATCACCCAGTTGTAAAAATCTGTTGAAGATGACCATGCAACCTGTTTCTGTACCCCATGGTATAGTGATACTTGGGGCAAAAAGATCAACGATGCAGGCAGCTGTGATTACAAGAGCAGCCGTTAACAAACTCATGGAGTGAGAGGTCAAAGTACGTGACTTTCTATCCATTTACCTTCAGATGAGTGATCCTGTTTTTACATTCAGGCACATGTGGTGACAGAAGGTGAGTTGGCATCAAACCCTCCATCTAAACACCTCAAAGTAATTCAGACGTAGGCTGATGCTGCTTATACTTTGAATTGCAGGTAGCCATCTGCCCCCTGATGTGAGGTGCAAAGACAATTTCCACAATGTTTGGGTTTCTTTATACTTATTTATTGCTATGTAGGATTGGAGATATGTTGCCTTGCTATTATTTGTTTGGCTTTTTTCATAAACTGAGGTGGGAAACATATTTTTGAATGACAATATTTGAAAAAAAATTATATTTGATCCAGAGATGTATTTCATTTGTACTGTTTTTAAGTACAAAACTTAAAAATTTGATTTTTTTTCCACGCACTTCAAAGGAAATATTTCTAGTTATTTAATTCATTTTTTTTTGTTGTTTCAAAATTTGCAATTATATTTTTATTTCCTTCTGATCTTTCAGAAAACTATTAGGACTAATGTTTGTTTGGAGTAAAATACTTACATATGGACTAATTATTTATGTACTCGTTACCTCAATTCAAACTCAGATTGTCAAAAATGTGGCAGTCTCTTTCAAAATTAGCACGAGTCAGTAATTCCTGTGTGCAGAACACAATTAGCACAGCCTAACTGCTACAGCCAAGAGTCTTGCAAGCATTACAGTTGGATGACTGGAGGAGAATATAGACGAGGAAGTCCACATAATTAGAGTCCAGATTTTCCTTTTAAAATCTCTGTAGCATTTGCATAATTAAGCAAAGTGGATGTAATATTAAGGAATGCCACCTGGGGAGGGATCTCTCTGAAATTACACTTCGTGCCACATGATGCTATTCTGCACACAGCGGCTAGGATTTAAACAGCCCCAAGAACAGCGCTGTGTTGATGTCTGCCACTATGGCCTGGTTAATTATAAAGCTAATACAGAGGAACGCAGACGTGACCATGGGGTCTGAAATGTCCCTGGGATGCATTTTTTGCAGTTCAGCTGTTAAGGGAACCTCACACCACAGTTTTGCATTTCCTAGGCTTATTTTCCCAGCACATAAATTTTCTGAAAACTTCCATCTTATCTCTAAATACTTATACTCTATATATCTATATATCTATATATCTATATATCTATATATCTATATATCTCTAAAATCTTATACTTAGGCAAAATCATGATTCTAAATTAACTGTCATTAAGCTTTTCAGCCTAACCGTTCTCTTTGTGTTATTATGCAAGCATGAAACTGTGAGCCAATTTCATCTGTCCTCAAACATTTTTTTAAACGCTTTCAGCTTTGCCAGAAAGGGAAAGCAGTTTCAAACATCTTAAAAATGAACTTTTTTTTTTTCCTACATTTTACGTTGATTTGCCAATAAACAGAAAAATCAACCTGTCGTACAACATTTGCCATACGTCACTAAGGAAGGAATAATTTTGGTATTTGTTAAACATGCAACTTAGGGGAGGGAAAGCAGAATATTTAAAACATTGAAAGAAAATCAGTAAGCCTAATGTTTCTTGTATTTCTCTGTAGATCAGTCAAGTGGGATTATTTGGAGTGGTGCTGAAGATGCCCAAAAAGCTGTGTGTTTAGCTCATCTGGGATTTAGCAGGAACCTCCTCCGTACTTCTTTCCCTGTCTGGGACATGCTCATTGTAAACATCGACAGAGTATGGGTAAAATATTGTTTGAACTGAGCTGCCTTTGTCGGGCAACACAGACAACTGCACAAAGCATGACAGGGCAGGAACAGCCAAGCGTAAGTCAGCTCCCGTGTCTGATGCCTGCAGATCATATGGTGCCTGACCCAATTCACCACCCCTGATCTCAGATCTGCTCCCCTGGCACTAAAAAGGCTTTGGCTATGTTACTATTGTTTTCTCCTGGCAGGACTGTGGGAGGAAAGCATTTTATTGAGAGATTAAATTGGCTCCAGATGGCTAAGCTGGCCTTTCAGACCAAACTCCTGTTTGGGCTCTCATCTTCTCCGATCTCGGGCACTGCGGCGTGCTCCTCCTTGGCCTTGGCAAACCCAGGCTGATACCTGCTACACTGAGCACCTTCCTTGCTAGTCCCTAACACAGAACCCCCCTCCACCTCTTCTCCCCAGCACAGGTGCTTGTCCTCGCTGGTGTAGCTCCTCAGTGCTCATTCCCCTTCCCTATCGCCACTGCCATCATCGCCTTGCAAACTTTGCTCTCCCGTTAGGTGTCAGGAGGGAACCTTCTCCATCCCCTTGACCCACGCTGTTAACCTCTGTTGCTTACTTGCTAATTTTTAAACCACTTCCCCTACACGTACTTCCCTGCGTGGAGGATGCTCCTGTTAACAACCTGCGGAGCCACCTCGCTGTCCCGGCACTGTCCTCCTTGCTTTGATGCCAGTGGACTCGGTGGCTGCCCTAGCTGCAGTGTCGAGCCACTTCCCTACAGAAATATGCACTGGGAGGGTCTCAGAAGATGTCTGGTTTTAACCTGCAGTTGCACCAAGATTTACTGTGCACCCAGTGGCAATGGTTCCATTCAGAAAGAGGAATATCCTGCCTAAACGTACCAGCAATCAGCTCGTTCCCACTGTTTGGAGGGGACAGCCAGGCCCCTTTCCTCCCTCTTCTGCTGTCACTCAGGCCACAAAGATGGGAGCACACAGGCACACTACCTCTGTGCCATGTCAGCTCTCTTGAGCAGTCAAACATCTTTCCTGGACGGTAACTGCTTTTGAATAATGGATCACCACAGCAAGGCATGCTAATGATCTATTATTCAAATGACAGCAATACCCAAAAAAGAAAATGCCACAATTGGCTTCTGTATAATCACAAGATAGCAATCAAACTCCAGGCACACGGGTGGCTGCATCCCTGGCACCATACGTCTGGTAGAAGAATGCCAGCCTTGCAACCTTTAATTAGTACTTAATAAACTGAAAAGGTGCAATTTACACTTCTGATTTACCTCGAGGAGCAAGCTGTATTCCCCTTGCTGCCTCTGCCTTTGCAGACATCAGGCCTTCCCGTTTTCCTTCTGCTCTAAGCAGCAGCCAGGAGAAAATACAATGGCATCTCTCAGCTGGGCAAGACAGTCCGTTTATTATGATTGCTACCACTGTTCTCACAGCAAGCTAGCAAAGCCAGTCACATGCCTTTTTACATATAACACCAAGCTGAAATGATTTAAAAGCAGTATTTCAGAGAAATGTGTAAGCAAAGGCAGTGTTCTAGGATGGTGCAGAAACAGTCCTCCCACTGAAGTGAGTCTCCATTTGGCTGCGTTTAACCCGGTAAGAACATGGTCTTTGTACACTTCATGTGATTATTTCAGGTTGCTAAATCTATCCAGAGAAACACATCCCCATGTCTAGGGGGAGGCAATGCTCCAGTTGTTAGGTGGAGACTGAGGACTCGGTGCTTTTAGGCTAAGGCTGGCTGTGTCAGTCCTTCCCTTTTGATAGTTTTAGCAGCTTTCACGACACATATATATATATATCTTCTCCTTAAAATAGAAGTTAAACATATGAAAAGGAAGCTATGCATATGTACGCATCTCTGCAGACCCTTATGAACATCAGGAAGTTGGTTATTTCCATTCACTGAGCGAAGGCAGAGCACGGGGTGACAAATCACAGCTCGCAACCCGTTGTACAATGGGGCACCAGTCACTGAGCAAGCAATGTTAAAAAACATACAGCTTCTGCCAGAAAGCAATAAGGCTTTTAACTGTTCCTGTATGTCCAGCAAAAGTATGAAGAATGTTGAGAGGGTTTATTATTCGTGATACAAAAATGAGAGGTCGCTAAATGTAATTGTGAGAAAATTAATGCAGAAAGCAGGTTCATAATATAAAGCATTTAAAAACACATAAATATTCTTTTTGTTCCAGAACAAAAATTTGCTGAAAAACTATTTCAAAATACACTTATTCTGGTACTGCAATAGTTCTACCTCTTCCAACAAATTAATCTACCTTCTTATATCTCTAAATACTGTTTTATATTCAGCCTTAACAAGTGCTCTTGAATTAGCTATCATTAAGCTTTTCAGCTTTGTCATTCTCCTTGTGTTACTGTGCAAGCATAAAACTGCCAGACCAATTCAGCTGACCTCAAATGAAAGAAGCAGTGTTGTGTATGAAAACCTAGAAAATCACAGCGACAGCTCTTGTTGAATTCAGCAGGGCCAAGGTTTCACCCAGATGTTCTTCTCTAATATGGTGTGTTCCTGAAGCTATGAAGGCACTGGATTATAAGTAATAAAATATAGGCTGATGACCTCCCGCTGAGGTGCAGATCCTTGCATTGTGGGTTTCAGCCTACCAGCAATAGGTTTGCATTTCTTATTTGCCTTTTGATCCATACATACCTGTGGATAATAAGACTGAAAACCTGGTGGCTACCAAATGGGCACAGCCCCGTATCTGAATGGCCAGCCCAGTGAGTGGCAGGAGCTGGTGCTGGGCAGCTGCAGAGCCCAGTGGGGCAGCCTTTGTACGCTGCAGGAGGTGCTCTGGAGCTATATTTTCTACCAGTTTTATTTTACTGCTTCCCAGTATGACATCTTCAGAAGTCACAATGTGATTTAAGGGTTTAAGTCCCTGTGGGTTTCCCTGCTGAAAGCCTTGAAGCTTCTCCAAGAATTGTGCAGAGCTCCTTCACCATTAGTTGCAAGAATGTGGTGCATCCAAGAAATGTGGAAGTTGAGATTATTCACATATTTAAAGGTGTCTGAGCTGATACAAACCTCTCATAGGTTGATGCTGATCCTTTTACAATGCCTCCTGGATCCGAGTGCTGGCTAATGCAGATAGGCTTATTTCCCTGGGAACACAGCCATCCCATCCGAGCCTATAAAACATGAAAACACAGGTTCTTATAAAAAGAAAAAATAAAATAAATGTAAAAAAAAAAATAATAATTAAAAAGCACTAGGTTGTCTTTCAAATAGCTTTGCGGAGTTTTGTGGTATCCAGGTACCATATTGTGCAGCACCTCCTGCAGATCCTGCTGTGCCCACAGAGCCAAGTGAGTCAGCAGGGCTCCTGGGGCCCAATGCTCGCTGACAAGTTCGGTTTTTATGTACTGGGTCTACTGAAGGGAGAGCCTCTCTGGTCTCCAGCAACCAAATACTGAGATATAATGGCTAATGCAGCAGAGGAGATGGGTCTACAAAACACAGCTGTTTGGTGATCACAGAAGAGAGTCCTTAATATGGACTTGCGTTTATTTCTGCTTAGAACTTTGATGGGGGAGAAAGAAAAATCCAGCCCTGAGCTTCCAAACACTAAACTTAGATAAAAGAAAGAGAGCTTCAGGGAAGCATTAATCAATTTGCAATATGTTTCATTATTTAAAAAATTAATTCTCCTTCTGCTAAATTAAGTTGAATCAGTAGCTCATTTTAATTCTCTGTCTACTGCAGTGAAATCCATCCTCACCTTCTGACCGCTCTCCTCGCCTGCAGTGGGAACCACGCTGTGAGGTGAATTTTTGGTCTAAAAAATTAAGCAAACATGAATACTTTGGTTATGACCATTTCATTTAGAACACAGGAGACTTCAGAAACATCACACCGAGTCCAAATCCATGGCGCGTTGAAGAATAGGCTGATATGCTAACAGTCTGTATCTGTTGAATGACTTATGCAGGAATATACATTTTGCACTTGGGGACTTTTATTCTTTTTTACAACTAAATTGACTTATTTATTTTTTTTAACAGAGGAGTCATTATTCCACATCTTCCGGGATTTTTAATCATATATTAAAGCTTTTTGGTTCCAGAATTGCCTTTGAGTTAATGGACAAAGTCTAACAAGACTTGTTAACCACTTCTTAGCCCATTAAACTTTTAAAAGTAACAAAGTATAAGGCTGTGGTATGAATTAAATAAACACCTGAGATATAATTTTCTGTGAGTGCCAAGTTATTTATTCTAAAGAAATAACAATCCCAATTGTTTTACATTTTTAATGCTTTCTTTTTCAAAAAAATATTGTTGCACTAGATCAGACAAGTAGTTACTAGTTCAGAATGTGAAAGTAATCAGAAAAGCTAAACAAATCTTTTAATTTGCGGAGAATAACAGAAAATGTTGGTTCTCCTAAGGCTGTTTTTGGAAAGTCAGTATTTCATTAAGAATTCCTAGTTTTGAACATTCAACTGCCTTTGACTGGCAACATTATTTGCTCCCATATGGGATTTTTCATACAGTAGTTATCTAAGGATGTTTTGAGAAGCAGAATTGCCTTTACAAAATTCTGTACAAAGCAAACTGATTTCAGAGCAAATCAAAAAGAAGAAGGAAAAAAAAAAAGTGAGAGAGAAGGGTGCAAGTGGAGAAATGGTTGCAGTTGTAGCTCTAAACTTGGCAAATCAGGTATGTTTCTGCAGATGATGCTGTTAATACCCAGGGAAAATGGAGGGTGGTGTTAGGAAGGGTCCTTCCCCCTTCCCTTCCCTTCCCTTCCCTTCCCTTCCCTTCCCTTCCCTTCCCCCTTCCCTTCCCTTCCCTTCCCTTCCCTTCCCTTCCCTTCCCTTCCCTTCCCTTCCCTTCCCTTCCCTTCCCTTCCCTTCCCTTCCCCCTTCCCTTCCCTTCCCCCTTCCCTTCCCTTCCCTTCCCTTCCCTTCCCTTCCCTTCCCCCTTCCCTTCCCTTCCCTTCCCTTCCCTTCCCTTCCCTTCCCTTCCCTTCCCTTCCCTTCCCTTCCCTTCCCTTCCCTTCCCTTCCCTTCCCTTCCCTTCCCTTCCCTTCCCTTCCCTTCCCTTCCCTTCCCTTCCCTTCCCTTCCCTTCCCTTCCCTTCCCTTCCCTTCCCTTCCCTTCCCTTCCCTTCCCTTCCCTTCCCTTCCCTTCCCTTCCCTTCCCTTCCCTTCCCTTCCCTTCCCTTCCCTTCCCTTCCCTTAGTCCCAGGATGGCTGAGGCTGGCAGGGCCCTCTGGGGCCCACCAGGCCCAACCCCTGCCCAAGCAGGGCCACCCAGAGCAGGCTGCCCAGGGCCACGTCCAGGCAGCTTTTGAAGATCTCCAAGGAGGAGACTCCACAGCCTCTCTGGGCAGCCTATGCTCAGTCACTGTGATAGTAAAGATGTGTTTCATGGTGTTCAGACAGAACCTCCTGTGTTCCAGTACATGCCCATTGCCTCTATTTCCACATTAAAATAATAATAATTAAAAAATATATAAATGGGGAGGGGGTGAAGCAAGTAAGAGGCAGTCCTGTGAGCCATAGTTACAAGAAGGCATCAGGCTTTTACTTCTGTAGGTCCAAACATTGTCCATCCTTGCACAGTACCTGAATATTTTGGAGTGCTCACCGCACAGATCATCACAGAGCCACTCTGAGGGAGAGGACGCTAATGGCATAGGCAGGACTTGTGCAGCCCCACAGGCCGTGGTGGCAGCATGTCACCAGAACATGCTGGGGCAGGAGAGCCCGAAGCTGACATTGTAGCTGAGGAACGTGTAGGAGGAATCCAGCGTGGGCTTGCCTGCGTGCCAGCATGCACGAAGGAAAATACCTGCACGCCCTGGGCTGCGCTGCAGTGCTCCTAGTTGGGACTGACATAGCCCTGGTCTGGTTCATTGAGAGCCTAGTGCACGTCTGTGCGCAGCAGCCTGCTGTGGTTTGATGAGGTGTTTTACACACTTACCTCTAGTTCATGCAGATTAATGTCCTGAGGCTGTGCCTGTGCTTGAAGTTATTTTGGAAAGGCAGCTCCTGCGCGCTCCTGTGCGTGCAAAGACACCCGATTAAAATGTAGAATAACTTGTACTGCTTGCACTTTTCTAAGCTCCCAAAGATGCCCCAAAGCCCTGCAGCAGGGCAGGAGCTGCACCCGGGCTCTCCCCGGCCCCAGGGTACCCATCCTGCTGCCATCCGAGGGCACGAGGGCCAGGGCACTGCTGGGGCATGGGGTTTACACCCCCCAGCTCGGTTTGCCCTCCTGCCAGCACCCCGTCAGGGCACAGAGAGCCTGGCACACCCAAAAGACAAGTCCCTGGCCCTGGGACAACCTGGCCCACTGCAATGTGTAACGGAGCTTCCATGAGATTTCTTAGTAGTAACCTTGTGAGAACCAAATGAATTCACCATAATTAGTGCATTCAGCGTGAATCCCAGAGGAAGCAATAATGATTTCCAGTTTATTCAAAAAGGTTGCTATTTTCCCTGACAAAAATGATGACCTAAAAATAACTGATGTATTCCTCATTACTTTAGTGAGTGTAATGATATGTTTGGAAGAAACACCAATTTTCCTGTCTACTGCTTTTGACACAACAACAATTATTCATAAGCAATGAAAAAAATACTTGCATTAGCTAAGAAGTGGTGAGAAATGTTTCTGTATTCATAGCTACTGCAATATTATTTGGCTACATTAGTCAGACTCATTTTGTAGGAGAAGGGATCAGAAAACATGCTTTGTAAAAATTAAAACCTATTGATAGTAAAGATACCAAAAAAAAAAAAATATGTATTTCACCAGGGTAGTCTTCCCAGATGAAAAAGATGCTTCTGTAGCATCCAGGTATCACATCATGTAATGAAAATAGCAACGCCGTTGTCAGGAAGCTACAGCTAGCCTCAGGATAATAATGTTTGTCTCGTATGTTTGTCTCTTATGGTTGTAACATAATCACATCATGCTATCTCTGTGTCTTGTCACTACGTTTTGTTGCTAAATCTGTAGTTACAGAATTAAATATATGGAAAAAAAAATAAAATGTTCTGCTTAATCATTTACTTCATTGGTCTTCATTGGCATGCCAGTTGGTCATTTCTCTTTTTCATCCGTTTGAACAACATAAAAACCTACGATGAAAACGGTCACTATTAATATTACAGAATTAGAAAGAGCTCCACTACACATCTTTACTTTCCCCTTCTTTACTCCTCCCAAGGCCTTTTCCCCCCAGTCACTGCTCTTTCAGCTATTCCCTTCACACATGGCATCCTACACTCGGCGTCTCACACTCGGCGCGTTACGCTTGCTGCCCAGCGTTGCAGCATTTGCTGTGCACTTGTCTTCATAAATAATGCATGGGGAAAGACTCTGCAATTCCCTGACAATCCTTAACCGGAGGGCAGGCCCGTTCCCCCAGTACCCACAGGTGTCACTGACACACGTTACCCTTGTCATACAGACCAGTTCTCTTAGGGCGAGACACGTCTTTCTTCCAGCTTTTCCTAGCACCCTGTGCTCATTATGCCACTATGAAATTACTGTCTGCTAAACATAAATCCAGCATGGTTTCAAAGCCCAGGCCACCACCCATACTGCTAATGAAGGAGAGGTGGTGGCTGAGGCCTGGTGGTCTGTGAAGGTCTGAGCCTGTTTTGCTCTTCTGTGTGGACTTGCGGCCTTCCTATTAAACAATGGGGCATGGGTTAGGCTAAACACGCTGCCTCCTACTCTGGTAAGAGCGATCCCAAACCTGGGTGCTCCCAAGCAGAATACAAATCCAAGCATGAGCTACAGCTGCATGGGTGGAGGGCAGGTGGTATGGGCCCAGCACACAGAGCACTGATGAGGAGTAAGGTTTGGCTCCTGTAAAAGCCAAAGGGAAACATGCCTCTTGCACAATGCAAAACCAGGTTCTACCACAGCATGAGGCTATTTCTCCATTTCTTTCTTTTCCTTCCAAAGCTAGGTAGGTTTCCTCCCCCACTTCTTCATTTCTTGCTATTTCTGGTAGATTGAGGAATCTCCTTCTTGTAATTTTTATATATTGAACACTGAGGAAAATGCTTCTGTTTCATTACTGCTCACATGGCAGAATTTGGGCTTCCACTGTGTATTTTGCCTTTCAGTTTCCAATTACACACAAAGACAAACTATTAAAATGCAGAATAGCTTGTACTACCTGCACTTTTCTAAGCCCTGCTGTTTATAGGAGTGATTTAAGCAGCTCCTATTGCGTCAGCTAGACAATTCAGTCTTATCATTTTACACAGATAACAGGGATCATCTGTTATTAATGAAGCTTAACTCATTCACCTCATTCTCCATGTTCGGTTCGGTCAGCAGCTGAGCCCAAACAACAAGCAAATGAGGACAAAGACATTTTTTAAAGGACGCAGCGTTAGCATGGCCTGAGCTCTCCAAGAGAGAAGCTTTGCAGACCCTGCCATGGCAAAACCTCAAAGCCTCTTTGATTTTTTTTTCTGGAAAAAAAGCCCCTCTGAGAGTGCCTTGCCTCTGTCGCGTGAGGGGCTGGTGATTCCCAGCAGAGCTGGTTCCCAGCAATGCTGCAGCATCACTCGCAGAAATGCTCCCGCGATGGGAACAGAGAGGGACCACTGGGTACTCCAGAGGCAAATAACACCAGAACAAGGAGAAACCACTAAACAACTGTCTACATTTATTGTTACGGGGGTGAAGAGCTGCATTTTTCCAAACTAATTTCGTTTTATTCCCTTTTGGTGACCGAATGGCTAGGTTCTCATATGGAGCGGATAAGTCTGATTATGGATTGTGAAATGAGTGTATGTGAATATTTCCAGGCCTCCTGAGCCCCTCCCTAAGTTTATAAAGCCCTTTGAAGTTAAAACAAAAGCAAACCTCTAATTATCTTAAGAAAACCCTTGTGAACAAGGGGCCTTGCCATTGGAGAGGAAACTTCAGACATTATCTGTTCTGTCCTGGCTTTCCCATGCAAAATCTGTATCTGCGTGCTTTTTAAGGGTCACTTCCATCTGGGTGACTTCTGAAAGCCTTTAAGTGAAACTTCAAAAGTACTGAATGCCCAGGGGAATTTCTTTTTTCTCTTTGAGCTCCTTTTTTTTTTTTAATAACTTTGGTCCCTATCACTGCCATGGAATTCTATAGTAATATCACCAATCATTAAATATTTGGTTTGAGAAATACAATGTGAAAATCTTACATCTCTTAAGTTAATCTACAATTCAGCCCATAAGGAAAGATAGCCTGGATTCAAACAATAAAGCCACACTCTCATCCCCAAATCTAGCCTCTACACCAAGAGAGCCAGAAGAGTTTGGGATAGAGCTCTCTGTCAGCACTGCCAACGCCAAGCCTGATGCAAACAGTGCACACCAGCGATCAGGTGCTGAGTTCCAGGTGCTCAGGGGTACCTCTGACCAAACAGAGAAGGGCAATTTCTGTATTTCAGTGGGTGAACAAGTGATCTGAACTCCATGAGCTGCCGCTGCTGCATATATTAATGTTAATTTTCACTCGTATGGAAAATCAGGTCAGCTGCTTAAATCCTTCCCTACCAGCACATCCAAATTTGAGAATCGCAGACATAGGTAAGAAAGCATGCAGACTCCCTGGGCATCACCAGCTGTGCCTGAGAAAACCACTGGGCTAAACAAAGTGGGAATGGACAGGACAAAGAGCTGCTCTGTTCTCTCGTTTGTCCAGCAGTGCTGAGCCACTGCCACCTCAGAGCAACAGCCCAGATGCCAGTCCCCAGCCCAGGGGGAGGCACGCAGGCAGATGCAGAAGCTGTGTGTCCCCTGGGGCTTTCCCAGCGCTGGAGAAATCCTCAGAGATGCGGAGAAACCGTGTTAAGGGCTGATTTGCATGTCAGTCCTTCATACCGCTACTTCAAAGCTAATGATCTGGTTCTTAGCATCTTTGAAAATATCCGTTGCTACCAAAAATAATAAAAGGAATTTGTATGTGTCCCGGGCAGCTAATGCCCGTAAAAAGATCACACAGCAGAAAAGGGATTGCCGAGGAAAAAGATGCACGCGTTCGAAGCTCTCAGCAACAACTGAGCTCCAGACGGATTGGCGAAGTGATCTGCGCAATTAGCCCCAAAGGCAGCGGAGAGCAGTTCCATACATTGCATGTCACATGTCAAAACTTCATTGTCTGAAACCGAAATGGCTCATAAATTGCGAGGCAGTGCAAGAGCAAGCCAAGCAGAGGACTATTAATTGCATGCTGGAAGAAATAACATTTTTAACAAGCAAGTTTACGAGGGCTACCATAACCTGGAAGAAAAAAGGAAGTCCTTTGCATTGCCTGTCCTTGGAGCTATTTGCCTTTATATGTGCTGCCCCCAGAAACCTCTGATTTTTCCCTCACAGTGTCAGCTCTAATTCCCTTTAGCCCCTGGAAGGCCAGTCTTTGGTTTGATGATGCAGAAGGTTTGTCCCTGTGTTGAATCCTTTGCTTTGCTGAATGAAGCATGAAGAGCTGCCTCTGCATTTGGCCAAGGACCCCGGCATGAGCAGGCATATACTACGTAAAGCATGTTTTATTTGCTAGGGCAGCAGCATTTCTGTTGTTCTTCAAGTCTGTTATTAACAGGTCTCAAGATAACGGTGTCTGTTGGACTTGCCATACAAAGGACGTGTTAAGGACTATGTCACACATGAGCCAAGTGCCTCCCTACAAAGATAGGGGTGAGTTTGGAGTGGCAAAAAGGAACAGATCGAACACTGTGTGTGCATATACAGACATCTGTCTGCGTGTTACGTGTAGTGGTATGATATCCAGGTTGCGCAGAGTGGGGTATCGACTCTGTGAGTGCCTATGCAACACGCCGGAGCCCACAAAGCCTCAGTGGGACGCGTGGCTTCGATTGAGCAGCACACAGCCGTGGGGATGCAGGTGTCATCACATGTGGGACAGCTGGATGGCACTCAATCCCCACCCGAGTTTCCGTTTTCTTTCCCAGTGGGGTGTTCCCAGCACCATTTTTGTGTGCAGACCAGCCAGGGGCTCCAGGCCTCCACGCTGTGATGGGGAAGGCTGTTTTGTTGTACTCAGGGAAAAGAAGCCTCTTTCTTCCAGCAGCCTTTAAAACTTCCCCCCGGTCATTAAGACCCAATAAAACTGTTAACACCTCCTCTGATATCCTACTTTCCCATACCCTCTTTCAGGTGCATTGCATGGGCTTCCCTATTTAGTTTGTGCAGGATGTATTTTAAGAGCCTCACAAATTATTTTAGGTAAAGCAAGAGGAAACAAACTCCTGGCTTTTGAGGAAGGTTAATGCAGCAGCAGCTCCGAAAATGGGTATCCTGGACCTCAGCCCGATCCTCCATCCTTCCTATCTCCTTCCCATGTACATACAAATTCCAGACAGGCAGCCGGGAGAGCTGCTCAGGGCTCATTCCTCCCTGGGTCGCGCTGCAAAGATCGCTGCTGGTTATTCATCCTCTCTGGAAATCAGGTGAAATGGGAGGCGAGGCCAGGAAGCCCCACGGGGGCTGCTGGAGCAGCTTCCCCCCGAGGTGACGTTGCTGAGGAGGACGTGATGCTGAGTGCTTCCTGGACAGGATCACCCGTGTTTCCCCAGCCTATGAGGCACAGAAGTGGGGTACAAGAGGAAACTGAAAGTGGAGAGACACGGAGGATGTTCAGAGCCCAGGGAGATGGCGGATCCTGCCTGCTTCAATGCTTCCTGCCTCCTGTTCTCAATTCTTTTCTCCGTCTTTGGCCTTTTTGTTAAGTAAATCTCTCACGACTTAGGACAAAATCAGAGGTGACTGATCTGAACCAGGAGGTCAGGTAAAAGACTGGCAGTCTGGTAACACCGAGGAGAGCTACTGACAGCCCAGCATTGCCCAAGACAAGGTAACCAGCCCTCAGCACAAGCAGGCATTTTCTCCAGCGTGGACAAAGGATGCTGCAAGCTCTCTGGGCAGCTCTTGCAGCAGGCGAAAGGCTGTCCTGCAGCTGTGAGCTCATTGACTTTGTCAGACTGCACGCCCGTATTCCTCAGGGCTCATTTCACTTTTGGCAATTCTGGGTTTTGTTTTGAGCCTTATTGCTCCAAAGGGATGGAATTAGACAGCCAGCTTCTTACAAAACTTATTCCAGCATGGTTTGAACATGAGAACTTTTTCCTTTCTTTCCTTGGCACTGCAAAGACCTGCATAAATTTAATTACATCTATTTGCTTTGCATTAGCATATCCCTTCTCCCCTGTCAAATCACCATGCATTGCTTCCTCGTTTTAGGATTTCTCACATTTCAGAAATTAACACAGAAATAATCATACCTTGCCAGGGAAAAAGGGCATTAGAGACACCTTAAAAAATTACTTTCTCGCACAAACATATTTTGCAGGTATTTTTCTCTTTTGAAAAATCTTCTGGCTTTTCAACTTGAAATGTTTTCATTAACAGGTATGGGTTTGGGTGGTTTTCTTAAAAAAGAAAAAAAAAAAAGATACATTTTTTATTCCTTATTCCCCAAACCTGGTGAAAAAAAAAATGGCATAATAAGCTATCTATGCACTTAGCTTACATCAGCCCCAATGGGAATAAGATATCTAAGAGCTAGACATCTAAATAGCCTAATTGCCTCCTGACAGTGAGACTTTATGGAGTAAGCCATTCAGCCCACACAATTGCCTTCCTTGCCTTCAAAGAATATTCATTACAGCTGTCAAAGATCCCCTAGGCCTGGTAGAAGCTAAGGGTTAACTGAGGATAGAGGGATTGCTGGGTACCATGTTTTCTGTGCATATATCTGGTGTGAATCTCTGCTTTCCACAAGCCATGATGTCCAGAACTAAAAGACAGACCACCAGCTGCCATATGTGTTCTTTCCACAGGACCAGCATAGCTGCAGTAATGAGTAATTTCTCTTCTTTCCTCACCGATGGAATAATATCAGTGTGAATATCGGAATAAACTCTCTAAAGAGTGGCATGTCTCTCCTTGTCTCAGCAGCTAACCCAGGATCCCATCAATTAATCCAGTGTTTATTTTAGGAGTCCACCTGGGAGACTGAAGGGAGAGCAGGCACCATCTCCCTGTACAGTGCAGAAGTTCTCCTTGAAGGAAGGTACCAGAGGGTGATGAGAGCAGGATCTGGGAAGACTGCAAAGCCCCACTGCAAAGTAAAGCCATCGTTTCTAGGCCAGAGGGAGCGTAGGGCTCCAGGGGTTGTGGTATGGAGCTGCTGGTGACAGCCAGGGACACACTTACGTGGGCTGAGATGCTCTGGCTGCTGGGGAGGTCTCATTTTCTGCCAGGCCATCCCTGTCCTTAGAGCAAGGCTAGGCTCATGCCTGAGACTTGGCACAGTGTGTTACAGTGGGACATCCAAAGTCACTGCAAAAGCTGCAATGAGTGGGGTTACAGGCAAGGAACATGGTCAGGAGTTGGGCTACAGGATCAGAGAGTGCTTCACGTCAGCGGACAAGTCAAGAACAGGCTTGGACATCAGAGGTGGAGAAGACAAGGAGCCCACAATGGACTGGGCACAGATCAGAGCAAGGTCAGAAACAGGAACCAGGGTAAAATAAGAGGAAACGTGGTTGCAAGCTTAGCCGAGAAGAGCTGCAGTGGTTGTCTGGGTAGGGACAAACCGAGGGCATCAGGTCGATATGGTGTTTATTGGACCCTTAGATCCAGAGGGATAAAGAGCGAGCAGGCAGGCAGTCGCTGCAGGCAGAGGCTGAAAGGGAAAAATAAAAGGATAATACCAACCCACTGAAGGCATATTTAAAAATATAATATGGCTCTGAAAACCACAGCTAAATAATGTGTTGTTTTAGCTAATTATATATTAAGAACCTTATTCCCAGAGACAAACAGAGCCTAGTTTAAATTAGCAGATTGCCTGATTATTAAGAAATTTGCTACAATAGCAACACAACTACCCAAAAACAACATTGTGAAAATAACATTGTGAGCATCTTTGACTGCTTGCTAAGATTGTTAATTTGAGGAGTTATGTCACAAATATTCTGTTAAATCAATGACAATTTAATCTGATATGTAGCAACTGCTGATGAGCAAATGCATCAGAGACGTTGTGTGAAAGCAGTGAAAATTATATGCAGGCTATAAAGAAATCAACATATTAATCAGCATGCTGTGCATCCTTTAGCACCTCATCTACTTTCAGTGATCTTAAATTGATGTGTGTATGATATTGCTAGAACTGATACTGACTGTAATGGTTTCAGACGAGAGGCATCATATAGCTAAATTCGATGTGGAGATGGAGTGGAGGCATTCACTTTCAGCAAGTCTGCAGCTATTACCATTTCCTTTCCTTTCATTCACTTTGGCTTCCCACACTGGAATATATTAACATTTTCTTTCCAACCTGTGAAGCCATGGGCATGACAAGCCCCAGAGGCCATTCCAGGGTTGCTTTGCCTTCTTCTCTGACTTATTTCTGGACACCTTTTGGGGAGGGAGAGGGCCCCAACAGTCCTCCCTGAGAAAATGTTACCCGTTCTGTGTGATGCACATTTGTTTATATCCAGCCCCGCTTCCTCCTCAGATGACCGCTTCCAGCACTGGCCACCACAGAACTGCTGTGGGAGTAGGTACTTTTATTGCTTACAAATTTCTTGCCCTTTCATGTAAACACCCTTCTGTTCCTGTATTACGAAACAGAGTCGGGAGAACAGATCGATCTGTCTGTGTTATACGCATCATAATCAATCAAGTTCTCACCACATCATTTTTTTCCTCAGGATAAACATTCCCTGGTTTTGCATTCTCCCCATTAAACTTGTCTCGCCACATGTCTAACTTTGTTATTCTTTCTTGGATCTTTTCTTTCTTGAGATGAGAAACTACACTGAAGAAAGCCGGGGCCTGGACTCAATGATCTTTGTAGGTCCCTTCCAACTCAGGATAATCTATGATTCTATGAAAACTTTCCAGATGCATTATTTATATATATATAAATATATATAAATATATATATGCATAAAAATATGTACACGTATATTCTGTTTGTACTACTCAATTCAGTAGTTTCCATCTCTATTTAATGATTTTTTATGAGTATTTAATCAGAATTAATGCACGATGTTCACTGCTGCTGTACACTTCACTGAAACCCAGAAACTCTTCTGGTGTTTTCCACAGACCCAGCCTAGAAATCAGCAATATATATGACATTACTTTGTTTCCATGCCTGTTATATCTAATCCAATTTAATTTAAAACAAAACAAAACAAAACAACAACAAAGAAAAACCTCTGACTTCAACTACCTAGCTATCCCAATATTTAAATCTATTTAAATTATTTATACAAGTTTCTTATAATTTCCCTTAATTTTTACTAATCAAAATTACTTGGAATCGAAGTTTCTTGGTTCACATATGGGTTTATTCATTAGAAGAGCGTACATATACATATACAGGTAGGTGCATATGCCCTATTTACATGTAAATGTAGTGTGTGTGCGTGTGTGTCAGGCTTCATTAAACTGAAAGAAGTTATCACAGGTATTTAAAGACATTTTCAGAGACACACAATGCTTAAGGTTCCAATGTTTAGGAAGTAAAATACAGTAAGTGCTGTAACGTAAAGGAAGCTGTGACAGTGCCTGTGCCCAGACGTCACCACCTCCTCCAACAACTTACTGGCCTATTATTTTTCCAGGTCTCAAAGCTTGGGCTTAGTACTGCTGAGCAAGCAGTTAAACAAAGCTTTCACTGAATACAGTTATCCTGCCAGATGCGCCATGGATTTGTCAACTCACTAGCACTTCAGCCAAAACCAGTACATCATTCATACGAATGATGGGCTGAAATGATGGGTTACCTAATGTCCTTCCCCATACGAGGGGAGTTGCACATGGTGAACACAGAGGGTGTTTTTGTAGAGTGCATGAACTGGGATGCAATGGTCCCATGTGGATTCTTGGTTCTGCTGCTACCTGCCATCCACACGTGGATTTCCAGGCACGCCAGCAGTGTATGAGCCTTGTAGTTGCAGAAAAACTGCACATCTGCTCACCTTCTTGCAACTCGCCGTGCTCACTTTGCTCATTTTAACATCCAGAAGATGCTCTCTGCCAGCAGAAAGATGTTGTTTATGCTATATAAGGTCTCGTAAAACAAAACAAAGAATAATTGACTGTATTTCTTTTTTGTGTTTATTGTTTGCTTTCCAGCATGCATAATGCAAGAGCAGTTCTACAGATTAAATTAGGTGAAGCCTTAATCCTAGTACTCTCCTGCCTGTCAAAGCTAGAGGTTCTTCCAAGGAGATGTATTTTAGTCATAAGATTCTGGCCATGAGAGGCTCAGCTCTAGGGGATCCCAAGTCCTGGGCATTACCAGAGGGCAGAAGCCTCAGCAGCATAGAGCAGGGGAAGCCCAAAGCTCGGGGCTGAAAGGATGGTGAGCAGCAGAGAGGCTTCTTGAGAGCTCTGCTGTACACGTGTGGGATGTCTCTCTGTCCACCCGTATTTCTAATTCTTTCACGCTGCTGTACGTCAGCTTTCTCAGTTATTCTGCCTGCTGGCATTCAGCGTGGCTGTGGCTAGTGAGTGCTGCAGATTGTCCCCAGCAGACCTTTCGGTGGGGTTGTGACACCGCAGGGTTATAACGACCCCAGCAAGGGGCAGCAGCTAGCCGGGCTGGGCCCTCAAGGCGAGGGGCTGTGCCTGAGCAGCAAAAGAGCAGTTTTAGGGAAAAGGAGCTGTCACAGCTTTCTATATGGGATAAAAGAGAGGAGTTGAGAAGCAGGAAAGAGGAGCAGGAAGGAAAGTGGGCAGTGGATTTTTCGGATGAGGGGTTTACTAACCCTGCTGGCGCGCTGTCCTCAGGAGGTGTGCGCACGCAGGCGGTGGCCAGGATGGTTGTACTGCTCCGAGCACTCAGCCTTCACGCTGCTGCTCTCCTCAGCATGCTCTCAGGCTCCGTGCTGGGACTTTGTGCCCTGCACATGAGTAATTGCCACAGCTGCAGCCAAACCGGTGGGTGGCCAGTTATGGTGACAGGACAGAAAAGCCAAGAGAGATGCTCAGCACTTGGTGTGAGCCACCAAATTAGTCCCCTCTGCGCGTTCCTCAAGGTGACTTTGGATGCATACACTCGGTGATGGTGCTTTCAGCCTGTATGCTAGGTCTTTGGGTAGACACTCACGTAAACTGACTACAGGCACCCGAAACCTGCCCTTTGGTGTCTCACCCTCCAGGGTTTCTCTCTGGACGCACAGACTGACCGCATTCTGTGGGTGCCCTGCTTCTGCAGCAATGAGGCCAACGGAGGCAGCAAATACTCAGGGAAGCAGCAAAGCAAGGGCTGAAGAGTGCAGATGTCCTGAGGCCTTAGGTCCTTAGGTCCTCTCAGGAGCTTCTCAGGGTGCCAGTGTAGGTCTCAGAGTCCACAGGGAGGGAGGCAAAGCCGCCTTCCCCTGTGACTACGTGGGAAGTGTCTCTGATGCTGCCCCCACAGTCACTGCTGAGGCCAGGTGATGTGAATCCCCTCCCTCTTCATCAACACCCTAGAGAGATGCCTGCCTGCTTACAGGACACAAAATATCCCCTCTCTCTGCTCTTTGAGCTGTGTCCCATTCTTTCTTTTTTTGCTTTTTCTTTTTTCTTTTTGCTCTGACACTTATTTCACATCTTTCAGATGTATCTTCTTTCAAAAGCATGGCCTTTGCAGCTTTTACAATGCATTTGGGGTGTGCACAATAAGTTCTGAATATAAGCACCCAGAAGCTGCCCAGGATGCTAACAATACTGAAAAACAAATTATTTGGACTGAAAGGAGTTGTGCATCGCAGGGGTCCTCACCAGGCTGGATGGAGCAGAGGGCTCATTTCAGTGGAGAGACACAACCCAGGGCTTTCAGTGCAATTCCTGCAGGCATGCCACTCAAACACAGGTTTGCCAAGCCAACTTCCTTGTGTAAACACCAACTTCATCATATTAATTACACTGTAAAATTCATACGCACTCGCTCAATATTTGCAAACGAACTGCTTGCAGCAAAATTGCGCTTGTTTTTTTTTGAACTGCACATACACACACACTCTGTGGCCCATGAGAAAGAGTATGACAAAGAGAAGTTTAAACACCAGCTGACCCAAGCCTACACACATTTGGAGAAAGATGCAATTTACTCAGCTGAATTCACTTCCCAAAAGTATATTTATGGGTAGAAAGTAATTTCAAAGCCTAGTGACTAATGAGGTCACCCTGCACGCTGGAGAAACAAAAGGTGCCTTCCCTGCTGCAGGTCCCAGTTTGGACGCATGATGCAGGTGTTTGGGGCTCAAGCCTGCTGCTAGGAGAGATTTCTACACACCCATTTGTGTGCAACTGATTGGTTTGCACTGGTGTTTCGGGGTTTGAGTTGTTTCTTCTGGCTTCTCCTGGCTTTTTCATGTATTCTGCTTAAAACCCCGCTGAACACAGTCCCCAGGACACATCCACAAGAAGCATGTTGCTTACCACACTGAAAGTCCTTGCAGCAGGAGCAGGGGGGTGTGAGAAGACAGGGATCAGTTGCTGGATATCGTCTCTGGTCCTGTGCTGCAGCCAGGACCATCCCCAAGTGACGCAGGGTTGACTGCTCAGCTTGGAAAAGCCCCATCGCTTGATGCCCTCACGGCACTAAAGCCGTTTTCCCTTTTTCCCCAGGGGTACCAGCCAGCTTCTCATTGCCAAAACCTGGGCGCAGATCAGTTTTAAAGCTGAGCTCTGCTTTGTGTGCGCTTTTCCCTCGTGAGATTTTCTCTCCTTCCTTGTGATGAAAGCTGGGAGCAGAGCAAATGCTGAGACAAAAGGAAGGAGTCGTTTAATGTATTCTCTGGGAGAGCTGGAAGTGAACATTTTGGGCAGCTCCAGCACAAACAATCCTCATTTTGCTAAGCTAAGCTGCAGGAGCTTTCAGAACCGAAGGCCAAAGAAAATCTCTTATCTTTGTGTACTTGTCAAGAATGGGAATTTAGTTTATAAAGAGCGGTTCAGTTTGGAGCTAGTAAAGAAAATAAAGCCAGCATTGAAACATCAGGGACAACTGCCCTTCAGATCTGAAGAGACCACAAACGCAAAGAGCCCAGCCCATGAACGGGTGTAGGACCCGCAGGGGGACCCTGGTGCATGAAGGGGAAGGTGGCACCTGAACCCCAAACCCTGCTCTGCTCGGCTGAACTCCTCAGCACCTTATCTGCCCCCAGAAAACTCTCCTTCTCTCACCGTTCATCCCACTGAAGCCATTTCCCCCGACACAAGAGAATTCAGGGTACCCGATGGCCAGCGCAGCGCTGAGGGTGTGGCGTGTGGAGGTGAAGGGCAGTGTCTGGTCCTGTTCCCTGCTGTCCTCGGTGGACGTCCTGGCCCTCTCCCCTCTCCTCCCAGCTGCCCGGTCCTCATGTGGCACCTGCGGGGAGCTGGCAGGGAGATGTGAGCTCAGACCCTTTGGGCAGCAGGGCCATCCGTGTCATGGGAGGAGGTGCCACCCCAGGAGGACAACCCACCTTCAAAGAGGGATCCGGACCTGCTTTGCTGGAAAATTTTGCCTTTAGCCCTTATTTTCCGGATGGCCCCCTGCACAACCCTCTCTCTGTCTTCCTCGGGGTTTCTAAGTGCTAGGGGCTTGTACCTAGAGGAAGAAGGGCAGCACTGAAACCCCGCTACTGAGATTCACATTGAGACATTGTAACACTACAGTCTGGGGAGACCGTCTGATTATGCCATAAAAAATGTCATTATAATGTTGGATTTAAAAGAAAAACCCTTAGCCCTGGAAAAAAACTCATTAAAATGTCATTATTAGGTGGGACTGCCACAGCAGAAGGAGGTGGGTGTTTGTGTAATGGACCCTGCATATGCACAGAAGGACCTCCTGGTGATGCCATTACGATGCGAGACGACAACGGCTAAACAATTTCAGTGCAAATCTATGGAGACCCTACTGAGTTACAGAAATGAAAGAAGACTCTGCTGTGCAGAAGTACCGCTACTGCTTACAAAAATAAGAAAAAACACGTATCATCTCGGGCTTTTATTTCGCTCCAGAGACAGTCTGATCAGCAAACCTCCCGCCTCATTCAGAGTTCCTCTGCAGCAGCGGGCAGAGGGTGCTGCGAAGCACGGCCAGACCGCAGGGCGGGCAGCAGCAGAGCACCCTGGGCAGGGGCAGGTTTCAGTCCCAAATGTCTCGTTAAGGTATGATACAGCAAAACTTATCCTAGGTACTTCTAAAGCACCACCCGCAAGCAGGTAAGTGCATGGCAAAGGAATGTGCAGCATCGGATTTTGCTGTGAAAAAAAAGGTTTACGCTCTCCTCATTAAATCCAGAGTTGGCTATAAATGTTTGTATGTGGGAAACAACTTTTCTGAGCATTTGGCCTTTGTCCTGTCCTCGAGGGAAGATGTACACACCTTGTGCACTGCAGCGAGTCTCTTATGGCGCTTTGCTCGGAGAGCAAGGTGGCCACACAACCCCCACATTTTGTTTTATTTCCCCTTGTTTTTCATGGTAGCTCCCAGCCACCATGGCCCCGTTACCAAATATGATAACACTTGGTAGCTTTTTTTTTTTTTTTTTTTTTTTTTTTTTTAGCAAATTGTTGCATGCGAAGTCACAGTTGTATGCAGTGCACTTGAAGCCTTTTGCTCTCTGTTGAACCTCTAGCTGCTGGAGGGAGCTGAGGGCGCTCGGTGCAAACACCTGGACTCCAAAACTCCTGTATCAGCAGAAGATAAGCTAACGCCTAGCCCATTTCTTTCCCTCTCTGAATGAGGGTGCCCTGCTTCCCGTGGACGCAGCAGCCCTCACACAGCCGTGAGGAGCCTGGCCTTGCATGCTGCGTGCACCAGTTGTTGGGTTTGGGATGGATCTGCTTCCCATTAGCCTGTAGCTGACTCTTTACGTCTATTTTACAGAAAAACAGTAACCATTGTGGTAGCTGGTAAATAATATCCACTTCGTGACAAAAAAACAACGGAGTTTCCTTTGTTTTCTGTTCTCATCCAGCGGCAGCCGTCAGCGCAGAACTCCGCAAAAGCTCAAGCAGGTTTTACGGAGCAATTCAGAGCAGCTCCTGAAGTCACCCATCAGTCCCCAGCGCTGTTTCCTCACCCGTTTGAAGCCCTGCTGACGTGTCTACAGGACAGGTCACGATAAACTGGCTGCCCGCTCACCTGGGTTGCAGCCAGACCAAACCCTGCATGCCTGCACCAGCAACGATTTAGGGGAAAGGGCTTCACCTCCTGCTCTGCCTGTATGGGAGAGGGTGCCTCTGGGTTTCAGAGGTGTTTCTCGAGCCCACAAAAGCAAACATCAGCTGAGGTAGGAATGACCAAACAACACAGGAAGCGCAGGCTGCCGTTCCAGCTTTAAATGTGTTTATAATCCTTGATGAATGGTGCAACTAAATGTATAATTAGAGTGGAGCCAAGTTTCTTGGAGCATAATTTCCCAATTTAGCTTCGAATATAGCCTGAAATAGCTAAATTTAGGCAAGGCATCACTTGAGGAGAAAACTTTTGTGGAGAAGGCTTGCCTGGGGAACTCCCTGGCCCAGGTGGCTGCAAGGCAGGGCTGGCCACTTGCCAGGGCTTGTCCTCGTCTCTGGATTCATTCCCAGAGCAACCTCAGGAAACTTCCTGGCCATTCTGCATTAAAAAAAACACCTTTCCCTATAAAAGATCGAGTCTTAAAATACCCACTAGGGAACAGGCTTTGGAAGCAATCAGTGCTACAGAACAGCATTCGGTGGCCTGGGGAGGAAAGGAACGGGATGGTGGTGAGAAATAAAACCTCTGTGTGCATTTCCTTGGGCCCCTTTCTTCCTGCTTACAATAAATGAACTATTAGTGCTAAGCTAAGACAGATAGCTTGGCCTTCCTCTGCAAGATCCAGGTTATTTAGCAAGGTGGCGAGCAAAGGCACAAATTCAGCCAGGGCTATCCGTCACTGGGGCCAGCTGGTGACTGACAGCTAGCCAGGCCAGCTGCACTGGGATCTGACACATCCGAAATGTAAAGCTGGCTGCATGGACCTGGCCGCTGCGTTCAGGACAAAAGAGCTGATGACTTGAGGTTTTCACCCCAATTTGCTCAGGGAGTAGGAGAGCGCTGCTGCGGGAAGGCTCTCGTGACGTCTGCTGAGACCCGTGTGCATTTGTCAAATGGTTCCTCACCAAAGCATGTAATAGCTCAGCTAAATTATAGGTGTACCCACAGCACCTAGAAACCTCAATTACAGCCTTAGAGCTCAGCTGTAATCCTTAGTGGCATTAGCTTTTGTTGTTGTCGTTAACTGTTAAGAAAAAAGGAAATAAACGTGAATTACCGTCGTGCCCGTAGGGGTGCAGGTGTGGAATGGACATGATTAGTATGTGAAGGGGGCTCAAGATGCAAATACAGGCCTGTTTTACTTCCTGCTGCTGTGGAAGCCTATATGCCATATGATACACTTAAGTTGATCATTTTAAGGGTTCAGAAAATCATTCTAGGCATAAATATATCAGGGTGCTGTCTTAGAAATTGTGACATTCCCAATAAAACTATGTAATAGCATTTGAATTTGAAAGCTTTGGTTATCCTCAATGTTTTTTGTGTTTTTTTTTTGGTTCTATCAGGAAGAAATCTGGATAGAGCAATGTGAGCATGGATCACAGAGCTGGAGAAGATGTCAGGGATCACATAGTACACCCTGCATCCCAATGACAGCACCTAAACCACTTCTGTCAGCTGCGGGTTTGGCCTGTTGTTAGGCATATCCAGCTGCAGAGATTCCACAAATGCAGTTTATTTTCAAGATGTTTGCAAAGTGTCTTGTGATAGAAAGGCTAGGTCTGAGTGCAGAATGGAAGGGGCAGTCCAAGTCCGGAAGAACCAGGAGAAACAGCAAAAGAATGGCAGGGGTTCATAGTACCTGACTGCTGTAACAGGGCTTTAAGGCTTGAGCAGATAAATCCCCAGGCAGACTGATCTGAATGTAAGAGATGTTTCCTCATCCAGTACGAGATGCTTTGTAGACTTCTGCACATCTTTTTTTTTCTAGACTCTGAGTGGTTTGCATCTTTGTTAAGAGTATAACTCAAACCTGGTCACAGCATTCAATCTTTTTAGTATAATTTAGTAAAAAAGAATAACCTCAGATGCCTTTGAGGCCATACCACTGCTTATATGTTCTTTGCCTTTTCTTCTAACTGCACAGCATTTACGTCTGCCCACTTGTGGTGCATTACCAAAAGTCATCCCCTTCTGGGGAGCAACCACCTTGGCTGGCATCTGTCACCCAGTATTGATTCACGTGGTTATTCCCACCTTGCTCTTGTTTCCTTGAATCACAGCCCCTTGATCCTGACCCTGTACCTGATCTCGTGAGGCAAAGTGGAAGTCCAAACCCTGCTTAATGTTACCTGCATATTTCATAAAGATACACCCAGCTCTATCATCCAATCATTAACAAAAACACAACCTGGCACCAGACCCAGGACAGACCCTTGAAAGGCAGAGAGAGGGAAAGAAACAGAAAATCTCACCACCAATTGACTTCTGAATAATATAAAATTCATACTAACAGCACGAGAGTTTGCATCGCTGCATGGGTCGAGAGCAAGTTGCCATCTGAATTTGTGGTCAGGGTGGTGGTTTGCAGAGAGCTGCTCCTGCAGCCACATTCCAGTTATCCAGGAGGAGAAAAACACCAGCTTGTGTGCTCAGCATCACCCACCCAGCACCACCTGCACATGCTTAGGGCAAGGTCTGAGGCCTGTAAAGAGTTTCCATCAAAGCAGAGAACAGAAAGCACTTTCATGTGTATGCTAACAAACAGAGATTCAGCATTTGAAGCTGCTCCGCTACGTCCGCACAACCAGGTGCCCATGACAGCAAGGTGCTTGCTGTGAAATAAAACTCGAGCAGCACAAAGCAGCTAGAGGAGTGGCAACTGGATCTCTGGCACATACACAGCCTTCATCAGACACTACCCAGGAAATACGCAGTCTAATCAGTGTTAATGAGCTATCGATGCAAGCACAACCTGAAGACAAATATTTCCTTTCTCCTGTTATTCCCGTAGTAAGGTTATCCATGTGGTGGGGAGGAATCCCTTGTTTATACGCACTCTGTCAGCCTGCGTGCAGGGCCCCTTGCAGTGCTCACAGCCTCCATCCTTGCAAGGGCACCTTTCCCTGCGCAGGGTAATTTCGCTGACCTGATGTTGCAGGTGGAGCTATGGTGCTATAAAATACTTTCTCTCTGTAGTGCCAGGCACTGATCCAGCTCTGGGTGCCAAAATCACAGTGATGGGCACTTTGTTTTCTACTGCTGTCAGTAAATCTAGACGTTCAGAAAAAAACGTTCCTAATTGCAGATTGGATTTGCTGCATTGGTGGGTTTTGTACCTCCACGGAAAATTAAAGTCCAGTCTCTCAGATACAGCCGACTCCATTGTCATCAATACCTGGCTTCATGCCTGGAAGTTTACAAACAAACTGGGGTAATGACAGACTGGAGAATAACACCTTGCTAGCTTATTTACCATTACTGAGCTTTTACAGGCCACGGGTGCCTATACTATTAGTGCAACAGCTTTATGCAGTTACACCACCCTTTATGAGCTGCTAATCACTTGATTGCGCCGTGTTACTGTAGGTGATGATACTTTCCATACCGCTACCTGGCAGTTTGCAAAAATTGGCTGTGGGCTGCTTGGGCAGAGTGTGCTGCTGTGAGCTTGGTCACACACCTGGGCTCCCACCGCAGCAGCACCCAAGGTGTGGGGTCAGGAGAGAGGTTAAGGTGTGGTGTGGTGCTACCAGCACGCATGCCGTGGCCCTTGTGGATGCAGGTAATGCAGGCAGCACATCTGGTTTCTCAATAGCAGGCACGTTGCTGGATCTGTGCAGAGGACACACGCTGAGGTTATTTCTTGTGTTAGTGCTGATCACACGGTGCTGGATCTGTGCTGAATCCAGCATCACTGCCACCAGCTCAAGCACCTTACCTCCACAGTTTACCGACCAGCCCTTCAAATGGTATAAAAGCTGGATGGGAAGTTATTACCACTGGCTACAGTTTGCTGTAACCGCTGGGACTACAAGGGAAAAGAGGGTTTGCATCGATGTTACTACTGATTTCTGGGAAGAGGAAGGCAGAGGTAAAAAATCTAGGCACTAAACTCAGGGCTGCTGGCATGACCCAGCAGGGCATAACACCAACAAGCTTTGTGCCACCAAGCAAGTTGTCATTCGTGGACCTGGTAGACACCTTCTCAGGATGCCACCATGGGCTGAGAGGCCGCAGTGAGAAGCTTTCACCAGCAACTGGCACTGAGATGAGCAGAGAGGAGGAAGGTTCCTCACTAAGATTTTTCTTCCCTTCCCCACCCTCTCAGCAGGATGAGCCATATGTTAAGAGTTTAATTTCTAGAACTGGCTACACAATCCTGGATTTTAAGCTCGGGGAAAAAGGGGAATCCCACCCAGAAATTGTCAGGAAGAGCAGAAAGCCCTTTTCTCGGCTGGCAGTGGGATTTCGCCTTCCATCTCTGCTTTATAAGCACTGACGTGGGTCACAGGACGGGCCGCCTTTGTCAGAGGTCCCCATGTAGCTGCTGCTGCTAAGTTCCCACTCCCAGTTCCCATCAACAAGTAAAATTAACAGCATCTGAAGGTCTTCCAACGCAGAGCATCTACAAAGGCCAAAGGCTTTTGGTTAAGATGATTACGTAATTTATTCTGAGAGTTCGGTTTTTAACATCAGTGCATTTATTGTAGAGCTCCACATGGATTTGCCTTGGATTTAATACTTAGGAAAAAGTTTTTTTTAAGTTTGGAAAAGGAGCTTAGAAAATCCAGGACTTCAACAACCAGACATGAGATGAGATGATTTGCAGTCTGTGCAGGATATATCTATTGCTCTTGGCCTGGCTTTCATTTCAGAAATCGGCATTAGCCTGTGGAAAGGGCTCAGTATCACCTCCTTTTCTTTAAAGGGGAAACATTTCCGTTCCTGCTTTAAATTGCTCCTGCACATGCTTGGCCGTCACATCAGCTCTGCAGCCCTCAAACCAGATTCAGGTGCGTAGCTGGAGCAGCCCTGCAGGGGCTAGGGGCATTGCCTCAGCTCTCCAGCAGTGCTAATGAAATCCAAAGCTGCACGCAGGAGATTTTCCCTGCTCCAAGGAAAGGCAGAAGCAAACAAGAAGAAGTTAAACTAGAGGGGGAAGATGCAATCTCTGAAATGGAAGTTAACTCTAGTAAGTGTTATTTCCATCTCTCAACAGGGTTTGGATCGTTCTGATGCCTGGAGATCTTCCCCCGTGCAGCTCCTCACCAGGGCAAAGCTCTGACCTCGGGCAGGGCAGGGGAAGCTGCTCCTGCCCAGCACCAAGTCAGGACCCCCAGGGACCCCAGCTGGACCTAGAGAGGAAAAGAAGGCTTCCCCTGTGAGCTCTCCCAGCCTCAGGGAGGGGCAGACCCTCCTGTTACTGCAAGAGGCAAGGTGTCGAGGGCATCTCGAATTTTGAAGTTGAATTACGTGAGATGTGTTGCAGATATGCCTGAAAGGAACTGAGCCTCTCTGCGTGAGACCTCTGGTCTTCAAACTGACCATAGATGGTTGCTAAACCCTAGGACGAGAAGAAGCATGACGAAACTCCATCATTTTAATGCCATTTTCTGGAGGTAATTTGTCATTTCAGGACAGGCTCGTGATGTTTGCTTAGCTTTGGACTTGCTGAGAGTTTGAAATGAGACACCAAAATACCACAGTCATATGCTGGTTGTTCCTGCCACACAATAGAGGACCACAAATGAAAAGCAGCAAATCACCAAACTCCCAGATGGGTGCTTGGCCCACCATATTCAAGCCTTTGTGCAACCCGCGGCTATTCATGAACATTCTCAAAATAAGGAAAGGTCCCGTCCATATCTCGTACATTAGTGGAATAACTTCCATGGGTTACACAATAATAACTTAGACCTACACATCTTAAATCAAAGTGAGATGCACATTTTTTCTATAATTAGTGCTTTCATGTCTGCCAGCATTGGTTCCCATTGGAAAACTCCATATAAAATACCAACAAACAGCCCAGTAAAATTGTTATGTTTGCTGTTTTCCATCTCCAGCTTGGACACATCAGAGGTTGTATCAGGCTGCAGTCAGGCAGCATGCTGTTACAACATGAAAAGCATAAAAACAGCACCAAATGTTTCACTCAAAGGCAGCCATTTGTACTATTCTCCTGGAGACAGACAGCTATTTTCTCATTATTTAAATAGGACCCAAACCCTGAAAGAGAAGCTGCAAGTAACGGTCTCCTTATGTCTACAAAGGAGGCTTCCCTCGTTGCTGGCTCTGAACCAGCTCTTATTTGACAGCCACGCTATAATTACATCTGGGTCAGGAGACACCAACTGACAAATTTTATTTGGAAACAATAACTGGGGAAAGAAGCAATAACCAGGCAGAGCTAATAATTTGGGATCCATTTTGCACTCCTGCAAAAGCCTTTCACTGGTTCTTATTAACATAGGAATTAACATAAAACACACCCTGAACAGTATGCGAGAGAAAGAGTGCTAAAAAATGAGGCAAAACCAGGAAAATATGCAATGAGCTCTGAACTCTCAGTTGAAGGCTCTGGAGTGGGGAGGTGAAGCAGTAGCTTGAAACTTGTTGTAACAGATGGGGGATTTGGCCAGTCTGCTGAGAAAGCCAATTTTCCCTTTTCCGCGTCTCTGGGAGACAAGACACCAACCTGGTCATCCATTTTTACTTCCTCTTGCTGCATTCAGTGCTAGTTTCTGAAGTCTTGCTAATTACATCAACTAAATGATTATGCCTTTACAGTAGCCTGTCGCAAATTGCATCAAGGTTCCTAACCACTGATTATCTTGACTTGAAACCACAAGATACCTGCCAAAGGCAATTTGTCTTCGATATTTTTGGAGCTTCTGGTAGTTCAGACAGATGCCTGAGAGAATGAGATCATTGGTGACCGAGCTGAAGCCGTGACATAAGTTTATGAAGGCAGTGCCAAGAGGCCAGCGAGGATCAGAAAAAATGGTTATAATGGCATTACCAACTGTTTGGCTTGCTTTTCTGTGTGAGAGATGCCAGCCCGTCATTTCAGTGTCCAGGCTATTTCTGGTACTGGTGCTACAAGAAGTAAATTTGGTCGATTGAGTAAGTCCAGATAGACATGGAAATGAGACTTTCCAGGGAAGAGCTTCAGACTGTCAAGCTTCTCGCCCAGCACCTCTGCTCCTCATCTCATATCTTTAGGTACTTGTTGCAGACTGAGTATTCCTGCTGGGTCCCCAGCAGGGTCCCTACCTCTCCTTCACCTTCCGAGACCGTGCTGGGGGAGCAGGTGGACAAATCAGACGTGTAACACAGAGCAGTGCGATGCTTCCTGGGTGACCCTGTGGAAAAAATACACAATCCAAAAAAGTGGGTCTGAAGATTGAGTCATCCTGACTGTACCACAGACACCAAGTGCTTCAGAGGAGAAGTCACCCACCAGCCCAGTATAAACAGCTAAAAGGTTATGGCAAGCACAGTCCTGGCCCTGTCCCAGGAGCAAAGTGGAGAAGCCCTTCAAATCCTGAGATAAGAAGAGAACATCTACAACAGAAACATGAGCTCTGCCACTTCTGACGCAGGTTAGCTTCAGATTGCACACTTGTCTAGGGATGGAGGAGAAGCCCTAAATGTATAAAATGTGGGAGGTCATCCAAACAAAAGGAGAAAGTAGGAAAAGCCTGAACATAAGGTGGCCATGGGGAAGTGAGTCTGGGAGGATTTAAGAGCACAAAATAAGTTTTATTCCTAGCACAGTCAATGAGGGAGAGATGCATTCTTCTTTTATGGATTTTAGGTTAAACAACATACATCAATCACGTGTTGTGAGCATTGGCTCAGCTAAGCAAACTGGGCTGATACTCACCGAGCTTAACTTCTTTCTACTGTTCAGTGTAATTGCCATGTTCCTCTTTCTCTTCAATTCCCCAGCCCTGTGCAGGGCTGGCAGAGCCGGAGGTGCTCACGCACTGGCGTTTGCATGAGAGCATGGCCGTGAAGAGCAGCTGGGCTCTTCCAGAGGGGCAGTGCCCCCTGCAAAGATGTGCTGCATTTTCAGCTGCTGATGCTCTTTGGGTGCAATTGCCTACGAAATACCCATATGTGCATACCCAACTGCTTATATTGTGCATATGAAGCATCCTGCAAAAGCCTTCCCAGGGAGGACAGTGCTCCAAAGCACTCACGATCATAAAAAATAAATGGTTCAGTTATTACCAATATAGTTGGGATTATAAAACAATTAACAAGATAAAATTATTTAGGACCGGTAATCTGGACCTGGCATACTTCTCCCATTTCTCACCCAGGTTCACAGAGCTCTGTGCTTACAGCAAACTTCTAAAGGAGGTAAAACACCCAGACGCTCCTGAAGAGAGAAGGAAACTTTTTGCAGTCACCAACGTCAGGCCAGACCCTGATACACTGCTGTCTCTTTCACAGTTCCCAATGCTCATTTCAAAATACGGAAACTGCTGTGTTCCTAGAAAATACCAAAAGATCAACACCGAGTCTCTGCAACAAACAATACTTTTGTTCCTGTACAGTTCTTCCCCCAAAGGCTGCAGATTGTTTAGTGGGAGGATTGGTTATTTCAAAATGAACTGTTCATTACAGTATTTTCATCGACAGGTCAGTGAAACTGTCAGCTCTTCTCTCTCTAATTGCTTTTGATCAACAAAAGAAGAATATGAACTCTTAAAGGAAAATTATTTTGACACAGCTGGAACTGTTCCCTGTTTAAAGAGGCTGACATGGAAAAAAGCAAGCAGACGACTATAACTAGAAGAGAAAGAAAGAATGAAAAAAGGTCTAACACATTTGCTACAGTTATTTATTCAGTATTTCTGCAGAAAAATGCAGTTACTCCGGGGAGAACTTCAGGTGTCCTTCAGAACCTCTGCTGGAAGAAGAATTCACTTGGCTCTGCTCCTGCTAGCACTAAAGAAAAAGCCAACTCTTGACTATTTAAGTCAGTCAAGTTCCAGATATTAACTTGGACAGCCCAGTCAAACCTGCCACGGCGTACCAGGAATTGAATTTAGGCTACAGCTCCAGCCCTAACGTGACTAGCAGCCATGTGATCCTAAACCACGATAGAAAGTGCGATCTGTCAGCACTTGTGTTTTAACAGATTTCTGTCAAACACCTTGCATGAAATAACCTTGATCCCTAGCTGATAATTCATTAAGTACTAGCACATCGCATAGAAAACTAGCTAATAATATTCTCCTTTAAAACCTAAATAGAAATTCATGTTCATTTTTAACCCTTTTGTTTTCTCCCAATGCTAAAATATGGAATAGAAAAAAGAAATTGAATTCTGGTTATATTTTGGGATCAGAGTAAAAGGAAGGGCTTGTACTTTCATAATAATAATAATAATAAAAGAGAGAAAGCCTCCAAACACCAAAGAACCACCAGCTCACACTTTCATTGCATCCTGGGGCAGTCCAGGCTCACGGGTCTCAGCACGGCTCAGGACGGGGATTTGGTGCAGGGTCTCACCCATCCCGTGTGCCTCCTGCTCCTCTGCAGCATTTGTCTCCCGAACCTCAGCACCTCCTCCCTTCTCCTTAGACCCCTCCACTCGCACAAACACGCTGCAAGAACCCGATGCCCACCACCAGCCCCATCCTCCCTCCCGGCTCAAGGCGCCAGCTCCCTTTTCCCAGGGCCAGGAGCATCGGCATCGCCTCCTGGAAAAGCCTCTGTGAGAGAGCTGGAGGATTTCCAAAATGGTGATGCTGGGGGGAAGGGGGAGAGGTGTGGTTACTGCTTGGTCCCCAGCCAGAGAAGCCGGATCTGATGGATGAGCTTAGGAAAAAGAAAGCAGCAACACCTACTGCTGAGCATATCTGGTTCACGCAACCGTGGCGTGCTCTTGGAAAGGACACCAGCGGCCGGGTGACTGGGTTATGTGGTGCTGTGCTCCTTTGCTCCCACAAGGGCCTTGATTGCTGAACATTTAAGATTAGAATTGATTTTGTTTATTTTTAAAAAAAAAAAAAAAGCAACTTTGTATATAGCATACAGGGCTTGCATTATTTGCTAGCCAAAACAGTCACACTTGGGATTTCAGCAGAATATGTGAATGCTCAGCTCTTCCAGGCACCAAATCGCTTAGATTAAAATACATAAATATGGATTTAAAAGCCTAATTTCTCATGTGCTGGTTTGAAAAATGTGTCCATTCTCTCCCTGGTTCTATGCAGCAGTGGGGATGAGGCAGCTGTGAAAATACAAAAATAACAGAGACTGTCCCTTAGCCTGAAAGATCTAGTCTTGGCAGACAAAACAGCGTCTCCTGGGAGCAGATGGAGGATATCTGTGTTTAGCTGAGATGACGTGACCAGGCGTGAGACTGGGAGGATGGAAAGACACCTTGGTTTGTCATGTCAAACCAAGCACTCACAAACCAAGTGTTGTGTCGTGTGAAATTCCCATCCAACTGTAACCCATTATTTCAAATAACTGGTACTCGGGCACGCAATAACCTTTGAAGTTGAACTGCAAACTCCAGAAGAGCAGAAGGAAAACAGGAACACCCAGCTGAGAGCCTTTCCCAGCCTCATCTAACTCATCCATTTCCCAGCGCATTTGAGATGGATAAAGAAGTGTTTTCCTCGTTCTGCAGAATGGGGGCAATTTAGAAAATCACATCAGGCTTCACGTGATCCCATTTTCTTCCTGGCCTTGAAGAACGAGGCTGCTCATGCAGATAAAACCCAAGGGTTATGCCAGACCTTTGCCATGCTGCCAGTGTTCAGCCTATAAAAAAATCAAGCATAAGAGCTGGAGGAGCCCACAGAGCCCAAGCGCTGTATCTGAATCCTGCAGCGATAGCAGGTTTATTTTGCTTTGCGATGGTTTTATTTTTTCCTCCTTGCTCTGTAACTCCCCTAGAAACCTCCCAGTCTGATTTCTTCTAATTCTACCTTTTTTTTTTTTTTTCTATCTATCAGACATCGTTATTTTTACTCCCCTGTTCCTAATGTAGCTTGAAATTAATGCAGCCTTTTTATTTATGTATCAGCCTCCTCAATGATGTATGCGTAGTTTGAGGAGAGAAATAATTACAGGCTGCTGCGGAAGAGCACAACAGGCTGGTGTCATTATGTCCCAGGCAAACTCTGGCTTTGTTTGCAATTCACAGCATATGGGATTTTTTTCTAAAGATGTTTGATCTGGATGTTGTTTCTCTAGACAACATAATAATTTAAATCAGATCAGGATGCGGGCAGTTTCATACTGTTCCTAAGCAATGTATACCGTGTCTTGTACAGAAATCATGGGAATAAAGGGCTGAGAGCAGGGCTGAGAGGGCATGTCCCTACGGCCAGCTGGACAGGGCAGTCCTCATCGAGTGATTTCTGAGCCTAAATAGGAAGCAGCAATGTTTTGACTACTGTTTTAATTAAAAGCACTCCGAAATTGCGCATATAAAACCAAGCAATGTAGATACAAAGTTCAGAATAAATTTTGTGTCCCCTATGAAATGACACCACTCTTGGATCTGTAACATATCACCAAACTGTGAATAACTCACTTCTTGCCAGTAAAAACAAACAAACAAACAAACAAACAAACAAAAAACCTGCTGAAGGTTGTACTGCTATTCCCAAGAATTAAAATTTGTGTTTTAAATAACTCAGTGCCAGGGGGCTGTAGTGACGCAGTACCAGCATTAGATTAGATACCAGCATTAGGAATTGCCTCCCTAGGCAATCAGGAGATCTCTGGCCTTTCCACCAAAAAAGAGAGGGCAGACGGAAGCCAGAGCAGATAGAAGAGGACAAGACAGAAAAGCAAAAAAAAAATACACATTTTCAAAAAATATAAGGTATACTTTCTCTACAAAATAGAGCACCATCCAGAGATGTTATGTATCTTTACAGGAAGGATTTTACAATTTGGTTCCTAGCCAGGAAACAACTGCTTATGGAAATGAAATATTTTAATTGATTTTAAACAATATGGCATTTAGTATTATTCAAATAAGGCAGCACTTATTGTTTAACTATGTTACAGGGGTTGGGCTTTTTCATTATACAAATTTTGAGTTACAGTACAGGAATATTCAGAGCATCCCCAGTGTGCTCTCTGGTCAGTAGGATATTTCACAGCCTCCTGGTCCACACGCTGCACTCCAAGTGGCTTTCCAGTTCCCAAGAGCCAGGTCACATCACTACTTTTAACTCACCGGGCTAATTTATGACATTAAAGTCACCACAATACCACCATCGGGTTTTAACATATCACTATCAGCTGCATGAACAAACATATCAAAATGTGGGGTAGAGATATTTTCATCTAAACAATTGAAGTGCTTCAGTTGGGTGCCCTAGCATGAACCTGGAAGTCACTGATGTGATATCGTTCAATGTCATCCTGGTTCACAAAGTTTTGAACCAGCCAGAGCAGGTCCTGGCCCTCATCCCCACGTATGCAGAGAAGAAATAGCCCCTGCTCATCAGCCACAGACACAGAAGGGCTGTCTGCCAACCGCACAGCACTGCCTGAGCACATCAGCCATGCACCCCACGATCTCCTTTGTTTCTGGAGACTTCAGTGTTGAATTTTGCCCGCATCTCAACACAAAACACTCTCTGCTGTGTTTTGTATCTTCTCACTTGTAAGGTAGAGCACTAGGTTCTGCAGAGCTCTCACTCCAAGCTCATTATCTGACAAGTGTACAGTAAAATATCTGAAAAGGAAATATTGAACATTAAGATCATTCTGAAAGTAAAATCGCCCTACTCCTTACTGAAAAAAAAATTCATAACAAAAAGAACTGTATTTCAATGTGATGTCTTTGAAATGGTAATATTGTGATGGCCATCTGACTACTGCAAAGGTTGTGTAATGGGGTGATTTAGGATATGCACTGCTTTAGAAATACAGTGTTTTGTTCCTTTCAGTAAGTTTGCTAACATTTTATTTTAAGTCATTCATTTTACATTGATGCATTCATTTTACAAAATCTCCTTTTATTCCAGTATTAGAAGAAAATTCAGTTGGGTCAATTTGCTTTCTCTGTTCTGTGTTTTTTGTTGTTGTTTTGTTTTGTTTTGTGGTTTGTCTTTTTAATACTCCTTCCCCCCACCCCTTCCACCCCCCCCCCATACCTCTGCATTCATCTCTCTTCTAAATGAAAAAATCTATTATTTTTTTTCTGTTGTATTTCCTGCAGATCTTTTCCTGCTATCATTAATTTTTATTGCCCAGTTCAGAGCACTCTCTGCTCTGCTAAGCAGCAGGCAAACAGAACAGGGAGCCGAGTTTCTGGTAAGGGGACAACAAATTCCTGGAGAGGAAAAATAATAATCCCACATCGTTTTTTTTTCTGCTCCGTCCCTTACACAATCTCGCACTTAGCCTGTTATTTTTAAACCACTAAGCACATCGGCTGGAGGTTCACTGTGATCTGTCAACAGCCACGTCGAGCTTTTCCCCTCCATCCCTCCTGCAAATTAATCCTGAGTCCCCCGGGGCAAACCCATCGTTCAGATCATGCCTGTCAGCAGCTCACGGATGTCCTGGCTCACCAGGGCGAGCACCTCTGCCAGCCTCCTCACCTCTGTGGGGACGCAGCTGCTCAGTGCCACGCTGGTCCCCTCCCTAGACAGGGCCAGGCCACCCCGAGGCATGAAGCTGCCCTGAATTTGGTCCAGCAGCAGGAGGCTGGCTTGGGGCTTGCTCTTTTCCACCATCCAGGAGGGGCAGAAGCGCTTCTGTCCTCTGCGGGCTGCTGAAACCAAATGGCTTGCACTCCCCCTTGTACACATGACAACACAAGGCCGTGAGTTAATTGCTCTTCCTAATATGAATGCTCCAAGAGGAAATAGCTACCACCAGTGATTAAGTATACATTTGCATATTTTTTTTTCTTTCCTAACTTAAGCACAGTATTGGTAGCTGATTGAGGGAAGGAGTTGTCCCGCTCTGCGCTGGTGTGGCCTCACCTCTAGCACTGTGTGCAGTTTTGAGTGCCACAATATAAGAAGGACATAAAACTGTTAGAGTGTCCAAAAGAGGGCTATAAAGAAGGTGAAGGGTCTAGAGGGCAAGATGTATGAGGAGCAGCTGAGGTCCCTTGGTTTGTTCAGCCCAGAGCAGAGCAGGCTGAGGGGAGGCCTCATGGCGGCCTGCAGCTCCCTCACGAGGGGAGCGGAGGGGCAGGCGCTGAGCTCTGCTCTCTGGGGACAGCGACAGGACAACACATAGGCTTGACTTCAAGTGACTACAGTAGAATAATAAAAATGGTCTTTGCTGGGAACTTTACATTATAGGAGTTATTTCGGTGCTAAAGATTTTGCAACCTGTATAAGATTCTCCCATCCCATAAGAGACAATTATTCTTCCTTGCAGGGCTTACAACTTGTATTCTCTCTCAAAAAGTTTCTTAAAGGGTAGTGTCTGGGAGTAATTCGTTTTTGAGTTTAACTGCAGAGAGCTTGAGTACAAATAATTGTGTTTTACAGTGCTTGAGAGAATCCAGAAAACAGTTCAATGTCAATTTTTCTATTGAAGGGATCTAACCTTGCAGATTAAAATGCCGTTAAACATACCAAAGATGCATAACTCTTGGTAAACTCTGAAGCTGGTCATATTGTAAGTGCAGTTTCTGTGATGACTGCTTTGTCATTGACTCAAAACCACACCTGCCATTGTGTCTGAAGTAGGTGAAGTGCTGACCTGGCAGTGCTGGAAGCTGAACTTCTTCATTAAGGGACACCTCACAGAGCTGCAAGTGCAGCATCAGCTCCGGCAGACTGGCTCATCCCCATGTGCTCAGACTGATTCAGAAAGGCTGCCACTTTGCGAGCATAAAAAATCCCTCCTTCACTCATCCATGGTCTCCTGCCAAAACAAGGGCACAGCAGAGCACTTTTGCTACACCAGATTTTGCAAGAGCTTTCCCTGACCGGTGACTGAATGACATGCAGAACACACACGACCAGCCTCCACCCCATATTTTAATAGCTATGGGTGAAAGCTTCCAGGGGCAGCAATCCTTACCTCTAACCTGTACACAGGAAAGTCCATTCATGCTGGATACCACACCTGCTTCTGCTGCCGTTCCATCTGCAGCAAGTCAGCCCCACATTTGACACATTCCTCACCGCCAAAGCACGTCCTCATCACAGCCCTGGGAGGGAAGCGGGATGCCCTGGTGGAGTGAGCTCCATTCGGGGCCCTGCCACACACCAGCACCCCAGGCAGCAGCCCCAGGCATGGCTGGGGAGCTGCTCGTGCCCCTGGACACTAGCCAGGGACAGACTTCACTGCACGTGGTGGCAAAGCACTCCAGCGTCTCCGTAGCTCATAGTCGCATGACGAATACAAATTTACTGCTTAATTACGTCTCAGTGAGAGAGCCTTTCTCTCCACAGAAAATATTATTGATATCCGACAGGGCTAGTGCTGGTGGGAGGGCAGAGAGGGCAGCGGAAATCTACACTCTGAATATGAAGCTCTTGGAGAAGATTTCCCTTCTTCTATTTTAGGTAATCAATAGTTGTTTAATTATAATTCAGCAATTGCAATGGAAGTTTAAATACAATGTAACAATTGTAGATTAATTAAAAGGCACTTGATTAAAAACATTTGAAGATTGATATCTTTGCAACTAATTTTATGTTTTGTAATTCCTGTTCTCCAATATTGTTTGCAAAAACCAATTGGCACTTAATTAACCTTATGCCATTGTCCCATTAAATCAAAACTAAAAGTACTTAGGACATTCAATTCAATCTGTTAACAACCCTATTAAGCAAAATAGCTAAAGCTCCAACTACATTTTCTTAATGAAATTTCTTGAAGACACATTCTGTTCCCAACTTCTTGTAAAATGGGAATGAGTTGGAAGAAGTCAGATTTATCATAAGGGAAAAACGGAGGGCACAGCTCCAGTACAGTGTGAAGAGTTGCTGCTTGTCTATGCTCTCCTTCATGTGGCTATGATCTCTACAGAGATGAGCAACACTCCCCCAAGTGCTGCTGCAGAAAATTCATTCCTGATGGGCCATCTTACTCTCTGCAATGAGAAGCAAAACTAAACAACTCCAGCCACCAGATTCCATCTTTAAAACAGAAACAGAAACAGAAAAGAGAAAGGAAAAAGAGAAAGGAAAAAGAGAAAGGAAAAAGAGAAAGGAAAAAGAGAAAGGAAAAAGAGAAAGGAAAAAGAGGAAAAGGGAAAGGGAAAGGGAAAGGGAAAGGGAAAGGGAAAGGGAAAGGGAAAGGGAAAGGGAAAGGGAAAGGGAAAGGGAAAGGGAAAGGGAAAGGGAAAGGGAAAAGGGAAAGGGAAAGGGAAAGGGAAAGGGAAAGGGAAAGGGAAAGGGAAAGGGAAAGGGAAAGGGAAAGGGAAAGGGAAAGGGAAAGGGAAAAGGAAAAGGAAACGGAAAAGGAAAAGGAAAAGGAAAAGGAAACGGAAACGGAAACGGAAACGGAAACGGAAACGGAAACGGAAGAAAAAATCTAAGTCCCACTAGAGAGCAAGAATAAGAAGTCAAGATCACAGCAAGGGTATGGCAGCCAAGACTGTTTCGCTTACAGGACATTGAAATGGCAATTAAACACATTTCTGCAAAACTGCAAAACAAAATACAAGCAAGCAAGCATAATGCCAGCTAAGGATAATGAAAGGTGCTGCACCTCAGGCATGATCCCAGCATGTGAGATCTGGCAGCCATCCGACCTCATGCTTACATTTGCCTGCTAAAGCAGCTGATGGACAATTTGAGGTGGTCTGGGGCATCGTGACTGAGCTGCTGGGCTGTATGCAGTCTGCATGGCACATCTCACACCTTTCACTTTCACTGTGGCCTGGGCTGCAGTCCCACCATGCACATCTAAAGACAGAAGGTGGACCTTCTGCCCACCCAGCCAAAAACTGCCCCCATGAGCAGAGCGTGGCCACTCACTGGCCCCTGCATGACCACACACCAGCTTCTCAGCACGAACTAATTTGCTCTACAGGGAAACTCCTTCCTTCTGCCCATGCTGTCTGCCCATGAACCACAGCCACTGAAGCTGGAGGACATCACCTCCATTCAGTGCTGGGGGAAGCAGCTACCACTTCACTTCAGGTCAAGGCTGACTTGCACCTGTGGAAGATTTAGGGACAGATTTCGGCGTTGGGCCTCTCTCTCCCACCCCTCCCCATTTCCTTTGACCTTTTGGTGGGATCAGGCCAGGTTCCACTATGAGAAAGCTGCCAGTGCACCCATGCATGAAGGACACTGGGAGTCCTGAGGACCACATGCCAAGCAGTAACCCTAATAGCAGAGGTGCATGGGACAACATCTTTAAAAAGCACTGAAAGTCTTTCACAGCAGAGTGCTGGCCATCACTCTCAGTCTATTAACACTGTAAGTGAAATCTGTTTATAAATATGCCATATTTTTGCATTTCAAATAAAACTTAGGAATGCTAGAGGGTCCTCAGGACATCTTCCCTAAAATGCTGCCTGCAAAAATGTTTTCATTTTTCATAACGCGCTGGAGAAAAAAAGATAAAAGTTTATTGGTATAGAGGCATCAGACATAAGGTCAAATGAAATATATAGGTAATGCAGTATTATAGGGCTTATGGGCATTTCTCCCAGCAACATTGGCCAGTATCAAACATAGGATACTGACCTAGGTGTGGACCTGGGGTTATCCTGGAAGGCAGCTCCTATGTCCATAAAACAGCGACGACAACCCGTCACCAAGAATCCCTCACAGATGTTTGTTAATTATTTTCTGACACACGAAGTCAGGAGAGAACAAAGACCCAGGGAAGGCACTTCCCCAGCAGTGATTTATGGTGTGCCATAGGGCCCCACCCAACTGCCTGCAGCCAGAGAGATGAGCACTTAGAGCTGATAACAACCACAACTGCCAGGCAATGAGTCCTCGGGGTTAACCAGAGCTAGAATGCAGCCAAACTTCCTCAGCTTTCAAGGGTGCTAGAATTTGAGGTGTTCTTTATTGGTGCCCCATGTTATCCAGGAGAAAAACGACACCTCACTCATTCTCAGAAATCCACTAATACAACAAAGTCTTATATGAAACATGCAGAGGCATAAGCACCGCCAGGAGCTCAGCTGAAGAGTACTGAACTAAAATAATCAGTGGAACTAAAAAGGCAGCTGTAAATATGAAAACGAAAATCGCTACACTGATCTGCCGCTTAAATGGAAGATAACTCCAAGAAGGTGCTTCATCCATGAAGCTAATGAGCCTAGGGCCTTGGTCGTGAGAGGTGAGCTTGACAAAAAAATTCATGCAACCAGCTTTAAGAGAAAGGAATTTTAAAGATGAGGATTTTTTTTTTCTTTCTATTTCCTTCCTGGGTTTAGACAGTGAGATTTATCTCTAGATAAATCTTCTACAGAAAACTTCTACTACAATTTTCACTTTGTCTACAAACTGAGTCATACAGGCTAAGGAAAGGCACTGCCAGCAACTTCTGCCGATGCAGGACTTTGGTGAAAGGCACGAGTCTGTCCCTGGCTGCATGTTCCCAGTGCCTCTCCTGGGCCAGGGCCAGGAGCCCTGCTGACCACGGTGTGTCAGATCAGCTCTCTGGTCTGACTAGACATCAATCTCTGTTTATGCATTTGCTCTACGAGGTTTCAACCTGGACTCAATGTATCACACAGGGAGGAGATAGGAGCATGGGGAAGGCAAGGACAGGCCCAGCCCTCCCAGATCTGCTCGAGCACATTAAACCAGGCACATGGGCTCGCCCCAGGTCAGGGAGCGGGGAGGCGTTGGCATTTCTGAAGGAGAGCTCGTGGCCAGGTGGAGGAGCCCGTCTCACTCGCACCCTCTCTGTCTGAGCACGCCTAGCTTTTGGAGAGAGGGATGAAGACAGATTCCCTTCCCAGGTCTTTAAGGGGTTTTAAATTGATACTGTCCAGGACTGATGTTGAACTCTCTGTGTGAAGCAATCCACAAAGCTGGATGTGCGAGTCGGTGCTCATTAGCAGCAGTAAGACAGATAACGAGGCAGACTGGTACGGCCCGAGCCCCAGTTCCATGGTGACTTCCTGGCATTCCCCTTCCATCCTGACAACTCAGGAAATATTGGAGAGGACTTGGGATGTGAAGGAAAACTCTTCTCATTCTCCACACTAAGCCAGGCAAGCAACTGAAGGCAACCCCATTGCTTTTACAACGAAAAGTCAACGTTACACATGCTTGAAACACAAAAGAAATACCAGAGGAAGGTTCGCTAAGGACAAGTACCACACAAGTGTGTTTGGCTGAGTTAGATACGTTGGCTGCCAGCAGCTTCACTGTGTGTCTGTGTATACATATTTTCACGCTTTTGTGTATAAAGTATGTGAGGATACCTGGAGGCATTATTTTAAGTGGAGGGCACAAGGCATGCTCAAAAGGCAGACCTGAAAATAGCATTTAATTGTATTTTTCAGCTCATTTGATTATCTCAGCATCAGTAGCCAAGACGGGAATAAGTTTCAGTTAACTGACCCAAACATTTTCTTCAGTCCAGTTCAGTATTTTAAGCATATATTAAGTAAGAATCATCATTAGCCGAGGTTTAGACAATACATACCATCTAATTCTTATCAAGTCTGAGTACACCTTAAATAATGGTGACTAAGACATTCTTTCCAAGTTCTGTTTTCTCTCACCTCTAAAATTAGTATAAACACACGTCTGTCTGTCCCTTAGGGAAGAAACACCTTAGTATTCCTCTTGCAATTTTACATTTTGGATGGTGTCTAAGTCACTATTTTTATTATTATTCTTCCTTATTACTTCAGACTTATGACTCTTTGCTTGGACGAATATTTGGTAGTCTCCTTTTACAAGGGTATAGATATGATTACAAGTTTATTTTCACAAAATATGTGGAGTGGTTATCTGTGCTAAATACCAAAACAGTATTCAATCAGGAGAATTAAGCCTGTGAAAGAGATGCTAAGCCAATGTCAAAGATCTTCTAGGAAGACAGAAATTCTATGCAATAACAACATGGTTGGATTAACTTTACAACAAAAGGAAATTAGGCTGGATTTCTACAGAGTCAGTTTTGTTATTCTAGCTAACAATATGATTAACATTGAATGAATGGTAAAGGCCTCATTCATGCTTCACTTAGCCCAAATTAATGTGACTGATTACCCAGTCTTTCTACTCTGGCAGAAATTCCTGCATGTCCTAGGCCTCGTTTATCCAGAGTCTCATTTTAAGGGGGCTGACCCCAGCCAGAAGGAAACAGTAGCTGAAGCCTTTGAAGCTTGTGCACTTCATTGCCCTTTCCTCTGGACAACCAGCTCCAACTTCTTTATGGGGGTAAAAGTCTATGGCCCTAGATCCTGTAGAAGATCCAGCTGGGCTCTCCCATGGGCACACAGGTGTTATTACAATAATTTCAGGAATTGTTCCTTCATCAGTTTTTTTTTTCTTTTTTTTTTTTTTTTTTTTTTTTAATTATTCCCATGCTCCACATTGCCAATTATCAGACCGTTCTAGACGGAGGCTAGGTCTGTGCTTGGGATTAGCTGCTTGCCCTCCTGCAAGAGTTTGCCTGACTCCTCAAGGAGCTGTAAATCAAGCTGCCGAAGAGTAACCACTTTCTGCCAAGCACCTGAGGAACCTGAGAAGACCATATGGGCTGTGAAAATGACAATATGCACATCAAGGGCTGTTTGTGTTCGCTGTGAGAAAACAGGTCAGTGCAGACTGACATCAATGTCAGCGCGATGAAGACTGCAGGAAAAATGCAAGCTGTACATTTCCCCTGAGAGGAAGGAGGCCAGGCAGGGGCAGGTAACTCCCCATCCCTCCACTCCCCCTGCCCCACTGCATCAGTAGTGCTCTCTCACTGGAGCGACCCACTGCCAAAACATAATCTACATGGAGAGCTTTGACTTTTCCTTCTCTTCATCCTGACCTAGGTACAATAGAGATAAAAACTAGAGGCTGTGGAAGTACTCATGTACACACAGAAGCAGGCGAATAACTTTCTGTGGTGCTCACACCTGGGGCAGGCAGGTGTCTTTCTGCAGAACCAGGACAAATATCTTGCCCCAGCTTGCAGCAACTGGTTGCAGTGCTACAAAGCCAGCCCTTTGCCACTGGTGCTCCTCACTGGGAGCTCGCATGCTTCTCACATTATTTCTCAAAACACTTTCCACGTTCAGCTGCAGGAGGAGCCCCGATTTCCCAAGAGCTCAGGAGGTGTCCACAAGGCAGAGTGTGATTTGTGGTTTCAAGATGTGGTAATGCTTGAAACCGACACCCAGCCTCACCAGAATAAATCTTTAGCTAGATTTATGGAACCAGACTTCTTTGTAAACTGAATGTTTTACCCTTGAAGATACACCAGTTTCATTTCATGGCTGACCTGCAGGAAAGAACGCAGTTACATTGTGCTGCCAAGGTGCTCACCAGGATCTTGGCATGGACCAGTGGGGTCCGTGGCCACACTTCAGCTTCTGTCTCTTCAGCCACCACAAAACTGACCATACTCTCTGAAATGTCTTTTTTTTTTTTTCATATTAGTTTTATCGCTTTGTGGTAAATAAAGCTGCTGACGCACACAATAACTCTGTTAACATCTTGGTTTTAATATAACCTACTTGTATTCAATATTTATTACTTTATACAACCTACCTCAAAGTAGGCTTTTTTTAATTAGGGTTCAAAACACTTGAAATTGTTTTTTTACAGCTGCCTCAAATTTACCCAAGCATTGACAGCACTGAGTCTCCAGCTGGACCAAGCGCAAATTAGCCCCGGGCTCCACTCCTACGAGCTCTGTATAGTTTTGCAGTTAAATGAAAGTCAGTGCATAAATACTGGCAGGGCCAGCAGCCCTGTGCTAGGGGCAAAACAAGAGAGGTGGCTGGCTCAGGCACAACCTGGAGGGCAGGAAATGGAAGCATATGCACTGAGTCAAGTTAGCTGCAGCTTACCCGGCTTCTGCTACTGCCCAGCAAGGTACTGGGACGGAAGCACTAGATACAGCTCTTGGGAGCCAAGAGAAGCCAGGAAGAAGTGGGAAGAGCAGGACTGAAGAAGGCATTGGTGGTCTGTGGGTGGGAAATAAACAGAGCAGGCCACTCAGATATCCAGAGTGAACTCTGAACACAGGTAGGAAAGTACCAATGTTGTCATGTTATTTCCAGTTTTTAAAGGTACGCCAAGAAGCTGAATGCCCTACTTAGTACAAGGAGATTTATCCAAGCTCCGTCTCTTCTAATATAATTCTTAACACTATAAACTAGGTAGATCTTAACTGTTATGTTACTTCTGGTGGACCATCCAGGAAAATTCAGAAGTAGTATTGGAGTGAAGTTAAATACAAAGCCACTTACCACTGGCTGTAAGTGGCGGCCTTTGATCCTTGGAGGCCTCTGATCCTTAAGAATGGTCACAGAAGCTTCTCCTCTCAATATGCTTTGTAGTTTCTTAAATAATTTATCTGTGGGGTCATAACTCTGAACACTGGCACATAATGTGGACCATTTGACTCAAAAAAATAAAAAATAAAAAATAAAAAAAATCCCACTCTATTCCTTCACACTGATCACTGGTTTGAGCAGTAGAAACCACCATTTCAGTCTGTTTTCACCTGCTCATGTCAGAAGCACTAAATGAATTAGTGAATGCCTTCTCTAAATCCCATGCAGTCTCCACTACCAGTAGCTCATGCATGAGACCGTGGGATTCCCCCAGGGATTTTCTGGCATCTGCAGTGTGTATGTCTGTGGCAACCAGAACCAAACCAAATCCTGTGTCCCATGTCCCCCTCTCCCCAACCCCCTGAGTCTTCTAAGATCAACAAGAGAAGAATGGGAAAGCCTCCTAATGTTATTCTTGGCAAAAGTCTAGCAAAGCTTAATTTTTATTACCATCGTGCAGACTATGTCTGCAAAAGAAAACAAGAAAGAAAGGAAAAATAAAAGGTTTCTCCAAGGAAATTCACATCATTTTCGTAGCTGAATAAGTCCTTGAGTTATGCAAAGGACAGAACTGAGATAATGCTAAAGCAGTATCAGCACATTTTTCAGCCAGACAGGCTCTAAAGGTTTCATATCTAGCAATGTTTATGTGCATTTTACAAGGTAAAAATATGAATTCTTATAGAAACAAACATTTGTAATTACATATATATAATATGTTTAGCTCTTGGCTGGAAAAGACAGAGGTTTGTACCTTAAACTGGAAAGCCCTATAGCACAGAATACATTTCCAGAATGAAAAAAGAAAAAAAGAAAAAAGAAGAAAATAAGACTCCATTCCATTAGGCTGTACTGTCATAGTTTGTCCTTAGTTTAAAAAGAACTCATGATTAATTTTAAAGATTTATCATTGGAACAAATAAATGTAGTAGTCTGAGCAAGAGACAGGAAATTTGATCAGAATCTGTTAGTTGTTCTATCATTGTTTTTTGCTTTATGTTAGGAAATTCACTCTCAGTTAATTCACCTATAAACTTAACTACTTGAACAAAAGATTTTGCAGAGCTTAATGAATTTAAGTCTTTTATAGCTATCCTTTAAAAAAAAATGTTAAAAGGTACCATGAAACAGGCAGTGCTGTACATCATTGTTTTGATGATGGTGCTGGAATTCAGTTAGATAGCTATACACTTTCCTGAAAAAAAAAAAAAGTTCTTTATTTTTATTAGCATTTCTAGAAACAGAACAAGCGCAGTAATATGGCACTCAGACACTAGACGGGTGGGTTTATAAGAATTTCAATTTTCTTACAGAATATTGATGAAGGATTTGGTGGTGGGGACTCAACACCTGACAAGATAAACATTATGTCAGAATCCAGGGCAGAACAGGTATGATATTGATTTCATAACAGGACAAGCCTCTGTGATCACTGCTGTCAGTGAAATACTACGTATACACACAGAGATATACATACAATATATGCACAGGGCATTCTGTACTTTTCTAAACCTAGTGGGTCTCGCTTCTCTGTCACACACATGCGTTTTTCCAGGCTGGCTGTTGCAAGGGCTGAAGCCGTTTAGCCAAGGTCACCCTGTCAGCAAAGTTCGGGGGTGGATGAGAAGCCCGAGCTCCCTGGGGCTCCTGCCCGGGGCCCCTCGGTGGCAGCCAGGCAGCCCCCACCAGGCACACTTTGCGCCTCTGGTTCCTGGCCAAGGAGGCGTGTATTTCCCGGGAAGGAAAATCTTGTCCCAAGCTCCAAAGGAACAAAATGAGATGACTCCTGGCAGGATATGGAGCAGGGATTTTTCATGCTTGGTGGATCTAGGCGTCAGCTTGCAGAGTCAGAGGCTGAACGGCTAATGAGATGAGCACAACTGGGAGGAGGGGGAGCAGGAGGGACAGATGGACCCTGAGAGGTCTTGTAAGGGTAGTGGGGGGTATACAGATGAAATTCTCCCCCTTTGGGAGCCAAACATATTGCTTTTGGCAAAAACATGATTAAGATTTAATTACTAGGTAAGAACAATCTCAGAATCCCCACAGGGAAATCTTGTATTGTTCGCGGCAGGAATAAAACATCAAATTTATTTTTGTCAGCACATATATAATCCAGGCTGAGGCGGAACTAAGATTTGACTTAAAATTCCTTGTAGAGCGAATCTTTGTCTTATCCGGACAGGGATCGAATGAATATCCACAAGCACGCTCGGTTGTGGTATCACAAACCAATAGGATTTCTAGCGGAATAAACACATGGAAGGGGTTTTGCAGAGCTCATTTCACAAACCAGACCACGCAGCGAACTTGGGAGGAATGGCAGCGAGCCAAATTTTGCAGTTTCACTTGGAGATGCACAGGGGGACAGTTTGAATTCCTGGTGGGAACATTTGGCTACCACAACCAACCAGCCCTCCTCCCTGCGGCCCCGGTTTCTCCCCCAGGAGGATCCAGCATCCTGTGTTTCTCATGTTTTCACAGGGGACAGAAACAGAGCGAGGCAAGTTTGCCAGCTAAACATCTGCTTGGATAACGTTCCCCAACAATCACGGCACACTTAGTAAGCCCTGCGGTGAGCTCACTGAACTTGGGTCAAGTGCTACCACCAGCTGACTTCAAGCTCAGCACTGCTTGGATCTTGAGCACCGAGCTGAAGTGCTAGTCAGACATCTGTTGTAACATCCTTGGTTGATTTGCAAGCAGCGCAGAGCCGAACAAATCAAACACGGTAGACTGAGTGGCAGGAAGAAAATCCCATCTTCCTTTAAACGTGTTTTTTTTTTCCTTGAATTCCACTCTTTTAGTGCAAAACCAGAAAATATTGATAATTTACAGATTGATTTTGAGAAATGTAGATGCTTTCATACAATACTCACCAACAGCCAAAAAATTAGTAAGACTGGTGGAAACTTTCACTGCAGTTCAGTTAAAACATTATTATGAATATCAGCCAGCGTGCTGTCAATGCTAGCATACTTTCTTGACATATGGAGTGGAGGGCTGGTTTTTAATGCCTTGCCCTTTCCTTCCCTTATCGAGAGAAGCTGAAGTCAGTGTAAGGGCAGAATGCTCCTCACTTCAAAAAAACTAATACCTGGTTACACCGTGGGAAGCTGAAGTACATTTCCATTACTGAGCTAGGGAAGAGGGTGCTTGGGAACACTGGAAGGGGCCTTATGACCAGGAACCTAATTAAAATAGTCAAAATAATTCCTCTGAAAAAAATGTTTTGTTTAGTAATAGCACAATAAGCTTTGATGGTCTTCATGTTGGCAGCACAAAGTCTCATGCCATTGTTTTTAACTCATGAGTAAGCCCCTAGTTGTCCCCTGTTGGCAAATTTTAAGGGCAAGCCAGCTAATAGGGAGAACCAAGGGCAATAAAGCATCCACTGGAAGTACTGGAATTGAGTATTTTCTTGTACACTCCTCAGACCTCAGGAGGTGACCAGGAAGAAAGCTGTAGGCAGCAGCCTGAGATGTTCCTGCTGCAGGATGCACAGAGACCTCAGTTCTTCATTACTGCAAAATCTGCATCAGGAGCTCTCAGCACGTCCTTGACAGAACAACAGATAATAGAAATAGTAATAGAAGGAAGGATATGAAAGGTTTCCTCCACCAAGCTGCTGTCCCCAGCTGTTTATAACGCATCTGGCTCAAACCCAAAACCTCCAATGCTCTTAAAGGGTGGCTGGACTCCCAGACGGCCTGCATGGACCATACAAACTTAGACCAACAGGGACAAAACTTGCAGTGACTTGATATTTCAGTAGGACCAAGCCCCTTGAACCGTGCGGTTTCATGGATCTCATCAGCTGGGCTCCTCCTCAGCATAAAATTACATTCGATGCTTTTTGCTGTGCCCACTCTGCAGAAGGGGCCACCTCCAGCACGTCCCCACATCCCAGATGAAAGCACCAATCTTTGGCCAAGCACGTCGGTGTCACCCGGCTCCTACACACGTGCTGGAGGGTGCCAGAGACGGAACAACGCAGCTCGGATCTCCAGATGCACAAATCCAGGGCTGTCTGCCAGATTGCAGTGTTAACCTCCAGGCGTGTTCAAATGCCTTAAACGTATTCAGCTTTTCTACTTTTACTCCTTTTGCTATACTCAGTCATAGATACATGTCACAGGCATGGTTTTTCATTTCTAAGTCGCAAGGTGCTTTGTGCAGACAGCAAAGCATCTTCATATTGTTTTGTAAGTAAAGAAATGTAGATACAAAGTCCTGCAGAAGATCACACAAGTCAAGGGAAGGGCCAGAAATAGAAGATATGGCTCCTGACTCCCCACCCAGAGCTCCATCCACCAAATCACATCTCTCAGCAGGGACATTATGTGTCTGCCACGTGCTGATAAAGTCGTATCAATTCAGACAGAGGTGCCAAGTGTGCAGACTTCAGAACATATGGGACTTTTACCTAAGAAGATAGTCTCTTTTCTCATAGTGGGGTTGCTTACATGGATAAAGGAAATATACTAGAAAGTTCTCATTGGCCATTTTTTTTTATAAATGTAAAGATCTCACATTTTGAATTATGTAAGAATGATTTTTTTTTTTTTTTTAAAGGGGGGGAGAGGGGGATCTGGTTAATTTGCACAGTACCTCCTTCCTGTCTGCTCTGAAGCACATGCATACTTGTGTCCAATGGCACACTGGGACATGTCGAGTGGGACAAACTGGCCTTACGGAGCCACTAAAACGCAGAGCAGCAGCGCGGGACTGGAAAGCGGCCAGCCCTGGAGGAATCTGATCCTCCAGCTATATTGTTGGTTCAAAAGTTTCGGCCCGAGCTGAAGTTGAAAGAGTGAACTCCTTTCCTCCCTCGGGTCAAACTCATTAGATTTTAAGAAGGCAAAACTTCCAAAACATTACTGAATCGCTTAAAGCCATTCACAACCACTTCTGTGGTTTTAATTTCACACAGCTATGAGTTGAACATCATTTTACTAGTAAGCTTTAGCACCATCTAGCTTGCATCTCGGGTAACAAAACAGCATTATTTTCTCAAGCAGGCAGATCCTTGATCGTGTAATTTCTTTTAAATATGACTGTCTGTACTTTGGTTATTTTATTTACTTTTATAATCCAAATGAAAGCAAAACTAGTGAGGGCAAAACTGTCTCAGAGGTTGGTTAAAGACACATCTTTGCAGCCTGCACACACAGTCCCCCTCTCAGAGCACACTTGTGCTGTGGTGCCTTTAGAAATTGCAAGAAGAGCCATCAAGCAGAACTGAACCTCATCTGGAAACCACCCAAGGCACCTGAAAGTGGATGGGGATCCTTCACTAAGCAATTCCTCAGGCTGCATCCGTGTCCGCCTGTGGGCTTCTCTCTTCCCTCCTTTTTGGGCTTGAATCTTACCAGAGATACCTAAGCCTGTTAAATATTTCTAAAGTTTAAATTTCCAATTTTGCTTGCTTAAATAAGGTTTCTTAGAGGAGTTCAGTATGAAAAACGACAAATTAGGGGACAAAGGAACCCAATACAAATTCTTGTTCCATAGGAAAAAGCACCAAAAAATAAGAAAACCAGAGCTGCTGCTCACAAGACAAGCAAGATTAATGGTTGGTGGTGAGAACGGGTTTGCTTGTGGGGTATTGAGGTGGCAGCCTGTGGCCTTTGTGCCCCACAGAAGCCACCCTGCTGCACCCCCTGCTCCTCCCTGTCTCGCGGCTGTGACCAGCAGCCACGGCTCAGACACATCCAGCAGAGTGGGAGTGGGAGCTGATGCTTCATCTTCATCACCCAGCAAGTTACACAGCACGAATCCATTCAATACTTCACCTGACATAAACTCACCCATCCAGATCCCTGAAAGAGAAATTCGTAGGACAAATATCTGCGGTTACCCAAACTGTGATAAGAATTGCCATCATCCTGCAGCAGATGTCAGAAGACATCTCCCGAGGAGTCGGGAAGGTTGTTCCTCTTTCCTGTTACTGGACACAAATGCCAAGTGAGTTTCTGCAAGCGTTTTTCACAAGTTTTTGCAAGTTGTGAGCAACCTCTATCATGCCTCCGCAAGGCTTATCAGCCTGGACTCTGTGCTGCAATACATTTTGGGGGTTGGCTTCTGTCTGGCTTGCCCATTTCCTCCTGAAAAGCACCATGTAGATGAACTCATGCTCACATGGCATTGACTTACTCTGCAGCATCAGGCAGCGGATGCAGCCAAGTTAATGAGTCAAATTCAGGTTACTAATGGACACAGGTTACTAATGGACACAGCCGAATGACAGCACATCAGTCTCAGGGTGCCTACTGCAGAGCTCCAGGAACCACATCACCTAGTGCAATGGTTGATGTGGTTCCTGGAGCTCTGCAGTAGGCACTGCATATTTCTCGTCCATGAAAGACCACAGGTTTCAGTTTGTATAGCTTATTTAGGGCCAGTGAAACAATTACAGAAGAAAGAAGAAAAGCAAGACCCCTAGGGTGAAGCACAGATTACGTTTCTTTTGCAACACGTTGCACCAGCTCTGTTGCACAAACGGACATCTCCCTGCTCAGACATGCAGAACAATCCCTGGAAATGCAAGCATTGAAACTGGGGAATGTTTGCCCCAGAGACATAAAAAGCTGAGTGTCACAGCCAGTAGCCACATCTGGACCAGAGCGGCTTAGCCTGATGCAGCATTCATTAAAGCAAATTCACACTGCTCCTGCTCCACAGTGGGTATCTTCCTGCATTTGCTACAAAAAGCACGGGCTTATCTTTGAAGAGAAAGGATTAACATTGCTGAATACATTGAATGAGGAGTTTTAAAAAACAAAATCTGACACTGTTATGCTGAGGAAGAGTAATGCACTGACCCTGTGTTCTGGGAGTCTCCAGAGGCTGGGGAGGGAGCTCTGTTAGCACTCTTAGAGTAAATTTGGGAAATGTTCTTTTCAGCATATTTTGCAATGTAAAAATCTTCCCAGCAGTAAGGCAGTAAATGAAGACAGAACACAGAAGTCTCTGGAGGCACTATCAAAATCCAGCTGGGCATATACCTGGGGAAGAAAACTGACACAACTCCGAATGACTTGTAGGAAGGGGAAACAAAGACAAGTGACATGGGAATTTTAGAACTCCATAATCCACACAAATGCTATAATCCAAGCTGACCTGCAAGGGAAGCAACCTTGGCTCTCTCTTCCTATTCACCCCCATCCGGTGTAGATCATGTGCTTTCAGATACACCGCACAACAGTGGCCACCTTTCTTCCCTTCCCAGAAGACAAGCCAATGATTCCACCTGGCCGAGACAGAACTTCTGCTGAGATAAGCACATTTTTTGCACCAGCCTTTCTGGAGAAACATAAACTCCATTCCACAGTCAGGGAGATTTCATCCAACATGCAACTGTCTGTCACATCATCAGCATGACCATGCCTGCCTTTTTGAGAAACTTCATCAGAATCCAAAACTTCTTGGGAGCCTACACAAGTTGACTCTTTGACACCTACTTAAAGACAGGCCAGCAGCAGAGCCCATGAAGAAGGATTAGGAGATGTCTGCAAAAGAAGAAAGGTGAGCTGTTGGTTTGGGGGATGTTCTGCAGTTTGGAAGATGCAGTTCCTCTTCCTTGCTCTGCTAGGGCCCTCCTAGGAAACCTCAGTTACATCAGTCTGCTTCTGCAGTCCCTAGATCCGCTTGGCAATGCATTGCCTTGTTCACACTTCATGGACATCTGAGCTGCTTGCCGGTCAAAGTGCCATTAATGCCTTGGTATTTTAAGGTATACCACCATCAGTATGGTTTGCCCTAAGACATTATGCTGTTCTGGCCTGAGCCATCTTCACTTTCTAAGTATTTACCTCTTACAAACACCATGAGTGAAAGCTTGTAATTGCCTTAAGAGCTAGAAATGGCTGCAACTTCGGTTGGTCAGCATAATGTCTTTCCATTATGCAAACATCTTGTTTTTCTGTTTGATATCATGCATAGGTGATGCAGCTCATTTGTTTCAGATTTGATGTTTGGTTCAGCTGAGGCAAGAGCCTGGATACAAAAACTCAATTCTTGCTCTAACGCTTCAGTTTAAAAGCCCCCTGTAAGGTTTCACAAACTATCCTTGGCCTTCAAAAAGCAATCAAGCCCAGCGAATGACTTCTGCAAATTGCCTACGCTGGAAAATGTGCAAGTCAGTCTAGACAGAGTTGAGCTCATAAGCAGCAGTGACTGAGGAAAGCACCACTGTTCTCTAAGGATTTTGCTGAAACCCTAAACATTGTATTAATTATTGATGGTGAGAATACATCTCCGATGTTGCTTGAACTACGTTTGTAACCAAGCTCTTCACTAAAACTCATCAGGTCAGCACTGAGGCAATGACAACTCCAGAGCTTTAGGACATCAGAGCCAGGGCATTTGAGCTTTAGGTTTTCTTTGCCTCCTCTGCTGTTGCAGTGGGAACAGCACTAGCCCTCAAGGCAGAGGATGAGGCGTTCAGCTCTGTGAAATGGCTCTGGGGTAGGTCACGTTGAACTGGTGCTCGTGTTATTTCCCTCCAGAACGTGAGCAGACAGGCCCTAAGGCCACAGGGCCTGCAGTGCTGGCTCCAGCAGCCCTGAGGAGCTGTCTCAGCTCCCCCACCATAAAGGACTTGTTTTGGCAAAAAGGATCTGGGGCAGACCTTGGTCTGGGGATTGTTCCCATTTTGGCTGTGCTGCAGATTTGGGAAGGAACGTGACGGGTTTGTCTTCCTGTCAGCAGCTTCGGTGTTAAACTAGCTGGTGAGCTACAAAGTGGTGATGCAAAAAGCACAGCAGCACAGGGAGCCTGGTCAAAAGCAGGTGTTTCTAGACACCGAGCAAAGCCCATCCCCTGCCCTACATTTCTGTCTAAGCTGCAATATGGCTTTACTTGTTTGTGGGAAAAGCCCTGTCAGCCAGGAGCTTTAAATATAATTTTGCAATCATGGTAAGCCTCCAAGACGAGCGTCTTTTTCATACAATGTGATGAAAAATACAGCAACCAGGCTCCACAGGGACAGTGCCCCTCACTGCAATTTAGACACCCCCCGGTTTAGCACCGCTCCGGGACAAATCATTTTCAAAACTTCCTTTTATGCCCACAGGTTGGGAGACACTCGCAGCGGCAGAGAGCTCGATACTGGGCCTGATCTAAAGCCAGTCCCTCGTGCTCCGTGCCCGCACAACATGCCCACCCCGGGGTGTTTCTGCATGCCCAGCCGCCGTGAGGGCTCCAGGCCCGCAGAGCGCTGCCAGCGAGAGCACGTGCACGATGACAGACAGCTCGTCTACCGGCGGCGCTTGGCAGCGCTGAACGATTTCACAGAGGACGCTCCCATCTGTCACCGTATTCCGCAGCAGAACCTGACCTCGCTAACACTAAGGAAGCCCCAGCAGATTAACATTTAATGGTGCTTTCACTTTCAGCCCTTGTAATTTTTCATCTTTCAGAAGGCAGACAGAGAAGAAGAAGAAAGTCATATATTACGCACAGCATGTGGGTCTTCTTGCAACCGCCTCCTTTAATATGCTTGACTTAGACAGGTTAGGATTTTTTTCTTCTTTTTGCATTGAAAAGAAGTTTCTCTACATGTATTTTACTCCAGAAACAGAACCTGTCATAATCAGCTGCTTCTTGTGAACACAGACAGTTTTTGTTTTGATTTGTGTAACTATGATATCTAATTCAATTTAAATAAGTCAAACAAGGGGTATGATTCTTGGTAGCTCTCTGAACAGAAGCAAAGAAACTAAATACTCCTTCATCTCCAGGACTCACTCCAAACTGAGTGAGATCCTTTGGGTCAGCCGTTTGCTGTCTTGGAAAATACCCTTAACCACATAACCTAATGCAAAAAGACACACTGAAGGGAGAGTAAAGTGACCCAGAAACACAAAAATTTTTCAACCTTTTTTGGCAAAGCAGTTCTATCGATTTTTGTGTCTTCTGCTTGTGAAGTCTTCAGCTTGTGCCCTGTGCTGAGGAGCGTGCGTGGCCAGGCCCAAAGGCTTGCTCTCCCCAAGGCCTTGGTCCTTCAGCCATGCGTGAGGAAAGACCAGCGAGCACCACATGGAGCACCAGCTGAAGGTAGTAAGACCCTCCACAAGCACAGAAGCCCACTGAAGAAACAATACTATGGTATGAATGTTCATGAAACACGCAGTTAGAGGTTGAGCCTCTGAGGATCTGGACTGGAATTTGTGGGAAAGAGTGAACTCAAACAAGGATTTACATGAGGAAGCATTGGGACAAAAGCAGCCTCCTGAAGGAGGAAGAAATACAAAAGCAAGCAGATTTCAAGTTGCTGAAAAGGCCTGGAAAATAAGGGCAAGGATTTTGAATTTGGCATATTTACTAAGAGACAAGGCAAAAGATTGATCCTCAAAGCAAGCAGATCACCAAGGAAAGTGATAACTGTGAAAGGGATAATTAGAGCTGCTTTGGACATGATTCTGCAGGGAGAAGAAAGCTGGGAATTCGGGAAACTAAAGGGTAAGATACGGAATGAATAATACCGTGAGTAAGTACTGAAACCACAGCCTACCCACCATGTGCTCTATATTAAAGAAAATACCTGAAACAGCAAAAGTCTGATTAAACAAGACCTGCATAGTCATGGGAAAAGCAAGTCAATTCAGTAACTTTTTTTTTTTTTAAAGTAATGCCCATGAACCTTCAGCATCCAGACAACCAGTGCTCACCAGCATCCTAACAGGAAGGAGAAGGTTACCACAGCAGACTGCTAGGATAACTGTCTATGCCTAAAAAAATTAGAGCTTCAAAAACTATTATAAATGCATGGAAAACAGACAAGGGTAAATGGGAAAGAGGGAAAGCCAGAACTGACTTTTTTGCACCCACGACCCTCCAAAGTATGAGAAAGGGAATGCTGAGGATTAAAATCACAAATTTGTAAGGCTGCAGCAGACTCCAAACCAACATAGAAAATAAGAAACATGACTTCAAGGCAAGGCACCCTACACAGGCTCATGAAACCTGCAAAAGATGGAGGAAGAACAGTTCCCTTCACAAAAGTCTAATTCCCAAGTTTCACTCACGGAAGACCTATTGCCAGTCAGAGCTTGTGTTTGATGGTTCACATCACAGCAGAGAAGTCTCACAAGAAGCTTCCTTTTTCTTGGTGTAATGGAAGGCCATGACTTTAATGCTGCTCCACGGCCCATCTCCATCCTACCACTCTGCAGGCTGGATACCCCCGCAATGGTGAGAGACACGCTGAGCTCAGGGGTATCATCCTCTAGAGTGATAGAAAAACTTTTAAAAATCTTTGGGGCCCAGACTCTTCAGCAAATTTTATAGCCCTTGCTAAAGCAGCATTTGAAAGGCTATATATTTTGAATAGTAAAAATGTGTGGTTTTAGTTAAGTGCAAAAATGGAAATAAAAGAGGAAAGCCTAAGATCAAACTTGACTCCCTGTAGCAAAATTCTGAGGTATTAGTATGCATTATTCTTTATACTGTGGCAGCAGTCACAGGCGTCCATCATCATTTTATGCTCACTCTGCCCCTATCCTCCCTCAAAAATGAGTGCATTGGTACAGCCCCCATCAGCAATATACCATAGCGAAGGGGAAAGTGCAGCGAAGACCTGTAGGTAGATCCCTCTACCTGTGGAACACTTTTACTGCCTACTATCCTTAATAGTAGGGTCTTGGCCAAAGTATAGGTGTCATAACTATGGAATATAATGGGTTAACCACCCCTAGGTCCAAAGGTATCTAAATGCCTCAGCAAGAATATTTGTGCTCTACTTTATCCTCATGAGAAATCAGGAAAAGATGGATTATGCTTAGTTACTGCCTCATTTTGTTAAAGAGAGATAATTGAAAAAACACATGCAAAAGTGATTGCCTAATCATCACATCAAATTAGTTAAAAAATAATCAATTCATTGTGATCAAATAGTTGTTTACCAAAAAAAAAGCAACAACACACAGAGCGCATTCATAACAAGGTATACTCAGGAACATCACTTTTTTGGAGTGAACCTCATTGAGTCTGAATAAACAGCCTTTGTGCAAGGAACTTCACAGAGCAAGGAGGGCTGAGGCTGTGCCCAAGAAGCCTTTGGATGATTTTTTTCAGTTAGAGCATCTTTTCTGCTGCTCCATCACCTTCCATTTGAGGAGATTTGTCGTCCCTTTGCTGTGCATCCTGAGGAATGTCTGACGCCCAGATCCATGCTCCCCTTCCCAGCAGCAGCCTGACCCCTTCCATTCTCCCTCTGTCCTTAAGGTAAAGGCAGCAAGTGTCCACATGAGGAGCTCGCATGGCTCTACCCCTCTGAAAAGCAGGATTAGGCCTATTGACAAGGAAAGTCCTCAGTCAGCCCTATCCCCTAATAACATTTTCTTAATCAAGGTTTTCACTGAGGACATGTGTCAGCCAAACACGTAATGAATTATTTGTAAGTAATTTAATCTGAAGAGCTCTGTTCCAAACTTGTCTAAGGCTCTGTCCATAGAACAAAGCATTCAGGACACGACTTATTTTAGGCATCAGCAATATGCTTTAGGCAGAAATCTCGATTTGTAAATATTGCATTCTGCTCCAGCAGATTTCCTTTCTGATAGACCATGACCACTTCATAACTCTAGGACAGAACCATGAAGATTAATAAAAAGCAGAAAGAGGATTTTAATCAACACAGCCAGCTGGTCTGTGGTTTAGATTATGTTGTGGAAGGGAAAGTGTAACATTAAGATTGAATGAAAAATGCAAAACACTGATTACCCCGCAGAGTATCTCTGCAAGCTAAATTAACATTAAGCTCAAATTTGCAAATCCTGTGTTTATATTACTGTGTGTAGGCAATTGCAATATATTTAACATCAACTAGAAATTAAAACATCCGCCTTGAAAATAATGAGTTTTGTTTTAAATCCTATTCATAAAAGTCAGTTTCCCTTCCACCCCTTGCTAAGAAGATGACCTAGTTTAAATCCCATCCTTTAGAAGTATTGCCACAAGTCCCCTTTTCGGAAGGAGTAAAGCGGCTCGCGGGATGGCTGGAAAGCAGCTAGTGAGGGAGGAGGAGAGCGAGCTGCGAGGAAGAGCAGGAAGATGAAGGCTTTCGCAGCGTAGGGGCATGCAGCCAAGGGACGGGAGCTGTGGCCTGCAGGGCACCAGCCCCAAGTGACCAGAAGCCCGGTGAAGACGGCTCCTCAGAGAGGAGATGACCTGGGAAGCCAGCCGGGGCTCCTCGCCTGCAGATGTGGGCTGCTGCCAGCTGTGGAGGGGTGGCAGGAGAAGGCCGGGGGGAAACACGCTCGCTGGGCCCGAGCCAAGGAGTAACAAAAGGCGAGTGTACGCGCCATCGCCACGTCGCCCCGCCGCGCCGACAGCCCGGCCTGCGCCAGCGCCATAGCAACCGGGGTTAAAATTGGGTCAGGACTGCCAGTGTGAAAACGAGTATTTTGAACGTGGGGCTTGTGCATGTGCTGAAAATGTTCGCTTGAGTGCGATTTTGACAGAAAACATGCTATTTGGGGAGCTGCAGCAGGCAGAGGAGGCTGTATTTATGAGGAAGGCAGGCTGCCTGAAGTGCTGTGAGGGCGGTAATTTTTTCTCTTTCTTTAACCTACACAAGACGTGCTGGGGCTGACCAAAGTGCCTGAACACCTCTTGAACCTTACTGCCGCTCTGTCTGTGCCCAAGCACGCCCCGTGCCCAGCGCTGCTCCAGGAACAGCTCAGGCCAGGCTATGCAGCTGCCCAGGACCACTGCCCTGAGCACGAGGGGCTGCAGGCCCGAGGACAAAATGGAGATAACCTAGGACTGGGACATGCTTGTGCCTTGGCCCTTCCTTAGAAAGCACTCTCCTTTCAGCCAAATGATTTTGAGAGTGTGGGACATAGCCAGCAGCTGTCGTGGCAGGTATTACTCGGTGGCTTGCAAATGTTAATTAGAATTATTCGTTCCATAGTGAGCAAACTTGCCCCTATCAGATCAGGAAAAAAAAAAAATACCATGCATGCACAAGGCTGGGGGATGTTGAAACTTAACAGCAAAAACTGTTTCTTCCAATCGCCACTGTCCAAAATCTATATATATATGTTCACACTTTTGCAGAAGAAACGTCTCTGTAGGAGACACTTATGTGCAAGCTGAACAAGAATTTTGAGTTAATGTACCAAGACCAAAGCGTTCAAATTGAAAAGCTAAAGTTAGACATAACACAGCCCTCTCCAGGGCACCATGAAGGTGGGAGGAAGCAAACATTATGTGGCTGAAAGATCCATGGAAGACGGCAGAGTGGCTGGGATTTTTGCAGTGGTACGCTGTCAGGACACAGGACACAAATCTGTAAGAAATTTAGTTTCTTTGTAGCACAGTTTAGCTCAGACATTAAGTGAAATGAACTCATTTTTATGGTACTCTAACACAGTTCAATGGAGAGAGCAAGAGTAAATGTGATATAAAGCCATTTTTAATTTTAGGTTGGATTGCCTCAGATTCCATCGATGCAATGGATTTGTAAGCTAAGAAGTGAATGATTCCTGAGTGAGCAACTTCTTAATCTGTGGGTAGAATTTAACCTGCTAACAGTTCTTAATGCAAATATTTTTCTGATTCTAGAAAGCAAGTTATGATCCTAGAAAAATATAGATAGGGAGGACTTTGTGAAAAACTCATCTCCAGATCTCCCTTCAGACCTGTGCTGTGCAGGCCTCCAAACTCAGCTTGTAGATTGCTAGCTTCTCACAACAGGCTCGCAACATCTGGCCAGGGCAACAGGAGTGCTCCTCTCCGCTTACCAGGCCTCTCTCAAAATGAAAGAGAGAGTTGTTTTATGGGAACTGAGCTGCAGGCAGAAAGCAAAATGCTCCTTCACTCACAGCTGCACACAGCTTCAGCTTTGGTTGTGCTTGTACACAACACGGACTTAGCCGCCTTCCCAGCTGTGGACTTACACCCTGGAGTCACTCACTCTTGCTCTTCTGCCTTGTACTTGGTTTCCACAGGGTGACCATACAGATTTTTCCCTTTAGAGCCTCTTCTCTTAGTGCTTTCAATAGATTTCAGGTGTTTGCTCAGCTCTTGCTTAAAGTGCCACTGCCACTGCTAGATAAACTGACCAAAAGCCAGGCTATGTGGTTTGTGTTAAAATCAAGTAAAAATGTGAATTGTTACATTATGTTCTTGGCATGAACAGCATGGTTTGAAATCCAGCTCAGATGGTACCAGATCACCCTATTTTAGGTCCAGCTTCGCCTCCTGCATTTACAGCTGTGTGTGTCACCCAGACTGGAAGTTTGCTTTGCCTCAGCTCCCTTTCAAGTTAGGGGAAAACATTCTGGTGATGTCTGGGGTCTCTACAACTCAGCCACACATTGTGCTAAAAGAGGTAAGGGAAGGGGGGTTTCTTGTTCCAGGGAGAACATACATAAAACTTTAATAACTTGTTATTCACAAAATCTGCTTCAAATTGCATTGTAATTACGTCTATTAACATTTGTTGCAACTTTATCACTGAGAAAACAGAAATGGCAGAAAAACAACTGAGATTCCCCAGGCTCAGGGAAGTGAGGACTCAGCAGATACAGGAGTGAGAGTCATTCCTAGGCCTTACATTTACCTACGGAAGTGGACTTAATCTGGATATGCACATCTGTGTTTTGGGGGGGGGGGGGCTGGCACTCCTTGGGCTTGCCAAATCTGCCGTACGCACATTGTGCAGCCAGCCAGAGCTTGCCTGGGCAGCTCAAAGTATTCTGAAAACGTTATCGAAAGGGGAAGGAGAATTAAAACAGTTTCTGGGATTTCCCAGGTGACCAACGGCCTGGGCGACTCTCACACCAAGGAGCCATGATGTGAGCATAGGCCAAATCACACACATTGGGTGTCTCCTCTGGCGCTTTGGGCCCGGAGTATGTACTAAACTGTACATGCACAGAGACCATCGGCAGCTGCCGGTCATACAGAAATCCCCAGCAATTAACAAAGCTTTTCTAACTAGACTAAACTTCTCAATGGAAAAAATAGGACATATTCAGGGGTGCTCAAGGTTCTGTTACACTATTATTTCCTCCTGCCCCCCTCCAATCCATAAACTTATTCAGAGGTAACCCCACTATGATATAATTAATGTCACAAAGGGACAGAAGCCATCTGATCCCCATTCAAAATGATCAAAACACTACTGTTAATATGTCACGCCATTTAAAAAGTCTGTCAGCTCATTGTCACTCACAGATTTTCTCAGGAGCCTGAATACTATTAATCACAGTTTTTCAATGCCAAGTATTTCATTTCTGCCAGTTCCTCCCTAGCTCTTGCCAAGGTGGATTTTTGTTACCTCGGATGTGTTGGAACATAGCCTTTGTGCAACAACTTGTCATCTGAAATCTGAATAAAATCTTCAAGAGTGCCTTACCAAAAACATGTGACAGGAATAAAGAAGGAGTTGAAAATTTTTGAACTGGCAAAGTAATTTGTAATAAAATCACTGCTTGTTTTCTCACAAAGAAAATATTTGCTGCCCCACATGCATCTCACCCCAGACTGTAATCGCAGGAAGTGTTTTGATGACAGGAAACTTACATGGGAGCTTATATTCTCCTACTTCAGTGCTCTGTGCCACTGAGAAGAGTATTTCAACCCAAAACAGTGTGATGAAGAACAAGTGAGTCTAGAAATGTACTATTTTTGGTTCAAAATGCACATGCATGATCATCTGGGACCCAGCAACACTTCTTAGGAATTACTCTCAAGTACGGACTATAAAAAACTAGAGGCACGAATTTGTGATACTTTTGGATGTGGAGTTAAAAGTACAGTTTGTCTCTGGGATCTTGCAGAACATGTCATCTACATTACAAATACTTCCCAGGCTAAAAAAAAAAAAAAAAAAAAAAAAAAAAAAAGAAGAAGGAAACCCTATAAGGTTTAAGGTCAATGCAGTGAGTCATATAAGGAAAAAAAAAAAAAAGCCACAACCCAAAGCCAAGGACATTGCAGTTAACCTCAACAGAAATACATAAGTCTAAAAAAATCAGTAAGAAGGTTAAAGGAAATCAGTTAAAGGAAATCCAGAAACGGTGACAAAAGAAATGCCAAATGAAGCCACAGAAACAAATTATACTCTACCATTTCGTTGTCAGGCAAGAAATACACAATTAAGACACATGGGTGTATACAAAGACTGCGGTCAGTTCATATTTAGAGATTAATTTTCCTTCCTAATGCTTTCCTTCCACTGCTAAATAAAGAATTTCATTCAGAGTAAGGTTGTTCACATGTTAACTTTTACATTATAAATCTTTGAAAGCCTACAGTCTCTCCATTTTATTTACTTTCTCTTCTCTACACAAAATGAATGATTGTTCTAGAAATGCCTCACGATGCCATTTATACTGCACTTGGTTATTACATCTGTGCTGCTTTTGTCTGAGTAACTAATTTCAAATTTCATTCAAATAGCTTTGCCTTAAAAATATATTTCCTAAATATAAACAGAAAGATTTCTGCCATGCAAGTGTGTATCCACACTCATCTTAGAAAGCTGTGCAGGCAAGACATTCTTCTTCTCAAATATTTCTCTTCTTTCATCACACTAGCACAAATCGCAACCACCAAGAAAAGAAAGAACCTGAAATTAGGAGTAAATACTTCATTCCTTCTGTACAGTTTAAAAAAAATAAAAATAGCTGAAACACATCTCATGCAAACAGCAGCAGCATCATTAAGTTGCACAAGTGTAATAGTAATGATGGTACTACTTTCTGAAATGGAAATACAAACACTGGAACTGAACTGCAGTTCCCCAATTTACAGCACATATTTTAGAGGGCACTTGCACAGTGCTTCACTTCCCTCTGGAAGTTTTGTTTGGTCTTAGTTTTGTTTGGAAAAAAAAGTGGATTTATATACAAAGGGCAGCAGATACTAAGAGAAAGTAAAGGTCTGCAGGTCTCCTGACTGCAAATAATATTTTATTATCTTACCGTCTTATGAAGACTAGAGTATATCCCAGCTCAGCAGAGCTCCTACCCCCTTCTTTTTTTTCTTTTTTTTCCTGTCTGTTGTATGTACAATATCATGCCACTTCACTAAGATCAATGAGATTACTTGTTTACACATCATGTACTCGATTGTCTCATGTCCTTTTAGAAACAGTTCCTGGAAATGCAGAGCTATGGTTGTGGTTGAACAACGTTTTATTTTTCTCCTTTTTTTTTTTTTAATTTAAAAGCAAAACAAACAAGAAAGTGCCATACTTCTTGATAAAAGCTTTACAAAATACAGGGCCATACACAAGTCTCTTTTTCATATCAAGAGCTTCATTGTTGCTTTTTTTTTCCCAAGAACGGAACAATTGGCAACATTTTAGCTACACTGCCGATAAAAATAGAAGTAGTAATCAGTAAAAAACATTCCAGCAAAATAAGGATCTGTTGAGCAGCTTGCAAAACCCTGCAGAAGAAAAAAAAAAAAAAAAAAAAAAAAGAGATTCATATAAGATCTTCTGTCAGCTCCAATGATACTTGTCTTTTGCTGTGTTCCCATCCGAAAAGGGCTTACCGGTGCGGCTACACGGAAGTAGTATGCGCTGTCATACAACCTAGCTACAGGCAGAGTCCAAATATGCTGACGTCCCTAGATGATAAATGAGAGAGAGAGATTAGATAACCTTATTTCACATTCAGCCGGAGAGAGGGATAGGCTGTGGAAACATTTCATTGATAAATGCAGTGCAAAGTAATTGCGATAACAAGACTTGAAAGCTACAGTCGGAGCATTTAAAGACAAAGCGCTGACTTTAAACCTTGCAACTGGGGGTTTGCTCTGATCAGCTCTGTGGAGGAACTGACAGACATCTGGCTCCCAGCAGCTCGCAGCTGGCTCTGAATAACTCTCTAACTCTAGTTTTCTAAGCAAACTCCACTGCAAGTAGAGATTGTCCCTGATGTGCCAGGTGGCCCAAAAGCTTTGAGGTGTAACAGCAGCAAATTGTGATGCTGCTGTTTTTGAAACAGTGACATTAGCAGTCCTCAGTAGGCAGTGAAAGTTCCTCTGTATATTCTGAAGATACCAGCAGCATTTTTGCTCATTGTTTCAAAAACAGCTGCAGGAAAGATTTCACTGTACTTTTGACTGCAGTGACCTGTCATGTACAAATGAAATAATATGTTTTGTATCCGAAATTTTTATGCTACATTGAATGAAATTCAGTCCTCACCTCTTGTTGACCTAATGATCCATTTTGGTCTGCCCATAATAACTTTTATTTCATCAGTTTCTAGTGCCTCCTTCATCTTTCCTTCCTCCCTCCACTTTCTGACACATTCTCTCTGTTGGAGATGGTATGTTCACATGATAAGACTTATATGAGAATTGCTCAGAGTCTAAATGATTGCCGTCCTGCCCTTTGGTAAGGAATAAGCCTTCCAGTCCTTAGGAAAATCTTCTTGAAAAGAATTATCCAACCAGGCAGCATTTCTGTTCCGAGTCATGTCAAACTTGAATGCTGACTGCTGCTGGAGGCTAGTGAGCTTTAGTCTTTTGATGTAGATTTCAGGCTGACACAGGAAATCTCTTTGACAACTTTTGGCGGTAAGCTTGAAGAATATTTCTGCATGGGAAAACTCTCTAGGTCTGACAATACTAAGGACTGTTAGAATTACGGCAGACAGGTCAAAACTTGGACAACTTATTTACTTCAGTCTGACAGCTTTGCAGCAGCTGCAGAGAAGCCTGTAACTTTTTGCAAAGACATTTGAAGAGTTTATCAGAAAGTCAGCTTAAGGACAAAGGTACCCCAACCGCTCTAATTTGTCAAAGCAGCAAAAAAGTAATTTAAAAGAATTAAGAACTTATCATGTGTGGTACCATAGATCAGAAATCTAAAGAAGACAGTGAAATGACTTCATCTTCACAGAGGTTTCTCCTACAATGTGTAGGAGAAATGCTACTGTCCTTGCTTCTGCCTTTCCCACTGTTTTAGCCAGAATAAACACTTCCAAGCAATGTAGATAAATCCGAGGACCTGGTCGCATGAAAATGTCTTATATTTCCAGAGAATTGGAAGGGAATTTAAGGTCTTCAACAATTTACTGGGAAAAGTTTGCAAGCTCAGCTTGCCTGGGAAAAGCCAACATGTTTTTACAGCTATTATTCCCATCTAGACGATCAAGAGAATGAAATGAAAATATCTCTTGCTTTTACACTGAAGAACTTTCCCTAGAGAGATTTATTGGTAAAATCCTGTTTGCACAGAAATAAAGGGGAACACTACTATTGTTTTCAGGGAATTCAAGGCCTAAAAATTGGAATTTACTACCCAAACGACAGTAATGGAAAAGTACAGTAGATGACAGATTGGAGAAATCCTAAGGCCCTGGGTGAAAAATACTCCTATTTCTTAACTATCTCTGGAGTTTTAATGTGTTATAGTGGTGAGTTAGGCTGGCATAGGCTCAAAACTGTCGTTGTAGAGAGTCACTAGACAGATTTTTATAAATTTCAGCAGAAAATTGACTCCTTCAGAAAGACTGCATCCTAGTTAACTCATTATGGCCATGCCAAAACTAGCCAAGACTGGCAGACTCAAGGCACCATTTCGATTTCTACTGCTTTAACCAAGATCAGAATTTTTCAGCCATTAATTTTATGAGTCAGGTTCTCATGGTGGACAGCTTCCTTTCTCCAAGTGACCCTAAATGAATTATTGTTAAAGCAAATTTGACTAGTTGACATCAGCTACCCTCCTTTCCAGACTTTGGACTTTAAGATCTTCATAGTGTCTCTTTATCATCTCATTCATTCCTTACAGTCAGTGGTGTGTAGGACTATCCAGTACAACTAGGTATTATGACAAGTCTTTTCCACCTTCCACATCTCCCTCTTCTCCAGAACGCATCCACACAATGTTGCTTGAATCAAGGGATCATGACATTTTTAGCTAGGAGATCCTGAAGCTTTTATGAAAAACAAACAAGTCTAATAGAAGGGACATTTTGGAGGGCAAGGAGAGAGGTGAAAGCTAATCCCAAATTATTTCAGCACTGTATGGCTTCAACAGCCAAACCTGTCAGAAAACTGAACACTTTTTCCTACATGCCGTTTTCAAACAGCACAGTACCTTTCATGTCAGAGATGAAAAAACAGCCATGTGGTGGGCAGTATATAAGAATGATCCCCCCAAGCCAGAGTATTGCTGAAAACATATTACCTGTGTGGTTTCTAAGAAATCTTTCCCATTGCTTTGTCTTGAAGAATAATAGGAGCAATAATTTCCAAATGTAACTTTGCAGAGAAATACAATTAATGGTTCTGTGGTGCTTCAAGAAAAAAGAAAAACAAGGATCTACCCCATTGCTCTTAAATAGAAGAACCATACATATAATACAATATAGACACAAAGAAAAATTCCAAAGACTTGAACTGTGGAGAAAGAAAGCAGAGGAACTTACTTCATTGGTTAACATGAAGAAACCTGAGACACCAGCCTCTAAACTTGTCCCACTCCCTCCCCCAGAAGGAGGAAGCTTTTGTATTTGGAAACCTGGGTGGTCTTTGCAGCTGTTAAGATAAATCTAGAAAAGTACAGTAAACTTCCTCAAACTTTAAGCATGGTCATACCAGAAACTATCGTATTTGGCTTTTTTGTACAAATTAATGGTCATGACATGCTTGAATTGCATGGCTTACATCATACATAGGCATATCGTGCCTATGCCAGAGGGTACTTGGGCATCTAAACACAACAGACAATCTTATGAAAGATGAACCCACAATAAGCCTTCAGACAGGTACCTATATAAATAGCTCCCATTTGTCACTGTACACATGCAAATATGTCATTAAAAAGAAGTAGAAAAATCCCATTGTCTGGGAATACAGTGATAAATCGAATTTCATTCAGAATTCTTCAATAGCAAAGACCCTGTGGCCATACCTTCTCCAAACTATCCCTAGACAGCGTCAAGCATTTCCTATCTTCCCAGATGGCTTTTCTGAGAAGAGTATAATATAGATTGAAAATGTCCCTCCCCCCAAACCACAAACCAATATTCAGCATAAATTCAGCAACTGCTTCAGTGAAACTCTGAGTATGATGTATTAATCCCTGCATGGGTGGGTTGCGTGATTAGTTTATAATGGCATACACTCAAAAGGCAAATTTTCAGTTGTAGAAAACAAGCAGGCACTTCAGGAGTACTTTATATTTCCTCTTATACAAACAAGGAGGATGTTTACAAGGGTAATACCCAAAATCAAAAGACTGGACCTAAAGACCATACATAACTTCACAGATCACTGTATTGAAGAGACAGGATTCATGAAGTGTCATCAAGCAGAGTCCTTGGCAGCTATTCCGGTTATCACTTTCTTTTATCAGAGATGAACCCCAAATGAAATCAGCAAATAACTACTATCAAAAAAAATGAGCCACTATCTTGGAAAATGTATATTATATTTAATTGTACTTACTTGATTTCCAGTGAGATTTCTACATCCATGGGTGTGTACTTGCTGACAGGAATAAGATAACTGTAATTTCCAGACCTGAAAAAGGTGATATTAATGCACATAGGATTTAAAGATAGGTAGTTTATTTGTGAAAACATGGAAATTGCATTTAAATTTAAAAAGAAAAAAATATTTAAAGATAGGAAAAATGCATGCACATGAGAGGAAACAACTGTGGGAAGAGACAGCCAGTTAGCCATGCCACATTAATGGTATTCTATTCCAGTATAATAAAGCATAACAAAACAATTTACCTACCTGCACTGTGGGTTTTTACAATAGTGACTGTCAATGCGTTGCTGTGTTTCCAAAATCTGTATGGAACTGATTGTTGTATCAATCCCTAAAAATATAAAGAATAATGTTTTCTTCTTGTTTATTTCAGAAATCTTAAATAAGAGTATAATAAAATTGCAGTGGCAGCTACTCCCTTGCCTGCCACTACAGGAGTTGCTACAGGTTTAAATCAGCTCTCAGTAAAAAGCCTTTGTTTGATTGCCTTCATTCTGCAATTACAGGGGAGATAAAATGCTTGTTGGATTCACAAAGACAAATATGTGGGCACCTAATACTGTAATATTTTCTTTTGAGCAGACATCGAAGGCTGTTTTGATGGCAGTCCAAGTAGCATACAAACATGGCAATGTTCATTTTAATGTACTAGAAGCCACACTCATGCAAGCAACTGTTAATCTCAAAATCAGTATCTTTGCTGAGAGAAATAATCTGGAATGGAATGAAACTTGTTTCTTATTTTGTGTGCAGAAAAAACACCGAAGTCTAATGAATATTACAGTTTTTTCATAAAAGTCTGCCATTGACTTCTAAGAACTTCTCAGAGTTCTGTAATAGTCTACGTATAAGAATAACATGAAATATGAATCAAAATAGGCTCATCTAACCAAAATATGTATGCACTTCGATCCTAAGTAAACTGTGGCAATAGGAAGGACTACAAACAGTGCTAACAAGCTACTACTGTATTGATAGCTTCCTAAAGCTTACATCCTGAACCTGGAAGAACTTTTCTTCCTGTGATACTTCGGGCCAGCATCTCTGTGCCATGCAGGTATTCTCTAAGGTGCCTAGTTATGGTGAGCAGAAGAGTATAGCCACAACGACATGGCTCTTCCCTGAGGCAGATGAGCTCTGTGGAGAGCTAGGTGGCAAGAACCAGTGTGCTAGCAGAGCTGCACAGCTTCTGCTTTCACAGCTGGCCTAGGAGTCACTGCAGGGCAACACATCCTGCAAAGCTTATTTCCTCTGGATACACCTACGGCATCTGATCAGTGTAGGCGCATAATTAGGCAACATCTCAGAACCCTTTGCTGGCCCTCTTCAGTCTGAATTTTGAAGGTCCAAAACCAGAGTGAGGTGAACTGGTTTAATCCCCTGAGTGAGCCTAGGCTTTATCCAGACTCCAGCTTTTCCCTCAAGTATCCAAGTGCTGATACTTCAAATCTGGCAATGTGGTGAAGAAAGCACGTGGAGGACATGGTTCAGCAGGCCTAAGCCTGCTGTCCGCATTGGACTGGGAACGCTGTTTTTGCGGTTTTGTTCCTCTGTTCTGCAAAAACAGTTCCCTTTTCTGCAGAGGAACTTGATTATTGGCTAACCTGAGCTCTGATTATAAAACACCTGTGTGATAATATATACTCAACTTTCACCATGCATATCTCCACACGCACAAACGTACAATTGACAGATGGAAATTGAGCATGTTCGTCTCAAAGAACTAGCACAGAAGAACATTTCCCTGAGACACAGAATCTAATTAAAACATGTATCATAGTAATGCTGCAGAGGCCCCACTCTGAGGTGTACATCCACTGTAAAATAATCAGAAGAGGAATGATTGTTCCAAGATCATCCCACTGGGGGCATACCCAGGCAACAAGCAGAACCTGTGTTCTGTTCCTCACATGGCCCTAGGTAACAACCTGCTTTAAGTGCATGTCAGTTTATAGATGTTTTACCATGTAAGTATTGCCTAATCTTTAATCAAACCTTTTTAAACAAACAAAAAAGATCAGGGTGACTTGCGGAAAACGGACTCCACAATCAGTAAGATTGTAAAGTAGGTATGTTTATTCAGCGCTGGGCAGCACGGGGGGTAGTCCCGCCAAAGTCGTGCGCGCCTGACGCGGCAACTTGCCTTGGTTATATGCAGTAAAGAGTTACATATGCATGAAGTTTCACAATATGCCTATACGTATTCATAACCTGTCCCCGCTTCGTATTAAAATTAGTTCCAAGGAGTCATTTCCATAAACTCCTCCCATCTGCACTTGCGCAGTGTATTCTGGTGGTGGTCATCGGGGGTTGTGGGGATGAAGATTGACGACTCTTCCTCATCACCGCTAGTTGACCTCGTCTCTGCGCAGACTCAGTTGCTTCTTGGATCTTGTCCATCCACAGGACCAGTTTCTACCAGTTTCTTAAGATAGGCTCACACTCTTATTAAGAGACTGACCTTGGTAAAGGGGCCCAAGGCTTCTTGCTTTAATTAATTTGCACAAGCACCATAGTTAGTAAAGACACTAAGTAGAATCCTAGTTTCATGCCGTCAGCACTCTATCTCTACTTGATAAGATTCCCCTAACTCCCTCTCTCAGTCCCCCCTTTTTCTAAAAAGTTAGTAAATTATTATATTCTCCTAACTCCCTCTCTCAAGGGCATCCACAAAAATATTAAAGATTAGGTATAGTTCTCCTCATACAGAATGAATGCCAGAACATGGCCTGAGAAGATATGTAATCAGCAGCGACACATCTTCACAAGAGAAAAAAAAAAAAAGTTTTTTCAGTTCATAATGGCAATGCACGGTCAACAAAAGGGGAGCCTGAAGTCAAGCCACATCTCAAAGAACCTCCTTTCACCTCCACTAACACAGGTAGTATCGGGATCCTAAGGCAGAGATGGCCCCCTTCAGCAGCTGATGTTGACCTAGTATCCGCTAGGTCAACTAGGCCAAACCTCGAACGTTTCCTTTACGCTCTTACCATGCATCTCTTGCACACAAATGCCATGCTCGTATGCTTAAGCATTTTACTGTATAAGAGCAGTATTGAACACCTTACATGGTTTTAGCTCATGAAGAAAAATGACACTTGTTGTTTTATTGCATTTGAAGCCATGTTTAAAAACTCAAGAGAGAGGGCAGCCAGAATGTCTACAAAAATCTAATGAAAATATAAGAATAAATTGGAATGACAAGAAAATTACAGTGAACCTCAGGTATTTAGTAGAGTCCTAAACTCTAGTTTCCTGTAATGACCAGTTATAATTTAAACTTCTCTAAATTCCAGTAACAGAATTCCAAGTCTAAAGGCAGCCTTTCAAAGTTATACAGTTATACATTTCAACAGTTAAAAAAATAATATGGACTTACAGTCATTTCCAGGATCAGGTCTTCCATCAGGTATTCTGTCTGACTTTCTTTCAGGTAACATGTTACTTTTGTTTCCTGCGAAAGAAGGTATATACAAAAGTACCCGAGTTAGCGTTGCACAGTTGTAACAGCAAAATATGAATACAATTCCATAAGATACGTTGTTAATTATCTCTTAGATAAAGGTATGGAAAATCAACAAGAGAAACCTTCAAAATGCAAATGACCTCTACTCAAAAGACAACTACAGACAAATGACATCTGTAGATAACAAGAAACAAGATTCTGAAATTCTACAGGATATCTAAAACAATTCAGAAAATAGCCTACTAGAAAAGATTTCCTCCCACACACAGAATATCACCTATTGTTATAAAGGCAGGGTGAAAGTCAACATCTAGCCAGGCGCTTCAGCACAACTCTGATCATAAAGCCACTCTTTCTTATTAGTGAGAAAATGAGTAAGTAGGCATCTGCCATGCAAACATAGGCCAGAGGAACAGCTTAGCTTTTTGAATTTGAGATGTAAGACACTGAGAACTGACCCAAGACATTGTGCTTCAGGTACAGAGGGATGAGTCACCAAACTAAAGAAACTAATGCAGAACTCTAACAACATAATCACCACATTCACTATGTCACCTCTGCAATTTCTAACACTGAACTAGGCTGTCAAATATAAGTTGATGGATTTTTTACTCTGTTAATTTTCTCAGCACTTGTCTAGAAAAATGAACGTTAAAGTATCTTTTGAATAATCATCATGTAGTACAACCTGGGGAAAGCAAAATGCCCTTCAAGCTCACAGGAGATGGTTTAAGGCTGGCCTTGTGCTTTTACGTTAATTGCCAGCCAAGAATCTGCCTAGAGGAATGTTACCAGTAAACTGGCACCAAGAAATGTTTATTTTGCCTAAACTAACTTGCTTCATCAAATACCATTTTATTTGGGGAAAAAATGGGATTGTGTATTTACAGAATACTGAAGTACTCCATTCCCGTGTTTTCCAAAGAAAACATTCTGATTTCAGAATGACTGTTTAGAACAGAAGTCACTATTTCATTATATTAAAATTTACTTTACAAAAGTAAGGATCAAAATGCATCATTCCACTGATACTGAAATAAGACAGCTAGACTGACATTACTGTTTAGTTATTTATTTATTCCAGATTTTGGCTTTACTTTTATTTCGGTATTGGGAAATAAGAAAACTCAGACTTTTCTCATGCTAGTAGGTAACTTAGAGCGTGGAATGACATTAATTAACAACTGGAATCTGAGGACCCAGAAGTGAAGTAATACAAAATTCAAAAAATTAATAAATAAATTGAGATCTCCATCAATTTTGAGTTTTGTTACGAATTAGTGATACTGCTGCTAGTTACTCCTTGCATCCATTTTACTTGCTCATCATACAGACCTGCCAGTTCTACCAACTTAGATAGTAACTGTTGCATTTAGCAGCCAGTTATTGTCCCATTCCTTTACACTGTGAGCTGCAGTCACACACCTAGAAAAATGGCTTCTGAATGCATGGCAATCAGCTATACATCCACAGTAGATCTTGAGACAGATCTCAGAAAGGTTTATTCTCTCCCTTGTTCTCCCTTTTAATTTACACAGTAGTTGTCACATCTTCCTTTCCCTCTCTTCCTTTTTTTTTTTTTCTTTTAATAGTTTGGATGTGATAGCAGTGCACTGACTGTTCCCTGACATTTTGCATTTTCATTAACAGAGAACTATTCTGTAGGAAAACCTATATCCACTGGTAAAGGCAGAAGATTTTTCACTAAAAGAATGATGTTCTCCCTGTAGATAAAATACCTCAGCTATGCAAGTGTTGGCAGGTATACTTATTACATACTCTGATTTACTAAACATTTAATACTATGATTCTTGGTCTAGCAGATGATGGAAGAACAGTGTTAAGTGGGTATCAGAAATTTGTATACAAATTAGGACAAAGACAGATTTACTTCATTAATATTTCATCTGCTTAAACTGAATCAGTAACCGCTATAGAAATTTATTTTTCCTTGTTTCTGTACTGTTCACAGTATTACTATTTCACTGTCCCATAAGCTGATGCAATCCAAATAACACCTAGAAAACTGGTCCCTGGAAGCAATTTTTTTAGAGTTCTAGTTGCCAATCCAGAACATCAGGAACTAACAAAAAAGCAATGTAGTAGTCTTCAGCTCTGTCACCTACAGTAACTCCAAGGCCTCTCTCAAAGGCCCTTGTGGATCTCAAAGACCCACTTTTATTTATTCAGTAACAAATACAAAAGTACAGGCACAACTAGAATGAAAAGATAACAACAAAACTCTTCAGATAAGATTCAGATTAACTTATCCAATAAATCTGATATCCTTTTTTTTTTTTTCTCAAGTGCTATCTGGTTTTAACTCAGGTGAGTTGGAATATTCTATAAGCAATATGGAAAAAAAAAACTGCTGATGATTTCTTGTAATAACATCTTGCTAGGAATCCGCAACTACCTTCTGAAGGTGATAAATGTAAATACAAGAAGTTGACTGAAATCCACCAGGAGTCCTCACCAGGCTTTTATTGTGAGAAAAGAGACACCAAGAAGGAGCAACACTCCAAGAGAAAGTAGGAACAGCCTCTGGTTACCAGGGACACTTAGCAGAAATGGGCGAGCAATGAGCATTAATGAGATGGAAGCAGAGAGAAGAAAAGGCCCAGATGCTGAAGGGTATTCACACTCTTCATTTCCACTGAAGTCAATAAGAGTTAGAAACTCTAAATCCTTCAGAAATTCCAGCTCTTACGACAAATAGAGCATGAAGAAAAACAGCTATATTAAGGTAGACTACATAAAAATGTGCTGAATTTTTGCTTAATAAAATTTGTCTTGCTTATGAATGCTTTTGTTTCTTCTTGAACACTCCTAGTAGGGTGATGGTTAGACCAGATTATCTTGAAGGTTTTTTCCAATCTTAATGATTCTACAATAACAGTCTTCTCCTCAACAAATTTGAGATGCAAAGGATTAGGATCTACAACAGGTGCACTCAGTAGCGGTCTGCACCTGCACCAGTATGGCAGAACAATAAGAGGTCTGTTGAAAATGCACTCATAAATTAGCATGTAATTCAAACAGTTTTAGCTTTCCATGAATCAGACTAATCAGCTGATCCTAAAATGCCCACTTTTTATCTTGATTATTCCCCATACTTAATGTTCAGCTTTTTTTTTCAAAAACATTTTCCTTTTCATTTACCTTGGCTACAGCTACATTAAACAGCTTGTTGGCTTTCCTTCTGTTTGGATTTTGTATTGACATTGTTACCTTCTGTCTGGGGACACATTCAGCTTCATTAAACTTGTGCAGATCTGAAATCTTTCAGTAGCTTGTGTACTGTGTTGATTTTTCACTCCTGGATCCACACTTAATGCTATTTGGAGCATAAGACCTTGGGAATGTAATGCTTTGTGTATTGTTCTTATCTTCTCTTTCCACCTAATATCAAAAGCAGCCAGCTGGGGATAGAATGTTTTCATATTTCATTTTCTGCTGTCTACAATTCCCTCATTTGTAAATGAGATTAACGTCTTTTTAATTAATCAACACTCTTTCAGGTTTCAGACCAATACAAATCACTTAGATATATGACCTCCTGAAAGCACTGTGCTGAGCTCTATCTGCCACAGGGCTTACTGCAGCATTAATCACAAGAATCACAAGGACCACTAACATGCAGCCTGTCTGCAGACAACAGCACTTTGCAGTATAAAAAACGGCCAGTGAGTGAACCCCACTGAACCAGTTCACGATTTCAAGTTCAAGAGTTTCACAGCAATTGGCAACGCCTGCCCTTGTAGAAATTCGTACTTCAGAGGCCGAACTGTGTCCATCCCCAATTTCACCTTAACTTGTCAACTATGGTTGATGCAAGAATTGTTCTCAAGGACAAGAAAGGAAGAGTATGGATGCTGGGTTTAGCAACACTAACGCTTCTAGACATCAACAGTATCAAGGTCTAGGATTGAGGAATACTGATTACAAAAACTTGTACGTACCCTCATGTATAAACTCTTTCTTATAAATGTTATAAAAGTTGTAAACAATACACCTACTCATATATTACACACATAACGTATTGCAGACAATATCTGAAAGGGAATTCATTAGAGTAAAAGTAATTTATTTCATAGAGCTCTGCCTTCAAATAACATTTCTCTACTCAAAAGCCCTGCCTGAATGAGCAGTTATAACTAAGCTTTATGTCTTCCTGTAGTTGAATTTCTGTCTCTGCCCACAGAAAAGATACAGTATCACCACAGTGTGACACTATTAAGTGTTTTGGTTTTTGTTTTAAATATGTTCATCCACCCTCTGCTATGCCCAATCAATTCCTGGCCAATTGTACCCAAAGGTTAATTAAGGGGATTAGTGACTTTCTGGTTCACATCATATCGTTTACCATGAATAGCTAGCAAGAACAGTGACACCTAACAAAACATTTTAGGACCCAGAACTCTTGAAAGTAACCAGGCCAGATTTTTCAAGAACATACTGACAGAAGTGATGAGTAGTTATATCAGCAGTTCTGAAACGCTGTGGACTAGGCATTATCTTACAAAGCTAACGACATTTAAAGATCCCTGCTTCTTTCTCCACACTCTTCATATAGTCTTTATTCAAATAGCAAATAATAGAAATTCACATTTCAACTTACGTTTCTCTTCTGCATCAGTTTTCTCATAGATTTGGTACTTGACTTTTGGTTGATGAATTGGACAACAATAGACCTTGTCACAAGGCAAAATGTCACAGAAATTCACTTCAGGAATCCTGCTGATGGGGTGCGTGCTCTGAGAAATCGTGCTTTCCTGCAATGCTAAAGAAAAAAAAAGACATAATTCTCACTAGTGCTGTGTATCTATTAGCATTTTATAGTAGCATGGAAATTGAAAGCTTGCTACATGTATGCAGACCAGCGGAGATACAGTACCTGCTTTAGTGGTAGAGGGAAAGATTACAACAGAACTTGTGGAAGTGCTGATGAAGAAAAGCAAAAACAACTCATTAAGAAACAGACTTCATAGCTGTGGACCAAAACAGGTGGGTCCACAGTCTAATACTAATACTAATTCAAATACTTGCCTGGAAATATGATGTTTTTCAAAATGTCTGTCATGAAGACTAAGCACATAAAGGGTCGATATTGTCAAAGCACTGTAGAAAGAGAATTATTCTGTAGATTTACATCTATCTCTTAAGTAACATAGTACTAATAACACCCTGACAACACTTTATCCAAATGCAGTAATGTAAAAGTTAACTATCTGATCACTTCCCCTTTAGTGGGAAAAATTCTGACTGAATTTAATATTTTTTAGATGAGGTAATTTTATACAGCTAAATTCAATGCAAAATATGGTCAATTCTTTCATTGCAAATAGAATCACAATGCCAGTTCAAAGTATTCAGTTCACGGAGAGACTGTGAGCCACAGGTTTTGGGACTAGAAACAGAAAATGGCAATCTCAAAGTCCCAGGCGTAGTTTCCTTCCTATGAGTCCAATGCCACAAGTTAAACTTTTAGAGTGATAGAACTGCCCACCACACTGGGGAAAAGTTCAGTTTCTTTTCACAGAACAGAATCACTCTGCACTTCTGAAGCTGAACTTAGGCACAGAACAATTGTATAAAAAATCATGAGTCCAGCTTTACATCTGTAGTATCAGCCGCTGAGTGCACTTGAGGTGCACCATATATTTTGACATAGGCATGGGTTGGTTGTACATGTGCCACGTGCATATCTCACTTTTCTAAAACTATTTCAAATTTGCAATATTACCAGGCATATTCACTATTCATTTTAATATATTTTGTCCCTTGAATAGGAAGTGTGAGAGAAAAAAAATAATCTCACTCATCTTTCTGATAATTTAAAAAGGGAAAGGAGAAACAAGGCAACTTTTGATAATTAGTTGTTACCATAGTGCCATAACAGCAACCAAAGCTATTATAGTCACCCGGAAAATCTTCCTGGAACAAGACTTTTTCCTCTTTGATAAACAAACCTAGAAAAAAAAATGTTTGGTCAAATTAAGTGGCATATACCTAAGGTACTACTACTAGATTAAGAAGTACTACACTAGTCTAACTTAATCTTTTTTCTTTCAGAGGAACCATACACATCATTCTTATACAGAGGTCAACTTCTAAAGAGAAAAACTTAAGTAATGGCAGGCTCCCTAAAAGTGTAAGAGTGCTGCACACTGTTGACAGTCTGGGGATACAAACATTACACAGGAAGAAAGGATGGATAAAAATAACAGCTCCTTCTCTTTCCTTATGCCATTTTTCATACTCTTCAAGTATTTTAAAATCAAATGAAGAACTCTGTAAGGAATGGCCACATCCAAAAGATGAGCAACTTTCAGTATATGTTTAGACTATATTAAACCAAGCGTTGGTGTTCATACAGAAGAAAGGCACTTTTCAAACAAGCAGAATGATCTTAGATCATGGAGCATTTGATTGTCCTTATAGAACAAAGAACATTTAACCTGTTATTTTCTCTTGCTCTTTGCACTGGCAAAAGAAAGATAGGCAAACGTGCATTGAATCACCTTAAAGAACCCGGGAAGATTATCCTGAAAAGGGTCAGCAGATATTCCTAACTAATTCAGTCCCTGTTAAAAGGGCTCTTCCCTTTTATACAATAAAATGGGCAAGAGGTAGTCATCCAGCAATAGCAAGGACATCCTATTTAGGTCTTAACCACCTAAAAAACAGTATTAAACAATACAAAACAGAAGATGCAAACAGCAAACCACAGAGAAAGACTCATCCAAGAAACTAAGCTGAGGAAGAATTACCGCTGTGTGTACTTCCAAACTGAACTTTCAAACTTACATTTCCATGTAAGGCTGCACTGCACCACGTGAGCAAAGTAACTGGCTCAACAATTCCCTCCTGATGGTCTCCTCCTGCACACCATTACACAGTATGGATCTACCCCATATACACAATGTATAGACAAAAAGTAGAAGTGTCTCATAAATATTTTCTATTTCAGTACAGGGAGCTTTTAAGCTTCTAGCATGATACTAAATAATTCTACCTAAGGGATTTTATTACATTTTTAGAAGCATGAAAACTTTCACCTATATTTCAGCACTTCCAAAAACTCTCTTATAGGCATATTTCACATATTTAGTTTCACTCACCTTGCTGGATTTTAGCTGGGCTGATTTTCTTGATGGCAAAAGACTAGTGGCTCGACTACACCTGCTGTAAGAGAGGAGATCTCCCTGACATTCAAATGCTTCAGTAAGTAACAAATGAAAAAGAGATTTTTCAATAGAGTGTTAATGTAATTTGCTTTTGCAACTGCACCGTTTAAAAAGAGAAAGTCAAAAGAGTCATCAGATTCGTTTTCAAGAACAAAGGCCTCCAGTTAACACATTCAGGTGAATGCTATTACATGCTACATTTCATTTCAAAGAAAGCTTGGGAAATGGTTTAGAAATTGGAAATGCCCATCACTTCCACTGAAGTACTAATGAAGATTCTTTACTGCCAAAGAAGCTCCGCAGATTTCTCTTAGCATTGATTTCAAGGCTGCAGGGCTGTAACTGGACACAATCTATACTTGATTTACAAAACTGAAGTAACTACAGAAATGACTGCAATTTAACGGCCATTTCACATATTAATGTTGTCAGTGATTTAAAAAACAATAAGCATTTTGCATTTTTTCACAATTTTAATGCTGGAAATGAACTGAATTCAACTGTCAAGCAAAATCAGTTTTCATTTCTACCACAGACACCACTTCATTAATTTCTGTGACAACTATTGGAGAACATTCCAGGCAGACATACCTGACTGTGCTCCCTCCGCTGATTGTGGACTTCACACTGCTTAACCGTTTCAGCCTGGCCAGTTTTCTATTCCACTGTTCCAGTTCTTCTATTCTGACTTCAAGGTTGTTGGTTAGTTTGCAAAGCTGTTTTACCGCACCTACATTCTCCATAAAGATCTGATCCTGAGAAGGAAAAAAAAGACAAAAGCAGATACAGTCCATTTATCAATCTGATGCAACAACCAGTAATGCATACAGAATTCACCTATGGAAGGACATGCTGAATATTTAAAATGCTAACACAAGTTAACTCACTGTAATTGGGAGGTCACTTTGGCTATAAAATCCCTTGGCTAGATTGTAAAAGTGCTTGTGTTCAATTTGCAGTAAATTGAAAATGAGGATTTGCAGAAAAAAAAAAAAAGAAAAAAAAAGAAAAAAAAAAGCTGAAGGGCTTTGTAGATCAAGAATTTAAACTGAATTTTGAACTTATACTGTGCTGAATTTTGAACATTGAAGATGTCACAGCAAGCATCTACTATTTGATTTGTAGTGTTGCAGTTGTTACATTGATTTCAAAACCCCCTAGCAAAATATAGGTCCAACTGTTTACCTACGGGAGAGACTAACCTGGCTGAAACAAGCCAGAATTGCTATCCATGTCCCACACATAACTTGAGCTATACAGGAATCAGTGAGACAGGGAAAGATCCAAACCAGAAAGTCAAGCTGTGATGGCCAGATGCTTCAGCCTCTTTAGCACCTTATAGGACTCCTTTAAGTCCTAATACTGGGTGATCAGCTCTGCAACGAACACAGTTCAGACACAGTCCATTTACTCTATGAGAATGTTTTGCTCAGCACAAGGAAAAACCTTCTGTTCTACCCTCTGATTATCATATAGGTATCAACCTGATGTTGGAGAATTCCTCAGTACATACATCCAGGTAGTAAGGATTTTACCCATTTCTGAGCCAAAAATAGTTACTGACCCACTACAGGAACATAGTAAGAGCATGCTCTCATTGCTGTGCTTGGAAGAACAGCTTTCTCATCATACTAACAAACAACCAGACTGTTGCTGTTGGATGCTACCTTGGATGAAGCTATTACTGGCATTTAATGTTGCTGAGTACCCCAGCCTATTCAAGCCATGGAGAATTACAGTAAAAGCAGTTTTGCCATTCGCCTTGTAAATACCACACACACCTTTCTTTTAAAGGTGACTACCTTCCACAAAAATGGACAGTACTTTGTATAAACAGAACCAGAGCACAGGTGCTGGTGGTAAGTTGCAAACTTCTCTACCACCAGAAGACCAACGTCCCGCTTACTAAGGAGTGACTTCAAAATAACCATGTGTGCCTAGAACTGTGAGATCAATTATGTAGTCACTCATCCTCATATCAATGGTATGTAGCAGCCACCATTTCCATTCTCTTCAAATCAGGTATGAATCTCTTCTAGGTGACTTCAGGTAAATGAGAAAATGGCTCACCTGGAAAAATGAAGGAATACTTTCTTTGGGGGGGGGGGGAAAAAAAGGACTGATTAGAGTTGTACTGCCTCATTGATGACAAAATACTCAGCACTGTGTGGTTGAGAAGAAAGATTCTTGTCCCAAAATAGCAAATTTTCACACAGATAATATATTTTCCGAGAATATAGCAGAGCCTGGTTCGAACTTTTAATGAAATCAACTAGTTTTACAGAGATTAACAGCTCCACACAGGTAACAGACAGAGACACAACCACACCAGTCAATATCATGCTTATCTTGAACTAAAGTTGGAATGCAAGGTAAAATAGTTCAAGACCTTATCGCCTGCCTGACTGAAAGCAAAGATATAAAGCACTGTCATCCACATATCCTTTTATTACTTAAGGGACTGAGATACTCTGATGATGGGAGCTCCAGGTATTTAGAGCAGATATTCCACCTAAGATATCAGTTGTCCCACAGCTCTGAATTCAATATACACCTTGATGTGTTAGACACAGATCTCTCTCCTGCTCCTGTCTCCCTCACCAATGTCACAGAATTGACATTCACATGCTCTGTAACAGGTGCTAGGAGAAAGAGCAGAACGCAAGATAGCACTGCAGTAATTTACCTAACCTTATTAAAACAGGAGGAAAATTGTTTGTGAAGTGATCCCACACCTAGCCAAGTAGTCAAGAAAAAGCTACCTAGTAAATACGCCACCACTGTTACAATTCATTCCTGCTTGGGCGACATTCATAGCAGAATGACACCCTGCAGGGTGCAGGAGGCTTTCTCCATCTCCATCACATCACTGGATCAAATTCTGGTAGGCACTGCCCAGTAGTGCCAAGCTACTGAGGAGAAAGGCAACATGACAGGCCCAAAGGGCAGAGCTATGAGGCACTGTTACAAACAGTATGTTGTGTGACACTTCAGAAAAAAAAAAAAAAAAAAGAGATATTTCTATCAGATACATTTTGCAGCTTTTTTTTCCCCATTAAATCAAAAGCTCAATTGTCCAACCCAAAAGTTTGGTCAGAAAAAAGCTGACTACGCCAAAGCAATTTTCTGAGGACTCAAAAAATGCAAACAATGTTGCAGCTCTTACACAATGTAAAATGAAGTGCTAAAAGGCAAAAAAAACCTAGTGTCAGTATCTAACACCAGTGCTCTCCTATAACAGTCTAGAGATCAGCTAGAACTCTGACCAAATAGAGCAAATTTTCTAAGTCTCTTTTTCAACACTGTCTCCAGAAAGCCCCTCTCTCCTGTTCCAGCAGACAAAGCCCATTTGTTCATCTTGCAGGAGGTAAACCTTGTCAGACTTAGCATAAAAGTAGAGTGTTCTTTAAGTAGCAGATGGAACTGAAAGATTAAAAATAGTCTGGACTCCTAAAGAGAGGAGAAAGAGGGGGCTAGGGAATGGTCTGACTTTTCTTGGCTGTTCTCCACGCCTCCCCTGACCTGTATTCACACACTGACTGACAGCAAAAAGACCCTACTACCACTTCCAGCACGCCCACAGGGAAGCACTGAGAGCTATAAGCTACAACAAGCAGGATACGGAGCAAGTTTTCTGTCACTGTCATTAAACTACTCTTTTCCTGTAAGCCATCTGAAAACTTATTATTCACGTGAGTAACATGAATGCTGAGATGTTCAAGAAAATGCTCTTTCCACAGTTTCATTGAAGGTGTTTAATTCATGAGACCTTTATATGGAATACTGCCTAGCAGATTTAACCTATGAAATTAATCTTCTCGTAGCCTATCAAAAGAAGACAACAGAAAATTTTGATAAATATGTTCTCCAAGCTTGTTGGTGTAAACTTGTGTTTTCTACAGAATAGTGAGAGAATGTTTGATTATAACGAATAAAGAATCTTGTTCATGACATCATCCAAGCAAGACAGGTCACCCATCTGGAAAACCTCCCTCTTTCCATTATCAGCTGTCAGTGGTATGAGGCTGGGAAGTGGTCCCTGACCTGCAGTGAACCAGTGCAAAACAGAGGGGCCACTCTGAGCAATGTTCTGGACAAGAGATGTCAGCAGTCAAGTGTGACTGGACTCTGACTGACAGCACCTTGCAGTCCTATTTCTACAGGAAAAGTAGGGGAAGAGAGCACAGGACAATGGACTAAGGCACTGATTCCAGCCTATTAGCATGGCAATTACTCTGTGCATTGTAAGCATGTTATAGTAGTGTAACTTTGAAGTTATAATAAATATTTCAGATAGACAAAAAAAAATTCCCACAGAGCACACACAATTAGCAGTTGCATTTGGTGTGATTACACAAAGGTTTCAAATAAGGACATTTTTATTTAACAAACGGAATGCTATCATTGCTTAACTCATTTCTGGAACGTTTAATTAACTTCAACACTTACATTCAAAAGAATGTTTTGGAGTCCCACTTGTTGGCCCAATGCTATAAAATCACTATCCAACTTTATTAAGCAAATTTGAAGTTTTTTGCCTTTTGTCTGCTGTTGTACGGTTATTTGACCAGTTGATCTTAAAGGTCATTTCCAACCTTAATGACTCTAAGATTTCAATGTAAATACTTTCTGGCTTTGAAAGATCCAGCCATTTACTAACACCTGATGGTTCAGTTTTCCTCAATGATTTGCCAAAGATTACTTTTGTAAGTACATGTGCAGGTCTACATCTTTGTATAAAGCACAAGTGGCATGTGTGTATAGCTCCACACATGAAAGGAAACATCTAAATGCACGCCTCCACTTTCCCTCTCAAGGCCATACCTTGTCAACCATGAGGAAGTTTTCTATTTTTTCTCCATCATTACAAGCAACATCTCCAACTTCTCTAACAGCTTCAGGTAAAAGCTCCTTCACTTCCTGGGCTATTATTCCTGTTCACAAGATAACAGAAACAGAAGTCAGGAAATGTAGCGATGTACCATTGACCATCGTTGTGTGTTTAAGTTGAGTTGTCAATCGTAAAAGGTGCAGGTAGGGCCAAATATATTCTAGAATTTCTCTGTGGTAGGAAAATCCAGAATTTCACTTTTTTTTTTTTTTTCTATTCTACAGAAAACAAACAGAAACATTGAAAGTTCCATTCCCATTTCTCTGCCATAAGAACAAAATTGTTTCTGATCATGTACTTCATTCTCATTAAACCTTGAAAAATCATCTTCTACCTTTGATAATTGAAATAGAATTTGGAAATATACCAAGAATACTTAATTTTGGCACCTTCAACTCACAAGAGAAACACAGCAAAGTAAGCAATTGAAGTATACTAGAAATGAAGATGAAATAGCAGGGTGTTAAAAGGCACTAGGGCACAATGAACAACAGCAGAACTAAACAAAAAATGGGAACAGAACTGACTGAATACCTGTTTCATGGGTATTTTTTATTCCCATAACAGATGCAAATTCAGGCTTGTAGTCATACTCCACCAGCCTCATTTGTGTTATTCTTCTCAACTGCTCATTCGTATCAACCTAGTTGGGCAAATACCAAGATTCATGTGTTGAGACATTAAGAATGGTTGTGGCATCTAGGGCTTCACTGATAGAAACAAGCCTGATATGGCCATTTGGCTAATCTTTGCACCAAATAATACAAACAATCTTCCCACTCCCCATGAGCAGAGTGCTGTTTGTATTTGTATTGCCAGTCACCCTTCAGCCCAACAACTCCCATTTACATATACCCTCAGATTCTGTGGTCAGCCTCTTCCGAAGGCCACAGGCCATGGCTGTACAGAGCACACTGGTATGCCACATTTCCTTAGGCTAGCATTTTAGCACGCCCAAGATAAAGACGCTGCTTCACATGTCAGAACAATGATCCATACACGTGCCGTGTTGCAAATGTAAATGCCCTAAATACTCCATAGCCCTCACCTCCCGGATATTCTCTTTCGCTCGGCTGTCAGATGGATGCATGACTCTGCCCATAACTTTCGCATTTCCGCAGACAACCAGTGCTTCGTCTGGTGCATCTGTGTTAATTCCTACTCGACCGTGACAGACTACCGTCTCTGGAACATGTCCTCGCTGCCACAGTACATCACTCTCATTCTCAAACTGCCCTGGGTTAGATGCCTGGGAGAAAAAAATATATATTTAAAGATATAGCATAGATGTACTATTGCTTTATTCCATTAGCAATTCAGGGAAAATAAGACAACAAATCTTTAATATTTAAATTGTATTTGTGAGCTTTTTTTAAAACACTAACATAAAAAACAGAGTGGAGTCGATCCTAAGTAATTGTTTCTGCTCATAAAACTCTGGCCTCTTTGCTCTTTCCCCTGGATTCTATTTTATTATCACAGTAAGATATATTATCAATGTTCAAAGCTTTTCAAAGTTTAACTTTGACTTTATGCCATATAGCCTTCCTCAATTTTTCAGCAACTTTTAGCTGAGGCAGGAAATCAGAAAAGAGAAAACAGTCCAGAGATTAAACACATGTGGTTCAAAAATACATATTTACATATTTATGTAATTTTACATGCTTTGGCCATATTTGTTTCATTCTTTTACATGTAGTTTCATGAACTTTTCCAGCATGTACCAAAAGCCTGTACTGAACAGATGAGAGGATCAGAGATGATCTTGTTTGAATTCACAGGTCCTGTTCTCATAAATAGATGCTCCAAACCATAAACGTCATGTATAGAAGGTTTCTAGAAATAACCCTTGAAAATGAGTAAGTGGAAAAAAAGAAGCCTAACTACATTACCTAAATGGTAAATTACCAATTTAATTGTGAACCACTTGTGGAAAGGGATCATTTTTTCCCTGTTTATACTGCACCTAGCACAGAGGAGCCTTGCTCCACAACAAATATATTAAAACTAGGAGCAGGAAGGGAGATAGGAAGAGGTAGTGAGACCACTGCCCCTACCCGTTCCCTTTTCACAAGCATCAAAACATTTTCTGGGGAGCCACAACCATGTAAGACGAATAGGGCTTTGTATTTCTTTTCAGGCCTATTCTATTTCCTGCAGTAATTCTGCAGCAACGTCACACAGACAATCACCTCAGCACAACTGAAGGAATGGAGAACTGTGGCGCAGGGGCAGAAAGGAATCCAAAATCTGCCCAGGGCTACAGCTTGATGTACATTTCTTTTGGCAGCAGGACCAGCACAGGCAGCCCACTCCCCATCATTCATCTCCACCTGCCAGCCCTCAGTTGATACCCTGACATAGACCAGGATGGAGGAACCAGCCTGAATTAAAACCAACCAAGCAAAAAAATTGGACTTGTTTTTAACACAGATTCATCCCCTTTTCAGTTAATTGCAGGACCCCAGAAAAGCAGTTGTACCAACACGACTGAGGAGGAGTGTGGTAACAAGAGCAAGAATTCTGATAGGAACAAAAATGAGTCAAGCATGGTTTATTCAGTGCTGCCCCAAAATGAAATGTACCTCAAACCATAGCCCAGGAAATGCTTACCTTGTTAAGAGCATTTTCACAATAAAACACACACACAAAAATTAAGTCACTGATCAAAAGTCGTTTGACATCCTAAACAGCTTAAGTCTTACTAATATGCCTCAGAAAGAAAATGGAATAATGAGGGTTTTTTTTTCAGTTATTTGTGGTTTTGAACTGGTAGAAAACAATGCTTAATGAAAAAGGCAGGAACAAATTTACTTTCTAACAGCAATTTCTGCAAGTTACAGTTACCAAATGAATTTTGCTTTTGGCAACTGAGATACTACAGTATAAGATACATTCAAAACCTGTTTGCTAGGTTCCAGGGACCTGCAAAGTCTATAAATAGCAGTTCCTGGAGAGGTCACCATCTGGACAAACGAATAATGATGACTATCTGTTTTACCAAATGTCGTTTTCATTGAGGGATCCCAGAATAAATGCATTCACAAAGTCTCTAAAATCCTCTGTAATGTTTAAAAATAATTCACATTAGAAATTCTATGTCAGAGAAACAGAGTCTTTCAAAGAACACCAAAAAACAAAGGAGTGTGTATAATTAGAAAAGGTATTTGTTTTCAATAATTAATTTAGTCAATTTATTTACCTTTTTTTTTTTACTTTGAATTCAGGCCTCCAAATTTGAGTCTGAGCAGAGTACGATTGTGACAAGAAGTTCACAGTCATCTGAGGGAGTCTCAGGTTTTCACAAGGCTTTGACATCTATAGTGCATGGTGTTGTGCACTTACCACTGTTTGCCACAATTAGAGCATGATCTGATATGCCTGATAACCACTATTCAGCTGGTAGTTTTGTTACGTTATATTTCAGTATATAAAGGGCCAGAACAGGAAATTCTTTCTCTTGCACAGCTTTGCCACTTTAAAGGAACCAGTGGCTGGCTCAGGTTACCCTGCCATCCACTAAAACCCTTTCAGACATCTGGAAAACTGCCTTTTTTTTTTTTTTTTTTTCCTCCAGCTTTCCTGTTGACATTTTCACCACTTCAAATCATAGCCAGTGTTGTTCCTTCTGCTTTTCTACCTTATTTCTCTTTGGCTGGAATAGTGGACAGGTTTGCAAAATCTATTCATTGGATTCCTGTTCAAAAACCCTGCTCTCACATGCATTGAAAAAAAACATTATTCATTGAAATTTTAAAAGACTCTAACATTAAAAATGGAATAAAAATATAAATTTCTAAAATCTCAGACACACTGGAAAGTGCTAGCCATAGGTCTTCATCTTCCCAGAACTGCTTCTTTGCTTGCATTTTTTTTTTTTTTTAATTCTCATTGTCCCTTGAAAATGGAGCATTTAGCCAATGAAAGCATTTACCAAATTCCTGACAAGTCCAGGCAATTGTTTCACCTCAAAGGAAAAACTATCTGGAAAAATCAACATATTCTGTATTCACAACAAACTTTCTTTTTAAGGTCTTCTATAGCCCACTTCTAGTGTTTTAAAATTTGACAGTTATGAGATAGAAATGTATTCATAACGTATGCAACAGCTTTTTGTTTTCTCCATATTTTTTATTCAGTGGTAATTTTTTACACTGGAGAATCACTCCCCATAGTCTCCTGTGAGTATTAAAACAGTAAATGTGAAAGTAATATAAATTTCTACCTACCCTTACAATGATCTTTTCAGAGACATTTGCAGACAGCAAGTAGAATTGATCCTGAGAGACAGCATACAGTCCAACCACCAGCATGAAGTATCTAATTTGAAATTTATTTCATGAAGAAAAAAAATGAAATAATGCCTTGTTGCAGAAGAAAATGAGATGTTTTAAATACAACTGCTACTGTTGATACGTAAAAAGATAGACAGAACATTTTAAAAATGTTTGTTACAATATGAAAGAGAAAATATTTGTTCCACTCTCAAGTAATATGCTCTTTCAATCACACAAATCACTGAAAATGAACCAAAAAAAAAATCACAAATTTAAGTAATGAAGACTTAGGGATGAAGAATCCTCTTTCTCCAGAAGAAAATGACTGTAATTTGGGATGGTATCTTTTGGCTTCCTCAGTATCTCAGCCAACAACACTGTGGCTATGATTTCCTGAAACGATCTTTAATCATGAAGATATTTTATTTTCTCATTTGTTTGTTCTCATATCATTCTGTGACTCTAGAAGAGAAGCCTTTAAGCAGATATGAAGTATCACAGAATTTTAAACAAATAGATCACAGGATTTGGCAACACTGAGATTTAGATTTTTAACACACTTCAGCTCCACTCTAAAGTAGATGTTCTTTTTTCCAATTCCCACACACAGGCTAACAATACCTTTGGTCAGGATTAGGTTTCCCCTTTTTTCTCATGTTATTTGCTGTTGTTTCACTGAAATGCAACCTTCCCAACGTTACTTTAGTTATCTGGTCCCCTGGCAGATCAACTCTAAAACAGGAAAGGAAACAAGATTAGGGAAATAACTATTCAGAGATCTCCCTGGATCTACCCACATTTCCTCAAGCTCATTAAAACTGTTTTAAGAAAAGCTGATAAATGGAAAAATAACAGAGGTACCCCAGTAAAAATGCAGCAACCCTGGTTATAAAAGTGCATAAAAATCACACTGATCTTGTCAAGGAGATAAACATACACGATAAAGGACCAGGAATGAGAAACTGCTCTTATTAGTAGGAGTCTGTGCTTCTCGGTCTGTTTGTACACAGTTGTGAATATAATAAAACCATATGTGCACCATATGATGAGAATCTGTTGCTTGCCAAGGGCAACATTGCTTATTATTGGATTTGAACTTACATATTAAAATTATAAAAAAAAAATACTGCTTGACTTTTTTTTTTCATCTGCATTTAATTTGTGTGTCTGAAAACATAAAATGTATATATATATGTCTCAAATACATAGTGGTACCACTCTTGTAAGTAATAAATAATAAGATTAAAGAGTTTGCATGGAGAAAACAACAGGCCACCTGCCACCTTCTAGTCTACTATAAGTGAAAATTCCACCATTGTCACACATGAGACAATTGACATGCACCCAGAATCTACTTTTCAGTATGTAAAAGGAATAATAATGCTATGATGGAGTTAATTAAGTGAAAATACAGCTCTTTGTCCAAGTTCAAAGTTCATACTTCTGTAGATTGCATATTGCAGGCTTTATCCAAACACTGTCCTGTCAAACTTGACAATGTCTTATCTTTTTCTGCTGTAAGGCTTATTCAATTATTTTTAGAGAACAGACCAGCTGCAACAGGAAACACTTAGAAAAAAAACAAATACTGATTCTGCTGCTAAAATGCAGAAGAATGGCAGACAGTTCCCAGGAGAAGTTGCATGTATGTTTCTATTCAGGCCACTTCCCATTAAAAGCACTGCAAATATGTCTCATGTCCATGTAGTCTCATGCCCCCACAGAGCAGGAACATTACTTACATTTCTTAGGATGGGAAATGCATCCACCATCCAGCTCCAGTACCATACAATAATGCTGCTAGCTGAATGCAAATATTTAGGATGGGCATTTGTAAAGCTGCTGAATTTTTCCCTTAATGAAGGGAGACCAGGTATATATTACTACTGCAATTTTATGTACTCACCGGGAACAGAATTTGAATAAAGATCAGAAGATGGATTAGAGACACTATGAGTTTCCAAGAAAGAACTACATCAAAGTTCAGCCCACTCTATTATTGAAATGAAATTGAATAATTTTCTCAAAACTCTTACCTAACAGGATGGAAAGTTTTTTTGCTTCGATCTGTCTGAGACTGTTCAATAGCAATAGTTTGATTTGGAGTCTCCACCTATCAAAAAAAAAATCAAAAATGACAAGAATACTAAATTTTTAAAGATATAAAACTTGCAATAGAAATGAACAGGCAAACTGTGCAATCTCTCTCATTCCTCATATAACTTAGTAGAAAGTAACATGGGAATATACACCTACTCAACTGACACTTGATCAATGCTCTGTTCTAGCTAGTCTAAAGTCCCAAATCATTCTTGCATATAATTTGAAAGAAAACAGAAAATAGAAAAAGTGATACATTAATTTGCAAAAGAACATTTAATTTCTGAGTCTTGACTGTTATTGGCTGGTTCTATTTCAAGTCATAAATGTCATTTTTTTAACATGAGAACCAAGCCTACATAAGGCAGTCCAGTAAGTTATTTTAATGTAAATTTCGGTACCTTTCTGAAATGGTACCAAGCAGCTCTTTGGTGCACAGAGGAATATATGACAATAATACTCACTAGTTTATTCTGCATTCGTGTTTCAGAGAGTGCTAAGCAAAAAAACTACAGGGATTTTTTAAATAACTAAATGTTGGTAACAAGTAAAAAATGGTAAAATTTTTCAGAAAGAAGAAAATCTCATATTACTTCTCTATATGCAAGATTGTGGACCCATATGAGCCAGGAAGAATTTGGTTCTTTAAATGAAAATTGAAAACCTGACAAGAAGAAACTGGGATATTGTGTTGGTTTTCTACACGTGAACTGTTCAGGAAAAATAGATTTGATTATTTTTCTTTGCTTTGTGATTTTTTTTCAACACATCTTCTTGGTCAATGGATAGACTGGCCACCTACACACCAGCTGGTGTCACTGCACTGCCCACAGATGGAAGAAAACTTCAGCCAGTAAGAGAGAAACCATCAAAACCACATGCCAGACAAGCATTACACCTTTCAGCATGTACCAAGCACAAGCAACCATAAAACATCACTCCACCAGAGTACCACACAGAAGTCATTAGTAATTTTAAGAGTTGTCTTTTGCCAGTACTTGGACAAAAATGATTATGAAAAGTGTTCGCTTCAATTATTTACCTCATTATGTGGATAATCACGTACTAACATTAAAAGCAATATACGCAAAGAAGATAAATACTTGCCCTTATTCCAAAAACTTTCAAGTAAAACTTTTCTATTGGTTTCATCCCTAGCTGAGTTTTGACATATTTTGGATGTCCAGTGATTCTAATATGGACTGTGATTTGGAAATGATTCTTCTTCTGGCACACAAAGGCATCATCCACTGTTGAAAAATTAAATCCTTTGTCTGTGACAATGTGATATTCTACAGCAGGTCTATGAAGACAAGAAGAAAGAATAGCAACCATAAGTACACATATATTTGTATCTCAAGTTCATACTTTTTATGTGGACTGAAAATCCTTCTGATTTTTACTGACAAAATGTGTGGAAATGAGTGGAAATATACCTTTACAATCACTGGTTCAACAGATATTTTCTTCTTAGCCTCTTAGAGGTGTAAAAATGAAAATGCATGTAAAACATACGGTAATTCTCATCTGACACATTAAATGTTTGGAAACCAGAGGTGGGAAGGCTTACATAATCCTCACTTACAAATCTGGTATAAAGGAACTCTGTGCACCAAACCTTTTAGCACATTCAAGAATTCATTACAACATTGCTATAAACAACTGAGTTGAACTACTGCTGCAGACAGCAATGTGCTAACAAAACAGCAAGATTCCCTATTTTTTTCCTCATTTCCCACACCAAGATCTTCTGCAGAATCTGCTAGGGTTAAATAAGCCTTTACTCAAACTAAAAACAAAGCTGTAGATAACTATGGCCAGACCATTATAAAACTCTTCAATAATATTTTCCATCCTACCCCAACTAACAAAACTCAATTCCATTTATTTCAAAGGACCAATCTGTCACCCAAAGAGTATTCTGTCCTTATAATTCACAACAGACAAGGAAAGATATCAAAAGATCTTTCTAAAAAGCCAGTGAACTCACCATCCCAGCAATGTTCTCTGATTTAAGTGATGGATAATTCTGAAATAATAGGACTACATGACAAAGCTCTCATATGGACATTGGCCTGTCTTGCTAATGAAAGTTGGATAATGATGATCTCTCGTCTGATGCTACTGTGAACCTCTCATTAACACAACTACCAAAGATAGCTTTTCAGAACTTATTTGCACATCATTGGTTGGAAGAATCAAAACGTATTTACAATTTACGAAAAATGTACAGACTGTTATGTTTTTATAAATGATGAGTAAGAAGTCCCTTTCAAATAATCACAAATTATCTGGTGCAGGGAATAGAAAGAAAACTACTTTAAAACTACTTCTAAACTATGAAGTCATATTGCTATTAACTCCTATTCCCACTTAGAACAAATCTGTGGCCTGTGCCATAAACTACAGCGCATCTTGGAAGAACAGCTCTGCCATTGACCTCACTTAAATGTAATACTGACTTTCTCTGCAAGTAGTATCTTTGCACAGTAATGGTAACAACACACGTATTTGGATGTTTCAGTACTCAGCAACTCATTGTCTTATCTCTGTTGATACAAGCCACCAAGAAATGTGAGTCTGGAACTTCAATTTTAAGTGTATGGGAATCAACAAGTAATTGGGTTAGCAGCAGGAAAGGAGTCTCCCACCATTAACTCACAGCTCAAATGAAATGAAGGCGCAAGAGGAGTTGGAGACCACCTCCATTTAGACGCACACTTCATATCCCAAACATATCTGAAACACTGTGAGGTTTCTTGGCCCGTCCAGCTCCCAAGGAGTAGAAAAGTGCAAACACTGAGCGGTCTGCTCTCTCATCATGTCAGTCCCTCAGGAAAAGGGTTGTGATGTAGGTTACCCCTATCAGACAGTGCAATAACAGGGAATGTGAGTGTCCAGCAATGACACGGATAAACTCCAATCTTCCATGAGCGCTTTTAGCAGCTTGAGCTAGAGGAAACTTAAAATTTACTACTTACTAAGTCCTGTGGAGACATTAACAAATTGTTTGCACCAATCCTGGGGCACAGACCAGACACTGTAGAAGGGCCTTTGTTAAAAGGGATCATGCACTAAATACTAGAATGGAGAAAATCTGGGATGTAAAGTGAACTTGGAACGGCCTTTCCCAGATCATGAGGCAAAAGAAATGGTTTACAGTTTTGATTTATACAGAAAAACTCTAAGTCTTTGACTAACGATTTGCACATTATACATATATAACTATAGTTATAACACTTTGGTCATGTGAATCTAGAAGTAATAGTATCTTCTATTTCCATTTCTTTAATGTTTTAGGCCATTATATGCAATATGCTCAGTAAGTATTTCCACTAATGTGCTTGACAAAAGAAAAAAAAACTATAGGTATTTATGTTAAACTATTTTTTCTTTTGCTCCTAAATCCCTGAAAGGAAATCAGAAAACCTAGCACAAATTTCAAGCAGTGTTTAAAGTTCTGCTTATCGGATACATCCGCAGATTCATAACCCACCACTGCTATACCTCCTTCTTCAGTCTTATAATCAGAAAGAACAAGGAATGTCAATTGTAGCATTTATTGCTGTAAAACCACAGGACCAGAGAAAAAAATTTAAAAAAAGAAACACTTTTTCCAAGTGCAATCTTCAGTGCTTACAGTTTTTCATAATTAGAGTTAAATAAGCTGTTCCACTGAGAAGTTTGGTACAGTTGCCATGTTAGAGCTTGATAGCATTTTTCCAAAGCAGCATTCTGTCCATCACTGTCATATTCTTGCACCTCAACTGCACAGTCCTTAAGAGTTGCTGTAGAGAGAGAGAGACGATTCACTGATTGTAACTAGCAAAAATCCTGCATTAAAATTTTGATATATTTACATACATATAAAGCACAAAAAAAGCACTAACACACAAATATATTGCAAATATATTTAAATTTTATTTTCCTTTGCAGCTATTCCAAAAGATCCTGTTATATTACCTTGCCACACAAAATAAAATGTTTACCTTTCCTAATTGGCAAAATATTGTACAAGTAGCACTTCCTATTATCTCCCAAAGGATACATAGTTTCCCTTAGGAAATAATAATAATAATAATTAAAAAATAAATAAACAGCCCGCAATGGAAAGCTAAACATTTTATTCTAAACCACAAGTTATCTGCAACATTGCAAGAAGCTGTGCAAGAAGCAAAGTGGGACAAAGACAGATAAGTGCAGTGAAAGAAGCAAAAGAATTACAGATGTTTCCCATTCTCTCTAGTACAGGTTTAAACTGAATATACCCCAGCTCATTGCAGCAGGTACTTAGTTTGAAAGATGAAGGCACAATTTTCCAATAGCAAGCACATTCACCACTGCCTCTGGTTAACTGGTTAAGCTTACTGACTATATATAATAGCATTCTGAGATAAACAGGGTGAACCATAATTCATTATACATTTCATGATGACAGAGGAGAGTGTGGTAAGAGTGACCACATTCTCCAATGGAGTGCCATAAGGATGGGAGAAAATATGTCAGTGAGCATATAAACTAAGATCTTTCCATGGTCTGTGGCAGCACATTGACAGAGACTACTGCTACAGCAATAATTTCAGGCCCAAGCTTCATTTGCAAATCCCCATTTCAATCAAGGGCAAAAATGCTATTAAAAAATAACAAAGAAATTCACACCTCATTCCTAAAAGATCCTCACCATGACATTTTTATCAATTATTGTGTTCTTCTTCCAACTACAAATGGGTTGGCAAGATTTTATCATCACAGACTCCCAAAGAAAACATAGTTCAAAGTTGTGTCTTTGAGTGTTAAAAACAGCACTAACGATTTTAGCTAGAGAAGTGTCTGTTCTGGAACTACTTATCTTCTTTTTTACAGGAGTGATAGACTCACAGAACTAGTCACAATCAAATAACAAGTACCAAAGGAAAACTAACCTAGTAGATCCACTTGTCACTCATTAAAAAAAAAAAATATCTAAAAGATTGATTTAATGCTTAAATATAACTTACACTGAAGAAATAACACGAAACTTTCAGATTTTCCACTAACAGACATGGCTGAAAATTCCTCAGATAAATTGTTTATCACAAACTGTTGATTCACAGACAGCCTCACACTTCACAGAAGCTGACGCACTTCTGTACATGGCTGATAAGGTTTTTTATATCAATTGGTATAAGTTTAGCATATTTATCTTGATAAAAAACACAGATTAAGTTAATTTGGAAAAGGGGTGGAGAATACAGTTTTTACCAACTTGTAGAATTTTCTACACTTTGTGGAAAAAAATATACAGTTGATAAATTATATCATAAAGGGAAAAATGCAATCTGTTCTCTCACCCACTACATTAATACCCTGCTAAGCTAACCCAAGTTTCTATGCCCAGTCAACTTTTGCCCACCAAGCAAGTCAGCAGAGTATGGTACCATCTGCAGGCTCATGCATGGAGAAGGGCAGAATATTTTGTTTGGGGGGTAGTCAGTAAGCAAAGACCTCTAACACTTCGTCTCTCTCAAATATACATAGGTCCTAATTTAAAAAAAAAAAATGAAAATGTAAATTGTTTCAAACCTGGTAGTGGAGTACAGAAGGTTAATACCACTACCTTTTCAGAGTCACTAGGACATGTGCTCTTAAAACATTTACTTGTCTATGGTATGAAACATTAAATTCCATCTTCACGCATCTGCTTACCTTGACTGCAACTGTTAGACCAGACTGGAGGATCAGTGTTATCTCCCAGTAATTGTGATAACTTCCTTTTTTTGCCTGATGCTGTAGAAATACTTTTTTAAAAATACATTACATTACTAATTTCAGCTGGAATACAGATATTAGAGTTATTACAAGAGAATACCCAGGTATCTCATTCTAACTCTAATGTCTAACTATAACTAACTCTAATAACTAAAATTGTCTAACTGACAATAGTCACCCAAATTTTGATTTACCAGGAGCAGGAGATTGATTTTAGCTTTTTTAATCTGAATTATGCAAATTTTCCTTCCAAAACATAAATTAGAATATTTTTAATTTCATATGAATAGAGAACCTAATCTCTTCAAGTTTACAGAGTGCATACAAGATAGGGTTTTATTGTTTCCTGATATCTGCATTAAAATTATACCTTTTTCTTAAATAATTTTACTTCACTGAGTGTGAACTCGCTTTTCTTATACAGAAAACAAAAGACCAATAGCTATTAAACTAATGCGTTAATGATGACATCTCTAGGCAAAACTGGTGGGAAACAGTTTTCCCCTTTCCTAGAAACTGAAATTTTAAAATCTGCTCCTTTCTGCAAAGGGAAAAATCTTATTCCAAAGTTTTGATATGATAAAATATAATATGGAATATCCCGGCAGATAGTCACTCCTTCTGGAAGTGTTTAAAAAAAAAAAAAAAAAAGCAAAGCCCAGGTCGCAGACAGTCCTGGCAGATACTGAAGAAAAAACATAAACAGTTTCACCAAGAAAACTAGCCCCAGCTTCCTTTACTCACATCACCAATGTAACACGTAATTGAGCTCCCAGGAAAGCAGGAGACAGAGAATTTGCAAGCCCAGGACTAACACTGATGAATTTGGATTATCTCCCAACATCCGGGGAGGTCCCCCTCTGGTATGCATTGGTCAATTCATTCTTACTAGGTATCATGGTTGGATGCCTGCGCTACCCAACGTATTTGAATTAAGCATCTGGAACATGTTGGTGGATAAACATGGCAGATGGTATATGACTGCCATTTCACTTGCTTACATTTATATGACTTTTTTTTTCTCATGTCGGAACACTTTCAAGACCCTTATGTACAAATCCCTGTGGAAAGCATTGCAAAACACCTAAATATTTTTATAATCCAGTTACTAACTTCCTGTTGATCCCTCTTTAGCCTTGTAAATTTCTTAGAATTGAAGTCCATTCCCACACATTGTAATCCTAATTTTAATCAAGATGTTTAAAGAACCCTCAAACATAAGTGTATCAAACATGTCTAAACACTGCCATCCTGTGGAAAATCCTGCACCCACAGGGATTTTACACCAGTCTTTAACCACGTCTTCTATCAGCTCCATTTTTTTCTGCATCTGTCTCATCCCTTGCATAAAGGTTTTATCATTTACCTGGAAATCTGAGGTACATTTGGTTGGAAGTATGAATAATTGAAACCCAAACAGCTGGAGGATGTAGAACTATTCCATGGGGGCACGGTATTATCTTTCTTCAGACAGGAGCCTTGGGGAATGCTGCAGGGATGCCCACTGGTGTTAGGGTCAGGAAAAGTCTCCAGGAACCTGCAGGGGAGCTTGCTGGGTGCCACAGCCGATGGACATGGGAGTGGAGGCTGCTGCCCACTTGGCCATGAAGCATCATTCCAGATGGCTGCAGGAAGCAGACAGATAAAAAAGGAGGTAGAAAGAAAAGGAGCTGGAGACCTTCCTGCTAGCTTAGGAGAGGCAGAATTCACGTCACCTACTCTTGAGCTGCGGTGGAGAGCATGCTTCCGACCCAGAGTCTGGCGGGGAGTCTGGCAACTGGCTTTGCCTGGGGATGAAAAATAAGTGTTAATTTTTACTGGGAGAAAACAAAGAGAACGCTAAAAGCAGTTGGAGGGGGACCACCAAGCTACTTAAAATGGTCTTTGGGGAGCATTCATCACCATGGCTGCTGCCCTTTCTCACAGGAGCAATGTCACTTGCGCTTTGTCAGACATCCCCTCTGGCCCTCCGCCTCTCCCGCTTGCAGGGACGCCCCACAGCTGCCAGCTCTTGCCCAAACACCCCTCCCTCCGGGGCAGGGGACTCAAGTCCTGAGTGACCCATGGCAGAGCTGAGGAAAACCAGAAAGGGGTGAAGAGTGGCAAGGAGGAGCCATTACACACCACCATCCCACCACAGGCCTCCCGTCACCTCACAGGAGGCAGTGGGAGGGACGGAGGCAAGGAGGGACTGGAGAGCAGGAAAGAGGCAGAAGTGCTCGGCTGAAACTGAGCCTTGGAAAGTCTGTGTGGAGGAAGTACGTTTAATTGTTTATGTTCTCTTTATCTCAGTAGCCGAGTCACTGATCAAAAGTTTGTGCTAATTGGCAATGAATTTAAGAAATGAGGCTCTTCTGCCCACAACAAAGAGTGCTCACAAAACGCAGACCCGTGCAGCACCACACGCAGCACTGCCACCCAGCAGCTTCCACGTCACCCGCCGTGAAAACGCCTGCTGAGTAACACTGTGCTGTGCCAAAGTCAGGCAGAGCCGGGCTGCTTTCCGCTGCGTACAGCTACGCAAGCAAGAAGCTCCTCTCCCAGTTCACGTTACATGAAGCGGGAAGCTGGGCCATCTCTGCAGCAGCTCCGGTTTTTATGCTGACAGCCAGCACCATTGCACAGGAGTAACGCACTCAGCGCCCTGGTGTGAGGCAAGGTCTCTACGTGGCACAGCACCTTCAGACCCAGTGGGAGCATGGCAGGGAGCAGGTGCACAGACAAAACGAGGTGGAAAGGCAGTTATGTTCCGAAAATCAGTAGCAGAGCCAGGGCGCTGGAGGCATGACAGAAGAATCCTGGCTGGGAACCCAGAAATTCCATGTGATCCACAGCCACCTCCTTGCCAAACCCCATAGCCAAGCATGAAAGATTTCTCTTTTAACAGCCCTGCTGGGAGAGGTCATTATGAAAGCACAACAACATAAGTATGCTTTTGCCTATCTCTGATTTTTAAAGTATCACAGTATCACAGTATCACAGATTTCTAGGTTGAAAGAGACCTCAAGATCATCGAGTCCAACCTCTGACCTAACACTAAGTACTCCACTAAACCATATCGCTAAGTTCTACATCTAAACGTCTTTTAAAGACCTCCAGGGATGGTGACTCCACCACCTCCCTGGGCAGCCCGTTCCAATGCTTAATAACCCTTTCGGTAAAGAAGTACTTCCTAACATCCAACCTAAAACTCCCCTGTCGCAACTTTCGCCCATTCCCGCTCGTCCTGTCACCAGGCACGTAGGAGAACAGACCAACCCCCACCTCTCTACAGCCTCCTTTAAGGTAACTGTAGAGAGCGATGAGGTCGCCCCTGAGCCTCCTCTTCTCCAGGCTGAACAAGCCCAGCTCCCTCAGCCGCTCCTCGTAAGACTTGTTCTCCAGACCCCTCACCAGCTTGGTCGCCCTTCTCTGGACTCGCTCGAGCACCTCCATGTCCTTCTTGTAGCGAGGGGCCCAAAACTGAACACAGTACTCAAGGTGCGGCCTCACCAGAGCCGAGTACAGGGCTTCCCTAGACCTGCTGGCCACACTGCTTCTTATACAGGCCAGGATGCTGTTGGCCTTCTTGGCCACCTGGGCACACTGCTGGCTCATATTCAGCCGACTATCAACCAGTACTCCCAGGTCCCTCTCGGCCAGGCAGCTTTCCAGCCACTCACCTCCCAGCCTGTAGCTCTGCTTGGGGTTGTTGCGCCCCAGGTGCAGGACCCGGCACTTGGCCTTGTTGAACTTCATACAGTTGGCCTCAGCCCATCGGTCCAGCCTATCCAGATCCTCCTGCAGAGCCTTCCTGCCCTCGAGCAGATCAACACACGCACCTAACTTGGTGTCATCTGCAAACTTACTGAGGGTGCACTGGACACCCTCATCCAGATCATCAATAAAGATATTAAAGAGGACCGGCCCCAGTACCGAGCCCTGGGGGACTCCACTAGTGACCAGCCTCCAACCAGATTTGACTCCATTCACCACAACTCTCTGGGCCCGGCTATCCAGCCAGTTTCTAACCCAGCGAAGCATACGCCAGTCCAAGCCCCGAGCAGCCAGTTTCTTGAGGAGAATGTTGTGTTCCTTTTTTTCTTTTTTTTCTTTTTTGTTACTAAAAGAGATAAATCTCTGAAAACAAGAACTGTTTCCTTTCTGAAAAACTTCAGTAACGCTGTTCTGTACAAGAACATGTTTGTCTGTGCTATTTTACTGTGCACCTTCCTCCTGATTTTCACAGGGAAACTGAATGCTTCCTTCTGCAGCTGACACTTGGAGCTTTGCTCTCAGTTTACAACTCAACTCATGTCCAACAGCTCAGCGTGTTCACGTGTTTGAGATTTGAAAAAAGTTTCTTGATTATTTAATCTTTGGCCCATATGCTAGATTATGTTATAGTATATACCCTGTTTTGCTTTTACACTTTTAGAATTTCTCCTATCAGACAATGTAAAGGATTACTGCCTTAGAGAGAGATGTGGAACTAGAGCATAATTTAAACTAAGCCAAGTCTTTCATGAGTAGTTCACAGCAACAAGTGGGTGTTCTCACGCTACATAGCAAAACCAATTCATTGCTTCTGCATTGAAAATGGGAAGAGCATAAGTCATCAGCAGGCTGCTACAGCGAGGCTATGCTCCTGGCTTCAGTCAGTTGAGGGCACAGGGCTGTCACATCTCCTATTTTATTTCAAGTTTTTCAGCTCTTTCTGATTACGTTCTCAAAGCAGTTTAAAGGAGAGAAAATCCTATGCCAACACGCAGCCACTCAAAGGACATATAAGGGTTCCTCAATTGCATTAGGGATGATGGAGGTTCAGAAATTGGCTCTTAATCCTTTCAGGCATTCCTACAAATTGTAGGCTCAAACACTGCTTCGAAGCTCTTTTAAACAGATGATGTTATTGTGTATGCTCATGCTTAGCACTACAGCTATAATATCCATGTAATGTACCTAAGCTACATGATACCAGATATGTACATATATATTACTGCTATATGTTTTTGTGTATGAAGGCAACAGTTGCACTTTAAAGTTGTCATAAAGGAGTTTGATAATCTGTTTAATCTGATACTTGTTTAGCCATACTAAGAACAAAGGTTTTTCATTCTTCTGTTATGAGTGTGGCCAGTGAGAAAATCAAGTAATTATTCATGATTTAGAGCAGGTAGAAGCCTATTTAGCCCACTGTAAGTAAATATGTGCAATGCCAAGTATGTACAGAGTGAAAGGTCCTGTGGGCCATTTAATTACTGTAAAAACATCCACTTTTGCTTTGCTCTTGGCAAGTGTCAGCCGATTAATCATATTTTACATTTAACAACAATCATATGACAGTTGTCTAGATGAAAGGTTTGGGTTTGAAGTCTTGATAGACCTGCATTGCATAACTTTCCACCCTTAACCATGACCCTTTGCATTACGTAGCCTTTGTAACTCTGAAAACAAGTCTCAGAAAAGATTAATGGACAGCTTCTTTTTTCTGAGTGAAGCATTAGGATAAAAAGAGCAGACCTGTTCCCCTCAGACATGGAGGTTTACATTAGTCTCTCAATTTATTATACATTAATCTCATTTATATCATTTATTCTGAATGTTAACGCTAAAGCAGTACTTAGTTATATTAAAAAATAACAGCTTTGCATTTAAGGCCATAATTAGTATAACAGTTGTAAATTATCACAGACATCATTGTCATCCATTCTGTTGAACTACAAGACCACCGTATTTCTGTTAATATCTGCAATTTATATTTCCAGCGCTTACGCAGTTTCAAGTAATTAAAAAAGTATACCACAATCCTATTGAAATTAAGAGATTTCAGGTCTGACTGTTGCATTCAGATTTTATGAATGTGCTACTGAAAACAAAATTTAATTTGCTGCTCTAATACTTACAAAGTTCCAAACTCTAAGTCACTACTGATGAATTCTTCCAGCATACTTGTATCCACCATGGGGTTCTCCAAGGCTCTGTGGACATCTTGCCCTATAATTAAAGATGTCAAAAAGACAAATTCTGAGAGTGAAATTTGTACTGTCAACAGTACTTTAGACTGAGTAATGCTGCCCACCGTCCCACACAAGGAAAACAAAGTCAGCCCTGTCCTAGCAGAGGTGCGCACCTCATGTGTGACATATGGGTTAGCCTTTTGTTTAGAAATATAGTCACTCTGGGGAGAAAGGATGACAGGAAACGCAGAGCAAAAGAGAGCATACAGGTGAGGGTGGAGATGTTGGAGCTGCACCAGGAAAATACCAGTTTGTATTTGTCATTAAGGCTTCACTGAATTATCACAGCAAGAGGATGAGGGGCTCCCATCTGCAACTGGAAAAAAAAAATGGGTTCTGAAGATAACTTCATACCCTTTATGTTGGGATCAAAACAGGTGATTGGGCCAGATGTTGTCTCACAGAGATCCACTTTCTGCATTGGTATTGCCAGTGAGTTTCTAATAGTTTTAAGCTATTCTAAAATAATTTAAAAATCCATTGTCCTAAACTTAGATTAAGGAAACAGAAATAAAGCTTTAGAAATGTTAAAGGAATTGATAGCTTCATAGTCTTTGCCTAGAAAAACAACAAACAAACAAAACAAACAAAACAAACCAGCCCAATAACATGTTAAATGTATTAATGAGCGGAAAGTTTCAGTACTTTGTCCTTTGCTGCTTAGTTACTGAAGGCTATAAACAGATTTTATGATTATAAAGTCTGTGGAATTCCTGAGTTCTTTCCTAGCAAGTCAAGCAAGTCAGACGGAACTCTCCTTAAAGAAAAGAAAAGAAAAACAAACAAAACTACTGCGCAGGCTCACCAGCTTTCCAGCAAGCCTTCTATAAACACAGGTGTGTTCAGTCAGAAAGCAAGCAAGATAAGGAAGTTTAAGTTACTGCTTTCTCCAGCCAGCCACTGGAGCTGGATGGCCCTATCCCACTCCTACACAGGGTAAAGTGGAGTAGCCTGTAAATCGAGGCTCAGCCCCAAGTGGCTGACACCATTTCCCCTTAACTCTGCAGCTGTCTGGGAAAACATGAGGTTAATCACTCTCATTAAGCACAGGAGCAGTAACTGCCTTTGGTGCTTTAACAGTCTTCTCGCTGTACTAGCAGCAGACACATGCGTAACAGAAGCCATAAGGTTTCTTCTCTTTTTTCTGTTGTCTCTGTTTCATGTGGTTCTTTCTTGATCCAGTGTTTAACTGCAAGCGGCATCTAATACCTGCTTTGACCACTTTGCACAGGAACTCCTTTGTGTGTGTGTGTCTGACTACATAAATTCAAGTTGCTCACAAGTGTTTCCAAAATAGCTTTGTGATCATGGGTGAATCTAGAAATTGTTTGCTTATTGCTGCTACAGGCTGAATTCTAGCTGCCGTTCGCCGTGAGATTGCAGCTTGCAGGTGTGCTGGTAGGTCTTTGCATCCAAACATACCAGCACTGTATACAAAGCTGTTCTCCACACATCAGAGAAGAGCAGATTCAATAGGTGTAGCAGACTTACTTGCCTCAGCAACATTGTGATATGGAAAGTCTTGAAGGAGTAGCAAACAAAGCACTTTTCAAAAACAGCTTGAAAGTACACAGGGGCCTGGCTTTCTTCAACAACCTCCCTAAAACTTGATCTCCTGTTCAAGTAGCCTGGCCCTCATGCATAATGAAACAATCCTGTTACTAACGTGTTTTTCCTGTTCCACAAAACCAAGAATTGCTTTATTTTGATCAAGATCAGAAACAAACTCTTTTGAGGTGCAGCTCTGAAACAAAAATGGACAGGGTCTTTGATACGGGCATCCCACAGTCCAGGGATTATCCCTCTTGCTTAGCGATGACAACAGCAATACGCACCATTCCCTACTTTCTCTACATTTTGCACTAACAGTTAAATGGGTAGGAGGAGAAGGAAGGAATAAGTAATTCTGTGCTGGGGGAGGAAGGAAGCACACCAGGAAGACAGCCCACCGCTAATGAACGTTTCGTGATGCTGATGTACAGAAGAGCCACAGTGCATTTGGCTGCGCTGTAGAACTTCTCTCTAATAACCATCCTTTTTTCTTTCTTTCTGCATGTACATTCCTTTTCTGTGCCAGCCTGTGCTTGCATTGGCATGTTTCGTCAGAGGAGGATCTGCTGGATCATATGCAAATGTATTTAAAACACTGGCATCCGTTTCACAGGCTTTGAAACATGGTAAGCACTTGAAAGGTACGGGCCTGGGGATGATAAAGCGCACTGGCATTTTGATTGGGAGTTTATTTACTGTTCTTGTTGCTCCCTGGTAGTGTGCAAGCCAGTTACCCAAAGCCACTACGAGGGCAGAGAGCTATGTGTGTGTACACGGATAAGCTCTGCTGAGAGGCCCCTGTGCATGTACAGCTTCCTGCACCAAACTGCGTGCTTGGCTCGGTGCTGCCAGGGGACGTGCAGCATCAGCAGCCCTTATCAGCATGCACACAAGGATCTCTGCTCCCAGGCCACACTCCACCGCACAGTCTGCCCAGCCATCCTCTGGGAAGCGTCCGCACTGGGTGACTCGTGTCACTGTGCAGAGGACTGCCAGCTACTCAAGGAACCAGCAGAAATAAGCTGGCGCCTGTGAGGGGCAAGGGAAAACGCAAAGGCAAGGCGATATGGTGACTGGGGTTTCACACAGGGCTGCTCACAGAACAGACTGCAGTCATAGGCAGCATAGGACTATATTTTGACCATTTCTCCATCAAAAATCCAACAGATGTTCTGTTGCTCTGTCCCATTTGATCTGAAGTCCCAAACCTCTCTTCTACCACTGCCTTGTTTCCCTGTCCATTCCCCTATTTCCAGCCACTTGCACCGCAGAGTAGGCTGATCTCTGTCCTCCCTGTCTGACGGTGACTTGGTTCATACATCCCTTTTTGGCAGACACCTCCTTTCCTCCAGCCAGGAGGCTCCAGTCACATTTTCCCCTATACGCTCCTGAAGCCAACAGCTGCAGTCTCAATCCCTCAATATCCTGCCTCGGTTAATTCTCTCAGCACTTCCTCGCAGAGCCTTACTGCATTTAAATCAGTTACCTCCTTTTCACTAGTATCTAATGCAAAGTGAAGGATGGGGGGCACAGAACCAGAAACTCCTTGCAGTTCTTTTTATGTCTTTCCTGGAGTCGCTGTTTCAGAGGAAGTCACACACAGGTCTGAATTTGGCACGAAGCATAGCCACTGCTTTCCAGATGAACACTAAACTGATCATTACTTGACATTAGAAGAGGTATGCCAGGAAATTCCCAGCCAACTCTAGCTATTTGTAGTAAGATTTGTGTCAAAACCTCAGCTATTCCATACAGGGAACAATCCTTAAATACAGCTGAAGATGTATAAGTGGCTCATAAAACACATTCAATGCTAAGTATTACTTGCCTACTGAAGGACAAATTCATAAAGCTTGCTACAAAGCCTTGCACCTTGAAGGAAATGTTTTCTTGGAATTAATAACTAATTTTCATGTGGAGATATTGTACCACTAAAACACTTTATGGGCCACTATAAAAGCTCAGTGAAAAGTCCAGTTGAACTTCATTAAGGTAAGTCTTGCAGTAAGGTAAGTCTTACTCAGGGGTCTGATAATTCCTTAACTTCCTTCACGCTAAAAGGATTCCAAGTATTGCTCACTGTTTAAATTATTAAGATAGTCCTGATCATTTTGACTGGAACAGACTGGAGTCATTGATAGAAGCTGCTCAGCCATCAGGGCAAATGACACGGACCTCAGGCACATGGCAGCAATGAGCAGAAAACGGTTAAGGACAAAACAGCTTCTATCTGGAGGAACTGCAACTCATGAGGACATACCACAGACCACAGTTATTCAGTGGCAGGAAGATCTACAACACTCCAGCAGGTAAGGAGTGAGCTTGTGTCAAGATAGATGGCTTTTCCCCCCAAATACCAACATTTTCCAGAGAAACAGAAATCTCAGTGAGTACTTTTAAGTTCTCAAGTCATCTTTTATTCCTGTTTCAATCTCTCATCCTTAAAATGGTAGGAGAGGCCTTTGGCTTTTTAAGTGTTTCATTTTTAATGGCACGTTTGTTCTGTGGTTTAATTCATTTACCAAACCCTCAGAGATATTCAGTGTTATCCGCGCAGGAGCATGAGTACAAAGAGGTGGTGATTCCACTATGTGGAGACTCCTTTAGAGATCACAGAGGGCACTGAGCCCAAACACACATCTCAGACACCTGAACATAGCTTCTAACAACAGCAAAACAGGAGAAGGCTGAATTTAACAGCATAACTACTTTGGCCTACATTCTGTCTCACCTTATGGGTAACATCAGCAGGAATAGATTGCTCTGCTACAGATGGTCAGGCAGAAAAGCTAACGAGCAGCTCTGCCCTCCCCTTCACAAATAGGAAGTTACTGATTCAAAAGTCTAAATGTTTTAATAATAAAAGTATTTATTTCAAGAGAAATCATGGAAAAGTCTTAGATCAAAGATTAAGTGTCTAGTGTGAGAGGAATGAAATGAGACAGAAAACTTTCAGAACAGCCACACCACAAGAGAAAAGACATTTTCTTGAATGAGAAAAAGCCAGGGTCAAGTCCCAGCTAGAGTCACATCTAACCTAAGGCCTATTGATTATTGAAAGTAGTGATTTACAGGAAAACAATCATTACATTATCTCATTTTCCTTGAAAACTTCTTCAGACTGTCCTTCTCAATACTGCAAATGCAAGTTGATCTTATAATGAGTGTCAGAACAAATATGCACTGTTAGGAACTAAAGCAACAGGGAAAGTGGGATTCTTTTTTGCTCATGAATTTCAAATAATCCAGCAAAACATTATAAATGTGCTTAGTTGCCAGCTGATCCATTTGGAAGCCAAAGCTGAAGCACTGATGAATCAGAGACTTCCTCAGCGGCAGCATTTGAAACTTGATATTGCAAGACTCAGCTGTTTTGTAGCCTTGAAAGACAATGTTCCAGCTGCTATGACTAATCTCAGAGGCCACTAAATCAGACTTAGCAGTTTATTGCTCCTGTCTCATTTGGAAGCATTCTAAAGCCAAACCACCAGCCGCACTGCTAAGCTGCAGAGAAGCAGTCAAAGTCGGCCTTACATTCAGCGGAGTAAGAAAGAAAAGAATGCGAGCCGTCCTTTAAATCAGCCCACTCCCTTTTGAAATTTACCTGTGGTTTAACAGCAAGAGGGCTCTAGCTACTTACATGTTGAATGCAAGAGTGACTAGCTTCTGTAGCCTTGCCATACGTCTAGTGTCAGTGTCCAGACAATGAAATAAATGTCATCCCCACATGTTGCATCACCTTAGCAGACCTTTGTCATATTCTAGTTCTACACAGCAGAACCACACAAAAGGAACATGACTTTCCAAAATGTTTCATTTTTTTTCTGTGATTAAATGGAATTGACAGGGTTTCTCCCCCCACCCCCACCCAGACGTTCTACCTAACTACCTTCTAAAGAGAGTTAAATTAGTCATTCTAGAATTACAATTAGTACAATTACAATTAGTATTTCTAGCTAAAGAGCTCACACAGCTAAAATCCCTGAAATACTTTCTGCCATTGTAGTATCACCACAGAAGACAACCAAACCCAGCCCACACTTCCCAGAAAGCTGTTTCCCAAGGAACTTCCTAAAAAGTTTTCTGGTAATCAGCTTTTTATGTACTTCATATCCAACACTATTTTGAGTATTTAACAGCTATGCAGTACAGTACTTGAACAAATAGCTTGATAAAAACAAATATCTTGCTGAAAGCAAATCCAAGTTTATTAGCTTTTGATCTTTGTGACTTAAAGTGAACTTATGAAACATGGTATGAATTTTGTAATATCCATAAAAAACACATTTGCCTGCTAGCAGCCCTAGATTGTGTTTCACTGATTTAAATTTCTTGGCTTAAAAACTATTCCTTGAGGAATGCAGGCAGACCTTCATTTCCTAGACTGAAATCAAAGTCAAAAGTTAGAGCTGCCACCTTTCACCTAGTGCAAGCCTAAATAAATAAATAAATACATTTTAATTTTCTTTTAAATTTAAATTTAATTTTTTTTATTTTAAAATTAAAAATAAAATTTAGAAATTATTTATATTTTACTTTTTTAAAAAATATTTAGTGGAAATTAAATGCTGGAAAACAAATGTTGACCATTTTAGCCAACAGAAAGGGTAGTTCTAGTTAAGACTGGTAACAGATGAAGAATACCTGCAGAGGTAGGAGAAGGAAATGAAAATATAGAAATAAAAGCTTGGATTTGAAAGGTTAATATTAAAAAAAAAAAAAAAAAGCAAAGTGAAAATTGAAGCAAAAAAAAAATAAGATTTAGATAGTGAAAAATATGTAAGCCTTTTAACAGCTATTTTGAGTAACATCATGGCAGGGCCTGTGATGCAGTTTGATTAATGGATCTGGTAGAAAGCAAATTTTGTGGTAAGAGAAAGGCAAGGGACTGACGGGTCCTGCCTGAATGTCAAATGTCTTTGGGAAAAAGGCGTAAGGACAGATCCCAGCCAAAACAAACAAACAAACAAAAATATTGGCTTTTAATTTCTCAGATCCAATTACAATCAAATAGCTTCAGAGGAATTTTGAGTGGAAAGAAAACGCTCTGTAACCTGACATGATGAGGTAGAGTAGGGAGGGAGCTCCCCAACCTCATGAAAATCACTATGGCTGCAGAAGGGATAAGTTGCGAGGAGACCTCGGCCACTTCCTGGTTTTCTTCCTGACAGTTACCAGCACTGCACCACAGGATCCACCTTTCCTTTGTTACTCTCCCCATAATACCAAGAAAAACACATTGCAGTGCATCTACACCACTTGTACTGTTTCTTTTTGGTATTGCATTACATGCTACTTTTGGATAAATAGAGCTTCTGTTTCGGGGCATTTTTTCTTCTTCTTCAATCAATCCCAAACAGTTGCTGTATTTTTGCTGCCACAACAAATTGTTAAGACTGTGCCTTAAAACTAGACTCTTACCTTCAAAGAACTGCTGCAGGGCCTCATTTTCTCCCACCACGTCCATGACAAGCCAGGAGAAGCGTTTTGCTTTCCTGCTGCCTGAAGAGTCCTGCTGAGCAAAACGCCCTGTTTCTCTTCCAGGTGATCACAAATGCATAAAGGAGCACATCACGCTTTTGTCAGAGGTTTCAACTGACTTCGTCCCAGCTACTCTCATTCCTTCCTAACTAGCATCAGGATATGCTGAAACCCTGCTACACGTAAAGAAAAATTTGGTAGGACTTTTGAGGCAAGGTGAAGGCGATGTCCTTTCCTCGGTTTAATATGCTTAATGTTCTCGTATTAGGGACCTTTGGTCCCAATACTAATCACAATTACACATGCGCAAAAATTGCAGCAATAAAAATCACTTGTCTTGTCTCTGTACTTTCACACAGGTGATGCAATTGCAAGTATTGGTGAAAGACCAAGTGCTCCAACAGTTGTAAGTGCAGGGCCATCGGTGGATTCACCATACGCACCGTCCCATCTAAGCAGCTGAGCACCAGGCTATCCAACTGCTCTAAGAAAAGTTCTGTCTCGCAGCACGGTCTCCTTATAGAGAAGCAGACCTTTTACATTACTAAACTACAGATGAAGCTGTTTGTCCCAGGTAGCTTTGAAAAGCCCAAGGGAAGGCTAGGTATTCAACTAATGTATTTAAAGCCAGCAGCAAAACGTGTTTCACTTTGTCTCACTTGGTCTTCGTAAATCGGAGATTGCCCCTGTTGTGTCATCCATAAGCAAACAGGGGAAAAACATTCAGGTATTTTGAGTAGGTATCTGTAAGATACCTAATTTTTTTTTTTTTTTTTTGCATTTGGTTATAAACAAAAGCTTCAATGAAGTCAACAAATATGGAATAAGGCCATTTTCTAAAGTAGTTGCATTCACCAGACAAGTACCTGTCGTGCAGTTGTTACAAGCCCAGACACTCATAGTGGCATGGGTTTCTCATGATAGACAGCTTATATTAAAGATTTAGAAAATAATTTAGGGAAAGAAATGTGAAAACAGAAGCCAACTAATTCAGTATTTACCATACATCAACGCAATCAAGCCAAACAACCATTATCACCTAAGTGGTACATCTCTGTAGTCTCTAGTACAAGAAAATAGTCTCTTGTATAATAAACTTTAGATACATTTTGTCTTGAGAGTATCATGTATAGAAAAAAAAATCTTTAACTTCTTTGGTTAAATGAGCAACATTTGTAAAGGATTATTAAGTCAGAATAGCAGCAGCTACAAACTATCATTTAATTACTATTATATAATCCTGGAAACGGTTTGGTATCTTTATGTAAACTAAGTATTAACGACTATTTAGGAAGCATTTCTGAGTCAACAAATACAATTTGTTTTCTAAGACTGAATAAAACCAGGTTCCTTAGCTTAACTGACCTAAGAAACAACCTTTTTCTAACAGCTGAAGCTAGAATTCTTCCACGTTTCTACAGCAGGAACCAGTAGTAGCATCTACCCAGTGATAGGAGATTGGCAAAAAAATATTTAAGACTGAAATTGCCTGAGCTGGACATAGTCGATTACTAGTAAAAGATTTGGGCTCAGTTGTTTGTTTTAATCTTAATATGGAGATGCCTGGTTGATGCTAACACTAACAAAAAGCATTTTCAGGCACTTATCCGTGCACACAACACAAATATGGTATTAAATTTTGCTCTTCATTCTATCTATTTTTTAAAAAGGGTGAGGGGACGACAGACTCCAGTAAGAAAGTGATGAAAAATGTTATTTTTGTTTGGCATCAAACAGAAGAAATCTGTAACCTTTAAGATGAGACGCTTCTTTTTAGAGAACTTCCATAAGCTTCCATTTTGTGTGTTTGCCCCTTTACCTGCCACTGCTTTAACTGCAGAAATGGCTATCGTGATCAAGACTAGTGTTTTTCTAAAAGGGCTTTTATATAACAAGTCAACTTGTGTTGGGTTTACGTGGCAAGGTTTTTTGGCAAGCTGCAGGGGTGACCTCAGTGAGAAAAGTCCAGCAGCTGCCCCATGTTAGATAAGGGCCAGCTCCAGACATCTCCAAAGCCTCTGCCCAGAGCCAAGCCAGTCAGTGACACTGGTTGAGCCTCTGTAAGGAAGGAAAAACTTTTTCCTCAAGAAAAGTGTACAACAGCAGCTGGGAGAGAGGAATGAGAAAATGAGAGATGCAGCCCTGCAGACCCCCAGGTCAGTGCAGCAGGAGGGCAGGAGGTGCTCCAGGCAGGCAGCAGCAGTTCCCCTGCGGCCTGTGGAGAGGCCCCTGGTGGAGCAGGCTGTCCCCCTGCAGCCCATGGGTCCCACACGGAGCAGATCTCCACGCTGCAGCCCGTGGAGGAGCCCCCGGTGGAGCAGGTGGATGTGGCCTGGAGGAGGCTGCGGCCCGTGGAGAGCCCCCGCAGGAGCAGGCCCCGGGCCGGAGCTGCAGCCCGTGGAGAGGAGCCCACGCAGGAGCAGGGGTCTGGGGGGAGCTGCCGCCCGTGGGGGACCCGTGCTGGAGCAGTTTGCTCCTGGGGGATGGACCCCGTGGTACGGAGCCGTGTGGGAGCAGTTCTTGAAGAGCTGCTGCCTGTGGGCAGCCCCCGCATGAGCTTGACAACTAAGGAGCAGCTGACAAAGTGCTATGGACTGGCCACAACTAATGTTACATGTGAATTACTATCAACATGTTAAAGAAACTTGTGGAATAGATGTTCTGCAGATGTAAAGACAGCTATGGAAAACTGATGAATAAAACAGGGAAATTGGAAATTTCAAAAAAGTAGAAAAATCATTCAAAGAAATAAAAAAAACCTAATGAATACAAATTAGAGGGAAAGAAAAGTTTTTAGTGGTCAGATTTCTAACTTGTCTAAGTAAGAGCCAAAGAAGGACCAAGGAAACTTCATTGTTCCTTGATGTCTGAAAAGCATCGTACTTTAGTGGGAGAGGACAGCCCAGTTTATTATGCTGCTGACTCTTCACAGTATACAATTCTCTTCTATTGCTTTAAAAATGAAAAATATAGGAAAGCAGCACTTACAAGAATACCAAGTTCTCCTAATTGTCTGTTAACTGTATTGGCATACATACATACAGAAGATACATACATGCATCTAAACACTACATTGAGGAAAATACCAGACATTCATTCCTTCATCATGAAATCACCTCAGTGTCACAGCTTGGAATTACTTAGCTTTTCAGGGAGGTTCGCAACATTCTGCATCGCAAAGAACAGACAACAAGTACTGCTTCAGACTAACATTTATTTAATCAGAAGTTTTGTTTTTTAATGTAAATTACAATCACTAATACACCTGCAAGTGCTTACCACATTTGTTCAACTAGATATTATTATTATGTACGCATATACAGCATAGGTCAGTTTAAAACAATCACAGTACTTCTTAGTGCAATCTGCAAAAGGAGAAAGATCTTGGACCCACTTTGTGGAAATAAATATCAAGTGACAAAAAAGATTCCGAAATTTTAGAGTTATGTATATTAAATGAAGTTCATGCATGCGCAAGAGTAAAAAGATTTAGAGTTCTTCCTTGTAGTAGCCAAGTTTTGCTAGTGACATCTCTCTTCTCAGCTGCATAACTTCCCAGAACATCTGATCCACTGAAACAGATAAAAATATCATTAAACGTGAGTTAATATTTTAACTGAAGTATACACATTGCCTCAGCTTAAGGAAACTTTAGAAGTAACAAACATCTAGTGAAACCAGAATTAAAATGTGAGTGCTATTTGTGATTGTTTTTGAAAAAAATATATTTTATTTTGAAAATTCTAGGAGATAGTCCAATTAAAAGACTAAATTTCAGGTTTTTTTTTTTTTAATTGGGGAACAAAACTACATCAGTACTTCTTTTCAGCTTTAATTAATTGCAGTGTCTCAATATAATTGTCCTTTCCATTGATTCATTTTTCTGTATAATTAAAAGACTGCAAAACGAAAGAACTTGTTGACTAAGTAAAAATTTTCATCACAAAACCTATAATTTTGTTGTAATTTTTCCATTCGATCCTTCTTCCTCCCTCTTTTGTTTTTCCTACCAGAAATCTGACAGCAGCAATGAATTAGGGAGGAAAGACTTTTTTTAATTTCATCTGTATTTTGCCAAACACGATGAGCCTGATGCATGCCTTATACAGCTAAACATCACTGCAACACAAATCAAAATAATTGAGCATATAATTATTCCAGACAAAAATTATTTCCATGCAGTCAAGATTATGGTGTAGACTGAATACAAAGGTTATTAACCCAAGGTTAAGGTCTCCTGTACCATATTTCAAAAAGCATTTTTGCAGAAGTGAACTCCATCTCAAAAATGATACGGTTTAGCAGAAGAAATATGAACAATGAGGACAATTAGGGGTGCCCACATTCTTCTACAGATGTTGTTGGAATATTTATATAAAGCTACAAATCCAAAATTTTTTAATGGTAAAGATGACAATCTGAAAAAACCCAAGCCCAATTTTTTGTTACTTGTGAAGAATAAATAATTCTGATGATGCTGAAACCATTTTGATGGATAAAACACTAAGTCAATTTCTTTATCTCACTAGTAGTGAGGTAAACAATTTTTAGTCGAAACTATATATGCCTTTGTACCGGGTCTGGCTGGGAAGGAGCTAACTTTCCCCCAGCAGCCCATACAGTGCTGTGCTCTGTGCCTGCAGCTGGAACAGCGTTGACATCGCCCGGATGCTCTGCCTATTGCCGAGCAGCGCTGGCACAGCATCTCCCCAGCACAGCCCCAAGGCCAGCAGGCTGAGTGAGGGACATCAGCAGGGCAGCTCACCTAAACCGACCCAAGGGATGTCCCATACCGTACGGTGTCACGCTCAGCAATACAAGCTGGGGAAGAGCGAGGAGAAGAGGGGGGTGGAGACAAGACCCTTCTGTTACGGAAGCATTTGTCTGCCCACACAACCGCTGCGTGTATTGAGGCCCTGCTTCTGGTGGCTGAACATCACTTCCTGATGGGAAGTGCAGAGTAACAGTTTTCTCCTTTTCCTTATCCCCAGTCTTTGCTTTTTTTTTTTTATCTCCTCCTCCTCCCTTTTCCTTTAATTAAACTGCTCAACCTGCAATCTTTTGCTTTTTTCCCGATTGTATTTCCTCTCCCTGTTCATCTGTGAAGGAGGAGGGAGAGAACAGCATGGGGGAGCTGAGCCACCCATTGACAGTTAAACAGCCACAGTCCTTTTGTAGGAAGTAAAAGCCTTTACATATAAACCAGATTACAGCTTAAAATAATGCGTTTTCAAGGCCTTCTCCAATGACAGTAATTCAGTAACAATTACCACTGTCTGAAACTTTTATTAAAAGTAATTTAGTATACGTTTAGTATAATATATATATATATTTAGTATATGTAGCTTTTTTGGTCAATTCCATGAAAATAAATCCCTTTAGAAAGGAAAGTAAATAGCACTGTTTGGGTAATGAACAGTCTGTCACCTCAGGAATACTTCAGGTTAGATGTGGGACTTTGGTTTATCTGAAGTCCTGAGCTCTTCAAAGTGGGGAACATCAGAAGAGATGACTATAGATCGAAATACACAGTGTGTTTCTAAAATCCAGCCACACAGCATATACACTTTCACAGCCATCTACTTTTATATGGACATACTGAAACCAAATAGCACAGTTAAGCAAATTTCCGATTCACTGCCCAGATAAGAGTTTCAATAGGCAGCTGTTGGATATGCTGTCCTGACAGGAACAAAGCAGCCAGGTAACTCTGGTGGGGAAAAATAAACAGCCTGAAGCAACAGCAGTAAAAATGAATTTCCCTTTTGAGTTGTGGATGGAAGAGAGGTGCAGTGAGAAATGAAGCCTTACATTAGCAGCTACATTCATGAACAGAGTCTTAATCATGAGACCTTGCAAAGCCACATCAAAGACCAAGTGCTTAGTTTTCAACTGCATTCAGATAAACGATTACAGTCTGATTTCCTGCTTTTTGTTGTTGTTTCTTTAAACAATGTAACCCAAAAACACTGTCATCCTTGTCAGTTCTCCCTGAAGGACAGATTGACACGAAGGGCTGCCTGAGTTCTCAAGGCACAAAATGAGAAGAGATGTGCCAATTCACAAGGTGAACAAAGAATCCAGATCAAGCCAACTGAAGATTTTCTGGTCCCTCTTTCCAATGCAACACTTTTTTTATTTTTTTTTTTTTTGGAGTGAAATTGCACGTTATTCCGTGTGTTGGAACAAGAAAACAGACCTTGTTTTCAAGCTTGAACAAGAACAAAACAATGTAACTGGAAGAATAAAACAACGTACAGCGATAAAAGGCCATCTTTCCACAAATTGTGAAAGAGCCTTCATTTTTGAATACAGTATAGAAAAACTGTCACTTAACTCGCCTTGTCACAGAATTTTTCATGAAATTTCTTATTGAATAATGTAATTTTTAAATGGACTAAAAAGCAGTTTTTTCTTTATAATTTCATGGGAGGGTAGGTATCACCAAGTTCTCATAATTAAAATCAATAGCAAGTTTTAGACACATGCGCTATGTAAATTTCATGTTTATTTAAGCAAAATACAATTCACTACTCACCATCTTGCTGTTTCAACAGTCCTTGCTGTATATATCGGATATATGTAAAGAAGTTGCACACAGAAGTGATCTGAGACGATATAAAAATAATGGTGGTCAATATTTCGTATAATGTTACGGAAAAAATACTACTCAAAATTAAATCATGCTAAATTACTTACCCTGTAACGACAAAAAGGAGAAATGTAGTAGTAGCTGCTTGAATCTCCTAATTTGATTCTATGCTTGCATGACTTGCTTTGTCCACTGAGAGCACATTTCCTACAAAATATAACATTTGCATAATTTAATAAACAAATCTGACATTAATGTCTAACACCCACATGTATTTAAAGCGTTAATATAATTACTTTGTATTAGCTCAGATACTCAAGTTTCTGCCTTAATGTAATAATTGTAACTTTAAAATTATGTTGTCAACTATTTTAGCTTGACAAGGACTAATTTTGTTTCAACACCAGTGCATCATGATATATTTCTGATTTTTAAATCTTTTGTCAGCTTTGGTCAGGTACTTCCACATTCACTAGTTCATGTTTGACAGTCTGGAACAATGGCAACTCCTCAACTCCTTATGTGTGAAATAAACTTGGTTTAAATTATCGATTCCAACTATTAAACAGATTATTTTTTTTTTTTTTTTTTTTTTTTTTTTTTTTTTACAAATTTCTGCTTGATGTTGCATGTCAGAAAAGATCCAGGCCTATAGAATAATTCTGAAGCTTCTGATGTCTCTGTCAGATGCATTCCAAGATAAGCTTCGCATTTATGCCCAAACTGAAATCACATTTTTTACTTTCAGTGTATAAAAGTTTGAGTCAAAGGAAAACAGGTTGCTTGAGAATAATTCTTTCCATTACCATTTTTCCATTTTTACCATATAAAAAGTGACAATAAAATAAATGTACTTTTTCTGGTCCTGTTCCTGTATATTATACAGGATCAAGGAAAGGTCAGTAGTCACCAGGAGTTTTCCAAACAGAATTCATGAAAAGGCACAGAATTCAAAATAATTCTTCCAGCATTCTTTTTTCTAAAGTTTGACGTCTCTTGAAGAAACTACTAGTAATACAATGTAAATACACCAGGAATCTGATTTACTTGGAATTTCTATATTGCAGTATCTCGGATGAACTGGGTTGTCATGGTATCCACTGTTTCATTGATTTTGAAAGCTGCTGGCTCTTCTCCCTTCCATTTCTATCTCATGAAAGAAGGGAGCATAAGAAGAAGCAGCCTTTCAAAAGTGAAACAAAAATTATTAAGCTTCTACAGTTCTAAACAGTCGCCCAGAGGCCCTTTTAAATAGTCTGCAGCTGGCCCACAAAATCATGCAAGGCAGGAGAAAATTGAAGAGTGTATATGATTTTCCACAGTAATTTATGAGGACTGACAGAAGTCCATTGATCCAAGAAATACTACAGTGGCTGAAGCAAGCTGATCACAATTACAGCCAAGCCTTTGTGAGCAGGCAAACAGATTTTTAATGCTAAGAAAATAAAGCCCTTTTTTCCCTTCTGGCAACAGAACTACCTTCTATATGTTATCTTCCATCACACCAGGTTAAACGCTGGCATGAGTTACTACTAATGGCCGAGTTCTGCACCGTACAGCTTACCGCTTCGTTCCCCGTGGGGACAATTACTCGAATCCTGTGGGGAAACCCAGCTGTCTTTTGTTAAGGCAATATTTCCTACACACCATCACAGGCACTATTCAATAACTTTTGTATGTCGAGAACCTTTCTTCGCTATTATCACAGCTCCCTGCCCTCCACTCCTTGTTTTGCTGTTGAGCAATTTATTACCTGCTATTTTATGCATCTGTTCCCTCTATCCTCCAGGCAATTGTACAATAAAAAGAATTCCTTTAGGAGCGTTATTCTAATTGCCATTAGTATTTATTTACACTGCTTGTCTACATTACGCTACCTATTAAACATGGTTTCAATAAAAATAGTGATTTTCACCATTTAAAATAGAAAACATGAAACTGCAAAACTGCTACTCTGATTAAGTAAAAACCAAAACAGCTGTTTCCCATTCGGTGCCAGCAATATTTAAGACAAAGCACATTTGCTGTCAAATTAAGCTTAAATACTGCACATTCCTCACCTCTTACTTAACTACAAACAATAATATAGAAGTGTTTGTCACTACGTGACAGTGGGAAAAGCAAGAAAAAATATATACTTTTTTTTATACATCTAAAGTAACTAAAGTACAGTTTGCACATGGATCTTTCAAAATATTAATCTATGCCCAGCCAACTAGTTTGGATTACATTGGAGAAAAAAAGGTTAAAAATCTCATTAAACTTTTGACTGATGCAAACGAGTGCCCTCTTGGAGTACTTTATCAAGATGCAGGAAAGTTGCTTGAACCACAACAATTTTAGAGGAGTTTGCCAATTGCTCTTTAATGACACACTTGTTTCAGTAGCTTCTTGCTGTCCCCATTCTCTGTGGCAGCTCATAGTGGTGCCTCTTGGCCTTGAAATCACCACCCCTTGAGTAGCTCCATCACTTGTGGTTAGGCCTTCTGACTGAGGACTGTTACAGCTCAAAGAACACATTTTCTGGTGACAGTAGTAAGCTGAAGAATATCTGAATGCCTGAATTTTGTTGTCTTTGATCCTTACTAGCTTAAGTCGTAAAACATAATATTCATTTTATACAGATTCTTTAGAAGGAGAAGTAAAAACTTTCTTTTAAGTGTTAAGTGTATTTTTTCTTCAACCCAGAAATAATGAGGAAAAGTGAGAATTAAAAAACAGTAGTAATGAGAAAGAAAAAAAACTAGATGAAAACATTTTGATGCAAGTCTTCTACCAGAAATCTGAGTCTATCAAAATAAGTATTACAGAGAAATGTTAACTTGTCCAAAAGATCTCCAGCAGAGAAGCGAAGACTTTCTCAAAATGTGGAAGGTTCTGTATTAACAGTGGCTTTGTTGCTTAACCCTGACATACACTAAAGCACACTAGAAATCTCTTCTTCTCCACGTTCATCAAAGCCCCAGTGCCTCAGGCAAGTCTCTCCCACCTAACCTTGTTGTCTGCATCAGTACCTGACATCAAGTCTTGCCTCAGATTCCTCTAGGACCATTCCAAACTTTCTAAATCAGCCATCTGGTCATTCATCCACACTTCTTACTTTAGGTTTAAACTCATCCTCACTTTCAATCCCTCTTCATTACATTCCTCCTGCTCACATTCAGACAGTTTATTTTACAAATCTCCTCTCATATCCCTCAGCTGACTTTGCCACTCTGCTACATATGCCCTCCATTTCTTATACCATAAATATTTCAAGATGTCTGACATTCAGCCTGTAATACTTCTACACCTATTTTTTCATGATGTTTTCCAGGTGATAGCCTTAGTTGAAAAGACTTCATTTTTAAGTATCAGGCTGGTCTTCACAGAAGTGAATGTTACTTTTACTTCACCTAGGATGCACTGACTACAAGCAGCTCTCCCAAACAGAAAATTTATCTTAAAATGCTAATATAGAACAAACCTTTACCATTTAAGTTTAGTTGCTTACTTTCACCATAAAATTTTGAAACAGCAATCTTGAAATCTGAGATTTTAAGAAATATTTACAAGTTTAAGATATACAAATTTCAATGAGGTGATCAGTTGATAGCAGTTTTCTCAATCCAAGTTATCTCAAATGAGTGCAGATTCCCCCTCTGTCTGTTAGCTTAACATACTTTGGTCCCCCACATTCAACTGCAGAAGCTTTCACAAATCGAACAGGTTGCAAGCCAACAGGTTCAATGCTCAGAGTATTGTTTTCCACAGCTTCCAGAACAGCTGAGGCCAACTGCAAGAGAAATTTAGAAAGCAGTTAAAAACAGCTCAGTGTTATCCGTTGCCTCAAAGCAGTGACACATTTCTGCCTTTGTAAAGTTAGGAAAACTGAAAAAGTCAACTCAAACAGAAATTCAATTACAAATGAGATTTTGCCTGTGCCATACACAAGAGGTCCCATTCCCAGGCTCCAGTTTGAATTCTGCCCTCTAAATAACCCTGCCCTCCCTGAGGCAAGATAACTGCTTTTACAGCATGGAATGTTATGCTTGACTACTATGCTAACTGTATATTCAGTCATTCCTCATAAGCCCAAATAGCACGTACAATTGCACAAGCAGTGTTTCTTTCAGATAGTGGATATGGCACAAACTTTGCTTACTTTAAAAATTGCTCTAATTTTATTAAGTTCTATGGAAAAACAAAATGATGCAGTATGACTTCTATACTTTGCCAAAAAAAAAGTAAATATTAGTCCACTTTTTCAGCCAAAGATAGCTTTAGAAAGGTGTTCAAACAAGACTGAACAATATATGGAAGAGCCAACAGGCTACTGTGACTTTGGAACACTGGCATAGTTAAAACATCCCCTTCATTAACGTAAAGAACTGAACTTTGTTTATTATTTATAATCACACAACCATTACACACTAGAAATATGCTCTTTTTGCTTGACTGGACACAACACTTGCCCAAGACTACTGTTTAAGTATGCACAAGTAATACCCATTACCTTGATTTAGAAGACTGTACTATTTATGTTAGCAGTTAAACATAATTTTGTGCCCACATTCCTTGCTACTAATAGAAATATTTTTCAATTGTACTTTAAATGTTTTAAAACTAGAACGTTATGAAAGAAATTCATACAAAATACTCTTCCAATACCATTTACCAAATACAAAACAAGATTACACTTACACACAAGAGTCTACAAAGAGATAATGTGATACTTCAACTATTCAGAAAACTGCATTCCCAATTATCCAAAAACATAATACATGTGTAATTTATTAACTGCACAGTAGTTTGCTGTTATTCAAAGGAAAACAGAAGTTTGTCACTATGCACAGCATCTGGAAACAATAACTGGTATAGCTGACCAGTGCTAGAAGCCTCATTCTCTCCTTAAGAGGAAACACCATTCTACAGTAACTGTATCACTACTGAGGTGGGAAAAAAAAAAAAAAAGTTGCTGGGAAAGACAGCGGGGTGGCCTACTTACACATACTGCAGAAGTAATTTAATTCCCATAGTAAGAAAGTAAACTTTTTAGTGGGTGAGTTTCATATGATGCTCAAGACCAACCATAATGAACTGGTATACAATTCACTAAAAGATCATGCACGCTTCTGGCCAGAAAGTAACAGCAGATGAAAAGCATGGGAAAAGTGCACACACCATAGAAAAACAGATAACTATCCTGAAAAAAACACAGCCTTTTCCAACTGAGACTTTTAATCTTATTAAAAAAAGTCTTATTAAAAAAAAATCAAGTTGGAGGGCTTTAAAATTTGTTATTACTTTATTAAAGATCTACAAATAAAGTTCCTTTCCTCTGGAGAGTGATACTACAACTACAGCCCATAAATGCTGCTTAACAACAAAGAGTAAGTACAGCAGTTGCAGCTGGAACCAGTTCCACAGTAATCCCAGGATGAGTAAAACACCATTCCTTCCTCTGTGTTGGGGAAAGCAGGGAATGGGAAAAATCACACAGTCACATCATTCGTTTAATCTGAAACCATATTCCCAAAGTGTCCCTGCTGAATCACTTCAAATCCCAAAGTCTAACTCCTGAAATTCAAACCTCTCTTCAAGAAGATACCCAGACTTGGCCTTCCACCTGCTCTGATTGATGGGAGAGAAAATAGGGCCACAAAATTAACTGTGTTGGGCTCTATAAACAAGGGGCAGCAACAGGACACTGTGTCTACTAAACAGTACCTTGGACATACTGAGGGAAAACCTACCATCCATTCCTACAAACACTGATTCTGCTAGACAGCATTAACATCTAAAGGTGTAGATAATCTCCACCTATGCGGCCGTATCTAGAAAAGCAAATGGTGAAGAAAAAGTGATTTATTTCAATACTCCAGAATAATCTTAGGTACTTCACTATAAACTGTCATACCGTAATGGAACACAAATGGTAAAGCTTCATATGAATAGATTTTAATAGTCAGTTAGCTTTTTAGGAAAAAGCTTTTTAAAGGAAAAGTATCTGTGACAACATTTAAACTGTTTACCTCACTTTTTGAGAAGGTTAAACATGGAAAAATATCTTCCCGATAAATTTTGTCCAAGAAAGGACATGTTCTGTCCATAGTAGGCTCATCCTTCCAAGATCTGAATTCATTGTACAAAGATAGGTCAGCCTAAAACACAAAGATTCACATATTTAGTACTGTAATTATCACACCGGATTTGATCATCTACAAATATCCACAGGTAAATAATGAGCCTGAAGACTGTGTCTCCTACCACACTGAAAGAATATTACTATGCCCCAGCTACAAACACCTCCTTAAATTCACTTTCCTAAGTTATGTGACACCAACCTGACGTGCTCAGACTGGCTTTGAGATTCTGTTGACACAGACTTCAGCGCCTTTTCCCTCCAACTGGTTGTCAGATCCCTTTTCTGTATTACAACAGGCTTACATTCCCAAAACCAAAACCTAAAGGTATATGGAGAGATATAAACTGCAGGCCAAAGATAGGTCAGGAAGGTGAGGAGAATAAAACCCAAAGATGAGATGCAACAAATGGAAGAAACAGTCTTGTAGAAAAAGTGCCTCTAGAAATGGCAGGAAGTCATGCAGAACAAGGAAAAAAAAAAACAAACTGTAGTCAAAGCACAGAAGACAAACAAAAAGATTACTAAAATGGAAAAATGAGACGCAGATCTCAATGCTGTTCCCACTGTAAGCTTCTTTGCCACTCCACTCCAGAGTAAGAGGAACAGGTGAAAGTGCAAAAAGGAGGAGTGAGGATGAAAAGCAGTATTTTAAGAGAATGTATTTTAAAGAAAACCCTAGACACCAACAACAAAAATTAATACTGCTTTTACAATATGCATCTTAAAAAGCAAATGTGATTTTGAAGTCTTATATTAAAAACAAATAATGTAGATGAGATAGTGAAAAAGGGAAAACAATGTAAGCTAAAAATCAATTTTGATTTTTAATTCATTTTAAAAGATCAGAACCAACCTCTTTTAGTCTTTTATTCTTTACCATATTCTTTATTCTTTCTCTGAACTCCCAGCACTTTACCATTCTTTTACACGTTTCAGGGAGTACTTTTGTTTCTTTTTTTCCTTTGAAAAAATTCTACAAAAATTAGACAGCAGGTTTGTTTTCCAGTAGAGCTACTTGCCTTGCACTCAGGTACAATCAGGACCGACCATCTTAATTAAGCTTGTCCACAAACGTTCTGGTTGCTAGGCCACCAGCCTCATTCCATGAACAAAACTCAATAGGTGTAACTTGCTCCCTAAAGGAGCATTTCCCATACCTTACAAACCACCTTAGGTTTGGTTTTAAAATGAGTACAATCAGGGGATATCAGCAGAAAAATGCTATTTTAGAATCGTACAGTATAAATCAAAAAGTTATAATGCATTTCTTAGCAACTACTGGTTATTTTCTATATCTACCTCAATTTACCCAAACCTATAATTTATAAATAAGCTGCCTTGAAAAAATTGCTCAGTGAATATAGCTTCCTGCTCTTCCTTTCCAATCTACAGTTACGTGTATATCTGCTCCCTACCTTTACTTGCACTTTCACTAAATCAAAATTTTGATTACCTGCAATCAAATACACAGCCAATTGTAACTACAATTTTTAAAATTTTCATGTTTTAATTTTACAATAAAAAAACATTAGAGAAACATTTCAGTTCTTTGAAAAATAAAAAAACACTGATGCATTTAGCATTTACACTGAGTAGATGTTACCTGCCTGCCTAAGATCCAAGCAGCTATTCAGCTTGCCTAAAACATGTTCAATAGCAAAAGCAGTAGACACATCTACGTATCCTTGAGGTTATTCCCAAATACTAGGGAGTAGTTATCCGGGATGCTGGCACCCAGAGGTTAGTTTCCAAAGGTTTCTCATTAGAGGGAATCATTAATCGTTGTCCACCATTCATCTTCCCCCTGTCACCTGCGATTGTATAGATTGTTGCTCTACCTTCAGAGTGTCTCAATGTAAAGAGCCCTAGTCTCCCTACACAGAAAGGCTTCTATTGCTTAGATCACGTCATACTTCTTTGTATTTTCATTATGTCCTTTCTGAGACGGAGGTATCATAGCTGTGTGCAGAAATGGATGCATACATTTACCTCCCTGTTTATACATCAGTGTAACACTTTTTGTTTGCCATTTGTTCCTTTCCTAACAAATCCTAAGCCTCTGTAGGTCTTTGATCATCACTGAACACTGATACGGTACCTTTAGAGAATTATCTACAAGTACACTGAATTTTTTTTCCTGCATCATGTAGCTAATTCCAAGCCCACAACTGCACGTCTGCTATAGTTGCCTTTTTTTTTTCTAGGTATATTACTTCTCATTTATTGATTTTGAAGTTCATCTGCTGTTCCACTACCCATTCACTGTCATGAGATAGACCCTTCTCACAGCTCTTTGGACACTTTCAGATACTACATTCTGAGGACCTGAGAACCAAGCTATTCCCTCAGTACTTCCCCATTCTCAACAGCATGAGCAGATAAAAACAGAGGCCTTCTGGGACTCCAGTGGTAACTCTTCTCTTCTTCAATAAATTATCATTGATTCTGTTCCCTCCCCCCAACTCCCTTTCACCCATTATTGATCTACAAAACAATGACTCCTCTTGTGACAGTTTTCTATGAAACGTTTATGAAAGCTTATGAACTTCCAGTGGTGGACTTTGTTTAAAAAAAAAAATAAGCAACTAGAGCCTGCTGTCCAGTTACACTGTTCTTATACAGTACCTACTGATGTGTGTAAAAACAGTCTTTCATTAACAAAAATATCTCTTCAATAAACAGTATTGCAAGATTTAGTATATACTAGAGAAAAAAAACACTGAGAAAAAACAATAAAACTTGCTTATTAGCAAAAAGAGGACAATCCTCACCTCTTTGCAGTCTTTTACAATTGGCTGCATCATGGTAAGGTCCTGATGACTGCCACCCATAGCACTACTTGTACTCTTGTTTCTTGCATGCCCTTTCTTAAAAGGAGTTTTGACACCAGACTGAAGCTCCTTAGTTGGAGATGTCGGTGAAGTAGACAGCACTAGCGTTTTCAATGCTGCTACTTCAGCCTGAAGGACATCAATCTTGAAAATAAAAATGGACAGTCAAACAAAAATATCATATTAGCCTACAAACGTGTTAAATCATTTAACAATTTCCAATCACCTCTGTTCAAATCAAAATTCCATTTTCCAGCAGTACTAACACAGATCCCTATGCAACTGTGTATTTTAATAACACTAGCTTCTTGCACACCTTGCTAGCTATCTGATAAGATTCCAAAAAAGACTCTACATCTATCAGTGTTAGCTAAGAACAGGTAAAGGCAACACAGAACAACTCAGTATATATTTTAATACTGTATGCACATCTTTTTATTGTGCACACTATAGTTTTAGAACTATGTGAAAAGACAAAGCAAGCAAGTTGGAAAAAACTCACTTTTCCCTGTGCTTCTTTTAACTGTTTTTCTGCTGCAGCTTGTTTGACATTAGCTTCTTTAACCATTTTATGTGCTTCCTGTAAAAAAACGTTTAGCTGGTGTAAATGCTTCAATAAATTTACAAGATCAAGTTTAAAAAAATCCTACCGTTATATCATACTTTTGCTTCACAAAGATTACTTGTAAAACTTGTAAGCTGTGCAACAATCTGCTGAAGTTAAACAGTTACATAGCAAAAATCTATTATTTGGATTCATCACTGCACCAGCAAGTTCCTTCTCCTTGATCTTGAGCCCAGATAGAGATATTCAGCAATTCCTCCCAGCCACAGCCGCCACCACCACCACCCCCCTCCAGCAGAAACAATACCTGTCATGAATACCAGGCTCTGGTCACATTTCAGGAGCTGACAACTGAAGTTCCTTGGCCCCCAATAGAAAAATTTAACTGGTAGCAACAAAAGCAACACGGGCACATTCAAAAGAACTTCTCCCTTCTAGCCAGAATAGCCAGTTTTATTTTAATCAGCTGTAAACTTCTGCATGAAAAAACTCGTCAAACAACTGAAGTGTGAATTCTTACCATTAATTAAAAAAAAAGTAAAGTAAAAGCTTAAAAGTACTTAATAAAGGGTTAATAAACATTTCTTAAGTAGAATAGAAAAAGCACTAAAACTCAATCCAAGTAAGCAAGCAAGGCTAAGCTAATAATGAACAAAGCATAAAAGGACTGGGATTTTTTTTAAACATCTTTTTACCTCAGACTTCTAAGCCTTTTGTCTGCATAATGTATTTGTTTAGGCTCTGATCCAGCAATTTATGCCTGTGATCAAATTTCTGTTCTTATTTGGTACTTACTGAAGGCAACAAGAACTGAAAGATCAGGGCCACTGACTAAATTACTTGGGATAGGATTCTTCTCATATCTGTAAAGCGCCTAGCACATATCTGGACGCTATATAAATAAAACAAAAATGTCATACATCATCACACCAGAACATCTGGCTCCCATTGTCATTCAACATAGCTGTATAATATGGGTTCATAAAATTCTCTTAGTGACAGACACATGCAGGAACGGGCACATACACATCTATACAATGTGTACAAATACATTTAACATCGACCATGCAGTTTCTGCTTACGGATGCACCTTTAAAAGCAAAGCATGTTACCATGCTATCACAGTGTGATAATGGAATATATACATCCAGCTGTGCAAAACAAGTCTCGATCCTCCAGTGGGCTACATGAATATAAACTCCAGCATATCCACCCATACACTCATGAAATTATTGGGACTCAGAACAGAACATGAATCCAACAGCTGTAGATCCAAGTGCAAAAATCAAGAAACCTTAACACTGGTTTATTAGAGACTCTTAGTGAAATCACAACACAAAAGAAAATTCAAGTGACGTGCCCACAACAGCTGGGAGTTCTGAATAATTAAAACTCATTAAATAATCATTAATAATGTGTTATATTTCAACACAGCTTTAACAAACTGACACATTGTTTTAATTTATCGACTGTCATTAACATAAAATTACATGGGTAATTACGTCTATTCCTCTACAGTTAAAATGCCTGTCCATCACCTTCCTCCACCCAATCTACACAAATATTTATGCTAAAAAGTAGCTTTCCGGCTTTTCATGTTTACTCTACACGCAGAAGCTTCTTAAAATATTAAGTAACTTTGCCCTACTGGGATGATGAAATAAATTGCATTGCCAATTCACAGAGAAATCTGTTATTTCATTTTTGAACATGAATATTTTCCAGTTTTTATAGCACTTGTATACCATTACAACATCAAAAATATTGTTTCTAAAAACACATCTAACGTTTTTATCTCTACGTGTATGCTGAAAAACAATACTTACAATTTGGTAAACACAAAGTATCACTAGTTTATGAAACTTATTCCAACAAGTTTGCATATCATAATATAGCTTCTAGGTATTCCATGGCAAAATGACAACCAATTCTGTTTCAAGTGTGGATTTAAGATTTTTTTTTTTTCTGTTTAATGCAAGCTCACTTTGTTGGCACCACTGCTCTTTTCTCAGCTGAAAAGGTCCCACTTAAGAGTTCAGGGTTTCTCACTTTGCAACCAGGTTCCACCCTGGTGCATCACTCAGTTTTCTCTTCAAGTTTGTGGGAGTAACATGCTGCCAGACCCAAAATTCAAAAGCTGAAAGCATGGTTAAGTTATATACTGTTGTACCTCCATTGATCTGGAACTGTTACTTTGCATGTAATCACCATGACAACCCCAAATTTAGCTCTTATCTAGATAGCCTTGTTGTCAGACAGAGAAGCTGTCTCAAAATAGTTATGCCAAAAAATAAGCCTAAATAGTTTTAAGCTTTCTGACACATTTGCCTTATTTTCTTCATTTTGTGTCTAGGCAAATTGACAAGCTCAACATCTCTCATCTAAGTGAAAAGTCTACTGCTTACTCTTAAGCCTCTACCAACACACCCAGGTCTTCAGCACACAAATCCCTTTATAAGCTTATTGCAGAAAAAGTCAGCATTAGATACACTGATTCTACATAAAACATCTGGCTCAGCTTCCTTTAAGTATATCACATCGAAGACTCCAACAAACCTCAAACAGACTAGCTGTAAGTTCTTCCAATTCCTGTCCAAGTTGATCTCGCACTTTAGAAAGCCTTTCACATTCTTCATCTTTTAACTTCAGCTCCTATGGAAAATTGAAAGTTATTTATTCTGACTTAGAGTAGTAATTTGGCCTTTTAAAGCTAATACTATAGAGAGGGGGGAAAAGAAAAAAATATCAGGAACACAAAACCTTCACTAAACAAAGCCTTTCAAAATATTAGTCTTAAAACTAGAAGCAATTAAATTAACGCCGTGCATACATAGCTATTTCTTCCTCTATACAGCAATCTACCAGGCCAATCTACAGTATCTCTAACCTAAACATCAGCATTTCCAAAATTCAGAGGTAAAAAAAACTTGTCTTCTCTTAAAAGTATAGAAGACTACAGTCCATTAAAACATAGATAAAATTAATCACTGGGACAGACAGAATACCAGTTCTGTTTACCCATTCCTTAACAGACACTTAAAAGTAATCCACCAGTATTTGGTTTTGTTGTTTAAAGAAAAAAGTTTTCAAAAATAGCTTTGCCTCAAGACAATCCCCAATTCTCTTACAATCTTAAAACATATCTTATTATAAATAGCGTCTCGCCTGTAGGTCTCCTTATGACTAACATAATTACAAAATCATACTGTGATTTTATCTGTAACTCTTGTTTATGCAGAGATACATAAATCAAATGAAAATAGCTTATGAAATTTAAAATGTTATTTGTCTATGATAGCACTAAAATATCACCTAAGCGAAGAAGGCACTTCTACAGTAAGACCTTAGTACAGATTTGGCAGTATATGGGATACACATGCCCAATCCTGTCTGTGTTTTCCCAAGTCTGGGGAAAAAGTGCAGTATTTTGGCAGAGGAGTACAAAAAGTTTGACTGGGAATTTGAAAGAAGAGTTCCTCTCCCCTTTCCCACCTAAATGCTGGAAGCTCTAGCAAGAAAGAAAAGGATGGAGAGAAAAAACAAGGGAAAGAAAAGCAGAAAGCAGACCATTCTGACCTTTCAAGTGTTTCTTTTATCCATAACTCCCCTCCCATCCACAATCCCCACCTAGCTCTTCTCCATCATCTTTTCTCCCTGCCAGTCTAGCTCCTACGGTAGTATCACGCCTGGGAGGCAGGACCCAAGTCTGTCACTGACATGTTAAAGACGCCAAATACAACCTAACAACAGTTAATGCTTCCAAAACCTCCAGAAACCAGCACAGAACGGACCCGCCTTCAGAAAACTCCAAGAGGCCAGTCCCTATAGAGTCATCAGGAGGCCAAAATGTCAGCTTCTGTACGTTTCTAGGAGGTAATTAGTATTTCTCCCAAAGTCTTCATGGTTGAGTAATGCTGTACACAACAGTGTGGGAAACTACACCTCGCCTTGCAGCAGGCTCCCAATTTCTGCGGTGAACTGGCAGCAGGTTTTCCTCTAAGATGAAGGTCTTCTTGTCTGACTCCAGCCCCTAAATTTGATGCCTTTTCAAGACCCATGTATTGGAAAATGCATTGTTTCTTTCTTCTTTTATTTGATTTTAACTTTGGACATTTTCATCAATTTTTAGTTTAGTTTATTTGCTATTTTACTTTCCATACATAGTCCTTTAATTATTTTGAAAGGTACCACTTACATGTGGTGGTTTTTTTCCACAAACATGGTATTTTTCTGATAGTACTCAACTCCTACTTACTATGTACTATACTGTACACAATGACCTATTTCTAAGGAAAAAAAATAGAGAAAATAAAAAGAAGGAAAATAGATACAGGCGGAAGGAAAAAGGAATACAGAAAACTAAAAAGAGAAAAGATACTGAAAAAAGAAACAATCTATTTTTTTGTTGCTTTAACATATTTCCCATGTAAGGTATGGTTGTTAATAGGGAAATGAAAGATTTGATGCAAAATGCTTAAAGCTTAAGTTTTATATGTTCCTATAAATACAGCGCATACATCAGTACTTTTTAATTCTTTGGTTTATTTCACTGATTTATAAGGAAAATGCTACACACATCTTAAATACAAAAGTGCTGTGACACATCGTAAGAGGAGGTTGTATTAAGATTCAGGTCAAGAGCTATCAAACTCACAACAAAGGCAGAACCAACTCGGCTCACTTCTGGCCTATCACCACCAATACACTATTCCAGGCAAGACTGTTGCAGCTTTGCCTGTAACTAGGAAGATTAGGGGGAGGCTTAGATTAAAACGTAGGCAGGCGAGTAAAGCTACGTAATGAAAGCAAAAGGGAGCTGACAGCGTGCAGTCTGTTGCACACAGCTGCTTAGCTGCATGTCAAATATTGGGCAAATTTCCGTGACACGACTCCGAAGGAGCACAATATACCACGTTATTTTGTCACGTAAGTTTAATAGCTCCAGCTGATGGTTTTTATGCAGGGAAGAAATAAAGAATGCCCAAAGCAAAAGCTTATCAGTTATTAGAGCCATTACCACCACTTGTGCCTTAAAGCCATTACTGAACACTTTCCAGCCATACATAACACAGAGGCAGAGAAGACAACCACGTGCACTAGATGAACCATCCCTGCCGCAGCCCTCCCCACATCACCGCTCTGATACAGCACATGATGATCAGCTATTGTAAAGCAGAATGCACAGTTACTGAAGTAGGTGATAAAAATTTGAAACTTGCATGAAAAAGCTTTTTTAAAATATATATTCCTGTATCAAGCGGTCATATTACTGCTTATTTCACCTTGACCTTCATGAATAGAGTACAGGGTGGGTCTTTAGAGAAAAACAGTGCAATAAGTAATGCAAATTACTGCTTCAAAATAATGTTTTAAATTCCAGAAAGAAAGTCATCCTGGATCTGGTTCAGGAATTTAAGCAAGTCATCACTAAATGCAAAAGACCAGAAAAGAACAAAAATCTTCTAGAGATATCACCTAAAGTCAGAACTGCGGAATACGGCTGAATTCTGAAGTTGAAAAAAAAAAAAAAAGTTGGCACCTTAATAGAATACATTTAAATTTGTCAGATTTTCATTCAGCACCCACTTGAAACAAGCTACACAGAAATTTGTCTTTTGGATCCACATTTACAAGGGTTTTCAATGCGATTGAACTGTTGATGGATCTACATTGAATAGACTATTGAATTATATGTCCTATGGTGTGGCTGAAGATGCTTCTGTTTTGCATGCATGTAGTCTTCTACTTGCCTGAAAAAAAATTTGATGCCTGCAACATACTACAACAGCATCAGGCAGCAGTGTGGAAACAAGTCCTTCGTCACTCAACGACAGCAACAAACTCCTACAACACCCTCAGAGAAACCATCTTTAACACTGACAAGCCAGTGGCCTTACAATTCAACTGCTATTTGCTTTAGAAAAGTTTGGAAGCATACTCTTTGGTGGAGTTTGGGATGGTATGTTTTTCCGGAGCCTTCTCATTTTTATTCTTGATGAATTTATAAGCAAGTGACAGCAGAAATATACGAATTCCAAATGTTCTCATATACTGTTCTGGGAATTCCTGGGCAGTTATTGCGAATATATTTTTTCATTAATCCACACAGTTTCTAAAAATACCATATTTTTCTCTGAAAAAATACAGATTTAACCTACAGCAGTGTTAGCCTACTCAGAAACACTATGGTGATAACATCTGTTACACTGGATTCTTTGACAATACAGGCAGAACAATGGAAAAATCCACTTCAAACCCTGTATCAAAACGCAAGATCTGAAGACATAAATAAAACTCATTAGTCCAGTTTGATCTTATGACATGAAGAACGCATACAGAAACTGAAGCCTCTGAAACAAAATCCAAGTCTGAGTATCATGCTCCAAAAAAAGCTGATATTTACAATATCATGTTTTATACTGCTACTCCTTCACAAAAAATCACTGTATCGGTGTAAGAAAACCTCTCAGTTTCACTCTACTAGGGAAAAATCAATCATGCAAATTTCTATTACAAAAATCAAACTGGTTTAGTCACCGCCAATAAGCCTACAGATCTTACTCTAAAGATAGTAGGAAGCATGGAATTCATTCTCAACCCAAGTGTGGTATTTACTGTCATCATTTCTGGTGGACTGCTCTTTCCTCACCGGGAAAAAGGGCTACCCATCAGTGTGAGCTGAAAATACAACGCGCCCCAAGAAAACATATCAACACAGAAAATTAAGTTTCCCTCTGCAGTTAAAGATGACATCATTATATTGACAGTCCAATTCATGACTGAGTAACTTCATGGTCAAGTCACATGAAAATTCAAGGAAAACTTGACCATGAACTGCCACAGCTCAGAAACTGCACACAAGCTATCCAAATATACATGCAGTACGGCAGTTACTCAGTATGAAAAACAAACAGAAAGTATCCCATTGCTAAGGCTCCACTAAACTTGCACGTCAAGAAGTACCATATATCAAAATGGCATCATTGTTCTCTCCATGTTACCTAAATGTGGTTTATTACAGCCACAGTGTCACAGCTCAATCCAAAGATGGCTGAAAAAAATGCAAATGTACGGAGACATGAGGAGATAAGGTCCTGGGCACTGAATTACTCAGCCTTTTAACTCCTCCTCTATTTCCTTGATGCTGTTTTAAAAACAGGAATAAAACACGTGGAAAGGTTCAGATCATTTAAAGAAAGGGCTCTTCAGCTCCACTTTATGAAGTACAGCCAGAAAGTCTTCACTGAAAAAAAATGGCCTGAATGGACTCATAGAGTAAAAAATATCAAGTTTTAATTTTAAGGCAGCATTTTGAGGCAAAAGTATGTCCAACCTTACACACTTACTATAGAGCGTTGCCCTACAGTTTTTTCCAGCCCAACCTCTCTCACAATCTTATATGATTTGTGACTGCAACTTACCTAGATTGAAGCAGAAAATACATTTCCTCTCATCATGAAACAAATTTTTGAAAGATTTATTCTTCCAACAGTTTTGCCAGCAATGCTGTTCATTTTGAGAAGTAAATTCCTTAGACTGAATAAATACAAGGCATATATAGAAGCAGAGAAAACACCTTTATCCTATTCCTGAATAATTTCAAGAACCATATTTAGATGTCCAAAAACTACATGTTGTATATATCACAGAATCATCTAGGTTGGAAGAGACCTCCAAGATCATCTAGTCCAACCTCTGACCTAACACTAACAAGTCCTCCACTAAACCATATCACTAAGCTCTACATCTAAACGTCTTTTAAAGACCTCCAGGGATGGTGACTCAACCACTTCCCTGGGCAGCCCATTCCAATGCCTAACAACCCTTTCAGTAAAGAAGTTCTTCCTAATATCCAACCCAAACCTCCCCTGGCGCAACTTTAGCCCAGCGTTCCCTAATATAAAAAAACTGAGAGCATATGAAGAAAAAAGTTGTATTCGAAGCATGAAAAGAATTTAAGTAATGGATCCCTAAGCCTCAAAATTCCTGTTTGCATTCTCGTTACAGTTCCAATCACAACTGCAACAAATTCAAATCAACCTGTCTTTAACACATATCACAATTGCATACACAGTTCAGGTAAGAAATTTGGAACAAATGAAAAAGGCAAGACAGCAAATTTGTATCTACTCTGTTCACTCCTGGGGAGTCCGTAAGTTTTCCAGGCTGAAGGAGTTCATAAAATTCAAGTGCAAACTGCAATTCTCTTTTCTCACTGTTCCTGACAAAGCTCATAAACTGAGGGAACAATAGAGACTTAAAGAGAATTTTAAATCATCATGTAAAAAACAACAAGCTGCACATAAGCACCACCTATTAATTATATCCCTGCAGATTTTTAAACAGCACTCAATGACAAAAGTGAATGTAGCTGGATATATATTCAAAGACTGCACGACCCTAAATACTGCAGAGTGGGCACAACCCTGTATGAACAGTCATAACTTTTGGGAAAAAGCAGTTGGAGATTAATTAGGGATACAAAAAAATTAGTCCCTATACAGGAAGTAGAAGAAATACTGTGAAAGGAACAGGGTTTATCACTGTGCACTTTGTAAAGACTCCTGCATTACTGAGTAATTCTGAACCAGAGCAAGCTTAGGAAGACAAGCAGACAGAAGTTATTCACCTGGTGTAATGCTGATAAGAATCAACCTAATGTGCTGAGAATTATTAACAAGGACTTTGACATCAACATTCTCAAGTTAGAGCTGAATCAAGTTTTTAAGAATATCAGAAATGTCTGAAAATACTTAACATGCATTTTGTATGCCTTAACAGCTTTAATGCTATTTCTTTTAAAACTACCTTAAGATATAGCTGAGCTAGACATAAAACCCACGCAACTTTACACTGGATTAACATTTTCAGATAATTCAAAGGTTACAGTAACAGATCCAAGTTACAGATTTTAAGCATGTTAGCTATATTTCTGTAAGTTGCCAGGAGCTGGAAAAGCTCTTCTGAAGTTTAAACTTTAGTTTGATCTTACTTTCTAAGGTTCCAAGTTTAACTGCTAGGTTTACATATGCACATCCAAGGTCCTCAACGTTAGCTCAGGTTAATGTTTCCTTTCTGTGGTCAAATGCTAAGCACGCAAACACCTCAGCAAAGGAAGCAACTACTCAGTGACAAAACAGCCAACAGAAGAAGTGATATCAAAATCCATATTTAAGATTCACAATGACAAAGGCAAATGCAGCTATGACAGAAACGATTACTACATTCAACAGAAAGGCAACGAGCACAGAGGAAAACAAGTTCAAACACAAGATCAGGTGGGCTTAAATCTAAATAAGAGTGGAATCATGTAGAGGAGAGGAAAGGGCACAAGTACAAACAGCACAAAATCTACTGGAAAGTTTAAGCACAGAAAGATGTTAGAATGATAAACAATGGCTTTGCATTTATATAGCACCATCCATCCAAACAAGACAAAGCGCTTTACAAATATTAACGAATTGAGCCAGTGTCCTCAAAGGCATCCATATTCAATTTGAAGTGTGGTGTAACAGTACTCTAAAGAACTTCAGTGACATCTTTATTGCTTCTTTCCTATACGGGCATTTGTCTATGATACATGGCAAGTACCCATGTTCTAAAATGTTTCTAAATTGACACAAGCTACACTTTTATACCATAGGAGAAAAAAAGACTCAAGAAGTATATAATCAGCATTATAAAAACTTAGAATGTAACAAAGGGATGACAGAAAATTACTCTTATTCTCAAATGCCAGAATGAAGGAATGGCCTACATTTCAAAGAAAAAGAATGTTTAACCAGAAGCTGCAGCATTAGAAACAATTATTCTTTGATAGTGTTTTAAGATATTAGCACTGCAGCCATTCAGAATAACTTTACTTAAAATAAATACATTGTAATAATTCTATTGTAAATGAGTAGGCTCGGACTGCCACCTATCATTCTGTCACATCAGAATCATAGTGAAGAGAGAAAAAGCAGTAGACAAGACAACAAGCCTTACCCTCTGAGCTTTTGCAAGTTCTTCTTTCAATCTTTCATAGCCCTTTTCTCTTACTTCCAGTACAGATGGGCTCCGTAAGTGAGATAAACTGTCTGTACTCAACCCAAAAATATCTTCATTTCCTTCAGCAACATCTGCTACTGTAGCACCCTGCAAAAACTCTCTCTCTGCATTATTGCTCTCCTTTCTGGAATTATTGTGATTGAATGACCCACCCTGGGGTCCAGAGGTAGAACAAAGTACTGCGTCGGTAACATTGATGCTGTAAAGAGAGTGAGAGGGTTTTTTTATTCATATTATATATTAAGAATAAATATTTCAGAAATAGCAGTAGTAGTGCTGAATGTACTGTTATGGACACTATTTAATATTACATGCTATATTAAAATTCTATCGTTAGTAAAGCAAATAGTTTGTAAGCAAAAAAAAATGCCAGTAAACAAATGCACAAAACTTACCTGACACCTGATATTTCTCCACAATTCAGCTGTCTGGGAGACGAATAAACAGGTTGTGTGGGAAGGTCAGAAACATTTAATGCATTGGGTTGGATTGGCGCGGAGGACACAACAGAAGGATGTGGTCGGTAAATAACACTGGGTGAGGTAGTTTGTTCCTGAGTGCCTGGCTCATTTACTCCAAGAAGATCTGGTGTAGTAGGCGAAGCGAGGTTCACTTCATGAAAGCCTTCCAAGGAGTCACTGGCCATAATAAAAGCCTCATCATATGAAACCCTGAACAAAATAATCACATCATCAGAATGCAGACAGGAAACGTTTGGTTATATCTTTATATAACTGCATATAGAGTTACAAGCATTTGAAATTTAAAAAAAAATAGACAAATATGGTCAGAACACTTCATGATTTAACAGAAGCTGCGGACAAATTTTGCACAAGTATCAACTTCAACCACCAAAGATTTTTTTCCCCTGCATATTGGACTGTTGAGTTCAGAAGCTCTAACAGCAGTCTCGACATCTAAACCAAATGATGAAATCAATAACACGCACTATCATAAAACAAAGTCATCATTAATATAGTCCAGAACTGTTTTGTATCAAAACACAAATGTTTTATATTCAAGAGTAGGAGACCTGTGAGGCAGAAAAAAAAAATTAAACCTAAAGCTTCCACTTTTAATCTCATTGAAACAAATAATCTGGAGACAGAAATCAGTGTACCTTTAAATAAATGAGAGTCCATAACAGTTTTGGTTAATTTATGTCTAACCTTGTAACAGTTCATTGAAGTGACAGAACTGGTCGATAAGACTTCTCATGAAGCATGATGATGTGTATTTAATACATCACATAATTAAGTGAAGATTGTGTATTTAATAAGTATCATACCAGAAATGAATTAATTCCATATAATACATGTGAAAGCGTACGACGAATTGGTAACATGGGCAATTTAACTCATTATCTTTTCATTTTAATTCACGCTTTTTACAAGATCAACACGGTAGAACAAGAATTATACAAACAATAGAGAAGCTCTGATTTTCTCCACGACTTATCAGATCATAAAATCTTTGCATGATTCAAAACTATAAACTGGTAGTAGTATGAAGAAATTTGTGAAGGAATCACTTAGCAATGATTACTCACTGCAAAAGAACATTTTCCATAGTTTATAAATGAAGACAAGATTAAGGTTTCGCAGAGGCACCTTACATGGAAAAGAACTGCAGCATCTGACAGAATCCGTGGCATCTTGTAGAGAAAATTTGCTTTGCTCTTTCTGTTGAAAAGAGCAGGTAAAGAGAAGATCTAGAAAGATGATAGATCCTAACCACAAAAGATGCCATCTACTTACTGTCATATGAACGTCCAGCTCATTATTTCATAAAACACACAGGAAAATGTCAGGAATGGAATGCGTGTACACACACAAATGTTTTAGTTACATCAATGCTTTTTGGTCACCTTAAACCTCAAAGAACACCGTTCAAAACTGTTTTGTGCCTCAGGTATTGTACTGAGCACTTACACATCCATGTTAAACAAGTTGCTTTACTACGTTACGTAGTATATTTGGAGCAAAAGGTAGAAAATTTGTTCAGACAGCAAGTTACCTACAGTGTTGCTGCTCTTTGTTAATTGCTCCCCAAAAAAACCAACAACCACTAAGAAACTGCCCAGACTTAAAGCACAAAGAGGACCTTACATAAACACAAAGGGACACCTACATGCTTTAAAATTCTATGCAGAAGTCTGTTTTGATCAACAGCTGTGTGTCATTTACAAAGAAAACTGTCAAAAATTTGTACTTTGGAGTTTTTCTATCATAATACAAAGAGCTAAGTTTTGAGTTTCATTTAAGTAAGTTTGACAAATATTCTTGTTTGCTTTCCCTATAGTTCTTCTTAGCTATTACAAACATTTTAATTATATGCTCTATGCGATGAGAAAACCTGTTGAGTCAACAAATTAAAACCAAGGGACTGCCAAAGCTACAGGACATTTCTTCAAGGTTAAACATCCAAAAATGTGTTCATGTCTACAGTAGAACTACCGCATGTCAGTATTTAGCATTTAATAACCTAAAAAACTTAAATAAGCCGTTTGAAGCAAACGCTGTGCAGCAAGCACACCAAGTAAACAGCAGGCCTGAAGGCGTGCCGTTCCTTATCCTTGTGATAACTTACACAAACCCAGCTACATTATAAAGTGCACGAAGTCATGCTGGCTCACACAGAAACAAATATATATATATATATAAGCCTGCTTATTACCTTCCAGACGTTGAAATCCATTTCCAGCTCTCCTCCCAGACTATCACATCATCTACAAGTAGTGCGTTTATCCAAAATATCTATCCTACCTACATGCCCCTGCTGCTATGAATCCTAGGTCTTTTCCTCCTAAACTGCCTACATCCTGCAGTGATCTTAATGGGCAACACCAAAAAAAAAAAAAAAAAAAAGGAATTTTATTTACAAGACTATCACCCTGCTTGTCCATTATTTATCAATCTCAGCTTAAACAGACCAGACAGATTTATGAGTAAGTAAACCCACTCGTACCTTCTCAGTTATTAAAAAGCAAGTTCTTTCTCATACAGCAAGTGAAAAAGTTCCACAAGTAACAGGCAGAGCTGAAAATAAAGCCCTTCAGCTAAACTCTTTCCATAGCCTGTCAAATGGGCACTCACAGGCATACCATCTGTGTAAAACACTTCCCATTCACAACTTATTTCCTCCCTTGCATTACTTCTCACTTTGCAGTGCGCAGGCAGAAGCCTGGTTCGGGTGGTTTGCCCAGTGAAGAAGCCTACACTGAATATCTCCGTTTTGAGACCGGCCAACGCCAGAACGTTGTTACCAAACACCTGCTGAACACGCGTTATGCTTTAATGAAATCAGACGTACGTGCAAAAAGCTAGGCAGTCCTAAAAAAAAAAAAAAAAAAAGTTGTATTTTGGGAAAGAGCTCTTAAAAGTAATGGTTAAAAAAAAACATACTAAATTTCAGTGTTATTGTATCTTATAGGTTTAAGGCTTGGTGGGGTGTTCAGATCATCGACTAGCAACAGCCTTGCTGTGGAAGAACGTGAAGCTTTTTTTTGTGTGTTTTTGTTTTTGTTTTTGTTTTGTTTTTGTTTTTGTTTTTTTTTTTGCAATTTGGATGCCATGCAAAATTCAACTACTGTAATAAACTAGTGTGAAACAACAGCGTAAGCTAATTTCCTTATACCTTTATCTGGAAATAAAGCCAATTTGGTGTAAGTTGTCATTTCATTACATCTCCGCTGCCCCACTTGCACTGCTGATTATCCACATAACTTCCTGAGGAAACTATGCACAAACCTGACATTTATCTAAGATTAATTTAAAGTGTGCTACAGCAGAAATGAGTTGCGCAACAGTTTAATATGCCTCTATAGTTTCTAACAAGAAACAAGAACTGTGAACGTTTTATACAGTCAAATTAAAACACTTCATCTAGTTTTCATGTTGTTACTTTAGAAAGGGTTCAGCTACTGCCTGAATGGGAGCAGCCAATAACCAAACGTTCACGACCTCCCTGGAAAGCAGCAACGTATCATGGATTGTTTTCTGTTGAAAAAGCAAAAATACTGCTTGAGACTGCCTACTACAAACCGAGTTTGTCGTTCACAAGCTGTTCGAAGTTGTCATCTTCAGCCTGTTGTTATTTAAAAGCAATTTCCTAACTGCTACAGCCCATTTAACAGCAACATTTCACACATGGAAAGCATCATTTTTAGCTTTGATGACGAGCACCATCACAACACAACTGTTACCTGCTCAAGGAGGAGGACACAAGGAAAAAGAAGTTACTACTTCTGAACATTTTGATGACACGCAAATTCTAGTCTTTACAAAAAATAGGTATACTACCTAGAGTGTTTTAATCTTCACACAGAAGGCTTTTCAAAATAGAATGAAGTCTCAGAGGCTTCATTTATGGGACTCTAAAGCTCACTTCTATTAATACAGGAGGGGGCAGTAGCAGCAGGGGGAGCGGGCCAGGAGAGGGGATTTTTTGGACCAGTTCCTCAGAAGGACTGAGGCACCATAAGGCCTGCATTCTTCTCAGTGGGTTTAAAAAAAATCAAGTTTGAAATAGTTGGCATTTATAGTCTGGAACATAATATGTTTCAAGTCCCAAAGAACTCAGCAGGGAATTACGGTGGCGGACTAATAAATACCTTTTCAAGAAGCAGTCCAGTCAAGTACTGCAACTCCATACCAACACCTACCAGACGCAAGCAGGCAGTTTAAATACTAAAATTGTTTGTAAGACTTATGTGGACATTAATTTAAGGTTCAAAACACCAATTAAACTACAGCTATGCCATGTGAGACATACATTAGACGTTAGCCCTGGATATAGAGTTTTGGTGGATTTTTTTTTTTTACAGGACTAAATGGTGTTTCATATATAAGCTTAGCCACAAAATTCATACAAGCTCAAACACTGTTGCTGCTGCGAGCTCACTGCACATACACAATTCAAGATTTGGCACAGGAATTCCCTTAAAGGGAAAAAAATTCCCACCTTTAAAAGTATGACAGAACTTTCCAAATGTGCAACAAGTTATTTTGAGGGCAGCAAAACACAAGAGAAAATAGAGTGTTCAACTGCTCCAGTGCTTAAATGCAACTTTTATTTGTGAGTGACCCTACACAACATATTTACCAATCGATAGCAAAAGAAACAGGTAGGCAAATCTATGGAATTTAAGAATTAGCAAAAAGAAACACTTGGTTCATATACGCATGATTTTTTTTTTTTTAAGTATTATCTAATTGTGATAATATTTTTCTATTGCATCCCCCCTAGTTTTGTCATATAATGCTATGTGGGTGGTTTTCCTTTCTTTACCCCGTTAACCATCCAAGCGCTATTTCACACTGTTTTAAAGAAACATGTAAGACTGTTTGATAGCAAGGCTTCATAAAGTTAAAAAAATTTGTGTTTTGCTTAAGCGATGATTAAAAAAAGCTTATTTGAAAACTGTTATGGGGATATCTTCAATTAGAAAAAAAAAAAACAGGTGCAGACAGCAAGCTGCACCTCATACAGGAAGAAACGAGCAGCACACAATTCAAAGATCTATATTTACAAAGTGCTTGTGAAACCTATAAATAAACACGGCTTAGAGTCTGCTAGACAGCACACCTCTTATTCGAGGGAAAAATCGGTGCTTTGAGAGGTGGAATACCTCAAGATTTACTGTGAGCAAACGTTCAGAGAATGCTGTCCAGCTCACAAAGTATCCAAACCAAGGAATTCAGCTGCAGATACTGTCCTCTTTCCAGGCACTGTCCTTAAGGCAGGGAGCACTGTTCTGCCTTACCTTGGGAAGAACTTCACGGTGCCTCCTCGGGCTGGCGCCTGCTCACTCCGAGCGCGGCGGCAGCGTAATTCCTGCTGAGACTTGGCCTGAAGACCCTCTCATTTTCAGCTAACACTGAAAATATTTCATTAGCGAGCTTAAGTAAAAGCGACCGCAGTTTTCACGGTGCGCGAAGCTTCCTAAACGCGCGTGCAGGTAAGTTTAAAGGAATGTTACGTCTGAAGAAATGGCTAGGATACTATTAAAGAGCCTGATACAACTTCTGGTCGATTTATAGTAGTATTTTAAATGCCACGTTAGAAAAGGGATTTAAAAAAAAACAATCAGAATACACGGAAATTTTCCGGGAAAAGCTGTAAGCTGATGGGGGACAGCGAGGGAGCGGTTGACCTGGCATCCGGCGAGTGTTCACCCCGTGCCGGTGGCGGCGGCGGATCTGGGGGCTGCCTCCCCCCGGCTGCAACGGGACCCGCCAGCTGCCGGCGCTTGTTATTTATTAAAAAGGGGCCCGCGGAGGGTGAATTATTTATCCTCCTTCCCCACCAGGTAACACTAACCAGGCGAGGCAGAACCGCGGCAGGCCCGGCTTTAACCCGCCCCGCGCCGAGCCGAGCCGTAACACAAACGCCGCCGAAAAACCGCTGCAGCCGCGGGTCTCGCCCCGCGTTTCGCCCCGAGCGGCCGCCACACGCTCCCGGGCCGCCTCACCTCCCACCTGCCTCGCAGGGGGACCGGGGCAGCACGGCGGCGCTCGGCGCCCCACGCCGCGGTTCCCCCCCCCCCCTCCCACCGCCCCAAGGGCGCCGACGGTTCAACGAAGCCCCCGAGACCCGCAGGCGGCACCGGGACCGGCACCGGAGCCGCCGCCGCCGCCGCGTACCTGCGCCGAGCCAGCCCCAGCAGCCGCCGCCGCCCCGCGTCCCCGCAGCCGGCCGGGGGGCGGTTCGCTGGGCCGCCGCCGCGCATGCGAACCGCCACCGCCCCGCCCGCATGGCGGCTGAGGCGGGAGTGTGGGGAGAGAGGGGCGAGGGTGGGGGGCACCGCCGCCATGGGGGGGTGGTGGTGTGGGGGAGGCTGTGGCGGGCTGAGCGGGCTCCTGTCGGCGGCAGCTCGCTGGGAAGCACTCGGAGGTGACCTCCGTAGAAACATAAAGGTTGGAAAAGACTTCCAAGATCATCTGGTCCAACCATCGTCCTACCACCAATGTCACCCACTAACCCATGTCCCTAAGCACCACGTCCAACCTTTCCTTGAGCACCCCCAGGGAAGGTGACTCCACCACTTCCCTGGGCAACCCGTTCCAATGCCTGACTGCTCTTTCTGAGAAGAAATGTCTCCTCATTTATAACCTAAACTCCCCCATCTTCTCACCCCTCGTAGCCAAGCTACAAGGCAAGGCCAGGCCCATGGCTGAGGGAAGGAGGTGGTGTGGCATGGTAGGACAAGTTGGGTTGGTCAGTGGCAGCGCCAGAGCCATGGGCCAGTCACCCATGGGAAACGCACAGGCCACAAAGTGACGTTGCCTGGTCGTTTTAGGCCAGCCATGGCGGGTGGCGGGGGCTGGCGTTTGAACAACTGGTTTCAGGTGGTGTGCTTCTTGAGAAGACAGAGTGTGGACAGACAGACTGCAGACAGACTCATAACTTCAGGAGAGATCCATCGACACTTTGTGCCTCTGCGCATGGTCTGGAAGAGAGGGTTGCAGCACCACTTTTGTTCGAGGGCACACAAGGACAGGGCTTTTAAAGTCTGTTACCATGAAAAACACAAGGAAATTGATAATCCTGGGGTTAGTTATATACAGTAACAAAGACACTTCGTTACGCAATTAAAAACGAGAAAATGAAATGTGTACCACATCATTATGCAGTGGTTTTTCATTCATGGGGCATGCACTGCCCCAAATTGGGTCCAGAGCCTGTCTAATGCACGTAATGAAGATTGAACTGTACCTTGTATGCACAAGACTTGTGAAATAAGGTCACGTATACAGCTAAAACAGAGCTCACATGCTAAAAAGATTTGTTTTTCCAACTCTAGTAGTTTGTCCGATAAAGAGAGATTACTACTTCTAATCTTGGTTTACCTATGTCCTTAGCCTTCGTTAGGGCCACCTTGATACAACCACAATAGATCAAGCAATTTTCCATCTTTTCAGAGGTTAACATGCACTCTTCACTTTTTTTTTTTTTTTAACCTTTGAAATCCTGGTCTGCATTGTTTTGTGTTTTATATGTCTTTAGAAGCAGTAGGCAAAATGTTGGAAGGCTGCCATAACCAGGGCTCCATTTTACCACCGGTCCAGCGCGATTGCCAAGAAGCGTGCTTCCAATGACAGCCGCATTGGCTGCACCCTGCACTTCGGTGAGGAACTTTAGCAAAAAAAAAAATAATGATGTAAACAAGATCTTGTCCCATTCATCAGTTAAGGAATCTAGGACACGTTCCAGTCAATAATTGAAATGTTAATTATCTTGACAGCTTTCCACTGAATGTGAAAGAATCCCATTTGACCAGTCCTGCAGGACATTGCCACAGACAAATAATGTCCTCCGTGACACATTAACCATAGCATCTGCCAAGCAAGAGCTTCATCAAGGGCAAAATAATATGACAAAGAGGACGTCAAAAGACAAACATCAATGCCATTCATCATAAAGTAAATATATTACCTATAAATGGTAATATATTCTCAACTTTTTTCAGCCTGTGAATCTACATAGACTACAGTTGGGATCAGACAGCAAAAATGGCTGCAGAGAATCGTCATCCATAGCTTTTCTGGAAGTAATTGGAAAACCGAGCAACTAAGTGGTGCAAAAAGTAGAGTATTCAAATAGCAGTGTAATTTGAAGTTTGTTGCAAGAAGCCTCATAGAACGGAAGTGTTCAGTTTGAAGAGCTTTGACCTTTAAAATTATTTAATTCCCTAGTATTGCTATGCAATAGAACCCATGCAGTGCTATCAGAATATGGGTTTGCCAAATTAGAAGATGTGTCAGGAAGCTCATTAAAAACATGATTGCAAAGAAGACATGACAAGTGGAATCAGAGGTTGAAAACAATGTATTAAGACATAGTAAACTGACAAGAGTCTATAATTAGGATCTGTAATCCTATAGTTCTTAATCCTGTACATGACTGTACTTGGCATGACAATCTGCTGTCTTAACCAGATTAGACATCTTGCATTTCAAGAAATAAAAGGAATACAGTTTCAAAGACATTTGACTGTGCTAAAATTAATCACCAACAGATTTATTTTGTCTGAATATTCCTGTATTTTGCTGTATATAATACTCTAAGAAGTCAGACAGCAATGATCTACAGAAAATATAATTTACATGGTTAAAATCCAAAAGTCAAAATAATTTGGATTAAATTCAGAGACATAAAAAGGGCGAGTAAATATTTATTTTAAAGAGTGCTTTTATTCAACCCTTGGCTGTTTCCCGAGGTGTACTTCAGTGTCAGAGTGGGGTTATTCCTCCAGGCATCATGAGCTGGGAGCCACAGGCAACCCCACCAGTGAGGGCACAGTCCAGAGCTGGTGACAGCAACAGGCTTTGTGACCATGAAAGGTGAGATATCAAATCAGGTCCAGGATTCATCTAAGAAATCTTGTCAATAAGAGCAAGAGACAGGACTGGAGACAAAGGCACCTATAGCACAAGTCTGAAGTTCATCCAAGGAGGTAACAACCAAGAGGAGCTCACCCAAGACAAGGCACAAACAAGTCCTGGTGGCCTGGGAATTTAAATGGAGCCCTGGAGCCCCTTCCCACTATGGGAAGAACTTGCCTGGCTGGGGGCCCCAGCTGAGGCTGACAAGGGCGATTAAGCCCCATTAGTGCCCTTAGGGCACTGGCAATCAGAAAAACTGGAAGTCATATTAGAAACACAAGCACACATCTCTCTTGTTCTAAATGAGCAGAGTCACTCCTGCCAGTAGAAAGCGACGGGTATGTAGTTCATAGTTCTGGTGGGACAGCATATGCCATGGATGGTGTCTCTGATTAAATAGATGCAGTCTGACAGGACCATTGAACAAAACCACACAATATGTATTATCTGGAGGATGGACTTTGCTGAAACTCTGTTTTTTATAAAGGCCACTAGTGTTTGCTGCTTCCATCGTATCTATTCATTCGGCTTGTTAAATCAATTCATGTGTCCCTTATGGACTCCTCAGTGTGGTTAAATGCCCCAAATCAGAAATCCCCATTCTCCAGCTAGGTAGAAAGCCAGATAGATATCTTGGCAGTGTCAGACTTGGCCACAACAATCTACATACTAATGAGTGATGGTCTCGTCAGTGTAGCTTCTGTCCAGTCACCCTTGAGCAAAATGTGGCAAACATCATTGCAAATAGTTCCCTCACTGCTTGGAGTCCCCCTAACTATGGCACCTTTGTCTGTCCAAGTCTTCTACTGCATTTAAACCATCAGTTTGACAGTGTCTTCATATGTATTTGTGTATTTCACTAGTGGTTACAACCCACTGGACCTTAAGAAATCGATTTCAGGGAAGAAAAAGCAGAAGAGACAAAGGTGTTTCACAGAAGCCAGGCCCAGGACATCACAGTCTTCTCTGCTGAAAGCAAGAATTGCTGCAGGACTTTAAAGAAACCAAGAACAGCAGGTTTTTTTTGGTCTGATTTGAATAGATTTAAAATTTGTTGCATATATGCACAAACACAAATGCCAGCTAATCAAATCTTTTCTCCTAAAGGTTGGGAGGCAAAAAGAAGGGAGATGGTTCTTCTCTTAACAGATGTTTGAGTGTCTGGTATGGAAGGATGTCTCAGAAATTTCACAGGTAATTAAAACAGATGAACTTTGAAATCTTGTTTTTACTTGCCTGTGGTATTTTTTGCTGGTTTCTTTTATTGGTTTTTAATATTGAATAACCTGTAATTATTTCTTCCATCTCAAAGAAGATGTTATAAAACAATAAACTCAAGCAAACCAAAGGATGAATATACTCATAGAAGTCCCACATATGTTGCAACCCCATAGCATGGTATAAAGAAACAACAAATGTTTGGCTATGCACCAAAAAGGTTCAGATGTTGTAACTTTTCTCTATTCTAAAGACTTTTTTTTTTCCTTCTACTAGTTCAATTGTACCAGTTATAGAGCTTGAGGAACCACAGCACAGACAAGAATTCCCCAGTCAAGTATATTTCTTCAACATTTTATTTACGCATTTGGAAAGCAAGTCCACTGGCATAAGTAACCACCCAACTTATGTGAGTCTTATTGGTATAACATAAAACCAGTGAGGGCTGTATTTTTATTCAAATTTATACATAAAAAAAAGAAAGAAAGAAAGAAAGAAAGAAAGAAAGAAAGAAAGAAAGAAAGAAAGAAAGAAAGAAAGAAAGAAAGAAAGAAAGAAAGAAAGAAAGAAAGAGACAAATAGACAAGACTAATGTTTACCCTTTCTCCAAACTTCCAGTGTGGAGATTGCTGCACAGCCTCCCTGTGCAGTGCATTCCAGTGCCAACTATCCTCAAGCCAGAAATACTTCCTAAAGTCCAACATAATCTCCTTTGCTGCAGTGTAGGATGAGAGGTAATGAGCTTATCTCAGTGGTTACAGGAAACAACGTTTACTGTATTTGACAGCATCATCTATCCCCTCCGTTTTCTCAAAGACTAAACAGTTATTTTAATCTTTCCTCATGGGTCATGTTTTTTAGATCTCCAGTTGTTTTTATTATTCTTTCTGGAATTCTTCCCATTGGTCCTTGACTTTGTAAAAGAGCTGTGCTGAAGTCTGAGGACAGCACTCCAGCTGAGGTTTTTTCAGTACTGGCTTCCACATATTACATGCCTGCTCATATATCCCAGCAAAAGGCTTTCTTTCTTTCTTTTGACAGCAGAATGTTGCTTAACCAGTCTTCCTCCCAACTTGTGTATGACTTGTGAACTTATTTCTATGTATGTTGATTCTTACTGAATTCTAATCCCATTCTAAAAAAAAAAAAAAAAAAAAAGATTCTGGCCCTTCATACCTTCATATCTTGCAAATTTAGTAAGTGCACTCATTGTTCCATCAGCCAAGTCACTGGTTGAAGTATTGCCTATTATCAGAACCAGTGTGATCCTCTGAGATGACGTGCTTTAACAACTGGCCATTCAAAACTGTGTTTTGAGCATGGTTTTTATATCAGTCATGTACTGTCTTGCAGTAGTTCATGCAAGCCAGTGTTTCCCTCACTTTTTAATGACATCATAGGAGGGAATTTCAAAAGCCTCACCAAAGGCTGTCTATATCACATATATTGCTTCTTTTGCATTTGTCTTGGAATGACTCAAATGTTTTGCTCAAATCACATAACCAATCTGTTGCAGAATCAAAACCTCAAACCACTTCATAGTCCTCTCCTCTGTTAGACTTGTCAACATAATAAATCAGCGTGAGAAATAAGAGCTTCAAATGGTGTCTAAAAAGTGAATGTTCATTAAAGACTTTTATTCCTTAATTATAAGTACACGGCATGTATCTGTACGCAACCTGCAGAACTCACTCACTGACACAATATAACAAGAATGGCAAATACATAGCTGTGTTCAAAAAAAGATACCACTATATGACTACACAGAACCCACCCTAATTAGGGAAAATACAAATGAATAAAGAATATCAGTTCTTATTTTCAAGGCTACAAAGCAACTATTAAGTAACAAGGATTAACTTCCCCTTTGAGCACGCTAGTTCAAAATTGTCCACTTTGGCCATAGGACTGATTCTGCAAACAAGTTGCTGAACTAGTCGGATTCTGCTTCTGCCTATAAAATAAGTAATTCTTCTAGTTTTTTTGAAGGTGCTTATAAATGCAATTCAATACTAAACGGAAGAAACAAAAGACTGAAATGGCCCTACCAACTTATGTAAGGACTGACATGTGGTCTTGTTTATCTTTAGAAGCAAGCCAGGGACAGATCCTGAGTGCAATTAAAAATAGTACACCATGTTCATCCCTAGCTGGAAAATGGCAGAGATGCCAAAACTGAACTCAGAAATCAGAAAATAAATATATGAAATGCATTTTCACCTGAAACTTAACACCCTGAAAGCCAAACTTTGTAATCCTTATAAATCTATTTGTAAAACCCAAGAATCCTTTTACCTGAGGAGATTCCAAAAATATGTCCACCAAATATTCCAGCTAGTAACAGTGAAAAACATAGGGTAAGGATTCAGGAATTGTGTGTTTTATTCACAGTTCTGTTTTGGATCAGGACACCCTCACTGTGCTTTGATTTATCCATCTCTAAACTGAAATTCCTGAGACTTCTTCCTCCTTCCCCATAACATGTGGCCCTATTATAACATTTAGAAAACAAATGTTTCAGAAGACTTTATTTTTTTCAGACCAAAATTTCTATAAAAAATCAAAATGTAGCTTTACTGGACAGATTTTTTCATTATTTTTGCTCAGTGACACAGAGATTCAGAAACTGACTTGAACAAAGGCTGCCAGTTATTGCCATGTTCTGAGGAGTAAAACCGGTCTTATAGGAAAGTTTTTGCATTTACCAATCATTTCCCTACATGACAGAAATGCTGTTTTATTCTTCTTCTGTCCAGCATTTTCTAGTTTGTATGGGCACCACTCCACTAGGCATAGGAATGACTCCCAGTGGCCTTTTCTCCCTGTCTCCCGAGGTGACTTGCCCATGGTAGCAATGCTTTGTGAGCTTGGTGCAGCAGATCAGAGAGGCTTTTCTGAAATCCTTTCTTCAGTCCCATAGATGGTAAAAAAGCTGATGTGGTATGGAAACAAGAACAGTTTCAGTACTAAAAAAGAGAAGGATTACTCTGCTATGCCTCTAAAAGACCGAAGCAAAGTGGCCTCCGAAGTGCCAGCCGTTCCCAAGACTCTTGTCTCCATGAATATTTACGTACGTTGAGTTGGGATGTACCCACACTCACCATGGCAGGAAAAGCTTTCCCCCACCTCACTAAAATAGTCAAAGCAAGGATTTACCCAGAGGAGTGTGACGAATAAATCCCCCAACTAGCAGCGTGCCATACCCATGCGTCATCTGGCTGGGCAGCAACCCAACAAGCTTCCCCCCCTTTCCAGCCAGCCTGGGGCTTAGTCCATCCGCTCCTGGCTCACGGACCGAACCTCATGTCCGGGGGAGCAATGAGACTTTCGATTCTGAACCAAGGTAAACAAACAGCATAGTGGGTGTTTTGCAAAAGCTTCTAAGGGTATTTAGGCATTTTTAAACGAAAAGTTGCAGAAAGCAGAGAAGAGGATTGGTTGCAGCTCAGGTGGAAATAGAAAAGGGAAGGCTGGTTGTGTTTGTCTATGTCGGCTTATTAACTCACTATTCAATTCCCTATTCTTTTCTCCTGGGTGCTACTTTCTCTTCTTATACTCTTTTTTTTTTTTTTTTTCCCCCTTAATCAACATCTGCAAAACAATCAAAGCTCTGATAGAAATGGTTAGCATTGAAGTATGCTAGGGAGGAAAACCAGAACTGGCTTTAATGCAGGACTGTCTGGGTCACTAAGTCCTCGGTTTTATCCTTTTCATGTGTTTATCAAGTGACTTCTTTTAACAGCAGTAAGTTTTGTTAGTTTTTTTGTGTGTTTTTTGTTTGTTTCTTTATTTTTTTTTTTGAACTAGAATCAGGTAAATAAGAAAAAGAACTCTTGTCAGTTTTTTCCTTAACAAAGAGAAATGGGTGGTAGTCAGCCATCCTAATGCAATCCTTTTTTATACACAAATACCAATAACCCTCTTCTCCCAAGTGCAGCAGCAATGAATAGTTTGTGGTTCCAAATCCTTTTCAGAAAACATCTAAAGCAAAATAACTTGCTTTTTCTAAACACTGTTTGCTGCAGACACTTTTCTCTCTGTCCTTAGTCTCCAGATCATTCTTTGAATGTCTTCTGCCTCATTTTTCCCTTTTTCACTCATACAATCAGACACTTTCACAAACCTCTCTGCCCATGATGCAGCTTAAGAAATTCCCTTGCCCTTACGGTCCAGGATGTATTCAGTAGTAACATGTCTCTACATTTGCAGGTAATGAAGGGTATAGTTTCTTCCATCAGTTGCAGCAGAGTTGTTTAATCACACCTCTAACAAAGGCAATATATTGCACCTCAGCTTCACATCAGTCATGAATGCACAGTGCGTTTCTCTTCAGGTCGTGCACTAATCCAGATCCCTATTCTCTATTCTCACAAATAATTTTTCATATACCAAAATCGAAATACATCCACAGAGAGAATTTCTTCAAAGAATAAGCGAAGTTGCCCTCGTAACCATTAAATGGGAGGAATAGCGGTTCAGTTATACTCTTAAGCATATTATCCAGTGTTATGTATTATTAGTATGTTTCTGTGCAGGGAACAAGGAGAGATGGAGACATTAATTTACATTATAAAGCACAGACAAACAACAATCAATACTCTTCAATATCCACTATGATACCAAATTCTGTTAATGTATTTTTTTTAATTAAAAAGAAAAAAAAGATGATAGAGTTCTGCAGGATCCCCCAGGTAAAAAAGACTGGTTATGCCCAGCTATGTAGTTAGCTCTATTTTAAGTCAAGAGAAAGTTGTCCCAGGTATTGGCCTTTGAGTCCAGCTCCTGGACACCTTACTCGTGGTGCTTCGTCCATCCCATCTCCGTCTGACAGCTCCCCTGCCGTGCCATCGGTTTGCTTTTGTGTGTGTGCACCTTTCGGCAATAAAAGGATTGTTGAAGCCAATAGCAATCACCGTAATAACAATATTCCTAATAACAAACCCAGCACCACCATGCAAAAAATGTTGTTTATTTCATTACAAGGAAGTTGCAATGCAAAGTGTTCCTGAATACGGTCTTACAGGACTCTGAGAATGAAGCTGTCGAGGCAGCCAGCTTTATGCTGCAGACAAATTCATTTGTAATCCTCTGAAGTATCCTACCATGTGACTTCCAGAGATAAAACAGCCTGCTTTAAAGTGTATTTCCACAACCCACAGTGAGTGATGCTAAGGATGGTGGTATCTCTCCCAGTAGATTAACTTTTAATTATTGACGTTTCTCTCACAAAAGAGACTGTAAGATATCACAGCAGCTCTCCACATGTTCCTCTTAAGGTCAGAGGACATTTTAGGTTAATTTGTTCATTTGTTTAAGACAGGAATTCTAGCAGCTAGTGACAGTAAGTAGAAAAATAAAGCAAAACCCAATCCATTCTTGTCTGAGAAAATCTGACAGCAGCTTCTTTAATATCGCCCTCTTCCCAACATTTTAATTATTCACTTCTTTTCAACGAGAAGATTCTTTCATGTTGTTCATACCATGTTTTAGCCTTGTTATTATGGCATTTCGTTGGGTACTGGCATAATGTATTTTTGTTACAGATACTGATGTGTTTGCTTGAATCTTCACTAACACGCAATATGGATTACTTTCTTACAGAAATCTTCCAATGTAGAAGACTGGGAAACCAAAAGAAAATCAGGAGAAAATAAGAGGAGCAGGAAGGACCAAGAAATGATATAACTTGTATTTGATAGATTCCTACCACATGCTGCACTGCATTGTCTTGTTAAACACCCATTGATGGTAACAGCAAAAACCTTTCTAGTTACACAGCATGACATTATTTTTGTCCCTTTGCAATTTATATGTGTCCAAAACACATCAAGAGAACATGAATGCAAAATACACCATTAGTAGTGATCACCAGTGGAGCTGCACATCTAGAGGAATTTCTGAAAATTATTTTTGCAGATGAGACCTCCCAAATTCTTGTCTTCCATATATGTTTGTAAAACCAAAGGACCTCCTTTGTCCTTGTTTGTCAGTGATGATAAGGACGTCCATCTTGAGGGATCTAAAAAAGCACAAGAAGTGATAAAATTAAACCATTCATTGCAAATGTGAAATACCGTTTTACACACTTCAAACATCTATCCTTTTTTGATGACCTTTTAGAAACATACTGTATGCAAACAGAATTTCTACATGTTATCAGGCATATGACACCTGTTAAAAATAGTTGCTTGTGATAGCGAAGGAGTGAATATCTCAAAGTATTACTTATCATGTCTTCAAAATATCTTATTTGGATTAATGATCTGTGATAAGACTCCATATAGGTTTTAGAAGGTCTGCAGGGTCTGCAGAATCATTCCTCAAATACGAAGGTGAAATAATTAGTGGTTTATAGTATAGAGATCACTGGAGCTCCAGCAATACTTTGCAGGCCCTTACTCATTATTATGAGATTTTAAGAGTTTGCTATAAAACTTCATTTGCTGTAGTGGACTTCATTACATTTAAAAACCTAATAAATGGTGATGACCACCCATGCATCTTATGGTGGAAAGAGTTACATAGCAGAGGAGAGACAATACAAATACAAATCCTTACAGAAAAAATGCTTTTTAATTCCACAAAATATACATATTTATTTGTTCCCTCTATTATGTTGTACACATCAGCTGCCTATTAACCAGTTAATCAGTTGGCACCCTATTTGAACTTACTTGTTTGCTAAATAGTACATTAAAGGGCCAGAAGATCACTCAGATTGCCCAGGAGGTTCCTTGTAGGTTAGATTTGCTCATTCAACGAATTTGGCAGAAAGACAGGAATGTAAGGAAGTACGAGATATCAGTTCTAGTTTTAAATAACAGGTCACAGGTGGCAGGCATTTTGTATGCAGCAGGACTGTCATGACTGTGTCAGCATCCCCCAAGAGCAAAGCAGAGCTGACCAGTGTTTTCTCAGTCCTTAGCCCTAGCTGCTGCTTTCTTCCACCCAAGTCCCCCTTCTTTCTTGTCTGCCCTTAAAGCAGAAGGCAGCTTCTAATGTCTTGAAAAAATGGATTTTGCAGAACTCTGTAGCCAGTCCTTAGTGAAATGAGGGACAAAGAAATGATTGTGGTGGCTTTCATGGCCCTTCTCTAATAACTGAGCTTTGCAGCCCCCCACCGATGTGCTGTTCACGTTGTGCATTCAAGATACCAATATAAACACAAACAGAAGAGCTGAATTACAGTGTAAGACTACCTTAAAACTTACAGCAAAGGTCTCCACTCATGCTAACACAGATATTGGCATCAGCTAGAAAATGTAACAAGCTCCTTAAGCAGGGACTCCCAGCAGCAGTTACAAGCTACAACTCTTCCCTCCCTGCCTTCCTCCGCGTTCAGGTGGATGGCGGCAGCCTGTGGGGTCTGAGTTTCAGGGCTGAGTAATTATTTTAACAACGACCTTAGAAGATCCCTGTCATGAGGAGTCTTCTCGGGGCGGGCAGTCGCTGTAATAGGATCGGGCAGCGCGTTTCTTCACGCCAAGTCACCGAATGTTAAAATGATTTGTCATCTTTCACTGCAGGCCGCTGCCTGACACACACATGCCACAGTCTCGTGTCTCGCCTGCTTTGACATCAAAGTGTCTTCCTTCTGTGATTGCCAATGGGAAGAAAGGCAAACAATGACAGCGGCTGATTTGCTTTCAGAGAGAGTCCTAATTAAATAAGTGCTCTCAGATAGCTTTGTACGTTATAATGGGGTGAAGGCAGGGGAAAAAACCTTTCATCATAAAACGTATTAAATCCATAAGTCTTGCTTACTCTCTCCCCCTGGAATTTTTATTTATTTATTTATTTATTTCACAGTCACACTATTTCATTCTCCATAGAGATTTATGGCAACATTATATGGCCTCTCCTGGGCTTTCACAGTCTGTCACCTTTTACAACTCCCTCTTAATGCCATGAGTCATAAAAAGGGGAGTCCATCTCATTTTACAAAGGGGAAGAGGGGAAGAAGTTCCCTCCAGTCACACAAAGCCTCAAATGTGCCGTCGTGAACAGGTTCACTGAGCCTGATGGGACTTCTAAGAGCCACTGCACTTACTGTGAGGGATGGGAGGCTTCTGCAGCCTGCCCTGCTGTCCTCATTTCCCAATTCAAGGCAGCGGGAGAGCAGCGATGTGCTGCAGGGTGCGAACCAGGTGCAGCTGGGGCACATCCCCAAATTTGTCCCAAATCTGTCCGGGTTGTCCAGCCTTCCTGGTTAGATGCAGTCAGTGCCATTCACAAGGCTAGGTCTGAGGAGGTGACTCTTGCAAGGTCCCAGATGAAAACGCTCCTCGCCTTTCCCAGTTTGGGGACAGGAAGTAAAATGGAGAAAACTGGAGGTGCCAGCCAAACCGTGGCAAGGCTCTGCATCCAAATGAAAGGGGTCCTTCCGACGGCAAGCGGCGTTATAATTATAGACTAGAAAAGAGCAAGATCAGCAGCTGCTGCTGCTGCTGCTGCTTGCGTTTGTTCCCTGTGTAACTGACAGGACAGAGGACTTGGCAAAAACAGCCTTCCAGAAGTGGAAAGACATTTTAACCCCTGTGCTTGTCAGTCCTCTCCTCCCGGGGCTCGGTGGAAGCAATCCCCTGCTTCAGGTTAGGGGAAGAGCCCAGGGATTACACGAGCCCCGAGGGGTGCCCTATTTGGGACGTCTGAGCAAGAGGAAGGGTCCGGGATTTGCCTTCGTGCTTGGATTGCCAGATCCAAAGAGCAGGTCAGTGGGCATGGAGCGTGCTCGATGTACTTTTGTGTCTGACTTAACGCCGATCTCTCTCTCTCTCTCTCTCGCTTGCTTTCTCTAATATACCATAAACAAATAAATCAGATAACACAATGACAAAGGGTAGGTCTGCGCAGAGGCACTATTTATTTATACATTCTGTAATGTCTCTTTCATGGTCAGTTAGGGAACACTGATTGCTGTTATATTTTTACTGTGGTTTCTCTCTGAAATCTAATGCATCCTGAAATTCTCAGCCAGGCAAAAATCCTATTTACAACTGGGCTCAATATTAGCAGGGAAAAAGATCTTTTATTTTTAGGCATTTATGTCTAAGGACATCTGATGATCTTAGCAAAAGTGGAGTGATATATACCTCACATTTCAGTCCATGCTGGAGAAAGTTTCAGAGAGGGAGCAAACACTGAGCCAAAGGAAAAGCAATGTCACGGATGTGAGCCAAAGTTTCTGCAGGCACAAAACGGGTATAACTTGTGTCACGTCGTCAGAACTCACAAATCCAAACCAGCAGAAAGCCTAGCCCCGTATCTGCTAATGAAGCCCAGGGCAATGCGATTAATAGGAAAGTCTTGCATGGCAGCAGTTACTGCGGTGTCCGATCCGGTGCTCTGTCCTTCTATGGCCCCAGCCAAGACAGGCAGGAATGTGCTGGGGGCATCGTGATCCTTCGCTCTTCCTGTCAGCCTCAGCTTTAGCTTTTTAATTTCCTGTGACCATGAGTAATGCTGGAAGGACTCTCAGGCAAAGGCCACCCGTGCCCCAAAGGCTTGGGACCACCGCGGAGGAATCAGCCACAGCACCAGGATTTATGCAAAAACTTGCTGCCTAAATGTGTGTGTGCTGTACCCCGGTGGTGGTAGCTGTTCACAGAGGAAAAACACAAGTGCAGACTTAAATCTATATTTGCTAAGATCTAACCAGACTGACACATTGCTGTCTGTCATAGTTCCTATAATCTGAAGTGATCTTAGGTCACCTAACCTGACCTAATGTGTATTTTGGGACATTACATTTCACCCTGAAACCCCTGTATGAACCCAGTGATCAACATTCAATAACGCATTTGCTTAGCAGGAAACTAAAATACAGAGCATCTCAGGCAAGGCAAGGAAAGAAAACCAAGGCACCACAGCCTGAAATTGCTGTGAGAGTCCCACTTTTATTTGCCCCATTTCCGAGGCAGAAAGAAAAAGCCACTGGTGCCCAGTGCCTCCCACGTTCACGTGAAGGTTTTCTACTCACAGCCAAGGACTTCAAGCAAAGTGCTAAGAGAGACGGCAGAAATCTGATTAAGTGAAATGTAGCTCTTCAACTTGAGCAGGCAAATTGCACTTCATGGAGAAAACTCCCCTCTCCCAGCTTAATGTCAGGGGAAATATTCATAATCCGCAATCCTATTATCACTACAGCTCTGCAGTTGTAGCCAAAATCCACCCACTAGCATTTCCAGGCAGGATTTGCTGCAGGTCCTTAGAGGAGTTGAACCCATTTTGTCCTGCTGAGCTAGTGTCGATTTCTGGCACCATGCAGGCACCGATGCTGTAGAGGAAAGCCAGGGGGAACACACTGAACACACAGATCTCAGAAACTGAGGAGGGAGCTGGGGGAAGAAACACAGCCCTGCAGCTAACAGGGTGCTGATGACAGGTGATCCTGGTGGACACTTCACTGTATTGTTTGAACACACACTACCTGGCATTAATGGGCAAGATTAAAGCCTCCTGCAGCCGTCCCAGGAGACTTAGTGTGCCTCTGACCACATCTTTCTACCCCATTCCTACCCTATGGCCTGGCCACTGACCTCTCCTTGCCTTTAAAGCCGTATTTCTGCTGGGAATGGAAATCTCTGCCTCCATTTTCGTAATGTTGCATCCTGACCACAGGCTTTCCAGCAGGCAGGGCTGCACTGCTGCACGCCAGCCAGTCAGTTTGGCTCCTGAATTTAACTTTTGGAAGTTCAATGACAACAACAACAACATTTAAAGGGATGTGTCCAGTCTCAGATGCAGAAAAACTATCATTTAGATTTGGATGCTAAGGAATAAAAAACATGCATCTCAAAAAAAAAAAAAATACAATACCAAAACAAAAGTCTCAGAGCTCAAGCTGGCAAACCTCAAGCAGACATTCGGCACATGGGAAGAGACAGTCTGTCAGTAATAGGAGGCTTATGGTGTCTTTTCCCTGCTGATTCCCATGGTGACTAAAAGAAAAAGTGGCACTTTTACAGCTGAATTTTAATGGCTTGTTTTTATGCTCTGCATAGGAGATGTAGCCAAGTTACATAAAACACTATCAAGCCATCTATTAACTGTGGGTTCATATTTCTTTCTGAGAGTAAATGACTTACACTGGCACCAAGAAAATGCGTACAAGAACAATATTTAGGCTAGTGTCTTACACAATAACTACCCTGAGGCTCTGTGCTTGTCTTGTTTGTTCCTTTTCCTGAATGCTGTACAAAAGTGCTTTCATCTGTATTTGGAGTTAAATTCTCTGCAAGCACATAGAAGTTGCTGTAGCATCCCTGCACCAAGCAAGCAAGCAAGAAAAGCAGTGTAAAATATTTGCCAGTATGCTTTTAGCACTGCTTTAATTACGTGGTGTTTCATGCTGTCCACCTGAGCAACCCCGTGGCTTTTTTTTGCATGGCCTTGCAGTGCTGAAGCACCAGCGTAGTGATGAGTGTGTCTAGCTGCCAAGGAGAAAAATAACAGGGTTCCCCAGCCGATCTCAGCTGCTGTCGTAACTGTTAATGAAAGAGGCCGTCTCCAGATCTCATTTGCTTCTCGATGAGTGTAATTACCAAAGCCAGCTAAAAATACCGGCTGGGGAGGAAGGTACATTGGTGAATTAAGCTTTGCTTCTGTTGCTGGAGCTCTGACAGACTTTGGAAAAATTTCAAGCAAATTCGCTTCCTTTTCTTTGCTTGCACCAGACTGGGGCAAACTGGGAATAAGCAGAGGCTTCAGAGGTGTAACGCGTCCCTGCTGACACTGCCACTGCCACCCAGGCGGGCAGCCACATCTGGCGCTGGCTGCTGCTTTTGGGTGGTGGCTGGAGCCAACCTCAAGTGCAGCATTGCATCCCTCAACCTGCGGGTCAGCAGGGCTTGCAACCACAAGATCTTCACATTTTTCTCTCTTTTCACATATAGAAACACACAGCATGTGTTTATGTATACTATTATATGTGTATTTGTGTGTGTATATCTGTATATATCTATACATGGGTGCGTTCAGGTTAGGATACACTGTCTAAAATGTTATTGGTTTCCTGCTTCTCTTCTACTGTTTCTAGGGACAGCCTGCCAAGACGATGACAGTCACTTATTCCAGCAAAGTAGCAAATGCCACTTTCTTTGGATTTCACAGATTACTCCTAAAGTGGAAAGGCAGCATCTACAAATTGCTGTACAGAGAATTTATTGTTTTTGCCACTCTTTACACAGCGATAAGTGTATTATACAGGTACACGCTTTCCAATTCACATCTCATTAAATGTTATACTGAAGTTTCACACTTGGTAGCATTAGGCTGATGAGTGACTGGTTGGGGCGGGGGGTGCCACATAATTGTTGTCCTTTCCTTGAACCTTTTCTAATCTCCTTTAATTTCCACATTTACTTTATAGATCCAGAGGAAGCATGTAGAGTGTAAATAAAATATGGTCTATCATACTCGACTGATTCTACTCTCAGCCTCCTGCCAATGTTGAGCAACCCTTCTGATGAAGTTAGGCTAAATAAGTTAGCCTAAATTAGTTAGTTAAGCTAAATAAACACCCACAAGTAGCCCATGATATCTAGTCTTTACCGTTCTGGCATTGAGTGTGCCTCTCTGCTTTGAATGATGAGTATAGGCATTTCTTGCTTGCAGAATTGGGTCTTCAGCTGCTCAGAGGTAATTTCACTGACGACACTGAAGTGAATAAACTGAGGGGCAGGTTATATAGTCTTTTCTCAGGAAAGGTGAAGTTATCCTTAAAGGTAGGAGAGCATGACTAGCTTTATTTTTAAGGACCTAATTTTACAAAGGGACAGGCAAGACTAGCTGGAAAATAGCTGTGGTTATTAGCTGGGTGCAACACAGCACCTGGGAGGGCCAGGCCAGAAGGAGAGCTACTGCTTGCACCAAGGTGTGAATTAAATAGAAGCGATGCATCAATTAATGTAGTGAGCCTTTTAATTGATGAAGTGCACTACACATGAATATCAAAACCATGATTCAGATCTTGCCTTGATCTGTAATTAGCCCCCGGTGTTTTCTTTTTATGTGTAACAAAGAAAAATAGCTTCGGTTTGTTTGTGATTAATGACCAGTTTCACACAATGTTCAGTGGTCTATACCTGTACCTTCAGAAAGAAAATTACAGTATTAATATATAAGAAAAACTGAAGGCTAATATTCATTTAAATTAATCTAGCTTCACTTAACAGTTAGGCAACTAAAGACTGTAATAAATATGACCTTGAAAGCACTTCATATATACCACAGTTTTTCCTACAAGATTGTAAGCAAAATCCACCAAATATTTGTCATGTGTTCCTTTTATATGAAATCAAAGAATAACTGTAATACCTATATATCCGAATAAAATAATCGTTTGTATTTAAGCCTGTTGTATTTCATTAGATATATTTCTCCATGGGAATAAGTTGCTGTGCTCCACTAATTTTCTATCATCTGATGAATATTTTCCCCACTACAAGATGGATACAGTTGTGTTTTTCATTTTGTGGATAAGCAAAATTTTGTAGGAGTAAGAGCAAAAACTGCTGGAATGTGGAATTTTCAAATAACACTGAGTAGAAATCGGTAACTTTTTGCACTTCAGACAGACCTAAGCATTTTGGTTAAGTGGCCCTCTGGAAAATGAGAGCAAGCTCTGCTTGCTCACTTACCTCTTATTATCATCATTGGTCTGGATGAGATAGCATGCTAATTCTAAAGGTGTATTGACTCTAATTAGCACTGCCAGTCGAATTAGTCATGAGAAAACAGCAAATACATGAGAATAAATAGTCTTCTCTAGCTTCTTTATTACACGGTACAAGTGTTCTTTTAGAATCTTTAAGAAGCACTTTAAGAATCTTCTTGAAGGCGTTAGCCAAGCTTGCTCCCAAATACAACTATGTGATCATTTGTATGTATTTGCACTTTTTAGTGCCAGAGTATTACAAAAGGACATATACATTTTATTTTTGCTGCAGATTTTTTCTTACAGGAAGCCAAAAACGGTTCTTTGAAAAATTATCAATTTACTGTGACAAATATGCTGAACAAATCCCAGTAACTTTTGTGCTTGGTAAGTACTGGTTACACATGAAATTATTCTCCAACACTGTCTCTGTCCAAGCATCTTGTAAGTGTATGTGCAAGGAAGCTTTGCAGAGCTGAGGGGCATGTGGGAGATTAGAGGCTCACAATAAAGTCATCAGCTTCCAGCAGGTTTCCTTAAAGTCAGGTTGCTTTTGTCACATCAACATTTATGCTCATGTTCTTAATAGTCCAACAAAAGAGCATTCTAATATATATACAGATATATATAGTGCCCACTAACCCTGGTACATTGTGCCTGACCTTTCAAAGCACTAAATTCACTCAAAGTCTACTACAGAAAAGCAAATTTGGAAGTTTGTGTTAACGTTGTATGAGATACTCAGATGTAATAGGTCGTTAAGTTGCAGTGTCTATTAAATAAGTATTGATTTCATACCGATTTTGACATGACTTACCGCATTTATTCTGGGAAATGTAGCAGCATAGTGATATGAATAATACCCTATAATGTAAATCAAGGTAAACTAAACAGAAGCCCTGATAGGCACTGGACTTTTTTTTTCTTCCAACCCACAGGTTTCTATGTCACCTTGGTGGTGAACCGGTGGTGGAACCAGTTTGTGAATTTGCCGTGGCCAGACCGACTGATGTTCTTGATCTCCAGCTGTGTCCAGGGAAGAGATGAATACGGCCGCTTGCTCAGGAGGACTCTAATGCGCTACGTGAACTTAACTTCTCTGCTGATCTTTCGCTCCGTGAGCACAGCCGTCTACAAAAGGTTTCCCACCATGGACCATGTAGTGGGTGCAGGTACTGCTGCGTCCTTCTCCCAGAATTTCTTTTCCTTTCCCTCATGGGTAGGGGCACGGGGAAGGAAGGAGCCACCTTCATGTTTTCTTTCCTCTTTGGCCCCATGTTTCTGTCACACTAACCCTTGTCAAAGATGCCACCTTTTTGTCACTGGCTTAAATGAAGTGCCTTTAAATGGCCATCTTTAGTGTTCTTCAAGATTTCATCTAGTGGCACTACAGAAAGCAGAATGAGTTGGAGACTCTTACATGGATCTTTTTGCAGGCATTGTGGGGGCAATAGGTCTGCCCCCAACAAACAAGCATGTGGAGCAGGTATAAAGTTTTCCAAGGCATGAAAACTGAAGTCGTTGTGATGTCGTATAACACAGTAGGAGTGCTGACTTGTTATCCAACCATGTCTCAATGTCTAGGGTCTAGTGCATCAGGGGCTGGTTTCCACAGACATATCACAAATACTGTTTCATCTCAATTATTTCTGAGTAGATGGAATAGGTCACAGATTGGTTGGGATACGCTCTGAATATCCCAAACTCCAGGGCTTTTTTCTTTTAATTTACGACCCCACCTTAAACTTAGTTTTTCAAGGATAGATAAGTATTAAACACGTCTTTATTCTCTCAACATAAAGATTTGGTGATTTCCCCCAAATAGGAGATATGTTGTTACTGAACATTTTACATTTCTTAAAATTATTCCTTTGGCATGGATTAGTAAACAAAGTTGTAGCAAGTTAAAATATGCAGTGTGTATATACATATACACATTCAAATATGTGTAAGAAGCTTTGGATGTTGAAAAAAAAAATCCATGCAGAATGCACTGATCTTTCCAAAAAAAATCATTTGCGTTGTCACGCTTTTTTCCAAAATTCAGTTGAATTTTGTAGTTCTCTTTCATGTGCTTTTCAAAAATATTGTTTACCTGAGCCTGTGAGAGGTCAAGGAAGCTTCTGTCACTCTCTCCAAGCAATCTGCTTCTAGCATGTACTGGAAAATTACCACATTTCCAGCAGGCTAATCCAGCTCTGCCTCCCTATTGCTAAAGACAATCTGTTCCGAAAGAGACAAAATGTCGCAGCATTGTACAAAAATTGTAGACTGGAAAACAAGATTTCTTTTTTTTTTTTTCTGCACAGTGGAAAACATTCTACTATACACTACATAACTAAGTATTGGCAGGCAGCTCCGTGGATTTCAGTACAGATTGTGTAGGTCCTTATACACACTGTGCCACAGAATTTTTGTTGATACGGTATTGAGCACTTGAGGGTATATTTTGCTACTACTAGCATCCAGTGATTAAGACAGCACTCTGCAATTATCCCCTCCCTAATTCCCTACGGCATTATATAACAGGCTGCATGGGAGGGCAACATTTAATATGAACGTGAGTGGCAGAATCTGATACTTACCGAGCAGTCATCACTGAAACAACTTATGCCGATTTTGCATTTTGCTCTCAAACTGAAAACTGCCATAGCGTAACTACTGCTACACGTTTCCCTTTTCAGCAAATGAACTGCTTAAATTCATAGATTTTAAATCTGAGAGCAGGACAATGATAATCTAGTCTGACTCATCCACAACACACGGCACAAAAGCTTACTCACAACCTCCTTTATCAAGTTGCAATTTCTGACTGAACTGTAATACCTTCTAGGAATCTAAGCAGACCTGATTTAAAATTCAGCTGATTACAATGGAGAATACACCGCAGAGCTGGCATTCACAACAGTGAACTCACTGTTGAAAAGTGGAATTTCATTCGGAGTCTGAACTTGCATAGTCATTTTCTATTCACTGGATTTTTAAATGGTTTTGGTTGTTCTTTTTTTTTTTTTTTTTTTTTAGTTAGGTGAAAACACCATTTTCTCTCAATAACTACCTATTAGAAGAGTGCATAGAGGCTTGAAAAAAAAAAAATAGGAGCTTCATCTTCTTTAGACTCTTCCTGCAAGGTATGGTTTTCAGTTCTGGATCTTCCTCATAACTATTTTCTAAGCTTTTCATTTCATTTTTACCATTCTTTATGGAACTATAGGCAGTCATTTCACATAGATTCATGACATCATGATGCTGAGTACTGCAGCATGTACGCCATAAGCATCAAATGCCTGGCAGTCCTTAAATTTCAAAACCTGTTTGTTGCAAGGTGTGAGAGGAAAGGTGGATGCTCAAGAACATGAATCTTGAAAAACATGAGTCAACTGCTTGGCAGAGAGCCACCCAAACCAAACAACAGGAGGTGCTGAAGCGAAACGTGAGGTTTGAACCCAGTGACATGGCTACCTACTGTTGACTGAAGTGCACCCACCACTAATTAATCCTTTCTCAGATGAGAATAGAGAAACATAAAATGAAACATATATATTTGATTGTTGTTAGCACACTCCGTGGGAGATGCCCACCGATCAGTTCCTTCTTCTAACCCCTAGCCATTACATCATTTGACATGGGTACCCTGAACCAGTCTTGCCTCAATCCATCCCATTTTGACAGGAATCCTGAATACCCCGTGAATCATTTCAGGGACAGCACTACTGACTTTTTCCAGCCAGACTTGTGTTCTCATTAATACTTTTTCCATAAGATCACTTCGGCTAACACTGTTCACATTATTATCTTTTCATTCTTTATTGATATCTCCCGTGTCAAGCTTTTCATATTTTTGCAAGGATTCAGTGCCCTATCGTTCCTTAGATCACCCTTTTCAAGATCTTGGCAGAGTATTTGCCAAATATTTTCAATTTTCTGGAACTGCTCCAGTCTTCCAGTTCCAATGTTCTTGTTCAGAGAGTTTGTCAGTTAATTCTTTAAATACTCTTAAATAAAAATAAGGTGAGCATATTTAGAAGCCACTTAAGTTTAATAAATATCCTCTCCTGTAATTCATGGAATATAAGGTGTTTTCTTACCCCTGCAATTACAATAAGCAATTCTGTACTGCATATTGCTCGTGTTGCTGTAACATTTACCAACAGGAAATATTAAATATTTTCTGTGATAAGTATTCTAGGTATTATTAATGTCCATCAAAGACAATATTTAATTAATATAAACATGAATGCCTTAACTTTAGAAATAATGGCAACTTGAATATTACTTTGAAAAGAGCAGTGATGTTTATTTTTTTCTGAACAAAAAGGTACCTGGTTTAAGCGGAGAGCTGCACTGATTCTTGGAGCTTCGCTTTTCTTCATGAACCCCTCAGGCTGTGCCCTTCTCGATAATGACTTCCCAGAACCTCTCCAGGGAATTGCATACTCCAGACTGTCGTTTGTTTTTATATTCCTTCTGTTTCAGGATGAGAGAAACACCTTTTCCTGCCCTATAATAAGAAATCTGGCCAGCCAAAAATCGAAGGCAGCCTTAAAGACTGACTTTCAGGAGTCAGGAGGATTTGTGGCTAGCAGGTCAATAATCAGTTACCCGATTATTTCTGTGCAACTGGTTTATGAGAGCTGGATGCACACCACACAGGGACCTTTTAAAAGTTGTATATTTCTCTCTTCTTAAGTTCCAGGATTCTGCAGGAATACCATATCTTTCTGCTGAACTGCTTTTCTTCTAGCCCAACAGCAGTGTGTCCTGTCCATGTGCTCCTTCTAAGTACTTGCAACGTTCATACCTCCTGTGTTGTACTATTGCAACTGTACAGCAGTGTCAACAACAGAGTGTTTATGAAGGCCGCTTTGTTTAACAAATGTGCTCTTACCTTATTCACATTTAAAAAAAAAAAAAAAAAAAACAGCTGTGGAAGTTTGTATATATTTCTTTTTCACAGCTTCATGTACCATCACCAATGTTAGTAAGAGCAGATCAAGTCTTACTAGCTAAAGGACTAGAAAAAGGACTAGACTTACTAGCTAAAGGACTAGGAAAAAATCACTTCCATTCTCAGTTTCCCCAAAATTGAATTTACAGCACTCCATCTATTGTTAAACTTGTAGTTAATGGATGAGCCACTTATTTTGGAGCTGCTTTGTTACTATCTTTGTCCTGTTTCAATTCTAATATCAAGACAATAAAAGAAGCCTTATACCCACCTGAGCAAAAACTAAGGTCCTCAAACCTAAAGATTGCTCTAATACTAGAAAATCTAGGATTCAGCCAAAAGAAAATGTGAGGTTCCCCTTCATTAAATTTCTGAGGTTGTTTATCTCAAAGGCACGGGTGGAAGGAGGACAGCAGAGCAGAGCTGAACTGTCCTAACCACAAAGCCCAAGGAGGTTGAGGTGTTGCTCCAAAAAGCAGGCTGCCCCCATGCCAGTCCCAGGCAGCGCAGATTTTGTCAGACACAGCCCTGTCTGCCCTTGGAGCTTCTCGCCATGGAGGGAAGCAGGACTTCACAAGGCCAGGCTGTCTCTGCAGGAAACATAATGCCTTCCCAGCGCCGGGGCCAGGCAGGCAGCCAGGCAGAGTGCAGCACACCTCAGCATGCAGCCCCGGAGCAGGCGGCATGGCCCGGTGCACCGTGAGCAGCAGGATTTCTCTGCGTGGCTCCTCTTCCTTCTCCTCACTCACCTGCATAACCCCAAAGATGAAACACAAGCTGGCAGAGAAGCGTTTCACTGGCAGAAGGCGTGCTCTCTGCTGTGCTATGTTTCATGCACATGCCTGCGTCCTTCCTGGCTTGCTCACTTCATTACAGATTTACCAAAAAATTATCAGGATCAGAAGGTCGCCGGGCTGCCTTGCAACATATAATGACATCTTGCTAAAAGCCATCATTGTTGAAAAGTGATAGTTTATTGACTGATGTTATCCAGTTTCTTATTTTTCTAAAAGTAGAATATGAAACTGGAGGGTGATCTGTACAATACTTGGTATTATTTGTATCTACAGTATTTCAGCAGTCACATAGGAAAACAGAGCTATAGCAAATTGCTGCATATATTGATCAAGGCAGATTGTTTTTCAGATACTTAGTGCAGAAAGAAGTTGGTTTAAGCAAAAGCCATCCTGGAAAAATATTATAAAAAAAAAAAAAAAAAGGAGGCTACTGTTTAGAATTATAATTAGTGTTTTGCATAGTTCTATGGAAATACATATGAACATAATCATATTCAAAATCTATAACATAAATTGCACTGTCTGCACCGAATAAATCAACTCTTTTTTGTTGTTGTTGTTGCTGTTGTTTGCCAACAGGTTTTATGACAAGATATGAAAGGAAAATATTTGATGACCTTAAGTCTCCCCACCTAAAATACTGGGTTCCCTTTGTCTGGTTTGGAAATCTGGCATCCAAGGCACGGAAGGAGGGTAGAATTCGAGACAGTGTGGATCTGCAGACACTAATGAATGTAAGTAGAAAAAGTAAATCTACGGAAAACTAGTATTAAATTGCTATGCGGTAGCTTTTCACTTACACAACTCGATTTAGTGCACACAACTCTCCAGAGTCATCTAAATGATCTTACTCAAAGTCTATACCGCTTTTCTCTGTGCACCACTGTACACTCAGGCACACACAGCAGCAGTGCACTGGGATTGTGTTTATATGACTGAGGAGGTATTACCTGAAACAACAATTTGATGAGTAAAGATTTCTTCTAGCTTCACCGTAAATTTATACTTGGTTTTGCTGCAGAAAAAAAAAAATAAAATAAATCTAAGAATTATTTGGCATTTTGAAAATGTTAATATCAGTTTCAGGAAAAATAATCTTCCTGAATATTTTATTACGTGGTCAAACATCCTTTATATGACAGAACACGTTCTCTTTCATATATAACTAAATTGTAGATAAGATAAAAACAAAATATGATTTGTGAAGAAATAGATATCATACTAAAGCATTTAAACTCCATAAATTAAGTGAATATTCAAACATGGCAATGGGCTGCTGGATATAATCATTTAATAGATTTATACTACCTTTTCTCCCAGTCCTTTTGAATGTATAAAAATGAACTGCAACAAAATGTTTGTCATTCAGAATTCCTGTCGTTTAAGTTCATTGGGGTTTGTTTCTATTTTTTTTCCTTTTTTTTTTTTTCCTTCCCATTCAGGAGATGAATAAGTACTGGTCTTGGTGTAGCCTTTTGTTTGGCTATGACTGGGTTGGAATTCCACTGGTCTATACACAGGTACTGAGATGTTATCTTTCACAAAATTTGAAACACGGTTTCCATAAAAGGGGAGATTTGTGCCAAATGTCCATAGACTTGACTGGCAGCTCCAAGCTTCTGGGCACTCCCTGAGTCCCACTGGATTATGGACGCCTGGCTAAATATTTAAGTCATGTTTAATGTGGAGATGTTTTGAAGTCCTTGCATAATTTGGAGAGTGGGGAAGCACCAAAATGCTCATTTCCTGGGTCTACTTCCTAGCCATAATTACTCACGTGGCCTCTTTATTTGTAACATTTTTCTACAGATCTGTAAATAATATTACGAAAGGCAGTCAGAGGCCTTTGGATATGTGATGCCTTATGCATAAGACTGTATAATTACATGTTTCCAATTAAATTTTGTTCTTTGCAGGTTGTTACTCTTGCAGTCTATACTTTTTTCTTTGCCTGCCTGATAGGGCGACAATTTTTGGATACTGACCAAGGGTATCAGGGACATGACTTAGATCTTTACATTCCAATCTTCACACTGTTACAGTTCTTCTTCTACGCAGGATGGCTCAAGGTAAACTAGTTTTCTGGGAAGGTGATGGGGGAACCCTCCCTGGGTGAGCTGGTGAAGGTGTCAGAGCTGAAGTCAAGGTGTCAGATTCATGGCACACTATAAAATCACCAAGGATTAATGGAGTTATACCAAAGCAGGATTCAGCCCAGAGTGTCCTGTGGTCATAAAGAAAAAATCATCTGATACATTTTTAATTCTACTCAACAGATTTTACTGTAAGAAATTGTCAGGATCCTGAAAGAGCCCATTTGACAGCTGCCCAATAGATGCCCAGTGACAGCTCCCCAAGGAAGCATTACTCCAACAAAATCCAGTCCCAGGACTTGGACGTTAAATAACAGAAGAAAGATTAAAAAAAAAAAAAAAAAAAAAATGTTTTTTTCTCCCCCTCAGCTGTGCAGTGGGGAAATACTGTTGTTGCAGACCTGGCATGAGCTGAAAGGGACTAAATCATACTTGCTTCTTAGGATCAAAGCCTGCCTTTAATGTCTACTGTTAACTAATCAGATGCAGGCGATTAAAGGTCTCCAGTTTCAGATGACTATCAAACATGGCAGCTAATATTGGCTACAATCCCACTGCATAAAAACATTAATTAAAAAAAGAGTTATGGAAGGACTTGGATGCTACCCATCGTCCCATTGATGCCTGGTCAGTTAACATACCATCATCAATCCGATAGATGAGTAATTAAGGCACACACCTCACATTGATTCTCTTCCTCTGCAGTGAGCATCAAGGTAGACTAACTGAAAAAAAAGTTTTGAATAAAAAGCAAATTTGTACATTAGGTTTCCTTTTGGGATTAATAATCAGCTGGAAACTTTGAGCTCACATTTGTTAGGAAATAAATGGCACAAAATTGGCCATTTAGAGCCCTCTTCCCATTAAAGTCCCCATTTTCAGAGCCCTCGTCCCCCAGCCACCTCACAATGGCAGGGCAAAAGAAGGCAGCATACCACGCTGGTGTATTGCAAGGGTTTTGCAAGGATTGCAAACATTTAATAGCAGGGTAGATGCCTACAGACCTTAAATTCCTATCTTTTTAAAGTGTATTCATCACGGACTTTCTTTGAAGTTGCAGATGAGAGGCTTTATCTCTAGGCACTGCCTTTCAGGGGTTTAATAGTGAGTTACAAAACTGGATGCTGTTCTTCCTGACTCCCCTGCCCAATGCCTTCCCCTCCATCAACACCCAAGGCTGTCAGTAGCATTTTTTCCAGTTAGGCTTGAGGCTCCCAGCCAACTCCAGGCAACAGCAGGTGTGGGATATCATTATCACTGAGAAATTTTCTGCATAAGACAATGAAAGGGAGGAGAAGCAGCTTTTAAAAAGCAAATGTAAAATCTGCAATGCTCCCTCAGACCTGCAGTGCCACAGAGTCAGGGTGTTTCTGTTCTGAAGGTTAAAGCCCGTTTCCTGCTGAGTGCGTTGGGCCTCGGCTGCCAGATTGTGTAAAGGGCTCAGCACTATTGACTTCCAGTAACTTGGCAGTTCCTCAGAAATGATGGCGAAACTGAGCTCATTCCTTGGCCTCAGGCCTGATCTGTTATACCTGCAATACAGGGACAAAGTTTCCCATCACGTGAGACATTGCTAAATCCCCATTTTCATTACTGTAATAGACAGGCCATCCAAATACAGGCCTTAGCTGTCTAGCATTTCATTCCTTTCCAGACAACAAAGGCCAGTGGCCAGGAAAAGGCCATTGCTGCTGTTCCCTCTGTCCTGACCATGCTCACTGTGGTTTTTTAGCTCATGCGATAGGTTTTGCAGTGGATTTTGGGGCAGTGATTCCTGAGTTAACACCAAGTGTCTTCCCTGGAGAGCCACAGCACCATCTGTGCTCTGGCACACTCTGATTCCAGCAGCTACATCGCTGTACCTGAAATCCGGTGCCCCGGGGCACACCAATGGGTGCGAGCAGAGGTGTCCCCTGTCTGCCTTTCATTCCTCCTGCCTTCAGTGGGGTTTTCATAGCATTGGTCTTCTCAGCAGTTCATTCCTCACCTTCCACTGCTGGCCTAGGAGAGTCAGCAAGCGATTAGCTAATGTTGCAGCTGAGAGGTCTTTAATCATGAGGCACATGTGAATAAATAACCACAGAGTGACTGCCTTGCTATTATAAGTTATTTAGATCGCAGCAGCCCGTAGCAAGTTTCACAAGGGAGGCTGTTTAACCCTGCAGTCTCTTTGCTCAACGCCGTGTTGAAGCTGGGACCTCACCACTGCTCCCTGTGTGGCCCTGGCCATCTCCAGGATCTTGGCTTTGGCTAGCAGGACACACAGCTTTCACTAGATTTGAGGATTTTTGCAGGCTGCTTTTCCTCAAAATCACTCAGAGAGATGCAGTTAGCATGACCTTAGGGAAATAGGGAGCAGCTAGGGGCTGGCATCCAGGCCTGGGCTCAAAAGACAGCTGTATGCCTTCCAGAAGGCTTCAGCTGCATTGCTGGGAAATATTAACTGAATGGGCCGGTGGAGTATCGTAGACCATAATGCAATAACAGAACCTTCAGCAGCTAAATCATTAATTTAAATCAGCCCAAGACAGCAGTGAGGGAAGGTAAGGAATATCTTATGTGACAATCACAGTGGCCCGGACATTTCTCAGTTCCTGTAGGCCAGTGCCGACAATCATGACTGACAGCACGAACGAGACACCAGGGGCTGCATCCGTGGGGAAAGCAAGCTGTTCCTTCACTCGACTGGCAAAAACATCACACTGGAGCCTGTGTTATGATTGCAAGTGACAGGCAGGGAGGGAGAGGAAAAATCAGATCAAATTTTCTCTGAAGCAGCAGTCCTGACATTGCATGCCAACCTCTATTCACGCTGTCTCGTTTCCCTTTCAGGTCGCAGAACAACTTATTAATCCATTTGGAGAAGATGATGATGATTTTGAAACTAATTGGTGCATCGATCGAAACTTACAGGTTGCTGTTGTTATTTCTACTTCCAGCTTTAGCGTATTATAGATCATCATCACATTTAATCCCATTTCTTACATCGAGGTACAAATTAAGGGCAACAAGCGTCATCCAAACAAACTCTTTCCCTGAAGGTGTACCTATAGCTATAATCCCCAGGTTTTATTTTCATAATCTAATGCACCCTAATTTTGGTATTTGGCATTGCTTGCTGCCTGACTAAACACACAAATAGACTACCTCTAACTTTAAGCTCACTTCACGCCAGGAAAAAAAAATAATGTCATTTAATCCTGCAAAATACAAAAGCCACCTATTCCCATCTAGACAAAAACATGTTCTGCTGATGATCTGAATGTCTAATGATTACAACAATATATATTAATCTTCCTTAAAAAAAAAAATGTATATATAATCTCAGCGCTGGGGACTTCAGAGACTTTTTAGGGGCAGCAAGGGCAGGAAAAGCAAACCTGAATATGAAGCAAACCAAGCAATTCAAGTGTGCACAGAAGTGGGAAAGGCCTTCACACCTGCCAGAGATGGTCTCTGGCTTAACAGTACCTCAGGCTTCTTGTGCAAGGGTGAAAGAGAGCCCTGAAATATATTGCAAGGCCCTAAATCAGGACGGTCACACTCTTGATTCTGCAGGTGTTAAAATGTGGACAAGGCCTATCAAAAATCTCCTCAACTTGTGGAACATTTTAAGGAGCACAATTTACACCCTGCACAGACTGCCCATAGCACGTAGAGGACTACAAGTCCATTTAACCACATTGTTTGTGAGGAAAGGACCTCAATCCCAAAGAAATATCTTCACAGCACAGGAGACTCAATTTACATAAAATTTAGAATTTTGTGGGTGTAGGAGGGTATTTGGGATGTATTTTAATAACACTGAGTCTCTTCACAACGCCCAGGGCACCATACGTGGCTTACTTTAAAGGGTTTTGAAAGAAATATTGAGTCAGGGAGTTCAAAGCAGATTATTTTGTATGCTGTAATATATTGAACGTGACATAATTTATACAAAAAAAATATCTAAGGTCTCGCTTCTGGCGGTGGATGAGATGCACATGAACTTACCGAGGATGGAGAAAGATATTTACTGGAATGACTCTTCTGCCCGGCCGCCCTACACAAAAGCAGCTGCTGATTACTGCATTCCGTCATTCCTTGGATCGACTATTGAAATGGGGTGAGTGGCACTAAAGTCCTTAATGCCATAAGAAAGGTTACCCCCGGGGCAGCCCAGCACCTCTGTTGACTGATGGACACTCAGCGCAGGGCTGCAGCTTGGCACCGGTGGCTTGTACTCTTTGGGGACCTTCACCAGTCCCCAAAGGCTGGTCCTCCCTGCTAACGCTCATTTGGAGCAGCTGCCTTGGGAGTTCCAGTTTGTGACACCTGATTAAGACCATTTCCTTTGTGGGAATGTGATAAAGAGGCATGGGACTTAAGGATGTGATGATATTGTGAATGAGGAAGACTGAGATGGGAAATTAAGTTACTGGGAGGGGGTGGACAGGCTGGTGTTGACAGGATGATGTCCTCAGCAAGCCATGTGCTCATACAATTGTGCGGCCGTAGCACACGTTGTCTAATTAATGAACAGGTTACATTTGGGGGGGCTTGCTGATAGACTCTGAGAACTGGATGGCACCTGAAGACAGTGACAAACTATATTAATATTTTTTTATTTACTACAGCTTATTCATACACCCACAAATAGCTGTTCCTTTGCCTGTTCAATTAGCAGATGATGCCTTTTACCTTGTTGGATGAAATTAGTCCAACTTTTTGTGAAGATAAAAAAGAAGTCATCTCAAATGTTGTATGGCTTTTCATTGACTAATAATCTAGGCAAGTAAGCTGGAATGGTCAGATTTCGTGAAGGGATAAAGAAGAGGAGTTATTTGCCAAGACCAACACAATAGCCCTTGCTATAAAGAAGTGTTGGGAGTCTATAGGATTGCCGGGTGTTGTCAGGATCTATATTAGACAGCAGTGATAGGCCAGTCAGCTTAAAAGGTGTTAAGTTTAAACACTTGTGATATGCTCTAATATAAAACAAGGCAGTAGGTGTAAATACCATCCTGCCTAAGCAAATACCAGGACAAGTAGACATTTTTATCTGAAAATCTTTTTTAAAACTTCAGTCTTTTTTTTGTAGGTTTAAAGTATATCTCAAAAAGTTTTCAACTTTTTCAAAAATTTCCAGCTTTCTTCAAAACAAAACAAAACAAAAAAGTGGATTTGTTTTGCTTTAGTTTGTTTTGCTTCATTTGGTCTTGGAAAGGAAATTGATGTTTTCTCATTTTTATTCCTCTTATTTTTCCATTTTTGCTTGCCTTGTAATACAAAGAACAAAGTTTTATATCAGTTCCTTTTATCACACACAGCCTTTTCAGAAGTTCTTTCATTCTGGAAAAACTATTAGATAGCCAAAAGAGAAGAAGAAAAATCCATAGAATATAATTTATTTTACTGTAATTACCACAAGAAAAAAAAATGAAGAATATAAGAAGAAACATTATTAAGTCTGAGAACAATTTTTTTAATAAGAAGCACTCCACAAAAATGAGGGGTAGTAGATGAATAATTTCATGTTAGTCCCAATGAAATGCAAACAGCTTCTGTTATTAACTGTTTTCCCCTCTGAAATATTTCTGCATTCAACTCTCTAAAGAAGAGCTAGTTAGTTTTTGCAGACTCCAAAAACAGGGTCTGATGGGTCATCCAACTCCAAAGCAAATATATATATAAACCTTGAGGCCAAATCCAAGTTCTTCTCCAGTCCCCTCAACTAACATCTTCACAAATGCAGAATGAAACTTCCTCTGTCCTTCTGGCTTAGTGTTCCCTCCCCGAGCTCCTTGCCTCAGGTTTGGCCCGAGTCCTTTTGCAATCCTTGCCCTTAGGACAGATAACCAGGCTAATTTGACTTGTCTTCTGGGATGCACTGGGTCTCTACTGTGTAGTGAATGGCCTGGCAGATGAAACAATAGCTGTACTCATTAACCAGAAGTTATTCTCATTAACCTGAAGTTGTTCTCATTTGCCTGAAGGCCTCTCCTGATCTACAGCACTGTGCAGGGTTTCTTTCCCCCCTCACTCTCATCCTAAGCGCAAGCCAGCCGTGTGGAGCTGCTGCAGAGGGCTGCCGCCAGGTATTGAGTGGAGCAGCCTCACTGGGCTGCCCTGGCTCCTGACCCCAAATTTCCCTTCCATGCCATTCCTGAGGGACGCATGAGGGATTTGGCTCCTGACCCCTCCCTCATTGCTTTCTTCCTGCCAAGACAGTGGGATATATGCAGAAGTGTTGCGGTGCATGCAGACTGCAACGCTTCCTCCGGGTAAGTAACACCTACCACCTGGTTTATTTGGCAGGCTGGCTGATACCGAATTCCTCTATGGGGAAGAGTGGCCCTGGGAAGAGGAGAAACACCGAAGACAACACTCAGTGCTGAGAAGAGTCAAGAGATTTCTCAGCGTCCATGAGAGCCCTTCATCCCCTGCTCACCGGCGCTACAATCGGCAGACGAGTGAGAATTCGGTGTTTTTCCCAGCAGATGAAAAGGGGCACATCAGAAGGCTGCAAGAAATGCACACAAGGGGGAGACATTCTACCTCAAGCTTCAAGAAGAAACATGAAGGAGTTGAAAGAAGTAACAGACTTCACAGTAGCAGAGATCTAGGACCGATAACTGAAACCTCAAGGAATGAGACACAGTTCAATGACAGTGACACCTCATCTGAGACAAGCAAGCCAGTTCCCGAGGTCATCGTCTCTGAAGTCGAGGAGAAAGCACCTGATGTGCTGGGCAAACCCGCTCCGCAAGCAGAGAGCACCACAGGTATGCCAGAAGAGAAGCTCCAAAGGAGCCTAACTGCGGCAGACGTGACTCTTCTGGACCTTCCTTTCTTCCCCCCAGAAGTGACTACATACCTCCCAGACTCTGACATGCATCAGTCACTTCCTAGCATGATAAGGGAGCCCAAACACGAACCCCATAGTAGTAACATAGCCGGTTTTGTAACAGATCATGAGGGAAACCTCCAGCGATGGAGTTTACCAAGCTTCCATAGTCCCAGCACAACGTCAAATGCTGACTCTGCACCTCCCGTAACAGATCCTGGGGCAACTTCACAACAAAGGACCTTAAGTGATGGAAAAAATGTTACTTCTGCTGCTGCTCCAGAGACATTTGAAATGCACCACTTACTGGGTAACCTGGATACAAAAGAAACAGCCATAGTAGAATTTTCTAATGAGAAAAGTGAAAGAAAACTTTGACAGTGCTTCTTCTGGGTCTGGCTGAACTTCCTGTCTTTTCTTGAAAATGGTTCTCACACAGATTTGTTGCAAAGTCCAGAAAGGCAGGCATGCTGCTCAGACAAGTCCTGAGCAAGATCCAGTAGAGGATTTGGGCACCTAAACAGGAGGCACTGTGGTGACATGCTTTAAGCCATTTGGTCCCTTGCTTCAAATCTGTGACCCTGTGGGGAAAACACTTACAGAGAGAACTGAGAGCCTCAGAAGTGGATGCAAACCAGGCAGCACACACAGCAGTGAGATGTATAGGCTCACCTAGAGGAAACACTAAGGTAAAGAAGAGCAGAGGTGGCTTTGTACACTTTCGATCCACCCTGAACACTGCCATCTAATCTGATGGCCATTCTCTCGGATTTAAGCCTGTAACATCCTCGCAAGATCACCAACAGTTTTGGTTTCTAGTCAAGCAGCTGGAAAGGGAGGTGTGGGCTCAATTCCCTCAGCCTGGAGAGATTCAGTCTAATATCTCCCACTGCCTGGAGGGATGCTTGAAAAATCAGGCTCCTTGCTTGTGGTTTGTGGGGGCAAGAGTCCGCTCTGCTCCTGATGGAGGGGGAAAAAGAAGAAAAAAGTAAAAAAAAAAAAAAAAAAGAAAGAAAGAAAGAAAAAAAAAAGAGGATTAAATATTTAACTTAATTAAGAAAAAGAGAAGATGTAGAAGATGTAAATCTTCTGATGGCTGGGCATTGGAGCTTTGAGCCTTGGTTTCTGCTCCTAGGAGAATGTACGTAGCTTGCCCAGGGGCTGTGGCACTCTCTCAAGAGGTAGAGTGCTGCAGAGGCAACTGATCTCATTCCCCCACTCTTGTAGGGGTTTTCAGCTGGCATATATGAGGATTTTCAGCAGCTATGGAGAAAATCTGGCTTCTTATATAACTCTGTCCTCACAGACCATGAGCTTGAGGTACTGTGTTTCCCTCTGAAAGGGGATTTAAGCCAGAAATGACTTCCCTACAAATCCTCACTGAGGGTCTGGTCCCACCACACCTACTCAATCCCCTCCTTCACACAGCTTCCACCAGAGTTAAAGGTGTGGGAGCAGAGTGCTCATCCTCCCCAACCCAGACATCAGCGTGTTTTATCTCAGCATATGTAGGCCTCCAAAAGCCTTCCCAGCTTCTCATTGTCCAGCTCTGCTCAGCTTCCATCATTTTCCTCTTGGCGTGGCTGCTACCTAGGGCACACACTCATGCTTTCTGCCAGGCCATTAAGCATGACATGAGCAATGATTTTTCTGCTTCTCCCACTCACTCTGCCAGCACTCCCTGGCCCAGCAACAGTGTCCATTCTTCAATGGAGGCCAAAGGAAGCCATCCAGTAACCACTGAGTGGATAAGCTTCAGTTAAGTCCCACAGAGGTGTCTATTACACGCAGATGTATGTTAAATTAGGAATGACAGATCTGAAGTCCCACAGTATATTCTGCAATAAGCAAATAACATTTCACACACAGCAGGCCAGCTCCAGGTTAGCTATAATATAAATATAATAAAAAAGAACTACTGCTGGGCTGAGTTACCAGAAAAAATTCCTCTCATTTAGTCTGTTATCTCACTTTTGCAAACATCTGCAGGTTCTGACTTGTATTAAATTATCTTTTGGAATTACATGCTCTTTTAGGCACTTCTTTTGGTGAGCTATTTGCATGGTAAATGGACTATTTTAGCTACCCCAACAATTTACAATTCACGTTCACTGGCAATGTGAACAATGTAGAATTATTGCATGAATAAAGTTATTTTGAGAAACGCAGTTGTCTTGACTGTACTGAACTGTCAAGAAACACTTCTGGCAAAGGTTTGACCCACCATGCAAAGTCAGCTTGATGTCTACTAGGACCAGAGAGGAAACCCTACAGAAGTGGGCAAAGCTAGAAAAGACTGAGGAGATAATAGGGCCAGGAAAGATAAATATGTCAGAACAACAGCTTGCGCCCAGCAAGTGGTGTTAATCTTAAAAGAGATAAGATACATCAGAGTAAAGGGAGGGATGGTCCCAGCACACTCAGCCTGACTTTCCATGTATTTCTAGGATGTGTTTGTGCTCTATGCCAGGATTCACAGAGCCAAGCTGTCAGTGTTCACACTGCAGGGACACATCCTACCACCCTTAAAATCCTCAGCCGTAAATAACAGATCTCTAACTCTTCCTGCAATTTCCTGTTTGAGGAATACATATGTATTTTGCAAATAATGGAAATGTACCAGAATGGTAAGTCAGCTGCGTAACAGGAAAACAGAAATACCCAGCTGCTGTGAAATGAGTGATACATGTTCATAGATGTTTGGTATATCACACACACGCACATACACATGAAAAAGAAGTTTTCTAGACAAAGGAATTTGCTTATGATCACTCTGTTCTTTAAGAATGACCTGGATAAAGAGAGGATAAGACAAGATAATCCTGAAATGAATGGTAACCGTACAGTTTAAGCTTTTCTGTAAAAAGAAACAAATGGCAGATGAGTTATTGTTGCCGCAGGTTGATAGCTGCGATACCAGATGTCTAACATGATGTAGTTGCAAATACAGAGCTGTGAAAACATGCACCAGAGAGAGAAAGCATTCACACCTGAAGGCAGGATCAATATTTCAGAGATACCTACACACAAACCGCCTATCTTTATTTGTTACTTACTGAGTCTTACAACTGAAGCCTTAAAACCTAAGACCCCGTGACGGTAACCCTGCCAAGGCCTGCAATGGGCATAGCACTGGCTCTGTGTTGAGCACATCCACACACGTGGCAGCTGAGGCCATCAGCTCCTGCCTCGGGGATGCTGAAGCAGGGCCTGTCCCCAGTGCCCCACAGCCCTGCCCAGCCACGGCCTCCACCCCGCTGGTCCCAAACCATGGGCCCATGTCCACCAGGGAGGTGCCCGATGCTCGGGGATGGGGTTGCCCAAGTGCCACCGCAGATGTGACCCAGGGACACCGGCCATGTCTGCCACCACTGCTGCCTCCCGGCAGCCCTCATCTCGCATCAGGCCTGGCCATCCTGTGAGGGGAGGTGGGAGATAACCTGCCATTTGGGCCTGACGGAGAGGACTTGACTCTTCATGTCCATGGCCTCTTCCACCAGCCCAGTAAACCTGCTCAGAGCTTTCCACACACAGACGTTGTTCAGCTTTAGGGACAGAAGAGCAGCACCAACACATCCCATCTCCCCACCACAGGCCACCAAGCAAGCTGGAAATGCAATTGCTGTTGACCCTCTCGTCCCCCTCAGCACAGGCAGCCCTGGCAGTGCGGAAACCACTGCAAGAAAATGCAAAACAAGGCAGTGTTGATCAGAAAGCAGATTTTGCTTGGTCAAATTTTATTCACATGAGCAGGGGCAGCATCAGTTTTAGCAACCAAAACAAATATTTCAGTGGGTATCGTTCAGGTGGATTTTCTTTGGCTCAATCATCTGTAGAAAGCTCAACAGCTCCCCTTGCACGGACTGTGATCTGTTTTTTGCAATGCAGATAGATGGTGCTTCCAGCTGTCTGAACTGCCAAAGGGCAGAGCTGTCAGGCAGCACTGAACACCAAGACCCCAAAGAGAAGAAGAGTTAAGAGAGAACAAACACAGGGGAAAAGCAGGTTTGAGAGGAAGTTGTCTGCAAGGGTAGGGGAGAACATGGTGATCACACAGGGATCAGTCCAACTCTTCATATAAATTGGTTGGAGCAAGACCATATAAAGGGAATTTATGTGGCACCAAGGAAATAAGGTTGCCAAAACATGGAACATAATGAGGAAAAGAAAGTCAGTGGGAAATGAGGTGGAAACAGCACACAAGAAGAAGAAGCAGTACCCAGAACAGATCAGACCAGGATTAGTTTCACCCATTCTTAACTGCCATCTCGTCGGTCTTGCACTGTTAAGCATTTTTATCCTTCGTGCCCTCTTGCAGATCTGTGCAACGAGCTGTGATGAGCTCTCTTCGTTTAGAGAGCTGTGGTGTTCATCAGTTATTCAGGAAGAAAATATGTCTTGGTTGTAAATATATAGAGATTGAACCAAACTATGTAATCTGGGACAAGGATCATCCCAAACCCTTAAATCTCAGGGAGGGGTGACTACATTCTGGTTCAGAGTTTCAGTTATAGTCCTTTTTCACAGGTCTGCTGAAGATCTTTACAACAGCATTCGGGTTGAGGCAGAATAAATGCTATTGCAACTCAGTAATAATCCTTCCTATGAGCAGCTTTTGCAAATCCCACTCTGTCATTCCCGCGGTCAAAAATGCAGTAAAAGGCAGACATAAAGACATCTCCTAAAATCCAGAGCGGGCCAGAGCGAGTGGTGATGTCAAGAGACTGAAAGCCGCTCATGCAGAAGGTTTGGTCATCGATAGACTCCTGGAAGGGAAAGCACATTTCCTTGCAGTGTCTCTTCCAGCCCTGGCTCGGGAGCTGGGAGCCAGGAGCCGGAAGGATACGCACCTTCACGACATATTGCTCCGCTGTCAGCTTGTATTCATGGTGCCCGATGGTGAAGCTGATGTGGGGCAAGCTGGACAGTCTTCTGCAGTCTACAAGAAACTGTGAGCAATGCGCTGGTTGAGATGTGATTGGTTCGGCTTTTATGAAACACTGTCCTTTGCTTTCGAGCTTTTTGCTGCAGCTGACAGTGAATTTACCACAGAGAAACAACATCAGGCTGACTTACAGCCCAACACTGCCCTCCAGCTTTGCAGGTCCCACACTGGGTCAAACCAGTCTAGCAGCCTAGATCACCTGCACCAGTGCCCCCGGGGACTTAGGGAAGATGAAAATCACTGCAAGCTCCAAAGGGGTAAAGGGGTACTCTGATGTTCTCCCTTACAATTTGGAAGAAAAGCCAAGCTGGTGAGCCCCAGTGAAGAAGAAATAAGCAAGGTCTGCTGAGCAAAACTCCTCCAATGCCCTGGCTGGGACTGGGTCCCATGTACTCTCTCCAGTAACATCGTAGTTTTAGGGGAAAAAAAAAAAAAAGACCTATCCAAAAAGCCTATGAGGAACACAGCACTTTATACTTTACTGTGCCCTGGAGTGGGATTTAAAGAACAGAATAAGAAGAATTAAACTCTGACATGTCCATTAATTTCTATAAATAATACATTCACTTACAGTAACACAGCAGATTGTTTCCTGGCCTCTCTAGCTATTTTATGAAACAACTGGCACTGCAGAATGCTCCAAGCCCCAGAGGGATCTTTGCTGCAAACTATATAGTTTAAAGTCATTGTTTTAGGAGCTTCCTATAAGGAAGAATCTACTTTTATTTTTGTTTTTAAGTCTGCTTAATGAAAACTAAGTCCTAAATCTTTTGTATACCTAGCAGGTGTCAGACCATTAGAACAAAATAAACCATGGGATACAGAGGATAAGGGTAACAGAGCCAATATAATGGTTTGTAAGATATGAGAAGCAAGACATAATTCATTTACATAGCTAGTACATGCAGAGCAAGTTAATCCTTGCTGGAAAGAGATAAAAGTTCTGGTAAAATCATTGACAGATGCACCCGCTTACACCAGGATACATTTGAGCCAGTATACTTAGTATGTCTGTCGTTGCCACAAAACCAGTCACATAAAGTATTGCTTTCGGGTTCCTTTTTGCAGAATCTGAGATGCCAGCTGAGTGCTATTACTTCAGCATTGGAGTAGATAACTGTATACAGAAAGGACCTGTTTCTTTTTTATATTATATTAATATAACTACTTTGGAAATACATATTTTATCTATATCCATGAGTATGTACCCTTATAACTTGTTATCAAAACAAACTGTTCAACATGTATTTGAAAATTTGAATGGAAACAAAATTTAACATTTAATTGAAGAAAGCAGTCAGAAGCCTCATAAGATACACAGAAGTAACTCCAGGTCTTCCTCTTTCAAAGGGAGGCAGATTAAAAGCTGACTTTCTCTCTGATCTTTGCCCAGTGCACTGGGCAAAAGTAACACTCTTAATTTTCTCCAAAGTGCAATTTTGAGTCAGCGAAGTTAATAAGAACTGTACATCCTGGAGCCACAGTAATGTAGTATTAACTGTGGGAGTCAGCAAAAGACCAGCAATAATGCACTGCAAAAATAAGCTGTCCCCTCCCTGGAGATGGGTCAGTTTACTCATCTCAGGCTCATTACCTCGGTGCTTCAGATACTGCCAGGGCTCAGAAAATTAACACCAAGAGGATACGAAGGGCAGCACAGAGACATCCCTGATGACCAGCCCCACCTTGAGCACCTCAGCTCATGCAACACCCCCAGAAAGGGTTGTGGGGAGCAAAGGACTGCAGGTGTGGGCCTTTTCTGACTTTTCTGATCCATTACTTCAGTTATTTTCCACCCTCTAAGCTCTTTGCACCAAATACCAGTTTCTCTTCTCCTCTGTCTGTTTTCTGGCTGCACGGTGCTTACCTCTCCAGTATGTGATGGACTTGCCCCAATATACTCCTGGAGTTTCCTGATTTGTGAAGAGGGGCCGGTGATGAGGGAAGTACCTGAATCAACGATGGCTTCACAACCATGGGAGCAAAATGCCACCCGGCCCTGGATTTTTATACTGCAAGCAAAAAACAAAGCATCTTTAAACAAATTGTGACTGTCACACTGTGACTGGAGCAACACATCATTGCCAGCTGAAGTACAGCCTGCAGTTAAAACCAGATACCAAGCCTTCCCAATCTTAAAAGTCAAGAATGTCTTTAAAAGCAAAGTAATGAAAGGAAGCAGCACTAGGAAGACTTCTCATCTGTGGGCCCGCTTCTCTCTCTTTGGATTCCTACAGCCCCAACCATTTGCTGCCTGCTGACAAACTTGTCCCCACCCAAGATGAATGTGTATCCTCCTGTTTTTTATGAAGCACAAGCAAAGGGACACCAACTACTTTGACCAAGGAAAGATTAGAACAGGACCTAGAGCTGGATTCAGTTTCCTGGTTTCACGTCCACTTCACTGAATAGTCCACCAAGAGTCAATTTGGCCATCAGTGAATCACATTAAAACATTTAAAAATGCTCTCCCAGAAACCAGCTACCCATGTCACAGCAGATTTGGAGAGCCGGTAATCCTCAGACCCATCTTGGCAAGCCCCCTCTTTGAGGGCCTCGAAGATGAAACACTGCAGCCAAGTCCTCCTGCATCTGTATTGCTAGGTGGTTTTGCCTCTGCGTGCTTTACCTGGGGAGGTGAATTTCACCACATATTTCACACACACATACGTACTTGTTCAGATGTATTTGCCAGTAGCTTTTCTCGGTGACTGGGACCCAGTGAATTGAGCCTTTGTAGAGGGAATGGTCTATCCCCCCCAGGATCAGCTCACCACCGTTCTCAGTGTCATCTCCTCTGGAAGCAGAACACGTTAGCAGAGACATGGGAGTATGTCAGCGTACACCTACAAGGTTACACTTAAAAAGCAAAGGACAAACCACAGACCTTTCTAAATTCAGGTATGGATGTCTGAAGCTGATTATTTCTGAATTATAACCAAATAGATCCCGGTTCGGAGCCTCCAAGCAATCTCAGAAAACTTCCTGCAGGCTGCCAAGGGCTGAAGGCAGGCACTAGGAGCAGGTTGAGCCAGCTACTGCTCTCACCTCAGAATAAACTCCAGATAAATTGGTGGAGTTACAGCTAGGTTCAGATTAGGGAAAATTTCTCTTCTGAAATGTGGCCACTTGGGTGTAGCACTGCATTTCTGTTCATCTCCACTGGCAATAAGGAAGCTTCCAGCAGCTTCAAGTCTGAGCTGGGAACTTTTTTTGTCTATGGCCAGCTCCAGCAAGAAGAACTGTCTGTCCAAAAATTGATGATCCCCTCCCAACACAGTTTTCCCTTTCATTACATTTTTTTTTCCCCAGAGGGAAAATTGAAAAAAAAAAAAAAAAAAAAAAAAAAAAAAAGAGGAAAATAGGGGAAATTACTTTCTGGAATGGAAGATTTATACAGTTGCACTGTTGTCTCCATCAACAACCAAAGTACAGTTGCTTCTCGTTTGGCACTGTCACTTGTAAGACTGACCTTTTCAGATAGAAGGAGAAGACTGGCTCCTCCACCAGCTTCTGGTTCATGATGCTGTCAAACACGGGCAGAGCATTGCCCACTGCTAAGGAGGGGTATCCCAAGCCCAGCACGCCATCAAAGTGGGCAAGGGCAAAGGTTGTTCCTGGCTCAAACACAGACTCGCCAAAGTCCTGTCCCTTGATGGAGATGTTACTGATCTGTCCAGTATGAAAAAAAGAACAAGCAGAAGTAAGGGCACCACCGGTTCCAAGAAATTAGACGTTTCAGATCCATTTTGATGAATTCACTACGTTTGTTATAGGTAGTGCAGAGAACCTGAGTAGCCTGGTGTTGCCCTGCTGGCTGACACCCCTCCCGGCTGGATGCCCACCTGCAGCGTGTCCTTGGCGGCGATGCCCAGCAGCTCTCCGGTGCCGTACTGCAAGGAGAAGGCTTCCCCGCCGTGCTCATACGAGTCCGACAGAAAGGACTTGAATTTCTGGTGCACCCCTGCACAGAACAGACGATACCTGGGCCCCGAGGGAAGGTCCTGGCCACTCACCCACTCCCCTGTACAGAACTGGCCGAGATGCAGGCGAGGCAGATTTGGCTTTTCTTATAAGGAAGCCATCAACAGCCTGTCCCCCTGCAGACACCCAGAATACCTTGTTTGGGGGGTTATCTTTTTTTTTATTTTGGCTTTTAAATGGAAGCAGGGAATCCAAACAAAACTCAACATTCCCGCAGCTATCTCTTGCTCCCCCCCAGGTTTATTTTCACACCTTTCACACATGGTGCAGAGGGAGGCCAGGCGGCAGCAGCGGGGGAGCAAGCTGGCGGCACAAGGGAGGCCTTCGGAGCTGTCCCAGACCCTCCCCTCCCAAACTCCCGACAACTTCAGAGAGCAAAGTTTTGGACTTCTTCCAAATTTTGCTCACAGGTGGCATAAATAGAAAAATAAACAAGTAAATTGCCATGTATGTCTGTGCTCGGCTGCGGCCAATCTAACCAGGACATGAGGAGCGCGAGGGATGGTAAAAGGTTTTCTTACTGCACGCTTCACTGATGCAATAGGCGGAAGGGACCCAAAAATTGGACGAGCCGGTGTCAAACACCACGGTGAACCTCTGAGGCGGCGTGCCCACGCTCACGACTCCATAGTACTGCGCCTGGGGGGGACAAAGCGGTCGGCCCTGCGCTGCCCCCCTGGCAGCTGCTGCGGAGGAGCAGGCAGGCCCTGGCACACGATGCGGCACCTCCTCAAGCTCAGCAGTGCAACTTCGGCTAAACGTGAGCACACACCACCTCTGCCAGGTGGGGAATCATTGCTGGCTCTGGCTTTCACTTTTCAAGTGAAAAATGAACTCTATTCCACAGATTGGATCTGATGTAGTGAACAAAGTTCATCCAGAGGATAAAGGAACCACTGACCGCCCTTGGACATCAGCTGAAGATAATCTGCGGACACGTGAATGCTGAAGTGAAGAGCTTATCAACATCCAGCCTGCAAGTGTCTAAGTGCCCATATCTGGCCATGAAAGAGCACTTCAGCGTTAAGAGACCTATTTTTAGGAAGAAGCATTTCTGGAATTCAAAGGGAGATAGAAAAGCACTACCCAGTGCCAAGTCGTTTGTAGCGATACAAATATTTGAATATGTATCTCCAAGTGCATGCTTGTTAATTAATACTCTGAATATAGTTTCTGACCCCAGAGTTTACATGAATGAGATAACCATAATGCAAGCCTGTGTGCCATGTAACAGCAATAGAGCAGGATGCTATTCCTCACTATATCAAACATTTATTGATTAATCTGTTAAGTAAAACAGCACTATGTCACTTTGGTCAAAAAAAAAAAAAATCCCACACAAAACTGTTTCTGATGCTAGCTCAATATGCTGGGGAAGTGGATTTTGTTTTGTTACTTTGATGTTTATCCCTCTTTGATAAGTCTAAGAACAGGCTGAAATTTTTTAGTCTCCCTCATTCTTCTTCACTTGTATCTCTAGCTCATCCTGACTTATTTATTAATGAGCCTCAAGTGTTAGAAAGTTCTTTCTAAATATTTTGCCTTCCTGCCACTGTCCACAGGATGGACAAATGGACAAAATGTTAAAGCCAAGAAAGACAGCTTACAGAATGGTTGACCTGTTGACTTGCCTGTGTGAGATCCAAAGAAACTCATGTCTTTCTTTTCTCAGTTTAGAGACCTAGGTCAGTCTCAAATCCTTAACACATATTAAGCTAAGATAAAGCAGAAAAATAAAAAATCTACTTGGGTCTTTGTTATCACTGATTTATGACTCCATGTGATCAGATAAATGAGATTTGGGAGATATTTTATAAAATGCAAAGATCCAAGTTTCTGATAAATAGAATATAGCTAAATGAACTAATCAGATTCTCCTACTAAAAACCCAATCCTGAACCACGATTGATAGAGGGAAACCTTCCACATTTGTTTGGAGACCCACTGAAGACCAATAGAGATCTATCCAAAAATTAAACTCATCAGAGGACTTCCACTGCTAGATTACATCAGCTTTCTGCCCAGGTCCCATGTTAACCTAGATCTATCTATTTTGTATTTTGTAAAGTAGCACAGTATTTTTTGATGATCTAGTATTTAAAATGAGCCTCCCTTCTCAAGTTTTATAATTTCTTTGAAAGACTTGATTTCAAATGTGCTGGGGAAAAAAAAATCTGCTTTCAACAGAACAGAGTTCATATGATTGCATTACCGTAACCGTACTTACATTCATGTAATCATACAGCCTTTCTGAAGCGGTTCCTACCGATAGAGTAATATCTGCAGGGAAGCAATGCAGGTACCTCCGAGCAAAAATATCGGGGTGGTGATTCCTCCAGAATTCTTCCAATTCTCCCTTTTCTTTAAGTTGTTTCTTGATAGATTTAAATCGAATGAGCGGGACACTATGCAAATAAAAGAAATACACAAAGTCTAGCTGGACCTCCTTTCTAGAGTTCTCGTACACTATTTTTCTTCGGTGTCTTTTCAGAGACCTTGGGTAACACTAAGCATGGGTCACCCCAGGCAGCCAGCTGAGACACGAGGTGCGAGCTCTTACCGTTCCACGGCCACGGCGAAGGGGATGTAAACCACAGCCAGCAGTATCACCCTCATGTCTTCAGCCGGCTCCGAGTCCGATGACACTCATTTACTTGGAATTCTCTTTTTTATACCTCGTCGCTAGCAGAGGGCCGTTCGCCAGGTCAATCAATTACAGGAGGTCAGAGCTTTGGCAGCAAGTTGATGAATTTGTTCTCAGAGCGACTGCTGGATTGTGTAAATATTGGTGCTCAGCGAAGCTGGGCACTGATAACCAGGGCACAGTCTAGACCAAAAATACATTTTACTAACAATCATTAGTTTCTTTCACATAAATATAATAAACAGGGGAAGTTTGGCTCCTGTTAGCATGGGAAAGAGTGTAAGCTGCTTTTCAAGCTTGCTTTAGTGATGCTTTAGTAGCCCAGGATTGTCCAAGGCAGAGAAAGTGGACAAAATATATATGCATGTTTCACTTTTACTTGGAGACATTTCAACAGGACTGAGCACATGGACATTTGGTCTGGTTGTAACAAGCCATCCCCTAACAACTGAAGATTAATTCTCCGTTTATGTGTGAGTTCTGGTCTGAACTAAGTGTGATTGCCACTCCAAAAAAAATAACAAAAAACGTCTTCTAAGTCAAAAAGATGAGAGCCTGCAACACACAGTAATAAACAGCCAGTGTTTTTCTCCCGTCACGCAGCTGCTAAGGCTGTTTCTAGCCGAGGCTCTGCTGTGCACGTTTCAGCAGGATGTTTGGAAGCACTCGCTCGGGTCGATTTACCCAAGAGTTTCCTGAGGTTCACCGTTCCCACCCCTGCCTGGCATTTGGGTTCACGTCAGGCTAGCAGAAAAGTAATGGTGTCAAAAAGAGACTCTGATCTGACAGGTGGCAAAGCAAAGCCCGTTAGCCCTCTAGGAGGAGGCTCAGCACTGAGCCTACAACTTGCTTATGAGACTTTTTGAATCTTTTGAAAGCGTGCTACAAAGAATGAGTGGCAGCAACATGCAAAAATAAGGAGTCATCACCCACTCTAATACTGATGTTCCAGTAAAGAAAAAAACAAACAAAAAAGAACAAACATAAGCACAGAAGGGGTCTAAATGCCAGTCACAGAATTTAAAGAAATATGTATTAAGTAATTCCCAGCATGTAGTAAAGTCATTTTTAAAAAATTGTTCCTTCAAGCCCCCTGACTTACTATGTCAAGTTGACTAAAGAGAGGCATGAGAGCCTTAAAGTTAACAAATGTAGATCTCACTTTTTTAGTTCCTATGGATTTTGAAATACGTTTTGCTTTTTCAAACTTACCTCCAAAACTGTAAGGGCTAAAAAAGCCATTCTCAGCAGAGGCTGAGCTGGGAGTAGTCCCACAGCTGTGTGCAGGGCTTTGGCTCTGAGAAAGGATTTCTATTCTAATCTTTGGTTTAAAAGAAAAAAAAAATCTCAAAAATGCAATAGTAACACACAGCTTTTATATCGATTTACATTTTATTGTGATGTTTCTGCCTGGCTTTGATCAGGGTTCCCTGTTCTTTCTCGACTCAGCCATTTTTACAAAAGTTTTCAACAAGCAGCTGTGCTTTCCGTCCAGCAGCCATCCCAGCCACTGAGCTACGGGACCTTTGTGCTTCAAACGAGAAGAGTGAGTGAAGCTCCGCACAGAGCAAGAGATGTGGCCATAAGCGAGCTTTCAGAAAGCAGCAGCATTTCTGAAGAAACCCACAGAAACCCCTCTGTGAAGCAGAGCTGATGTCGTGCCCTCTGGTACGGCACTGTCACTTTGACAAGAGCAAGGCAACGCCTGTGCTGAGCGCCTTTATCGCTTGAACTTTTCCTCAAATGCCACAAATGCTTCTGGGAAGTCATTAATACTCGTGTTGTAGGGCATCGGGAGTGACTCTGAAGACATTAAGTGACTTTCAAAATACTGCTCTGGGTCTGCAGAGGGAACTGTCTCTGCCTCATGTCCTCCACAAAGTCACTAATTCTCAGAAGGATCAAGATTGTTCATTTTATTGCAAATGTAGGCCTTTATTATCCCACAACATGAAGGTTATTTTCTCCCAAGTACACTGATCTCACAGCGTGTTCCAAACAGGCTTTCATTTAGCCAACAGAGGTACAAAATGCAGCAACAAAAGGTCATCGTGACTTTTTTTGATAAACTGGAATAATGATTAAACAACAATGCAGAGGATACCTAAGAAATAATTTCCCAGAGCTTAAAAGGTTCATTAAGTAGAAATAATTCAAGCAGGAAAAAAAAAAAAATATATATATATATATGTGTGTGTGTGTGTGTTTATAGACATAAGGTATATTGCAAAGTTGTTTCTCTATACATGGGTTATTAAGAAAAATATATCTAAACTACATTATTAACATCCTCTTACGTAGAGTTTTATGCTGTTGTGATCAGCAGGATAGCTGAAGGGATTTGCCGAAGGACCACGTCTTTGTTAGGGGTATAGATTTTACTACTCAGCCCTTTTTATTTCTGCCAAGTGCATTTGCTCCTCCACACCTGCAGCAGAGCAGGCGGCCTTCAGAAGGCACCACGGCCTCTTAGAAATGGCAGAAAGCCCTGCTGAGGGCCATAAGGCTGTTCTGAAGTCAGAACACACCCCGGGGTAACTGCTTGAGGAAGGAGGCCCTGCGAAAAGCAGACGGGGCACGTGCCCCACGGCAGGCCTCCGCAGGGCGCGCAGTGCTGGAGCAGCGAGGCAGCGGCGGCCCAGCGAGGCCTGTTCGGTGCAGACTGGCGCTCAGAGCTGGCAGCCTGCGCGGGCAGCGCCTCCCACCCCCATAGTGAGAGGATTTTCAACACCACTCTTCCACAGCAAGGCCACGGGCAACTGCAGTGTATCCTTGTTCTCCAGGCTTGATATGCTGCCCAGCTTCCGTGCTGTTTTACAGCCCTCAGGTTGCAGCGCTCACTGTTCTCCATCCCACTGCTACACTGGTCCCCACCTGCCCTCTCTGTTGCTCTCCTCCCCCTGTAAATCCTCCATACACTTCATGCCATCACGTCTGCACAGCACACATACTAGAAAACATCCTATAGTCTATACCCAATTCATATTTAAGAGCTGGTTTGCATTTAAAAGCAAGTGATTGGAGAGCTCTGCATCATCAGATTTGACCAGAGATCATGAGGCCACCTTGACTGTTTGATACTGCCTTTTTCTCAATCTTCTGTTTGTTCTGCGTTTTGTTGTTCCAAGAATACCATGTATTTTGACTGTGTAGCACTCCTGGAAAGTGACTGCAGATTGATTGAAGAAAATATCCTCCCTAAGTTATGGTAAGTGTGGAAAATGGCAGCAATAAGCTGCAGATAACAAAGATAACTGCCAGCTGCCAGAAAGGCTGCTTCAACATTAAACACTGCCAGCTTTCAAATCCAAAGACCATGACACAGCCATGGCTGACACACTTGTGGGACAATCCACAAGAAAGCTTAAATCAGCAGCAGCACAAGAGGTCAAAGCACAAGAGACAGGAAGGTTGCTCTGAAAAAACGAGTGTTCCTGACCTGAATGGCACGTGTCTTGCTGAGAGCAAGGAGAACAGCTCACACAGCACAGTCACGTCTAAATAGTCACCACTTTTAACATCGTATTTCACAGAATCATAGAACCACAGAATGCTTTGGGTTGGAAGGGCCCTTAAAGCCCACCCAGCTCCAACCCCCTGCCATGGGCAGGGACACCTCCCACCAGACCAGGTTGCCCAAAGCCCCATCCAGCCTGGCCTTGAACACCTCCAGGGATGGGGCATCCACAGCTGCTCTGGGCAGCCTGTGCCAGTGCCCCACCGCCCCCTGAGTGAAGAATTTTCTCCTAATCTCTAATCTTTTAGAGGTGAGATTTATCTCCCCTCTTTTAGTTTAAAACCATTCTCCCTTGTTCTATTATTGTCTGACTGAGCAACAAAAGTTTCTCTCCTTTTTCAGAAGCCCCCTGGAGCCTTCTCTTCTTCAGGCTGAACAGCCCCAGCTCTCTCAGCCTTTCTTCATACGAGAGGTGCTCCAGCCCTCTGAGCATCTTTGTGGCCCTCCTCTGGACCCACTCTAACAGCCCCACATCCTTCTTGTGCTGGGGGCCCCAGACCTGGACACAACTCTCCATGTGCAGATGGGCACAATCCCCTCCCTTGCCCTGCTGCCCACCCCTCTGTGGATGCAGCCCAGGATGGAGTCGGCCTTCTGGGCCGCAAACGCGCACTGCTGGCTCATGTTGAACTTTTCATCCCCCAGAACTCCCAAGTCCTTCTCTACAGAGCTGCTCTCAATGAGCTCCTCTCCCGGCCTTTACTCATGTCTGGGATTGCCCCGACCCAGGTGCAGCCCCTTGCACTTGGCCTTGTTGAACCTCATTAGGTTCACACGGGCCCACTTCTCCAGCCTGCCCAGGTCCCTTTGGATGGCATCCCTTCCTTGTGGTGTATTGACTGCACCACTCAGCCTGGTGTTATCTGCAAACTTGCTGAGCATGGGGTGCACTCAATCTCACTGTTTTGTCATTGACAATGATATTAAACAGCACTGGTCCCAAGACAGACCCCTGAGGGACAACATTCATCACTGGCCTCCCCCCAGACATAGAGCCTTGACCCCTTCTCTCTGGCTGCAGCCAACCAGCCAATTCCTTATCTACCAAACGGTCCACCCTTCAAATCCATCTCTCTGCAATTTAGATACGAGAATGTTGCGTGGGACTGTGTCTAAGGCCTTACAGATGTCCAGGTACTGGTCGGTCTGCCCTTGTTGACTGATACAGTCTCTTCATCACAGAAGGCCACCAGCTAGGTCAGGCAGGATTTGCCCTTGGTGAAGCCATGCTGGCTGTCTTGGATCACCTCTATGCCTTGAATGTGCCTTAAGACTGCTTCCAGGAGGATCTGTTCCTTGATCTTCCCAGGCACAGAGGTGAGGCTCACCGGTCTGTAGTTCCCCAGGTCCTCCTTCCTACCCTTTATAAAAATGGGAGTGATGGTTCCCTTTGTCCAGTCACTGAGGACAATTCTGGCTATAATTAATCCATGGCAGTTTCTCGTCAGGTTTTAGTCTGCGGATTGCAGTAACACAGTTGGAAGGTGTCTGGAGAGCAGCCTTGGACAGTTGTGACAGCGAGTGTATTAAGCTGGGATTCAGACAAGAAGCAAAACACGATCTAATGAAGAAGACCCTACACAGTTAAGGGTGCCAGAGGCTATAGTAAACACGGTTAAATTAGGAACATAAATACTGGAGCAGCTAAAGGTAGCAGACTGCCAAGTATTTCTGTTAAAGGTTTGAGATAAGTACTGGGTGGCAAGTAACACTGTTAAATTATGTATTTGGCACCTTGCAAAGCAAATCCATAAAAGTGCCACTCGTCTGGAAAGTCAGTCAAGTCTTAACAGGTATTTTAAACAACAATTAGATTATAGCTGACATTTCCACTGAAAGTTTAATTAAAGCTAATCCTTTTAGTTTAAAAATTTGGTCTTCTGGGGTGTTTGCTTTCTCCAGTCAATCCCCACCACCAGCACCAGCTGCACAGACAGAACAACCACAGCAAACCAAGAGGAGCAGGGTTTCCATCAAAGCAATAGTTTGAGGAAAAATTGGAGAATGTCGAGAGCATGCAGGAAGAGGGGAGATGGGATGTTTTCTGGGAGAGCCAAGTGGGCCTGAGCATGTGTGTGAGGCAGGGAGGGAGACCTGCACTCTCAGCCATCGTGTCCGTAATCCCCGTCACTGAACACTCATTCAGTTATCAGAAACATTTCAGAGCCCTTGAGATTAATGCCTGGTGCCATGTAAACAGAGCCTTATATTGGGAAGACAGAGTTACCAGCAGGCCAGTGCACAGCAGCAGGAAACCAAGGCTGGCCTCGTCCCTCACAGCCGTGTCAGTCTCTGCACAAAGAAGGTCCCAGGATGGGCAACAGCCTGAAAGCCATAGTTGCTTTTGTGCCCTCTGACGACTGCCAGAAGTACCTCCTGGAAGACCTGGAAGAGATGCCAGTGGACAAGATGGTGGATCTGAGCGGCAGACAGCTAAGGAGGCTGCCTCTGCACATCTGCTCTTTCAGGGAGCTGGTCAAGCTGTACCTGAGCGACAACAACCTGAACCACCTCCCTCCTGAGCTGGAGCAGTTGCAGAACCTCCAGATCCTGGCGCTGGACTTCAACAACTTCAAGGCGCTGCCCCTGGTGGTGTGCACGCTGAAGCAGCTGTGCATCCTCTACCTGGGCAACAACAAGCTCTGCAGCCTGCCCCTCGAGCTCCGGCTCCTGCAGAACCTCAAGACCCTCTGGATCGAGTCCAACTGCCTGCAGCACCTGCCCGAGGTGGTGTGCGAGCTCAGCCTGCTCAAGACCCTGCACGCCGGCTCCAACGCGCTGCGCACGCTCCCCGCCCAGCTGCGGGGCCTGCAGGAGCTGCGCACCATCTGGCTCTCAGGCAACCTGCTGTCCGAGTTCCCCCCCGTGCTCCTGCACATGCCTTTCCTGGAGGTGATCGACGTGGATCGCAACGCCATCCGCTTCTTCCCCAGCCTGGCTCACCTCCCCGGCCTGAAGCTGGTCATCTACGACCACAACCCCTGCAGGAACGCACCCAAAGTGGCCAAAGGGGTGCGCAGGGTGGGGAGGTGGTCGGAGGAGAGCCCTGAACCCCGCAAGCGGTCGGGGGCAGTGATAGAAATCACGCTTGATGAGAGACCGTCGACACCTCCTATTGACAAGCCCGAGCCAGAAGCCGAGTCGTGATGCTGCTCAGCTACCTCCACCAGCAGAGGTGGCAGCACACCCACGGTGCTGCCCAGACTCTGCCCATCCCTCGCTTGCTGGTTTGGAGAAGGCATCGTGCCGCCTGGAAGACCTCAGGGTAGGTGCACCAGTTCAGAGCAAAACGCTCTTCTACAGCCACCCTCTTCTGCACGCTCTCCAGAGCGAAGACTTCTCCCTCTCCCCCTCTGTGGGGACCACTCGGAGCTCACAGCAGGGTTTATGTTTCCTGTGGTGGATTGTGCAGAGCACATACGGGCTCCCTGATCTCCCCCCACAGGAACCCCGTGGGCTCGCCTTCCCTCCTTTCCCCTTGCTGAGGTGTCCAAGCCCAGCTGGAAGCCACCATGCACGGTGAAGATCACTGCTGGGAGCTACAGCTTTAAAGCAACCCACGGCACTTGTCTCAGTGACTTGTTTGAAGGGCAGCAGCAGAAGTAACAGCTCGGAGGTTCCCCTGCCCACCGCGTGGTACGTGGCAGCAGAGCCCTGGCTACACTATCAAGGAAGAAACGCGTACCAGAGAACTCTCCTCTTACAGCTGCTGTCTTCTTCCTGGAAAATTTGTGACCACTCTGGTTTTGTTATTGCTAATTAGCATTTCAAATGACAGTGAGGAAAGCTACATGCTTTTTTTTTTTTATGATCAGTCTTACGTAGCTGACCACACCGCCTGTGAGGGCAGCTGTACGTGCTGAGTTTCAATGCAGTAGCAGAAAGCCCTGACTAAAACGGGAGAACCACAATCGTTGCAGAGGTAACGTGCGTGAAGGAAACGTAAGGCTGGGAGCCTGCGCCTTCAGACTCACACAGAAACTGAAGCTGAGGCAAGCTTTACCCAATGAACTCCAGCAGGGTGCTGCTGGACTTGGGTGCTTGCAAACCTCAGACCTGTTCAGATTTCCTTAGAAATGCACTGAACTTTCCAGTACGTTTTGGTTTAATGGTGTAGCACAGAATAGAAACCTGGCTCAAAGTGACTTTACGTTTTTAGCTTTTGATTCCACAGCATTGAGCGCTGGGTTTGGTGGAAGACAGCTTTTTAGAGAAGGGTGGGGAGCCCTTGGTGGTACAGAGCAGCCACTTCCCCCTCTCCCTCGCTTGTCAAGTGGAACTGTCTTTCCAGCACGGCACGCAGAAGTGACAGTTTGGCTTCCCATAAAAGGTTTGAGTCAATGCCAGTTTGTGACTGCTTAACGTCATTTACATTCTTTAAAAATTCTCTGGAAATATATAATCTCCGTTAGCACTGGCTGCCTTGTTAAATGAAGTGCGCGCTTGGATCTGGCTGGTACCCACATAGTGTACTCGCTATATTCATTAAATTAAATAAAAGTGTACTAGATTCTCACTGAGCTAGATTGTCTTTCTTTGGAACTAACTTTCCAAGCTCTCTGTCTAAGCTTTTTCCAACAATTTCTTTCTACAAAGGAAATCATTCAATGGGATGAAAATCTGGGGCTTTCTTAACATCAACAGTCAGTGTTTCATTTCCTGGGGAACTAACTTGGTACTCTAGTTATCTGAGAGGGTGGAGGAAGATACACTTTCACCTGCTTTTTAAAGGTTTGTTTTTAACACTACTCTTAACAGTATTTTCAATTTGGGTGATTAGAAGAGAGTCTATGTTGAGGCTGGAGGAGCTTTCCATAAGCAGATTCGCTTCATTTCAGGAAGAAAAACGTTTGCACACTTTCTTGATTTCAGATTAACCTTCCTGCTTTGGCAGACTGCCCCTGCTGTTCACCAAGGTGCTGCGGTGCACCGGGAAGGGTCAGTGGCATCACAGCACCCAGCGAGCACCTCTCTACAGCCCACCGCTCAGATGGGGGCACCTGCACTCCTCTCTGCTCAGAATCAAAAATCTACCTGAAGACTGCTGCAGGAATCAGACTTCGTCACAGTCCGAGTTCCTAATAAAGGACATAGTGCAATAGAGACACACATTAGCACCGCGGGAGCTACTGGAATAGGAAGGAATATAAAGAGATGGGTCACAACAGGCACGTGGGGAAAGGAGTGGAGAAGAGGAAAAGGAATGTGATGCAGCGTGGCGCATCTCTCACCAGCTGCCCTCCTGTTGTAACAACCCGTATTTGTAAAGACAGCCAGCCCGAGTCTGGTACCTGACAGACACACACACGGACTATTTGGCCCAGCACGTTGCTCTCTCCCCCAAACTGCATCTCCCTCTCTAATGAAACTGCACTTCTTGGTTCTACACAAAGACAAGTGCAACTGTGATGAATATGATTTTATTTATTTCAGTGTATTTTAGGTGGAAGCTGGAAAGGAACAGGGGTTGTACAAGTAAATCTTCCCCCCAACACATGTAAACTGAAATAAGTTAAAATCAACTGAAGGCAATTACTTCTTGCCGTTGATGGAGCTGTTCATCTCAAGCTTCCGTTCCATAACCTCACAATAATCACTTAAAAAACTGCTCGGTGAGATCTGGTCCACACATCCTCAGGTACTGGAGAAAATTTAACATGGGCGATGGTCTGGGACACGTTTTCTGTTGAGGAAAAAAAAAATCATAACACTCAGAAAACACTGAGGTTGACCAGCTTCCCCCCACCTGCCTTTATTTTTAATTTTTAGTTGATATTTTGCTTTCAATACTAGTTTTATCTCACAGCTTTGAGATGGCGCTACCTATTGTGATAATACACCAGCTTTGCGTGGTAAGAAAGTGATTCACAAAACAGTGCAAACTACCTCGTAGTGAGCACACACAGGATAATCTGCCAACAAGTGGGATTTCTTCCCATACTTAATAACAAAAGCACTTTTGTTCTAGCTGCAGATTCCACTTCAGAAGCAGCTGCAGTTAACTACAAATTTCCCCAAAAGAAAAATCCCTTGCATTTTGGTCAGCCACTTTTGCGGATGGTTTAGTACTGCAAGTGTCACTTGAATAGCTGGTGACTTAAGATTCACTAGGCAGTTCTCAGGCACGCTACTGTAAGCGCACTGATGGCTCTAAAGGCCTGGTCATACTAATGCAAAAAAAATCATCAAAATGAATATTAGCATGTCAGATGTCTGTCTTCATTTCAGATAAGATATTTTTATCGCGAGGCTTTTCTGCAGTTACTCTTCCATTGATGGAGATTACCCTACGCCATTGTAACTGACCAACACAGGTAGCCATACCTTGGTGCTGCTTTAATAATGTCATCTACACGAAGAATCATTTCTGCTGCTTCAGCTGCACTCAGCAAAACTTGTCTCTTGACTTGGAAACTTTCCGTCACTCCCAAGACTGCCATGTCTCCAATGGTACCCTCTTTCATATCTTTAAGAAGAGATACATTAGGAAGTCTTTTTTCTCCTCGCTTATTTTAAAGGAAATTACAAGAAGGTGACAATAGGGTAGTTTACCTCCTCAAATGAACCACACTAACAGTAGAGGAAATATTTTTAAAATTATTTCACTTCAAGGCCTAGCATCTTGCAATTACATACAAAAAATAATGATGAAAACTCCACTGGGAAAAGGAGATGATACCCAACGGGACTCTCAGCACCGTTTCCTTATGTATGTCAACTTCAACACTCTTCTCTGAAATGTTTTTTTTTGTTTGTTTTTTAAATACGTGCCTTTCTTTTTGAGCTTCATATGACTAGGCCCAATGCAATTAAGGCACATGGTTTTATGGGTGGAAACTATCCCCTTCACGAACACATTCACCCTACCATGAAAAGCCTGATAGAATGATAAAGCAGTGTTACATTGTATGGTTATATTTCTGTTTGCTTTGCACATGAAAAGTCATCATATCCATCACCCTGTTCTGCAACACAAGCAAGTAGAAATGTAAGTACCTCTTAATTAACTTCAATGCACAGGGGCTTCTGTCACCAAGAAAACAATTCATCCAAAAAGATTCAGAGAGCCACAGGAGTGCAACTATGTAATATAGACTTTAAAATAATACAGATGGTAGGCACACACTGTGGCATCACCACAGTTCTTTCAGCTGAATGTATTAGTGAGAAACAGATGTGACCAAGCTTTGTAAATCTAATCCCCCCCCACAAACAGCAACCCAGTAACAGAAGCATTATCAAACTCCTTACCAAGTCCATAGGTAGTCTTCCCTTCACTGTGTGCAGCCCTGAGCTGAGCAACCAGATCTGCGCTGTCATAGCCAGCGTTATCGGCTATTATCGTTGGGATCTAAGGGGTAAACACAGGTTGGTGTTCATTAAGGCAGAGACCGATCCCTATTACGCATCACACGCACACTTTGATATTGCTATCGTACTACTCCGTTTCAAGAAGAGCAAGTATCAACAACATGATATATGATCTGTTAACATTGAACAGAAGTCAGAAAAAACAATCAGACTACCCTTCTAAGGATGCTATTCCCTTTTGTTTAAGGCCCTGTAAGACAACAGAGGAGAGCACGTTAGCAGATTTGTCACCTTGTTTTACACTGACAGAAAGGAATTGTTTCTGTTGATCATTTCAGACTACAACTGGAGGATTTACTTTCAGACCATAGCTTGCTGGTTAGCATTAGCCACCAGATTGTTCTGTTAACAAAAACTGCACATGCTGCCTGAAGAGGCAATGCCAAGTCTTACGACACTCTTTAATTTTCTTAAGAGAAATGTTTTCTTACAGTCTTTAATTTCCTAAGGACGGTTTCCCCTAATTTAAAATAGAGAAGCTGGAAGGCAGTTTTCCTCAAATTGACAGTCTGTTGTTAGCACAGTAATATTCTATAAACTTCTTTTCTTGTGGTATTCTATTTTCTGCTAAGACGAAACCTCCAATACAAGTCTAGAAAATTCTAGATAGTACTAGAGAATGAATACAACTAAATAGAATCAAGGGCTTTTATAGAAAGGCTATTATTAAAATACCAATACTTTTTTCTCAAATAGAAAACAGTAACTTTTTTCCCCATCATTCATCCAAGGCACATTGCTAAATTTCACTTCTTTAGTTTTAGAAAACCTAAAGTTGGAGAGAGAGAAGCAACCATCTGATATCAGAAGTTAGTAAAGCAACTGGCTCTTGAAATTTTGCATGTATTAGTCCAGCAATCTGACTAAATAAACTTACCATTCGCAAAGCCTTAGCAAAGGACTCCATTGCAACAGATTCTTTGCCAGGTGTTCTGATGGCAAGTTCTGCAACAGCGTTAGCCATCAGCATCTCTGAACAACCTATTCATTGAAGACAAACAGGTGTTTTATGAGTTGAATAGTAACACAATGTCTCTTATGGCCACATTATAAAGAATCTAACACTCACCTCCACCATAAACAGTTCTAGTGTCCTTCACGGTCTGGGCAAGAACACAGAGAGCATCGTGCAAAGACCTCTCTGCTTCATCTAGAATCTGCTGTGTTGCTCCACGCAGAACTATGGTGCAAGCTTCACCTGAAAAAGTTTAAACACAAGATTTTAAACAAACAAACAAACCAAAATAAGAGCCAGACCAAGATTGTTAACATGACACAACAAGAGGCGGTCACAAGGCATTTGTAACAGGTTTGCTATCACTGCAGACAAGTTTTACATAAAGAGATCAGTTTGTGGAGGAGGAAGCAGGAAGCGTGATGACATTTCACAGGTAGACACAGGTAGAATGAAACAACGTACACTACGCCATTGCTTTTATCAGTGAACTGCTGTAAGATACCTTATTTAATTGAGTAGAAAATGATTTTTTTTCCAAGCTGTAGTTTTGAGACATTTACACTATCTGCACTTATTAGAACAAGCTATCAAGTTCTCAAAGCATGACAGATTGCTACTTTTCTCATCAATCACACAAAGCAGAAATTTTGGGTCCCATCCTTGCAAGTGTTTATGCAAATGTTTAACATTATGTAAATGAACAATTTCAACAATGAACACGTATCTTTGAAGGATTAGTGTTTCACTGAAGAGCAAGGCTTTCCAAAAAATGGCTACCTGAATCATTACAAATTACCTATGCCATCCTGGTAACTGAACAGCGTTAGCAAAGCATTAACACAAATGTTACAACGTGCCATTCCTGGTAAAACACTCACCCATTGCCACACCAGAGAAATGAATGAGTTTATCTTCTCCAATCATGACTTCTTCGATAAGCTTGCAACTTCCTAGTTTTACCAGCTCAGGGTGATCAAAGGTTGATGCAATTTCACCACCTACAAGTGTGAGATTATTGAAGTGTCAAAATGAAAACACCTTTTGAAGCAAGGGCTAAATTAAGAAAAAAAAAGTCATTGTAATTGCACAAAAATAAAGGGAACAATAGTGATAAATCAAATTTTTCCAACACCAAAGCATGTCAACTTCCTACTGATGTTGACAAGTTCTTAAACCACCAATGTTTTGTTTTATGTCACAAGAACTGCAGTAGCTGTAATGCTTTTGAGTTCTGCCCAGATAAGAGAATACATGTTGTTGTGACAGTATTACAATGTATATCTGTTTAAACTTTTAAAACTATTTAACTCATTAAATGTTCATAAACTACTTAATCAAAATTTGTTGTTTTGAAACTTGTGCTAGCATTAATCCTGCCTTCCTGATTACGCAGCTGAAAATGACTGGCCATCACTCTCCCAAATCATGAGTCTAGCAGCATGTCACGGCAGCCATGCTGTGCACCATTCATAAACTCCCATATCATAAATGAAACAGACATTATGAAGAGCAGAATGTCCTGGAATGAAACACTGTTCTAGTACTTTGCTATTCCCATTAGAAAACCATTTACATGTATTCATTCCCCATGGATGCTCTATTAATCCATATTAGCTTAATAGCATTGCTTTAGCTGTAGCTCTACAAGAAAAGATCAGATTTGCAGCTGAGTTTGTCCTTACTACGAGCTTGTCACGTTTTTTCAGCTATTCTGTTTGATCCACTGTGGTCCAATACAATCCACTTGCTCTACCTATAAAATTTGTTTTGAATTTGTTCCAGAACATAAGCAGTGTTTCTCTCACTGAAGTGTCTGCTGGTGTCAATGTACCTACAGACGGCTGCACAAAACTGCAACTTTAGTTTTGCTAGCCTGAACTAGTCAGTATCTTTTCCGTTCTCCCTGCAAAGCAAACTCCATTCTACTGATCACTACCATAATTAGTTCTTTTTAATATATTCCAGCTAACTACCTCTAACTGGAATTTAGGCAATGAGGATCATCTGTAGCATTCCAGAAGCTGTTTCATTTTGATTAGTTCCTAAAGTCACATTTACACTGACCACTACTAAAAATGTCCAAGATGCTTATGTTATTTGAGGTCCGCCTCAAGTTGATGACTCAGGCCCGCAATTCTAACAGAGGATAACTCCTTAGTCTTCTCTGTTACTACAATCAAACAACAGCCCTTTATAAGAAGATAGTAGAAATGAATTTGTTGGTTTATCATCCTACACTTTCTATGGCTAACTTTTATCTTTTCCCCAGAAAACAAACATTTCAAAAGTTTATCAAGCAGGGACTTAATCATAAAGTACTGTTAAAACATGAAAGAAAAATACTAACTGGCTAACCTATACTTTCCAGTTAGTAAGATGTTACTTTATTCACAGCTGCTGAATAAAACATGTTTAAATCATTGCACAGGGAGGATTCAGAATCAAAACGAACATTTTACAAGTATAATACACTGATGATAGAAACCAAGTTATACCTGCTCCTGAAAGAATACTAACAGTTATATAGCAGTTAAATCAGCAACTTAATTTCCAAGTTAGTTACAGTAAATTTCATAGAATCCTCCATATATGTTTGTACTAAGTTCTGTAAAATAAAGCTTATGCTAAGTACTTCTCCCATTCACAGATCAGCTTAATAGTAAAAAGGAAGTAAAACCTAGGTGATCAACCATTAATATTTACCGAAGGCCAAATAAATAACGTGACCCTCCGAGCTGCACCCAGTAAGGTACTCCACAAACCTGTAACAAGAGCCAGGCGCTCCACACCAGCGAAGTCCGCATGCTCAATTGCCATGACGCCAGCGGCCCCAAAGAGCTGCTCGGGGTAGTTGTAGATCAACTGCCTGCAATTAAAACAAAGTCACATCCTCACATTGCCAAAAGAACAAACCTTTAAAAAGACTTTAAAACCTCTGTTACCAGAATAACAAAGGACACCTGATTCTCAGTAGTATGGACATAGTTTTCTGCAAGCTGCCCAAACACTCTGTTTGTGAGGCACCAGCCACGTGAAGAAAGTTACACCCACACAGAAGCAAACCAACAGCAGTGACACGAAAACATAAGCTACAAAAAATTTCAATGTCCTGTAGCTTCGAAATACACTGCCCCGAAGACACACTATCAATGCTTTAAATTCTGAGTTCTTTGATCCTAAGTGCCCGCCAGCCACTTAGTTGCCTATCCTAGCAGAGCGTACTACAAGGTGTAAAGTAACTTCTTTAATTCCTTACCAACATAAAATCCAAACAGGATACAACTTTGTGGGAACAATGAATGGCCATAGAGAACAGGCCACAGACAAGAGCATGTGCCTCTTTGTTTGCATGTATTCCACTCCCCTCAAAGCAGGGTCAATGACCAAACTATTTTTCCCCTCCAAATTAGAGACTGGGTGTTGCAGAAATTTAGCAGAAGCTGGGACACACCATGTCTGTCAAAAAAAGACGCTCCTAATCTACCTTCAAAAGGGACAGCTGGCATTGCTGACTACGTACAGAGAAGATTCTTCCTACTTTAGATCCATATAGCATCCTGTCAAGCATCTCCTTGCTCACTGTGTCTACACTACAACATCATGTACATGAAACACGACAGATGAAGAGACTGAGATTTATAAATCCATACTAGTTCTTAAAATTAACGCCGATTTTGGAGTTTTAAGATGTGCAGTACCCCTTAAGTGTAAATTTTTGCTACTGATGTAACCAGTGCAACTCTTATATTCCTATCCTTTGATGCGGTGCTGGTTAACCAGCTTCCTAGCAGACTACAGAACCACTCAAATGAGAATTACTGAAAGGCAGAAGCACTTCTCACATTATTAAACATATCAATGCTTTGCATCGTGACAGTTTAAAAGAGAAGTGCACTGCTATCAAAAACATGTAATTTAGATTGTGATGCTCACTGGATTTAAACATGGATCCCTTATGAAATAACACTTCCGCCTTAAAAAAAAATAAAAAAGCAGCAGAGGGGAGGGATGACACTGCACCACACTTGAGGGAACGTGAAAATTCTGGTGTCACTGAAGTGACTCAATTAATTAAGTATTGGGTAAGATCACCTAATTTTAGGAATAACCTTCTTCACACATATACGGTATTAAAATCTTGCTACTCTGTGACTGCATTCTAAATTCTAGCCCTCTTCCAAGGAAACATACCTGTTAATAAAGCAGTTTATTCCATGCTTAAGAATACGCTCTACTTTCTCCTTCATTTTTTCTTTCTCTGCCTGTTCTATTTCTGCTACCTTTGCTGTAGAGTCCACTCTGACGCGAGAGCCAAAAATCTAAACCAAAGAAAACAAATTCAGTTAAAAAAATGAATTCTATGTATGGAAAATATTGTTTCAGAACAGCAGTTCTGTCACATACTTTAATCTTATCTGTATCCATGCCAGTATTTGCAATAAGAATCTTTGCATTTTCAATTCTTTTTGGCTGGTTTACACCGATCTTCTTATCAAGCAAAAACCCTGTATAGTAAGAAAAAGATTTTTAAGACTTCATATTAAAAAAGGAGAACAGTTCATTTAAATTATTGCAAAATAATTAGTAATATTATTATTCAATTTAGTTACAACAAAGTTTTCTAGAACAAATTTGTATAGAGATGTATGACTTTTAACAATTTCATTTCTTAAGCACACTTCCAGCCAATATACAAAGACTTACCTTCATCTAAGTAAGAATCAGCCAAACTTCCACCAAGTTTCTTAATGACGTGGATAGCCTCCAGATTACCAGAACCTTTCAACCTAAGAACAGCTTCTACAGCCAGCTTGACAAAGTGATCTTTATGATGAGTAAGTAACTTTGATGATAGAGTCGTTCCCGCAATGTTCATCAAGTCTTCACGGAACTTCGCTTCATCATCGCTGCAATAAAGCCAGTACAGTTATATGGGCAGGTCTGTGTCTGAGAGCCTTCATTATCACTCACCTAACACTGAGAGTCTCTCCCTGCTCTTCCTAACCCACGTGTATCTGTACCAGATCTGTACTATGTTCCGTTCTGAGGAAATGACAGAATTCCTCCAGTGTCCCAAGAAACAACTTTCTATTGAAACCCCGGTTAGATTAGGGGTTCCTTGTGAGAAGAGGTTTATTTCCTGGGTGCGAGACACCATACATATTTATGTGCTAAAGGGATGACATTCTGACATTCGCATTTTTCCTAAATGACACAAAGGCACACAAATATGCCTATCTCAAAACACTAAGAAGAAATAAGATCCATACTCATACAGAAGTTGAAGAAGCCACAGGTAAAGTATGAAGCTGATTTTAACCTCATTTTTGTTGAGATAATATTTTGTGAAATTAAGGACAACCAACAATGAACAAAATCAATTGTCTTACAATGACATACCCACTTTTTGCCATTCTGGTCAAATACCACAATAGCAGGCATTCTATCACCAACTTGGTATGTCAAGATGGTATCTCTAAGATTTTTGGCTATGAAATATAGCAAAACATTTAATCTACACTTTTGCCTGGCAGAATGAGAAATTGCACAACTCGTTCAGATACCAGGGAACTGCTTCTTGAGACTAGGTTATGTAACTAGATATTGATGCTGCTTCTCTGCCACACTAAGGCTTTAAAAAAATACCGTTTCATAGTACCTTCTACCATTTGCACTACACTACTGAACTAGTACTCTGTGATGTGCAATTTTACTACAAAGTAGTTTAGATCAACTGTTTTAAGAACAAAACCTTTCCATTCAGCTTTGAAAAAGTCTATGCTGTCACACACAGAAAATAGACATATTTAAAATCAGAGTATGAAATCAGAAATAACAGCTCCGATTTTTGTCCTAAGAAGAAAATTACTGCTTATTTTCTGATTCTGCATGTTGCAAGCAATTTTAAATAATTTTATACAGCTTCTGTACTTCATCCAACTCAAAAGTAGTCTTCTTTTCAGTAACTGTTAAATTCACATATTCAGCTTAAAAGACCGCAAAGAATTTTCCAATGCTACATAATTCTCTCCAGTGAGCTTTAACCTCGTATGGTTTATAAAGAGTTACTGCCAATGTACGTTACTAACCCATGATCCACAGCTGCTTTCAAAAGTGCCTCTCTTGAAGCTTTTGTGGCTGCTCTCCAACCTGCAATGATGGTCTGAGGATGAATCTTCCTAGAAATCAGCAATTCTGCCTCCTATTTAAAATAAAATAAATAATTAGCTTTCTTCCACAGCACATTCACATTAACTAGGAAAGGCACTTACAAGCAATCAGAAAATTCTGAACGCCACCAAAAGCACAAGAGTTGTAACAATCAAATTAAAGTGAAGACCTAAGAAAGGGAGATTATTCTAGCCACCATACTGGCACTTTTTTTTCCCCTCCAGTCTAGGCGAACATGATCTGCCTTTGGAATACCTTCTAGAAATATTGATTAATAAAAAAATCTTAGCTCCAGTATGAACAGTAACCAGACACATACTTAAAGTGAATTCTCACTTCACGTTTGAGATCAGTTTCCCATTCACCTACAACTGCAAGTTAAGGTGTAGTTGTGGGGAAAAAAACGAACAAACAAAAGATCTTCAAATTTTTTTTTTCTCCAAAAGTTTTGTGAGGAACTTGGTAAGCTGATGGGATAATTTCTCAGATTTCTCGATCTCAAATCCAGCAACTCTGATCATTAGATTCACTGGCACAGCTTTGCTGAGTTCCTCACTTCTGACATCTCTCTTTCATAGTAATTTCCAATTTAGAGTTTGGCAGTCTTCGGTACGCGGTGTTTAAAGGAACATTATGAATTCAAGTCTTGTGCACACAACAGCAGAATTTAACATGCCTTTTTTTCCCCTTAATGTTGTGAAAAAGGCCTGAACCTCACAATTAAGCAGTGCTATATCCTGCTTAGTGCAAAATCCAGAAAATGACCTGGGACAGAACAACACTTCGACGTTTCAGGATAGTGTAGTCACAGGACTACACTGTCAAATATAAAAACATTTGAAAAAATTTAATACATCACCCTCAGTAATTCAGCTGCCAACACTGTGACAGACGTAGTTCCATCACCAACTTCATCATCTTGAACCTTTGACATATCTGAAAGAGGAAGCCATTGTATTAATGTTTTGATTCAAAATACCATGCTCTAACTGCTATAAAGTGCAAGTGTTTTTATCTCACATTAGTTTACGGAACAAAAAAAAAAAAAAGAACCTTGCTCCTTGACAAAGAAGTTGTCAAACTATAAGTCACAGAAAAACCTGAGATGAAATCAGATTCAGCATCCATGAAATTCCTTATCTTCATTTACAACAGACACCAGTACCAGCCTGTCAATGGACAAGAGCTATCCCCCTCTCTCCCCATGCCTGAGGACTGGAAAAGGGAAGGCTCCAGGGAGACCTTACAGAGGCCTTCCAGTACCTAAAGAGAGCCGGTAAGAAAGCTGGGGAGGGACTCTTTGTCAGGGGGTGTAGTGATAGGACAAGGGGGAAGGGCTTTGAACTAAAAGAGGGTAGGTTTAGATTAGATATAAGGAAGAAATTCTTCACTCAGAGGGTGGTGAGGCCCTGGCACAGGCTGCCCAGAGCAGCTGTGTGTGCCCCATCCCTGGAGGTGCTCAAGGCCAGGCTGGATGGGGCTTTGGGCAACCTGGTCTGGTGGGAGGTGTCCCTGCCCATGGCAGGGGGTTGGAGCTGGGTGGGCTTTAGGGTCCCTTCCCACCCAAACCGTTCTGTGATTCTCAAGACAGACAGCCACAGCTGTCTTTCATCCCTTTTGACACCAGGGACAAGCAAGGGTTGAGGGTAGATAAGGAGACATCAAAATAGTTTGTGAGAGCAGCACATACCTCAAATTTATTTTTCACAGAGTTCCACAACTCTTTCAACACCTTGGTCTCCTTATTTCAGGACTTTTTCTAACCTTCCCCTCAATTTTGCACACTATGTGAAGAATACTTTTCTACAAATAAGTAAGAACTATACAATAAAGCTGCAAATGAAAAAACTCCGAGTGCAACAATGACAAGCTGTTAAAAACTCACCAACCAAGACCTTGGCAGCTGGGTTGTCAACTCCAATAGCTTTCAGGATGGTTGCACCATCATTGGTCACTGTCACCGTGCTATCTCTCCCAGTACTTAGCAGAATCTTGTCCTACATGATGCAAGACACAGAACAGTGTTTGAAAACGTACTATAACTATTAAAATTAAATTAACAAATATGACCACTGAGAACTTGCAGCTATCTTACCATGCCTTTAGGCCCCAGAGTGCTCTTGACTAGGTCACCAATAGCAATTGCACCAACAAAGGATGACTGAAATGAAAGCAAATACACATTAGAAAATGATTCGTTTCTACTTTAAGATAAGTAGTAAATGCTGGGCCGTATCTTCCAAAGGGGAATCACAGAATCCCAGAGTGGCTGAGGCTGGCAGGGCCTCAGGAGCCCACCAGGCCCAACCCCTGCCCAAGCAGGGCCACCCAGAGCAGGCTGCCCAGGGCCACGTCCAGGCGGCTTTTGAAGGTCTCCAAGGAGGAGACTCCACAGCCTCTCTGGGCAGCCTGTGCCATGCTCAGGCACTCACACAGTAAAGATGTGAGATCTTAACCCAGCCCTTCCACAGCCACGCTCCAAGAGTCTGATTCCAAGTTTCTGGAGTGCTGTATTTTGGTAATCCGCTCAAATACACTTAATTTTCACAGTAACCATAAAACCATGTCTCGTGGCTAAACAAAAAGCCTTCCAACAAATATGAACCTTCTGAGCTAAGATACAGCTACTCTGTCTGTATAGACAGAACAGTTTTCCTATCTTCTGTTCAGAGACATGCAACAGGACAAAACACTAAGAGACAAAGGAAGCTCTACATCAATATGAACTGAAAGTACACTTAACAGAAAAACATTTAACAAAAGAACACACAAAATTTAATTGCCCAGGGCATCACCAATTTCTTAGAGAGTAAACTCACCAGCCGAGCTGTTTCTGCTTTTTCTTCATCGGCACCTGCCTTGAAAATGTTCACGGGTGCAAGGGAAATGGATGCCTAAAACAGCATCAGAATACTTCTTATAAATCACTTCATTTTAAAAGCAAATAGCTGGCACTAACAACCTAAACAATGTCTGTATTACTGAAATGATTTATTTTCATACCCCATTTGGTTTTGATAAAAAGTGTATTCAAGGTGAACAGTGCTGGAAAAATCTACCTGAGGCAAACAAAGCTTGACTTTTTCTTAAAAAAGCTGTTCACGTAACAGAGAGATTGTAAGGCAGACTGTAATCTACCGCATGACTGTGCGCCGTGTAGTCTGGTAGCTACATCTCCAGGCCTGACAGACCGTGGTGAGCACCTTGCTTTGTGGCGGTGTCTGTGCTGATGGCCAGCGGAACCCGATAAATCTGGTTACTGAGCACAACGAGGATTTAGGATTTTAGTACTTGAATATTTGCGTTAGGCCTTTTTTGTTTTTCAGGCGTTTCCTTACAAATCACATTATCGGAGGCACAAACACGTGGTTTCAGAGCACAGACTGGCATTCGCAAGGAACCCAAGGCCCTGAACGAGCCGGGACCAGCCCCCCGTGGTTCCTCACAGAGCCGCAGGATGGCTGAGGCTGGCGGGGCCCTCTGCAGACCATCCAGGCTCCCCCTGATCGCCCTGAGCAGGACGGCACCCGGCGGTCTGCGAACACCCCCACAGCCCCCCCCGGGCAGCCCCCTGCCAGGAGCCGCCCCCCCCAACGGCCGCGCTCTGGAACCTTCCATGCCCGAGGCGGCGACGGCGCCGCCCCCGCTCCCCCCGCGGCGCGGGCAGGGCACGAGGCCGCCCCCGCCGTTCCCTCCCCGCCGTTCCCTCCCTCCCCGCCCTCCCCCCCCCCCGGGCCCCGGGCCCCGGGCCCCGTCCCCTTGGCCGCCGCTCACCATGGCGCCGCCGGTCCCCGCCGCAGAGCGATCGCACCACGCCGCACAGCCCCGCCGCGCCCGGGCCGCCCGCAGGAAATGGCGTCCCGGGCAGGCGCCGTGTGGCACGCCGGGAGATGTAGTCCGCGCCTCAGCGGGGGGCTCATTAACCGTTTGTAATTAGCGCCGGGTCTCTCTCGCTGCGCCTTGCAAACCTGCCTGCCAAGAGCCGCGGCTTCCGTTCGCATTTCAGTTGTATTTCTATAAAAGCGTTTTTCTAGGCAAACTTGACCCTGCCCCAAAGCAGTTTGTGGTCGCCCCAGTTTAAAAAATGTCGTCGAGTTCCTGGAGGTCAGCTCTTGAACAGGGTAAAAACTTTAAATTCAAATTAAATTAAGTACCAAAAACTTTAAATTCAGCTTCTGGTGTCCTTTGAGCGTCACAGCCCCTCCCCGACTTGTGCCATGGCACCACCCACATCACCCCTCAAAAGGGAGCAGAGTTAGACGTGGGAGACGGCCCTGCACTCTTCCACCTAATAAAATTTTGTTTTCACATTAAAAGACATAAAAAATCCACTGCCAAGGCTCTGGGTACGACGTCCGTGTCTGGTACAGCAGATGTGTGCGATCACAGCCAAGCCTGGTCCTCTTGGTTTCTCCACACACAAATAAATCTGTTACCTGGCCACACCAACAAAATATAGAAAGGTTTGTATGACAAGTTCCTCAGGAATTAATTCCAACTGGTATTCCTCTGCTGGCTCCCAGATACTTAAAAATATCCTGTGCAAGTATTTGTGCCAGTGACCGGAGTTGTAGTATCTATAATTTCTTCTTGGGTTAAGAGAACAAAGCCTTTTACAAAGGCATGGCTAAAGAAACATTTCTTAAGAGGTTCTGTAAACAAAACATCTCCTGAAATTTCTGGGGGTTTATTAATTTGTTGGCTAGAAACATCCCTATTGAAATTATGCCTCAAAAACACTGATTTAGGAGAGACAAATACCGAATTTTGATAAATCACCATATTTTATAGTCTCCAGAGGAAAGTGAAAATGCCATCTGGACAAGACTTCAACCTTGCATTTTTCTTATGAACTCATCAGTACTATGCTGACAAACTACAGTTAGGCCTTGTGAAATCTTAGTCATTTAATAGCTGAGGAAGGAGTACATTCAACTTGCTGGCATGTGATTCACAAGGTAGTAGTTAATAGCAGCACTACTACTACTACTACAAATCCAGTCCTACGGACATGAGAATGATAAAATATAAATCGAGTAGAAATGAAACAAAAGCTTGGAGAAAAAAATTACAAACTCCAGGTCGTCATGTTCTGTTTTTTCTTCCCACTACTAAAATTCATATGTAATAAATGTGCAAAAAATTAGGTAACTACCTGGAGCAATGACTTAAAGCAAAGCAAAAAAGCTCTTATTAATGCAATACAACACAGGAACACTAACACTGGTAAGCATTAAAGTAATCCACACATATTGTCAATGTAAAATCAATAGTTTATTGCCATGCTACAATTTTTTTTCTTTCCAAATGAAGTTGGCACTGGTAAAGGGGGAAACGTTGTCATAGTACATAACACACCTTTAAAAATGCACATTTGGTAAGCTCTCTCAATCATGACAGCTTAAAACAAGTTATTTTTTAAGATTAACGTGGAATGGCATAAAAATACACTCTTTCTGCATAGTATAATATAACTTTTTCATAAAAGAAATACGGAATGTTTGTAAAAACAAATCCATTGAACAGGGCAAATTAATTGAAATTTTATAAACAATTTGGCAATGATACTCCCACTGTTTAGACTTTTTTATATAAAAGAAATAAAAATCTAGAAAGCTACCTTTATACAAAGTTGCTATATTTATGCCTTTAAAGTAGGAAAAAACATTTTATAATGCAAATTAGGACATACAATAATCTTACAATATCATACAATGTAATGACAAGAAAGGAACATACAACATAAGATTTTGGCCTTTGTAGAAATGTGTATTTCTGCATTTAAAAAAATGCATTTGTGGCACACTGGTGACTATTGTATTCTTACTCCTACCAGCCAGCTTTCCTGCTAGAAGTGTAGTCAGCTGTACTGTAAGGGCAGGTCTGCAGTTTCGTTAAAACACAGACAATTTTTCAGGAGACGTAAAGTGATGCTGCAGTGGAATGAGATGTAACTCGCGAAAAAGGCAACACGCCTGCTGGTTGAGACATTTGTATGGTTGTGGGATACCGTACAACACTACTTTCTTTCATACCAGAGCATTTCGTATACATTCAGTTATTAAGTACCAAAGTCTTACAAGTGAGAACATTTGTGTTCGGGATTTGGCAAATTTCAGGGAAAATACAAAGTTAGTACCAAATATATAATATATTATATATAAAATGTGGGTGTATGATATACACACATATTCTAATGCAAAAAAACTGCATTAATATGGAGTTAAATTTGCTGACATCCATTCCTAAATAACACAAACATTAAAAATACAGGTGTAATCCTGATCTTTCACACACTTTAGAATCACTTCCTCTTTCATACATAATAGTTAAAGCAATATATATGCAAGTATGACTAAGAAATCAAAATTCACATAGTAATCTGAACTCTGACCACAACAAATAGGATTTTTTTTTTCAGTACACGTAATTAAATATATTTATATTTTTACAGTATTTTTAGACCATTCCTGAAGAACTTGACCAACCAGGTCCTCAGGTGTAACAGAGCTGTTATGTCAGCAGAACTTGATCTTGTAGGAACACATCCAGGGGCCCTCGAAGCCAATACGAACCACTCGTGTGGCTTCAAAGGGTGCTGCATGAGGCCCAAACGCTCGCAAGGAAGATTCCCTGATGACATCAAAGCTCCTACCTCAGACTTCCTTTTCTACTGCCAAAGGGAAGGACTGGAGCACAGGACACGCCGACTCCGGGGTCTGGGTTGTTGGCAGGTGGTTGGGAATAACCACGTATGGCACAGCCCCAGCGTCAGCGAGCGGCAAGGTGAGCTTCATGGCACCTTCGTGCTAAGGCTTCTCATGGATAGCAGAGGAGCTGCTCCTCCACGTTCATCTCTTGACGGTTCAGTCACCACGGGTCTCAGGCATGAGCTGTGGCTGGGACCCCAAGGCATTAAGTAAGTATTTTGCAGACACAGAGGAAGACGGTCCCTGTTCCAAAGGGCTCGAGCCTATTTCTGAATCATATTTTTACATAATCTCCTTTGTATATACACATATTTGCTACATAAAATAGAATTACACCAAAGTAATGGATATATCAGAAAACATTGCCACAATATATGTATATTACCACACTAAATAATTACTAAAACTGCAAGAAATTTTTCAAAATGCCCTTTGTGATATATAAAAATATAGAAATGTCCAACACTTGTTTCATCAACTTTAAAGGTAACTTTGTATCTCATATTCAATCTGTACACCTACACATTTCCAAACAAAATACTGCGTTAATCTGGAGTAAACACCACATTAGGATAATATCCTCATAAGACACCTGACAGATTTAGTCACATACCTTACAGCACAATATTACAAGATATAATGTACACATGGTCAGAGTTACAGCTGCTAAGATTTTTTTCTTATTCACTTATCTTGTCCAAAAGAGGAAGCAATTTCTAAAGATTGCGAAAGAACATTAGCTCATGACTTCCCATCTTTTCAATATATGCTATGCAAGAAGGACATCAGCAACCCTGACTCCATCTTAACGCAGTCTTTTGTGGTGGAATTTCCTCCGGATTTTGTTGGTGGCTGTTTTGTTGGTGTTTTTTTTCTTTTCTTTTCTGGAGTGTTTATGAATTTAAAATAAAGATATTGTAAATGAACTTAGATTTATATTAAGTAAATACTGTCAAATATAAATGCCTGAATTACTACCTCAAAGAAAAGATGGGAAAAGATCTTATGATTAAATTCTAAAAACACCTAATTCTATCTGTCAAACTGCGGGACCAAATTTCTTTTGGCTTCTTGGGGGTTACTGGAACATTTCAGATCTGAGTCCACTATTAGATCCTACTAAACCAGCTTTATCTTATTTGTAGCCAATAAATAAATTAGTACAGTGCAAAAATTGGATTTTCACCATTGATCCCACCTTACACAAAGAGAATACTGCTTAGAAATAGAGGTCCAAATCAGACACAGCTCATATGATATGCTCAAAGTAGTAACTGAAGTTAATCAGAACTTGCATCTTAAATTCCCCAACAGTGGAGACAGTCTGCAATATTGTGATTCTGTCTCAGCATGAAGTGGCTATACATAAAACATATTCTGAGCCAATACACTGTCATAAATCCAGCAAAACCAACTGCTGGCCCGTCACCTGCAAAAGAGCAGCCCTGTTTTGACATTGTTTTGGACTTTCTACAGCTTACACCTTTCTGTGGCCCTTTTTAGAGTAAAGCCCTCATCAGAGGTTTAAACACACACGAATGTTTAAGTATCTGGGGGCAAGGAAGGGGGGTAGGAATTAAGGAGTTTATGATATATCCTTAAAACATTTCAGATTTCTACAAAAATTTTGTAGACTATAATAGGAGTAGCGCTTCAATGCACACCATTACACTTAACACTTACCATATGCAAAACTTACTTATCAGGGGAAAAATGTTACAATTAGAGCTAAAGGTTTCAGAATGATCGTTTTTATATTGTTTTCTGGAGTCACTGACAAAGACCACAAAACTAAAATCAGACTGCCACTTCAGATCAATTTGAGAAAAAATATTTTTGTGATATAACCAATGGATTAGATTCTCGCCAACTGTATTTCCAGTACAATATTTATTGCCTACTTTTAGTCACTGCTACGTCTTTTTTATCAATTCAATTTCCTTCTTAAAAAGATACAGTCCAACGTCTTTCATAAATCATTGCACTGAAGGAATATCTATAATTAAAGGCTTTTCTTCATCAAATGTGCTTGTAGCAGCCAGTTGCATGCTGTGGATGAATAGCAGACCTGAAGGCGATGTTGCCATTTTTGCAGGAGCTAGTGTATGGAAACTTAACAGATCCCAGTTACTAAAGAAATTTGTTACATATTTGTTTCCCAGTCTATATACCTGTGGGTCCAAAATATAAATATGATCAAATACTGTAGTGAGATTTCAGCTGAAAACTGAACCCTAGATTACAGACACTAAATCTAAAATCACAACCTTTAAAGAGACTGAACTGAAAAAATATTTACCAAGTCTCAAAGGGTAAAGTGCATTGCAACTACATCTACTTCAAGGGGCATAAAATAAAGAAATAAAAAAGAATGCTAAAGATGAGCAGTGCAGATAACAGGGACTAACCAGTGTGTTTGCAACAAGAAAGCATTATCCCATCTGTAGAATAAAAGAGGGTTAAAAAAAAAAAGTCCTAGAAAATATGGTACCAGATTGGTTAATATAATTAAGGCTAGAGAAGGTTTTTGCTTAACTCTGCTTGGTGCATATTTCATTTAGAATATTAAAAAAAATGCCAAGACTATGCATTCAGAAATCACAAGAACCTCAAGATGTTCTGAATTCTGGGGGCCATAGCTAAGAAAACATCCGTAATGAAGTATTGTGAAACTTGCAACATAAAAAAAATAAAAAATAAAAATACTCAGACCATCTCTTGTATCTGATACTATTCAGGATAAATGTATGGGACAGTGCACCAGAACTAAAAGGCGTATGTTTCCTTTAATTCTGGCTAGTCACTTAGGATCTACCGTAAACCTCTGTTTCCCTATTTGTCAATTAAGACTATTATCTCCCTGCCTCACAGGAATGTTTTAAAGGTTCAGTTAATCAGTATTTATGAGACACCTGTACTATACAGATGAGGACCAAATATTTCTAGGCAGCTAGCTAGATCAAACACATTTGCCTCAAAACACATGTTGAAGCATTAGGCTGGCTCACATATTTAAGTGAACTTAAATTCATGTTCTTAAACTAAGAACAAGAATCACACCAGTATCATCAACCGGTAAATATTTTGCAACACCTGGTAATTTCTCTTCAGTACAAGACTGTTCCTTGGCATAAGGCGAAGCAATGGCAAAGATGTGAATGAGCATTAACACTGCAGACCTGTAAGAACCTCTACCTATACGGTAGCCTTTACCTTCTTGAGTACCAAGTTCTCCCCACAAGTCAACAAGTCTATCACATGAGTATGCATAGGTTGACAGTGAGATTACTAATGAATTATTATTATTTATCTCATTTAAGTTCCTCATAATGGTCTCAACAACTCCCATCCCTTACTTCTGTAAATTCTGTTCTTTGTGCATCTGGTATTTCAGTACCGTACAGTCTGTAAAGTTTTTCAGAATTAAAAGGCTGCCTGATATCCCTTAATGATGTGGCAAGAAACACGTACTTCAGGTGCTACCACTGCTGCCACTACTAAATTGAGAGAAGCACAGAGAAAACGTTAACAAAGGAACAGGGATACACTCCAATTTAAAAACCTGAAAATATATATATATTTTTAATAAAACTTAAATTTAAATATTGCATGAAGACCCTTATTTCTTTTCCAGATCTTCAGATGGCTTTTCTTGCATGTTTTTCCTCACACAGTTCAAGGGTTATATTACATCGCACCAGTTCACAAGTGTCAGTTCCTTTGCAATCACAGGCTCAAGAGTAATCTCTTCTGCTGCCAGTACCAAGGTGCACCTGCAATACTGCCAGAATTCTAAAATTATTCAGAGTATAAAAAAAAAAAAGAAAAAAAAAAGTTCTGCTAAGGGTGCATCTGGCATACTCAAACGACATTCCACCTGGATGTACCTGTAACACTGAGCAGCTATTATTGTAACCAAGTTCACCAACTGCAAAAGAAGTATGTTCATAGATAATACTACCTTCAGATAATTTACTACATCTCTTTCTAAATTAAAGTACACTATCAACTATGGATGCACATTGCTAGAATGTGCAATTTTCTATGAAGAACTATCAAGTCCAGTACCCTGCCTCCCGTGTAACCTGTGTCTGATGCTTTAGAGGAAGACAATGACTGCATAATAAACCTTTCCAGTTGTGCAATAATGCATGCTGCTGGAGAGCTGGGATATTTCCGTCAGGCATAAAAAAAGTAGAACACTGGACAAAGACAAACATTTGACCTTCAAGAGTCTTTCTTTGACAAATGCAGAGAGTAAGACAAACACATACACAACCCTGAACAATAATTAAAGCTATGTACAAAATTTAGACTCTTAAAACGTTACGGAACAGATAAAAAGAAGCACAAATGCAAAGAAAGGAAGGCACACTGAACTAAGAAATGACAAAAGAGCCTTAATTCATATAGCCAACCTGTGAATTCCTTCACAAAAAAACTCTACTGAGATTAAAATTCTGTCTGATTTCACAGGGAACTTGATATGCCACTTGGAATTCTCTTCTAGCTGAAGTAGCTTAAGGCTGGGATTAGATGTGTTCATAATGTTGATCAACAAACTTCGATGTGACCTCTCAAACATCACACAACTTAAAACTATTGGGAATTAGATGCCTTCTTACCCATGTGGTCTTTGAAGGAAAAAAAAAAAAAGAAAACCAACAAAAACGTGTGGTGCTTATATCCCTTGAGATGAACCAATATATCTGGTGTACATCAAACTGAGTGAATTAATGAATTACATACACTTCATTCTGAAGGAGCCACGTCAATGAGGAATGAATGTAGATATGTATCTTGAAAGATTAGGTTTACCTGCTAATAAACACACATATCAAGAGGCTTTAAAAACTGTTATAAATGCCATTAATGACTATAGGCACCAGACCAGAATATTTATAAATTCAAAACTGGCATGTCACTCAGACTCTAATCAATTTAAAGAGGCACTGTGAAAGGTGGTGATGCTGCTATGCAGTAATTACTACTACTGTAGAATGAAATAGTGTTACCTAAATGAATACTTGCTCTACATTAATTCCCTTTAGTTAGACAAGTACATGAAATATGCAGAAAAAGTTCTATTAGTCTATAAAAGGCGTTAGTGTTAAGAAATGCAAAGTACTTGCATCTTCAATTTTATAAACTTCACAAAAGGTGCAAATGATCTAATGCTTCCCAGGCTCACATAGGCAGGTCAGTACTGTTATGTCTAGTTTTCCTAGAAGTACCATCATCTCGGGGCAGTGCTTTTTGCAAGCTTGACATAGCAGCAGTTCGTTCAATGTCTATCACAGCATACAGCTCTGTGCGCCTGGTTGGAGTTTGTGGAAGTGGAGTGGTGGGGGTTTTTGGAGTCTGAGGGTTGTCGGAGTCACTACCACCTTCCAAGTCAACCTGTATATAGTTGAGCTGCCTGTGTTCTAAACTTGGACGCCTAATGTCAAAGTTAAAGACTGTTGGGGTACAGTCCCGACGTCGTGTAAATTCTATTTTGTGAGCACTTGCTGGTACTGTTACATTCTCCGTATTGACATAATTATGCATTGGATCTAGGTTATTGTGGTAGCCATTCAAAGATGGGGTCTTTGGTCCTAAACTGTCATCTTCATCTCTACTCAGCTTGCGGGCTTCCCAAACAGGAGGCAAGGATGGCAAGTTCTCATAATTCAACAGCGCAGTTCTCCTCTGAGCAGAGTTGTTAATGTTCTGGGTATCTGAGGTACTGGTTGATGTCAAACGACCTCTTCTGACCCCTGAGGCACTAGGGATTGATAACCTATTTATATTTTCATACACCAATTTGTTACCAGATGGTGTTTCTCTACGTTCATCACTGTCGTATCCAGTGTCCCATTCAGTGTTGTTTGTGCTGCTGCCGCTAACTTGGTCTCTCCCAAGTTGCTCCAGTTTCTCTCTTTCCATTAACTGCCTTTGAACAGGTGTTGGTCCTAAAACAAACTTGACTCCTTCAGGCTCCAGGAGAACCTGAGCATCTCTGTCATCAGTACAAATCTGATCTTCTTTCACTTTAGTTGTTTCAGTGTTTGAAAGCTTTGATTCCAGTGGCGCATGCACACTTGATCGATTTTTCCTCTCCTCTTGTACCCCAGTAGTGTTGACGTAAGTGTGCACCTGAAAGGAAGAAAAAAGGAAATTCAAATTCTAGTTGCACATTTTTATTTTTTTAATTTCATTCCTTCTCAACTCCCCCCTTTTCTGATCAAAATACCTGAGAACCAAATATCACGATGGCAACTGTTTAAGATCCTCTTTCTCAAATTTCACTGAGCTGTGCTCAACTTTATTTTTTTGGTTTTGTTGTTGGTTTTGTCAATGTTACTTTAAATAAAATTAGAGGTATTTGAGACAGACAAAATAATGTTTACATCTCAAATTAATGATTATTTTGATTTGATCTTTCATTTCAGTTGTGCTCTAGTTGCAGCCTTCCAGGTTCCATTCAAACTCTGCTCTGGACAGAGCAACCTTGGTTTCTTAAACTCAGTTCATTAGCTCACTTGGAGAAATCAGCGAAGCAGAGTTCTGCTTTGATCTCCCTTACCATGAAAACGACCAACAGTTCCAGATTTGCTTTGGCTAAATTTGTCTTTGTAACTTCCATGCTGCAAAGGAAATTTATTGCCCATTTAAAAAACAGGACCGTGCCTCGTGTACCACTCAACCATTGACAAGAGGTTGGCTCTACTGCAAGAACAGTTCATTCTTTCTTCAAGAACCAACAGCTTTCTAACACCAGAAGCTAAACAGAAAAACATACACTTCCACAAGACCTGTGGCACTCAGGATTAAAAATAAGCAGGAGTTAACACCAGATGCCACTACGGCAGGCAGGGGTACACCACTAGTTTATCCCTCCAAGTTCCCACAGAGGATCAACATGAGGCTGAAAGGGAAAGACTGCAGTCAGTAAAGAACACCACCTCCACATTTAAACTGTCTGCGCACCCAAATGGCAGAGCAGTATTTAACAGCGGAACTCATCCAGTCTTCACAACTTTAAGCTCTACAAACTGCAGTGTTATTTACAGCTCACTTGACTCCTACACTGGTTCTTTAAACTGATTTAGTCTGCAGTAACTCCAGCAACAGCACCTGGACTCTTCTGTGATGGCTTCTACCAAATGCCTTCCCAAAAGATGGTTCACTGATCTCTGCTCTGATTACCTTCTCTGGTTTTCAACACTCTTTCTTGTCACACATGACAATCTTCTGAAGACAGATTACATTTTATTACGTTTGACTAACATTTTCATCAGCAACAGGAAGGGTGAGATAGAACACACCTTCAGAAAGTTTTCAGGTTTTCCCAGATTGGTAGGGCTTCCACTGAGAAGGATCCCAGCAGCCTGGAGAAATAACCTCACATAAACTTCACAGAGCTCAGCAAGGCAACCTTAAAGCCCAGAGCCAGGCACAGAATAGCACTGACAGTACAGGGCGGGCACCAACTAACTTGAGAACAGCCTTGCAGAAAAGCACCAGGGATCCAAGTTGAATGTGAGTCAGCAGTGGGCCCTTGCAGCAATGAATACCAAATGCCTATTGGTTGGTGTTAGTAAAAGCACAGCCAGTAGGTTAAGGAAAGTAGTCATTATCCTCATTTCAGTACTGCTGATACCGAATCTGGAGTAATGGGCTCCGAGTACAAGAAAAACATCATCATACTGGAGTGAGTCCAGAGGAGGGCCATGATTAGAGGGGCCAGAACAAGTGATATACAAGGAGAAGCTGAGAGAGACAGCTCTCTTCAGTCGTAAGAGAAGACTAAGAAGCAATTTAATAGTCACTTTCAACTACTTTTAGACAGTTAAAGAGAAGACAGAGCCAGACCCTTTCTGGGAATGTTCACCAAAAGGCTAAGGGGCAATAGACACCAGCTGTAACAGGAAAAAAAAATGATTGCATATTAGGGAAAAATGCTTTCAGAATAAAGGTGGTCAAAGGCAGGAACACAGCTCAGAGACACTGTAGGATCACCTTGCTTGTACTATTTATTAAAAGCATGACAAACAAGGCTCTGTGCAATCTCTCCTCTAACTTCACAAGCAGACCTAGAGAACTGCAGAGGTTGCTTTTAACCTCATTTTTCCATGATTTGCCAAACAGAAGACTTACATGTAAATAAGTTTTTGACCAAGATCTCTCATTGTGAAGTCCAACTTAGGCGTTTAAAATTAGCTTCTGAAATTTTTGAGAAGAGTATAGGGAAATACATTTATATACAAATAAAGACATCGAAAGTATAAAAATTTCAAGTAGTTACACTTCCTCAGTGATCTGTCCTACCAAGCATCATAAAGAGGAAAAACAAATCTAAGTAGTAGCTCAGGTGTGGTAGAAATACATTATACCTGACTCTGAAAAACACAAAAATGAAAACATAATGCTACAGAATTAACAGTGAAAAACCCTCAACTAATGTTGAGCCTGAATTGGGGGGTGGAGGGGGAAGAATATACCCACTTGTTCCTCTGCTACAAGTAGAGGATGTGTTGATTCTTCACCGACAGAGGGGAGGCGTGCACTTCCGACAGAAGGATGCCTGCTGGAAGGATGTGATGAAGCATCTCCAAAAGATGGGTATCTGGGATAGCCGTTAGGTAAACTTTGTGCATTGAACCCAGGAGCTGATTCAATTAGAAAATATGAAAAAACATATTAAAATAGAACATTTTACTATATATGAGTAATATGTTTTATATATTTATCTTCAATTTTCACAAGACGTCAAAATATGTAAAACAGTTTAAATATTCACAAGGCAATTTTGCTGGGGGGGAGGAAAGGGGAAGCAAATTGCTGAGTAGAGCATCCCAGTATTTACTGGGAAACATGTCTGAAGCAACCACTGAAGTCTAGGTGTATAACTACAGCTTTCTCAATAAACTCCCCGTCCAGCTCCTTTTGCTACCATGAACACATTAACAACACATATCCCTTTAAAGGGGGGGGGGGGGGCAGTAACAGGATGGACGACGACTTCTTTATTTAAGCTTCTATTTCTCTGAACTCATCAATAACATGCTGTTTCTAGTTTCAGATGTCTTGGTATCTGCCTGGGATTACCTAAAATCTTCCAGCAGTTTTGGTAAGACTTCACTCTATCCATCCATCTACCCACAGCAAAAGATTTCAAATCCCCTGTAGATGTGATATTACCATTACGTTTTTCCTAACAAAAAGGTTGGAGCACTGCCTAATATTAAAATTTCTCAGAAATGCTGAAAGTAAAATATGGTGATGTATAATAAAGCAACTGAATTAAGTATATGGTTAAACAGTGCTCTTGTGCAAGAACTAAGTTCCCAAAGCTTACTTCTTAAAGCTGAAGAACTTGTCTACAAACATTTTGCTCCCAGGACTTGAGATTCTGGAAAGCAAATCCTCAGCAAGTACCTCAAAATAATTCATTGCTGGTAATTAACCTCCTAGCTGAAAATAGCATTTAATTTGCATTAAATCTTTAATTAAAAAAAAAAAAAAAAAAAAAAAGAAAAAGCCTATTTTAAAGCTAAGTACCACATTAAATTCAGGTTTGTCATTTGACAGTATAACCATACTTACTGGTAGGCGTTCGAGGGGTTCTTGGAGCTTCCAACTCAGTCTGATGGTTATTCCTTTCTACTACTGGTTCTTCTACCACATTTATGCTATTATTCTGCATTATCTCTTGCAACATATTAAATAGCTCTTCTGCACGGGCACATTTAAAGGCAAAGATTCCTATAAATACACAAGAAAAAAAATCAAAATCCTTTAACGTAAGAAACATGCCTTACAATATATATAGCTTTCAGGTAATAAAACTGGAATCCACATAACGAATACCTGTTAAAGAAGCAAAAAAGTTAAGAAATCTTTACTGTACAGAAGACATACAAATACCATGAGACCCTTTCAAGTGTTTATCTGATAGAATAATTTTCCCATGCACCAGAAGTTAAATAGGAACAGAAAATTGGTTCAGTTAACACCAAAAGTACGTTCTGAGGGCTAAATGAGGAATAAAAAAAAAAAAAGCCACAAACAGCAAGTTGCGTTTTTGTCTAAGTGGATAAAAAGGGTACCTGTTAAATTAAAAAAAAAAAAATACACTAAATGAAATTACTGTGGTGCTACAAGGTTACGTTTCTTAAACCAGATTTCTATTAAACTACCATAAGAATAAGATACCAGCACAACAGGAAAGAAGGATTTAAACATTGCGCAAATGTTTTTTGCTTTTTTTTTTAAGAAGATTAAAATGAAAAGCTAGTAAGACAAACTGTGTGAAACAGACAGTAACAAACCAATTGTTTTAGGCTAAAGGATAGACACAGAGCACAAAGTGAGCAGCAATACCGTGTATTTTGAGTGTGTATTGTGCCACTTTGCTTTTAAACAGCAGGGAGCGCCCCAACTTACCCTCACAAGCAAAGTCGCAGCTTTGGATTATTCTTCCATTGAAAGCATGAAGTTAAAGTTGACATGCTTGTTAAACGTGGGTGCAGGTGCTCATTTTTTTAAATGAGTATTACAGTCTTAAAATTACACTCTTTACTAAAAACTCTCTACCTATATTGCTATTTCTGTAAGTGCAATTATGTTAATATGCTGGCAACTACCTACCATCATAACTTTATTTACGGACACAGAACTGAGATAGATCAGAATTATCAGAAACTCCACACGGCAGAAGCTCACAAAACCTAGCTGGGAGCGTACCAAATGAGGAATGATGCTAAGAGGAATGATGATCAACAACTAATATTTGGCTGGTGCAGTGAATAAGCTTCATGCTTGCAACACAGCAGCTGTAGAGCTGCTTCTACCACTTTTACCTAACCAACAATCCAGCTCGAGTACAACAGCCTATATTTAATTTTTCCTGTATTTCCAGAAATTCACACTGGATCCTTAAGCCTTTATGGGGGAAAAAAAAAACCTGCTAGCTGCCTTTGTCCCCTCTCTTTAAAAAAAGTGCTTCCAAATTGCTAATTCTTTCAAATATGAGGCAAACTGAATTGGCACTAAAAGTGCAAGCAAAAGTAACTTTGTGGAACCTTGATTTTTTATTAAATACATTTGCAATAAATACAATATGATCTGTGGTGTATATAGCATGGAAACACAGTAATTCTTCTAATTTCCCTATCCCGAATTATCTTTTAGCTGTGCTCCCAAATCATATCTTTAAGGACTTCAATACCTCGCACAAACTTGGTGTTTTACCACCAGTGCATTCTGACAATATATCAATATAAAATATCTGAGATTAAGTGGAAAACAACAAACAAGAATATTGACTAATTCCATCAGTTGTAAGGCAATATGCAGGATATTCTCAAATGAAAAACTTCTTGGTCATCTCACCAGCTGAAGATGAAGTTTTGCAACTTGCCCACAAATACTAGTATAGGTCTCAGAAACAATGCTCCATTGCAAAACGGCAGCAGAGAGAACATTTTTTGCCAGATTTCTTTTTTCTCAATATTCACAGTATTTAATATTACGTAAGGAAGGCAAGAAACAAAAGAGGGAAGAAAGCGTTGCTGCTCACACAGTCTGCTTAATCTTCTCTATTTAAAAAAAAAAAAAAACGGAAATTAGGAGGGAAGCAGAGAAGTCAATTAGAGTCAGTGGAAAATCTTGGCTGTGGAGAAGAACCTTCAAAATTGTCTTTTCAATTGAATTTTATTAGTATATATTTTACACATTTAAAAGAAACAGTAAATTAAACCTGCAAAAATCAAAGTGGTGTTTTTTTTTTTTCAAAACAAAAAGATCATGATTTTCTCCTCAGAAGTCTGAAAATTTACTTTAATATGCAGTATACTGTAACATTTTAAAACATCTTTATTTCTTATTAGGAGCTGAATCAAGAATGCTTTCTTAATTCTTCCTGTAAAATAACTATCTGCCCTTACCTCTGCTTGGACAATGAAGCTTGACCAAATTTGTTTATGATCAAGTTATTTCATGTTCCTGATTTTTTACAGTGAAGATAAAAAATATTTTGTAATTGCAAATATTGTTATTTATAAAAACACTAGTAAATGCTAAAAATCGGTAAGAAAATAAAAATGCAACTTAATTTCACAACATATCAATACATAAGAATTTCAAGTACATAGAGCTGCATCATGATAGGAAGATGCAAAATGAGTTGCAGACCTCAACCAATACAGTTATTGCACCACTGGGGACTGCTGCAGTGAATAGAGATTGAAAAGCCTATCTTAGCCAAGGTAAGGGATGATCTGGCAACTGGAAAGGTAGCTATCTTTCTGGTTAAAGCCACATAGAAAGTAGCTAAGCATAGCTGGAGTCTGCAGTCTGAATACAAAAATTTGTAAAAATTTGAGAATGATGTCATTGAAATAAATCAGCGGTATTTGTTTCAGGAAGAGGATGAAACAAGTGTGTTAGTGAAGACCATAAGAGAGCAGAGATATCCAGTTCATTCCAGCGCTCTAGTCTCTTAAAAATGTAAAAATAGTGAAAACTCTGAATTCTGAGAAGATTCCCCCATGGTTCCAGGTTTCACCACCCTTCCTTGAAAGTCAAGTCAACCGCTGAGACAGAAGAATTTCCCTGTCAAAACCACCTTCTGAGTTGACCAGAACTATCAACACATACAGCCATGGAATACTCCAGACCAAAATCTGTAAGCAACTCGAATCCTCATTTTACTGTAAGACCATCCAACTTACTTTTTTCCAGAAACTGCATTCACATAGCAAGTACACCTTAAATAAATTAATAAATAAATCCCCCAACATCAAATTACTTTCTAAACATCTTTGTATACAAAAATTCTACATACCTTGTCCAGTTTGACACCTTCGACCACTTTCAAAAGAGAAAAGATTTGAGTCATAGCCATAGCGACGGAGACAGAGGTAGTGCCATTTTACAGAGTCCCTTTTACGGGTGTACAAAATTAGTTCTGTATCTGTAAGTTCCATTATGCCAGAACCCAGCTCATTACCATCATCATCCACGTTAATAACCTACAAAAAGGAAGTTCAACAGCATCAGGTAAGTATTCTTTTGAGCACCAGTACTACTACTGTGATCTTAATGTTCCACTAATGTGCTCCATCTGCTCCATCATTTGAGTTATGATCCTTGAGGTAAAAGTTTAAAAAAACCTCACCAAACCAGTTCCTTTGCTCCTCCAACCCAGAATTAAAATAATACATATTTAAAAGCAATGAGTGAGACTAAGTAACATCATTGCAAAATCCGTGGTGATATTTAAAGAGATTTGTAAGTTTAATGATTTTTTTAAACTGACTGTATGTACATATTCTAGTATTTCCACATAGATAAGGCATACCTCAGATAATGAAATCTTTCAGAGCGCTGTTTCAAAAAAAAAATTATTTGCTTTGTCATATAACCCCACTTAAAGTTGGGAAAAGGAATGAAAAAGGAGAAGGGTCTCTAAGATAAAGCTACCTTCACATATCCGTAGGGCGTTGTACTGTGCACAATCGCCAGACTGTTTTGGATTTTTTTTCCTGCCTTTTTAATGTCAACAAATAATTCAAATACCCTATGGTTATCTTGTGTGAAAACATGATGCATATAAAGCTTATATTCTTATTCTTTTTGCCTTTACACCAGTTGGAGGTCTTCTGCACCCCTTAAGGAATCCTGACATGTATTTTCCCCCAGATGCGTTTTATCTCACAACGCTGCTTTTAGGGGGATTCTTTCTTACTCAATAAAAAGGCTACAAAAAGAGCTTCCCTATGGTATCAATTAATTTTACTCCTTAAAGAGACGTTTTCAACTTGAAAACTAGTCATTTAAAAAGAATTAAGAATAGTTTCATCTGCCACTGAAGCCTATGCCAAATGTCTTCATTTTGCAAACTACATTCTTTCATCTTCTCCCCCCTGCTGCTCAATCAGAGACCCACACAAACAATGGAGAGATGCTACAAGGAGAAAAGTAGGAACTAGTTACACAAAGCTAAGTCAAATGCATAAAAAGCAAGAACACAAAAATATTTTATCCTTCAGCTTTTCGTACTGATAATATTAAATATTTCCAGAATTTCCCATGGTTTTAAAGCTCATTTCAGTGGTGCCCTCAGGCAGTGCATGAATCATTTTTCACTATGGAAGCACTACATTCCTTTGCCAGCTCACGGAGACAGTTTGGAGCACAGAGGCAGAGCCGAGTTGTGTGACTACGCAAAGGTATGTTTACTTAAAGGCACTGACTTCAGCAGCTTCACGTTAAGCACATGAACAAGTGTTCACAAGCTTATAAATTCCAGGGGTATAAGGGACAGAAGCACGTATATAAATGAAGTTCATTCAAGTAAAGGAAAAAAGGTTGTCCAAATGATAAAATCAACCGTGATCTTCAACTAAAATCAGCGGTCCTAAAGTCTTCCATTGCTGACCCCACCTCCAGGTTCATAACCACAGCTCTCCAATAGCTCTTGCATTATGCCTGTGACCCCCCTCATATGGTCCCAAACCTCCCAGAGGTAACAGCGTTTAATTGGGCCCCCAGCTCAAACTGGGACAGACCAAAAACATGGGGCTGCTTCTCCCACCTGAAGATCAAAACTGTCATGACAAAACCTGTCTAAAGAATTCCCGTCACTGCTAGTAAGAAAGGAGTCTCAAAGGGAAAAAAAGAGAAACCTGCAGCCAGACACCTGCAGGTCTGTAATGGTTTAACCGTTAGGTAATTCTCTCCCTGTTTTCGTTTAAGTGTTTTCCATCACAGACCTATCCTGCAAGAAAGCAACAAAATAATTCACAGCATACCACACCAAGTGCTTACCTTAAACTTGTTTCGATGGTTATCTGGGACAGTTTCTTTATCTGGACAGCTACAACAGCTACCCATGACTTCTTTAGAAGACCATGTGATCTCTAAATTAAAAAGAAAAAAAGCAAACCACAACCAAACACGGTGATCATTTAGTTGAAGTAAAAATAGAGCATCATCAACAGAACAACACAATACAAATTTCTGCCTGAATTACAATTTTTCATGATGAATTTTGCAGGCAGAAATGATAAAAAATAATATTTAAGAGCTATGTGAGATTTGGCACTGAGAAGTGACTGCGCTAAGCCCTGAAAGTCCTACCAACAGTTCAGCTCGATGTTACTACCAAACAGACCCACTGAACTTGATTGAACCTCTCACCTTAGTTCCCATAGTAGCATTTGAGGGGGGAAAAAAAAAAAGAAAGAAAAAGAACAAATATTGATTGCAATTCTTCTCTCTCCTAAACCAAGGTCTTTATGTAAGGCACTACCTGGATCCCAGTTCCACCTAAACGAGCACTCTCCAGCTTGCTGCTGAGCACAGCCCTGGCTGACTCCCGTCCCAGCCCAGGGTTGCAGGTTACCAGGCAGAGGCAACACAAAGAGCCCGCAGGGCAATCCTGAAAAGCTGCCCTGCTTTGGGCAGCTCCAGTACGTTCAATAGAGGGTGGAGGCACTAGGGGCCTGGAGGCAGCCCTCTGCTCAACTTCTGTGCTTCCAGTTTAAAATACTTCCCACGTAGCAAAGTACATACAGCTACCTAATCAAAGGCAAGGGAAACAAAGCTCCATGTTCAACACAAATATTTTAAAACTAACTTTTTTTTTATTCCTATTACATTACCTTTGGATTAAATTGTGTTATACAGTCTACTTACTATAAAACAAGAAAATACTCAACTAACTCCATGGCTAAATTAAGAAAAAAGATATTTCATATTCTTGGTATTGTAACTGAAAAGATTTTTGTATGTATGGTAAAGCTTTCATAGAGCAGTAAGATAAAACTGTTACAGAACCAAGCCTCACAACTTTCTTCTCCTTTTACTACCCCACTACAGATCAATATTAAATTCTTAAGAAGGTCAGATAAAAGGAAACATACCCATTTACATGAGCTGTATATTGGATAAGAATTAAAATTTCCACTACACAAATGAAAAGTGGATCAAAATCTTGGAAGAGAGCTAGTAAGCAACAACAGGTATGACACTTGGAGTCAAGAAGAAGCAAGGCGGAACTTCTTCTGACAGAATGGGAAAAATCAGATTTCATCTTAGGAAAACTGGGACTCACTTTCTAGCCAGGCATTTGTATTAGTGTGCAACAGTAGTATCCAATTAGCACTTTAGCCTGCTGAAAAATAAGGTACAGGGCAGACGGTGAAGTTCAGCTAACTATTCTTGACCAGACAGGCCACGCAAAAGCGATACTGCTACCCTAGAGACTGCAGACATCTGTAAGTGGCCACCAAAGCCCTGCAGAGGTGAAATGAAGAACTTAACAGAAAGGCTAACAACATGGCTTAGATTAATCCAGTAACAAAGAGGCAGATAGCCCGACGTTGCCAAAAATCAATGGATTCTCTGATGTCATTCCTGGCCATAGCATAAAAAGATGCATTAATTTGTCAGAGCTTTTTTCCCAACCCAACAGGGAACTAGGTTGTTGTCTGCTTCTACTACAACAGAAAGAAGCTATGCTACACACAACTGGCTGGTTGTTCTTGCACAGTGAAGAGAAGCCTTCAATTTTCTTAATCAGTCCAATCAACCTCTCAATTACAGACTGCTTTCAACAGTCTCCATACATGTATCTTGTTATTAGACTAATTACTCATTTTTTTTGCTGAAGAATTCTGCCTGTTCTGTTAGGAAAGGAAGATACAGAACATCTTCTGTTACTGGTTTCCTACCCTGGCACCCCACCATGCCTCACTACATAGATGTTCAGATGTTGGTCTTATCACCCGACTGACGATACCCAATTTATTCTGTGATAACACTGTTAAAAAGAGCAATGTGTGAAAACAGCTGCAGTGCAGATTAACAACGAATGCAATATAAATTTGCAGCAAAGGTTTTCAAGCTCTGGTCCCTACGGCACTAAATTGAAAAACAGAAGCATCTACAAGCCTTCAAGCACAGATGCTCACACTTAATAAAGCCCAGTCTTAGATTTCTCAAAACCTTTTGACAAAGGCGTAACACAACTAAAGAGCAGCACACTGTGACAGTAATGTGACATCCTTTGCATTCACCATAAAGATAAATCAACAGTGAACTGAATAGGCAATAAAAAAATAACTGCAAAGTAGTTTGGGAGAAGTATATAGAGTTGCAAATAAAAAGATGTAGTATATGAAGAAGTCTGAAATATAGCTACCATGTCTCAAGAAAGACAAAGAAAATGGATGTAATCAAAATCAATCATACACACTTGTTATTTCATCTCCAATATATTCTAATATTAATACCTCAGAATACCGAGAACCATCATGCTGCTTCAAAGCTGCGATGGGAACTAAGGCAATGAGGAAGAAACAAAACAACCAGGGAACCGTCAAAGCTAAAATCACTCACCTAGATTTGGCCATTAATATTCCCAGCCTCTGTTGCGGCATCAGGGGTTCTGTCATACTTCAAAGTGTCATGCTGTCTTGTCACAGAACTAATCATTTGACCTAGAACTAGAAAAGTACATAAAAAATGTTTTTTTGTTTTTGTTTTCAAGACGCCAGTTAGTAAACTAACAGAAATACATATGGCCTTTTTATTTTGGCATCATTACGTCAAGTGAGGTCTCCACAGTTAGGCTGCCTCTTACGGGGAACCTTAGGCCCAGCCTCATCTCTTCGAGCTCCCCGAGCATTTCCATTGCCTATCTCCTGTTATCCTTAGCACATACTGAAACAAACCAGGGCAGGCAAACAGAGGAAGCCACACAACTTACTCTGCTCAAGGCCCTCTTGCTCATCCTACTGACCACATACAAATGTCACCTTGTATGGATGGCTAACACATCCCCTTTCTTTGCATCCCTCGTGGCTCTTGCTCCATGGCATTAACCATAAATTGCTTGCTTTCACTTTTATTTTATTTTTTGCCTGGACTACTCTCATACAAGCTGCCCTCTTGCATTTACCACTGAAAGCTCCACTCCTGCTGCCACCAGGCCAGCAGTTGGCAGCCTCCATCCGCTGTCTGGAGAACTGCCAAGCAAGCTCTTCATGTTTTCTTTGACACTGCTTCTTGAACTGGCGAGAAGGGCTAAATTCTCACAAAACCATGTTATTCAGCCACTTTCTTACCAGCCTTTCAGGGTGTCTGTGCAAACCATTGCAACTCTGCCCACCAAGAGTACTGCCATGATTCTGTATCCATCTGCTGACCTCTGCCTTATGGTTCAATTAAAAGCATTTTCAGAAGCTAAAGCACCTTTCTGTTTTGCACAGCATCAAACGTAACGTAGTCCCAAGCTCACCCCCCGTCCTGGCATCGCAGTAACACTTGCAGAACGCTCTTATTATAGAGGGACTGTGCAGCAGGACAGCAGAAATACAATACTGGAAAATGCAAAATAACACACCTAGCAAAAGAGCTTTACTTCTTACAGAAGATCTGTCATGGAGTCATGAAAACACTCGACAGCTCAATAAACTAGCTCGATAGCTACCAACATAAAGCAAATGAAACAGAATTGGTCAGAAAGAACTAGAAGAGCAAAAACTAAAATACAACTGCATTGTATGAATCCACAGAGCACCTACATACTCAGTCATGTGTGCAACTGTGACCCCCCTTCCCGGTTAAAAAAAAAAAGACGTAGTAAAGCCAGAAAATATACTACAAGTGGCATGGATAATCAAAGGCAGAAAATAGGAGTACAGAATGATGTGTAGAAGATAACAAAAGCACAACTACTCCAGATGCAAGCATTAGGGAACAGCAGATTACGTTATGGAGCAGGTTCAAAAACCACACAAAAATATATTTTGCATGCCACGTGTAGTTAAACTTTGCCATCTACGATAACTTATGGGAATGAGTATCAAAAATGTATAGGTTCCGAAAGTAACTGGACAGATGCAAGGAAGAAAAATAAATAAATATCTCTGTAATGAGCTTTTAAACTCAAGGTTTTCCCATTGGGCTCAAGAAGTCTCTGAGCTGCAGATTCTTGGATGGGCATTAAGGAATGGTCATAAAATGTTGGTTATTGTTATTCCCTTCCCTATATATTTCCTATTGACTACTGTAAGAAGCAGGATACTAGACCGATTACTTCAGTCTGACACAAAAGAGCTATTCCCAGCTGGCGGAAAAGGATGACAAGGACTGAGCATAAATTTTTGAGTACATTGGTCATACAACATTAAAAAAGAAATAGTTTACTACTTGTATTTAAGTTGAAGCTAAGACGCAGATTCCACAAAGGCACAGAAGGACAACCTTTCTGAAGTGCTCTACGGACACGGCTATTTGCATATACAACACATGGGTTCTCTCTCTCCTGTGCCCAAACGGTATTTAGGATCAGGAACTTGCAGCCAGTCACGTACCCTTAATATAATTTATTTGCCCTTTAGCCACAAGCCTTCTTGATCTTCGACGAAACTGTATGCAATTGTATTCAAGATCAATCCCTTTGCAACACACGCAGGCTCTGTTTCGGTGATGGCCCTACCCAATCTGTTTGAGTACACATAGATTTTTGGGTGAGGTCAGATTTTTGTTGACTTAGCACATCAAAACCAGATCAGCAGAGACCAGCGAGTACCTGAGCCAGCTGGGGACAGGATGACAACAGGATGACCTCTGACAGTGTTCAGAAAACCCAGCCCTTTCACTAATACTAAGCTTTACTTAGTTTAACAAATTACCTGAGAAAACTTTCAGGAAGGGAGAGAAAACAGAGAAAGAAAAAAAAAATTACCCACTTTCTCTGGTGGACTGTGTTTTATCTGTCAAATCTTACAGGTAGTCATAAGAATTATATAGTAAACAAACAAAAAATCACATGGAAATCACACTAATGCAGGTGTCTGCGGTGATATTTACCCTGATATTTTACTAGGAAAGTTTTAAAGCCTTCCCATGGTTTGACTACGTACGGTAGACTACCCTGCTTTCGTTACACATGAATTCTTAAATGGTCTAAATGCAGTTTTTAATGGATAAATGAAAGCACACAGATTTACAGCACCTATCTTCTTTTAAATGTAAAGCTGTAACAGAATTCTCCAACAAGTTGTTTTCAATTACAAGCTGGGTTTTGCTTAAGAGTTATTTACTCTATTTGGGATTTTCTTAAATCTTCCCAGATTGCAAAATATTTACACAAACTTACACACACGAGGAGAAGTGGGCAATTTCAGTCACAACCGTAAAAGTTAATCTTCTCAGTTATGTCTACAATGTCAAACTTGGGAGCTGTAATTTCCCCTTCACAAAGCATCAGTGGCCACGGGGTGCAGTCATGCAAGGACGGAGAAGGGGCAGGAGAGGATTTTGTGCTTCTTCCCAACACATCCGTTGGTGCATTGCGAGGCAAAAATGGCAGGAAAGACAAAGCAAGACCTGCACGTGTTTATACCTGATGAACAGGAGTGAAAATTAGGAACTGCCATAAATCCAGTAAGACTTATTAGTTGGATTGGTAAGGTAAAGCATGTCTCTTCCTTCATAGACTAAGCAGAGCCTTAGACATTTAGAAATAAAATACCTTATTTTGGGGAGGGAGGTGGGGTAAGGATGCTACAGCCCCTCAGCGGGCACCACCAGCACTACTGCAGAGGCTACAAGTGATTCTCTCTCAGAAGTCAAAGAAGGGAGAGGCTCCGCTGTAAACACTGTCAACGCTTTAAAAATAATAACATAAAAAGTAAAATTAAAATCCCACAGTCAAACCCTTGAAATTTCTAACAACATTGGCATTTCTGCCATCGGCCCTGGGCCGGGAATGGTCTGAACAACGTGTGCGTTCCTCTTGTGACCCGAAAGGCACACGGATGAGCAGCAACCTCCCTCCTTGTGCTCAGGCTGACTGGTAGCCCCGCCAAAATCAGCTCAGAGTTGCACAGCTGACTTAAAAACTGGCACGAGCCAAGCTCCGCACACTCCGGCTGCAGAAGCCAACGTTAAGTTACCTCTGGGGGGCTACTTTCTGCTTCCAGTTATTCCTAGCACACCTCCTTTGAAAGTCAGGGAAGTGAAAACCCCGAAGCGCAGCACACTTGAGAAGAGGCAGGGAGAAGCAAAGGCTGGAAACCCATCTCTCGGGCATGCTCTCTTCCAAGGACAAAGCGGCCTTTCAAAGCCCCGAGCTGCCACGCTGCCAGATGCTCTGCATCTTGCTCTCAGCCCCATCGAGTTCTCCGTCACCCAATTTGGAAGCCTGTGTCTACTTTTTAAATCGTAAAGTGTCAGCATCCATTGTTTTCAAAGACTGTTTCTTGTTTGGTCTATACAATTAAATTTTTATTTATTTATTTTTAATCCCAGCAACTACAACACAGAACACCCCTGTGCTTTTATTTCTTACTCAGATTTAAAATGCTTAATTAAAAAGGTAGAGTAAAAATAAGATATGTATTATCAAACTCTCTACATTTAACATCAATTTTGGTGGAAATGTTGTGTGTTATGACAAAAGCAAGCCAACAAAAGTACTGCAGCTTTTGGAGGCATATGAAAACTGCAAACTCATTCAGAGATGGATGGATCTCCATCAGGGGTATTTCACCTTTTTCATTAACTTCTGTCAAGAATTCTATTTAGCATACTAAGTAGAATAATATTTTTCAATTCCTTAATTATTTTTAAAACATGAAATAGCACATGAATTGATGATGCTGGCACGCCTAGCATCTCACATTTGTTTTTTCTTCAGTAACAATGCAGGGACGAAAACCTCATCGTTCAAACTCTGCTGATTCCTAAAACATTTTCCCAAATGTGTCCCACAACCATTGCCAAGTGTTAGCCATGGTTTATCTACGCTTGAAACAAGTTAGCCAACACCACCGCTAAAATCACGACAATTCAGACAGCTCAAAAATTAAGTCTATTTAAGATTTTTTCCAGCTGCACCAGCATCATGACACTTGAACGTTTCAGAGCTGCAGAACTCCAGGCTTCTCACAGCTGTTTGCTGTCAAGAACAAACAGAAAGGCTATATTCAATCTGAAGTTTCATTACCATACTCTTAAAAATACAATTTATATGAATGGTTTTCAACACCTGCTTCTTTCTTAACTCTGTAATTAATGCTCAGATCAATCAAGAAAACAAAAAGGAAAAAAAATAGGATATTAGTTGTACTTGACAGCCTTAGGATAAACCCTTAAGTTTTTGAAAGGCAAAAGCTCAGCGGTGGGAAGGGAGCAGAGGGAGCACTGAACATGAGGGCTGTCTTCTGCACCAAGCCGAGGAAGGTTTCAATTTCATAGCTGACTTCTGTGAAATAAATTCAAGTTATTGCTTGGGGGACAGTTAGAATGACAAACATTTATTATATTAAAAAAAAAAAAAATCTCAGATATTTTCACAATTTTTCTTTTTTTTCTTCTTTTTTTCTTTTTTTTTTTTCTTTTAGCTGCAGCATTTTGTTCACAAGCTTTTCTCTATTTAAAGTTACCTGCCAGTGAATCATAACAGTAACAAAACAGGAGATGAACCTCCTGCCATCTGAGGTTCTTTTCGGTTTTTAAAAGTTGAAGTTATCTAGGATTATCAGACACATCTTAAGAAGAGAACACGGTAACTTATAAGTAAGTATTCTGCTGATACCAGTGTTTATGGGAACAAGAAAAGTTTAGAAGAGTGGCTAGTGTTTTCTCCTGAAGTTTTTAAGACTTCTGAAGGAACAGACCCCACAAGCTATTTCTAACTCAGATTCTTCCATCCTTTGACTTACATTTGCCATGTAGAAGACAAGAAAGGAATTATTTAACTTACACGTCCTTTTCTGTCCTAGGGTCATCAATGCCAGGCATTTTTCATCACAAAGTGCTCTCATTGTGAGAATGACTGGCACCAGACCACACAACAGAAATACAGAAGTTCACCCGAAGGCCTCCCAAAATAGTGCCCTTCACAGAAACCGTGACCTTGCCAAGAAAATAACCTGTGTAAAGCAGAACAAGCGGTAGCGAAGAGCCGAAGGGCCTCCTTCCACCTGACGGCGCCCCTCTTTGCTTTCCCCCAGGTGGAAGGAAGCAGCCTGAAACTAAAGCAGCAAGTGGGATGAAACTAAATGGCTTTCTTTCTGAAACCCCATCAAGTCTCCACTAAGACTGAAACGAAGCCTGTTGAATTTGCAGCCTAAAGGTAGAATTTGCTCTCCGCAGACAGCTGGCCCAAGCCCAGAAGGGCTCTCGCTGCTGCTGCCTTCGAGTTCAGGAATTGTCAGAACTGATGGCAACAAATTATTTGTATCTATGCAAAAATATGTACAAATTGCTCAGGATTAAGGAAAGCTCCCCCTTCTCCCCTCCTCCAGGCATGTTAATATTGTCACCTCTAATAAAACTCCTTAAAAATGGAACATTGCTCTTCCCAAGCTATTAAGATACGTAACACTTAAAACCACATTGTGCAGGAACAGACCCATTACACTTCTAGCATCTGCCTCGTCTAGACTTTTTAATTTTTATTTTTAAAAGTATCTACCTCAACTGGGATAAAAAATAAAAAAAGGAAGTTCTGTACTGCAAATAGAAAAGTGCAAAGAAAAACCTAGGGAGTATGGAGAAAAAAATTTCTATTACTTGTTTTTAAATACAACACCAGATTCATCCTCTGCTTTAGGTTGCTGGCCTGAATGCTGTTAAACCAATGCCTCCACCTGAGGCTGACCCCTTTCCCCAGTACCTGGGGACAGCGGTGACATTCAAAACAAGCAACCCCATTTTGGTACAGCTCCACAACTGGCTTCATGCAGGAACCACACCGCCTTAACGCTGATTTCTCTTGAAAAATGTTAGAAGATTTTTAATCTTTTCCATGACCTCGAGTATCTGGAAACAAAATCACTGTCAAACGTTTAAGGACACAGACCACTCTCTGCAACTCCCTTTCCATCTTTCCCCCCGACCCTCATGTTTCCTGTCCTATTTGTCTTTTCAAAGCTTTTTACAGAGTGATACTAAATATGAATTCATTTAATTTCAGATTTGACATCCTTTGTGCTTCGCAGTTTCCACCCTTGCATACCATGTCCAATATTGCTTGGTGTCTAATTACATCTGGCATTTAGCCTGTGAACAGTGAATTTTTGCCACGCAAAAACACAAGCAGCGAGCACAGAATGAAATTTGAAGCAGCCTATTTCACTATTTCCTTCACGAAGAATACTGGGGACTGGGTTATGTCGAAGAGGAAAAACATGCTTTAAAAGATACTGCACAAGCTGTGTATTAAGTCCCATTTAAAACACCCCCAAATAATGGCAGAAGTAGCACTACCTTTACTTGCCCAAACTTTTCTGGCAGAACCTGAAGCTTACATGCTCAGCTCCTTTGAAAGCCAGCAACACCACCGAACTTCTGTTTTCTGTTTTTCTGTTTGCCCCGGGATGAGCCGTACAGCATGCAACCTGCCCCTCCCTGAAGCTCATTCCAGCGCATCTCTCTCTTCTTTTCAACTCTCACAACTGGAAATACCTGAGGAAAACACAGCCAAGTCCCTACAGACACATTATGATAGGCAGTTTTCCCAGCTCAGAGTTTTTGAGCAATGTTGATGCTGACGGTTATCCTGGAGCATCGACCAGTTGCACCAGGATACCGTCACCCCGGAGATTAAGCACAAACCGAAAGTACAAAGCCAAGCGTTTCAGGTTATACACAGACAATTTCTAAGTAACTCAGGACATCCTGCGCTCGCTAAACACAGACATCACTGCAACAAAGCTGCTTTAATTTTTCAGCACAGAACAAATTTTTCATCGAAGTGGAAGGCACTGGAGACAGCAGGCAGACTAACAAACAGAGAAACCAACTCACCATGTAGGCAAACTGCTGCTGAGCAAGATAACAACTGCTTTATCACCATTTTACTCCTTGCAGAATATCGGTGAAGGTGGCTGAAGGGATCCTGCAATCTGCAGTTCTGCTGATAGCTGAATCCTGCCCATCTCCTAACTGGGTAGTACAACAGATTAAATGGGTAACCGATTCATCTGATGTGGCAAGCCCCGCGTCTTCAGAGTTGTGATGTAATCCACGGTGGCAAATTCTATATGATTTCAGAATCCTGGTATCCTACTTAAGACTTAAAATAGCCCATACTATGACCTTCTATTTATTTTGGCTAGCCTACATTCACTACCACGAAGCCAAGTTCTTTCAATTGGAAAACAAAACTTAGGTTTCTGGAACACGGGACTCCCACGTACCAGACCTCACATGCACAGAAGAGATGCAGCATCAAAATAAAGCGTTTGCCCTGAACTAGTAATTACTGACTGTGGTCAGCTCCAAGAGACTTGTTCCCACAACGGTCGCAGAATGGTCCTATTCACTTTGTAATTATTTGGAGAAAAAATAGACGATTTCTGTACATCAGCAAAGACTGACTAATTCGCTTTGATGTCTGAAGACAGAACAGATGTAAGAGGTGCCAGAGCTGGAATACTCTCCCATGGAAACAGAGCGCTTTAAAGGGATACGTGTGCTCAGCAGAACTGGAAGAAACCTTGCCTCCTTGCCTCCCCACACACGCTGCCATCCTTCGAATCAACTCTTCTTTCAGATGTCCTGGCCTCGCGCAGCCTGACGTAACAACGCCTCGGCCCCACGCTGTGAATGTATTTTGGAGAGATGGTGCTAAGGTCAGACATAATCCTTGCCCTTCTTCCATTTGGCAATGAGAGTTGAGAAAATTAAGACTGAAGCTGCATCAGTACCATAAGGCAGAAAAGGCAGCAGTGCTCACTAGCAGAAGTACTGGCAGGAAGAACAAAACACCGGTGCTAACAGACCATCACAGAGCTAAGAACTACAACAAAGGAGATCCAAGAAGAAACTAAACGTGCTGAGAAATAGTTTGGTGCCACTGGCTGCAATTATGGAAAACAGACAACGAACGGCAGAGGTGAGGTTGCCGAATCCAGTTTATAACTTCATTTATGCTAGCAGGTGGAGCTTTACCCCAAGATTTTTATTAAATGAGCATGCTGTCAGGCTTATGATTGAAATCCAGTATTAAACGTACACTCCTTTTCTCTCGCTAGCCCTTTCCAAGATTAAAAAGAAAAAAAAAAAAAAGAAACTTGGCAAAATCCAAGCTAAACTGCCAGCCTCCTGGCTCCTGTGAAAACAAATTTATTGCAACCACACGCAAGCTTCGGCACACCAGCCCGTAGCTTCTGCGTGCCGCCCTCCGAGCCCTCTTTGAAGGCGTGATTGGGAGGGCTGATGCACCAGCACAGCCGATTCCTCCTCTCTGCGCACATCAGGAGCTGCCCCGGCAGCAGCATCCCTCTCCAGGCGGCTCCGGCAGAAGAGATTCTCCTTCTCTTCTCTTATTTTCCCCCCTCCTTCCTTTCCAACACCCAAATTTGCACAGGTGGGTTTCAGACCTTCACAACTCAAGTGATGCTTCTGTTTTGCTGCAGAGGTTTGGGGGAGTTTTTTGGTGTATCTGGATTCAATCTGATTATCGTAAAACAATGACCCAAACCCACTTAAAATAAAAAGAAACAAGAAAAAAATAGAAAAGCATTTTTTTTTAAACTAAATGTTCCCAAACAGTCTGCCTTGACAATGACCTGCCAACTATCTTGAAGAGCTGTTATATAAAATTTGGAAATTACATGTTAGTATTTAAACAAAATAAGCTCTACAGTTCTTCTTAAAAGCGATCATTTTAGCAAAATGCTCAACTTCAGATAAGTTAGTTAAACATTTCTTGGAACACCATTTCTCAGTAATCCCTTCAAAATACATGCTTTTTCCAACAGAAAAGCCCTTGTGTTCACCACTGTCACTATGTCAAAATGAAGATGGAAGAGCAACCTCAAGGGCCGGGTCAGAAAAGCAAAGAGATAACTACAGCAGGTAGCAGTGTCCTGCTAACAACGGGACATTTCAGGCTCACTTCCATGACACTGATCCTATACCTCTCTCCACTTACTTCTAGCATAGCGCTTTGAGACCCACGTTCCCTTGAAGGAAGCTTCCACCCCATCTTTTGGCGATATAAAAGACACTCACACATTTCATCTAGGCACTACATCAATACAACTACTCTTTTCTACAGGTACACAGATAAAAATGACATTAAATGGAGTTTAACATCTTCAGGTTAGCGTATTTCAAAAAAAAAACCAAAAAAAACTAGGTCTTTAATGAAAAGGTATCTTGAAAAAAAAATACGAGCCATTTATGCCACCATCCCCATTAATCCTTCTGAGGATTAGACAATGTTCCTTGTTTCTTATTTAAATTTTCTCTAAAAAATTATCCCCTTATTCTAAACTTCCAGAGAAACAAGACTTAAATTTTACTTGGTATCATTTTTAAAACAACTTACACGCATGCAAATATATTTTTTTAACTTTCTTAATAAAACAATTTCTCCAGATCCGCAACACCATGCTGTTTTCTGTGAATGTCTGCCAAAATAACTACATCCTTTTAAAAGAAACAACCAAAACATCAAACTCCAAACCACTGCATTAGGTTAAACAAGCAAGCTGCACTGAATTGTTTTAGTCTTGGAAACTCCAAATATCTTTAAAAATGCCCTCTGAGAAACAACATATGCGAAAGTATCATTTTTATGCAACAACAAAACAGCAGAAATGGGACTGAAGTTTTAAGCATCGTTGCTACAGGAAAGGTTTTTGGATAGAGGATCAAGGAGAAAGGCAAGGAGATGGGAAAATAAAGCAAAAGGGTACAACAATTAAGTCAAGTAATGGGCCCTAGGAAGAAGGGAGACTTGAGCTTAATTCTTGAAAAGGATGCCTGGCTTCAAACTGTTGAAATAGTGAGTCAGCTCTCTAATATTTAACCACAAATGCCTCCTAAAACTTGAGGCCCACAGCTCTTGCCAATTCTTCAAAGCCAGCAAAGTGCCAAATCTGCTAACTAAGTGGCACTGAATTTATATTTTGCATTATTCTGACCTCTGAAATAGTGTTCATTCCAACATTTCAGGAAAGGTTACGTTTTGCTTTTATGTTTTTGACATGTTTTGCACATAGTCTTCTAATACATTAATTAAAATAACATTAAAAAGCCTGCAAGGTTTGCCTTACCCAAATTAAAAGCAGACAGAGTAACACATTAGCAAAGCTAAGACCATGCTACTGTGTTTTATAAAAAAGAAATTAAAAAAAAATACTGTTTTGGTATGTATTCTCAACTTGTGTCCTTCCTTATCCATACATTGGTTTCTGTTTATCAAAAAATTGCTAGCATGTGGATAAAAGTAACCTGGCATTACCCAAACATCTTGCTTTTATAGCTGTGTTTTTGTTGTTGTTGTTTCTTGGAAAACTGAAAGTCCCATCCTTACAAGGTGTCACTAAATCTGGGTTCTTTTAAAAATCGTTTGTCACCTCTATTTATCGCTGCTCCCTTTTCTGCAGAAAATTCCTTTCATCACACTTGAAAGACTGCTGAATTTCTTAGTTCAGTTCACATGCCTCCTCATGTGCTTCTCATACGTTTCTTCTTCCCACTTTAAGGAAGAATTCCAACTGCCATTTAACCCCACCTCCCCTACAACCCCAGCTTAGGGTGTACGAGGGGAAGATTAACAATAGCTATTTGCATTCTCCGCAAAAGCTGGACTACGTAGACTTCACCGGTAGCTGATGAGAAGCGAGATCCATGATCTTAGTTAGATCCATAATCTCGTTACCGCTGAATTACATCTGTCAAAAAGCAAGTAGGTTATTTTTTTTTCTTTGCATTTGCAATGAAAACGAGCATACGTACATCTAGCGTGGCTGATTTCTTGAACCATCCTAACCCATCCACGAGCTGAGCTCTACCAAGTGATTCACATCCTGATCTTCCCAGCAGATTTAAGTAAAACCCAAACCTAATCATATTTGGGCATCAAAGCAACCCTTTTCTTCTGTTTGCTGCTGAATCTCTTACTGTCAATTTACACACAATTAAATAGCACTTCACCCTTTACAACATCTTCATCTGTTTTGAGTACTCCTTGGTTAGTGATTTAACAGACTCCCAACTAGCCTAACTGATACAGGCCCTAAAAAAGTTTTATTTTTCCTATCTGAGGTGGAAGTTACCAAAAAACTGGACTGTGATCTGCCAGTACACTGGATAGAAAACTTCCATTAAACTAAAAATCTTTATTTTCTTAGTGTGCTACAAGTAACACAGGTTAGAAGTCCCATTTACTTGTATTATATTTTTGATTTTCAAAAAAAAGCTCCTCTTTGGGTTTTAGAAAATGTTTGTTTCTTGAACACTGCTGAAACATTGAACAGAAATTTCTGTAGCAATCCAGATCTCTCTATACAGAGCCCTACCAACCTTTATTCTGTTAGATGAATATTTCACCACTGGAGACAACTGCTGCCCAATTTTAACATCACAGAGCATCTTCTTTTATTAAAGAATTAACATACCTGCCTACAGACTCCATACTGAATTGTCCACTTTTCACAAATACCTCATAAAGATTGTAAAGAACTGTAAAAGTAATATGAGAACGACAGGTAACAGGAATGGAAATGGGCGTGTACGAGTGTGCATGTACGTGTGTCAGTGCCTTGGCACCAGAACGTGGATTAAACGCTTAGCTTGGGCTGAGAAGGAAGAACACAGGTCCCCGACCTCTGCCAGTGGCAGAGCCTGGAGGACGGCAGCATCACATCACATAGATCAGTCCCCTTCCCGTTAGCCAGCCCGCAACACAGCCTACTGGCATATATTTAAAAACATTTATTACAGAAAAACAAAGGAGAAACAGATGATGAACAGCTGCCTGTCCTAAGATTTATGGAAGCTGAAAACTAAAATGACCATGACACAATGCTGGATGATCACTAAAGGATATAAAAGGTCATCCAAAAATTAGTTTGTCACCAGCAATCAAGAGGAACCCCCGAGGTGTCACGAGGATTTGACAGCTTTCTTCCTGTCCTGTGCTGCTCACAGGGGATCCTGGCCAACACACTTGGGCTCAAGTCTTGGTCCTTGTTGAGTGAGTGGACATGAGGCTGCAAGCAAATGACATCTGTCAGAGAACGAGTGATGACTGATTTAGAGATTGGAGAAACAAGGGCATCACCTTGCCCTTCTATAGGATCTTGCACCAAATTTTGTTACACCGTTATTCCTAAAAATATATCTTTAATCAATGCTGTAAAATAATTCCACTGAATTGCTAGTTTCATTTTAAAGTTAACTTGAATAACTATTTGCTCGCTTTTACTTCTCAAAATAATGGATTATAATGTAAGAATGTACGTGTTTCTTGCAAACTCAGACATGTTTTAAAATCCCCCAATACCATCAGTTGTGGACTTCACACTTTGCTACTACTTAGATAATTATTTTAGAAAGCCGTGATGGGAAAAAAAATAATCTGTTTTTTCAACTATATCTGTATCATGTGGAAAAGTGTTCTGGGGTGAGATGGTGGGAAATGGAAAAAATATCTGATTTTATTCTTCTTTGTGTTAAGAATGAACTCAAGACATTACTGAAGGTTCTTTCTCAGGCATTTTATAGTCCCAAGTTAGTAATTTGAAAGTCTGTTTGTACAGTGAAGGTGCCAATTTTGAAGAGCAGGATTTTACACTAAAATGAAGACTCCCTCACCATAGAAGTCACATTTAATTTTATTTAAACATGACCTTCCTTAAGATTCCTTCCACTAACCAAGTGGAAGATGTCTTTTAGAGAACCACTTCCGTGGAAGGTTTTTGGGGTTAAACTCTCTACTTTGTGTCAATTCTGTGCAAGGTTTTCAGGGTTAAACTCTCTACTTTGTGTGTCACGCAACATTTATAAGCACTGGTACCTTCAATTACACAGAAAAGCCATAATTCTTTAAATCAAGAGTATAAATCATATTCATCACGTTATACTGAAATCATCACCTTCGATCTTAAGTGGCAGATAATTTTTAAGGAGAGTAAATGATCTTTATGGATCCTTGTCTTGATAGCAGATGCATGTTTTGTGATCAGCAACTGCGACGCCTGAGTGTGTGCAGCACACGCTGCCATGCAGTGGTCACATCCTTTTTCTTCATTGCAACATCAAGATGTATATAGCAAGCAGCCCCCACCTGCTTGTAGCTCCTCATTTTCAGCGCAGTGTTTGTAGCAGGACTGGGTTTCAGAAGCGCATATGAAGGCTCAGCTGCAACCCTCTCTGAATGAGCAGAACTGCATTCAATGGCATCCTCTATGTACAAGTACACGCTGATTTTATGATTCTCTATTATTTCATGAGGGAACCTTACATGCTGCAAACATCTGCAACTTCTAGATATGAAGAACAAGGCCGATGTGCTTGAAAATACCACACCAGGACTTCAAACAGTGCATGATGAGCTGATTTGGTTTACAGTTAGCATGGACAAGCATGTCCTTGCCTAGCCATTTTGCCAGCATCCGATGGCTATACTGAATGCCTATTTTCTCTTGTAATAGATTGATTCTACAGACAGCGGAAGATCCCAGTACTTTATTATTATTATTAGCAGACGGAGCTAATTATTATTACCATTAACGCGGATGGAGCCCGCCGCGGAGGCACTGGGAGCAGCAGCAGCCGAACCCTGGCAGGGCTCACGGGCAGGCACCAGGGGCAGCAGGATGAAGAGGACGGCAGGGCTGCTCAGAGACACGCCGGCACCTTCCGGGAGGTCGGTCTCCGGCAGCAGGAGGCTGCCCAGTACCACAGGCGTGAGGCGCCGCCATGTGCCCTCCTGCCCGCTCCCAGCCACAGGTGAGCGCAAACTCTCACCCATCTCCACGGTGAGCTGCGTCGTGGAGCAAGGCCAGCTGGAAACGTATTTTTGGAAGGTTGTGTTGCAGCCAGCTTAGCTTCCTGAGCTGCCTCCCTGCTGGCCTGGTGACAGGGCTGGCGAAACAGAGAGGAGGCAGGAATGTGCGGGGAGAGCAAGACTACAGCTGGCCGCTCTCGGAGCTCAGCTGGAGCGTCATGCCGAATCCCAGCTTCGTTAGCACAATCTGACCACAGATGAAGTGCCTCTCGTCCCTCCTCCTGCTAAAGCGTACCTCATCTCTGATAAATGTAAGTGAAATACATTTACTGCTATACAAGCAAAAAAATAGTAAAAAAAAAACACGTGCCTACATTTCCACTGTCTTAGGCTGCGCTTCTTAGAAATGCTCCTCTAGTTAGCCATCGCTCCCATACATCGCTATTTCACTGATAGCTGGCCTGGGTTAAAAACGATCGTTTTCCTTGCTGGGCTATTCTTAATCTGCACCAGCTTCCGATCAGGTTGGCCACGTGAGCACACAAGCACAAGACGGGGGTGGCACTGCTTATCCCAACAGCACCCCAAGGCTTTGAAACACTCCTGAAACTACACCCACAGATACACCTTTGTAGTTACCCTACTCTGTGTTGCAATTAAATAAGCGATCATACCTTGCTGTCAGTGTGAAGTCAGGGGAACACAGATGAACAGGCAGTCTGTTAACGGGGAACATGAATAAAGACACGGTTCTGACCCATCTGTGGGACTCTGCTGAATTTTAAAGCAACCACAGCAAGGAAAACGGATACCCTCCCGATGCGACAATATTCTGTAAGATGACAGGTAACTTTATTTACCGAATTTAAACAGCCAACTTGCTGCTTCAGGGGATTACAAGTCCATCCGAAGCATGATATAAAAACCAATTATTCATAGATTTTTACATCTACGGCACCATGACTGTGGGTGAAACCTTGGGTCTCTAACAAAGTAGCACAGTTGTTTTAAAAAAAAACAACACAGCATGTAAAATACTTTGGCATGAAAACATTTAAATAAAAAGCCGACAAAGCCTGCTGGCACTTACTTTGACAAGAATGGAAATAAAAATAACTCACTCAATTCTAGTTCAAGTTCAATTCTAATTCAAGTTTGTATTTTAACTTTAATTTCTAAGATTCAATATCATAAACTAGACTCCCACTACAGATGAATGGAAGCAAAAACCGATTCAAACAGATATTTAATTGACTTCTAGACTCCCTTCCAGAATTGCTAACTCCCTTCTACAGTTACTCTCTAGGTGAAAACTCAAAGCAGTAAAACATCTATACAAAGATTTGCCTTGTTATATTTCTCTGCTCCAGCATCTTAACAAATATTTCTTTTAACTAAGGGAAATCACTTGTTACTCTTGTTGATATTCAAACTCCTGTAAAGTACGTAAAGAATCTTCTCACTCCTTACAACACATTGCAACTGCTCAGGAAAGCCCTGGGAACAATATGCAAACAAACCAGCAAAACCCCAAACCAGTTTTTTTGGTGCATTTTGTTGGCTTTCCGTAGGCAAGGTCTGGGGGCAGAGTTTCCAACATGCTATTGAGAGCAGAGAAATATATTTGCTTATCTTTTTGAAATAAAAACAATTTCTCTCAAGAAAAGTTCACAGGGTAACAGTTCTGGAGGTAAATCCAGATCTGTCACATACCCAGAAGACGACTACACGTCCTCAAAGATCAGCTTTCAAAGGTAGCGGGCTAAAACAATATAAAAAATTAGTAATTTAACTACATAGAAAAGAACTAGCCAGTTTGGGTAAAAATGTAAAACTCAGCTAGAGAGACCGACAGCTGACAGCCTCTCACCAGCAGCCTGGTGCAAGCTCAGGAGTGATGCTTTACTCACCATCTCCAGCTGACAGGTACAGAAATCCAATGCTTGACGTGCTAGGAAAAAAAGTTTTTTATGTAATACTTTCTCAGCACACCAGAATTCCAAAACCAGCTCAGCTGAAACAGCGTTTTCCAAGGAGAGGATTTGTTTTTACTAGTTTTAACAAAATGCAGCAGATTAAAAGGTATTTCTGAGGAACTTTGCATACATATTGTACTAGCTGAACACTGCCACCTGAGACCCCTGCACGTTGTTATATTTTGTGGAGAAACACGTTAACGACTGCTGAGGTGCTCTCTGGTGTTCAGAAGAGATGCGGGACGCTGCCAGATCCCTGAGCTGTCCTATCCTAAGCAGGTGAGTTCATTACAAATGGATTAAGATGGGATTTCTGGATTTAGAAGTTATAGCTTAGTAAATATTTGCACCCAGAAATCACTGGTCAAATGGAAAAAAAAAAAAAGATTGTTTACACTTCAAGAGGAGATAACTTGATAGAACCTCTGAGAATAAGAAATCTGTTTTTAAAAGCCATTAAGTATGAAAAACACCAAATAATTAAACATGCAATAAATACATGGTAATTAATGTCTGTAATCAACTGACAAGAAAACTAGTGGAGCTTTGATCTCTTGAGTAGCTCCAAAACCAACGTCAGATACCTTTCTGAGTATATTATTTAGGTAGAAAGTTAACTGGTTTCACTTCAAGAGTAAATGGGTGAGATGTAATAGTTTGTCTGAACAAAAAGGAATCAGACCAGGTTCCTCCTGCCCTTAAGCAACGAGCAGCTAACAACAAATGCTGGCATTACCAAGCAAAAACAGAACAAAAGAGCAAACCTCTCTTCAATATTCAAAGGCATTTAGAAGCCATTTTAGAGTAAAAACTACAGACAAACTTGGTGATAATAAAACGTAATGTATCCCTTCCAAGGCGTACGCGTTATCATATCACCCTGTCGCATGTAAGACCGATGTAAGTTACAGAGCACCCATCATCCCAGTGCCGATCCCTCTGCTGGGTGGAGAAGGGCAGCCGGGTGACCGCACCACCACCGCCCATAGCAGCAACCGCGGCCAGGACCTCTGGAGTCCAGGAGGCCTGGAAAACTCCCCGCAGATCTCACTGCCCATCCGTCCTGTGCTGATTTGACCTTTTCCCTCCCTCACAGCCTCCATTAATTTCACCCTTAATTTCTGTACAGGCAGTTATGAAATCTTACATGTAGCTCTGTACTTAAACAGAGGTTTTATCTAACACCCTGCTCCATGTAACCGTTCGAAGCCACAACTGTAAGGACATCAAACATACAGCTTGATGTGTACGGGCTCAGAAAAAGCAAAACATACAACCTCTCAGGAAACTAGACAAAGACAAAACTTGACCCAGACGAAGCCTCCCAGGGAGCTGCAGCTATACCTTGTGCACCGTCAGCACGCAGCACCAACAAACCCACTGCTTTTCGTAAGCCTGTAGTGTAAACAGTCCGCAATACTAAAAGGGTCAAGGGAATAAAAAGTAACGGCCACTGACCTTGAAATAAAAGCATTTTCAAGACACGCTGTGCCAGAAGTACTTTACTTGCCCTATAGGAACTGTATGCTAAGAGAGAACATTAAAAAGCGAGTCCAAAGGTCCTTACATACGGATCTCAATCACGTGAGACTCAAATCCTTCCCGCTGCCATTTTCAGGGCTTTGCTTGTAAACCAGGGCAAAAAGGGCAACTTGTCAAAAACTCTCCCACAATTCCTTACAAACCGAAGCCTATACAGGGGCAAGGCTGTGTGGCAAGGAGAGAAGGTAGGTCAGAAGAGCACGTGCCCAACAAACGTTTCAAAAAACAGTGCCTGCGTGGCAAATGAAAAGGAGCGTGCATCACTGTAAACAGCCAGCGAGAACTTCAAGGAACAAAGAGTCATTAGGATGGTGCAACTCCTACCAACCAAACGCACAAGCTGCCCTAGCAGCCCAGCGAGCTTGTAATTTTGGATATCGGCATGTTTTGGAGACGCATCAGGAAGCATGCTGAGCTGGTGCAGAGAGCTCTGGCCGTCAGCTGGATTGAAGCATCCATTAGTTACCTAGTCACAGAACACCAGAATTATCCAATTTGCTGCTCTCTGACGCAAAAAGATCAGTCCCTACTGAAGTCACCCAACAAACAGGCAGAAGCTGATCACCTGCACCCAGCAGGACGGTAATGTGGGCGCCGCCAGCTCCCGAGCACTCCTGCTTCCCCTTCCGATGCACTGCCTACTGGGGAGGAACGCGGGTTCCCAGTGCAACTGGTTTCAAGCAGGGTGGATTTTACACCTGGATCTTGCAACACACAAATATAGCATTGGATCCACTAATATCATCTCTTCTTCTTTGCTGTGGTGGAGGGGGCTGAAAACAGGGTTGAAGTATGATTGGTATCAGATCTGTGACAACTGCCACAAAGATTATCATTCAGTAACGGTGAGGGGAAGGAAAAAAACACCACCCAAAACAGTCAAACAAATTAACAATAGCACAAGTATCCATATTATACTCTGAGAACATTTTCCCATATAAATGTACCTCTCTATGTATGTTGAATAATATCTAAATAATTATAAACCATTAAAGGGTGCAATTACTATTTATATCTATTTTCCAATCTTAAGCTGCATCTTCAATTATCAGGAACTGATGCGTTCAAATTCCAAGTATTTATCTTTAATTGTTCTGGCTTCTCTAATTGATTCAGGAAAAAGGAGCAATATGAATGGCAGAACAGATGTTGTAACATGTGATTAACATCACAAGCTTGTCCAGTGATCCTGTGCAAACCATGGGGTTTCTGTTGTCTTCAAGCAACGGGGACAGACGGGACATTTCTGGGGAGAACAGAGGAACAAAATTCCTGTGAAATTCTGCATCCAAGACCACCCCTTAGTAAACCTACAAGTCAGCATCAAGAATTTAAGTTTTGCGTAATAATCACTCCATCATTCTGAACTTAACAGTGAGAAGAAATTGCACAGGTAATTTTGCGTCTGATACTACTCTGCACATCAAGGCAACAGTACCAATCTGGGCAGACAGAACAGGAGCAGGTTGAAAATCACCAAAAGCACACCTGTTTTACCAATAGCAACAAATATCTATACTGAAAAGGAGCAAAAAGCTTAAAGGAGGCGTTTCTTCTTCTACTACAAGCAAATACTCATGTTGATAAGGGTCACGTTTTATATCGAAGATTTTAATGTTACAGGCAGACATTTTTCAAAATAAATGGAATTTGAAAGCTCTTTTAACCATATACTCAAAATTAATGAAAACCTTTTAAAACCTTAGAGCTTTTCTTAAATATCCTATTTTACAATTTAAAAAGCCACATCACCTTAACCATGTCCCAGTAGCCACACCTACGTACACGTGGTATAGGAGTGACTGGAGGGTGAGGAGACGGATGTAAAAAACTCCAGTTTGCAGAAGAAATTCAGCTGTACTCTACTCACATCTCATTTCCATTAGTAGTAATACCTATGCACCTTAACCAGAGCATTTGCTATTAGTTACATAAAGGGAACAACTAAGACCGCTGCACACCTTTAAAAATAGCCAGAACAGAGTGAATATTGCTAATCAAAATAAATTGCCTAGCACTAACTCAAGGTCACATTAAATACTGCGTATTAAATATTGGGCTACTGCATAAACTTTTACACTGCCAACCCCTGCTTGCTTCCCTAGAAAAAAAAAATAAATAAAAAACACAATAATTTCTTACTACTCTAGTGAAATCAGTGTTCAAATGACTCAGTACTAATATTTTCATATCTATCCCACTTAACTTACTGCTGATACTTATGTTGACACTGAACCCCCCCCCCAAAAATGCCAAAATAAATCATTATTTTTAAAAACTGTAATTCTCTACTTGACCATTTTAAAGTGGTCATGAAAACACAGCTTCATTATAACATAAAGGGATATTACAGGGATCTGCTAAAATACCAGAATTTCACTTTTATAGAAACCTACAGAACACCTAAGGGAAAAGAAAACAGGCTGTAGCCTCTGAAACCGCTTCCTTTCAACTTATATATTTATATCTTATATATATTTAAGTACATATAAAGCTACAGTTATCTATGCAAAGTGCAATTTCAAGCAACTACTAAATTCTGTTTAAATGTTGGGGAAAATAAGGTATATTTGAGTTTCGGGATCAAGAATAGTAATTGGTACAACTCCCTAATCTAGATCTATACAAGCAGCAATCTTACATTCTGCGACGTCTGGCAGTGCAATTTTGAACTTCCATTCCCTTAGCAGTAGAGGCATCAAAAAAACTGCAGAAATACAGCTTCAAAAGTTTCTACATATTTAGGAACAGGAATGGCAACCATTTAGCCAGCACAGATTCTGTTTAAAAAATAAAATAAAATACTCTTACTCCTACAAAATAAGGCCATAAAACTTCACTTGAATGTACAAATTAAGATTAAACTTCTGAGATTTAAGCCATTTCATTTGGCAGACAGAAGTCACTCCCAACATTTTGCAAGTAAAAAGTCAACTAGTGATGTCAAGCATCCTCCCAAACTCCAGCCCGAGCCTTATCCAACTCATGGGTAAGTTACATTTTACATAAATACACAGCATGAAACCTTTGAAAGTTTGGGATTTGCTAAACCTGAGGACTCATTACCAACAGTTGCAGATGGCAAGATTTCTGTCCCCCTTCCCAAATGATCTGCAGCACAAAGATTAATTTAGAGTAAGAACATAAGCTTTAAGCCTTCACATTAATTATCCCATTTCACCCCGGTAATCAAGTCTATCTGATTTCTTATGGCAGCAGAAGATAAATGGCCTCCTTTCACCTTAAAATTAATATTCAGTAAACTAGAGGGACAGTAGTATGTTTTAAGAGCTTATTATACTACTTAGTATTTCAAGTTAAAAGGATATCTTTGAAATGATAACTAAGTATTGTTTGAAAATATTTTGGCACTGACACAATCTGCAAAGAATAGCCCAAGTTTTAACGTAATTATCCTTTTACAAGAATTGTGGTTTGAGAAAATACAACAACTTCATAAACATAATAATCGCTAAGCGTAATAGCCTTTGGCAGTACTGTTCCAAAGCAAGCTTGGGTATTCCAAGATAAACCATGACTCCTATTCTTTCTCTCTGTACTTTTGCAGTTAATATAGAAAATTCAAAAGCAAATGAGAATGTGTGTGTCAGACTGCACAAGCAAACAAAACGCTTCTGTCAAAGCAACACATTACATCTAGCAATAACTGAATTAGTCAACAGCAACATGTTACGGAAACTGCAAGCCCACAATATACTCTGCAAAAGCTACATTATTTTACAAAAGAGAACTAGGAAGGAACTAAAGAAATGTTAGAGCCACAGAAGAAGTGTGAAATAATCATTATGTAAATACAATGCACTTGAATCCAGGTATTATATCCATTTATTGCAATTCCTTTGTTTACTCTAGAAGACACTCTCCCCAAAACAAATCACAGAAGCTACCTATCCCCACATAATATTGCAGGAACACTGGAAGTAATTTAGAACTAAGAAACACCATCATTAGCTACTGCTAAGACAGTAAAACACCGTAATTCAAACTTTATACGTAATAGGTGATATTACACAGGTTAACCTAAGTCAAGCACCCCCCAAATGTAGAATATTCCAAAAATTCAAGTTTATTCCTACTGATTCCCAGTCCCTTTTCTTTATAAGGTAGCATTCGATCCCCTGGGCTCTTCCACTACCTCATCTTGCCCAGCTCCTACAACTTTTGTTCAACCCCACCAACCTTTACACTGCTCACGTATATGGAACACCCCAGATTTCCGCAGGTCCGGTTCTGCATCTGAATCAGATGAATTTTCTGTAACATCTGATCACCATAACACACTCATAATTGGCTTGTTCTACAGATAATATACGCTTTTATACTGTTGCATGACTTCACAGAAATTATTTAATCCTTAGTGTTTCTAAGATTGTGAACCTGACATCTCCAGGCTCCTTCAAATTACTTACTCATTTACGTTGACTAGCTGAAAAGTGCAGATCAATTTCTGTACATTACCCCATAAACTACAGTAAGAGAATATTATCTTTTTTAATTTAGAAATAAATATTGCTTAACAAGTATCTGGAAAATAACTAGAGAAGCAAGAACATTATACAAAGCGTGTACACTGATGTTTCTTTGCAAGGAAAGAGGACTTTTAATTTAGGTTACTTAAGTTACCATATATATACATATATGTATGTATGTATGTTATGTATGTATGCATAACATCATAAGTGAGAGGGCAGCAAAACGTAGTGCAGAAGGGAAAACAAACAGTTGGAAAACTTTTAAATAATATAGCACGGAACCACAGCCAGAGTACATTCATCCCCCGCTTCTGCTGTGCCAGCGGCTGGAAGCCTGTGGTATGCTGCAAGCAGGGCTCGTGTCAAACTCTGAAACCTGCCCAGTGCTGCACACTGATGCAAATCGGCTACTACAGCAGAAACGGCGACTAACTCCCCATCGACAGGAGGGTCACCAAGATTTTAGCTTATTGGCAAGAAGGGACGGAAGGAGCAGAATCTGAGAATTTCAGTTCACAAGAAATGAGGAGCGAAAGATTAATCCTAGCGTGCAGCTGCTCTAAAGCAAAGTCCTTTCTGTACCATGGAATAAAGTTACATTTTGTGTTTTAAAGCCTCGGTTAACTCAAGCAATTTGCTTTCCTGTAGGTAGCAAAAAGCTAAAGTTTATAAATAGCTGCTAAATGTTATTCTCAACCCAAAACTTGCAAATGGAGGAAGCTTGTTCTTCAGCATCTAACTCCTCACGGCACGCCAGATTATGTTTTCTGATGTACCTCCTTCTGTGATCAAAAGTCTCCCTTATTTCAAATAGCACTCCCAGATATAAGGGCGGAAGCTGATCAAGCACCTTTGTTATCACCCAAAATACATTAACTCCTGTAGGTCATAACCAGCTTCTAGACACGTCTTTCAGGACAGATGGATCATTTGGAACTGTGCAGAAGGAAAACTCATTATGTTATCTGCAATCAGGAAGATGTCGGTGAAATACAAAATGTTCACTTCAGAAGCTTCACATTTTATGGAACAGGATGCAGAAGTAAACTAGCAACCTTTACAAATTGTATTTTAATTTAAATCACAATCTGCCTTTGTACCCTCTGCTCCATCACACTAGCTCTGATTTTCCTTTCAAGTGATTCCTCCTCTTCTCTGAAGTTTCCTCCCCTGACTTCATGGAGTTCCCTGGTTTCTTCTTCATTTCCCCCCAGGCTAAGCTCCAGAGCATCCCTGTCTGTGCTGCAGTCACAAGAGCAGCCTCACCACCGTACTGCGGCAGCAGCAAGAGGAACGATGCTTCCAAAGGGAAGTCTTGGGCTTCTCACAGGGTACACGTCTGCCCTCCCAAGGAAACCCACCCTTCACTTTCAAATCAACTGTTCCAATACCTCTTCACACCAATCACCGCCAAAGTACATTCAACTTCTTTGTCCATAACGCACATACATAATGTTATCTGCTTTTATTGCCTCCAGGATTCTGTTCAGTAGCGTGATGGTCCACCGTCCACTTGACTGAAAGTCTGTAATGATGGAAGGAACTGCAAGGAAGCACATTAATGATTTAACAACTCAACATACCCAGTAAGCTTGACTAGCACACTATTAGAGTGTGAATTTGCACCAATACACTGATCAGCCTGTGCTAATTCTTGCTGCGCAGGCTCTCAGAGGTAGGCTGTAATTCATACGCCAGCTTCCTGCCCACTCACTCTGCCCTGCAGACAAGCCCTGGGTGTGCTTTAGGTATGGCACTGAAACTCCGACCAGAAGCAACTCAGCTATACGCCTGTCCCCACAAGAGTTGTTACTGAAGGGCTCCTAGCACATCCCACAAACTCTTCTGTAACAATTAATTACTTCGCCATGATCTTGATCGAATGCAGTGAAGTCACCCTGAAGAGCATCAGCTGAACAACTGGTTCCATACAGCCACACAACTCTTGCAGGAGCTTGCAAACACCAAACAGGGATCACGAGCACATCAACTTCATTAACTTTCCACATTCTAACAGTCCTACCCCCATGGTATGTTGTGTTTTTTTTTTTTTATTCAACCTAAAAAACATTAGTTCTTGGCTGCTGAGGTGCTACAGTGTTTTTTTATTATTATTATATCCACTAAACTAGGGTCAAACTGGGTAGAACAAATTTGTATGGGTGTGTCAATTCTACTAATTTTTGCAACGGATGTACTGAAGTGATAGCTGATTTCTTTAATCTCTGGCACATCCGGACTTTCCTACCGGCCACCAGATAGCCCAGGGAACAAGAAGTAATCACAAGATCCTCAGAACTCATTTGAGAGTTTCTCCGAGAATCACCAGCGATGACACTTTTGGCAAGTTTAATTCCACGTGCAATGTCACGTCACTACTACAGATTTATACCATTAATAGTGACATACCACCTTAGATGAAACACATCTTTTGGGCCAACAGTAGCTTAGTTAGTAGAAGACCAAAAAAAAGCACTAAGATATATGTATAAATAACACACAAAATCTGCACGAAAAATTCCGGAACACCACAAAACCCCCCAGTGTAATTCGTAACATAAGGTGCAGGCTGACCGATACATCATCGCACACTTTTATAGGGAAGCATTTACACTTTTCCTGGAACTAAAAAGAAGTTCTGGGAAGCAGCAAACAACATTTCCAAGGAAGGAGCTGATGTATAAATTCCCTAACCTCAGGAGGTGCCAGCCCTACCCTACTCAGGAGACAAGCACTGAACCACTGACACTCAAACCAGCTGCTAATTGCTGCAGTTCACAGCAAGATTTTTGCCATTTAAAGCAAGCGAACAAAAATCTGTAAGGCATACTGTAAAATGATTTACAAACAGTTTGATCATCTGTGTACATGATGGTTGTGTAAGGCAAACAGAAGAAAAAAAGGGCACCGGCTGCTTCAAGCTATGCTGTCACTACTTTTGAGTTAAAATAAAAAAGAAGCGCTGACATCCAGTTTAACTATTAACACTTCACCCAGCTGTGGAGCAGCTGGACAAAACTGTGCCATTCAAACTTAAAAACATACTTAGAGGAGAGTGGGAATGATCTACTTACTCACTTTGTATCTGCACCACCACAAAAGTTTAAACCTCTGTAAAAAATTGAATTTCTATAAAAGTAACTTTAAAAGTAGAACTCCACAGTCCCAAATTACACACCCTAAAGATTCCTCTTCTTACGGAGTTTTCTTCTCCACATCTCAGCTTGAAAAGAAAATGTGATGGGATTTTAGCATAGGGCAAAACCATCTCGGCGTCTCAGTCTCCAGGATTTTTACCAAATCTCTATTCAACATTTTTAGTCCTGCCAGTAGCTTAAAAGTGATATATTCACAAATGCAGATTTGAAACCCAAAGAAAATTTAAATACAGTTTGTTTTTAGGGTTAGCCTGTGAGGAACTTGGCAAGAGTTTAGCTTTTAACATACAAAATTCAACATCAAACATTTTGGTGACAGTTTTAGTTACATTCTATTTACAAATACAGGCTCACATGCTAAAGAAGACACCCCCTTATTCTTTCTCACCTTATTTTGAAATGCTTCTTTGTATAATATCCCTGAAGTTATAAAAAAAATCATAAAATCACCCACCTCAAAATAGCCCATTCATAATGATAGGTAACCAACAATCTGGCCTCACAAAAATTCTGTTTGGTATTGGAATTTATACATGTAAAGTATGTATATATTTGTTATTATTATTATAGAGCATGTATATATTTGTATACATATAAAGCAAATTCTCTCTCAAATCACTAACAGCTGACTCACAACGTTTACCATTTGAAGTAATATACAAAAATACTTCTACTGTTCATCATAAACCATTTGACTTTATTATTCCGTCCTTTCAAGCATTCTTTTTATTTATTTATTTTGTTTTCTGTTCTGAAGTGAAGAACAGAAACACGCTTCTGAAGCTACGCTTCCTTGGTACAGCGCACTTGAGAAATAACGTATCATATGCAACAAATCTAAAATCTAACTACTTTCAAACCTCATTAGTATGGTATTTCACTTACTCCTCTTTAGCTGACAGGGAAGTTTCATATAATTCATTATACAAAAGTTTACATTCTTTTCAGCTCCTGGGCTGTGTCCAATTTTTGACAATCTGGAAGCTAGCATTTCTACACACTAATGATGGAGGAGAACCTAAAGCTGAATACACCCAAATGACAGAAGAGAGCTGAAGATTTTCTTTCCATGAAAGAATGAACAGTGGCTGTCCCTTCCCCATCCCCCCCAATAATTTTAGCTAATTATCAACAACAAAAGCCATGTTAACTTGCGTAACTCGACTAGAAGAAAAAAACCAACACATCTAGGTCACAAACTCTTATGTAGGGCATTGGAAAGCAACACGAAAAAACGCAGTCTGCCTCTTTCAGACATTTTGACATCTGACAGCAGGATTAGAAAATAGGTCTTACTTCAAATACGCTTATTTTCGTGAAATGTTTCGAGAACTCTATGCAATCAAGCACTACAGCAGTTCATAAAAATGTTTAGTTAATTTCGGAATAATTACCAACTCAATACGTAGACTGGGGAAACAAATGCTCTTTCTCTAGCACAGAAGTTGCAAACTGCATATTCCATGTACAATATTGCATTCGGTCTGGTGCTAAAAACTTATGCTCATGGCAGAAAGTTTCATGAAAAGGCAACGCACAACCCGTAACGCTCTGCCCGCTCTGCCAGGCAGCGCCAGAGCCAACCCACCCGTCGCTCCTCCGTGACCAGGCATCCCGCAAGCAGTGCGGCGGCAGTCGGACGCACCGCCCAACACCTTGTAAATAGTGGTACCACTATTTATTAGCGTAAGCCTCGTCGACATTTAATTATTTTATCTAGAACTTTCCCCAGAATGCAGTACTTATCATGAAGTGCTTCGTTCCTGAAAGTCTCAGCTGCACAGGTTTACTCCTCCTCTGACATCTTCCTACTTCACGCTACGAGGACTTCACCTGTAACCTGGCTCGCCTTCATTCCCAAGGGAGAGTTTACGAGCACTGAATTACAGAATGATTGGCATATGCTTAAGTTGCACCTTATTTTTCCTACATCCTTTGCTAAGTTTTGTCGCCTGGGGTTCAGCGAGAAGTCAAAACACCCAGCAAAATCTTACATGAATCAGAATCTAAATAAATAAAGCGTAACTCAAAACCGTGCTCCAATTTACACATCAATAGGTAAGAGTACTGGAGGCTCTCAGAGGTGACATGAACATGAAACTTGATTTATCAACTGCTTGTCAATTAGCTTTTTACATGCCTGTATTTGTGAGCCCTAAAACTTACAAATATTTAAACTGGGACACAAACAACGAAAACCTGCCTTAGGCTGAGCCCCAGGGTAAGACAGAGACATTTATGTCCTTGGAGGGGGAGGCACAATAGGGGACAGGCTGCAGCATAAATGTGATCGATTTATTTTAACGTCAACAATGAAGAGCTCTCAGAAAATGTGAAATGGATATGGTACTGGCACAAATCAAACTCTCAGAAAGGGTTGGTTCCTTTTTAAGTTCCATGCAACTAACAATATTAAGCTACTTTTTACTTTTATATTAAACTATTTTAAAAACACACCATTTAAAGTTAGTGAATTACATCCATTTAACAAACAGAACTATAGATTACAGGTGACTTCACAAATACAAACTCTTCAAGAGAAATAAATTTAAATTTAGCAGACACATGAAGCTGTGCTGTACGGGACCAATTTTGAGGGACTCTGCAGAACAAGGAACTCTAAAGCAGGAAGAAATAAATATTTAGTAAGCAAACATACTGACATTTATGGACAAAAGTCACAGTAAAAGAAAACACATTTCTGAAGGTCAGATGATCCACATTCACTGTAGGCACAGAAAATCCTAGACAAATAACTTAAACTTTAGATTTTGAAGGGCAGCTCGTCGCCCTTTACTAGCAGAAATATTTCAAGACCCTAAGTGGCTATAAGTATCTGAAAATAACAGTCATAATATACACTTAAACCTGAAGAGTCTTACAGAAACTAGAAGCTTATCTGAGTTTCTGGCATACGCTGTGCCTCTAAGACAAAACAAACATTGCTCCAGAACTGAAGACCTAGAAGACAACCTGAAAACGCTTTCCCCACCTCTGTTTTCAAAACAGGTTCTGGAACTTGGTGAAGGGGGAATGTAAGCACTGGGTAAGAAAGGTTTACCTATCTAGCTGTCTACCTAAAAAAGGATGAGGAGAAAAAGAAGAAAAATGATAATAATAATTTGATTGAAGCCGATGTAGTATATTCCCTTTTACCCTTCCCGCATACATTCTTTTCTAGCCCAGCAATTAAGAACGAGGCATTCTCTAGAGGTGCAGGACTGCCTGACTAGCATGTATTACTAAAGACGTCTCCATGGGCCTAAAAATGTTATTATAAGAACACTAAATAAAGAGCATAAATTTCAAGTTTAGAGAGTAATTTATTAGACAACGTTGTATAGAATATTAGCTTGTTCATTGCTTTTTAAGATCTAAACTTAGTCAAATGCCTTTTAGTAACAAAGATAAATGTAATGGCATCCTTCCCAGCCAAACTGCAAGTAGAGAATGCTCCCTCAGAAACTGAACACTGTAGGCTACAACACATGCAGTAAATGAAGAGACTATCAGAAAGATAAGAAAATAGGCATTCACATTCAAACAGAGCATCCAAACATTTGCCGATTAAATGCTTTTAAGAGCCTTAAAGTAGGGGCCAGTCAGCTAAGACTAAGGCTATCTCCAGCCTAGCCGCACAAACACCACACGAATGATGCGAACCATTCAGCTTGCTTTGGCATTACTGCTGGTACACCTAATAAAAGAGGGGTCAGGCACTGGAACGGGTTGCCCAGGGAGGTGGTGGAGTCACCGTCCCTCGCAGCGTTCATGAAGCGCCTGGACGAGGTGCTACGAGATACGATTTAGTAGATTAGTGGGTAATATTGGTGATAGGAGGACAGTTGGACTAGATGATCTTGTAAGTCCTTTCCAACCTTGTGTTTCTATGATTCTAAAATGAACACTAAAACTAGAACTACTCAAGTCCTTTCACATTCACTGCTGTACAAACTGATGAGCAATACGTACCCTGCGCTCTCAATCTCAAGGCACTGAAGCCTATGTAGTAGGTTTCAGGAGAATGAAACAGAAGGCAGCTGCTATGACTCAGAAGAGGTCATGACAATTTCATTCCGCTATCCTCAAACATTCCTAAAACAGGTACAGCAAGCTAAATATTACAATTATTGTAGTCATTATAATTGAAAACAAAGTTTAAACACTCGATAAATAAATCACAAGTCACTGATGCAAAAACGTTGTGGCCCAATACTTCATGAGACATGAAAAATACTTAAGAGTCAACTGGTTTCGCATAGTCAAAAAGAAAAAGAAGTATTACCTCTGTTAGTATTAGCTTTAGCTCTGCAATAAGACATAGCATTTAATGCTATTTTTATTGCTAGTTTAATTCAATTAGTGTATCATTTACAGACTACGAGTCAGATTTGTCTCACCCAATAAACTTAACAAGTACAGCAAAACGTCTTTACTAACTGCAATCACATAGAGTAATAAAAGTTCACAACACCTGACATTGTACTCACACAACAAAGCTTAAGGCGCGTCACCAGTGCTCCTCTCTTATTCCAGAATAAGGAAGTACAGTCATCAGACAAGTGAACCAAATTGGGAAGACACAGCAAAATAATTTTCACAGGTCTCTATTAAAAAAAAAAAAAAAAGATAGCATGCATCCCTGTCCGCTTCGTTAGATAAAAATGCAGTTCATCTGTATAAGCAGAGCACAATACCTAACGACATGAAGAAAAGTCAGATGTGCAATGATTTTCTCATGTAGTAGGGTCACCATATATCATATGGTAACACTCGGAAGTTTCCTAAATCAAAAAGAAGCATCTGACCTGAAACACAAGTGCAGTGGTAGAGGAAAAAAGGACAGACTGAAGCACCACGAGTAGCAGGGCGAAAGAAGAGCACATTGTGGAAATTCAAGATGCGGATTTTTCGGACTCAAAGACAATGAACGTGAAGTTGATGAGGGAAGCCAGCAGTCAAGCAGACTACTGAAAAATCTTCCCAGCCATATTTTAAGCAGATCGCAGAGATATGAATATCAGGAGGGGAGGGAGGAGGTACTTGAAGTACTCCAGATGACAGACACAGGCCTAAACTTTATTTGTAAAGACTGAAAAAGAAAATGTGATCTTGGAAATGTTGTTTGGACAAGGAAGAAGGAGGATATGAATAAAACATGACTGTGGATTCAAGGAGAAGAGAAAAAAAGAGGGCTACTCCCAAATTACTGCCCCGGGCGACAGAGGATTATAGTGCTGTCAGCAGCATTGCAAATGGAGAGCAAACGAGTTAAATCTGAGAGAGATGATAATGAGCTCCAAGACATTCAAAATGTTTATGATAATAAGAGACACTGCAAGGAAACGTAGGGCTGAATGAAGGCACGCAGAGCGGCGAAACTCCAAAAAGAAACGCAGCAACCTCAATAAAGGAGGTAGCACAGCAGTTCTCTACAAGCACGGCACACCTCGGGATTACTGGGAACAGGCTACGAGCAGCGAGCAGCCCCACAGATGCCTACGTTTCCCTACGGTGCAAATGGGCTTATTCCCACCAAAGGAAAGCAACGCTTAGCTGTGCGCTTTGTAAAAAGCACGGCAACACTTTGAAAATGTAAATAAACGTCCCGGCTGCACATTGTACTACCTGACAGATGTATGATAACTATTTCAGTTACACTTATTGTGGTCACTTGGAAGGAAAAGCATGTTTGAGTTAGCATAAAACCTGTAGTCCAATTACATGCTTCAATCACTGTTTGAATTACTGAAAAATACAGTCAGATACAAAGAAAAACCTAAAAGGAATATTCTACGCTCTGCTTCTAATGGTTGGCTGAGGAGGCTAAACCTCTTCAACGGTGTCAAGGGAAAAAAAAACAACCTCCACTTGAGTTTCAGTATTATCTTTTTTTAAGTATTAAACAAAACAACAACAACAACTACGCTCCACAGGAGTAATTCAAAGATACACATATATATTTTAAACATAAATACAGCAAACAGTCTCCAAGATGTCGGAAGAATCTTAACATGCTTCCCTGAAGTAGTAGCCCTCCCTGGGTTTGCCTGGTATCTTAATTTGCCTTTGGTTTCAAAACTCGAGGCTTGCCAAGAGCTATTCCTTTCAAAACCTCAGGAATTCCATTACTAGTTTTAAGCTAAATTAAAGGAAAATAGAAGCATTCAACGCACGGCAAAAGTATGCACAAAGTGTTTGTTGATACTCATAAATAGACTGAAAAATTTAGCCGTCTGGAGGATAACTGCCGCACAGCCAGCTCTGTTCTGCTCGGCCGTGCAAGCGAGCAAAAAGCTGCTGCTGTCATTTCAGAAGAGCTCAGCACAAGACACGTTGCTACCAAAATGGACTACAGTTAGCGGCGGATCATTCGTTTGTCACTCGAAGCTAGTATGTAGGGCAGAGTTTGCATTTCGGCAGAAAACAGCCGGAGTTTCCCTTTTAAAGCTGCTGCTGCAACAGCTCCATTCGGGGAGAGGATGTCACCGTGTGCTCAGGCACAGCAAAACCCGTCAACTCTCCGCCCTGTCATGAAATCAAGACATCCCCTCTCAGAAATACATGACTACATACTGCTGCAAAAAAGTATCATGTATGAGGACGAAAGTCTACGAAAGCTTTCTAGCTTAATTAAATATTCTGCCGTTGAATACCCTTCCCCTGCCCACATACTCAGTGCGGCGTTGCTACAATTATTTTTACTGACTGACTTCGGGTAACGATGAAATGTCCCCGTCTGCACACTGTGCGAGGTGTCACACATAATATCCCATCCAAAGAAAATCTGCCTGACAAACGATTGCTCGATGGGTGTGGAGGTAAGAAACGCCATCGGGCAAGATGTCCCATGCAGCTGAACTTGTTGGCAGCAGCCACGGGAGATCGGTGGGCCCGGCAACCCAACGGCTCCAAGTCACTGTTCCGCACCTCCCACCAGGAACACAGGAGTCCAGGTACCTCACGCTGGACAGAGGGTCTGTTTTATCCTTGAGAAGGCAGGAAATTAAAGCGGCTTTTCACCACTGAGTCAGCACACAGTGACAGATCGGTGGTTTACAGCAACCATCACCACCATAGGAATGACAGCAATAGCAACTGAGCCCTGCCAGGGCCAAAATCCCAACGAAGAGAAGCCCGGAGAAGGAAACCTGTTCTTCTGGCTAAAGACACGGTGCCTGGCTTTGTTGACCGAGGTCCCGGCAAAAGGTCTGGGGATTATCCTTGGCCACCTGCGAGTCAGCCTCAGGTTGAGCGCGGCTCACGAGACAAGAACTTCACTACCCCACATATGGATGTGGGAGCATTTTAGGAGAACAAAGCCATGAAATTAAAGTATTCAAAAAGAAGAGAAGGGAACAGTCAGTAATCATAACGCCATTTCCACTAATTAGAAAAGAACGCATATAGCCGATCCCAAACATGCAATAATCATGAAATTTTATTGTATAAACATCAGGAAAAAAGTGATTAGTTCTTTTATTAAAGCCAAGGGATAATTATTTTTGTTGTCATTTCAAGCTTGAGGGAAAGACTGAAATCCTGGAGAATCACACGGCTCCAGGAAGATCGGCCGTAATAATGACTGAACTAAACCGGGTATCACGATTGCTGCCGGCCAAGCAGCAGAAAGGAGGAAGCTGAAGAGCGCGCTGTGTTGGGGAATATGTGAGGTACACACACACATACAGGCACATACACACGTGTACGTGAGAAGAGATCACCACCCGTTTGTGACCAGTTCAAGTCTGAAATGAAAGCTTACCTGTAGCAGAAGGGAGGACCAAAGGGGAAAAAAAAAAAAAAAAAAAAAGATGCTTAAGAGCGAGAGATGCAAAGTCTGCTATATTATGCATGCTCTTGGGCAACTTCTGCACGACTGAAATATCATCTGTGTAAGCTGCATGAAACGACACATCTCTGGACAGCAGTTTTCAGCCAACAGCCCCTCAATCAGAAAGAACAACGTTACACAGCAGCAGCCAAAGCAAAAGCCAGTAAATTTGTTTGGGAAAACGTGGCTGACCAGCAGTAGACAGATGAGCTCTTCCAGCAGAAGCTACTGCCCGTGGTTACTCATCGCCAGCCGGCAGAGAGGCCACCACCCCTACAGACCTGCAGGGGCGGGGATCACGTAAGGGCTCATTCATCCACGTCAGGAGGAATTCCCCGTGGCACCCGGGTGCTGAAGGCAGAGCTGACGCTGGCCATTACGTGCCGGCTGTGCCGAGGGCAGGCAGCACCACCAACTAGCGGCTCCTTCGCTGCGAAGGATCGTTCGGTGCCATCATCAGTGGCCTAGCAGAAGAGACAAATGGCTGCGGGATGCAGTATCTACAATTTTCATAGATGTTTGCAAAAAGCAATGCCTATCCACATCCTGAAACATTAAGTAAAGCCTGAAAGCCTTAAGCCAGGCTTTGAAAACCACACTGTTATTTAAGCAGAGGAGTCATGCGCTGCCTCCTAGGACGCTGTCTGAAGTTAACAGCATTAAGTCTCAGGTCAGCATCGTAACTTTCACAGGTTTTTTTTTTGGTGGTGCTGTTAAGCCTACTTACTCTTGCAGGATATCTCACAGTTTTCTTAGCACACACTCTGATAACTGTCTGTTCTGAAGTTACTCTTTAAGAACTCAACACACACACTGAACAAATCCATTGTTCCAAGAATTTGACGGATGAACTGCAGTTATAAGCAGAAGCGTATTTTTCCCATTAAGCACCGCTAAACAAAACAATAGGTACCAAATGCAAACACCAAAAAAAAAAAGAGGTATTAGTAAACAAATGGCCAGATTCTTCCCTCAAAATCCCTTTGGAGTGCGTAACGAAATCAGCGACACGCTGCCATGGATTAAGGGGTCTTAGCTGTGAATTATGCCCGTGAGCTGTAACCGAGAGATGCACTCAAACCCTCCAGGCGACCTGGCTGAGCCAGGCCAGGACCAAGCGCCCCTCAAACCGGCACGACGCGCCCCTGTCATCGAAAGCAAGGGCCGCACCCCGCTCCCACCGCCAGCCCAGGTGTTTGTGCAGCGAACCCGGCCTCCCCCTCACCCTGCCCCTCCCCGGCTCCCTGCGCACCTCGGCCCGGCCCCGCGCCGAGGAGGAAGCGGCAGGCAGGGCGCAAACAAACAGCAGCACCCCGCTTTGCCATACGCTCTCGCCGAGCCCACGGTGCTGGTTCCCGGCTCACGTCCCACGGTGTCCGTGGCGAGACGGGGCCCGAGCAGCCCCACGGGCTCGCAGGCAGCTCAGCCCCCCACATCGGCATCCCCAAGGGATGGGCAGCGGGCAGGAGGCCAGAAGGCAGAAAGCCCGACTTTGACCCGCTTGCGATGCCGGGAAACACGCCTGTGCACCACCACAGCTCACATTTAAACTCGCCAAAGCAGCTCAACGGGATTATTTTTCACGGCAGATTTAAGACCGAGCGTTGTCACCACATTTTCAGAAGCCTAAGCAGCCGCAGCCTACTCGGGCAGAAGCGGTAACGGCGTTCCTGGCTCCAATCTTCATGGTTAGCGAAATGAAGACAGAGCGGGAGCGACGCTAACCTAATAACGGTGCCTTCGCCAGACGTTCCTCTAAACAGCACTGATTAAATCGGCCTGGGCTTTTTGCTTAATAAGAACATATATGCCATAAACCCAATACAGCCACGTCAAGTATTATCTTAACTGGAATTTAACGTTTACCAGAAATTTAAATAACAGTTCAGGTGATTAAAGTGGTCCTAAAGTGGCTCAGGAGTGGATTTCACCACTATTCAGAGAGCTGCATCGCTTACACCGCAAGAGCCAACGGTCGCAGAAGGCAGTAAGCCTGATTTGGGTTCTGGATTAGACCCCTAATAAACATGGATATAGCTACTTTCAAGCTAATTTTTGAAGAGTAAAGTATCGTAAGCAGTAGTACAGATTGGTGGTTAGAAATAACGTTGCTAACTTTCAACCGATGCAATTTATTATTGCATCATCAGATTTTAAAGGGAGTAATTTCTATGGCACATAAATATCTTTGTTTACGCTCACCCAGTTTAACGGAGGACAGAAACACACTAATTTAGCAGACGGGACATATCGCACATCAACCTCAGAGATCAAGAACCAGGCAGCTGAAGCGCAGAATTGTATTGACAGATCCTCAAACCAGTCTTCACAAGTGCCGTATATTGTATTCTTCGACAGTTTACGAAAACTCCTTTTCTTACAAAGCTGGATTCTTCCACAGACTGCCTCAGACAACGTTTTGTACAAAGGCTGCACTACTTCTCTTTAAAAGAAGTTTCTCACACAAGGAAGGAGCAGACAGAGTTACTGTGCGAGAATTACACAGAAATGAGACCAGTTTATTTGACTGCAACTAAGCACCAACATTCAAGACAAGACATTGAACTGGAAAGCGAGGAAAGCCCTGGGAAGCCATTTAACCTGGTATAAATACAACTGCTGGAATGTTGTCTCACCGAGCGTTTTCAAAGCATTCTTTACCTGCAAGCAAATAAACCCAGAGGTTCTCGGTCAAGAAATGACGTCCTTAATCACTTTGCTTTTGTAACGCGGTTCATATTTTTGGACTTGAACGGGCAGTTTATGCTGATACCAACACACATTTCTTTTTAAGCAGGCGTGGACCGGTGTGCTTTTCAGATGCACTTGCTGAGAAAAACAGGTAATGAAACAACGTCCCCGGCAGTTCTGCTGACCCCAGCAGGAAAGCAGGATGCTTATGGGGTCTGAACCCAGGTGTCTTCGTAACAAATCACTTTTCACCCAGCAGTGAACCTTAGAAAAAATGGTCCTTCGTTCCCCTAAACGCAATCATATTGCGGAGCAGGGAGTGCAGGGTTAATGACAGAGTCATAATACGGAGGTACTGCGAACACCGGTAAGGCAAAACAGTTTTTCTCGTGACACTACATACCGCTCCGTCACTAGCGCCTTAACCCGCAAGCCTCAAAGACGACTCAGAAGCCATACAGCGACCAAAAACCTTTCCCTAACGCTTTTAGCACCCAACCACCACCGGCAACTTTCGGACTCCAACCCCGACCTCCGCTGCACGCCTTCCCCGCGCGTATTACACACAGCATTTCCAGCCCGGCGCCCGTCAGCGCTCCTCAGGGCTTCTCCCCGCGATTACCCCGATTATCCCGACCATCACGAGGAGCGAGCCGCGGGGCCAGCGAGCGGCGGCAGCACCCCCGCTCCCCAGGCACCCCCGGGTCACCCCGGTCCCCCCCCCGCCCTCCCACCAGCCCCGCGGGCGGAGCGGGGCGAGCGCGGCCCGGGCTCCGCTCCCCGCGGCCGAGCCCCGCCGCCGGGGCCGGCCCCTGGCTGGCGGCCGGGGGCTGACAGCTCGCCCCGGCCGGACCCGCCGCCGCCCCCGGGCTCGCCCCGCGCCCCGCAGGCGGCCCCCGAGGAGGAGCCGGGGCAAGGGGAGGGCCCGCACCCACCTCCGCCGGCCGCGCGCCGCGCCGAGCCGAGCCGGGCCGGGCCGGGCCCCGCCGGCGCTGAGGGGCGAGCGGGCGGCCCCGCGTCCCGCGGCGGTAACGGCTGCGCCTCCCGGCAGCCGCAGGGCCTCGCGCTGGGCCGGACTCTGCCCGCCACCGCTTCCGGGGCACGGCGCGGACGCCTTCCGGGGGTGGCGGAGGGGGCGGCGGGGCCTGCGCGGCGGCGCCCAGCGGCGGGAGGGACGGGACGGGACGGGACGGGGCGCAGGCCGTGAGGCCGCCCCGGCCGGGGTGGCTGCGGAGTTAACGTCTAAGCACGCGCACACACAGATGAAGCGGTTGGGTCGCAGGTTGAGCAGCCAGCGAGCGGTGCTTAACGCGCCCCCATCGCATGTCACGGAGTCATCAGGGTTGGAAAAGCCCTCCAGGATCATGTGGTCCAACCACCCCCTGCCACCACTGTCACCACTGAGCCGTGTCCCTAAGCACCACGTCCAGCCTTCCCTTGAGCACCCCCAGGGACGGTGACTCCACCACCTCCCTGGGCAACCCGTCCCAGTGCCTGACTGCTCTTTCTGAGGAGAAATGTCTCCTCATTTCCAACCTGAACCTCCTCTGGTACAACTTGAGGCCCATTCCCTCTAGTCCTATCACTAGTTACCTGTGAGAAGAGGCCGACCCCCAGCTCCCCACAGCTTCTTTCAGGTAGTTGCAGAGAACAATGAGGTCTCCCCTGAGCCTCCTCCAGACTAAACAACCCCAGTTCCCTCAGCCACTCCTCACAGGACTTGTGCTCCATGACAGAAGCATTTCCCCCTTGTTGTGTCCAACTTCTCTGCTCTTACTCTGACTTCTGACTTCACCAAACAATGCCTGGCTTCTGGTCACTGCACAGAACTGCTCAGCCCATACATCCAACCATCTTAGCAGTCATGCACCTTGTGTTTTGACTGCTTCAGTCATCTGAGGGCTTTCACAGGGAGAATGGAAAATGTTGCTGTGTTAGCTGCTCACCTTTTGTCCCTGCTCTTGACAGCAGATGAAGCAGAAGCAAATGAATGGCAGCGGTCCCCAGTGTCCATGTAACCTGTGGGCTGTGTGAGAGCTGGAGAAGCTGAACTTCATGCAGAGGTTTTCTTCAACTGCATGTCCTAGAAACACAATGATAGCTGAAAGGGTGGATGTGGATGAGATCAGAGGAGACAAGATCTTCCTATAGTTGGGTCATGTAACATGAAGTCTCTAGCAAACATGGTCATCTAACATACTGTGTATGCTTGTATATCTCATAAATGTAGCCTATCTAATGGGCTACGAAACAACGAGCTGGTCTAAAGACAGACATCTGCAGCACAGCTTGTGTCCTGTAGGTCCTCTTTTACACAGAATTGCCTTTAAGTCTCTTCAGCCGTAGTTGTTGATCTCAATCTGTGAGTCCACATCCAGCTAAGTATTTCTACATTGCAATTTTTCCATAGCCCTCAGCTGCATCTGGATAAGCAATAAACAAAGTTTCCACAGGACTCTTGAGTCTTTTTTTTTTTTCCCTATTCTGTCAAGGGGGGTAGGAAAAGTGCAAAGAGAGGTGAATGGAGTTAGAGTCAGCTGGAGGCCAGTCACAAGTGGTGCCCCCCAGGGCTCAGCACTGGGGCCACTTCTCTTCAATGTCCTTATCAATGATCTGGATGAGGGGACTGAGTGTACCCTCAGTAAGTTTGGGGACGACAACAAGTTGGGTGCAAGTGTTGATCTGCTCGAGGGTAGGAAGGCTCTGCAGAGGGATCTGGATAGGCTGGACTGATGGGCCAAGGCCAATCTACGAGGTTCAACAAGGCCAAGTGCTGGGTCCTGCACTTGGGGCACAACAACCCCATGCAGCACTACAGGCTGGGGGAAGAGTGGCTGGAAAGCTGCCTGGCAGAAAGGGAACTGGGTTATTGGTCAACAGCCGTCTGAATATGAGCCAGCAGTGTGCCCAGGTGGCCAAGAAGGCCAACGGCAACCTGGCTTGTATCTGAGGCCAGCAGGACCAGGGAGATGGTTGTCTCCTTGTACTCGGCTCTGGTGAGGCTGCACCTCAAGTACTATGTTCAGTTTGGGGTCCCTCACTACAAGAAGGACATTGAGGTGCTGGAGAGTGTCCCAAGGAGGGCAACGAAGCTCCTGAAGAGTCTAGAGAACAAATCTTATGAGGAAGGGCTGAGGGAGCTGGGTTGTTTAGCCTGGAGAAAAGGAGGCTCAGGGGAGACCTTATTGCATTCTACAGTTACCTGAAAGGAGGCTACAGCGAAGTGGGGATTGAGCTCTTCTCCCAAGCACCAACAGGTATGACAAGAGGAAATGGCCTCAAGTTGCGCCAGGGGAAGTTTAGATTGAATATTAGGAAAAAAATCTTCACTAAAAGGATTGTGAAGTATTCAAACAGGCTGCCCAGGGAAGTAGTAGATGTAGACCATCCCTGGAGGTCTTCAGAAAACATGTAGAAGTAGAGCTTAGTGACATGGTTTAATGGTGGGCTCGGCAGTGCTAGGTTAAAGGTTGGACTAGATGATTTTAGAGGTCTTTTCCAAGCAACGTGATCCTGTGATTCTATGGTTCTAGCTCTTACCATGCATTCGCTCATGTGAATGGCTGTATTTAAACTACATGTCAGTGTTTGTTTTGGGTATGGATAGCATGGCATCTCTTTGAGGATCTAGTTCTACAGCTTAATCAGAGGTGAAGCAATGAAATTTTTCACCTGTTTACTGGCCATCTCCACTATTTACTGAAATGTTATCTTAGCTAGCTCACTCAGATTTTCTGGCAGACCAATTCTGTATTTAGACACTGCTACTTTGCTGTATTCTGCAGCTGTTGGGTATCATTCTCCAGTTGAGTTTTTCTAGCTCCTTAAGATCATGCTGTGTCTCACTGCTGTTGGGAATTTCTAACTGGCCACGTCGTTCCTTCTTTTTCTCACTTCATAGATCTTTCTGATCCATGTCATATTGGTTGCTGGTCATATATATAATCATTTTTGTCATCCCAAACTGAGATATCTGTCAAGATTGCTATTCTTTCAAAGATTGCACAGCTGCTTGCAGATGCCTGCAAATTATGAACCTACATTGCTTTAAATCCTTTGATGACATCTTCAATTCTGTTTTGGATCTTCCTAAATTTCCTTTTGAATAATTCCTTCAACTTTGGAATCAGAGACCTCCTCTGTCATTTCAGTGTAGCTCATATTCTCTCCCTTTAAAAACGAGATGCTGCTGCCAATGCCACCTGTAAGGCTTCTCCATAAGCAGCTAGCTCAGAGCTAAAACTTGTAAAGTAACTATTTTAGTAGCTAAACATTTCAAATTGTTTGCTTGGGCATTTTTTATATGGTCTTATACAGTGGTTATGGGATGTGCTAACTGGCTTTTCTGGGGCAACAAAAGTAATCGTACATTTAATCGTTCTCTGATACATAACTGGTTTACCCAATTAAACGTTGTGTTTAAAGGTGTTTATTTTAAATACTACTTAGAATAACTCCTTTCTTAATAATGACACTTTCAGCCCAAATTAAAACTTTCAGGTTAACACCTCTTTTTTATTTAAAATTCTGAAGGTTATAGAGGTATTTTGGAACAATTCGTAGTCTTTGAAGAGGAAATGAGCTTGAACTGCTTCAAATATACTTACCACAGCTTGTGTTTCCATAAGTTTTCATTTCACTGTCCTAATGTATTTCAGGATTGGTTCATAGATCTGTCTTGTTCCAGTTCCTGGATTCTTACAAGAAGGGACCAACATCGTGGGGTTCATCATGAAACTTGTACTCAGCAGATCAATCGCTGTTGCCTGTTACCTACGTCGATTTAACGGTATTCAATTCTGTAAGCAAGAGAGCAGTCCCATCACATTAAAAATGTTAACAGTAGATTTATCCATTAAGAAAGTTCTCCCTTATTCAGATTGTGTTCTTAATGCCTGGGTCTGACAAAGAAGGGACTGTGGGGGAATGGAATGCCACATTCTGCGCCATGTTTTTGCAGTTTCCTTTCATATGTTGTTTAGAGATTCATGGCAACAAACTTCTTCAGGGTATGAAGAGAAGAGTTATATTTCTTCCCCCAAAAAACTTTGGAACCTACCCCATTTCATGTATAGTTTGTCTTCTCACCTGGGAAGCCTTTTCTGATCAGCCTGAGATTCCCCAGCAGGAATACTTCTCTTTAAAGCTTATCTTAAAATGGAAGTATTTTCGTAGATGGATACTGATACACATCCTTAATGTTTCAACTATAAATTCTGCTCTTGAAGTAAACAGAGGCGAGTAAACAGTTTCTCCTAAAAATAAAACCATAGCAACAGCCTCATGACAAATCGTGGAACTTTGCAGTCGCTTTGTTTTGTAATGAAGAAGGCCTTTGATGTTGCTATAGGCACCACCTAACCCAGCTATAGGTGAGGGCTCTATTATATAATAAACAGTGTCTTTCAGGGTTTATGACTCAGCAGCAAAAGCATGTTCCTGGCTGAAATGTGGTGCAGAAACTCACTCTGTTGTAAGAGACTATCTGGAGTGTAATTTTATTCTGCCTAGAGTGTAATTTTATTCTGCCCTCTCCCCTGGCTCCAAAATCCATGAGACACTAACAAAAAATTCTTCAAAAAACAAACAAACAAACCAAGAAAAAAAAAAACAGTCTATAGCAAACATTTCTGGAGCTGGAAAACAGATTTACAAAGAGAGAGAGCTGGACTTAGTGTGCTAGCTGCACAGAATAACACCAGTCACATTCTGCCTCTCCTCATGTGTGGCATGCTAAGTAGAATGACCCTTTGTGTGTCAGATCAAGAAGTTTTTGTTTTCATGATCAAACAAAGCCCGTGCATACAGTAAGGGCCATATAGCAGCCACTTACAGCCTGGTCTGCACTTCTTAAGAAAGAACCCCTATCCCCACAAAGTTAGTAGTTTTTTTTTCATTTTTCAGAAGTAAGTACAAGTTTGAGCCCATAAATTTACACCAGTAATTCACTACTGGTCATCATTAGTTGAGCTGTCAAAATTTCAGTTTAAAATGAAAAAATAAAAATAAAATAAAAAAAGAAATCCAGTGGCAAATGCAGGCATCGTACGGTTTAATTCACATAATGAAACTTCTCCTGAAATGCCTGCCAGAATATGACAAACCCGCTCTTAGTCCTGCGACATCCACGGAAAAGTGGAGCAGAACTGGTTACGCAGGTCACTGGTGGTATCGCAATTTGTTTTTCCTCAGGTGTATAAATTGCCTTGTTCTTGTACACGGATGCCACTGGCGTGGTTGAAAGATCCAAGAGCTCTAAGTAACGTGCTGTGAAGGGGAGGATACTTGTTGCTGTGACAGCTAGACTTTTATAGATATTACAATGAGCTGCAAAAACATGAATTTAAACTCAGGTATTTTCTCTGACCTCATTTTAGACTAAGCTTGCTGGCTGAGATTCTAGGTGTTCTACTCCTTGAGATACTAGATACTTGGTCCCTTACCCTTTTGGACATCCGAAGTCTGAGAAACATTATTACTGCCAGTGAAGCTGCCTTCTGGGCCTCACAAGTACATATACAAATGCAGTTTGCCTCACAAGTGAATGCTCTGCTTAACCCAACTGAACTGTTTTCGTTCCCCTAACAAAGGCTGCCACATGCAGCTCCTGTAACTTCTGGCTGGCTCTTTCCCAGGAGCAGCATCGATGTGCTGACTGCACAATGTGCGCACGCCTGTTTCCAACTAGCCTGTGATAACCAAGTGGGCCGTAAATCTAATTAAATGCAAAAAAAAAAAAAAAAAAAGCTACAGTATGTTGCAATATCTTTCAAGATTTGACTTCATCTGACAAAAGCAAGGAAATTCTGAGTGAAGATTGCCGATATGTCCTCAGTTCCCCCCCGGTATTGCGGAGTTTCAGGGCCCCGAAGCTGCGCACATTTAACTCTGTACTATATGTATTAAGCAGCGTTCGAAGAGCATTGACACAATGTCAGACTCTTCAAAAATTAGGCAACTTCTGTAATTTTGACTCCCCTGTGAGTGCAAAGGGTGGGGAATGAAGTACGTTGTCATGTGCCATTTTTCTAGTTTGCAAACCCTTCCTCGCTCAGGACGCAGAGTAGTCGCCTCTCCCAGGAGAAGACAGCTGGTTAGTTTAAATCTCTGCGTGCAGCAAGTGCCCTTTGCCTTATTTATTTATTCATTCAGTGAGTAACTACTTAGGTATTCGTAGGGCATTTGTCATTGTATTAGTTGATACCTCATTAGCATTAGTGGGATTGTTTCTGCGTTCCCGTTTCCAGAGGAAGAATTACAGCTGCATGTTGCTTACAAGGGTGTGTGGGTTTGGGGTACGGGGGGTCTCGGTGCTGCAGTGCTCAGCATCGTGGCCGTTAACATTACACAATCCTGAAGCTTGGTGATATCCCTGACGCCCAGTTCTCTCTCCAGGTTTCCTATATGGTACGTGGCGGAGGCAAGGGGAGGAATGGGATCACGCGGGATCCACCCCGAACAAGAAGCTGGCTGAACTTCGTGCTGTGAAAGGCTGATGGCATTTATGTGACTGCAGGCACAGCGGTCAGGGTTTAGTGCCAAGGAATCTCGAAAGATGCTGCTCTGCGGCGGCCCATGAGCAGGTATCGAGGCTGCAGCTGGAAAATTGGCAGATGGACTACGCACGTTTGTCTCAGCCTCTACAGCGGGCGCTCAGGAATGCTAGGGTGGGACCACACTGCAAATTCTTAACGAGGACACTGACAAATGGTCCATTTTGCTACACGGGAGGTGTTTCAGTGCAGAGCAGGCTGGGAAGTACAGTCCCAACATTTACGATTTGTCTCTCAACATCCTCAAAACTAAAACTGGGTTACAAGGAGCTGCTTGCTCCACTTGGAGTTCACTTCAGCTTGTGAGATGCCTGTGGGGGCCCCTATATACAAGACTTGAATGTTTAAGGGGTAGGACAAACTGTGCTTTTCCCTTAATTTGGTGATTAAAAAGTCCCAAACTCAGTTTTTAGGGGAACCTGGGTTTGGTTTCATCCTCTACCTGCGAAAATATGAATTTGTATTTTCCTTCACTTGGTAGGTGCCGTAACCATCACATGGTTATTACAGCTTCCTTAGTCCTACCCGCTGAAATCATTCAGTTGTGACTGCCTGGACTGGATCCGTAGGAGCAGGATTAGGTTGCTGGGAGTACATACTGGAGCAATCACAGAGGTGTTTTGGGAACCTCACTGAAATAAGAATTCATGGAATGTGAGCATCTCCATAGCTGGGAAGCAACTGGGTGAGGATTTCAAAAGTAGTTATTTTGGATCTAAGGATCCTAGGTGTTCACTTCAAGCATCTGAGTCCTCCTATTGAGAACTAACCAAGACATGTCTCAGGTCACACAGGCAAATCAGTGGCAGGGAGCTGGGGTGAGGCTTCGGTATACAAACAAGTACGTCAGACCGCGGAAAAATCAACATAGTTTTTGTAGATAGAAAAGCTTTGTCACAATTATGACGTTCTCTGACGAAACGAACAAACTGATAAACCAGGCTGATATAGTCAAGGCAGTGATTTCAAAAGTTTTTGGCACAATCCCACGGCAACGCTGCTAACGAAAGTTAGCTGTCATAGGTCTGGAAGGAAGGCTGTCTTGTGAATTAGTAACGGGTTGAAAGAGAAGGGTTAATGGGGAAGCAATAAATAGTCATTTTTTACACTGCGGGAAAGTTACGATCAGACTCCCACGAGGATTCATGCTGGGACCTGCCCAGGTTAGCATACTCAGAAATGGTCTTGGAAAGAGAGTGAGTAAGGAAGCAGCACGGTTTGCTGCTGATGCAAAATCCTTTACAGGCATGGAATATAACACTGACAGCAAGGAGTTGTGGAGGGATCCCACCCTGCTGAGCATGGGTGTTAAGCTAGAAGCTGAAATTCAGTCTCAATACCTGTAAGCTGATGCATATGGGCAAAACCAATCTTAATTAGATGCGCACGGTTTTACATGGGCTATTATTACAGCGAAAAGACATCTTGAGAGTCGCTATAGGTGGTTCTTCAGAAACTTCATTTCCAGCTCCAAGTGAAAAATGTCAGGAATTATTTGGAAAGGAAGACAGCAGAGCAAAGAGTGTTGCGACATCTTTATGGAGATAGGTGGTACAGCCACATCTTGAGAACAGCATGAAGCTCTGGTTTCCCACATCAGAAAGAATATGAATGTAGAAAAAGAATAATAAAGCATTGATAATGATTTCTGTTTAAAACATGACTGCCAACGCTTGGACTTCTCAGTTAGAGAAAGACAAAATGGACCATGCCTGGATGACTGAGGGAAGGGGACTGAATTACATAAAGTGGTGGGCTGTGCAGAGAAAGTAGGGAGCTATCATCCATTCCTTGTAGTAAAGTGGTAACACGGGAAGTAATGAACAGGTTTAAAGCAGCCAAAAGGTAGTGTGTTGTTTTTTTTTCAGATGCTACAGAACTAGAGTAAGGAGCTCACTGTTTCCAGAAATGTATTGGCTAAAACTATCATTGCTTTAGAAAAAGAATTCAAATCAAGTGGGAGCAGTGCCATTGGTAGCAGGTAAATGGAGTGCAAAGGATACACTGCAAAGATACAGAGATCATTTTTATATATTTTTTTCCTATGAAGGTAGTCAAATATTGGAAGAAGTTGCCCAGAGAGGCTGTGCAGCCTCATTCCTGGAAGATACTCCAGGAATATTCCAGGGTCAGTGCTTCTTGGTATTTGGGTTAAGATTTTTGGAAGATAAGATGCCCGTGTGCTCTCTGTGACTGACTGTGTTCAGCAACTGGGATGCATGGCACGAACAAACAATTTGCGCTACAAAAATACCCCAAACTGCCCGTCGCTGCTTTCTCCTGTAATAAGAGGAGATCTGTCTTTTATTTGAAAGACACAGCCCGTGCTGCAGCTCGGCAGCTGTGCGACAGGGTATTCACAAACAATACTTATGGAATAAGCTGAGTCCTATAGTTTTAAAGAACAAATGCACTTCAACTTAATTGCAGTCAGGCCAGAATAAAAATTAAAGGGTTTGCATGTCTGCTAGTCTATATGTGGGTAGAAAGGCAGTGAGGTTAAGATAATAGGCTCAAAATGTATTCTCAGAAAACATTTAAAACCACAGTAGGGTGTGATTGTATGCAAATAAGTATTTTTGCAATAGCAGATTAAACACCTTATGGAATTTGTATGGAAAACTGCATGCTTGTACATGATGCAAAGGATGATTAAGCACCAGTGCGTGGAGTTTTTGCCTTTGGTGAAAAATTAAGTCAGATTTAAATCAATCAATGGTTTTCTCAGCCTTTTCACAGTCTAAGTTGTAAGTTATGAATGGTGACTACCAGATAGAAAATGTTACAAATAGCACCACTTTTGCCTTGGGCCTGTATCCTTAAAGCGTATGTCCTGCTGTAGTTTCCAGTTTGCAAAAGCATCGCACTGTCAGAAAGTCCGAGGCCATAGGATGGCAACTTGTAGGCTCTGAGACAGCGAGAAGAGAAGACTGGTGAATCGATGTAAACTTTTATTGAACAGCTGTTCTGGTGTGTGTTTTGCCATCAGCTTACAGAATTACAGAATGACTTAGTGTTTCTTATAGAACTGCCCAAGCATCTTTTTGATGCTTTTCATAAATGGCTGGATTAATTATTCCAGGTTCTGGGGCTACTACTTATACAGACTTTTTTTCATGCTCAGAGATTGTTAACATGACTCTGAGGGCACCCAGGGCCTACAGGGGCAGCAGGTACCATCACAATAATACATAGCTAGCAGCATTGCCATTGAGCATTTGCACACCTAAGGGACGCTGCAGAATAACTGAAATGTCTTTGGGAGATGGTCTTTAAGGTCAGATTATAATCCGTATCACGTACCAGAGTTTCATACCCCTGCCCTTCTGAAACTCCTTTCTCTAACATAGAAATTCCCGTGTCCTTTCTCAGAGAGAGAGGCCCTGGCTTTTTCAAAAAAAAACCCTTAAAATTATTATCATTAATATTTTTTTTTGTGCCAAGGAAGAACATTTACAGGAACATTTAAAGTTGCAACTTGGATTTTTTTTTTTCCCCTAGCAGAGGTAGATCTGACTCAGCAAAATCAGACATAATTGTGTTTGTTTTCATCCAGCGTTTTTCCTATCTGGATAGAAAAGATAAAATGCATTAATTTGAATTACCCTTAATGTAAATATTGAAGTAAATTGCCCCCACACTGCCTTTGTGCAGTTTCCCTGGGGTGGATATATTACTTTATGCAAGAAATAAAAGCTGCTCTGAAGAAGTCAAATTGTCAAGTTGAGAAACAGTGAAACGCGCTCTCTTTCTGCCTTCCAAAACAACTCTGCCTGCTCAGCAATAAATCTGCAGAGGGAACCCAAGCTCACACTGGCAGGATTACTCTTCTTTCCTGCCTCTTAATCATAATTTGTTAGTGAAAGCAGTGGTCAGAGAAAGTGCAAGATCAACAGTTCTGAGCACTGGTGCAGCAGGCTTCGCTCTCCTTCGTTCCCCATCCTCCGAAATCAGAAGAGGCGTAACACAGGAACAGATGAAGTATGGCAAAGCAGAAATATTGGTAATGGAATATAAGTGTGCTTTTACGGTGCCTCAGTTTACAGCCAGCGTATTATTTCTCAACTTCAGGACTGCCGAAATTCACACGCGAAGCTGGTATAAGCAAACGACATAATTGCTTGAGACATGGGAAATAAAAGTAGACTTGTTAATTTAAGGGTATTTTAAGCAATAATTATTTTAAGCAGAAATAATTGTATTTCCCTTCAATTACTTTTAATAGCTTAGATTTTGAGCCAAATCAAGGACAGGATCAAAACACATACCAACGTTATTCTCTCACACAGAAACAAGTGTGGGGGAGAGTCTGAAGGATGGAGACCAAGGAGGTCTGTCTGGCTCACGGAAGCTTTCCCAGCACAGTTTGGCTCAGGTGGGACTAGCTCTATCTGCTGTAAGGGAGATACTTGGCCCATCAGGTTTGTAATCCATACTTGCCTCTTAGCAGGAACAGAAAAGGATGACAGAGTTGTTTTTGCTTTAACAAGGCGTTTAAAAATAAAAATAAAATAAAAATATTTGTTCCATGTTAAAGAACCCCAGAGAAATAATCTTCCAGCTGAAGCGAAAACATTTAAGTTTATGAGCCTTTGACTCTTGTGGAAATTCATTCCACTGTTAAGCAAGCTTGAGCTCCCTCAGGGAAGAAAGCTCCCTTGTGACGGAAAGTCTGAGCTGGTAACTGCGGGCCACAGATGATCTGTGATAGTTTTTTTCCCTTCTCTGTCATACCCTTGGCCTTTCCAGAGCTGGTTCAAGTCGTTCCTCGTCTTGTTAGCGCTCAGGGCACGTTGCATATCCCCATCTTATTTAAGATCCACTTGGCAGTGCAAACCTCTGTAAAACAGCCTGAAGTGCTTTTTTGTTGTTGTTGTTGTTCTACATTCACAATTGGTTGATACGGGATTATTTTGTCAAAGGCTTAGAGTTTTTGTTCTTACATTTTCATTCCAAGGGCCCTCACTTCTGTACCAGACAACCGCATGTCTTCTCCAACTCTCCAGTTCAAAGCCTTTTGGATACAAATGGGATATTTCCAGAGAATTTTTGTCTTATTTCCTTTTTTAAAACCATAAGAACAATTTTATTCAAGTGACTTCCAAGAATACTATTTTTTTTTAAAGAAGCTTTTTTTTTTAATTTTAAAAGGTAGTGGAACTTACAGAACAGCAGTCACCTCACTTACCCACTCTGGTTGGATTGAGTTGTGGTGCTACAGAAGGATGAGAACTGCAAAAAATGCTTTTCGGTTCAAAGTGGTTGAAGGCTATAATCTTAGAGCTGAAAGACACCACTTACAGTTCAAGCAGAGCTCTGCAATTTATTATACCGCCCGTTCGATATTGTCTGTTTAGACTGAAGGTCTTCGGGCCTGGAACTGTGCCTGCACAGTTTGCATGTGCACCATGCAGTACTCTCAGGATACTATATAAATAATAATATGGCAACAGAGGAGGGAATAGCCCAGTGCAGCAATCCACAACTGAGTGAACCTCTCAGATATTATGGAGCAAAGCCAGCATTACTTCAAAAACTTTTTTTTTAAGACAAGGTCAGTCAAATGCCTAAATTAAAATCCCACTCAATTGCTTTGATCTTATCAGATGCAATATCTGTACGTTCATTTAATAAGGCTCTCATGCATTTTATCTTTATGCTTAATTTAAATATGAGAAGCAAACACATTTTATATAGTTGTTATTCTCCAATTACTACAAAAGCTTCTTAGAATCTTTGATCATGAGAATGTTATTTCAAATCCAGTTCTGCTTCTCAATTACTAAATGTCTTCGCTGAAGTTACTTTGGATGCAATTCCAGCCCAACCGGAGTAAGCTAGTGTCAGTCCTTGGAAAAACGATAAAACTGTGGAGCAGTGAAGAGACCACAATGCACTCAAAGAACTGCGTTGATTTATTTGTCGGTGGTATTTTTTAAGGCAGAAATTCCAACCGAAGTTGTAACGATAAGTGAGTGTCTAACACAGTGATATGCTAACGATTTACCATTAGACACAGTTTACAAACTGCTGCTATTATTAAAAAAAACATACATCAGTGAATTTTATTTTTGTATCAGAGACACTACAGTAGAGGTTCAGCATCAGGGTTCTGGTTTGTTTGGATATTTTTGCAATAGGCCACTCAGAGGTGACAGATAAAACAGCTGCTAGCCAAGCTCTGTGTTTGGGGACAACTGCTAGGTGATTACAAAATGCATTCAGAGGTGTTGCACAAACTATCTCTGGATTCAGGTAAAACTGAAGCTCGCAGTTTACACTATCTGATAAAACTCTGGGATTCTTCGCTTTGTGTCTTACCGATGATTTCCCTTTACTATTTGTCAAGAGTGGTGAAAGAGCTGTAGCACGGATCTGAGGAGGGAGAATGAACTTATCAAGGGCAAGGCTTTGGGCAAATATATAAAATACACTACAAGAAAATAATTTTACTGCAAAGTCCACAAGAGGGCATACAGCAGCAATGGCTAGGTGACAAATTGATTATTTTTTTTTAATTTATACATATACATAAATTTATACATATCAGGTTTCCGGAAGTTTTAGCTTAAAACTTCCACAGGAATGCTGTAAAGTGTAGCCATTACGAAACTACTGAAGTGGCTGCCCTTTTTTCAAGTGACCTTTCCACTATGAAAAGGTGGCTTCTTCATTTACTGATCTATTACCTTCATCCACCCGAGTCCTGACTGAAACCCACCAACTTCACAAGGATTGAAGGTCAGGTTTATTTAGTGAAGTACTAAGCATTTGCAGCTCTAAATACATAGGCAGGACACTTGTGAGCATTCAGTACCATATGGGATCAGATTAGACTATGAATGAACTTTTATTAAATTTCACTTTTTAGACAATGAAGGTTTTACTGCTTCTCCTTTTTAAAATACCTATACTGTGTCAACCTGTTCCAAGAAAGCAACACAAATTCATATAAATTAACTTAACCTTTACAGTAAAGGCATTGCCTTTTATCCTCGAGGAAAAAGAACAAAACACCACTAGAAAAAATTCCCAGCCTTAGAAAACTATCTTCTCTGTCCTCAGCAAATGCACAAGGACTAGGACTCATTGCTTGTTTGTTAATAAAAAAGTAAGCAAAACTCAAAACACAGTTTACTTTCAATACAGCTAGATCACGTTAGCTATTTGAAATCACAAGCAGATTCTTGGCTGCTAAATACTGTAGAGTATTTATTGTATGTATTGTGAATCTGGCAGGATACAGACCTGGGACGAGATGCTCAGAGAGCACAAAGCGCTGTCCCAGGGGCAGACATGCTGACTCGAGGCCTGGCAGTCGGCCGGGCACCAAATCTGTTTTGCACTCTACTGACGTTGCCCACAGCATCCTGTCAGCCACCCAGGGCAACGGCAGCGTTCCTCCAACACCTCAGCCCCCGGTCGGTGCTGATAGGGACGAAGGTGGAAGGTTGAGAGCAAACGCAAAGCTCTGCAAAGTGGCAGGTGCTCTGATCATTCCCAAATGCTATCTAGGAGGGTGGTGGAGTCCAGTATGGAGAAGTGCCTCTGCCCTCCTTACTTTCCTTTCAGGAGGTTTTTGCTCTGAAAGTTGAGATGTAGATTTTAACTTTGGACAGGTATTAGCTATTTGCATAGGCAAGACAGTGTTTCACTAGAAACTCACAATTTCATGTTCTAGTTTAGACCATTTTAAAACAGAAATAGTATAAATGTAGCATACATGAATGTTACAATAAATCCTAACTATTATATTAAGATGCCTATTCTCATTCTTTCTATTTTTCTTTTTTATCATCCTAACACCTTCTTCTTCCCATACTAAGCTGTTCTTCCCTACTGCATTCAGGAATATCCCAAGTTCCAACAAACATACAAGCTAAAGATTAATTTACAGTATTCATTAAGCAATAATTCATGATGGATGCCTATTAACATTGAAATATGTCTATTGAAATTAAGTTTAAAAAATAGTTACTCATGGAAAGTCCTGACATTTTGTACCTGCAATTGAGTGCAAGCAAAGTATGCAATCCAGCAGAGTACCCAAATCACATTTTGGGCATTTATATTGTCACACAATCTCGGCCTGAAAAAACAACAAAAAACAAACAAACAAAGAAAAACCAGGCATTGAATTGTAAAGGTAATTCCCTTGCCAAATGAATAAAAATTGCAAAACAACATTCACACTTGTTTTTGCTTCCTGTCACAGTACGTTTGATTTGCTCATAAGGCTGTTGAACAGTTTCATAATACACAAGAGATAATTTGGTCATCTCTGCATAAATATAAGTTGTTTAATCAGACGATCTCAAAGTCTCAAAGCAAACGAGACCAACCAAGGACTCTACAGATCTGCCAAAACCCCAGTAATTAAAATGCTGTTGAGACTGAAGAACGTTTTGCACATACCTGCCACCTGGTGTTTGGAGAACAACCCGACATGCTTTTACATCTGTATTCCCACTAAGAAACAAACAATGATGTATTTCATATGGTTTGTCTTTAATACATCATCAGCAAAAGCGTCTTTAGGCTGGTGTTACTACCAGCAGCTGTCTGGAAAAAGGAGGGACAGGGTGGCAATATTCCTTCCAGTCTCATCTCTACTAACCACGTAAGGTCTCAAGTAAATCTTTGAGCTGAGTGCATGCACAGGTCTTCCATCGGGTAGTAGTATCGCTTTGAAGAGAAACATGCCAGGCACAGCCCTGTATGGCTCAACAGTCTGACCGTAAACTGCAGCATGCCAAACCCAAAGGTGAAGGAAAGAGGTAAGTTATATAAGAGACCGAGCTAGGTTAAAAAAGAAAAAAACGTGATAAAAAATTCCGGCTAGCAAACGGGTAAGCAGTAGGTGTTTGAAATTCCTGTGACGACTATTCATATGCCTTAGCTAAAAAAACAAGTTTTTGTAGTAGAAGTGACAGTAACTATGAGTCCTGGGTGTTTGATGCCTGGAGTAGAAAATTCCTCGTTAGTAAAACTGATAACAGCAAGGACACAAACTGAGATAAGCCTGCTTTAATTTTATCCACCATAGGGTTAGCTCAATCAGAGCCTAAAGCTTCGGTGTATTTAATTAGACAAATTACTGTGCAATTCAGTAATATCAAACTGTACCTATAGTATTATGAAGGATTTTCTCCTTCCTTTGCAAAGCAATTTTAAATAAATCTGTTTCACCATTATAACTCAGGATGGAAACACAGTCTGAAGTCATTCGCAACAATAAAAATAGCTAGCATTTAAGTTAAAACCCCCTGGTAAGCACAAACTGTAACGATCTGCCTCGAATTGCATCTTTCAAGGGCTGCCAAAAATACAGCTTCGCGTAGCTGTGGGTTTGTTGTTCTTTTTTTAAATCAAGGCAATGGAGGTCAAATGCAACTGAGTCCCTAGGTGCCCCACTCTATTTCCGTTCCAGTAAGTTTTAAAATTATACTCACTACATCAACACTGTACTACGCTGTATGTGCATACAACACTAGCATATATACGTAGTAGGTGTCCATAGGTATATCTCAGGTGCTCGCACGAACAACTCTTTTAATGGCAGATACATAAACCCAAACATAACCCAAGCCAATTGTGAACCACACAGCTGCATGTAAAGGAGGTTGAAGAACTCTACAGGTTTCCTTGTCAAATAGAGGGGGGTGCTTTTCTCACGTTTTATTATCAAGCCAAGATCCTAAAACTCTTAATTCAGTTTTCTCCATAATTTTATTATTTCCTAATACAGGGTTCAATCGCGTTGTCAGCATCTGAAGGATTTTCTAACAAAAACAAAGAACACAGACAGATAAGGAACCTTCTAAAGCACAGTATATTTTTGCTGTTTTTTGTCAACTGACCATGCTGAGAAATTACTGTTATTAGGACTATTTTCTTGCCTTAGTATGAGCTGGAGAATGCCTATTGTATAATCTTTAGAGAGCACAAAAGAGTGAAAAAAAATACAAAAAGACTAGAAAACCTGAGGAAAAAACCCACTAACCACAAACAAAAATTACATCACTGGTCTAGCATGTTGATGTTAGCTCCACTAACAGTGGAGCCAGGATTTTTGCTTCTGTAAAGCTGACTACTCAGCTGGTTATAGGATGTCATTAAAAACGGCCTCAAGAGGTACCACTCCGTTCTTTTTCAGTCTGTTCAAGGCTGTTGCAGCACTATGGATATTAAAATCCGTTTTGTTGGTCAAAGATCTTACAGAACCTGTTCAATATTCCATTTGAATTACTTTGCATTAATATTATTTAAACTCAGAAATATAAAGATAGTAACATTGAATACAACCTGGTATTGGTTTATTATACACCAAAACCGTGCTTTCCGCTCCCATTTTGATTTCAACATGCCCTTTCAATGGACCCTAAAAGCAGGTCCGCTCAGGAAATGGAATAAATCCGCAAGAAGCCAAGAGAACATATTTGGAAGGACTCGCTTCGTGCCAACCCTACTGTGTGTTTCCTTAGGAACATCTGCTACTGATGACTGTTAGAGAAAAGGAAGTAGCCAAAGGTTTTGATCAGCTCTGTTATGGTACTACTGACACTGTATGTTTAAGAAATTGCCTCAGACTTGCTTAATACCTATAAATTATAAGAATCTTTACAATTCTAACAATGCCCCACGAGACCAAACTAATGAAGAATTCCACAGCTATTTAACTGTCCTAAAATTGTTATGTAATCAGTTCAGTGAAAATTTCCCAGTTCAGCTTCTTAGGATTTCCAATAAGCATCTGACTACTTAAAATTAACAATTAAAGTTGTTCAGTCTTCAGAAGCAATAAACATCTTGAATAACATAAGGCATGATAAAATTATGTGAATATTTTAATTTTTCATTGAAAAGTATTCTTAAGATGTGTAATATACTGTGGCTCTCACAAGTCTTACCTTCAATCCCTATTTCAAAACCTGACACATTTTTTTCTACCAAAGCTGTCAAGGACATTCTTTTTCAGCTACTACTAACCAGGAAATTGGTTACTGAATGAATAACCCAAACCTTAAAATTCATTTAGCTTTGTTAACAAGGATCCCTCAATAAGCAGTATCTCAGCTGCCAGTTTCTCTACTGGTCAAAGCAAATTCCATCCACAGAAGACAGCCTGTAACAAAGAGTAGGTGGGAATGAAAAAACGTCTCCAGTATCCAAACAAAACAAACCTGCCTTTCGTTTATGTTTTAACTGAATATACTGACTTCAGCGTGCTCTGGAACCCTCGTATTTATACTTACCTACAATGCTTGGAAAACAGTACAAGAAAATTGCTAGCGGCTGGTAAAAATAGTTGTTCAGTGTGATCATCAGCAATGGCAGTTACCTCATCAGAGAAAATTGGGTGGTCTGCAGTGCTGTGGGGGATTTGTGTGAACGCTGCTGGTACAAGCTGCCTCATCTTCCTCAACGAAGTACACCGAATTTTAAAGTTATCTTCCTTAATGACATCTCCATACTGAGTCCAGACTGTTAGAACTGTTTCAGTCATGAATCTTTCCCACGCCATACTAAATGCAAAATTACCAATTATTTCAAGTATGACTAAATCAGTGCTTTGGTCTGAAAGCATTCACACTGATCTGTATGGAAGTGGAGGGTGTATTTTTTTTTTTCTTCTCTATGACAGAGGTTACTGCATCAAAGGATTTTGAAGCAGTAGAGATTTCCAAGCCTTTCAAAGCCTCAAGTCCTGCCATCTCTGTGAGGCTCGTTTACCTCTACAAATGAAGAGAAGAATTCACAAGCAAAAGATCACGTACCAATTTTTCAGGGGGAACACTTCCTACTTAACAGTAAGCACAGCAGAATATAGATGTTAAACAGAATGTCAACAAAACAGGACACACATAGTTTCCTGCATCCAAACATAACTTGTCTGGTTGATGCCTTTCTGTTAAAGCAGATGTGGGACTAGAAACTCTTATCTGTAGATAAAGAAGTTATTAAAAACAATATTTTCCTGATTTTATGAAGTGTTTTTTTCATGCTGCTGGTAATAAACAGACTTACAGAAATTACTTTTAACAAGACTTAAGCATCTTGCATACTATTATATTACAGCCCCTGACTTAAACTGTTATTTATAATGGTACTTGAAGCCCAAACTGGACAGAGACTTTTTTTTTTTAAAAAAAGAGCATGTTTTATTTTCAACTTAAAGATGCATCTCTAAACAGTAGAAAAAAATACAAAAGTAAACAGTGGCATTTTGTAAAGTCCCATTGAACTAATACAAGACTTAATGCAAACTTTTCGTATACCACTCAAATGCAGTTAAGAAGTCATCTGGTCTTCAAGTCCTGGTTTCCTTGAAATAAATCAGTACACACCCACAGATTTCAACTATAAAAAGAGGATACGTTCATTCTTGTTCTCTTCATGAAGTCAGTCGCCACGCATTCCAATGACTTGTAAATAAAAATCACAGTCTCCGTTAGGGAATTCAGGAGAACACATACAATTCCATGACCGGAGTCCTTTCATTTTCAGCACAGGCTCCCTATCAAGTCACCACTCATCACATGTCTTTAGACTGATCATCTTCTTCAAGTTTTCTGATTTCATTCTTTAAACAGTTGATGGTTTCACGACTTGCTTTTAATCGTTCTTTAAGCTCAGCAATTTCAAAACTAGTTTTCTTTTTAGCAGCTTCTAGCTTTTCCCTGGTTTTTACTTCAAGGTCTGCAACTGCAATGGTGATAAAGAAAAATAAGTAGTAAGTATAAAAAGAAGTTATAATTATTAAAAATACATTTATTTTTTAAACAGTGATAGCCATTTAGAAGGTATGTGTCCTAAAAAAAAAAAAAAAAAAAGACGACTCGTCTTAGATTCAACGATTGTGGTAAAAATGATACATGAAAAAAAGCTGGAATTAGAAAAGTGTTTATGACCTCATTCAGTCTATCGTTTTTGTGGTTGGAACAGTATAATTCACTATAGCATTTGCCAGAATAAAATTAAAAAAAAACGACACCTGAAAATAGGTGAAAAAAAATGACATGGTTGACAGCAAAAGAAATAGGAGATTATAGACTATTGCAAATAATTTATACAGCACATGGGAAAAGAAGAGTGAAGAGTGTATCATATTTTCTGCTCTTCATTGTATTTTGATTCTGCACATCTACAAAATTCAATGGTGGTACCTTTGCTTTAATAAGCATCTGACTGGTGATGGAACATCTGACAGAGGTATTTATTTATTTTTTGTCAAGCACAAGTTTTAAGACAATGCAAAGCCAACAAGTCTTCTTAGGCCATGGATATCCCTCCAGATCCTACGTTACATCATTTTGGATCTAAAATTTTATCTGCTTCTATAGCACTTTTTAAGGAAATGCATTCAAAAAATCTATTTTTTTTAATTGATGTTCAGGAGAAACATGTAGAACTTCTAATTAAGAAAACTTCTGGACTTTTAAAAAAAGTTTCAAATTATTAAATGCTTTCTATCCACAAACCATAACAACATGCAATACTACAAAGATCCACCTTAAGACTGACAAAACTGAGGTAGAAAATGGAATTACCTCACATGTTCAAACACCTGAACAGATACGAAGCAAATCAGAACCCTAAATCTGTAGAGCTCAAGCATTCATTGATCGAGGTATTCAGTGTCAGGGGAAAAAGCCAAAGAGCAAGTGACCAGAAGTACAATGGCATTGCAACTACCAAGGCAGAATTTGTACTTAATAAATACAACTGCTTTCTGAGAGCGTAAAATCAGAAATCAAGTTCAGAAGATCAGAGCAGAAATCATTGCTAAATGCATTACTTTATGAATAAATGCATTTCATTTTATTTTGTAGAACCGTAGAATAGTCCAAGTTGGAAGGCACCCACAAGGATCATGAAGTCCAACTCCTGGGTCCCCAAAGGACCACCCAAAAAACCAGACCCTGTGTCTGAGAGCATTGTCTAAATGCTTCTTGAACTCCAGCAGGCTCCATGCTGTGAGCACTGCCCTGGGCAGCCTGTCCCAGTGCCCGACCGCCCTCTGGGTGCAGAACCTTTCCCTAACCCCCAGCCTGACCCTCCCCTGTCCCAGCCCCATGCCATTCCCTCGGGTCCTGTCGCTGTCCCCAGAGAGCAGAGCTCAGCGCCTGCCCCTCCGCTCCCCTCGTGAGGGAGCTGCAGGCCGCCATGAGGCCTCCCCTCAGCCTGCTCTGCTCTGGGCTGAACAAACCAAGGGGCCTCAGCCTCATACATCTTCCCCTCTAGACCCTGCACTATCTTCATAGCCCTATTTCCTTAATTCCATTAATATTCGGTTTTATATTTAAAGACAGATTAGGCAGGAGGGACAGAAGTTACATTAAACTACACTGAAAAAGCGCATTACGAAGTGACCTACAGTTAAAGTATTAGACAGAAGGGAAAAGAACAGCAAGAGCTTCCAGACGCTCCTCTCTATCCCAAGGGGGTTGCTGCTTTGTCTCAAGCAGCACTAACAGCTACGTACTTCAGTGGTGAAGCACAATCTTTGCTTCCAGTTAACATCCTCATGACACAAGCCTAATTACCTCTAAGGCAATGGTCTGAATTTATCCTCTTTTAATTCATTTCAAATACGATAAACTAGGCATAGATCATGCCATCAACCTAATACCAAGTTATTTGTAATTCCTTTCTTTTCAGCAAGCATACAGATCTGAAAATCTTAAGTTTTCAAATAAGTATTAATATCTTTGTAAAGTTGAAGTTAATTGAAGGCAAAAATACCACTTTCTAGCGGCAGCCAAATCCATTGTATGATTACATCCCACAAAAGAAACACTAAACCCAAAACCAACTATAGTTTATACTTCTAAAATGAACGTATTTTGTACTTACACTCTGTTTCATGCTTATAAGCACCTAGTGTTAGCTGACGAGACGTTGTTAACAGCTGCTGCATCATTGCAGTAGGATCTTGAAATATCTAATGGGGGAGAGAAACAAGTGATATCACTAATACTTTTCAAAATAAGGTGAGGATTACATTAAAAATTTTCATACCATTTCATCATAGAATTCAGAAACTACAGTTTTCTTTCCCAGGATAGCATTGGTGTCAGACTGAAAAAGCTTCAGCAAGTGATACAGGGTTACCTGTGCAGAGACAGAGATTTATTAGCTTGACAATTGTAGGGAAATACAAATCACCTTCTAGATATGAAGAAGTAGTATTTGTTCTTACTAAACAATTGCATAGGATTTAAAGGGCTTTTAGGAATACAAAAATAAATGTCATATAACATCAGCAGTTATTTAAGTTTAATGTTCATTATTAAACATTCCAGCCACAAAGGCTGCTTGGTATTTTTAAAGCATCTAAACAACTGCTGTAGGATTGATGCATAAAAACTACTAAAAATACCTTCTCTAAAGATTTCCAAATAGAACAGATGATTTATTTCAAACCAACTTTGCCAATAAATCCATTTGAAAATGGTCTGCACAACCTTATCATCCCCATAGTTTGCGTGACAGAATGAACTTGCTCCTTTCAGGAGCTAATATCTTACCCTAAAATATGGTAATTAAGTTTCCTACCTAAACTTGGATACACAAAACTGCAAGATGCCTGAAACAAATGATAGGAAGAAAATAGTTCATTCCACTGCTTTACAGAAGTGTGCTAGCCTGTTTTTCTTTGGAAACTAACGCTTGTATAGCAACTTTGCCACTTTTTGACTGATTTTGACCAAATCTGACAGACAATATATACATATATATATACACACACACGCACACACATACGCTACGTTATGATAATTAAAATATTCAAATATCCTATGATTAGGAAGCCACTGAGAAGAAACCCTCCCTGTGTGCTCAACGCAGGTAAGGTGCAGCATGCGTTCACATATAAGCAAATGCCAGGAACAGCAAAAGCCTTCACAAATACCCTAGCCTGTAATAAAGCACAGAAATCGGAAAACATGGCCAACCGTTGAATACATTTCCAACAAAAGCAAGGTATCTTATCCCTGTGGCTGATAGCACTTATTTTGACCAGCAATATAACGCACTACAACCTTAGGCCTCCATAATTCCTTAAGTACTGTTGAAAGTTTCATGTACTTACAGGTCTTTCATTGGGGTCGATGAAAAATATCTTAATGATTATTTCAAATTCACCCCAGCCTGTCTCAGTGATCTCATACGGCGGCTTGGTAACAACTGCAGTAAGAAGCAGAAGGGAAGGTGATGAAGCCCCCATGCAACTAACCAAAACCCTAGCTCCAGAAACAAAGGCCAAAACACAAACCCTACCTCTTAGAGGATTCCCGTAGCTCTCGTGCAACTTGAACTGAATTTTTTTCACGTAGGCAGACATGTCCTGAAAGGGAAGGTCCGGTAATTCTCGTTATTTGCACAGCACGACAAACGGCTGCTTCCTCCCCCGTGCCAGGCGCCTAGCCCTTCTTCTGACACCCCTACGTTCAACAACAGCAGGAAAATAAGAGCATGGACCCAAAAGTTAGCAGCACCACGGGTTGGTAGCACCACACGTACCTCGTTAAACCCCTCGTTCACTTGTACGACAAACTGTCCCGCTCCACGTGAAGCGGCTGCGTCCCCCCGCAGCGTTTTCCCCCTTGAGGGCCGCGCACCTCGGTGGCCGTTTCCCCCCGCGGCCCCCTTTCGGGCCGGCACCCCGGCCCCCTTCCGCTCCTCACCTCGTTCCTGTACGGCTTCACGTAAACCGTCCACTGGTGCGTGTGCCCGTCCTCCTCTCTCTTCTTTCCGAAGTACCTCGCGACGTTCCCGTACACGATCGGCTTCACGATGGTAACGCCCTTAAAGCGAGAAACCCACAACCCCACGGTCCCGCAGCCGCTCCCGAGCCGCCGGGGGGGCAGCCCCCGACCCCCCCGGGCTCCCTCCCTCCGCGCCCGGCCCGCCGCACCTTCACCCTGCCGCCGGAGTCAGGCCCGAACTCGGCCATTCTCTTGAACATATTGCACCGAGGGGGCGCCGCCCGCCGCCAGCCGCCCGCCGCCAGCCGCCGCCCGCGCTCAGCTCCCGCCCCGCGGCCGCTCGGCTCGGCCCGGCCCGGCCCGGCCCGGCCCCGCCGCAGCCGGCACCGCGAGATGGCGGCCCCGCCGTCACGTGCCCGCGCCGGGAGGGGCGCGCGCCCCCATGGCGGCCGGGGGCGGCCGGGGGATGGCGGCCGCCGCGCGCGGCCCCGCTGAGGCGGCCGCCGCCGCCGCCATTTCCTGGCTTAGCCGAGGAGGCTGTCCCGCGGCCGTTAGCGGGGGGTCGGCCCCTTCTCGCGGATAACTAGCCATAGGGCGAGAGGGGATGGCCTCAGGTTGTGCCGGGGGAGGCTCAGGGTGGAAATGAGGGGACATTTCTCCTCAGAAAGAGCAGTCAGGCACTGGGACGGGTTGCCCAGGGAGGTGGTGGAGTCACCGTCCCTGGGGGTGCTCGAGGGAAGGCTGGACGTGGTGCTTAGGGACACGGCTCAGTGGGTGACAGTGGTATCAGGGTGATGGTTGGAGCACATGATCACAGAGCCCTTTTCCAACCTTAATGATTCTACAATTCATTAGCCATAACCACTTTGAGCAGTCACAGATTAAAATCCGTGCCAGCACTAGCAATTAAAAAGCACGCTCACCAATACACAGCCATTTGCAGATATTTTTTAATGATGAATGGACTTAAAACTGCCAAGCAAGTAACATCATGCTAGTATGCAGCAGCAAAACCTAGCGGTGAGATTTCGGTTAGATTGGGTTCCTGCTCGTGCCTACATACAGCAAAACCAGCGGCTGGTTGTTTTAGCTGCATCGGGCGCAAACGGGGCGGGTGGGTGGAAACGAACCCCTTTTATCAGCAAGGAGTAAAGCATCGGCTTCACAAACGAGCTGCCTTGCAGTAAGGCTGAATTTTGTCTGGATCACGTAACAAGCGCCTTGAAGAACCAGTTTGCTCGGTGTGCCGGCTGTTGAGAACGGGCTCCGCTGAGCACCTGCGCCTCATAGCTTGCAGCCTCTGATCCACTGGGAGACATCTGTCCCTTTGCACCGGTTGCGCCACGCGACCCTGGACAGAGGAAGATCAGGGCAATTAATGACAGCAAGCTCGAATGTCGGCACTGGTGGGACTTTTCTTAGTAACCCTGGCTTAGATACACAGCTAAATTCTGCAAAAGGCCAGGTTATATATCAAGTACTTTGCTACTTCCCCAAAGAGAGAGGCACAATTAAGCATTCCTGATGTAGAAATTAGAGCACACCTAAGACTATAGGTTGGACTGGTCTATGCACTCTATTCTTTGAAAGTGTCAATTCTTATTAGAACACATGGGCATTGTAAAAGCAGGTCAAGATGACTCTACCCTTTGCCCTGCAGCCAGCAAAATCAAAACCAGTTACATGTATGTTGTAGGTCATTTATTTTACACTTCAATACTAAAAGTTTGGGGAATGGAAAACTGAGACAATATTTGTGCCCTGCTAGTTATGAAGAATTTGGTGCATATCAGGGTTTGAAGAACATCAAGGATGCCACGGCTGCAATTTGCACTGATGCTCATTTTAGCTACTGTTCTTATATGCTTTGGGTTGAAATATATGTGAAAGGGACTGCTACAATTTGCTTGTTCTTTCTAAGCTGGATTAATTTAAAATGATTTTCCTTCTCTTAATTGTCTGTGTTCTACAAGTGCAGCTCATTTTTTTAACCCACCAAAACCTACCATGCGTTCATGCCATTTCCATCACTGACAATCTTCTTTGCACACTTCACAGTTTCTGTTATGTCTGATCTCAGTAGTGCTTAAAAAAGGAGACAGGAAACAACGTCAGTTTTTTCTTTCTTTTCATATTTTTTTTTAAATAGTCTTCAAATGTCCTTAGGGAGTATGTGTTGGTGTTCACCATTTTTTTGCTTCCCTCTCCCAAGGGCCCAAATGGTGTCTGGTTAAATTAAACATCCTGTACAAACAAGTTCCGAAGAATAAATAGTACATGGGCAAACATGATGTGAGGAAAAGCCTATATAACACCCAAGAAAATGAGAAAATGATAGTGGCAAGCATGATAATAGTTGTACCGCCGCTTTGAACTTCAAAATATTCAGGCTATGGACTGACTACTCCAGAAATCTTGTTCAGCTCTTGAATATATATATATAGTGTATCACCTTCTTTGGTAAGACGTTGTACCAAGCAACAAGAACCAAAGGCTTGAGATGTGTGGCAATTTTTCTGTTCTCTATTTTCTAAGCAAAAGCAAAGAACTTCCCTCTGGCAACTTGCAATTATCAGAATGCAAGAGTAAAACCAATGAAGCAAATCCAGAAATTATACAAAATAAACCAGGCTGCAAGAGGTCATTTGGGCCAGCCTTTTGCAAGAAGTCAAGCTCTCACTACCTTCAAAGAAAATTTTCCAGGGGTTAGTGTCACTACTGATTAATAAATGTGTTCTGCAGAAACCTCTTTACTCTAGAAACAGTAAGATGGGTAACCGGGAATACAGTTCCTGCAGTAAAGAAATGTTTTCCTCTCACATGTGCATGACCATGGTGCAGATCTCCCTTTTGAAAGGGGGCAGGGTGAGTTTGAACTCTGTACGGCAATGTTTCTGAAGCCAAGGCTGCCACCAACCTTTGCTCATTTGCAACGGGAATATGAAAGGGCAGCCCGTCACGGTATTGCCTGTGGAAGCTGAGCTCACCTGAGCATGGGATACCGCACAGGTTCTTGGCCCTCGGGGTCTTGCCGTCATTGCACCACCAGCGGCTGTTGATCTGTAAAACTCCGTAGTCAGTGCTTCCATCAGTGTTACGGTTTGTAGCCTGCGTGTTAAAGTTGCTCTCATATTTTGCTGCACACACCCCTGTCAAAATTTCATTCAAAAGAAAAAAAAGAGATGTTTGCTTTAAAACCGGACCCGACTCACTCGTGTACATACACACCCCATCTCCTTCCCTGGCTGAAACGTGATTGTATACAGAGTGCATGTGACAGGTGGGGCTCCTTTTATTCCAATCCAACCCAGTATGAAAAACAAATACAGCATGTCTTAACTTCAAAATGACCTTAGAAAACCCAGAACAGGATTTCTACTCTTCAAAATAAATGCCAGCTCCTGCCCATGTGGCTGCGGGTGGCCCGGCTGCACCCACGTCTCAAGGGATGCTGACTGGAGTGGGCAGCAGCAGGCAGGGCATGCTCTGTCTCTCATCCTGTCTCTCTTTGAAGCTTTTGGGAGCCGATGACCGCAGCAGATGGCAGCAGCACAAATAGCCGCTCGCTTTGACAAGGTTTATTTCAGCCGCTTGTACTTCACGTGACTCGTAATGGCCTTACTTTGTCCCATCTACATCTGCTGCATCTGTGTCAGGGCAGCGGGAAGGAAGAGGGACGGGGACAGTGATTGTGTCTGACCCTCACATGGATCGCTCTCCAGATCCGGGATCAGACCCCACACTTTCTTCTCTTCAAAGGAAATCGGTTTAACAACAGCCTGTTGTCCGGAGGAAAGAAGTCTTCACCTGACCTTCACCTGAGGGAGGGAGGCCCCTTGTCTGGAGGAACCCCTCTCCCTCAGCCCCCTTTCCACAGCAGCACGCCCACTGTCTCCTCTCCCCCGCTACTATTTCCAGTGATTCCCACCAAGCAAGCCTGGCACCAGCGCCTCTGCCCAGCTCAGCTCCACGCTCCCGTCCTGCTTGCTCCACAGCCTCAGGGTGGAGGTCACCAGTGGCAGCCACCCGCAGAGGAAGGAATCAAAGCAAATAAAAGCCGAGCAATTAGCTCCTGGGGAGGTATGACGAGACAGGCTGCTTCTGCAAAACGCTTCCTGATAACGGCTTTATTTGGCTGTGGAAGAGTGGCAGGGAAAGAAGTGGTAAAGGGAAAAGCTGTAGAAAATGCTGCAGTCTGTGCCAGCAGAGGTGGACTAACCCAGCTGAGTCTTAACACCTACATTGCAGCATCGTGCCTACCCGCTCACTGTAACAAAGCTTGTTAAATGGAAATTCCCACCCCACATGCTCACTGGAAATCAGGGGAGAACAGACTTACAGTTTCCCAGGCTGTATCCCCGGTATTTGTCCAGTCCAAGTCGCTTCATAGCTGCTGCCAGCTCACACCTTCCATAGACTTTCCCCTGAGCAGCCAGGGGTAGGAGGCAAAACACGAGGGTCAGCAGAGCCTTCATGTTGTCAGCGTAGCACACACCATTTCTCAAGAGCGAGACTGCAGGCTCTCCTGCACTTGCCTCTTATATATTTTTCTCCTGCCCCCTTTTGGTTTCTCTGCTCTGCCGTCATCAGAAACAGCCCTTCAAGTATATGGCAATTTCCCAGTAATTAAAACCTCACTCCAAACTTGTCAAATTTCTTACAACAGGTGGAAAGTACTTTAGCCATAGATGAATTTTGTTTACAGTCTGTTGCAATACCTATTGAAGAGGGAGTTGGGTATTTAGGCTCTGCTACTCAAGGTTTATTAGGAGTTTATCATCAAAGTCCCGGTTTTACTGCACAGCTGCTGTTCACCAATCTATCGCTACTAACAAAAATAGCGTAAGTAAATACACAGATTTTAATTGGCATAATTACTAGACCATTCCCTGATAATAGAAAGGTGGCTCTTCTAGTCCAAGTGCCGAAGAGTGTCGATGCATCGTTCGTGTACCAACAGGAGCAACCTCACCGTGCTGCGTGTTCTTGCCCGGAGTCTGAAGCAATGCTGGGTTTGTCAGGGCTCTGAGTGCACGGGGGCTGTGGGGACATTTGCTGGCAAGTGAGGTGGGACATCAAGCAGGAGTATTTGGGGAGGAAGAAGCACAGCCTTAATACCCCTGATGTATCAACCCTCATATAAGATCTACGCGAATGACAAAGCATGAAAAACCCTCTGCACTAGTTACCAGCACCTATATCTTGTTCTTGTTTTGATAGTGGAACTAATAAGGAGAATAAGGAGAAGTGGGTTTTACCCACTGAGTCTTGAGGTTGTTTGTACAACTTATTTATTTATTTATTTTCCAGTGGGCATACATGAGCTGAACTACTGAAGGCAGCTCTACTTGTTCATGATGTTCAGAGCTGGTTGCTTTTTATTAGCCTTTGAAATTCTTATCCACTGAATTATTTCAGAAGAAAGTGCTGGCAAGAAACAGTATGCCGGCCTGCACACAATTGTATTTGATTGGAAGTGCTTTGTTTGAGCAGCTTTGCATGGCGAACTGCAGAAGCTTCAAAAGGTGGGATGGAAAACTGACTCTGTAATGTTCAGCAATCTCTTTCAGAGATCAGCTTTTCACAGTGTCCCACTTCAAAATGCAACTCTGGTAGAGGGGAGCAGTTTCTAACACAGCCCCTAGACTCCGTCTGCCATGCTAAGCCACCTGATGATACTGATTGCATTATGGCATCAGCTAGTTCACTTTAACAACTGCAAACTGCTTTTTTTTTTTTTTTGAGGATTGATGTTGCCTCATAGTCAATCAAGTAGCCTGGCAGATTTGGGTTCTTATCTGACCTCTGCTGAGGCCAATACGTAACAAAGCAAAGAGACACATAAATACCATAGCTACGCAGTAAAGGTCTCAATCTCTTCAAGATAAATGCAGCTAAAACCTTCTTAGTCTTCAAACTTAGATTTATTATCCTCATTATTTTATTGTCTTATTTGTAAGTTGAGTTTAATAACCAGAATGGTGCTGTCACCAACAAGGAAGAAAAAAAATCTTAAGAAATTCCCATCTTGCAACACACAATTGGTATTTCTAAATACCTATAAAGAAATGTGAGACTTCCTGCTAGTCAAACAGAAATATTCACCGTTATTTACTCATCCGCCTGCAAGCAGTCAGCTGCCAACTGCAAATGTACCACACTTAAGAGCTTAACAAGAAGTTCCTTCATGGACATCTTCTAAAAATGCACCACTGTTTCTACAGACTTCATAGGAATGCACGGCGTTGGTTCAAAGAGGAGTCAAATGCCTGCAGGGGCTGTGGTTATTCACTTTCATAACGGGCAAGGTATTTCCTCCTGTCCTGCTGCAGACTGCAGTTTAAAGGCATTTGTTTCTGTATGTGGCCATAGCCAGTGAGGAGTGAAGCAATCTCTGATTACATAGGTTCGCAGGAATTCACTTTGAGGGAAAATTCCCATACAGTACTTCTCAGAGGGCCAAACTAAGCGCCCAAGTTTCATATTTAAATTATTTCCTTACCGTTGTTACCTGTGTGGCTGTGGCAATGACATTTTTCGTACAGCTTTATGCTGCCTAGAAGGGAGGAGATCGCATGAGCAAATTTAGCTGTCTATCAAGTCTTTCAGGGTATGACCTGCCCAGTACTTTAGATAAAATACTTCAAGTTTAGGTTGATTCCATGGAAATGTCATTCAGAATACGCTTCTGTCAAGGTTAAGTGAGTGCATTCACTATTCACAAACGCATGGAGGTACTCCCATGGCTAGAGCTGAATCTTATTTTCCAGCCTAGCTTTATATTAATAACGGATGGAAGACACCACTTTCTCCTTCATTTCCTTAGGCCGTATGAAAGAAAGCAAAAGAGGAGAAATTACATTTCATGTATTGTCACTCACCCAGCTGGTGTAATAGTCTCCTATCGTGAGAATACTAACTAGCAGTACCTTGTCCAGGAACACCTTTCTTGTTCAAAAACTGCGTGCAAAGAAGCCTAATACTGTACACACAGTTTCCAGTCCTCTTTCAGACCCTGAGGCTATAAACATTTGGGACTGCATCCTGTATTTAGTAGGTGTGATAACTTCCTCTTTGCTGAGAAGAGTGCTTTTCTTTTTCTCTGGTATTGAAAATGTTCCCAACAGCATGAAAAAGAAAAAATAGCAAAGGCAATTCTACAGTCACACACACACAAACCCTCATAAGAAGCATGATCATTAGAGGAAGATCTGGCCTTGGAGCTAAGGGGTAAACTTCCTGCTACATGTTCCCTCCTAATACAGCAGTTCTGACTCCAAACCATAGAGAAATAAAGATGAAATTGACTATAAAGCATCTGGGAGGCATCAGTCAGGCCATAAGCAAAGGCTTGGCAATGTACAGAAAATAAGCTGACCTCCTTCAGCTTGGAAAGATCCCTTTGAAGGGCTGATGAACTCCTAGGTGAAATTAATAAAAGGCAGAATAGCACCTGAACATCACTGCCACTGCTATATATCAGCTGATATCATCCCTCATTTTGAGTGTTCAAGTGCAATCACTGTTTGGATGGCAGAACACCTAGACGAGCAAGTGCTACTCTGCTGTCTCCTATTTTATCAGTTTATTGCAGTAAAGCAGCAAGAAATGCCATCATGATTCTCCACACAATTCATCAGAAGGGGTAACCACAACTTATTTCATAAGCCAAATACCGTGGGGTGGCTTTGGCAAATTAAATCTCCAGCTTGGGGTGTTCCTATATAAATTAGTCAATGCTGTTTGCTACAGCTTAAATATTTCTTAATTTTATTGAGCTAGATAACCACTTCATCTATCTCTCAGTTGATGTCAGCCAGCCTCAAAAGTTCCTAACCCCTAAACCTTAACACTAACCCCTAACACCTACCCCCATACCTACTACCCCTACCCCTACGCCAGCCCTAACCCTAACCCTAACCCTGACCCTGACCCTAACCCTAGCCCTATCCTAGCCCTAGCCCTAGCCCTAACCCTAACGGCAGTGCTAACCCTAATAGATAACCCTAACCCTAACGCAAAAATTCTCCACTATGACTCTGCTGGCCCATGAAGTCAAACACTGTGAGTTATTTCAAAGTAATTACATAGTGGATGCAGTAAAATGAACAAATTTCATAGAATCATAGAATATCCCGAGTTGGAAGGGACCCACAAGGATCATCGAGTCCAACTCCTGGCACCACACAGGTCTACCCAAAAATTCAGACCATATGACTAAAAGCACAATCCAAACGCTTCTTAAACTCCATCAGGTTCAGTGCTGTGACTACGTCCCTGGGGAGCCTGTTCCAGCGCACGACCACCCTCTCAGTGAAGAACCCCTTCCTGATGTCCAGCCTGAACCTCCCCTGCCACGGCTTGACACCATTCCCTCAGGTCCTGTCACTGGTCACTAAGGAGAACGGATCGGCGCCTGCCCCTCCACTCCCCCTCGTGAGGAAGCTGTAGGCCGCGATGAGGTCTCCCCTCAGCCTCCTCTTCTCCAGGCTGAACAGGACAAGTGACCTCAGCCGCTCCTCATAGGTCTTCCCCTCTGGGCCCTTCACCATCTTTGTAGCCCTTCTCTGGGCACTCTCCAACAGTTTAATGCCCTTTTTGTACTGTGGCACCCAAACCGCCCACAGTGCTGGAGGTGAGGCCGCCCAGCGCAGAGCAGAGCGGGACAATCCCTTCCCTCGCCCGGCTGGCAGTGCTGGGCCTGATGCACCCCAGGGTGCGGGTGGCCCTCCTGGCTGCCAGGGCACGCTGCTGGCTCGTGTTCAGCTTGCTGTTGACCAGAACCCCCAGACCCCTCTCTGTGGGGCTGCCCTCCAGCCCCTCACCCCCCAGTCTGTACACATAGCCAGGGCTGCCCCTTCCCAGCTTCAGAATCTGGCACTTATTCGTGTTAAACTTCATATAGTTGGTGATTGCCCAGCTCTCTTTGTCAAGGTCTCTCTGCAAGGCCTTTCCACCCTCAACAGAGTCAAACTTGTTGACAAGGAAGTTGCTCTAGTATTTTAGGGATCGCTCCAAACAATAAGAACTGGTAAGAACACTGAATGGCAGAAGGCATTCAGCTAGACATTTTTCTTTGCAAGACTGTGGCAAATCCAATTCCAGTGGTATCAACAGAACAGAAAGAAGACATTGAAGAATTAAACGGCCACTGAAGAGAACACCAAAATAGGCTAATATTTGTCAAAGAGACTGACTTAGAAGGGACAACAGATAACAAGGAAATTATACAGAAACAGCTGGATGATGGAGAAAATGGTGTAGTCGGAACAGAACAAAGCTTAAGAACATCAAAGCACCCAGTGTCTCTGCTGATAAAAAAGCTTATCTATTGGAAGTATCTGATCCCATATACTGGATTTACGGGAGGCTGCAGCAGGGAAGGTACTTTCAGTAAACAGACTAAGTACTAATGCCACCCTGCAGACCCTGTTAAGACCCCACCTGGAATAGTGCATGTATTTCTGTTAGAGGAATGTGTATTTTTTCCTGTTACAGGAAAAAGGAACTGAAACGTGCATATGCAAGAATGGGGCAAGTGGGTGTAACACAGTCTGTCCTAAAGAGTGGAAGAGTCTCTTACAGCAGGCTTACCAAAGTAAAGGCAGAACAAGTATTAATTAGCTGTTTTGAATGCCTTAAGGAGTTAAACACAATGGAAAAGGGAAATAACTATATAAAGTAGAGAACAATATCAGCACCAGATCAAATGAATATAATCTGATCAAGAAGAAATTCAGGCAGCAACTTAGGCTGATACCCACGGGAGCAGTGGAATAGTGGGATAGCCTTCCAGTGGGAACAGCAGGAGCAAAAACCACAAACAGACCCTACTTGGATTTAAGATGAGTCTTAGAAGGGGTTATAAGTTGTGGTTAGCTGCCACAGCAGGGGCCTGAACTGCACGTCCCAGGCTATATTCTCCAGCCCTGCATTGCTACTTAGAGAATTCAGTTTCTCCTGCAGCCTTGTAGTGAATTATGTAAGGCTAAAAGACCCTCCTCCATCCTTGGCCCTTTTTACCTTTAATTTGCTGTGTTTGTCATAGAGAAGACTGATATGGGAGAATTAAAAATAAATAGAAAGCCCTTCTTTAAAAAAAAAAAAAAACTCACACAGAGAATTGAAGAATTGATCACCAAGAGAATACTAAATTAATGGATTTATTGTTTGAACATTCACAGGCATGAATGTTATTACCAGCATGGAAGCACATTTTTGGAAAAAAAAGAAAAAAGGGGAAAAAATGGCATAACTATAGAAACTGACACTGAACACATGCTCTACACATTCTGAAATAAAGGAAATCGCACGCGATGTGGTAGCCTCCAAAGCAGTTGTTTCTGAGTCACAAGTAGGTTGTGGCATAGGGCCAGCCGCGGGGGGAAAAATGGTGTGAGAACAAAAAGCAGAACAAAAATCTGCATAAAGCAGATGACAGGAAAAGGACTGGAAATAGATGGGATTGTCTGAACCACACTGCGTTACTCAGGTTCCTGTCTATAGCAGGGGACAGGGCTGAGCGGCACCGCACACTGTGGCAGACAGAGCTGGAACAACCCTGAAGAAAAGCAGGCTGCCACCAGCCTGGCTGGGGACTACTGCACATCATCTGCCACCCAGTCCTAGCTGCTGAACACAGCTTCCACCCAAGCACCCAGTTTAGGCGAAGCATTATCTTATACACAATATCCTTCTCTCTAAATTGGAGAGACGTGGATCTGAGGGATGGACCACTTGGTGGGTAAGGAGTTGGCTGGGTGGTCACCCTCAAAGAGCTGCGGTCATTGGCTCAATGTCCAGGTGAAGGCTGGTGACAAGTGAAGTTCCTCAGGGGCCAGTATGGGGATTGGCAATGTTAAACGTCTTTGTTGGTGCCATGGACAGTGGGATCGAGTGCACCCTAAGCAAGTTTGCCCATACCACCAAGCTGTGTGGTGCAGTTGACATGCAGGAGGGAAAGGATGCCATCCAGAGGGACCTGGGCAGGCCTGAGAGGTGGGCCTGTGCGAACCTCATGAGGTTCAGCAACACCAAGTTGCAAGGTGCTGCATCTGGGCTGGGGCAATCCCGAGCACAAATACAGGCTGGGTGGAGAATGGATTCAGAGCAGCCCTGAGGAGAAGGACCTGGGGGTGCTGGTTGACGAGAAGCTCAACATGAGCCGGCAATGTGTGCTTGCTGCCCAGAAAGCCAACCGTGTCCTGGGCTGCACCAAAAGCAGTGTGGCCCACAGGGCGAGGGAGGGGATTGTCCCCCTCTGCTCTGCTCTTGTGAGACCCCACCTGGAGCCTGCGTTCAGCTCTGGGGCCTCCAGCACAAGAAGGATATGGACCTATTATGAAGAGTCCAGAGGAAGACCATGAAGATGCTCAGCGGGCTGGAGCAGCTCTCCTATGGGGACAGGCTGAGGGAGTTGGGGTTGTTCAGCCTGGAGAAGAGAAGGCTCCAGGGAGACCTTACAGCGGCCTGCCAGTACCTCAATGGGGCCTGCAGGAGAGCTGGGGAGGGACTTTTTGTCAGGGGGTGTAGTGACAGTACAAGGGGGGGAATGGCTTTAAGCTAAAAGAGTAGGTTTAGATTAGATATAAGGAGGAAATTCTTCCCTCAGAGGGTGGTGAGGCCCTGGCACAGGCTGCCCAGAGCAGCTGTGGATGCCCCATCCCTGGAGGTGCTCAAGACCAGGCTGGATGGGGCTTTGGGCAACCTGGTCTGGCGGGAGGTGTCCCTGCCCATGAGAGGACATGACCTGACAACTAGGTGGTCTTTAAGGTCCCTTCCAATCCAAATCATTCTATAATTATGCAGATGCTAGGAAAGAAATGACCCTGTAAGGATGGGAAGTTGGCCACTCCCATCATAGATGAGTTTAATCCTAAACAAACAAACAAACAAAACAAACAAACAAACAAAAAAACCCACAAACACTAGTGATTGCAGTACTCTCAAACTGCATGCATGAATCAGGAACTAGTTCTTCAGCTACCAGACTTTCCTTCTTGTTCACTGCAACCAAGGATAACCTGGAGATGGGCAGATCTTACCCCAAGACAGAAGAGATCCGAGATGTAATTGCTGAAATAGGGTGGGGATATACAAGAAACTGAGACCTGTTGCACATTGACTGTTTGTACTACAGCATGTCACAGAACTGAGAAACTCTTCCTTCATTTACCAGCCTTCCTTACATTTTTCAGCTCCCTTGGATGGAGCACTGATACCAGGATTTTGGTAAGTGAGGATCGACCTCCAATTCCAGACTCTTTAATGAAATTTCCAGGTGACAAGGCATTCTTAAACAGATTAGATCAAAGATTTAATTCCAGAGCTGTGGATTTAAATTTGCCAACATTTTCAAGTTTTTTAAAAAAAGAGGTAGGAACATTTTTGTTCCTCATGAGATTACATATAACCTCACAGGAGCTGATTTCGCACGAGCTTTGTACGAGTTTCCTCAAGCTTCATCCAGTCCTGGAAAGGACCAAATGGAGTGGGGAAGAGGCCACAGACTCCATGAATTAGGCACAGCTGGAGGCAGCACGAACCTGGCTCCAGACATGAACACTGTGCCGCCATCTTTCTTACTTCCCCTGATGGTTTTAACAGACTATTAATTTAATGGTAAAGTTTTTTTTTTCCTGTTGTTGTTGTTTTTGGCACCCTGCCAGTTTTCTAAATAAAAGACCTGAATTTATATAAACCTTCCCTTGTTCCCCAGTAACACACCCAAGCCTCCCTCAGTTAAAAATGCAAGCTAGTTATTGCTGTAATTAAAAACCAGAATGCTGAAAGAGGCGGTAATGTAGAGGTAAGGGTTTTATTTCTAAATTCATTTTTAGTAAAAGGCATAAAATTACTTTTTTTTTTCAAGTAATTGAATGGAACAGTCAGGGGACAACCTGAAACTAGGAGGGCACAGTCGGGATCTCACATGACAAGAAAAAATACAATTTTTCTGAAGTATCATACTGTTAACACTGTGAAAGAAACTCCAAGAAAATGTTAATGGACTCCAGCTGAGATGGAAGCCAGCCAGCAGATAGTTTTAATCGTTATGGAGAATTTATACTTACACAAAAAAGCTCAAAATAGTTTTTCTTGTGGAGAAAAATAGTAATCACTCATCTGTTTTTTATAGCTGCTAATAAAACACTGACCTCCTCTGACCCTTTTCATTCAAAGCAGTTTATGTATTAAAAACGAACCCACCACACAATTTAGACATTATTTCCAACAGTTTCTTCTACAACACTGCTGGCTGTTCTAAATCGTTCACCGGCTTCACTACTCTTACACTACAGGTCCTTGAGAAAAGGGGAGCTGTGGACCTACACGTTGCAAAGATTCCAGGCTCAAGGATTTAGGAATGTGAGAATGCAGTTTTAATTATGTACATACTCCAATTAACATTTTGAGGTTGCAGCTCAAGTGATCCATGAATGAGGATTCTGTTCGGGATGAATGGTCTCTGTTTTAATCCCGCTTCACCAGGGCAGAGCTGTAACACATCCAGGCAGAGCAGAGCCACGTATTTTTTAAGCAAAGCACAGCCTGCAGATTGTAAAAGGTGAGGGCAGCTGCTAGAAATAAGCGGATTGCTGAAGAGGGAAAGGGGATGCAAAGGGGATGCTGTGAAGCCTAAGGAGTCAGTTTTAAGAATTAGTTTCACCATCAGTTCTGAAATAATAGTAACTCTTTAGAGCTCTTTCAGAGGCAAACGCCGCCCGTTCCTCGTGGAAACCCACCCATCTTTGTCCATTTCTCAGAGATGCGCTCATCAGAGCAACTGCAGCCAACGTTCTCTTCCTGTGTGGATCTCCCAGTGCTTTCTGTGTCAAAGAAAGTCTTCTGAGTACTGAAATATTTCACTTTAAGTGTATTATGTAGGAAATCACGCAAAAGAATTTAACAGCAGTGCACTCAAAAGGCGTTCAAATATGCAGAAGATAAGGCAAGAAACTAGAACTTTTTCATGAGGTGTCAAAGCCAGGAAAAAGCACACAGCTTGCTTATTTAGTGGGAAAAGGGGAAGAAGTGACTGCTATCTTCTTATGCTTGGGACAGCTGGGGATTATCAAGTCTAGTTCTGACAAAACCGTAACTCATAAAGAGGTAAATATATGGGATAAGTGACAAATGTATCAACATGGCATTAATTAGATAAGCAAGCATCTCAGGTGTAATAATAGCGCTCATTTATCCAAAGCTTCATTAGTCAAACAAGTGTTTAGAAGCAGCAGTTTTAGAAGATCTCATTAAACGTGTTTTCCTCTTAACTAGTCAGCTTTCGGTCTCTTACAACTCTGTTTAAATCGACCAGTTCTCCACAGTCTCTCACAAAATACATAGTTGAAATACAGGCTTAAAAAAAAAAAAAAAAAATAGTGTTTTCACCTATTACTTTTAGCACCAAAAAAAATAAAGCCTCTCCTGTTTCAGGTCACCTTCCTACCCAAATTTCAAAACCCAAACAAAAGCCACCACTGAAGAAGTGTCACGCAACAACACGCCACTTCCTCGCAGCCAAACAGGAGGTGCAAAAATCTCTCCATTCATGAGATTAAGCAAGAAGCAGAGAAATTTTACATGCCACTAGATGGCAGGAGGGGACCTTTTACACCACCGGTGAACATCTGCACCATTTTGACTCTAGGGTGTGTGTGACAGAACACCTAGGGGCCTCGCTTCAGCATAAAACGTTAAAAAGATGAAATCTAGTCAATGGGTAGCAGTGCCAAGTGGATTCAATTCCCATTTATACAGCTGGGACACGGTTTACAAGACTTACAGCTAATGAAGTCTGATAGGAAGCTGTGGTGGTTCTAGTGGGAGTTTCTTCTCCAGCTCGCTTCCAGGTCAAATTTAACCAGCAAAAAATACACGCGCTCCTTTTAGCACCAGCCCTTCTCTCTCCCGTTGCCACACCTCTCTGCTTTGAAACAAACCCTTGAAAACAAACTCACTGCCCTCCCCTATCAGCTGAGAAAGGAAATATATTCCCACCTTGGCCTCCTGATGTTTTTATCTTGTACATTTCCCAAAAAGGTTTTTTTTTTTTTTTTCATGGATGTGGAGCAGGCTTATTTATTGTCTCCTCATCTCCAGCCATTTACTTACGTTTTTCAAAATCAATCACTTGCTTTTGGATCTTCCACGAAGAAAAATAGCTGACAATCCAATGCAACTGATAAGCCTGCTTCCTCTTGCATGCCTTGGTTAACCGTCTTGCCTCTTACACAGCCAGCTCTCCTAACAGCAGCTGCTGCTCTCACACAGCATGAACAATCGTCTTTAAACTCTTCACTGGGGTTGGAGCAACGTGCTGTTAGCCAAGATGCATTCAGAAAGTCACGTACAGTCGTCATACTTTAACTACGTTAATATGTTAAACTACGTTTAATATGTTAATGTTTAAATTTAAGTATGTTTAATATGTTAAATAAACCCTGTCAGAGGTGTTAAGTGTGCAGACAGCACTGCTATAAAAACATGCCATGCTACCAGGTGGTTATCTTTGGAGAAATGCAGAGGTCAACTTGGCAAACATCGTTCTCAGTTGACTATCTTACTTCTAGAACTGTGATGCCATAGGCCTTCAAAAGGACTCTTACCCAATGCAGCAGAGGTTCTGGCCCCAAAGTGTTTAAAGCAGTGCATCCTTTCCTGGCATTTCAGGATAGATTGGGTGTAAAGACACTCATGTGTCAGCATCTGAATTTCCTGTAATAATGTTTGTTTAAAATATATATATATATATATATATACACACACACATCTTTGTGATGGTAAGCTACACATCTGCTACAACCTGTATCTTCCTTTTACTCTGCCTGCGCTGAACAAGCTTTATTACCCACAGCTTCATACAGACCTCACTCTGCTGACTTTGGAATTTGATTTGCATTCTGCTCCTCTTCTCTTTTGCAACTTCACTTCTCCCCTGGACTAGCTGCAGTATTCTGAGGTGTGAAGGACGAACCAGGGGAGAATACAAATGTATGAAACATCACTAATACTTTCAACCTGTACATTTCTCCCCTCCCTAAATACAGCAGGGGGCAAAAAGCTCACCTCTGACTACTTCCTGAAGTTCTACTTTCCCAGCAAACGCTTACATCTCTTTCACTTCCACACGGAGTCAAATTTGTAAAAATAAAGCCTCTCCCCAGTCACTAATGCTCGCTCTTCTGTTGGCAGAAGTAAAACAAGATGCTAGCTCTGTGAGAGGGGAAACTTCAGCAGCGCACTCACTGAAGCTGGGTCAGAACTAGTTCAGTAGCAGAAGGATTTTCTTTTTTTGCATGAAGATACCCTGCGGGCTTTGCTGCTCCACTGCCTGTGCTGCAAAACCTGTAGCAGAACATCTTCACAGGAACTCAAGAGCAACCTCATGGAAATAATTCCTGCAGTCCAGAAGTGCTCCTTCAATTGCAACTCAGTCAAAAGCCTACAGTTCACATAAGCAACTATTTCAGGCTCCCTTGCTAAACCATACAAATAGTTCCACCTTTCCACTCCCCGAAGAAATCCTACCAGTCAGTACTTTTACTCAGCCAATACACCTGTGCTCAGAAACACAGTTTTATCCTCATAAGTTAGGTGGTTGGTTTTTTTTTTGATGTTCTTTTTTGTTTAAGCTCATTTTCCCTTGGTTATTTGGGAAGAGTTAGCTCTTTCTGAGAGCAAGGAAAATAATCTGCCAGAGCCTGGATTCTAGCAGTTTTCCCTCTGGCTCACCATAGCCCATAGGCTCCAGGGCCTTTCAATCTGCAGCAAGTGCAGAGGATTCACTGAAAAAGCCTGGCAGCAAGGCTCTCACAAGCAGAATTGAGCAAGATTTTCCCCTAGGAAGCTGCTGAAATACTTCCTTGTCTCTGCTCAAGCGGTGTTGTTTTTCCAGAAAGCTTACATGGAAGGAAAAAATATTTTCAGAGTGCTTACCTTCCTTGTTCTTCGGGTACCGCTTCCAATCAGACCTTGGTGATCTGGCATCCTGGTTCGTTAACCTATGCTCGAAGACTTCCACAGTGAATTCATCCACGCACTACTGAATCCTCACTGTGTTTATCTTAGGGTACACATCCTATGTTTTTGGGGACAGGATGCTTTACAATTCTCTCCCATTTAGCAATGAGAACTGCTGAACACCCTAACCTAGAGGAAAATTGCAACAAGGTACTTTAAAATAAAAAGTTAACAACAGTTTTCTCCTATGCTCTCCACACAGAACAAAGCTTGGAGCCCTCCAAAGCCCACAATCCACACCCCTTGTGGCTCCTTCCGCCTGTCCTGACATTCACCTGGTCTCTAAAGCCAGGCTACAACCTATGCTCCCCTAGCACAGAACCCACATTAACCACAAATCTGAGACATAATGCAATAATCATTGGCCAAGTTAGTTTTCCTATCTTGCTGCCTGCAATTAAAGTTGGAGCCCTATAGAGTAAGCCAATGTTATTTTCATTACTATAGATTTAGGGCACTAGCTTGAAGAAATCCAGGTTCATTTTCACTGAGCATGTTGTTTCTTTTTCACAGATGTGTACCCAGACTCACCCACCTTCATTCATTTGTTCAAACATCAGGTTTAAATAAAATCACAAGAGCTGTGATTTTTCAGGCCAATCAGACCACATTTCAGGCTTTGAAGCTATGAATACTAGAAACAATATTTTTCCCAAATGAAAAAAATAGATATATATCAGTCTCTGCACATAATCTTACCACTGCTGAATACCGGAAGCTTGTCACAGATAAAAGTTGGAGATGACAACACCACAAACTGCTATCGGTCATCTAAGATGGTGCAATGGACATAGTGCACATTGCGCTACAGTAAATGAACTCCAACAAATATTAGGAATTAGAAGTTGACCATTATTATGGTACAGCATTGCAGTGCGGATGACTTTTTCTATGTAACTGTATACATGTGTTTTTTATATACTATTGTTGTGCAGTAGAGTAATATATTTACCTGTTAAACCACTGGGGCAAAAGTAGGTTTAAACCATCACAGGATACCATTACCATTGGGTCTAGGCCAGCTGCCTGTAGGAGATGAGCTGACAACAGCTCAACCTGGTGTACAGATGATTTTTTGACCAAAATAAGCCTAGCTTACCACTGCTGTGTTTGACGTGTGTTTTGTAATGATTAACGTTTGCCACATTCAGTCAGCTAAGGAAGACAGATTAAAATGAAGTTTTATCATCGCTGGTTTATTGTATCCTGTATAGCAAACCCAGGTCCTCTGAGGTACTTCAGGGAGCATTTACACTAATGTTCTTTTCTAGAAATGTAATTTAGAAAGACTGAAGTTGTTTTACACAGCCTGCTTTTATCTATTATTTTTTTCCCCACAACTGACACTTTCACTTGGGTGACCGCATTTTACACAAAAGACAAAATGTTGGCTTAAAAAAGTATGCACTTCTCACTAACCTTTAACTCTGCAGAAAGAGTCTGAAGACCAGATAAGATGGACAACAGCTAGTGTGAACAAAATTATTTCTAGATTCAGAATTACAGCACAGAATCTAGCCTTAACTACATTAGTGTCCACACTAAGTTTTAATGTCTGAATATTTGACAAAACTGACATAATGAACACTGCAAGGAAATCAGACAAGATGAAATGAAGACAGACAAAAGTTATTTTTTAATATAAAAATGGTCTTTATTTCTTCAATACAAGGTAAACTACTATTGCAGTTTAAGACCAACACAAAAGTTGGACAGCAAATTGCTTAACAGTCTCCTAAAGGCTGAAAAAAAGAAACCCATGAAAGCTAGAAGTTATGCAGTATTTCAAGTATAACATCTAAAAACGATGAAATGATCCCTAAACTTGTAGATTAACTAAGTACCCCTGCTGAAGATGTATTAAAATCCGTATTTGCTAGGATACCATCTTACCTTGTTGAGAAATACAGGTCTCCAGAAACGCAAGTGTTCAACAGACTCTTTGGCCTGCTGGTATCAGGAAACTGTTTACTATACACATATAAAATCCTTTGGAGTTGGGCATTCTGACAGACATCCATTTCCTTACATTTTGCATTGCAACTCTGCATTCCAACTCTTATACGCTCCCATGCCGTATTTCAAAGCCATTTCTTGAATAGTTTTTTCATACATCCTTGTGCAAAATGGGAATCAGGAAATGGAATGATACAGGAAGACAATACAGCCTTACGGTTAGAAAGTCAGCAGTGCTGGTAATCTTCATAAAAATGTTAAGGTTTACCAAATAGGAATGTATTTCACCTGTAAAACACCTGGCTTTTTTTATATATATATAAAAAGGACAGCTGCACTAATAAGGAAACTGAATTTGCAATCGCTTGTATTTATAAAAGCATACACATTCCTCATTTTCTTACATTTGAAGATCAAGGGAATGTTTCTTTCATAATGTAATAATAATATGCACAGTTTAAAATATTTTCTATTACAAAATACAGTACACAAGAGGGTGAGGCCAAAGTCTATTACTTGAATATATTCCAAAGTGTTAGCATTGAATCATGTAAAATGACATTACATGGTATGAATAGAAGGAAAATTTTACAACTGAAATGCTTAATTTCATTTGGGATTAAAGGTATACTGTTTTCTATTTTCAAGATACTTAAATAAAACTTGTGTATTTCCAAAGAAACTTTCAAAAATTTAAGCTCAGACAGATCATGCCAGAACCTAAACCCACTGCAATAACTGGGGCTAAAGACAGGATTCAAGAGCTAACAAGTGCGTAATATACAAATAGAATGAGATGCTTTATCATACTTTGTCCAACATGGGAAAAAAAACAACTTGAGAACATCAAATTGAGGAACTTCCACGTTTCTTAGTAATTCATCCTCTAAAACTGAAATGATTTGAAAAGTACATAGCATGTCAGATCTTAATTTCAGGAGCTGGTTGTGGGGGCGGCGTGCTGGGGACACAACACAAAACCACCCCAATGCCCTCACCCACCCCAAACCTGTCTGCAACATTACTGCAAGGCAGTGTAATAAACAGTTGCAAGAGACATTTCTGCATAAACACCATGGCTAATTAGCATGCTGCAACCCCTGCTGGAACCATTATGTTTAAGACCTATGCAATCAATTACCAAAACAATTTAAATCCCAAACAAATCCATGTTGCTTACTTCCTAAGACAGAATACTTGTTTTGGAAAGAATTCCTTCTTTAAGAATATGCACATGGATCTGCACTTTGCTCCTCTAGAATCTTGAAGGGTTTATATTTGAATGCAAAGAAATTTATTTAGTGTCTTGGGATCTCTGAAGAGTAGCAGTCAAACATGCATGTTTTACATTTGAGTCTACAGACAAAACTACCTTAATGAGCTTTATGCTAGTAAATTTAAGGCTGTATCTCAGTTTACACATGAACCAACAATAAGACTACGTATAAAATTCTATAAATAAAAAAAGGACTTAGAGGTCTGTTTAACCTGTACAGAGAGAGCAAATGGGTAAGACAAGGAAATCAGGAACTAAGTATTTCTATAAAGAATGTCATGTATTTTTTTTACTAGAAACACAGATGACAAGTATATACAACATTTAAATCTGAAATTATCCACATACAACTAGGAAAACATTTACAAGGGTCTGGGTATGCAACTAAACAATCAGGTAAAAAAGTACAGTTAGAAAAACTAAGCCTCACCAGTTTCAAAGCAAAATCACTCTCTACTTAGAGGGAAAAAAACTCATCAAGCTAGCCTAAACTTAGTAAGGTATCTTGTTTGTTTTACACAGAAAAACAACAGCTATCCAAGCTTTTAAGCCACGCTGTAAATAAAAATGTGAAGTTCTGATACATGTTTTTCCATGATGCAATCAGAACTCAAGTTATTGGCACAGAAAGCAAAAAGTGAGTGAGAGACAAAGGCTGTAGTTTCCAAAATTTTGTTCTTCTTTCGAAGAACTATTTTTGACCTGTCAAAACATATAACCCAGTAGAAACTTTACTAAGAAAAAAAGCCTCACCCTATTTAAAAAACAACACAACAAAAAAACATCCCAAGCCTACCGCAAAAACAACTTGCTGCTAAAGAGCCACCACCCCTACCTGTTGGTTTTGTTGTTCAAGATAAAGGACATGGCCTTAGATTATTTTCAACATTACTTATAAAAACAGTATTTAAAAGAAATATCAAGTATTTCCTCAGAGACTGTTTTATCCTTTCATCAGCAAAAGGAGATGAAATACAACTGAGTGAATATCAAAGAACACAGCAGTAGCCATTGTGGCATCACCACCAGCCAGTAAATTACCGAACTGCCATTTCCTGAGCATGCACAGGAAATTGCCAGTAACATTTAATAAACCAAAACCTGGTACAAACTGTGTTACAGATCCAGTTATACATGATGTGCATTAGACATATTCCTTTTTGGTGTCTATCAGGGTCTTTGGATTTTTTTTTCTGTACATATTTATTGTTTCATTTAAAAAAAATCTAACAAATGGAACCCACAATAACGAGAATATTATCTAAATTGTGACACAGTATGTCTATCAGTTAAAACTAGGTATTCAGAGCACAGGCAGAAATAAGGGGCTTCATATGGGGACCTCATCTTTCAAGCCACAACAAACACTCAGTTTCACCTGTGTTGTTTTCTCCCTGCTATTTCCATTGCCAGCAATGGAAATCTGTATGCATGAGAAATTACACTCTGTAAAAGAGCAACAGTCTCCTTAAATCTATTTTAATGTGGAGTAAAGTATCAGTTCCTGCATAAAATGCTTTTCAATTTTTTTATTTTAAGATTTAATATAGCTATGCAGTGGAACATTACTTACCTGCTGCCTCTCCAGTATTAGCTACTCCTCATGTAACAGCTATAGGCAGGTTTTTCCTCCCTTAAACTTATTACACACAGCAGTAAACAATGGTTTTAAGTAAAAAACAAAATAAAAAAATTACAACAGTATTGTTTGTAACCAACACCTATTCACAAGAAGCAGGAAATGAGTCATGACTTGATACAACTTTCAGTTTACAAAATTTTAAAAGGCAGTTTTCATTTTTCAACAGGATTAAACAAACATTGCAAGTATCTTCTCAGTAGCAAATAGTTCAATAAACACCAGTGATCCCATGCATGAGGATTCGAGGTACACAATTTAAGGAAAAAAAAAAGGGGTAGTCTGAAGCTTGTGGCCAAATCCAACGCTATCAACCTGGCTGCAGAAAATCTGGCCGAGTGGCAAGTGACAAAAAATGTTAAGAGCGTTTCAGACTTATGCAAAAACTTCTGCAGTTGCAAAGGCTACTGGTCCCAACTCAGTAAAGCATAAAAATCACACAAAAAAAGAAACCTAAAGCATATGTTTACATTCCTTGAAATCTATGGAATGCAAGCATGTGCTCTGAATGCTCTGGAAAACCAAATGGATTTAAGTGCTTTCCTGAACAAGGTAACAAATTTTAGGTCTGCTGTAAAACCTTCAAGAAAAATCAGTAAAAAAAGGAAAAGAAATCAAGAGCTGTCTAAGAGTTGCCTCTTAAAGCCATTTGAGGTCTTGAAATTTAACTGAAAACATTAAGTGCTGCCATTTGAATAAATGAAAATGCTAATAATAAATCCATTACATAATGACTTACAATAGACGAAGAGTGAGCCTTTGTGCAAGGCTGCCAGAAACTGAATTCTTACAAATTACATGAATTTTTCTGTTCACTTATACTTCATGCAATGAAATTTAGAAGAAAATCCTGTTTGTTTTAAAGTTGTTTTAAACATCCACTTGACTGGAAGTCAACTTCCACTGCAAGCTCCAGTGAATTGTTTTTAGGTAAATTTACAAAACCTCATTTGACAGACTTAATTATCGCCACTTTTTGCTAAGGTATTTCAATATTGCCCATCACTGAACAAGGACATACAAGTGTACCTTCTCTTTCATATGCATGTGTGAATAAACCCCAAAGTATTAAGAAAATATCAAACCCATAAAGTCTGAAAAATGGAAACATCTGGTTTCTTCTGTCACATTTCTAATATACAACTATGTACAGACTGCTACGGCCTTGGGGGTGGAGGGGAAGGGGGAAAACACACACAAGCACTATTACTATAAAACTGTAAACAACTGCAGAATTTTTTTTTTAAACTTTTATTTTTTAAAGCTAACCTTTCCACCCCTCAATATGAACAGTTTAAGTTCATATAACCAGTTTAAGTTAATATAAACTGTAGTGTCAGCCAGAATCGAAACTGTTTGAAAGCGAGCATTTTCAGCGTGCTAAAATCAGAGACCTGGGACCACCTCTCCTCCTATCAGACCATGAGGAACTGCAGTTTTTACAGTTTTATATGTCAATTAGCAAATTCACAAGCCACCTAGGCAAACACTGCTAGAAAGCAAAATAGCATTAAAGGTTTTTGTAACCATCTGCCTTCGTATCAAAATTGAGTGTGTGAGAGCAACATTAGTATGTTCAACTCACTGAATGCAAGATTAGGTTGAGGCATATGCAAGAACTATTGCGATGTTTTTAAAGACAGCATCAATGTTTTCATTGTAACATTATCTTTAAATATTGCTGAACACAAGACTTTCCCTGAGGTGTAAACATCAAATAACTTGAACAGCTTTACACATCAGCCCCATTAAACAGTTTATTACAACACTACATCTACTGTAATCAAAGTGGTGCTGTGTACAGACATTATCATATGAACATTTTAACATGAACAAACTACTATAAAAACAAGCATTTACTTGACTTTTTCCAATTGCTTGCACATTATAATTGCCAAATGTATATAACCAGTAATAAAGTTGCAAAAGCTATAAGGTTTAAATCACACAGGTTTCCCTCAAATAAAACAGTTAAGCAACATAAAAAAAGTAAAAGAGCTACTGGTTACCATGTATGCAGATTTGCTTTATTCAGATCTATTCCTGTTCATTTTATCCATGAATCCTTACAGGCTCAGTTCAATCACATGAAGCAAACTGCTGGACAAGCATCTTTCCTTGAAGAACGTATCTTGTCTTGCACGCTGTTCCTCTTCCTTCAGCTGTAATGTGTCAAAATTTGTGATGTAGATTTTGCTAGTCCCCATAATACACAGAAAATTGTTGGCTTATCTATACATACACAAGTCGTGCATCTACTTCACCATAATGTAAACTAACACAAGATACCCGGAATCAGTAGCTACTTGTTTGTGCAAGAAATTGTTTTCTAATACAGCAGTTAAAATTGATGTTGTTGTACAACAAAATTGAAAGAACAAGAATTCCACAGTTAGAAGTACTGAATGGTAAAGGATTAAATAGCTACTGTTCCTGTGACTGATGGAAACATTTATATAGAATATTTCCTAAAGTACGCACTCTGCAAGAATAAACGAACAAGCATGTAAGGTAATTTGCCACAACTAGGTTTTACATTTTTACCTGCCCACTTACAGAGGATTTAAACTGATTTGACATTTAAATAATGCACTGATTGTATAACGAAGTGGATGGCTCACAGCTCAGTAACATTTAAAAGTGCACAGAATCTGATACCAATACTTCAGATTTTTCAACCTAGTAGCAAGGACAGGCTTCACATCTAAAAATACACTCTTGAAGTTTAACCACACAAACCCGCTCTTCAGATAATAATACAACACAGATCTGCAGGTTTCCTCACCTAGTTGCCCTAGGAAAAAAACCCAAACCCTAATCCCTACTCTCAACTATTTTGGCAAATAAGGAACCACACCATTCAAAGTTAATTACGGAAAGAGTTCACAAAATACTTGGGATGGTATAATTCCATACACTGGATTTCAGTTGAATTCCATTACAAAACAATTAGCTAGCTTCATTTAATCAATAATTCACAATTTCAACATTCGATAGTTTCAAAAGAATTTAAATCAAATTGTTTAAAACCCAACACATTAGATTGTTCATTTGAAAAACAGACATTTAGAGGAGCAATTTCATGAACATACATCAGTACACAGCTGTCAAACATTCTTCGGCTTTTATAATATTCGCAAAACAGTTGGGAAAACAAAGTATTTAATTTTTGTATAATCGACAAATTTTTTCCTCCCTTCCTCAAGACGACCATTAATGATAACTTTAAAAAATGCATATAACCAAGAGCTTAAGCTGTATACATTACAGTATGCAAGTAAATTAGTTCAAGGCTGAAGCAGCAAGTGGAATTTTTTATTTGCAGACTTTGTTCTCAAGTTATCCATGTATCAACAAGTAACTACTCTGGGTGAACTTTCTTCATCAGAGACCAAAGTTTCCACAGGTGTTAGGTACTTCTATTTTTTCAGTAGCTAAGTGACAAAGCGCTGCCTCCTCCCACAAGCAGACTTATGCAGAGCTGCGGGCTAAGGTAGCGCACGCAGCAGAGAATTTCAGGTTTTTAGTGGAGAAACTCAGTGTATGACAGCTGTGAGTCTGCATGTCAGAATTTGCTGCTCTCATAATACAATTGCTGTGGCAAGAATTATGGATCTTTATCACTTCTATGGCGACAGTTAACAGATCCAAAGCACCGTATATATAATTTAAAATACTAGCATAAGAAAGCTTCAGTTCCTGGGAATAATTTGCTAGATTTGTAAGGGCACTTCGGGAACTACAGGAACTTTAAGGAATGCATGATAAACTGTACTTAGGATTAGTACTTGTCAATATAGAGCTCTTAAGATGGTCTGCACCACAATAAACCTTCATTTTTATTTATTTATTTTTTTAAAAAACATGACCAACTAAAATCCACAGTGGGGTAAATTTTGTTTCCAAATATTCTGCCACTATACGTGGGCAAAATCAGAACCTTTGCAGTTCCAAAGGGAAGAAATTAATCTGTATGGATTATACCTTCATCAACGGCCCTTTTCAGTATTCTACAAGCAAGTAGAATATTGAAGTAAGAAACAACTTGAAAAAAACGAATCTGTAGTCAAGCCTTCTTTGCAATGCTGTTTGCCAACTGCCTCAAGTTCATATGAGCTATCTGTCCCAAGCACGTATTAGGTTTGTACAATTTAACATCATACAGCAATCAGTTTCTCAGCATTTCTACTAATAAAACCCAAATTGCAGACTTCTCTGTTAAATTAATGTTAAGTTGTGGTTTAAAAGCTATGTTTTTATGCCAGAACATTTCAGAAACGAAATCCCAGAACTTAAGGGATCAAACATTTTTATACTTATGCAAGATGCAACTTGAGCATTTTCACACCCCCAACCAGACTCTTACACCAAAACCCAATAGATATCATATAAATATAAAGCATCTTGCAGTAACAACTCTGATTTTTTCCTTTAATTCCAATCATCCAAATAAGCATATGAAAGCTTTAAACAGCTTTCAGAAGTGTGAAAATTCTACAGTAATTTAAAGCTGTATGTGCATACATCTGTCAAGTTTATAAGTGTAGTTATTTATCTGATATTTTCAGACTGAATTTCAATCTCACAAAATGTTCACATTTCAGTAAAATGCATGACATATTTATAATCATATCCTAACAGCTCCTAAGAATGAATATAATTGTCCTTTATTGTATTCTATACATAAAGCAAAAATACACAAAAGCAAAAACCCCACAAAAAAAACAGCTTGAAGGCCAAAATTTGTTTTAACTTTATCTAGATCCCAGACTGTCAGACACCTTCAAGTATTGTGATGTTTTAGCTATAATACAGTGAGCAGGAATGAATTTTAAGCATGACCCTGTATTTGTCATTCTGCACATAAATTATGTATCAGTCTCTGTCCACCATACATGTACAAATTACCTATTCTACCACCGCTAGCAACTTCTTCTACTTATTTCATTTTTCCCCTCTGTTATTAGTGTACTTACCTGTTACCTTCGCTTTGGCATTGATTTTAAGTTCTACACTAAGACTGAACAATTTCTTGTTTCTATAAATAATTTTATATGGATAGAAAGAGAACGAACCCAAGCTACAGTTTGTTTCTTTATGCGGCTTTTCCTACTGTCCCAGCCTATCTACTCACCAGAGATAACTGATGAACAGAGGGGTGTGTTCAAAAACCAGATCTTGACTTTACAAATTAAAATGCTATGAGGTTGACACGTATTTTTCACATTAATATATGAGGAAGACATAAAAGGTAGATCTGTCTGCCACAGGAAAATATAAAATGAAGATCTTTCCCTCTTGCTTTTTTGCATGAAGATATGTTAGTTCTCAAACCACAATGAGCAAAAGGAAAAAAAAAAAACGTTCATTCTTTGGAGAAAGCTGTATGAAACCAATGTTTTTACTTGCAAGTAAAAATTATTTGTTTCAAATATTATAATGTCTTATAGACAAGTTTCTTGAGGAACTTCCATACAGCTCAAATTTGTCAATACTACTGATTTCAGAAAAAGAAAAAAGCAGGCTGTGGGGAATAGAAAAACGTGTGTCTTAAGATACCTCAGAAGACAACAAAATTACAGCAATGTTCATTGAGGAAAAAGTCATAAGAACATAAGATTTTCAGTTCACTTGCTTTTTCAAACCATCTTATCACCCTTAAGGAAATGAGAGAAGATATTGAACATTAACAAAAAATGTATATGCTTCTGTAAAGCCCCAGAACAGCCATAAAACAGACTTTAAGAAGCATATAGAACAGAGGCACTGCTTGTCTCCTTCACTCTAAGGTGGATTTCAAGTATTGAATCAGATGCACAAAGCATGAGTTCTCTGATGAGTGCTAAGAAACACACGAAAAATGCCAGCCCCACATATATGCTTCCTCGAAAAATACACATTAAAAAAAGAGATTAGGTAAATAATGTTCATAATAGCTCAATACTAATCAGATCTAGAATAATCCTGAACATGTACGTATATAACTAGGGTCTTGAACAATGCTACCATGATTCACTTGAAGTTCAGTTATTAACTAGAAGCTTATTATAAAAACAACCTACAAAAATAGGCATTTTTCTATTATCTACAAGGTTTCTTAAAAGGCTAATTTCATACTTTGATGTTTGCTAACACAGTTACAGGACAGTTCCTACTTACACAGGCAAAATATAATGTACCTTTTTAAAACTATCAAGTACCATTTCCCCTTTTAACAACACAAAAAAAATTACAACCATGTTAGTTCTTAAACCACTCCAAAGCTGAAACTATTTCAGAGACCTGAGAGCAGTTTCTGAAGAAGCATATGAGCCTCAAAGTACATTAGACTAAATGATTTTGCTTACAGTGGTTTGAGAATAGAAAAATCAGAGAAAAGCCACAAAATATGGAATACAAAGTCTACATACATTATCAACTGTTACATTGTTAGTGTATTTTTTCTTTGCAATTCAGTCCAAATCCAGTTTAAATAGGAAATAATCAAACGACCCAATAACAAAAACATAAAATGAAAAACTTAACATTCAGTAGTTATAGAAATTCAGACAGATTAAGATTGGGACAATGTATCAGCTAGAAGTACATCATTGAGTATCAGATAAACTAAAAAAATCTGTCTTAAAAAAAGAATCAGGACTCATGCTGATGAAGTTACATTACTATTCTGTTTGTACACATGCATTTTACTGTTAATCCTTCTGAATACCATTCTATTGGATTCTTAGCTTTCTGGACTATTACAAGTCAGACATTTATCTTGTAAATCTATTGTTCTCTTTTATACCTTCTATGTGCAAAGACGTTTCAAGAAAACATTCAGGTTACAGTAATTCTGTAGAATGTATTATCAATGCATGTGAAGCCTTACTCTAGCGAAGGCACACAAGAATCTTGCGAGAATTTAATTTTAAATCATAAAGTGTACAAACAGAAGTGTAAATACCTGCTATGGTACATCTGAACTTTTTAATAGGGTTTTATAATGAATACATTTAGTAAGTTATTCCAATTTAATCCATCTCTAAGTGTAAGTAAATACAATAATACAAAGTGAATTTCACTGTATACAAAAATATTCACAATGGACCTTTAAAATCCTTCTAACCTAGGTGTAACACTTTTTTTCACTTTTTTTTTTTTTAATATGCCAGTACAGTATCACATTTATGACTGTAGGTACACACAGAAATAAGAAGTATAGGTGCCATTCATAGGGTGCCGGCACACAGGCAACTTCATGTTACCTGATAAAACACAGTAATATGGGGAGTAACTCTTCCCAGTACTGCTGATATATATATAGTGATTGAGATTGTTAAATCTATTTATGAGTATTAATTAACGTAAAGAGCAAAACAAAAAAAAAATGTATGGCAACATACATCTTGGTGAAAATGAAACATACAAACCAAAAGATCACTGTACGTTTTTATGTATGTATTTATATATATATATAAACAAAACTACAGTAAAGCCTTTCTTCATTAAGACAGAAACAAGACAAAATGTTTACAACTTAACTTTTTAAAAAAATACCAAATGTTTTCATTTACATGAGGAATACTAAATTTGTCCTTTAAACCAAATTATTAGGACCTATTTTCTTTGTGCAAGGGTATCTTACCTATGCAACTCCTCTGAAAGAACAGAAGACCCAGCACACAACAAAGTTGAAAGAAGTTGTATATATAAATCCCACCTGAACTAAGACTGAAATCTCAGTTTCATTTTTTTTTGAAATTGTGCTTTGGAAGTTATAAAATGCAGCAACCTAACAGTATTGGACATGCTTTCTTGGGGTGACAGGGTAGGGAATCTGTACTGGCACAGAAATTCCACATCTACATGCACCATAGTCTAAATACACAAAAATGAAAGCTATATTAATAAAGCATGTCAAGGGTAAAACAGTTGCCCTAAATTCCAGATTAACAATTTTTAGTATAGCTTGCTCAACTCCAACAGAAGTAAAAAACTCTGGAAATGCATCCATCATTCAGCTCAATGGTTACCTTCCATTAGTAACTATTGGCAAATTTCACAAGTATTAATTTATGATAAAAGGGAAAAATCCAGCTCAACAAGAGCAACTTCAGTTACTTTCGTTAAATCTGTACTTTTATGTTCTGACGTTTTTTCAATTAAGAACAACAGTTGCTATTTTTATGCCATTCCAGAATTATTTCTATCATTCCATTTCTGACGGCAGAAAGTGGCATTAACTATTGCCAACTTTATTTCAGCTGTCATGTTTCACCGTCGTATTTAAGCCTTTGACTCCCCTTCTCAACATCCATTACTGCCTTTTTAGAATATGAACCCAAGACAATATCCCACTTAACACTCAGTAGACAAGTGCATTTAATATCAGATTTTGTTTTCTCCGGAAGGGATCAGTGACACAAAAGCCTAGCATGGAAAAACTGACATTCAAATAATGCGAAATTATAGAAATATTTTTACTTAGGAGCAAGTTACAGTTTATGTGATTTCTAATATACTTTGCTCTGTTTAACTTCTGCAAATGAACTTCCATGAATAAATGCCATAAGCAAATCTGGAAACTACATTTGAGGGTAGACATAAGAAATGGAAGTTAGGCAGACAGACAAATCTGCTGGGTTTCTGTTTGAATGTGGATGTGGTGGGAAATTCTAAAACCAGAAAAGACTACTGCGGCAAAAATAGGTAGTTTTGTTTTGATCTCCCCTTATTGTCAAATATAAGGAATCGTGAGCAGCTCAAATTACCAATCCTCAAAATCGTACATCATATAATGTGATATACATTATATACATCATATATGTATTTTAAAGCTCTCAGCAGTACACCAAAGAAAACGTTATTTATCGTGCTACTCTGTAGCTACCTAGACATTTGATGCACGCAAGACTCCAGAAACATGACATAAAAGAACATTTTAGCATGTCAACAACCAGAAAAGAACCAACCCTTGTGTTGTACATTTGTTTACTAGTCTTCAGAAAATGACTTTACTGTCAGAGAGGGGAGGGAATGAAAAAGCAGGGTGGTGGGGAAAAAACAACCATAAATCTTATTGAAGATAACACCTAAATTTAGCTAGAAGACAGAAAAGTGACTGGCCACATTTTAGAAAATAACAAGCAAAGTCTATCTACATTTCCTGAATTTGAGTAAAACTCACTGAAACAAAAAGAATCTACTAGTGCAAGGACGGCAGCTGTATGTACACATTCCCTACACAGACATAATCCCCACATGACATATGAAGGACTAAATGCTGCAGTCCTCACACAACTAGATTTTTTTTATTTTAGAATACAAATGATAAATACAAACAAATTTCGTATGATCTTTTAAGATTACAAGAGAGCAGACATCAGTCTGACTTACTGCTTACTAAGAAATGTCTTGATTGCACTTCATAAAAATTACAAACATTAATACCATCTAAAATTAAAAAGAAGGCATGCCAACTGCAGAAAAGAATGACACGAATACTCCCTCCCAAGCCCAGAGTTACCTGTCATTACTTACCTGACTTCATTTCAGATGCTAAAAGAAGAAAGTAATTCAGTACGTTCTGCAGGACCATTTAAACGCAGACATTAATGGTGTAAATAATCCCAGATCTAGAGCACTTTTAGTAATTCAGTAACAGTAAACTTAAAGAACACAAAACAAATGCTCACCTTCTTTAACGATGGCGATACTCTCTCTCTCTGTCTCGTTCTCTGTCGCGATCTCTGTCGCGATCACGATGCCTCTCTCTTTCCCGACTTCTTTCCCGATAATAGTCATCATGGCGATCTCTACTACGTGATTTGTGGCGTCTACTTTTTTCTCGTGACCTACTGTGGTCCCTCTCCCTGGATCGTTCACGTCTTCTAAAAGAAATTACTTCATTAATTTTTTTCTTCAAAGCACAAGCCACTCACATGCCAATTCTGTATTCTGTTGACTAGTTAGAATTGGATCAAAAAAGTGTATGAGAGAAATATCTCCTCAGATGTGAGAGAAATAACTCTTCGCTGCGATGCAGAGATGTTTTTGCGTGTAACATGGAAGATATGGAAGGTGGTGATGACTAAGACCAGTTACAAATAGGTGTAATCTGCTTCATAATCAAGGAAAAGTCAGAAAGTACATTTTCAAAATGGAGGACAGCTGAGATCAGCTGGGGGAACGTACTGTGCCTCAAATGATTAAATGATTCCTACAACATGGCTGCTAATTGGGGTACTGAAAGTATGATCCAAAACCAGCTGTCTCTGTTTTTATCATTCAAAGTGAACTACGCTACTGCTACAGCATCCAAATGAAATAGAGGCTTGGTGTTTGTCTTAACTCGGAAAAGGCTGTTAAGCTGTACTAAGTACAAGTCCATACATTTCAAATCTACTTGCTCTAAAATTTTTAGATTGCATGATAAAGAATAACAGAAAAAATCATTCTGGCCAACCTTTTTCTCCCAACTCAAGCACACTTCTTCTGTGATAAGTGTGGAGAAAGTTTGCTCTAAGCAAAATGAAAACTGGCAACAAGTACCCTCTACATCAACTTTCAATAGCAAATTATTATCAAAATTATATACTGGACAACTTAACTGATAAAGCAAAAATCAATTTTGAAGTTTACACGCTGCAATACTACCATGTAGAAAAGGATACTAATTAAAAACTAAGAGTTAAAAAACTAGTCAGAACAATTTTAAAAACAGGATTAATTAAAAGGCAGATTATTTAAGTTCAGAATCCATACTTGGTTCTTTAACACATTTCTTGTGCAGATGAGCAAATCACTAAGCTTCCCACATGACTTAGTTTCCTTCTCCTCTGTGAACTAGTCTTGCCCTACACCTTCCCCTTCACAAAGGCAGATGGAAGAGGAAAGTTTTACCTGGATCCAGAACCATAAGACTTGGACTCAATCCCATGAAGGCAGTCTTGAAGAGAGCTAATAAGAACTTTACAACGATCATCAGCAGATACTTTGGACTGTTTAATTAAGGAAATTGCAGTTACCAGGGTCTCTATAGCACTTCCATAGTCCCCTGAAAACAATATAAAATCACTATGAGAAAATTATACCAACTACAACAAAAAATTGTAGCTGTAGTAACATTACCATTCAGGATGTCTTCTCTTCAATAACCATCCAGATCATTTACTGTAGGACTAAGCATTAAAATACTGTCCAGATCAGTACTCAGAAAGCATTCTCAGACATCAGCTGGAGTACAGTACAAAACCAGCCTAAGATTGTTGCACAGAACTTCAGCCTCCTGAAAGCCACATCAGAAAGATGCGGCTTCAAGGCTGCAGGCTTCCTAAAAGAAAAACTATAAACTCTTTTTAGCTAGGTAGAATAGAAAGCATATTAATAAAGCTTTACTAACCAGCACTGGCATCTGATACAGCTCTTGAAATGGCACTGCTTGAGATCGCCCTATTTCTATTCATGATTTCTTCAAATTCTGCTTCACTTAGAGGTGTCCTTGCAGCATCCATTTCTCTGAAAGTAATAAAACTACTATTTAAAAGATTAAGAAAACGTTAAGGAGTTATCATTGCAGTTTTAACAATCCAAGTTCACAACTTTAAGCAGTGACAAACAGAAAAGAAAGCAGGATCTGGGTTTGGTTTGTGTTAAGGACCATGTTACAGTACAAAATCCTGAAAGCTTAAAAAAGGTAAAAAAAAAAAAAAAAAATTATTCTTGTTCATCCCATCTATTTTGAAGATTCAGCAGCACTTGAAACTGTGCTTTACAAATATTTATCATTTTCATAAAATCCTTCAAGGTATGTGAGCAGATATTACCCCAATTGAATGGATGTAGAAATACATGTATATGGACAACGCAACTTTGAGCAAAACTAGGAATCTTCTTATGAAAATGACAGAACTGTATGATACCGTTTTCCAGATTCTTAAGTAAGACCAGAGTACTATAACTTATGAAAAGCAACTATAGGCTGTCATTTTTAAAACAATATATTATCCAAATGACACTTCAACATTTTACAGCTAATTCTAGTATTTATTTCTGGTCAAGTTCAAGGTACTTCAAATATATCTACAAATTGGTCACTGTAATGAAAAAGCAATAAACAAGAATCCTTGTACTCATTACACTTTAATTATTAGCTACCTATAAATGGATTACAAAGTAAGAGAAGTTAACCTACACGAAATTGTTCTCAGAAGTTTTGCAGCATCCTATTAGCCAGTCTCTGAACGATACAGAAAATCTGAAGAAACGTGTTAAGAGATAAAAGTTGAGACTGTTAAACTGCCCCCACTGCTTGATATTTCTAAAATAGTGTTAGTTCTTCCGGTAGAAAGAAAATGCAGAATAATAAGCAATGCTATCCTCTTAAGTGCAAGAAGTGGAACAAGATCCTATAGCCAGTTTAGCATAAGAGGAAATGTCTAAAAATTCATACCTCCCTGAGTTTTGAGTATTATTTTTCGTGTGCCTCCCATAGAATGGAATATGTAATTTTTCTCTTATGGGCATGTTATTTCCAGTGAAACGCCTATGATATATAATTAATGACAATTTAAATAGTTATGGATGATAGTTTTAACATTACTAATGAAAATACTGGACAGTAAGTTATTCTGTCCTATCCCCACTCCTTCCCTCCCCAGCCATGCTATCAACTGCAGACAACTTAGATATTGTCCATCAAAAAAAAAAAAACCAACCACCTTATCTTTATTATATTTCAGGCAATTAAGCCAAATGCTTGAATTTCTACAGTTTCTGTAATAACATAATATGTACGAATGCTTGTGATTTTTTTTAAACTTTGTGCTCATATGTAAAACAAAGAATCAAAGCAAAGTGCCTGTGCAGAGAACATTTTAGGTAAGGGAAGTCTCTCTCAATAGCAGTAAAATCACAAGTGAAAAATCCACATGTAACTACGCAGAAGGTATCTTTCTTACAATTTATCCCAAGATGATCTAAGCAATACAAATATGGTGAAAATTAAGAAACAGCAGTCAGACATAGATGCTTGAAAGCACAGATGAAAAAGACGTTTCAAATTATGTGAAACACTTGACAAGTCAAGTCAGAGAGACTCAGAAACCCTGTCCAAGATAGGATTAACCACAGAAAAGGCCACTGCTACAAACACAGCAAGATTGTACCAAATTACCAGAAGGGGCTTAACAGGAAAGGAAGATAAAAGTCTTGCAGTAAATTCCCACCTGTTTTTTGAGACAAAGACTAACTTTGAATTGAATCCTTAAGGAAAGAGACAAGCAGAGCTACTAAAAGATGAAAATGGTATAGCACCATACTCAACAAATGCACATATTCAAGGAGGAGAACTCCAAAGTATTCTAAGATGACAGCTTGCAAAGCAAGATGGCAAAGGAACAAGTGAGAATTTTGAGTTAAGACAGAAGCACAACCACAAGCTACTGATACGAAGTGATATAATAAGTTAACACGTAGTACACATGGAATAATGACACTGCCAAATACAAACAGTGAAGACAAAGAGTTCAAAGCTGAAAATGGAAAGTAAGATTACTAGTGTTGCATTTTAGGATTTTCTTACTGCTACAAACATATTTCTTAGAGTTATTTCACTGAGAAGTGAACAGAGCAAATCTGAAGACTGATTAGATCCCTTCCGTTTTTTTTTTCTTACTTTTAACTAACATTTGCTTTAAAAAGAAAGATCAAACGTGTCCTACAAGGCATAAAATCTGCTACAAAGCACATTAAAACAAAAGCACTCACCTTCCAGGTGGCCCATAGTCACCTCTGTCATACGGTGGAGGTCGGCCATACGGATCTGTTGGAGGTGGGCCACGGCTGTCTGAAGTAGGTATGCCACTATTGGCAGGTGGGGGGAAGAAAGCTGGATTCACGTGTGGTGCAGGCGGTGGAGCACCTGGAGGTGGCCCAGGGAGATGTGGAGGAGGAGCGAGAGTCAGGGGCGGCCCAAGAGGCCCAGGTGGACGAGGGGGAAATGGACCCGGAGGTGGAGGTGGACCCTGCTGAGGTGGTGGCGGACCTGGTGGTGGCCCGTAGCCTGGAACTGGTGGTGGAGGGCCTGGAGGAAGGGGCCCGAGCGGGGGCTGACCAAAAGGCTGTCCTGGAAACAGAACTGGTGGTGGTGGACGGTCACCACGATTAGGAGGTCCAGCTAAAGGAGGTGGGAGGACCTGACCAGGAGGTGGAGGGCCTGGTGGGCCTGGTGGACCAGGAGGACCTAACGGTGGACGTGGGGGAGTTTGTCCAGCTAAAAAAAAGAAAAAAAGAAAAAAGTTAATATAAAGAAATAAGAGTTAGTGAAATAACTTTTTGTTCTCAAACAGAAAACCCTCACTGAACAATTTGCAGCTTGTGCAAGGCATGCATACCTTGCACTTTGGGGTCCAGTAGCTTAGTAAATTTATAATAATTACTTCATTATGAACATCTAAAGAGAATGTTAATAACATGAAAACAGACCAAAAAAATCATGTAACCAGTTGCTATTGCTATCAAAAAAAAAATCTTACAAAAAATACAAAAAATATTGCACCCTACTTACACCTACAGCTTGCCTTTCATATGGGGCATAAGATATAATGTTTATTAAAAATATGTGAAAAGCTATATTGGAGAACATTTACTACATTCCTACATTTACCGTACCTACTTTCAGGTCCTCATTAGTGTTTTTTCAACCTATGTCCCTTCGACTGCTAGTAGGAAATCCACTACAGAATGATGTCTATTAAAAAACAGTGAAGGTGAAATGAGAACTTCACTGTAATGCAAGCCTGATGTTTGGCATTCTAAGTGCCTGCTAACTGACCTGTCACTGGGCACAAATCAAAGCTAAATTCTTGTCTTGTGCGAATTTGTAATGTAATGAAGAACACTGTTACTATCCAGTCTGCAACACACGTATTCTCACCCCATATAGCAAACCAGAAAATCCGAACTACACCAGAGTAAACAGAAGCCTACTCTGTAACATGATTTACCTTGATCTTTTTCATACTTGTAAAAGATATGTACATTGACACACTATAAAGAATGTCTCTAAAAACACTTGCTAGCTAATTTAGGAAGCACAACTCCGTGCTTCAACAAAGGAGTAGGGTAGACACCTACAATCCAGCAGTGAACAATCATTATAGCATATTAAGTGAATTGCCTTGATTTTTGTAATTCCCAAATAACTACACTGCTTTAATAGAAGGAAACAGAAATGAAACCAAAACCCCACATATTAATTATTTTACCTGGGAAAGGTGGTGGTGGCCCTCCTGGCCCTGCTGGTCCAGGGAATCTGTCTCCACCTGGAATGGCACCAGGAAAACGGCCTCGCCCTCTGTTACTAGGTGGGAATGCTGCTCGCGAGCTTCCTCCTGGAGGCCCAGCTTTACCTTCCCCTGACATCTGGCCAGACTGTGTGGCTGCAATGGAAAAGCAAAAGTGTAATTATGTAAGTCAAAATAGGTTAAAGCTTTCCAATTCTCAGCCCAAAGTTTTATGTAGCACTGAAGCAAAACTTCATGAGCACCACCTTGTTCCTCTGTACCCAAGAAAATAAGGGGCCAGGGTGGAGAGGGAAAAAGTGCTTTGCTAAAATATGGCAGTGTTCTAGTATCCCCATACGAATGGAACAGCAACTGGGGAGACTGGCAGTCCTTGCTTTAATGCAGCCCAAGGCCACACACTGGACTAGAAACCACAAGACAAGGTGCTGTAGGAAAGCACAACACAGAATCTCTTCTCCACCCGATCACAGCGCAACTTATCCAGACACGAGAACTTAGTCTCATCTGCCTACGAATGTCAAATTTCTAAATACTCTCATGTTTTTTTTTTTGTTTGCTTTCAGTTAAATTCACAAGAAGGAATTCAGAAACCTTCTCCAATGGTAAGACAAAAGTTTTACAAAGCTGCAATCTTCTTCCAGTAAGTGCCATCTCCTGCTACAACCACAGACCTTCAATATATTGATTTTTTTAGAGGATCTTTTTTTAACAAAGCTGGAAATTCATTTACATAAGTATTTTATAGCTATTTTAAGCTGCGCAGAAATTACCAGATGCTGAAAAAAATGCAGTACAGCTTTTGGAATAAACTTCTATTTTTCCAAGACAGCACACAAGAAAGACTTACTTTTCCTTGACTGCATTTCAAACTGACTCAAAAATTGTTTATTACATGGAGTTACAACTGGATTCTGCCCATGCAATTCTCTTTTAGGCAGCAAGTCCATCAGCTTTTTGGAGGATGCTTCTGATCCCACACCCACAAGGGCAAACCTGAAAGGAAGAAAAAAGGTTACACTGCATTTTTTCCATTCCTTGGATATCCTAAAGCCTCATGAAAAAAAAAGTTTAACAGAGTAAGCAAAAGGACACCTGAAAACCAAATACAGAAACTCTTTCACAGATCTTAGCCCAGTTTTAAAGACAGATAAAGTAACTCATTCTAAGACATATATGAAGAACCACAGTGCAAGTACAACACGTGGCAAAATATATAACAAAGGCAGTTTTCTGGTAGAGTATCAACACACTATATATGAATGAATATGATCAAGTTATTATCACGAATTCACTGTGTTCTCATTACTACTGCCATTAGTACTAAGGAGAGACAAAGGCAGTCATGCATGGAAGATCAGACTGCCAGTGAAAAATCAGCTCAAGCACTCACTTTTAACAGTTAATAGAAAATCAAGTATTTCAAAATGACTCAGTAATGGGGATAAGGGGAAACTGTATTTACATTATGAAGAACAACATTATCACTACCACACTAACTGAAACTTAGGAAAAGAGTCTTCATGAACATCACCAATAAAATGTAACTTACTAAACAGTAAGACACATAATACTGCCATAAAATGTACATCTGGAATTTAAATCATTAGTATTAAATTATAAACCCAACCATCACTGGATATCAATAAACAAAGGTAATCAGTTTACATACTGACAGTTATGAAAAATCAGAACTCTTCCCGATGCCCATCCTCCCCCAACATCAGTTCATTTAAAGAAAAAGGAAGTGACAAGTTCTTACCCTTTAGACTGGCCATTAGCACGATTTTCAAAAAATTTTATCTCCAAAATATCATTTACCCCCAATGAATGAACTGCTTCAGTTAAGTCTTCATCTGTTGTCCACTGAAAAATATATTTTAAACATTCAGTTACGAAAACTTATCTATAACACCGTGTAAAGGACAACCAAGTTTTACATGTTTTTATTTTTTTTTGTGCAAGCTGTCAAGAGGAATACCTTATTCAGGTTGCCAATATTTTCTGACTCTTACAGAGCAGTCATTGACATTTTAAAATTCTCATAGTTTTAGAAGTGCACACTTCCTCATATGCTACGTTGCCCCAGTCCCACCACACAGTGTACCAGCTACAGTACGCCAAAAAACATTTTTATCTGACTAACTTTGCTGAAAGCACTTTTTCAAGAGTATCAGGCTTAAACTGAACTATTTTCAACCCAAACGATCCTATGATTGATTCTATTTTAATAACTGTTACATTTTTGGACATCCAGTCCATTTTTTTCCCCCATCAATTCCATCTCCAAACATAAAGTCCATTTTTAACACCCTATTATTAAACTGGTGCTCTTTAAGACAGCTTTGATTAGTGAGAGCCTAGATACTACTTGCACAGAAGTAGCAAGATTTACAAGTAAAAGATGGAAAAACCAGCACAAAACCTATGGTTAGTAACAACTGTTTTCACTTCAACCTACTTGCTCTAATTTCCTGTTAGTTACTACGTAATATTCAACAATTTCACGGGTATTCAAGGATGTATAACAAATTAAAACACATTAATACTCATAGTTTTCTTCCTACTTCTGTAACTCCATCACCTCTTTAAATTCGGTATGGAAACTGCAAAGCAGGCTTTCAAGATTCTCAACTACTTATCTGACCTCCCTCAAATCAAGGCTTCTTTTAAAACTTTAATAAATTACTTTGCTGAGATCTAAACACAAACGAAACAAATACACTATATGCTCAAATGATCAAATGTGCTTGTGGTAACTCCATTTGTGAAGGCAAACAATGAGTAATAGGTACAAATAACAGTACATTGGCCTATCTACTTCAGAAATCATGACATTTGACTTGGATGAGTTCGGCTGATTCTGTTCATGTGCTTTAGAGCAGTACAACTGTTAAGACAATTACTCCCTTACTTAACTATTAGCTTCTGAAATTAGGATGCTGTAAAATTAATGAAGAACACCGAAGTATCCACAAAGCATTCTTTTTCAAGCTTATCACTAGTAAAAATTTCATCGGAAGGGAAAAAAAAACCAAATGAAAATTTTGCATGTGTGGACTTTGGCAGAACCGGATTTCAGGTAAAGAGAGACAATCTCCAGTTAATTTAGCTACTGACCAGCTACTTGCACTCTGATTAAGTGCAATTGATTTTAAAATACTTTAATGCTGACAAAAGTAATTGTCTTAAGGGCAACTGCAGTTCAGTGAGTTACTGTTACTCCCGAGACTGCAGAAATAAGCCTCAAGGCAAACGTGAAAACAGCTTTGTTGCAAGAGTCACTGATCTGGAAAAAGTAAGTGGAAAAAGGCAAAAAGTATTTTCAAGACAATCCCAGAGAATCTTAGTTTCTTTTAAAACTAAAAACTTTAGAAAGGGATTACTTAAAAACAGGTTTGTTTGGTAGCCGTAAAGCATCTCCAAGCATAAGATATTTGATGGTTTAAGCTTGTTCTCTTTCATTCAGTTCTCTGAAAAGATGGTGGTACCACAAATATCCCTTCAGAGCACTTAGAACAGCAGAGAAAACTTTAAAGGTGATATTTACTGAAAATTTAACCCATTTTTAGACATCAAGACAGCTCCAGGCAGACTCACTAAATTGCAGGTAAAAAAAGAAAAAAACACTTTCTTCGCTGCACTTTTAATATTTCATACAACAATTCTTAAATGAAAAAAATATTTACAAAGAATTACGTTCACAATTTTCAAATTGCTGGCTTCACCCGAATAGTAATAAGGTACTTACCCAAGTCAGATTTCCAATGTACAAGGCAATTCTCTTTCCAGTATACGTATAGACAACATTTGGTGCAGCTCCTTTACCTACGTCATCTCCAACTGATGGTGGGAGAGAATCCATATAATCACGATCTTCTGGGGCATCTCCATTATTTGCAGACGGAGAAATTACATCATCGTACAAATCAATCTGATCATGTCCACCATATTCAGCTTCCTAAAACACAAAAAGCACCTAATTATCTTTAACATTCTTAAAACTTAATCTAAACAAAATACTCTGACAACATTCCACAGACACAGTTAGTTTGACCCAACACCTTTACATTATCATCCACATCCATTTTCATCCCCATGAAAATATACCAAATTCTTATGACTTCTAATGGATTCTAAACCACCAACAACCAAAAAAAAAACCAACAAATACCACCTCCAACTAGTATTTGGCACCACAATGCTTTCAAACCTGTAATATAAACAGAAAACCCAAAAGACACAAGCCCTGCTCCCAGAATTACAGACATCAGCAAGTAAAAGCAATATGCAAGGTTCCACCAATATTTTTTTTATCACAACATTTGGTAGAATGAACAGACCAAGCTTCAAGAGGACCAAACTGATAAACCCTGTATTTCAGATTTCTACTTCACTCCTAACTTCATTTTTATCTCCTCATTCACAGAGAGGCCAGAAAGGGCCAGAATTCTATTTTATTTCATTAAATTTAATAAACCCTTGGGTTTGCGCGTATTAAACATTTATTTATTCACAGGCTACAGAGGGACTATTCTACAGCATCAAGGCTGCCTCTGGAACATTTTGGTTGAGAAAATTATCATGGGGTTTTGGAGTGAATCGCTCCCTTCTCCCTTGAGTCGGTACAGTTTACAGCACAGTTCTGTCCAAGTGAACTAGACTCCTTCCAGAGGGAATGGAAATGTGAGTTTCTTTCCAAAAGCTCCACGTCCTGTGCTCGGCAACTGCATACTACCTGCTAAATGCAAACATACGGGTCAAAATCAACCAGCGGTCCCCTCAGATATATTGAACTGTAAGCATGGAAGGAATATTTGGTCCAAAAGACCAGACTAAATTTAGCCTGAGACAGACCATGAAAACAGCACATTAGGAAGGTGGAGGGCCCTGAGCACCAAGTACCTCAGTCTGCTGATGCACTACTAGCAAGGCATACTGCTTTTTACTATAGAGGCAGCTGTACTCTCATCACAGAAGATGGACAAGTAAGAGAAGAGTAAAAGAGAATCTTCTTAACAAAAATATGCAAAACAATTTTAAAACAATCAGCGTAAACTTTATCAGTGGGACTGCTTAATTCCAAACAGGAATGAATAGGTGTTGTAGATTTGCATTAAGGAATTATTTTTCAAAGACTTCTCGTGATACTTTCCATTTGTCATCTTACACAATGTCATTCACCATGCTCATCATATACTGCAGCACGTCCAGAGGAGGGCCACGAGGATGCTCAGCAGGCTGGAGCACCTCTCCTATGGAGACAGGCTGAGGGAGCTGGGGTTGTTCAGCCTGGAGAAGAGAAGGCTCCAGGGAGACCTTACAGCGGCCTTCCAGTACCCAAAGAGGGCCTGCAGGAAAGCTGGGGAGGGACTCTTTTTCAGGGGGTGTAGTGATAAGATGAGGGGAATGGCTTTAAACTAAAAAAGGGTAGGTTTAGATTAGATAAAAGGAAGAAATTCTTTACTATGAGGGTGGTGAGGCACTGGCACAGGTTTAGCAGTGTTTAATGTTAGCCTTCAAAGCTTATACAGTGACTTTTGAAAGTTGTTTTGCCATACGCAAAGGTTGTGCTTCAAACGGCTGCAGAGAGCTCCTGGACTCTTCCAGGCTGATCCAGAACAGAAACTGCTTCACCGAGTTTTGGTATTGGAGATATTTCAGGGGCTGCTATCTTGTGAATGTGCATCTGGAAACCCACATAACCATCTTAGATAGAATAGCTCCAGATACGGTGATTGGAGAGAATCAACTCGGATTTCACAGAAAACAGGCTGCAAAGCCAGCAATCTTGGTTGAAAACCTCCTATATTCACGATCATCATCACATGATCAGCTCTCTTGAAGGCATACAAACATTCATTATCAACTGCTACTCTTGCCAAGAGGATATCCCTACAATAAACAAAACCAGATATGCAAAGTTTTGGTATCATCAGTCAAGTAGTTTTGATCCTCAGTAAACTGCACGGGCCCGACATACCCTGAACTTCAACAGAAAATTCATGTCTTTTAAGGTAAGTTTATTATGGCCACATTAAGTAAGAGTTTCGTATTTTCACTGAGTCTGCCCCAGCCCTCTGTCAGTTTGATTCCTCCTATCATCACAATTAATGAAAGGAGGTTCAAAGAACCGCCTGGGACAGGCTGGAACACGGTATCTGACGGGGAGATTACGGCTGATGTCACAAGGCAATTAAGGAAATCCTCTCCTGAACGTGGAGTAATTCTAGCCATTTGTGTGGGGGTGATGACTTCAGGGAAGTAGAATTTAGTCCTGGTAGACAGATCCAAACAAGCAGCCACCGGTCTTACGGCAGACGTACACCAACCTCTCTCTCTGAGGAGGCTGAGCTCAGCATTGCCAAAGTACCTACCAGAGCAGTCAGCAGTCCACAGCTCTGCTGCACCTCCTCAGCAGCAAGAAACTCCTCTGAAATGGATCAAGTTTCTATTACATAGGCTTTCGGGTCACCATCAAAGGACAGAGAATTACCTGGGCACTGCGAGTTGAATGCAATCTTTTTTGTCAGGTTGTCTGACAGCATCAGTGCCCTGATTTAACTCAACAAAGACCCAGCAGCAAACCTGATGCTGCTCACTACAATCTCTCCTCGCATCACACTGGTTTTGCAGCCAGCCAGCATGGAATCCTCTCAGTTAGCAGCCAGTCAACAAGGCATGCGGTTAGATGATTAAGAGTGATCTGAGTCAGCAACTGCAGGTGTAGATAGAAGAGACACGAGATGGCTCAACGGCTGTTACACAAGATCCAAAAACCCCTTCCTCCTTCACAGGCAGACCATGGAAACTCACCCCAACACACTCTTCTCTCCTAGATGCAGATGAGTAAGAAAGAATACAGGAAGCCTTGCCCAAATAGCTGAGGCTGGAGAAGTAAACGTGCCACCCATATCATGGGCTGGCTTTGACATAACCTGACTTCCGCAGTTGAGAGAAGAGCAAGCACGAGAAGAAATGATTTCTGCTCAGTTACAGCCATTCACAATCCTGCAGATAAACACGCTAAGAAACAGGCTGCTGTCTGAAACATCAGATCATTTGCTCTGCAAAACCAGGACTGAAATTCCCCGTTCAGTGCTACTCGAGTGGGACTGGGTGAACAAAAAGGTCACTGGAAAGATACACCATCAAAAACTCAGACTAGCTGTCACACTACCAGTTACTCAGCCCCTCCCCGGTATTTTACATTTTAATTACGCTTGCAGTGTTTTGCAATATTCAGAAATGAAAGACAAACACATGGAATGTCACGCTCATCCGCAGAAGGGACAAATTAAGCGTTAATTCTTTTTGAAACTTAGCAGCCATACTCTGAGTTGCAGCAGAGAACTGGTCTCTCTCTCCCTTTACCCAAGGCTGTTTTGGAAAATGCTGCTTTATTTTTTGGGGGTATCATTTCTCTGAACAGTACATGCATCTCTGAGATTTGCTTCTTCCCTCTGTTCAATTTGAGTCAAACGCTAAATTACATCCCCAAGGCGACAGAAGTGACAAGGTTTCATGAAAATAATCACCATTATTTTCTGAAAAAAGCACTCAGTTAATAAAAAGCAAGTTATCCACCTTCTCCATTACTACTTTTTCCAATTCAAAATTATAATGCACGTAGTCAAAAACTCTAAATACACGTTAGCAACCTCATTTTAAAAAACCGTGGTAGTCCTAAAAAAAAAAATCACAAGGAATAGGCAGAAATGCTTCTGGTTCTGATTAGCGCCTGAACGCAGAAACTGGAAGTCTAACAGAACAGCAGGCCCTTGGTGTTTCGGAAAGAAGACACTGTCTGTGGCAGGAACATCTACGATGGGGACAAGTTTGTTGGGCCATACGATTCCCATTTAGTCTACGGACCCAACCACTCTCAGCTTTTATTATGTATTAGACAAAATAGTCTTTTCTTTGCTGTTCTAGACAACGAGGCAAGAGAGTAACATGTTCCTAGGGCTCCGCAGTCACAGAGGCTTTCAGGCTCTCAGCTGCTTACTCCATCTAAACAGCTTTTATTAGCCAGCTACAAAATACAAAGTCAAAACTCTTTCATTTCTAATTTGTTAGTATTTAATTATCAAACTAGAACTCTTCAAGGCATGTTTAGATAAATCCACAATGCGACTGTACTTATCAGAGTATAAACAAAGCAAGCCTTTTTTCCACAGCAAGAGATCTTTCTGATCAAGCAGATGATGTAACAGTAAAACAGAGATACATGCTGCTTAAGCTGGCAGTAAATACCGTGTGTTTTTAAAATAGTTTAATTATGTGTGTATTCACATGTATTCCTGGGAAAAAGCCTGGGAAAAGCAAAGCTGATCAGAGCATCAGGGATGCTCACTATCTCAGTATTGTGCTCCGAAACTCCGCACTTTTGAGCACAAAAACACACCCTAACGTTTGCCAAAGCACCCCTAATCTTTCTGAGGTCTTCTGCCATCAAGAAGGTGCCAGCTTCGGCCATTTGTGCGCCAGTAACGCAGCTCTCATGTGCAGCACGGATGTGTACCGTGTCTGGTGAGATGGTCAAAGTGAAAGGTGCCGTGCAATTCCTGTTCCTCATGGGTCACCAGCTACGCGTGCAGGGAGTCCTGCATTTCTGAAGCTTGCCTCTGCACAAGATCCTACACTGAATATGAAGGACTGCCGGATGGAGAAGCCAGCTTAAAGAAGAAAATAAAAAATGAGTCCACTAAATTATCCAAAAAAGGAAATACAATTTGAAAAAAAGTGAAACGCAATTGGTGGGAGCCAAACTGAGTAAAGCTGTAAGCACAAGGACAAGATGATGATGAACAATAAGTTAATGAAAGGGTAGAGGCACCCAGACACACAGTTCTGATGAGCTCCAGATGGGATGGAAAGAAGAGCCCTCACTGAACAGCTCTGACTTCAAGTCAAGTCAGCCAGTTCTTTGCAACCTACAGTTGGTTGCAAGCCAGTCCTCAGCTTTCATTCAGTTCAGCCAGCTTGTAACCTCGTGGCCTGTGGTCTTTATTTCACCCTTCTAACCTGTGGTTCATTTAGTGCTAATCGAGTGGAACATCTTCCCGCCTCCCGGACAAAGGCATTAAAAATATCCCTGAGGAGCCCCAAGGACGAGCACCTCGAGGCCCAGAACGGGACAGAGCAACGAAGGGAAGCTCATCAAGCCACAAACCCTAAAAGATCTCCTTACTACAGACCCCACCAAAAGTTTTGTCCTGGCTTTGTTATACATACAGTTCTACTGTCCACAGAAGACCAAAGAACTGACGAATTATATTTTCAGTCCCTGTTACAGACAAAACTTGTGGAAAGGGTCGCTGCAGCCCAACTCAAATGACTACTAAGTGAACCACAGAACTCAAGAACAACAGTTGATTGTTTTACATATCAAGCAAACTTTCCTGACAAACACGGCATCCCATACGATGCCTGCTACCCAAGTTACCATCAAGTCGCCATCGTTTTCTCCCTACAGCATTTGTCAACTGCCATCTTCACCCCTGCACAGCTATGCTGAACCACGTCTTCCGTGTCATCAATTTAAGCTGTCAGCTTCAAATCAGAAGCCATGAACAGAAGTTTCAAGAGGGCCTATCATGACGACTTCAGAATTAAAGGTAGTAACACCGTAGGCGATAACAACCGGCTTTTGTTCGTACTTTTCAGAAGGAAATGGGGAAGTGCAGAGGTGTCAATCTCCCCCGGTACAACTTTCTATTTTAATGTAATACAGTTCAACCGAGCGGGTCGTGAGACAACACCAACGTCTCAAAAATCAAACTTGGAAGAGAATAAGCAGCAAGTTTTCACAAAAATGAAATAAAAGAGCCAAGCTGAGAAAAAATAGGCACTAGTCCCTTCTTACTTCTCACCCCTACGTTCTACTCTGCACGACTCACGAACCAAGGAAGCATCTGCTTGCAGAAATGCAGCCCCAGCAGGGTAGCAACTGGGGTGAACACGGTGAAAAGAGCAAAAGGAACCCCTCACAGCAGGAAGAAGCTAAACTACCACAAGACTGTCTTCATTTATGCCATCAGCCTTCAGGTGATATCAAAACCAACCAGCACCGAGTAGACCAGGACCGAGGTACACAGAGAATCCCCACCAGTTTTGCTCTGCAGTATGCGTGTGCACTACGCTTACAGCCATAAACTGTTCTACTTCGAGGGCTTCCGTATACATGAACAAAACACTACTGGATTCAAATTAGTTTTTCAGGAAAACCTGATTCGTTATCAGTATTTCACCTGGAACTGACCAAAACAAAGCCAAAATTAATACAGAAGCTGATGGGACTTACTCTTATGCTAAATGGCATTTGTGCTAAGGTTCACCCCCACTTAAATTCCTATAACGGGTCTTCAGCTACAAGGGAGAAACTTTCACATGTAGACAAGGAGCACATCGGTCTTCTCTTATCCTCTGCTCACCTGGCATGGCATTCCTTTACGGTATGCCTTTAGGAGATTACTCATCTTCTGAATTAATTTATCGATAAATACTGAAAGAAATAAAGTTTCCTAAGATAGTTTTAAGTTGTTAGCACGACTAACTTTGAATTCCATAACCTATTATCTGTCTCCCAGTTCTCTGCAGGGCGGGCAGGCATTGTGCACCACTCGGTAAGCCCGGTAAACCCGTGAAAGCGGACTTGTGCGCGGTTGCTGGCGTTCTAGGTCAGGAACAATGCAATCTGGGGCGACACAACCTCGGGAAGGGCAAGATTCACAAGCAGGCCAGATGGCACGCCAAACCAACGCAAACAGCGGATTTCGGTGGGAAAGAGGAGGGGTCAAAAAAGAACTGGAAAAGTCGGCGACTTGTAACCCACGGAAGTTCTGCGCGGGTTCCTCATCAAAACAAATCTCCTCTTACGAAGAGCTGCGTCTTTCTTTTTTTTTTTTTTTAAGTAAAGAATAACGAGAGTGAAAAAATATATAAATAAATAAAGCAGAGGGCAGTTTCTTTCCCCTGCGCTGCAGAATAAAGCTGCAACTCGCTGGGCCTCCCCCGCAGCGAGCGGCCGGGAAGCTGCTGCTTTCGCTCCGTCTGCGAACAATGGCAGCAGCAGCGCTGCCCCGCCGCCACCGCCGGGCGGGAGCCGCGCTGCCCGCCGCCACCGGGGGGCCCGGGGAACGGCACCGGGGAGGGGACGGGAGCGGAGAGGGAAAGGGGGGGGGAGGGGAGGGGAGGGAGGGAAAGGGGAGGGAGGGGAAGGGAAGGCGGGAGGGAAGGCGGGAGGGAAGGCGGGAGGGAACGCGCTCGCTGGCGGCACCGCGGCCTCTCCCGCTCCGTGCCCACCGGGGAAGCTGCCGCCGGCGGCCGGGCCCGCTCCGCCGCCCCCTTCCCTTCCCTTCCCTTCCCTTCCCTTCCCTTCCCTTCCCTTCCCTTCCCCTCCCCACCGGGCCCCGCTCCCCCCGTCCCGTCCCGTCCCGTGCCGTGCCGTGCCGCCCCCGCCCCCCTCCCGGTGCGGGCCCGCCGGAACAATGGCGGCTGGGAGGCCCGGCCGGGCCCTGGCGCCGCGCTGGGGGCCCTGCAGGCGGCGAAGGCTGGGCCGTGAGGGGCCGCGCGGGGCCGTTCCGTGCGGCGCGGCGCGGCCCGTACCTGGTTGAACTCCTCGCCCACATCGGCGTAGATGTCGATGTGGTCCACGCCGTCCGCCATGATCCCGCCCGGCCGCGCCTCGGGGCCGCCGCCAGCCGCGCCCGGCTCCGCCGCCGCCGCCGCCGGGAGGGGGAGGGGCCGCGGCGTCACTTCCGCGCCACGGCCGCCCGCTTCCGCCCCCCGCCCTCTCCGTGGCGGGGGTCGCTGCCTCCCCCCCCCCGCCCGCCACCCGCCGCCATGTTGGGCCGCGGGCTGAGGCGCGAGGCCCGCCCCGTGTCCGCCGTGAGGCGGCGGTTGGGGTGTGGGGGGCTGCGTTAAGCCCCAGGTGATACCAAAGCCAGGGAGCAGCCCCTCACGTGTAATCCACAACGCACTTAATGTGCTACGCAGTAGATAACGTTCTGTGTTGTACGTTACGTTGCATATCCAAAAAAGAACAACAACAAAAAAAAACCACACACCCGCCTTCTCTACCTTCTGACCTGACAAAATAGCTTGTTTTTTTTTCAAACTGAATGAAAATAATGTGAAGAGATCACTGGAAGGAATAAAAACGTTGAGTGGTGTTTACAAGTTGATTCATAGAATCATAGAACCATGGAATCATAGAATGGCTCCAGTTGGAAGGGACCTTAAAGCCCACCCAGTTCCACCCCGCTGCCCTGGGCAGGGACACCTCCCACCAGACCCAGTTGCCCGAAGCCCCATCCAGCCTGGCCTTGAGCACCTCCAGGGATGGGGCATCCACAACCTCTCTGGGCAGCCTATGCCAGGGCCTCAACAAATTCAAATTTAAAATTTCCTTTTCAATGGCTGGGAGTGGTTCCCAGTTCCTGGATCAGCATCTATGTCCCATACTGTCCTGGTTTCACACTGGGTCCAGGAGCCATGTGCATACTGCCTCTGTCTACCTCACTGCCCTCACAGTGTAGTTTTCATTGAAAGGAAAGATGAATGGACCAAAAAAGAGATGAAAACTCAGAAAACCACAACAAGGGATATGCTGTGGAGCACACTGGCCAACAGTCCAGGTCCTTGGGCATGGGTGTTCTTAGGTTTTTCCAGGAGTTCCTATCCATTTTGTGGCATATTGAAATTTACCAGGTGCTGACATCTTGTTTCATATCTGGTATTAATAGTTCTGGAAGCCAGAAACCCAGCAGCTGGAGTTTGTTCTCAGCTACACTGGGCTTTCCAGGTTGGAGGAACTAACAGCTGCCTTACTCTTTGGCAAAGATCAGAATATCACCTGAAGATTTGCTAAGGTGCTTTCAGACACCGTTAAAGTATTGAGATTTAAATAAGTTCACATTTGCTTAATGATGAACTGGTTTAGTGACTAGTATTTTACCAGAACAACACGAAGCACCTTGACACAACACTGCTATCCATCTGGCCATGCTGAACAAAATCACTAAAGTCAGGAAAAATGAACCCTTCCTATCCAACAATCTGACAAATTCATGGGAGATGGTAGGTTGTGTGCAGATGGATGTTCTATATGCATCTGGATGCCTTAAGAAAGTTGCGTGTAAATCCTAATGATGTTTAAAGGGGCAAGGAAATTAAATGCAAATGAGAAAGTCATTATACTCACCTCATAAACCACCTCAGGGATCACCACTAGCATTTGAAGAACCCCTCCAGGGGGCTTTGAAGAGGTGGGAAAGGACACTGCCTCTTTGCTCTGTGAGATAATGAAGGGTGATCAGCGAAGCCCTTGGACCTCTGCCTGTGTTTTGTTTCTCTGCTCACGAGACTTTTCCACTTTGGAGCCTTTCTAAATAAATTCAGCTATTTATTGCACACGGGCATTAACAGAATATAGTATGATCATTTTTGTTCTTGTATACATACCATTAAGCAAATTCTGTAAACAGTGTAAGAGACTAAATATTATGCAAGCTGTTCTATTTACTTTCTGCTGTGTTTTAATTCTTTTCATGAGTAGACTCAATAAATATGTCTTCAACTTTCTTGTGGTCACCAATAACTTCTTTATGAATTACTCTTTTAATGGAGCGACTTAAGAGTTGATCCACTCTAGTGAAAATGTTCGTACTTTGTATTTTGTACACAGCAAAATCATTTAGACCATATGTTGCCTTCTCCCCGTAACATTCAGAGGCTGAGGCAGAGCATGGGCTGAAACAGAAGTGTGGTCGTGAGAGAGTTGTCAGTGGTACGGGAGGAGTTTCATAGGGGACAGCAAGTTACAAAGTGATTGCACGCCTTCCAAACCCATTGCCCAGCATGAGAGCGTGTGATGGCAGATGAGCTGGTGTCTTCCATCAGTTCTTCTTTCATACCACACTGTCTTTCATCTGACAGCAACAGCTGGAGCTTTCTTCGTAACAAAAGAAGGAGGAAAAAGGGGCACTGGCAGCTCTACATAAGAAAGTGGCCTACGCTTTAAGTCTGTGTTTCTCATGGATCCCCAGGAGCCTATTTATTTGTCTACTGCTCCTTTGGTCTCTTGTGCTGTAATGATGTAAATTCAAGCATAATCCTGATTTTAAACATAAAAGCAGCAGCTGGTGCTTCTGAGAACTTCACTACGCATGCCTTGCTAGCCCACAGACCTCTCTGTGCTTTCCTCTCCACGGCCCTTCAGAGCCTTTCTAGTAGGATGTAAACTGCCACAAGACAATGGAGAGGAGGAGGTTTTCCCCACCTACTTTTATTGTATGCAATTATTTCAAAATACATTTAAATACACTACTTTAGGTAAGAGTGGCAGAACTAGTTAGAATAGAATAGCAATTTTTAAAAGTAATCTGCTTTTGCTAACATCAACACAGCAAAAATCTATTTTTATATTTAAAAAAAAAAAAAGTTAGAAATTTCCCTGAGGAATCAAGACTGAGAGTGGTATGGGAATTTTCAAGCAGACTGTTCCTGCAGTAACGTTACAGACAACAAAGTGAAAAGTTAGATAATTCAATAAAATGCTGTGTTAATCAGTATAATACTCAGAAGAGGCTTCAGCTTAGTTGAGGTGTACAATGTATGTTTTGTTGTATAAACTTATGTCCTAGCTATGTTAGTCCAATAGCACTGAATATGTGTTTTTTTGTTGTTGTTGTTGGTTTTTTTTGTTCAGCTGTAGTCCTGAAGCTTTTGATCTTTCCAAAGCTGCCTGGAGCCATTGTACGTGTTCTTTCCCTTCCCTTCCCTTCCCTTCCCTTCCCTTCCCTTCCCTTCCCTTCCCTTCCCTTCCCTTCCCTTCCCTTCCCTTCCCTTCCCTTCCCTTCCCTTCCCTTCCCTTCCCTTCCCTTCCCTTCCCTTCCCTTCCCTTCCCTTCCCTTCCCTTCCCTTCCCTTCCCTTCCCTTCCCTTCCCTTCCCTTCCCTTCCCTTCCCTTCCCTTCCCTTCCCTTCCCTTCCCTTCCCTTCTCTTGTTTTTTGTTTGTTTGTTTGTTTTTCTTCCAGTAAAATAACACAAATGGTAACAGTCCATACATCCCAAGTAGTAAAAAATTTTCCACTGAAACGCCCCGGTTTATAAGAGCACACAGAGAGAAACAGAAAAATGTGTTTTCCAAGTGAGGAGGTAAATGGAGACAAATCCTTGTTTGTGTACTTGCTTTCAAAGGCAGAAATGTCAAGTTTTCTTAACTCTAACATAACAGCAAGCTGACAAGGAAAGGGGACAGTCATGTTCTCATGCTCAAGCAAAGGTAGCAACAGCCCACGCTGGGAAAAGGGGAATATTTCCTTCTCACAGTTAGATGGATTAAGTGTAATGTGAAACTGCAATGAAAGGGCATCTACAAGAACTCCTGCTGACGCAGCTGCTGTAGGAAGGTATCTAGTATGATTTTTATCTTGTCCAGATTTGCTTTTTTGTAGGTACTCAGTTGTTCTAGGCTCATAGTTGGAGGACTGTGACTGCAGGAACCATAAACTCCCAGCCAACCCCGAATTTGTGCAAGAGTTGCTGCACCACCTGGATGCATATAAGTCTATTGGGCCCAATGGGATTCATCCCAGGGTACTCAAAGACCTGGCAGATGTCATTGCAAGACCTCTCTCAATTATTTTTCTACAGTCTCGGAAATCTGGAGAGGTTCCAGTTGACTTGAAGCTGGCAAATGCCATTCCAATCTTTACGAAGGGCAAGAAACAAGACCCTGGTAATTACAGGCCTGTAAGTCTCACTTCAGTGCCTGGTAAAATGATGGAGAAAATTATTCTGGGAGTTATTGAAAAACACCTGAAGGACAATGCAGTCATTGGCCATAGCCAACAGAGGTTCACAAGGGGAAGGTCCTGCTTATCAAATTTAATTTCCTTTTATGACAAGGACCCATCTAGTTGACCAAGGGAAGCCAGTTGATGTAGTATTTTTGGATTTCAGTAAAGCTTTCAATACTGTTTTTCACAGTATCCTTCTGGACACAGAATCCTTCTGTCCTTCTTCTTTGTTCTGTCCTTGTGAGGCTCTACTTGGAGTACGGTGTCCAGGTCTGGAGCCCCCAGCACAAGAAGGATGTTGATCTGCTGGAGTGGGTCCAGAGGAGGGCCACAAAGATGATCAAGGGACTGGAGCACCTCTCGTATGAAGAAAGGCTGTGAGAGCTGGAGCTGTTCAGCCTACAGAAGAGAAGGCTCTGGGGTGACCTCATTGCAACCTTTTAGTACTTGAAGGGGACTTTTGAAAAAAATGGAGAGCAACTGTTTGCTCAATCAGATATTGACAGGACAAGGAAGGTTGGTTTTAAACTAAAAGAGGGTAGATTTAGATTAGAGGTTAGGAGGAAATTCTTCACTTAGAGGGTGGAGAGACACTGGCACAGGTTGCCCAGAGAGGCTGTGGATGCCCCATCCCTGGAGGGGTTCAAGGCCAGGTTAGATGAGGCCCTGAGCAACCTCATCTAGTGGGTGGTGTCCCGGCCTATGTCAGGGGGGTTGGAACTAGATGATCTTTGAGGTCCCTTCCAACCCAAGCCATTGTATGATTCTATGGGCAAAATGTCCAGCATACAGCTAGATAAATGCATAATACAATGGGTGAACAATTGGCTGCTGTGTCAGTCTCAAAGGGTTATAGTAAATGGGGTTACATCGGGCTGGTGGCCAGCATTTGGGTCCCCCAGGGCTCCACTTTAGGGCCAGTTCTCTTCAATGTTTTCATAAATGATTTGGATGTAGGACTAGATGGCATTTTGAGTAAGTTTGCAGGTGATACTAAATTGGGACCTTGCAGAGAGATCTAGATGAATTAGAGAGCTGGGCAATCATCAACAATATGAAGTTTAACAAGAATAAGTTCCAGATTCTGCAGCTGGGAAGGGGCAGCCCTGGCTATGTGTACAGACTGGGGGGTGAGAGGCTGGAGGACAGCCCTGCAGACACGGGTCTGGGGGTTCTGGTCAACAGCAAGCTGAACACGAGCCAGCAGCGTGCCCTGGCAGCCAGGAGGGCCACCCGCACCCTGGGGTGCATCAGGCCCAGCACTGCCAGCCGGGCGAGGGAAGGGATTGTCCCGCTCTGCTCTGCGCTGGGCGGCCTCACCTCCAGCACTGTGTGCGGTTTGGGTGCCACAACATGAGAAGGACATAAAACTGTTGGAGAGTGTCCAAAGGAGGGCTACAAAGATGGTGAAGGGTCTAGAGGGGAAGATGTATGAGGAGCAGCTGAGGTCCCTTGGTTTGTTCAGCCCAGAGCAGAGCAGGCTGAGGGGAGGCCTCACTGCAGCTCCCTCACGAGGGGAGCGGAGGGGCAGGCGCTGAGCTCTGCTCTCTGGGGACAGCGACAGGACCCGAGGGAACGGCATGGAGCTGGGACAGGGGAGGTTCAGGCTGGGGGTTAGGGAAAGGTTCTGCACCCAGAGGGCGGTTGGGCATTGGGACAGGCTCCCCAAGTCACTGCACCAAGTCTGCTGGAGTTCAAGTGCATTTGGGCAACGCTCTCAGACATACAGTCTGATTTTTGGGTAGTCCTGTGTGGAGCCAGGAGTTGGACTCAATGATCCTTGTGGGTCCCTTCCAACTTGGGATATCCTATGATTCTATGATTCATACAGGTAGGCACAGAGTTCCCCCCCTTACAACCGTCCATCAGCCTGCTCATTCTCTTGGTTCAGCTGCACGCTCTGTGGTTCAGAACCAGGTTGAAAATTATGTGGAATCAGGAGATGATTCACAAATGGCATGGGCTTCCCAACCCACAAGGCAGGAAGGTAAATTAGAGATGTCAAGTACAATGCAAGAGGTGATAATAAATTCAGTTGCCCCATTTGAATCCCTTTCCATATGAATGGTTAGCAGAAGGCTCAGTTAGCTTGAGAGAAATTATGACAATTTCTTTTGATGCACACTCATGAGTCAGGCTGCCCTAGATACCCATCTGACTGGGAGTGGGAAATAGGGGAGGGCAGAGGAAGTGTGAAATCAGAGGCTAAAGTGTTGGGAAACGCACTCACGTGCACACAGGTGGCCAGCAGGACTTACAGTGGTGTTGGGGCTGGGGCACAGATGCCTTCACGGGAATGCTATGGCGATCAACAAAGCCCTTATCTGTGGCCCTACTGGGGCCATGCTGCCTGCAGAGAGTGGGGAGGGATAGCACTTCGGAGGTTTTCCTTCCAACATCCTGGCACTACAGCCTCTGCGAGCGCCCTGGGACGAGGCTGGGGATAGCCAAGGGTCGTCTCAGGGTGCTGCAGAATAAATCACTGTAGCAACTCTCATGGCAGCTTCTTGCTGCCATACAATTCAGGGTGGAGGGGACTCTCCAAAAGGATGAGCTGGCAAGATTTGCCCAAACCATAAATCACAATTATATGTGCACCCATTACATTTGTTACAGGGCAAAGATTTATCTTTAAAGGCAGCAAAGGGAAGCATCTAAGCAGAATTTAGAAGATGAATGCATGTGCCCTGGTGACCTAACACCATCAGACTTACTGCCAGAATACAGTAATAGAACAAATTCATATTTTTCAAGGCCATTCTCAAGGAGTCCTTCAGTGTCTTCAGTTCTCTAAACAGACCATGCTTTTGCTATTAACAGCTTAGTGATAGAGAAGTATTCCATATTCTCAAAAGGGTTACTTCTTTTAGGCTGTTTTTGGGGAGTTTTAGGGATGTTTTAGGAATAAATAATTTATTCTGAAATTTATATTTAGGAATATATATAAATAATTTATTAGAGTTTTAGGGATTTTTTTAAGAATAAATAATTTTCATATGTAATAAGTAAATCCCGGTCTGTAAGGTATCATTTTGACAGCTCAACTTCATTTGGTGTTACAGAAAATGCACAAAGTACTCATCACCATTTTGTGTTTTTCCAACACTTTAAATCTGAATTTATTACATACTTTATAAATATTAATATATATTCATTAACTGTAAGTTAGGTAAGTATATAATGATATTTGTTTTAATCAAAAGGAGACATTTGAGCTGAAATTTCCAAATGCACCTACTGAAATTATGAGATTCTGGTATTCAGAGTGCCAGATACTACGGTATTACTTGAAGTCAGTAAATGCTGATGGAATTTATCACCTTTACACATTCGGGCTACTCAGAATGAGTGGACATTTTAAAGAACATTGATTTGCCATTCCTGTAGGTGTGATGCCATGAAGTATCATAACCAAAGCAGAAAAAAAAAAAAAGTATCAAATTTCAGAAATATTGGAAGAACACCTCAATGAATGAAAACAATCACAAAAATCATGTAATCTCACTAATTTAAAATGAAAGTAAGAAAATACAGACTCCTGGTTTGCGTTTTTAACCCATCTGGGATGACTGAAGATGAGAAAACAGGGAGAATAGATGAAAATCTATATTAGATTCATTTGAAGTGTGATATCATCCTAATACTAATCTGATACTCTATTGCAACAGAAGAGCAAAGGAAAAGTATCTGTGACTGTAATTTTGTGTCTTGTATGTATTTTTATTCCTTTTTTAAAAAAAAAACTTGAAATAGATATTTCTATTATGAACAGAGCAGATATATATGAGGAGCAATGGAGAGTTTCAGAGACAAATATAATAAATTCATATTTGTACTTTAGCTAGATATGTTTCTGTCAGTCATTTTGCATTGAAATAAAAATAAAAATAAAAGGGAGAAAAAAAAACACAAGGAAAGCAAGAGAAATCAGAAAAGCAGAATCAGAAAATGCGTGAGGTTTGTCAGCCAGGTATAAAATGGCTCTAATGGCTGTTTCTATGGCAACTAAAAATGAATGGCTCTGAAGATAATTTCACTTTTTTTCCTCAGCAGGGATACTAACATTGCTGTCTATTGGCACATACTCCAGACAATACGCTCAGCTGCAAATTCGAACACGTCAAGGTTCAGTGTGGCCATTGTATACTTTCACGGAGATGACGTGCACTAACTTTTATGGACAAGGACCGGTCCCTGGCAGAGTCTTCGGCAGGCACCCTGTGCAGTAAACCAGAGCCCTCACCCATTGCTTTTGTCAGCTAAAGGTGCCCGTGTTTTAATTATGTCAAAGCTAGTTCAGCAGTTTTCAAATCCTTGGAATTGGATTGAATTCCCTTTCATTCTGACCAGTTCGTGACATGTCATTGTCATGCGAGTCCTGGTATCATCCCAAGACCAGTTGTAGTGCCAGGGGCACTCCAAGAGAACGCTGCCACCGAGGAAGGGGAGCTGCCCTTCTGCAACCCCTCCATCTCCTGCCTGCATCTCCCTCCTTGTGCCTGGGCAGCCTCATGGGACAGAGAGGGCAGGATGGGTGGGACCGTGCTAGTTCTGGGTCCGTCTGTCCTGTGCTGTCCCCCAGCTTTGTTCCCTCCTCGTGAACCCCTGCCCTTCTCTGATGCTGTTATCACAGAGAGCACGACACACACACGCTGGTTCATGCAATAAAAACCCTCTCCTGGTAAGCTGCAACACGTCCCGTTCTTTCAGGGTCTTTGAATCAAAAAACACCCCCACACAAGAGAGTAGTTAAGACTTGGGGCCACATCGTCGTTGTGCGCGATCTGCAGAAGATCGAGGTCCAAGCATTTTATGGGGAGGCCGTTCTCCAGGGGTGTCTTCAAACAGTTAAGTGATTTCACATAGGCTTACTAAAAATGCCCAGTGTCAAATTCAGCTGGCTGGTACGGAATTAAGATGTTAGGGAGTCCCACATGGGACGCAACTGACTTGCACCAGGCTTTATATTAGGTGACCTCTTGGTGAACTCTAATATCATGTGTTTTTCTAAGGTTTGTTTTCCTTTGCTCAGTAAAAATTCCAACAGGGGAATCACAATATGAGCAAAAAGGAGAAGAGCATTCAGTGCAATTCACTGGGAAGAGGTAATTAACCAGCTGTAAATCTCCTGTCTTTGCAGTGCAACTGTCAGCTGCAAAGCGGCCCAAGAAATCAGCAGAGAGACTGTTTCAAGAAGGTAGAAAAGAGAAGAGAGCAATCCAGCCCCGTCAGAGACACAAGGCAGTATTGACTTGTATCACATTTCTCCTTCAGTGATGCAACCAGCTGGGAAGTGTAGTTGTGAATCCACTTGACTTTGTTTGTAAGCTGACGCATGCATTTTTAGGAAGATACGAAGTGCTATTTGACTACAGGTTAGGTGAAATAGCGGATGTTGTCTGGAGTATGAATAGAAATCCTCGCATACAAATGCTCACTCGGTCTTCAGGGTGAAGATTTTTCTTTGCATTTAGAAAACTAAAGCCTGGTAAGAAATGCTATTGGCACTTCTGTTGGTAGTGGTGTGTGATGTAATTACACGTTTGCTTCAGTGTGCGGAGAGTCTCCAGAACATAATTACTTCTGCGCTAACGAGCATGTAGGAAAATGAGATGCTTGTAGGTCGTTAACTACTCTGCAGGGCTGTCAGCAGCACAAAGAACACATGGGCTGCAAAACTGAGCTGTTTGTTGACTGTCCCTGTCCTAAGAGCTGTTTGTGTCCCAGTCATGACGCCAACATGCGGGAGGCTCCCCGGAGGCTCTTCTTCATCTGCCTCCGCATTGCTTGAATCAGGGAAACCGCCTCCAACTAGCATCTGACCCTCCGAAGTGTCACACATGTCTGTGCAAGGGAAGGTTTTCACCCCGCAGTTCTGCCTCTGAGGTCTCGTTCAGCACGTACTGTCAGTGTCCTCTGGTATTTACATGAACTCATTGCACTGGGGCATTAGAGGAGAATATGTATGGAAATGTGCAACTTTGCATCCCTGCTCTAGGGCACGATATTCAACTGTGGCATCTTTTTTGGGGGGGAAGGTGGGGGTTAACATTAGCAGAGAGTGCCTTTAACAGTGCAGAAAAAATCCCTGTTGCAGTGGATCAGAGGAACGTTTCATCTGGTATGGGATCCTCTCCAACAGCAGCACTCTCAGGAGTTTCAAAAGAAGCTGTGAAAACTCCAAACCTGGCAGGTACGGGAAAACTCAACACGAGGAAAATTTCCTTCTGATTTCTGTATTTAAAGATTGGTCCTTTTGACCATCCTGAACCCTAAAGCAAGAGTTATATCCCCTCAAAATGTCTTAATTTTAATTTTGAGGTTGGTTTATTTTCCTAACAGTGCATTCTAATCATGTTGTTGTATCTCTGGACATCCCTTCTATTTATATTTATATCTGATACTATTTTGAGTGCTTCTAAGCTCATAGCTTGATTTGATTACAGCTACAGTGGAAAATATTGAAAAATAAGCTCAGGAGGGGGAGAAATGTTATATCTGGACTATCTGTGGCTATTACTACAGCAGATGGCACTATAACTTAAGTCAAATGAGCAAGTCAGCTGAACCGAATCTTACAGCCCTCTAAATAATAGGATTCTTTGTGCAATTTTAAAGAACATTCCAACAAAATAAGTAAGGATCAGGCCTTTGGCATGCATCTGTGCTGTGGCCAAATTCCAATTTTAGATTTTTCAGGTCATTATTTCCTTAGGAAAACTATGAATCATGCATTTGTATAATAGTTTTTCCATCTGCTTGCACTTCTCCAGTTCAGAGACTTATTTCTGTTCCTTTTAGTATTTCACCTGAAAGCATATACATCTTGTTTTCTGTGTTAAAGTATATTAAAATCTTTGGATCACTATGAGCAGCATAGAACATAATGATCTAATCTTGCTATCATTGCTAACAAAACCAATCATCTCGTGCTGTAAGTAGGGAAGATCACATCGTGGAATGATACCACGCATACTCTATAACTGAACATGAATTTCCTAGCTTTGAGCAAGAATGTATACCTGACTCTTTTATGCTTAATATTAGAGCACTCCAAAATTATTTGCTATTTGTGCTCTCATAAAATCTCAGGAGGTAGGATAGCAATATTATTCCTATTTCCAAATAGAAAACCAAAGAACAGATACACCAGATGGCTTTGCCTCATTCTCACAGACACTCTGTTAGAATGGAGACTTGCATTTTGTATGGAATAAATCTATATTTCAGATGTGCATAGAGCACTTTTTTTTTTTTGTATCCTATTTAAACAAAACAGTCCACACTCCTCTACACTGTTGCTTAAGTTGTATTTTGCAGAATGAAGGCTTCAGTGAGTCTTACTGTTAAGTGTGTTGGAAAGGGCCCTAAATACTGGGGATCTGAAATCAAGATGTTTGCTTTAGACAAGCTGAGGGCATCTGTACCTGTTATTAAACCACTTTTGAGTACATAGGGAAAAAAAAAAACAAACAAAAAGCACAGAGACTTTTAAATAAATTAATTCTCTTACTTGATAATGTACTTAAAAGACAAGCTGCATCTCTCCAAGGAGCAGAGAAAGACATTATTCCCCATGAAAGCATAAGAGATGTAAACCTTCCGATGTGTATCACTTTATTGTTCAGTGTATGTTGAAATTCAGCTGTGGCAGCTACTGCATTCCATCAGGGTCATAACTTTCTTCAAGATAATTTTGGATATGTATGGTCTCTTGTTTCTTCAGTAATACATCGCCAAAATGAAACCAGTTTTTGAGGTGTAAAGTTTTTGGATTGTGTTCATGAAGAATCCTAGTATAATTCACATCTTAGTTGGAAGATGTCACATTCAAAAGAAAGTGAAGGAAACAGCCTAAAGCCATTTTGTCTTGCAAGCCAAAAAAGTGCTCTTCTCTGTGGATCTGGCTAGACTAGGGATATTTACACCTTTATCACAACGCTGGCTTTAATGGGGAAGTTGTGCAGAACGGATCTGGTATTTTTTACCATATTTCACTGGCATATATACGACTGTGTTCATCAGACCAATTATGCTGCTAGTAGTGCTTCCTGTAATGCATGGACATTTTTTTCTGGTATAGAAAAGAGGATTTAGAAACAAGATCTGAATCTGAAAGTCAGGGAGAACAAGGTATTGCTGCCTGCGAAATTTTATTAGTTTGGTAAAGAGCTCATAAAACCTTTCCAAACACTAAATCTTGTGTGATTCAAGTTTACACTAGAGTACACTAGACTACCAGAATGAAAGCAGAGAGAACACTTCTACACAAAACAGCACAGTTATGCAAACTGAGAACTGTTATTCATAAAGTACATTTTTCTTAGGACTGATTTTTTTTTCTTACCTTGACACATAAGCAGCCATATAGGAATCCTCAAATGAGCAACTATTCAAGGCATAACTTGAAACAGTAAACAACTGGGTGTGGATAAGACAAATAGTTGAAATGGTGAAGCATTAAATCTAAATAAATAAGCGCAAACTGCAGCCACATCTTTCTGTTCCAAAAAGAGCAGCTACTTAGGGCTGTTTTAAAGACAAAAATTTACGGTGAAAATGTTGTAGGAAATTATATCTGCTGTTAAATAGCAGTAGAGAAAGCTCATCTTTAGTTTCATAGGTGCCTTCTTTCTACGGAACCTGTCTTAAAACCAAACATAATGAGGGTTTTCATGTACCTCCTGTACATGTACCTCCTGTCTTTACATAAGCAGTGGAAATAAGCTTCTAGGTTAGGTTCCCTGAGTTAACCCAGAGAGGAGCCTCACTCACTCCATTAACATGGGGCTTCCGAACCAGCTGCCTTAATTCAAACAGGGTGACTGTCCTTCTCAGGCTACTATCATTTTATAATATATTTTACTGAAAAATATTTTACTGAAAAATATTAATTTTATAGGCAGAATGATTCTTTTCATCTGTCCATAACAGATTTACTAATCCAAACAAGCTTGCCACAGAGGTATTCAGTCTACTCTTTGAATTCTACCTTGCCAGAATTATCTGAAGTCCTCCATTTCTTCCACAGGTACTGTGAGGTCATGAAAATACTTGGGAAAAAAATAAATATTCACTGCCGATTTTGCAAGAAGAGGCAGTGGTGCAACTGCCCTGGTTTTGACCTACTGAACAAACCAGGATGACTCAAGCTAAGAATTTCACTTCTGGGAAGCTTCATTTTAAAATGCTTATATCATTTTTAAACACATTATTTGTACATATCTTTTCTATCTATCTCCTCCAAACTTGCATTGCAATTCATTTCGTAAAGAATAAATTCTTTGTAAGGTAGACAGCATCTATCCCTGATCTTCACTAGCTTCTTTTGCATTTCGTCAGCTTTCTTGTTGTCTATGGCTGGAAAAATTTAGTACTTTGTACTTCTTTGGCAAGAATACAACACCTACGCAAAACTGGTATTAAACTGAGGCCTTACATGAGCTAAAATTTTGGCTAAAAAGCTGAAATTGTGTACTGAGCGAGCATGCATTCTGACTTGGTTTTAATCTGACAATAGGTGAGAGTCTCTGCTCATATGATCAGGGAACTGTAGTCCATAGATCAAAATGAAAGTGGTTATGCTTCCTGTTATGGAAAGCGAACACGTTTTCTCATAAAATCAGAGCTATTTCTGCATCTATAATTGCTTTTTAGAAAAAAAAGTAATTATAAATGTTTTACATTGCATTTATTACGCTTATCAGAAACAGAAAGTTTATATACTTATATATTTTTGATTTCATGTATTACCTCACGTGTGACCAAACTGGCCATGACTGACAGGAGAGTTACTGGATGTTTTTGTTTGCTTTTCTTTACTTTTAAAGGGAAAATCAACATTTAAGTGCTTAGTAGATGCCTATTTTCTCGTAGGCATGTTTATATTACACCTGTCACGATGAATTTAACAACCATAAGCCAAATAAAGCATACTTATTTAACAGTTCACATAAAGAAGAGCTTAAGAAGTGAACAGGAACAGAGAAAAAGCCTCCAGGGTGACACTTGCATTTGGAGACAGCAGTAACAGGCAATCACGTGGTTTCTTGCTTTTGTAATTCTTGGTGCCATGCCAAAATGATCAGAGCTGTCAACTGATTTTTTCTGGACTTCAAAAGAGTTTCCCAAGCCCTCCACAAACTCTTTAGCCTTAATTGAAAACACCTCATGCCTGTATTTTCTAAAAGGAGGGAAAATGTCAAAATATTTATCTTAGAGACAAATTATTGGACAAGTGGTGCCCTGTAGATAATTTGTTGGGACAACAGGATACTTGGTTGGAAAAGGGGGATGATTATGTAAAGAGATTTATGGCTTGCACAGTTCTCTGCACTGGAGTGAAGTCTCCCAATAAGTGAACTTTTCCTCTGGTTCTGCCTCATGCCATGTCATTTTAATCCCCATGGTGATAGAGATGGGAAGAACATCAGGGAGAAATACTGTGAAGAAACAGCTGGCATTTCTGTTTGCTTTTGGACATTTAGTTAATGCCCTTCTACCTTATAAAAATAGGTATGAACTTAATTATGAGTGGGGTATCAAAATATGCCAAGCATGGGGCAAGCAGACAGGAAGGCAAAAGCCTAGCCACCATTCTCCCTGTGAACAATCTCAAGAAAAATTAGAAACAAATACAATTGTTCTGGTGATTCAGCAGCAGCATTTCTAACTCATACAAACATTGGGAAGCAAAAGGGCTGCTTGTTGAGATGACAGACACGAGCAGTTGATTGAATCTAGCAGCGGAATAAAAGGGCCACTTTTGCAGGAGGTAGCTGATACCTCTGCCAGTTACAGCAGAGTGCTTGAGTTTCTTAAATGAGCTTTTGTTATATTCACGCTCACAAGGGGAATGCTTAATGTGGATAATCTCCCTAATCACTATGCAATCTCAAAGTTTATTTTTTCTGGAAAGGTCACTGCTAGAGCCTTTGGGAGAAAGGATGAAAAGGGTGTGAACCCTAAGAGGTTGTAAGCTGAGAGGGAAGAAAAATCCTGTCCTTTTAGGGCAGTGGAAAGGAACAAAAGAAGGAAGGAAGATGAACCAGAGAACAGAGGGGAGAGTGTAGCAAAAATGTCACAAGCTGCACGAAACTTCTTCTGTAAGGGAATCAGTGGGAGTTGTGTGCAATCAGTGCGTAAAGCTGGCAACGGAGACTCTCAGGACAGCAATGAATGCTATTTAACCAAGGAAAAATATCACCAGATGTTGTTTCTTTTCTCTTGCATTCCTCATTCTTTTGTCTGCTCTGACTTATCTCTCTCCTTGGTTTATATCCTCCACTTTTACCCTTCTGTGTGTGATCAGGTACACCCTACACTACAAGTGTCCTCAGCCATACACACCGAGAATTTTCAGTTCTGGAAACTAGAAAAACTAAGATATTTCCCCTAGGCATTTCAGGGGAAAAAATAACCTTTATGTGTATTTTAAAATTTATTTCATAAAATATTTACACCCTATGCATTGTTATTTTGAATAGATACAATTACCACAAACACTGTAACTTCAAAGAAGAACAGGATATTATATTGGTTTTATTGGCTTACGCAAGACAATATAATGTGGCAGTATGGAGACTATTTGAAGGCAAAAGTTCCCAAACCCCATTGTAAATATGTGTATATATACACTGTGTAGTCCTAGAATCACAGGATTACCTGATAATTGAGGCTGGAAGAGATGCCAGGAAGCCTGTAGTCCAATCTCCTGTTCAAAGCAGCATCAGCCACAAGATCAGACCTTGTTACTCAGGGCTTTATCCAGCTGGGTCTTGAAAACCTCCAGAGATGGAGACATCTTTGGGCAACCTATTCCGGTGTTGGACTGTCCTCACTGTGAAAAATGCGTGTATACGTATACTGGTGCATGCCAGTGAGCTACATTGTTCTTCAGGAAGATGTACCAGTCAGAAAAGAAATGTACAGGGCTTCATAATGATACTTCAAAATTTCGTACCAGGACTCCTGAATTACTTTTTCAACCATGCTATATGTTCATAAGTGTATGTATTTATGGAAGGTTGAAGAGAGTGCAGAGGACTGCTGATTAAATAGAGAGCCTCACTGATACCCAGCTGGCTAACACCCAAACCAGATTAATATCAGAGTGTAAAAAAGCCTAGAATTTATATGTTTAGGTGAGTATTTTATTATATATAATACAAGAAACATCTGTGGCTTCAACTATCTTCTAATGAAAGGAAGTCCCGATTGCAAAGCTATCCTAGTAGTAGCCATTAGTCTATGCAGTTAATGGAAATTTCAAGGAGAGAACACAAAATGGTTCTCACCCTCTGGAGCTGGGAAGTGATGTGAATTGCAACCCTTCAAAGCCCCAGAGACAGAACCTAGTGATTCATGAGATTAGTTTAAAAATAGAGATTTTAAAAATAGTAAATGTTCTTTTAGTTGGTATGCCGGTTTTCAATCCCTATAGTTCACATTTTCTTGCTACAAAGGCCCGAAATCTATTGAAAAGTACAACTGTTTAAAAAGCAAACAGATAGCAATTGAGACTATCGTATAATCCAGTGGTGGTAGGAGCTTGGCTTGTACTGATGACAGAGTTCTGTTACACTGCCAAAGAGCCTTGGTATAAGTAGGAGTCAGGCCCAAGAGAGTCCAGCCAGACCAATACTTTCAACATCGTGACATAAATTAAAAAAAAAAAAACAACACATAAGGCATGAGTTTCTGGTTTGTATTAACAGAAATCTCAGCTCAAGAGAGAACTGATGCATTTTTAAGCCACCTTTCTGAACTCCTGCTCCTGCCTGCTCTATAGATCATCCCTCTTACCTAAATAATGTAGAGGGGCCAGCTGGGGCCGACTGTCTCCTGCATGTTACCCTGCTCGCCTTAGCAGTTCCTTGACTTCAGTGCTGTGTGTATGATGGCATTTCTAACATACTGTCCTCCATGTCTTTGAAATGCCCTTTGCACTGTGACTTGGTGGTGTTACTCAAAGACAGCCTTGCGGTTGTTTTCTGTATTGCCTGCCTGCACCTCAGAAGCCGTCTCAGTTAATTATTATTATTATTTTTTCTAGGACATAAAGTATTTAAGGTGCCAATGAGAATCTTGTTATAAACCAAGTCCTAAATCCTCACTCAGAGACTGTTTAAATTTTACTCAGTCAAAACTCCCACTGACTTCACTAAGTCTTTTGAGATTTGGCTCTATCATATTAGCGCACTGCAATCAGCTATAAAAGTAATAACAGAACTGAATCCCAAAGAGTAATATCAGAGTAATATACATTATTTCCATCCAAGTAAAAAGATCTTCCGGGATTTTCTTTTCTGGCCAAATCTAAAGCTAAACACATTACTCAGCTGTGCAAATGTCTGTTTGCTTTCCAAGCCAAAACTCACCAGAAAAACAGGAAATAATAATATTGTGATATATAAAACCAAGTTGCTCTGTTCTGTTAATTTGTCAAAACCACAGAATATGTTTTCGATTAGCTTTCAAGTACAGGGTGAAATGTTTGGCACATCTATTCATCCATCCATCCATCCATCCATCCATGTTAGTTTTCCTGAGCAAAGCAAAAGTTCAGCACACTTTTCAACTGTATTTCTTAGATTCTTTTGCTTAGAGGAGGCAACTGACATCAAAATTTAGGTTGCGTTTTGCTCTCACTGATAAGACTATCCCCGTGAAAGGGAAGTAAAACAGAGCCAAGAACCTCGTGCTTAAAGGTGCATTTCTGCTGGTGCCAGTCCGAGTGGTTCAGAATGTGCAGCTGTCCCGTTCCTTCCTCCAGGCAGCTAAGAGCTATGGAAAGTCATTGGAAAAATCCCATTGATCTACAAGTGCCCTGCATTACTCCCTAAAAAGGGAGCATTTGCCTTTCATTTACATGCTCCTCAACTTGCATCCTCTTGATAGATCTCCCTGCAAGAACCAACCCCGAGATCCCTTCACTTTCTGAACGCGTTTTCAGAACGGAATGAAATGATGCGGTAACTGCTGAATTCTGAACTCTCAGAGAGGTCTGAAGAGTAAGCAGATTGCATTTAAACCTTGAAAACTGTGACAATTTTGTCAGCCTGTGCAGAAAATGGAGCTCCAAAAATTTAACGTTGTTCTTTTGTAAACGCCAAAAATGTATATGACTCTGCTGTATAGATGTGGGAAATAGCAATCGTCACTGAGTCTTAATACACCCAAACACTCCCATTATTAATAATTAATTTTACTAGAAATAATATTCTTGCTTGTTTGTTTGTTTTTCACATACACGTCTATATTTATTGTTCTTGTAATGATTATGGTACCTTCCCAGGTAGGTAAGCCTTCAGTGGCAATACAAGGTCTCTGTCTGTTGTCTGACCCAGTAATCTCTGGACAGCCCAATTTTCAGGGAATAAATTCTAACAATCTTCTGCACAATTAAGAGTGGGTCAGGCCATGAAATGGCCAATGCTAATCTAGTGGTCAAATGGTTAATCAGTTTTGCCAAATTATTCCAATCAGTCCTTGTCTTCATCTTGCGTTCCCCTGAAAGTTCATATTTTATGATGGAAATGTGGAATTACAACACCAACATGTATAGAAAATGGAAGTGCGTACTGAAACACAAATCTTTGTGTACTTCATTGACTTTCCAAATTGTTAATTGCTATACTCGAGGAACACACACACACACACAAATAAAATAAAATAAAATAAAAATAAGTGAATGTTCAATCTGGATATAGATATGAGGATACCAAAATAATATATTAGCACTTTTTTCACTACAAAAAAAACAATTTATAAAAAAGGCAGAAGCTATAATGAATTTCAGAACTAAGGATCACATAGTGACCATAAAGTCACAGCTATGATTTTGGAATTGGGTGAAACTAGAAAATGTCATGACTTTTCTGACTTTTTACTGTCATGACATTGAAAGGTGCATTGACTTTTTGTTAGGACCAACCTCATCTTTGTTCAGGTGAGGTACAAAGGTGAAACCCAAGCTAAGTATATACTAGGCTTCGTGCAGAACAAACTACATTTCAATGTATTAAGAAAGTAGATACTTAAATCACAGTGCTAAATTTCTCACTGGCATGTACAACCCTAGGTGCCAGTAAGTGTATGTTATGTATTCCCTAACCATATAATTGCCATTATTAATGTTGCTTATTTTTAATTAACAGTTTAAAAAGCAAAACCAAGGATCTTTGCAGCTCATATGTGCTGCTGAATGCCATACATTTCAAAGACTGTCCAGCAGTGGTAGGCAACTGCACAGCTCTTCACAGAAGCAGGATTGCAAGACAGGCCAATGTCACGCATCTTTGAGGGCTCAGCAAATTGTTTTCTGACTCACGCATGTCCTGTCTGTACCTCACCAGAATTCAGAAACAAGGGTTTCTCTGTCAAAGTGTCTTTGGTGGTCTGCTCCAGGAGGTCTCAAAACCTTTCTCTCGTACGCCAGCAGGGATAGTCTCAGAGGCTACTGATTCCACTTAAATCATGGGGTGTGGTTGGGGTGGTACTATCACTCCTTTTTCACAGAAATGCCCCAGAGTTGCAGTTCTTGGCCCTTTCCTTTGCCTGGGAGCGTTAATAACTCCTATTTCACATCTCCCATCTCTTTCAGAGACTGGGTTAACCACTAATCTGTGAGCTACTCCACCTTCCAGATGAATCTGTACCCCCATGAAGAAAAGAATGAACAATTTCTGAGGCCGGAGGGAATATACCCAGACAGAGCCTGGCTTTGAGACTGCAGCCCTCACTCTGGTGGGCAGGATGCTGCTGGTCTCTTGGCTATAAAGGCGCAGTACAGGAGCCGTAATGAGGACAGCATGGGAAGAGAACCTGCCCTAAAGGCTGCTCCTGTGATACTGGAGAGAGACCAGTTCCCACCAGCTGCTGTTGCTCCAGACAGTGGCTGAGACTTGCCACCGGCAGCAGTGGGACAGACAGAGGAAGCTGGGAAGGAGGACACCAGGGAGGGGGCCACCGGCAGCAACTGGAAGCAACTGGAAATGGCTATAAGGAGAGAGGGGGCATATCTGAGGGATGAGTGTGCTCACCTTCCTCCCCATTCCCCTGCTCCTCGCAGCCTTCCCTGGCACAGACAGCAGTGGGCAGAGGTGCTGGCTTGGGAATAAGGACATTAAAGAATTGCGCTTCGAGGGAGGCAACATCAATGAAAGCCACTTATTAGAACACGGAATAAAATGAAAATGTCTATGCTGGGAGCAGATGCTGGAGCTGAGGTGACTGCCTTGCCACCTGGGCAGAGCTCACCCTTTTGCTGGCATTTTTGCTGCCCTTGGGCACTGCCTGCACCATTAAAGAGCTGAGTGCTTGAAGGGTGAGCACGCTGTGCGGGCAGATTCACACTCTGCAGGCATCTTCTTTAACAGAGAGTGTGTCTGCCTGTTATGCTGGCCCTGTGATTTATTGTTTGCCGGAGTGAAACCCTCATCGACTGCCTTGTGTTCTCAGTGAGATGCTATGTGCTGGGGGAGTGGGAGGGTTCAGCCTTCTTCTTTCCTGTTCTTCATGACCAGGCAGCCTCTTTCCTTCCCCCATGCAAAGCAAACGTTGAACTATCAGGGGAATAATCTAACTGCAGGGACAAATTGTAAACTTTGGCAGTAAAAAGCACAAACAATTAAGCCCAGCGACCGATTATTATGGGCTTTCACTCCAGGTTCATGCATGGGAGGTCTGGATTCATATGATGTGTGAAGCTGAGCGAAGGGGCTTAGAGAATGAGGGATTAAATCAAAGGGAGGGTGGGGTGAAGGAAACCATGGGAATGAAGAATGAGTGGGCAAGAAGGACAGGAGGCGTGGAGGGAAGATAGGAGAGGATACAGACAGCTGAAGAATGGGAACTGGTTAATGGGTGATCTTACGGATAGCATGAATCATCCTGTGCTGATCTCTTCTTCCACTCATTTGACTGCTGGAGCTATCACTTGGCATTTTTCCATGACATCTTACTGAGAGTAGAAGTAACTCCCATGTTTCTAGTGTGCAGGAGGTGAGCTATTAAAAGTTAAAGACTAGAAACCAGTAGCTTTTGTAAGAGATGTGGCTCCTCACTGATCTGGAAACAGAGCTGAACTGGAAACCTCATTAAAAAGTCGAAGTCCTTGCCACCTGGCAGGTTTCCTACTTTTTAAAGAGGTGATTGCAGTCCAATAGTATGTTTTGCTAAGTTGTGGGAAATGATTCATTTGTAATGTGGCATCCCCAAAAGAATTATTTTCACTGAGTTGCATTTTTCCCTTCTCATAATCAATTTGAGGTGTGTAAATATCAGAATACTGTATTTGCAACTGGATTCAGTTGCAGAGCTTTTGCTAAATGAAACTCACCATCTGAGCATTTTTTGTAATGAACAGGAAGACAAATCTTAAGGGTTTGTCTTTCCTTGTGGGCTGCAGGATTTGGCTAGTCCACTTGCACATAGGATATATCTGTCTTTAAGACTTTTCTGGATCTAGGCAGGGGTCTCTTTTACTTCATCTTCCACCACAAATATCCCCCTTGAGATATATTCATCTGTCCCAGTAGTACTGCCAAGAATTAATTGAAGTAGCAACTAACAGTATTGTTGGTTGTGATTTTAATTTCCAAAGTGGCTGCAGTAATTTTTTTCAGCTGGGCCTCCATGCCCTTGTTGGCAGCCATCTTGCTTGAGAGGATGACTCTGTTCTTCTCGTCTTTCTGAAATACTCTGTTGCCAGACACTCTCTTGATGGTATTTTTAAAAGTTTTGAGGCACCCACTGTTTTGTTCTGGAGGACTGGGATGGAAGATCTGGAGGTAAGTGTTTATCCAGAGACATCTGGCCCTGGCACAATCTGTCCCTCTGGACTGTGAGGCTCCCCAGAGACCCCCTGGCTGCAATCCCCATGGTGGACAACAAATCCAACAGAAGGTGGCTTTTTTTTCTTCTACTGCCAAGGGTACTGGCAGCCTAAGGACAACTTTTATTATCTGAGTGTAAAACTTCCTGCAAGTTAACAGTTAGAGACCCAGTAACATATATTGCAAAGTTCCTGTCCAAACTGAAACAAGATAAGCCTGCACAGATACTGCTAGTAAGATGCATCAAAAACAGCCTTCACGGTCTTCAGGCATTAGATTTACCTCTGTGACTTTGGAACGAACAGCGTTGGACACCAAAAAGATGTGTAATCATAGAAGCACAGTTCATGGCATATTTCCAAATAAAATCAGAATCATTGTGTTAGAAAGGTTTAAAATATTTATGTCTTCTTCATCAGCTTGGTCTGTCTGGAGTTGCATTTTATCTGTAGCTAACTAAAAAGTAATAACCTACAGTCATGACTGGATGATGTTGCATGGGCAGGTCTCCCCACAACCCCAGCATTAGAATGTGCAATCGCTGTAATCCAGACCTGGAACCGTTCGATAAATAAAAATCGGCCCTCACTTTGTTTGTGCTTTTTAAACCTGATTGCAAATCCCATATCCTTATTTCGTGGAAATGCTATTCAGCTTTCCAGTAAAACTAGAAATCTTTATTTATTTATCAGTTGTACTTTACTTCCAATGAGACACAAAGAACCGCGTTGTCTATGCCTGCTGTCAGAACTTTTCAAACAGAAAATGTATCAACAAAAGCAATACCATATGTTCCTCATTGTTGTGAATTGTGTGCTTTCTGACAAGATAGAAGAGGAAGATTTATCAGGAGAAGGTTGCCAGATGCTGTCCGGAGAACAGAGGCAGTCTTTAGCTCTGAGCGAGGCTAAGTGCTTGTTCCATACCAAACCAATAAATTTCTGGCACTGTAACAAATGTTGCATGTGTATTTGAAGGTTTGAGAGGGAGACAATGAATAATAAAATATCCTCATCAAATGGGAATAGAGCTAGCTTTCAAATCCTCAACACAGTTGGTTCTGTTTTGTTTTTCTTTTTTCTTTTTCTTTTTTTTTTTTTTTTTTTTAAGTCAGATGTCCAAATTATAGTACATCTCTTAACAAGAATAATAAAAAGAAGCTTGGACATTCCAATTATTTATTAAAAATGTAAGTCTGGTATAACTCGTGAAGGCTGAGTTTTAGCAAGTTGTTTTGCCTGCTTGTTCTCCTTGATGATGTTGTTGGAATAAAGTACAAACTCTAACTTCCAAGATAAGAGCTAAGTAGCATTCAGCTAGTGATGGCTAAAAGTGGTTCATATGAAAGAAGATCAGGTTTGTTTCTGTACCTTTGTTCAGTGATATGTCCCACTAAACACACAAACCTTACAAGAGAAGGAAATAAATCTTCCATTCCCTACCCCCAGAGTAAAATTCACACGGGATAAACCATGGGAGAAACTAGCAATAAGAATAAAAAATGCAGAATGAATCTGGAGAAAGGTGACCGAGTAAAAAAAAACCTCCAGAGAAAGGAATCATTTTGAATCACAGAACCATTAAGATTGGAAGAGACCTGCAAGATCATCTGGTCCAACCATTCCCCTACCACCAATGTCACCCACTGAACCATGTCCCTAAGCACCACGTCCAACCTTTCCTTGAGCACCCCCAGGGACGGTGACTCCACCACCTCCCTGGGCAACTCGTCCCAATGCCTGACTGCTCTTCTGAGAAGAAATGTCTCCTCATTTCCAACCTGAACCTCCCCTGGCACAACTTGAGGCCATTCCCTCTAGTCCTATCGCTAGTTATCTCCAGGAAGAGGTCTACCCCCAGCTTCCCACACCTTCCTTTCAGGTAGCTGTAGAGAGCAATGAGGTCTCCCCTGAGCCTCCTCTTCTCTAGACTAAGCAAACCCATTTTCCTCAGCCGTTCCTCACAGGACTTGTGCTCCAGGCCCTTCCCCAGCTTTAGAATCTATACAGATTTAATTTAATTTTATACAGATTTAATTTAATATACAGATTATATTCTATAATCACATTTAGAATCTATACAAAGGGTCTTCCTGGCGCTTCGTAGTAAAATTACAATTTGACCACTGTGAAAGGCTCATTATTCTGGTGGAATTAAATGGTGAGAAGGAACAAAGAGTCATTGGATGCTGCTGGATATTGGCATATTGCTTGATATTAGCTGCCAGAGATTGGCATATCCCAGCAGCATAATGAAGAAACCTGGGTAAAAGATACCTACTAAGATGAAAAAAAAAAAAAAGAGGTAGAAGACGAGAAACATTTTCTTCTTTTTTTTTTTTTTCTTTAACGTTTTTGGAATTGCTAACATGGCTTCTAAAAAAGAAGATTTAGGAAGAAAAAGCTATACATAAGAAAGTTCTCACTTCTTAGCAAATTTAAGGCATTTAAAATGGGGCATTCAAGATAAGTATATCTAAATGGTATCAGCATAAAACTGAACAGTACAGGCTTAATGACAGTAGTATTATGAAAATCAGCAATGTGTTTTCAATTATAAACCAATTATGTGAATACATGCATGAACGAGATCTTGGAGGAGTGTGTACACCATCTGCACAGCCAAAAAAAAAAAAAAGGAGATTAAAATGAGAACCTGAATAAGTGCTGTCAGTGTGAAATGGGTAAGAGTTGAGAGAAATATAGGTTAAGCATATGCATCTGAAGATTTGAGATAGAGAGAGAATGAATTATATTCTCATTGAACAGGGATACAGTTGGCTTTGAAAGACAGAAGTCAGCTCTTTAAATGTATGTTTCTAACCAATATGTTAAAGACAATTTTTCTCATTATGTAATGAGGTACTGTTGATTTAAGTTAAGCTATAAGCTTTATATTTTGTTATAGAGATGACATGGAAGCAATAGATAACATACACAAAATGAGGACCGATAAACAGATCAAAAGAAACTCCAGCAGAGAGAGGTTCTTTGTTTTTTTTAGCAGTCTTTGTTCTGTTTTTATTATCATATATGTGCAAACAAAAGAGAAAAGATATATTACCAGGATGATTGCTATGGGTGAACTTGAAGACAAGAAAAAAATATGAACAAACTGAGATGACACAGCGAAATAAATCCCATATTAACCATATTAAGACTTCTTGTTTGTTTGTTTGTTTTGTTAAGACTTGACCAGATAATGTTAGAAGTGTACAACAGTATTATAAGAACAACACCGCCACTGGGTTGTACAATCTCAAATCCACCTGCTCACTCAGGGTTTTAACCCTGCTATTAATCCGTGAAGATGGACTAGAGCAAGATTAAACTTTCTGGATAGCTTCATTAGCCAGATATTGCTAGCCCAAATTCCAAACCAGCCTGTGCAAAATGGAGACCCGCACCTACAACCATCAGATGATTGCTTATATTCTCTTAATCGTATATAACTTTATAGATTGATTAGAAATGGGGGTCAGTTGTGTATGTAAATATTTTCAGTACACAAAGTGACTAAAATATGTGTATTTTTAGTGTAATCTCCATGAATAGATGCAATTAGAATTGTGACATGACAAAGAAATAACAAACTCCATCATGTAAAGGCAATTGTTTGATAACTTTAAACTACTGTTTTTAAGTATATGCTAAACTATTGAAATGTATGCTTTACTTGACATCCTGCCTTTACTGGATTTGTCAGCTAGGTGGCTTTCCAGGAATTATGGTATGTTAGAATGACAAGGAGACTACTGTGATGGGAATCTCTCCTATGGTAGCTTCCCACCACTACAGACATTTTCAAATGGGGCTTTCCCTTTTGTAGTTGTCATTTTAGTTTTTAGAATGATTATGTTAATGGCACAAATTGTATTGGATATAAAAATGAAATGTGTAGCAAAATTAATAATGGCAATACACTGAAGCAGTGATTACATGCCATCCATAGGCTGCCATTACATGTCAGGACCAGGTATAGGAAAGAGCAGATGACTCCTCCTAGAAGAGCCGTTGCTTAGTGCTGATCAGGAGCCTTTAGCCAAATGGGTGCTTGAAATACCCTTTCTGCTCTTGTGAACGATAGCCTGTGATAGGTTTGCAGACCATCAGAAGTGGAAGATTTGGTTACACATAATAACACTATGTACGTAACGTTAGAAATAATGCCTGCTGTAGGACTGGTGGCAGTGAACCAAATTGCATGGACTGGCTCTGCAGTAATTTCTCCTGGAATCACAGAGCAGTTCTCTGGGCTTCCTTGCCTTTCAGAATATTAAGATTGTGATGCAAGAGGACATATTTTGTAAAAATTTGCCTTCAGCTGGAGAAACAGATGGTGGGGCCAAATTCCTGTCTACCAGAATGGAAAGGGCATGCTGGTAGGAAATGGCATTACAAAGCATATAGTCAGAGAAATGGAAACAAAACTGCAGTGTCCTAGACATCAGAACAGTCCAGATACCGTCAGTGAAAGGACAAGATTGGCTCAGTGATGTGCATCCCAGAATAGCAGGACAACAGCCCTACTGTAGCTCTTTTCTGTGAATACAGAGAACTAACACAGTAACAGTCCGTACCAGAAGGCAATAGTGTGTTAGTGGCTTAAGGACAATATTAAATCTTTCAGAACATACAAAAATACCCCTGCGAAGCAGGCTGACCTTGAAAAGACTTCTAGTGAAGGGTAAGGAAGCCTGACTTGTGAGTCTCCTCAGGAAACTTGTTCAAAAAACTATCCAGAGAACCCTCATCATTTCAAAAGTATGTAATACCTAATGCTGGTCTGCGGCAGCCCCATGAACCATTACAGATGAAGACGATATTTATTGACATAGGACAACTGTTGTGTGGCTGTTCGCTCAACACATTCATGACACAGAATTCTTCACTCCATAGCTGGCAAGAGCCTGGTGTCCCTAAATTAGCCCCAGCAGTCTTAGCTTATCGTGTAACAGTGGAGCTAACGATCCCAGTAAAACTGAAGGGCCACCTTAGCCTCCTGTGTCAGGGCCTGATCCTACACTGCAATCCAAATAGTCATCTCAGGAAACTGTAACAACAGTTTAAATGGATAAATCCCCCCCCAAATAAAGCTGCTCATAGATTTTAAATCTCCTGCCTGCGTTTTTCTTTCTTTACCTTAACTTACTGTTTGTGGAGCTAGAGCATTTACCATAGGATAAAGTGCAGAGTCCCTGTAAGATGGGACGAACCTGAGTATCTAGTGGGTTAGGCAAAATAGCAACGCACCCAGCACTCTGTACAGGGCTATAATAAACCTAAACTCTTTTTCTGTGTTTGTTTACAGGGTGCAACAACAGATTAACTATATACTTTTTTTTTTTTTTTGGTGTGTAATTTTCCCAAAGCATTGACCAGATTATTTTGAAATGTCCATGAAATACTCTTTTTAAGCAAACAGGGTTCCAAGCTGGAATTCAGTCTTCACTTACATGTATAAGTTGAAAGAGACAAAGGTGTAGCAGGGCTGCTGCAAATTCCATTCTGTGCCTTCGAGCAATCTTACACCAGCAAGATAAGCAGTTTATTTGACCATTCAATTCAAAGCCTTTTCCGATCGCAATGAATTGACAATATCCTTCTGTAATATACAAGTTTGCAATCGGAATTTTTAGTGAAAGGCTCTTTTGTTCTGCCTTCACTATTCTTAAAATTTTGTTCTGTTGAATGTGTTTATTTGTCAATATATTTCATGCACAGGCTGAGAGTTTAACTAGGGATGAAACAAAGGTTCTGAGTTTTGTGTCATTTCAAAGTATAAACTGTTGGGTTTGTCTTTTTTACAGTGAAGAGGATGTCAAGATAGTCAATTCAGAGACTAGGTTTAGTCATAAGTTCTGGGTTTGAATTTAGTGGTTTTACCTTGGGTTTTAATTCTCTAATATTTCAGTTTCTTTGTATTTTAATGCCCTGATAATATCATTTCTCTGTGTATGTCTTGTCATTGTTTAGATTATAATATTTAATACAAAGACTTTATTTCTACTCCCAATATGTTGTTCTTTATGAAACTTAGGTAAACTGTATGTATATTTAGACTTAATTCAGCTGTTATATAACTTCACATATCTCCCACAAAGTTGAAGGTACTACTCAGGTCTATTTATGCAAAACTGAATTTGATCCACAGCTTTCTTTGTAAATAAGGAATAAGGAACAGAACAACAAGGATCTTCGGTCATTAGTCATGACCAAGGTCATTTGTCATACAGAGTTTATTGGAACTATTTCTTTGCTTATGTTACGTATTCATGTTGATGAATTGTTTAGCTATTCAAGTATTTGTGTTTTCTTGATAAGACTCTTGAGTGCTCAGATTTTTTGCTGGATGAATGATGTTGAATCAGAACCTGAGATCCTTAGATTACCAGCCTGATTGCTGTCTCCAATTTTATAGGTCTCTCAGATCAAATAGGAGGCATAAGTGGAGGCATAAAAAGAGTGACAATAGTTGGATTTTTAAGCGTTGGAAGAGAGATATACACACTCTGCTAAGAAAATTCAGTTTTATTATCAGTGGGCATCTCAAAGTCAAATTTTCTTCTTCCCTCATTTTTGCTGGCAATTTATCCTTTTGAATGAATATCTGTTCTCCCCCTGATTCATATAGGTATTTTCTATCCTTTCCCAAAGTATCCACTTATATCCATTTATTGTCTGTATAGTTGTGCAATTGTTTTGTATTTTATGAACAAGCTTTGTTTATTTATGTTGACAGGAAAAAGGTTCAACAAAAGGGGAGGACTATGTAAACAAAGAGAAAAATAGCAGATGTGTGAGAATTCATACACTGCAGTCTGTAAAAATATGAAATTCCTTTCAAACTAGATGTTAAAGTTGAAATGAGCAGGTGGCATGACACAGAAAACCATTGTCATCTATTAGGTCAGCAAGACAGAGTTCTGAAAAGTCCCCTTATCATTTTAGATTTCCTCTGAAAAACTGACATAGTGTGGAAATTATATTTTTGTATTTTCCTAATTTCCTAAGTAGTAAGACTCAGCAGTTATTATGCTCCACTGCCCTGATGGATTTCTATTAGTGGGTCAACATCAGATAAAATAGAAATGTCAGAGCCTAAAATCACAAAAGACTTGAGAGATTGTGTGGCCACTGATGACATGAAGGCACAGTGATATGTAAGAGAAGAAAATAGTCTGATCAATGAACTGTTCGAATGCCTTGTCCTACTATGGCCTAGGCTGCTTCCTAAATGCTTTTGAGAAGGTCATCACATCTTCCCCAATGTTAACACAGAGAAAGGAAAAAATACTTGTGGCCTTCAAGAAAATCCGAGGAGTGGCCTTGTGACCTGCTGGGTATCTCATGATACTTGGTAATCAGGCTGAAAGGGAAAAAAAAAAAAAAGTCTTTTGAAGATTCTACAGCAAATGGTTTACTTCACTTTATTTCCTTTGTCTTCATGGTGCTTCCCTTCCACATTGTTTATTCAGCTTTTAGCAAATATGATAGAAACTATCCAAAATTACAGAGAGATCAGCAATCACCAAATACTTGTGCAATAATTCACTTGAGATAATATAAATAAGGTAGAAAGAAATGGTAGGATACAAGCAAATGAACTGATTAATGTAATGCACCCTGACCCTAGAAAAAGACAGTATGCAAGCATTTAAGCATTGTACAGATTTACCTAATGTGACAGGCAAGAGTTATAGTCATTTCAGGGGTACAGAAGTTCAATTTATTTGAATTTCTCAAGTATTCAGTTGATTACAATGCTGAAAATAGAAATGTAAGCACAGAACTTTGATAAACCTCATGATCTTGAAAATGAGAGGATATTTTTGAGGCTGTTGCCGATACAGAAAATAAGTCACAAGGATATATTTGAAGCAAATGATCACTTCTAGAGGTCAAGTTTTTCACTGTCAGCCTCACTCAGAGGTAGGTGGTTTCTCCTCTATATCCAGAAAACGGCTAAAAATTAGTTGGTAAATACAGTGGTTGACACAGTACAGAAGAAAGTAATATAATATTTTTATTTCAGTTAAGTGGAGGCAAACTGGGCCTTGGAATGTCCTTGGTACATCTTGTGAGTCTTGTTAAGTAAAGAAAATGAAACTGGAAAAAGAAGCCAAGCAGCAGGGTGAATCAGACTGGAAAAGGAGGAGGTTGGTGTGCAGAGGAGGTGAGAAGTCAAGCTGGGTAAGAAGAGGATACTGTGCCCAACTTGAGGCTGAGAGCAAATCCCTGAGGTTCCCAAATCTCTGCTGGCATCAAACCTTTTTGAAAGGCATTGGCCCTGTCCCAGATGAACCTGTTGACACTGAGGATAATGGACTCTCATTAACTGTATTGGCAGTAAGCAAATATAACCTTGTGCTTGAACCATATAGGGGATGACATAAATGCTTGTTCTTTATACTGTTTTTTGGTATTTGTGGGTGGGTGGGGGGGTGACTACATAAAAAAGTCTCTTTGCTAAGAGTATCATTGCAAAATAGAAAGTCCCTGCATCCTTTTCCTGACCCCTTCATGTGTAGGCCCTGTAACAGACCTGTTAAATGACACTTGAATTTAGGCTGTAAATAAGGGTCATAGCTGAGCCTAGTATTCTGATCTCATTTGCTGCTGAAACTGGAAGGGATTACATGAGATCACAGACTGCAGGCAGAAAACACGGAGTTATGAGTTTAAGGTTGCTAATACCATCCAGTTGAACAGGATTATTTCTCTGCCTCCACTATGTCATGCAATTTTGCAAAACTAGACTTACCAGATATGGTGTGTCCCTTATGTTTAAGGCACCTAGACAGCTATGGGGTGGTCAAATTTGTAGAAGCGTCTGGTATTTAAAGCTGCAGCTGAAGTCAGTGATAGCTGTCTTTTCAGCATAAAGAAAGCAATATAAAGCTAACAACCCTCAAAAATCAGTTTGCTGGTGTTTCAAATTGGCTCCTAAGAGAGATGAAAACTTTTGGTTCTATTTTTTTCTGTGCTCCAGTGCCTTATCTGTAAAATAAGGATAACATCAGTCTTCAAACAGGAATATGAATATATATTAATGCTTATGATTTATTCATATTCATTTTTTATGAACATGACAAAACAACAACAACAACAATGGAGATAATTAACAATTTGGTCCCCCCTAGCAGGGTTTGGAATATCTTTTTTGTGCTTAAATTAGTGGCTTACTGAAATATACCAGTGTCATGCAAATGAAATTGTTTTCAAAGTTCACCCTGAATACAAAATAGGAGAATTACACTTATTTTTAAAATAAGTCAGTTGCAAGCATGTACAAAGTTGGTCAGTAGAAGAGGTCTCTGTATAGAAGATCTCTAGTTGGAGGGACAGCGGAATTAATGGTAACGTTGCTTGAAAGTGTAAGTGAAGAAAATGTTTCTTGTTTGACTCCTACTGAGTTCAGCAAGACACAACTTCATGACTGTCACTCTTCCTAAATGAAAAAGATTGTATTGTATTAATGAAATGCGTGATTCCATCACTACTCTCCTCTTTTAAAAGGGAACAACCTTTTGGTTTTAAAAGGGAACAACTGAGATGCGTTGACTGATCTCTGACGTGAAAGCAGGCAACTCTCTGAAAAATGAATATGAAACAAAATATTAAATAGTTGCTCATTAAGTGGCACTACTCATTGTTTACTCTGACCAAAATAAGGGTTCTGGGTACAGAAAACAAAATTGAGTTCATATAATATATGTCATAATACAGATACAAAGTATGAAAGTAACTGTTAGAGCAGCAGTCTTTATTCTGTCATTCCTTAATTTTTAAATGCTGGGTTTTGTTGTTGTTTTGTTTTGTTTTTCCACTCTACTAATGTTTTTTTCAATTCTATGTGTACATCAAGATATCAGGAAGAGGATCACTATATAAACTGAGATCAATACACTACGCATTGTCCTCAGAGACCTCAATCCTATATAGAGTAAGATACTACATAAACCTTTATGAACTCATAGATAGAAGATAATTCAAAGGGAGAAACTAAACTACTGTATTCAAAACTACTCCTTTGTACTTCTAAATATATTAAAATAAGAATTATCGATGAGATTTGCAAAACAGGATAGAGAATATAATTAGAACTCTTCCACTAGAATTAGTTAAATTCCAAGTTGGTCACAGTATTTTAGCCACAGATTCTGTCATTAAAGAGAAAAAAAAAAAAGACTTAATGGAGGTATATCCATTTTCATAACACTTTCCCTTGGACATTCCTTATGGTCATTTCTGACCAGAGAAAGAAAGAAAGGGAGCAAGAGATGCGTACACCTTTAAACAAGAGTAAGCAACAATATCATCATATTTTAACCAGATAAAATGCTCTAAAGGACAGGGGAAGTTCATGAAATCACTGTTGGCCTAGCAACTTGCTACAATTTTGTTTCAGAATAGGACAGAAGGAATTAATGATGACCAAAATTCTGATCCCAAACCATTAAAAGAAAACATAATAGAAATTACATGTGTATGTCCATTGACCAACTTTGATTTTATGTAAAGCAGTGTAAACTCCAGAGTAATTAGTGAATAAACATTTTTAGAACAGTAAAATTCCCATCTAGGAAAACTCCCAAACCTATCTCCTCTCTTACAAAGTAGTACACATGTAATCTTAATAATAGGCTTAAAGCGATTGAAGTCAAGGGAACTTTTGCATAGATGTAAAGTTGTTGGAATATATGGCTGTGTGATTCTCTGTTTCCAGCTGGGTATGGCTGGACAACAGATAGAGAGATAAAGATTATATATATATATTTTTTTGCAATTCTAGATCTAAACAAAAGTACCAGAAATGCAGAGATTAATTAGGACAACACTGGCTGGAGAGGAAGAAATAAATGTAGGTCGTATTACAAGTAATAATGTCCTAGATATAAACTTACACAGGGAATAATTAATTCAATATATTTTGTCTTTTCTCACATGCAGGGAAAAGAAATGATAATTTGTTTTAAGACAAAGAAATTAGCCTTTTAAGATGATTTAGTATAGTGACCACCCTACTGAAACTTCAGTAGGAGGTTTCAGAGCACACCTTTCTGAATACACTTAGACTAGAAGGACCAAATTTAGAAGTCCAGTCTCATGAAATATGCACCTAAGGAAAGTAAGTCAGAAGTCTAAGTTTATGTTAATGTAGCTTACACCATAGGATCAGAAGAAGGTGCAAGTTCTGCCAACTTAGACTCTCCTTTAAGTTTGGTCCATTAATTGAAACGAGATGAAGTAAATACAGGAACTTCCTCCCGTTCCCGTAAGAACTGTTCCATTCCTATAAAACATCTATCTGCCACTGTGAAGCTAAGATCTCTACCATGAGCCTGTAAGTCAGCAGCCACATTAGGCTTACATGGAACTGTGACAGCCACTTTGAAATAAAAGCAAACATTGGAGCATAATAGTTCTACAAATATTAGGACAAAATGAAATAAATGTGTTCAAAGAAAGTGGGTACAGAAGTGGCAATATTTGAATGATCAAGTCAGGTTATCCATATTCATGGCAATCTAGAAGCAACTTTTACAATATATAGTGCAATTTAGAGTATTAGCCCACAACAAGATCATTGTAAGGGACAAATAATTCTTTGAATAGTCCAATCTTTTGCCACAGAGTTCTTCATGGAACTAGACTTGCATAGGAGCACTCATGGTAAAGCCTCAAAAAAGTTACTGAGTATGTAATGAAAAGGGCAGATTGAGGATTCATAATCATCCATTAAAACTGTACAGAATGAAAAATAATTAAAACTACACAAAAAACAATGGACTACAGAAGTGCTTTTGGTATGCAGTACATCGAGCCTTGCAATGTATGCAACATTCAGCCTTGCTATCTGTTGTGGAAATTTAAACAGATGTCTTGGTATGAGGGCATCTTTTAAGTTAACTCAGTTTAGTGATCTCCTTACTACAGGCTCTCTGGGGAATTAATGATGGTTTTCTTTCTTTCTTTCTTTTCTTTCTTTTCTTTCTTTCTTTCTTTCTTTCTTTCTTTCTTTCTTTCTTTCTTTCTTTCTTTCTTTCTTTCTTTCTTTCTTTCTTTCTTTCTTTCTTTCTTTCTTTCTTTCTTTCTTTCTTTCTTTCTTTTTCTTTTTTCATGTGTATTTTCAGGCTTTCTGTGTGGGAGACTGCCAAAAGGTATTACTAATACAAATGAGATGAAGATGCTCTTTCTTAAATCCTTGAAAACCTCATTCCCAATGCAGAATTTTGTATTATATTTACACAGTCATATATTAATAAAATAAAAATGAAAATGCTTGACCCACAAGATTTGTTTCCTTCTGAAGCTGGGATAGAAAACTGCTTTACTCTGGGTCTCGCTCAGATATCAGCTTGATGCCTGAGAGCCATGCTTAAGGCTGCTATAATGCATGTTTTTTAGAAACATACATTCCAAGGACACACCAAGAATGCAAAATTGTCCCTTGTCCTGCACATCTTCCCTAAGCACAGATTTGATTCTACAGGAAACACTGCTGAATGGTTACCCTTAGGGAAGGATAGCAAAATGATTATTCTTACATAACTTAGTTTAATTACAAAGCATTCTGAAGTGAGAAATCACTTAAAAGTCTCTGTAAGTAATATTAGAAGAAGCTTAATCATATAAAGATTCGATGAACAAAGGGAAAATTAAAACTTGTCTGGCCTTTCTTGCAGCATGTCAAAGCTTTCTAAGTTGTCTAGTCATTTCATAAAACAAGAACAAGGAAAAAAGAAATAAAGTTCTCTGGTGTTAGCAACAATTTTTCACTTTGATTTTTGATTTTTTGATGAGGTTATACATGACATCTAATAAAGTATCCTCAAAGCCAGAGGACTGAAAGATTCTTTTTTGCAGATTGTGTCTTGTTAAAGGCTGCTCTTTAGCCAGCCTCCATATCCATCTTGGGAGTAGCTTTTCTCCCTGGACTTGCAAACATTTGTGAAGAAAAGTTATTGTTTCTAGTGCTCACTTGTGCAGACTATTGAGTTTTTCAGCCATAAATAGTATTAAGAAAACCTTAGTAAGCTTTCTGTCATGAGAGGTTGCCTTGGAAGACTTTATCTGAAGGAACTATTCAATAGTTACCACCATACAGAATAAGCAATAGTGTAGGACCAGCAAGAGTTTCTATATTTGTAATAGCAGTGTCTTTCTTTAATTTTTATTTAATTGGTTTGACAAACTCTAATCTAAGGTTGTTAAAATCAGTATTATTATGCCCATATTGTTAGTGGGGAAGAAGAGTTATAGGATTTCACGTCCAGCCTATCTCTAAGGAACAAGCCATTACCAGAACTGAGGGGAGAGTCAAGAGACAAGAGCCTTTCTCTTCTGAGCACAGCTCACAGTTCCGAAAGCTCTCTGCTGACCTGTGGTATCACATACCTACCTACATCTTGCTGGCAGTTCACTTGAAATATTCCATCTAAAGTGCGGATGCATGATCAGTGCTGGCTGAGCCACGGTGGGTCTTTCCCAAGAAGCACATTCTCATCCTTCTCTGGCCATCTAGCCCTTCGGCTCCCTCAGCCAAGGCCAATGCTTATATGGCCAGGTGAAAATGAAGAGATCTTTTTGGACTTTGTGTGTGTGTGTTTGCTGGGATACCTTCCAGACGAACCAGTTCCCTGATCCAGCTGTCCACATGGCTGCTTGAGTGCCTGCACTGGAAAATGGGAGGCAGCAGGGCTGGGTGCAGGGATGACTCTCTCAGGGATGACTTTCTCAGGGACAGCTCGGTTTTAGGTTGGTTTAAGATGGACATGAAACAATACCCTTATCTCTGAGAACCGGAGCTTCACAGAACCATATGGTTTAATAAACAGCAATCTAACCAGTACACAACAAGTACAGATGAATCCAAGAAAAGACTTGCCAGCTGCTTTCAAGGAGGTTGAGCAAGTTGCATGCTTGTTTACTGCATCACTAAACATTCATTCTTAAACTGCTGATTGGCATTTTTTTATATCTAGAAAGATACCTTTTCATTTCTCCCCCCAAAATAAAATTTTAGTTCAAAACACCACAATGTGTACTTGTCACTATAGGAGATCGCAGTGTGTATTGTTTATTTGTTTGTCTGTGTAGAGACCCATTTTGCATAAATCACTGCAGAGAAATAGAGGATCTTTTTATTACACAACTAAGTTTTCCAAAAACGTCTTATTTTCTTGTTCAGGAAATGGTACCATTGTTTACTTGAAACAGATATGTTGATTAAGTGGCCTGGAGGAATTTTGTTTAAAGATACAGACTAGCTATCATTGTGAGTAGCAGTGTTGCATTGTTCATGACAACAGCAATTAGGAGGATATTTTGATCTGAAGATAATTAGCAAAAATGGCAAAAAGCTATTCCAAAAATTGACAACTTTTCCAAATGTTGAAAGCTGAAATTGCTTCAGCTGGTGGGACAAATTTCAGATTTCTCAAAAATGTTGCTTAGTATCAACAAGAAATTAACTATGAAGAGTCTGTAATTTCCATGGTATTAACTGAAATGCATTTCATATGCCAATTAGGAGACCTGACAGAGTGCTATGTCATCATCTTAAATCCCTCACATTTGGTTATCCTGTAGTCAGGTTAGCGCGATGTTGATGACCAGAAAGACTACTCTCAGTCCCTTTCCCCATGAAATGCCCCACTGAATCCTCCCCATTGCTTTTTCCCGACAAAAGTATCCATAACATTTCTACCTTCTGTCCCATCTCCTCCGCCTCCAGTCTTCCCACCTCCTCAAAACCTCTATGGACATTCCTCCCCTTCCTTTTGCCCACTTAGTTCCCTGAAATCCATCATTCCCCAACCCACTGGACTTCCCACCAAACCCTCCTGGCTCTCCCTGTTGTTAGTCTTGTGCTCCTACTTACCCAGGGACCCATTATGCTCCAGTTGCAAAATTAAATTCTGCTGTTCCAGAAATAATCTATTTTCAAATTAGATCTAATTTTGTGTGTATTACTGAAAGGGCAAGTATAAGCCAATTTAAGAGGAGAAAGACAAAACATTTTACAATTGTATTACAATACCCAGCATACAACACCCAAGACATTTGTCTTGAATGGGGTCACATTCCCATGCTTTCCATATCTAAATAAACAAATGCTTTCACCCACCGTGGAGCAGAACTGACCTGTTCCACCATAGCACATGCCGATGTATCATCAGACAGTAGCTCAAAATCTGCTGTATGCAGATTTCGCTGTTTGCAAGATAGGATGAGTGAGAGGCTTGTCAAGCAGCTAGTTGTGGTTCCAGATTCTCCAGCTAATTCAGTGCTTGTCTGGACAGCTCTAAACTATACCAGCTGCTAATAGTCCCCCTTGGGATCGTTTTCTAATTGCAGATTACCAGACACAGCAGGGTATCCCTTTCTTCTCTGGGGGTAATCCTTGTGCTGGGATGGAGGGAAGGAGATTTATGAACCAAATATGCAAGCCTCAGCTGAGAGCTGCTTGAATGGTAGACACAGCAAATAAGCTGGTGAATGCTTGAACAACTCATTGTGCTTTGGTGCTCTTTCATGCAGGGGATCCAACTTTCACCATGCTAAGAAGCAGCCTGTTAATTCAGCACTGTGGGTGTTACACACCAGGATGGCTTCACTGCAGTTTATTCCAGTGATTGGTATCTGGCTTTACGCTAATTCAGGACTGTGAAGTTGTATCAGGTTCATGTTTCTGTGTTGTCACTTGTACTGAACTTTCTTATCTGGTCCATCTCACTTAAGGAAAACTATCTCAAGTTTTTTTCCCACACCACAAATCTGATCATCAGGTCCTTGGCATTAAATAGATGCAAAGAACCTGAAGCTCCAGTTCGTAAGTCTTGGACATTATTTCAAATGAGAAAGTTTTAAAAGCAGTGGCAATCCTTAAAAAAATTAATTCTTGCTAGTGACCTCTTTTTATTTCTCACCAAGAATATTTTGCATATTATAATGTGTATAATTACTTTTTTCTTAGTAATCTTTGGAAAGTGCAGAAATCCTGCAGACTGATGACGAAACACAGAGTAAGATTTCAAAACCCAAGATCAGCTGTGTGACTTGGCTCTTCAAGGTCACAAAACCTTCCAGAAAATCTTTTTACTGTTGAGACGCACCTCAACTGTATGTCTGTAAAGTATCAATCTTACAGTGCTCCCTAACTCTTGTGTGAAGAATTTTTCACACCTGTTGCTTGTGACAGGATTTTCTTAACCTGTCACTAGGTGGCAACACAGCCACTCGCATCATTGCACTACTTCGACCTACTCCTACCTCTGGAACTCTGCTGAGATCCACAGGTGAGAGTTTCACATCAAAAATGTGTTTTCTTCCTACAAAACCCGTGCTCCGGTGCTAGCTTTAATAGTCACCCGTCGAATAGATTTGAATGGACGATTCTGAATGTCACTGCGAGGCGAGCAGCTGATGCTGTTTACAGCAATACGGCTTTGTTTGTCTCCCTTCGTTAGAGGGGTCATTGTGCACTGGAGAGCTGAGAGTGATACTGCAATCAGTTTCAGCCCTAACACATACAGTGCCTCATTTTGAACCACTGATGCCAGTGGGAGATTTATTACAATTTTGTACAGGATTTGGTCATTAGTACTGACTTTTAACAACAGCTGTGTATACCAGAATATTATTTGCCCAGGTTGGATTAAACTGACCTTCTGAAAAGTGGCTCAAGAGCAACAGGTATCCTCAAGCTTTGTACTTTCAGGTACAATGCAGGCTGAAAACAATCAAACAAACAAACAAAAAATGGATTCAGTAACATGTAACTCATATAATGCTAAAAAAAAAGCTGACTTGTCTTAACTTGCAAGCAATCTTGGAAACAATCTATCATTTCAAAGTGTTTTTGAGATTCCTAAAAACTGTAATGATCTCATGTAACCATGACTCTGTTAGCTACGGTAAAGGGTGGTGTAATTTCAAGAGGCGATAACGCTGTGACTACCTAGTATCAAAGGTGTTGTTCCTCATTTCACTGAGATTAATTTTTACAGCCCCCTGTCATTTCACAATGCTGCCAACACCCTACTCTTCTTAGAGTCATAGTTCTCTGCTTTCATGTGATTACGATGGGACCGTTTCCAAGCATGTATATATTGGATTACCAGCTGAACATATTTTCTTCTCTGCTTACTCAAATGGTGTCACCAGATTGTCTTTCAAGGAGCCTATAAATATATATATATATATTCAAGTCTCACAAACTGAAATGTGAAGCTCACATACTTGACTTCTCCCTCCTGCTTCTCTGGAGACATTCACTGTGTAACCCCACAGCTTCTCTCCCATTGCATGTAGCAAATGCAAGTAACTGTGACCAACTGTTTTCTTTAAGTGAAGAAGGTAAATGACATCCATATTTAGGTCTTACAAAAAATTTCTTTGACAACAGGTGAGAAGGTCTTGTCAAGTTATGGGAGTTAGAATTTGGTGGAGTTGAAATATGGGAGAAGGGCTATGGGGCTGTCACCTCCCCGCTAACGCCATGCTAGAAGGAACAGTATTCAACAGAAGTACATTGCGATACTACAGATTGTGCTAAAATATACTTTGATTTTTTTTCTAAAGCTTCTGGGTTAAAAAAATATAAATAAATAAAATTTAAAAAGTGGTAACTTCATTTACTGATAACTTTTTTTTTTTTTATTAGAGTCTTCTAACCAGGATTCGGGACTTGTTATTTGGGATTAGCTCACACATTCATTTGCTTCAGTATCCTTTTTTTTTTTTTTACATTGACCAGGATGAGAAACTTCAGAAGAAGGCAGAGGAAATCCTTCTGCAGATTGTGATGAAAACTGCCATTTTACTTTCTCAGGAAAATTCTCCAGAATTTACAGACAATTGTATTCCAACATCATATTTTACAAGAAATGTTGATGCTCTCCTGTCTTTTGCTGCTGGAGCCTAGCCTCACTTTTTTTTCTTTATTTTTTCCTCTGAGCCTTTTTCAATCCTAAAGAAGACAACAAAAGGTGATGAAAAAGCCTTTGTGGTGGATCCCAAGAATAGGATATCCCCAAGGCAATGTGGTTAGTGCAAAACCAAGGAAAGCATTTAATTCTGTAGATAGAATCCAGCCCTTTCAACAAGTGAATCCTATTAACAACTCGTTTAAAAAAAAAAAAAAAAAAAAAGCTAAACGGGGATATTGCTAGATTTGGACACCAAATCCTCTCAGGAGCCCCGTGCACGCAGCAGGTTATGTCCCGGGGCATGGCAGCCCTCACCCCCCGGTACCACACGGGCTCCTTTTCCTCAGGGCTCCCCCACCTCATGTTCAGGCCCCTTCTCTCCCCTCGACCTCCACTGAGAGCCACAAGGAGGAAGAGGAGGAGAAGGAGGAGAAAGAGGAAGGTGGCGGTCCCACTCCGAGGAGCCCGGTGAGGGCCGCGCTACCAGCAGCCGCCCGGCGCTCAGGTGCGAGCCGTTGGCGGGGCGGGCGGAGGGGAGGGAGATGGCGGGGAGGGGTCCCCCCGCTTCACCTCCTCCCTCCGTGCCCCTGGGCGGGCCGGGGGGAGCTGAGTGGAGGAAGCCGGCGTCAGTCAGGGGCAGGGCGAGGCCGGGCGGCGGGGGATGGCGGCCCCCGCCCGGCGCCGGGGCTCCAGTCGTGGAGAGCGGCGGCACCATGCGGGCGGCCGCCGGGGTAGGAGCGGGGCGGGGAAGGCACCTGCTGCCCGCCGGGGGCCGGCGTGCTGAGGGCGGGGGGCTGCCCCTCAGGGCTTCGCTGAGAGAGGGTCTGGGGGTCTCTGGTTCCTCTGCTTCTTTCTAGGAGGTGGCGGGCGTCCTCTGCCTGGTGGCCCTGGCGGCAGCGCTGGATTTCGGGTACCACCACACCGAGGAGCTGGAGGCGTACCTGAGGGAGGTTCACGCCGCCCACCCGTCCCTCACCCACCTGCACAGCATCGGGCGCTCGGTGGAAGGTAGGTGCGGCCAGGACCGGCTCTTTTGGGGTCGTGCCGGATCGCTGCCCGTAAAGCTGTCCTCCGAAGCCCCCAGGAGGGTCCCCGTAACTTCGTGCCGTGGCCTTGGGTGGCGGCGGGGCTGCTAAGTGCCGGGTGCCTCTGCTTCAGCCTCTCCTGAGTTTCCTCTTCCTCTTGCTTGGACGTGAGTAACAATCCCTGATGGCACCTACGGTGCTGCGGCTAGGGTAGGAGCTCTCCCGGCACCTACTTCTCTTCGAGACTGAAACCTCGACGGAGTGGCAATTTCAGAAACAGGGATGTTGCTGAGCTTGAGATGTAGCTGCCCCTCTGCGAGGTACCCGCTCGAGGTGGGGCTGTGATAGCAGCGCGGGGTCTCTAACTAAACCTTACGTTTAAAGGATCGTCTCTTCTGGCTTTATCTATTTGACTAAAGCAGGACTGACTAGAAAAAAAGGATTTCAAATTCCATACTGGAATCCGGTTTTAAGTAAAGAACTGGGGTTTTAGTCTCAAACTCTATAGGAAAATAGCTTGATCAATAATTGCCTTTTTAGCCTCATATAGGTATTTTGGCTTATCTGTGATTGGTACTTCCTTACGATAATTTTTGGAGAAAAAAAAAAAAAAGCTTTTTCTATCCCCTGAAGAGATTAGAAAGGTTAGTATTTGTTAGCATTTATTTATTATACTTTAATGTTCATTTGTTTAGTTTTAAATGGAAAAAAGCTAAGTAGACTTCAAAAAATGCTTTTATATGATGTATAAAATTACATCACTCTTTAGAAACATCATTTGTTCTTTTAATCCTACTTCATATCACTACAGTAAGGCCAGGTGAAACTTGTGTTTTACTTTTTTTGTTAGTAGTTTTTGTTTAAAATCTATGTGCTTCTAGGTAGATAAACATGAAGAGCACTAGTAGCTTCTATCTCTTCACACATCCTTCCTTGTGTTATTGTGTGTCTTCAATTTCTTCTTTAAATATGCACTCCTACTTGTCTGGGACTTTTCTTTGGAAAGAGTCTGGTCAGTTTCAGTGAGGTATCAAACCCCTGTCTTGTTGCTATGGATGTGTAACCTTGTCTCTGCACGTCCACACTTCTTTCTAAGAAAGTCTCATGGAAAGACTCAAACTAGACGAGGAATCTTAAAGTTAAGTTGTGTTGCTCTTGCTTTCATCAAAGGCAGAATCCTATTGAAATATGTTATTCACCCACACAAGAGAAGGCTAGTCCCTTTACGTACGGTTCCCTCAAGTACAAACTACTAACTATCAACATCTCCATATTCCTACCTCGAGGGGACTTAGCTAACTTTTTTTAACCATAGGGCTAGATTTCGACTTCTGCTGTAAATTCTGTAGAGTTCTGTGAAACATGTTAGAGGATGGAACTGAGCTAGGGTCTTATTTTCTTTGATAATATTACAAGAAAGTCTTGTGACAACGGTGGCTATGTAATTTTGTTTAAAATTTCAGTTTTGGTTGACAGGCTGAAGTTCTAGTCCTCTTTTCTCAGTTAAGCTGTTGAAAACAATGTGCATATGCATGCACACGCTTGTATGGATTTACTAGTGTGTCCTACTAAATTGTCTAACCGATTAGCTAAACCATGGTAGCATAATTATGGATAAGAAACAGAAAATAATTTAAATATTATAAAGCCGAGAATGTCATGTAGTAAGTCTTCTTTTCAACCCTTGATACATCTGATACGGAGATTGTAGATGATAAATACAAAATCTTATGAACTGAGTGGTGTCTGTAAGGACACCAGATGTGACTTCGCTGTTTCCATGAATGGCTATTGTTTTCATTTTATTTTTTCTTTAGTCTAGGTCTCATTCTAATTTTATTTAACAACCTAGCATTATATACTGTCATCTAGGTTTGGATTATGAAGAAAGTGAACTGAAAGCTTGATTTTATTTATTTATGGCTTGTGTAGACCTGGAGTTCCCCAAGGCTATAGGGTCCACCCTTGAAGCCTCAGTGTGGAAGGACAATACGGACCTCTGTATCACCACTTCAGGAGGTGGTTGCTTGTAGTTCTTTGTCAGGAATATCTAAACATTCTTCATGATGGAAGTCTCACATGCTCCAGGCAGACTATAGAATAATTGAGGTCTGGAGGCTGTCTAACTTGAGGCCCTGTTCTAAGCAGGGCTAACTTTAAATTACGATGCTCAGAGCATTCTCCACTTGAGTTTTGACTATCTGCAAGGATGGAGATTCTGTAGGACCTCTGGGTACCTGATCCAGTACTTAACTACCTTTGCTGTGAGAATGTATTCTCTTGCATCTGATCAGAATTTGCTTTGCACCTCTAAGAAGGGTCTGGGTCCATCTTCTCTAGAATCTTCCTTTAGATAGTGGGAGGTTGTAGCTGTGTGATTCTCCAGGTTAAACAAACCGACCTACTTCAGCCTCTTCTCAGGTCTAGTGTGCTTCTGCCTTGTAATCATCTCAGCGGCTTTCTGCTGGACTTCCACCAGTGTGGTGTTATCCCTTTTGCACTGGGGAGCCCGTAGCTGGGCATGGTACTGCAGTTATAACTTTACTAGTGCTGACTGGGGGCGAATAACCATTTCCCTCCAACTGCTGGTTTATGTTCTTGCTGATGCAGCCCAGCATAGAGGTTCCTATTCTGCTGCAAGAGCATGCTGCCGGCTCGTGTTCATCTTACTGTCCCCATGGACACCCCTTCAACTCCTAGCTTGCAGATCTGCAACCTACATAGTCAGTTTGCAGCCTGTGCAAGCATGGGGTTAGTTTCTTGGGTTGATAATCCCAATGTGAGGCGCTTCTGTTCCAGGAGGAGGACTTTGCATTTGCCCTTGTCATGAGTCGTCTGTTGAGAAATTCCTTCAGCTTGTCAAGGCCCCTCTGAATGGCAGCCTCAGTATTGACCCCTGAGGATCAATGCTGATAAGTTGCTGTCACTTGACCCACCAACTGACCATCGGTTAATTGCTCAGTCTAACAGCCAGTTTCCGACGTTGCTGTAGTCTACTGATCTAATCCACATGTTCCTAACTTGTTTGCAAAGATACTTTGAGGGATAGTGCTGAAAGCCTTGCGAAGGTCAAGGTTAAAGAAAGCTAGTACTCGTGTCTCTCCCACTGAGCTTTCATTTCTTCGTGGAAAGCTAAGCAGTCAAGTATGATTTGCTGTGGATAAACGTGAGGTGAGATTTAGAAAGCAGGTTTATTTTTGATGCACATAAACAGTGAGGTACAAAACAAAGCCAGTACCAAGAGCTTCACTGGAAACCAAGGTAAAAGATGCTCAATCTGTTTTGTGATTTACATCACAAAAAAATTACATGGAAATTCACAGCTTCTCTGTCAGATTTCTGGGAAGATTTCTAGACTAGCAATGACCTGTTCATTCTTCAGATGTGTACATTTCCTAACATTCCTGCAAAAGGAACATTAGTGCTTCAGTTACTTCTGACGCGGTGTATAAACACAGTGGAAAAAGCTTAAGCAATGGTATCAAAGGTAATAAATCCTCAATACCTGGCAAGGATATCTGGCTCATGCAGGCTGAACATCAGGCGCTGCGTTCTGGGCTGCTTCCATGTATGACTAATGATGGCTTTTTTCTTTACAAGTTGGAAGGAAAAAAAGCTCCTGAAACCTGGTATTGACAGAGCTGGCTATTCACAGGCTAGTCAATAGCAGCTGACAGTTCTCATAAACGCTGTGTGAAGAATCCACTTATTATGCAATTAAGTTCTAGAAAATACTGGTTCCTCCCTTCCCAGAGACCCGTCCATACAGCTACGAAAGGCATGTGTCTGCCAGGAGAAACTTTGCTTCCCTCACAGGGTTACTTCAGGCCAAACAATGGAAATGTGTGATGGTTCAGGGTAATATCCTGGTTCTTTGTCTCTGATGCGTTGTTAAATAAGCTAGTAAAAGCTCTTTGGCAGGAGCTGCCTTCTCTAATCTGCGCAGCATTCAACCTCAGCACAGTATGTGTGCTGTATGGTAATAGGGAAGGCCCCAGAGCTGCGTCAGCCTAGAGGATGGGACCTGGTGTAGTCATAATTCACCTGGCCTGCCTAATACCTGCCTTATGAAACACAGACTGACTATAGCAAACAGATCTTACAATGTGTATTATTAAAAAGAAGATATTTCAATGTGTGTGTTGTCCGTGGTGCTTCATTGTTGAAGACTTTTTTTTCCTTTTTTTTCTTTTTTTTTTTTAAAGAAAAGGTGAATAGAGGGGAGGAATGGGAAAGCAGACTTAAGGATTCTAAAAGGTGGAACTGGTGACCTCACTGAGAGCAAAAAACCAAGCAATATTGAAACAGCTGAGTGGCTTTTGTAGTAGATCCCCACTTTCAGAACTTTTCAGATACACTCTGGATTCAGATGAAGTGATAGCATGGCAGTTTCAGCTTGTTTTAGATCTATCTTTTCTGGAGGCCAGTCTGCATTTTTAGAATTCCAGTCCCACTGGAACAGTTGTAAACATCTTCCTGAAGCTAGTTCCTCCTCACTGAGCAAAGAAAGCTGTATATGCTTAAAGTATAAAGTACCTCTGTGTCTGCACATTGAAGAGCTGGCTTAGCAGGCTAACCTTTATTTGTTGGATTCTGTCATTGGAGAAACGAAAAGCAAAACAAACCAAACTGACCAAATTTTATTATGGTTTCACTAAAAATTTTTGGAAATAGCTACTTACAACAGGGCTATTGAAAAGTTGGTAATTTTTTCTTTTTTCAGGTGAGAACTATGTGGTTTAACCATCCTATTCTGCTGTTTACTCTTCAGTGGCTCTGTTTGTTGCTTTTAAATTGAAGCATTCCAGCCATTGATCTTAAACACATCACCAACTTTCACTAGACCACCAAAAAAAAGCTCATTTATCAGCATTCTGCTATCCCCACTCTACAAACAGAGGCTGAAACATGCAGGCTGCTTTAGGTTGGGTTGCTGTGTGTGTGCGCGCATGTTGGAGCTCATCGTGTCCCCTTCCCTGCCCACATTTGTGGGTTTCCCTTCTCAGGCAGCAGAAGGGAACGCCGGGTGCTCGGGGCTCCATGCGATAAGCAGCAGCGACTCAGCCCAAGGGCAGGTTGGAGATAGGACCATGTAGCGGGGTGGGAAGTGCGTGCCTACCTGGTGATGTAGCCAGCAGAGAACCTAGGCACCTGTCCCAGACACCATTCTGTGCAGACATCAGTGGAAGTTGTGCCCGAGGTATGCCAGGAATTGATGTTAATCTGCTAACTGCTGTTACAGCATGATCAACACCTATAGGTATTTAGGGGAGGCTCTTCAACAGGGGAGTGTGGCCTTCGGGGTCATTGCACTCCAGTAAAAGGATCTTAATAATAAAAGATCAGCTACTGTATTTGTCTAGTCTAACTGTTGGCAGTCTGTGTATTTAGCTGACAAATGGGGAAAAATAGGAATTTCTTTTCAGGGATTTCTTGTGATACGACATGGAAGGAGCCTGGGTAACTACCGTCAGCAGTACAATGCACTGCAAGCTTTATTGCACTTACATCAGAAACAATTTAGGTTCTGGATGCTTTTGAGTACTAGAAAACAAGTTTTACTGTTGGAGGAAACAAAACTGAAACGTGTATCCATAAAGTGTTTGTACTTCACTGGAATTGCTCTTACCTGGTTAGTTTCTGGGGTCCTGGCACTGCATTGCTATAGAATGAGAAGGCTGTGCCTAGCTCAGTGTACTCTGAGGTAAGCTTCTCAGTGCTACTCATTAGTAAATGCTCACACAAACCAAATGTGAGTATCGATGTTTCTAAAAAGAGAAAAACCATGAAGGTGATAAAGGCAACTGTAAGTTTTCAAGACAAAGAGAAATTGTATAGAGGAAAATCCATGGGAATGTGATGCCTTTAAAGAGAATATTGAGATAATTTTTTCTGTGTATACATAGTGAGAGAGATGTTTGTGTATAGGAGTATTACCCTCTGTTTGTTCCATTTGAGTGACTGCTGCAGATGGCTTTCCTCCTGTCTCCGGTCCTTGATAACGTCTCCTGTTCCCTTCCCCCTTCCTTGTCTCCTACCCCACAAGTTTCCCTAGTCCTGTGAATCGCAGGCTCACCATGCAAGCATGTCGTGTGTAGATAATATAAGCATTGAGATTTTCAGTGTTCATTTTTAGAAACAGGAATGAATGGGATGTTTCCCACTCTGAGGGCCCCATGTGAAGCACACTAAAGTCACTTGGCTCAAGTCTGAAGTTCCCTTTAAAAAAAAAAAGGGCACTCTAGAACTTATTGTGATAGTTACTTTTACCCATTCTTGGCTGCTTCTTTTCTGATCTACCCCCTTACATGCCACTTTTTCTCTTCGGTCTCTTTCTTCCTAACCATCTTTGTTCTAGTTTTTGGCAGTACTTGGGGCATAAGAAATGTATGTTAACAAGATTCTAGATAGATTTACGTGTTCATTTTATTATTGAAATTGTTTGGGATCATGGATGGGCTTGATGTTAACAGCCTTGTAAACTCTGTTTGCAGGGTATTATGTGAGTTACTGTGATGGGAAGGGAAAAAGAACAGAAGAGGAGGAGAAGGATTGGGGTCTTCAGAGCTTATCTGTTCAAGTTAAATCATGACTTCAAAAATAAAGCATGACTTTATAAGCAAGAAAGTATTAGTTTGCATTTCAAAAAATCTTTAGCTTCCAATTGAGCTTTACTCTAAATCAAGTGCTTAAATAGAGCTTACCTTTACTGCATCAGCTTTAAAGTCTGTTTCTACTAGCTAAAGCTAAAAAGCTTTAAATGTTGAAAGATATTTTTTTCAACAGATTTCCTCTGGCTGCATCTTCTAGCGCTTTAGCTACTAGAATTAGTCTAACTGTGAATACTGTGCATGTCTCTCTGGAGAAGAAAAGCTACAGCACTTCTGCCTTCTGCACCAGTAGTTTGACTGCTGTAGTGTGACAGGTAGTTTTGCGTGCAATTTGTCTTCCAATAGCCGAGTATTACAATGTTTGGCTGATAACATGACTTCACACTGCTTTCCTGTCAGTAATGCCCTGGCAGAATGCCTGTGCTTTCTACACAATTTATAAAGAGTGCATAGCTTGGTCATCGTCAGGTGTTTGCCTTGAAAGACAGAAAAGCCCTTGAAGAAGTTGATCTTTGAGGTGCAGTAACTGACTGTAAGCATGTTCCTGTTCTCTTGCAGTAAAGGTGAAATAATTTGCTTAAATCTTCTTCCATATGTTTGCTGTGAATTGGTCAATCATTTCTGCCTTCTACATGGCAAACACCCAAAAAATAATAGTGAAAGTGTGTGTATATATGTGCAGGTTTTTTGCATACATACATGCATACAAATGAAACTCAAACTCAATTCTTGCAGAAAATCTTGTGGGAAGTTGTTTTTTTCAGTGAAATTTGCCAGATCAAGGATTTGTCCTGGGAGGGGAGGGAAGATTTGCAAACAAATGTTTGAAGGAAACCTTTCCTAGCAACATAGTCCAAACACTTCTTGTATAAAAACTTATCTCGTACTGGGATCTTTGTTGTAACTTTGAAATGGAAATGTGATCTATTTAGAAATAGTCCACTCGCTGTTCCTGTGAGCAGTTTATCTAAAACCAGTGCTGTGGGAAAAGTTGCAGCTCTCCTGTCTCTTCTCTACCGATTGCTTTCTAGTTGTCTAGAAGCAGAACATACGTCAAGCTTTTCTTCATGTCTTTAGAAGCTGTGAAAGTCTTCAACATACAGCTGTCCTGTTTTCCCTCGGTAAGACTGCAGATTTCCATGTTTGCTTAGAAGTAGACAGAAGTGACAACTGGATATCATAAATAGTACCGGTAAACTTCCCAATGCCAGGGACCTTGTGTAACTTAAAATCAGCGAGTGTGGCTGGTGGGTACACTTTGGTTCATATCTATCTCCATGTCCTTTAACTGGTGTTGGGAAAGTAAAGATGTAGAAAGAAACAAAAATACCCCCCTTAAAACAAGCAAACCCACAGAGCTCAGTATGCTAGGAAACTTCAGGTGTACAGTAGACAAGTTACTTGTTTTCTTCCCTTGCTTTTTGGAGCATTGTATATAAATTTCTAGCCATGCAAATAAGAAGATTGGTCCTTATACCCAGGATCACAATCCTTGTTTCGTTTATAACTGTACTGACAATTCAACTTGAATTTGCTCCTTGCTGATTGCAAGGAATAAATTGAATGTCTACTTACACTTCAAGTTAGTTTTTATATGTAACTCAGTGTCAGTTTAAGCTGATCCTAAACATTCACTTCCTCAGATTGCTGTGGAATATCACAAGAAGAGAATGAGATGCTCCAATAAAAATAGAAAACATATCCATAATTGAAGAGATGGTCTTCTACTACCAGATTGGGTCTCTCCGTAATCCTGTCACAGATTACGTTTGCTGGTCTCTGGGCCATACTACAAGGTCTGTGTTTCTCTAGGAACAGGGAAAATCAGGTGAATGTTGATGTTAGTGGTCAGCAGTGGGAGTTGATTGCAACTTGCAGTATAATGTTATTAATTTTTAAACAAATTCTAGTTGGAATTCCTTGAAAAGAAAAAAGCTGTCTGCGTTTCACCCCCAGATGATAGTCCTGTCTGCATTTTCCTCTTATTTGTGAGGAGAACACAGTAACACGTCCCTCCTTCCCCACTCCGGGGGATGCAGCTTGTTGGTAGAAAAGTATTTCCAGCAGCTTTCCATCCTCTTCGCACAGAAGAAGAGCAGCACACCTTGCATGCTTTCTGGATGGCCTTTCTGCCCATGCCTTCTGGCTGTACACCCCTGGGGCTATCAGTCTTGCTGATTCTCAGGGTTCCCTAATTAAAGCTTTACTGTACGTAACTGTGGTATGGCAGATTGTGTTCAGCTAGCTCAGTGAGTACGAACGTGAACCTACTTACTAGATGTACAGAGGCAAGATGTGACTTCTAACCCTGAAGCATTTGTTCCTTAGACAGTTCTACGCTTGGTCATGCACAGAAGAGATCTAGTTTTTTTTTTTTTAAGGCTGGCTTTTCTCTTGGGAATGAAAGCTGAACGTGCACGATTGCTATTTTGGCTTTTTCAATGTTTTTTGTGAATTAGGTTACTGGAGATGGCAGGTAGGGGAAAATGCATAGGGCTGGGCGAAGCTCTCTTTCCCCTCCCAGCCAAGACTGCCCTGCCTGTGAGTGGCTCCACTTCTGACTCAGTAACTCTTATAATCTCTGCAGTGGTTGAGATGTGGCAGAGGTTAGATGATGCTTCTAAGCAGATCATGCTGCAGTTTGGTGTCTAAGGCTTGCTTACTCATTTTTTGGTTGTTATGGGAAAGGTCAGCCTGTGGTAGTTGAAGTTATTTAATTGAATGGTTGTAGCTGCTGTGTTAACTTGCTGAGGTCACAGTGGATTTAGGACAGCTGAGCAGTATTTCCTGTTTGTCCCTAGCGAATGTTCCACATCCAAGGGTCAGCAGTTACCTGGGACACTTAAGCAGGGAGAGCTTGTGCAGATCTGAAAAAGTAACGTTTGTCTTAAGGTTAAAATAAAGCAAACTATCCTTTCAGTAAGAAATGCAGCCCGACTGTGTTGGTTCAGAAGTCCAGTCTGGTCCAGTATTCTTTTTTCCAAGAACAGCTAGAGAAAAAAGCTAGAAAATATCCAGGAGTAGGCTAAGCACAGAATGATACTTCCTCAGTATGCGCTGCTGGCAACGTGCAAATCAGGTTTCTGACAAAGCACCATGGTGGACCTGAAGTAAGTTAAAATACGAAGCTTGCTTTGCACAGCTGTGTGAGGCTGATCTCAAAATCCAAGAGAAAATGGACACAACATGTGACTACCAAAATCCAAGAGGAAACAGAGGCCACCACCACATGTGACAACCTTTGTCTCTTCAAGAAGCACTGCCTGGATTTTACGTTCTTGTAATTTTTGTTAAAACAGGTTGCCTTTCCTAAAAGACAGTCGTTAATATTTCTAATTTTCTTTTGTTACCCGTTTTGAGAGAGAATCTAGAAGTGGTTGGTCAAACTAGGCTAACTTATTAATTAAATCAGGAACAAAGATGATGATACGGATTGAACTTTTTAAAATAAGTTAATTGATCTTGCATTTTTTCCCCTCCAGCCAGTTTAATTAAGAAGAAAAAGCCACTCACTTGTGTGAGTGCCAGTGTTGAGATGTGTATTGCTGGAAGCTTCCCATACATGTGGCAAATGTAATGCATGGGGTATGCCATGAATGCTAGTGGGGTGTGCATAGCGAGCGTCTTGACAAGGCACCTCAGTGTGCTGCGACCCTCAAAGTACACCAGTGACTTCTGAGCCATCAAGGGCAACAGCCGGTAGTTTTCTCTTAGTTTTCTACTCCTTCTGCCTTTGAGTGGCAGGAACAGTTTTTGGCCTCCTCTGCCTTTGGTGGCAGAAGGGTAGGCCAAATAAAACCAGTTAATCTGGATAAATTGCACTTAAAAACAAGCCACCCCCCTTCCTTGTGCCTGGCTTGCATTATGGGCAGTCACTTTGCTTGGAATGATCCAGTGGTGTTACTGTGAATGGGTAATGTTTCTTTTATATACACAATTGCTTTTCTGAAAACTGCTGGGTGTATACCAGTTTCACACCTCTCTCAGAAAATAAAATAAGACACATTTAGAATTAGGTTTAAAAACCCTGTGCTAATAGAAGCAAGAGTTGGTGAAGAAGGAAAAAGTCTGTTTGGTTTCTGGGAGTGAATATGAAAGCAGGTAGTGTAAATAACAGGGGATGCCCATTCGGGCTGATTCTGTGTCTGTGGCGTTCTCCTCTCAGCGACCAACACTGAATAAGGTTAGTGTATATAAATTTAGAAATGGTGTTCCCTTCTGGGTTGTTCTTGTTTGGATCTTTTTATTTCCTTCTATTTCTTGTGTTCAAAGACAAGGTGCTGTTGTAGAAACCGTGCTCTGCATTGGCGCTTTTTAATGTTTTGACGTATAAAGAGTGCTCAGCTTGATTATGAGAACTGGAAGTGGTACTGCACAAAGTCATACGTACGTAGGAAATAAAGGGTTGTCATCATCATAACATACGAGTCCCATGACAGTGCTTAGGCAGCTGTGGATGTCGCAATCAACCGAAGAGTTGTAAACCTTTAGGTAGATAAGGCAGCACATGAACTATGAACTGTTCTGAACCCTTCAATTCTCAAATGCTTTGGTTACAAATAAACAGCACCTGGCTTTCCAAGGGTCATTCCTCCAGTCCTGCTCATCAGGTACTGACTCCAAATTGGATTAGCTGGTATAGTCTGTGGAAATAGGTGCTTATTGAATAGTGGGGAGTTATTTTTATTTATTTGAGTGAGGGGTGGCCTTAAGCCTGTAAGAAGGGATACGTGAGAAGCAAGCAGAAGGATTAAGCAGTGGGCTCAGCGTAGTAACTGCATCAGTGACGGTGCATCTCTTGTTGAAAAGTTCTGGTCCTTTGTATCTCAAAAATACTGCAAACTTTCTGAGATGGAACAGCCAGTACTAGTCCTCAGAAGGCTAACAAGTGGAAATACAGGGCATGGGATATCCTAACACTGTGAAATAAAATTTAAGTGCTGCACAGGTAGTGCAGGTAGTTCCCATTAATCTCTTCCTTCCTGTTATCCTCAAATAGGTGTTTGCTTCCTTATCGATGGTTTTCAGTCCTGCCAATAACCTATTAAGTACAGTGGTTCTTGTGATGTATGATCTGTTTTCAAAGTTCTCCATTAAGCAGGATACTTGGAAGAAAACAGCAAGACCTTTACACTTTCCCCAAATAAGAAATGCTCTTTATTTGGGGGGGTTGAGTTGGCCACGGTAGACCTGTAATCTAATGTTACCGTGGGCTCTTCTGGGTTTGTTTTGCTGACTTGTGCACCATGCTGAATATTGTCAGGTATGCACGCTTAATGTATGTGACTGACCTGTTTTTTTGTTGTTATTTTTTACTTTATTTCTTAATACTTCAAAATACCTTGAAGTCTTGCTTATATTTTAAATGCTCTAGCTCCTCTTGGGATACCAATTTTGTTGTTCATTACTAATGGAAATCCAGTCCAAGTCTTAGATAATCTTTTTTTGTTGCAGTAGACCATGAGAGCATGGTGTACTGACAGCAAGGATAAATTCACAGAGAAATCTGTCCTACAGTGGTTCATGCATCTGTCTGACCCCAGTTTCAGGTATGTGGGTTATTCAGAGTATAAACTATACATCTAGAATGTCTGTTTTCTGAGCAGACACAGCTGCCTTTTTTGGTTGATAATTCACAAAGTTTATATCCCTGGCACTTTTATAACTCTCTGTAATCTGAAAGGTACTTTACACAGCAGTCTGACTGGATTAAACTCGCATATTTGTTTGTGTCTGTAAGGCTACTGCTACAATACTATCATATCAGTCATACTGATTAAACGTTTTTGGTTGTATAAATAACGTGCTGGTAACTCAGCTTTTCTTAGAATGTGATTTAAGTCATATGTGCTGTTGGCAGTCCTCTTGCAGAAGACAAGTTCCAAAATAGCTTTAGACTTTCCAGCTTGGAGTGGTGATGGCAAACACAAGTAACACAAGGCAAGGGCGCTGCTGGCACTTGCTTAGCAAAAAGGAGCTTCTCCTGAAGTCTCTTAGCAGATGTGGTAGTGTTTTTGCTGGAAGATGATACATTTCCGTACACTCGGTATGGAGAAACCAACGTTTTGCTTTCTTCTTGAAGCTTTACAAGCTCAATCCTGAGCAACATAGGTATTTAATGTCTGTACATTTCTGTCTTCTCGCCCTTTTCAGAAATACCTCAAGAGTGTGCATGCGCATGGGGGGCAGCTGTACTACTGTGTTTGACACTGGCATTGCTGAGCTTTGCAGTAAATGCAAGTACAGATCACAAAAGCCAAAGAAAGGTTTATGTTAGCACAGTCACAGATTACCATGACTGTCACACAAAAGTTTGAAGTGACAAATCAGTATTGATTTCTTGATCTCTCCTCCTGCAAAATAAGAAATTTTGTGTGGTAGTAAGCACAGGTTGACTAAATCTTCAGAAAAGAGGTGTTAGAAGCAGTTTAGAACATACTGTGACATAGCTCTACGATAAAAGAAAACCAAAGATCCCTTAATACCTTGCACGGTACCAGTTAACGTAGATTTACTAGTATGTAACACTAGCGTAAGGATGGAGTGCCCCAAGACTTAGCTGAACGTTGCCAAATACAGTTAGGGAAATGTTTCCAATATTAGTATGTATTGTGAAAGTGGATTAAAGAGTGTAAGAGGTTGTGTGGGAACGGTGGTGTATCTACAGAAGAACTTATCAAGGAGCGACTCTCATGCCACCCTGTCTCCCCACAGTGTTTTGTATAAGTAATGCAGATGCTAGTTATTTGCATCGTTTCTCTTTCTTCTGTCAAACCATAATTACAGTAGTGGTTGCCTTTGCAGTGGAAGCTGTTATATCAGCTGATACGGTTATTTTACTACTGTTACTTGGTGTTCTCATCACAGAACCTAGGCTGAAGCCTTTCTGCTTGTACAGGAATTGAGCGTGATCGATACAAGCTCTGCCTAAGGCATAGCCACCACCCTGTTACGTTCTCATTGATCAGAACCTTGTCTGTCTGGTCCCCCTTCTCATTTTGCACCGCTTTGATTTTATGTTTCAGGGGACAGAAACATATTTATGCAGTTTGTGGGGTACATGGTAGAATGAAGCCCCAATAGGGTAAGTTGTCAGGACTGCTGAGATATCAGTAGTAGATAACTGTCATTCTTCAGACTGTTAACTTGTTTGTACTTTCTACTTAACATCTCTGTATTCTTGTTACTACGATGGCTGTCCCTGCAGCTTAAAGCTGCATCTTTCTGGATAAACCACCCTGATTTTCTGCTTGGTCTACGGAGTTTATTACCACACCTGAGATAAAACTTAATAATTTTTACTCTTGCTTAAGAAAGAGGTTATGAAAAACAAAGTGAAGTAAATTGCTGTGGCTTACTCCAAATCTCAAGAGTTCTGTTTGAGTTAGTTTCTTTCCCATTGGATCTGGGGATCACTATCAGTTCTCTATCTCAATTCCCAGCTTTTGTAGAGCTGTTCAGAATATCGATACCATGCCATGAATATTGCCGAGGCAAAGCTAGAGAACTTCAAAATAAATAAGTGAAAAGACTGCTCCCTCTAGTAGAAGCTGTGTAATCTGGCTCTGGTCCAACACTAACTCTGAAGTCTCTTTACTTGTCCTGAGACACGGTTACAAACACAAGTTTGTCTTGATTACTTGAAATATACTTCACTGATTAGCTGGAATCACTTCTGGTTTGGCAGTGAGAAATGGCTTCTTGGTATGCATTCAGTTGATGCAAAGCACATGGGAGGTGGCTTAGCTGTTAACTTCGGGTATGAAAACAGAGTTATCTGGGGTTTTACTGATTAAAGGAAACTTTTATCTATCTGGTGAATCTCTTCATATGCAGTAAATTACTGGTATATGGGAAGAAATCTTACATCATCCCTCACAGGTACACTATCCAGTACTGCAGGCTGGGCAGCCCCAGGAATTTATTTTAATTGTTAATGGTAGGCGTAATGCTTCTCACAAGCTGGAAGTGCCAGAAAATAATTGACGGCTCAGTTCATGAGAGTGTTTATCATTTAGATGGCCCTCACGCAAACTATAAACAGTCTAAATGCTAATGCTGGAACGACCAATTTAGATCAGTAACTAACGCTAGCCTATACTTAGTTCTTCCTTGTGTTTCCCATGAGCGCAGTTGCAGCGATAACAGCAGGATTGAGCCCTGCTGATGCAAAGCATTTAACACTGTCCAACACGACATCCTTCTCTCCAAATTGGAGAGATGAGAGTCTGAGGGATGGACCTCTCCAAGGGGAAGGGGGAAGGAGTTGGCTGGGTGGTCGCACTGAGTTGTGGCCATTGGCTCCATGTCCAGGTGGAGACTGGTGACGAGTGGTGTTCCTCAGGGGTCTGTATTGGGACTGGTGCTGTGTAACATCCTTGGTGACGTGGACAGTGGGAACCAGTGCACCCTCAGCAAGTTGGCCCATGCCACCAAGCTGTGGGGTGCAGTGGACATGCTGGAGGGAAGGGATGGCATCCAGAGGGACCTGGGAAGGCTTCAGGGGTGGGCCTGTGTGAACCTCGTGAACAACAATGTCAAGCGCAAGGTCCTGCACCGGGTCCAGGGCAATCCCCAGCACAAACACAGGCTGGGTGGAGAATGGATTGAGAGCAGCCCTACAAAAAAAGGACTTGAGTGTGCTGATGGCTGAAAAACTCAACATGAGCTGGCAATGTGTGCTTGCAGCCCAGAAAGCCAGCCATGTCCTGGGCTGCACCAAAAGCAGCGTGGCCCACAGGGCGAGGGAGGGGATTGTCCCCCTCTGCTCTGCTCTCGTGAGACCACACCTGGAGCCTGCGTTCAGCTCTGGGGCCTCCAGCACAGGAAGGATGTGGATCTATTATGAGGAGTCCAGAGGAAGACCATGAGGATGCTCAGCGGGCTGGAGCAGCTCTCCTATGGGGACAGGCTGAGGGAGTTGGGGTTGTTCAGCCTGGAGAAGAGAAGGCTCCAGGGAGACCTTACAGCAGCCTTCCAGTGCCTAAAGGGGGCCTGCAGGAGAGCTGGGGAGGGACTTTTTGTCAGGGGGCGTAGTGATAGGACAAGGGGGGGAATGGCTTTAAGCTAAAAGAGTAGGTTTAGATTAGATATAAGGAGGAAATTCTTCCCTCAGAGGGTGGTGAGGCCCTGGCACAGGCTGCCCAGAGCAGCTGTGGATGCCCCATCCCTGGAGGTGCTCAAGGCCAGGCTGGATGGGGCTTTGGGCAACCTGGTCTGGTGGGAGGTGTCCCTGCCCATGGCAAGGAGATTGCAACTAGGAAAGGACCTTAAAGACCACCAACCGAAACCATTCTGTGATTCTGAAGCACTGGAACTTTTTTTATTTGAAATCAGTATACAGTATTATTTGCAGGAAGTCTAAAGTGTCACAGAAATAGCTGTCCTTTTTAGTTGTTCTTGGGCTCTTGTTGCTGTAGAGCTATGGCACTGAATATAGTGCTGCTGCTATAGGGAAGTGGCTAAAATATGGTGCTGCTCTACGTTAGCTCATGAGATGCTCTGAAAAGTCAGTGTGTGATGGATGTGGATGTTATCGTTGCTGTTAGTCGGATTTGAGATAGCCCCTGTGATCTGCTTCCATTCAAACAAAACCAGAGGCTAATCCCAGCTGGTCACTGGTGAGATAACATGCTTTGTTTTCTAGGGGCTACAATATTGCTTGTCTGCTGTGATTAGTTGGGTATTTTGTATACTACCTAATTAGATACAGGGCTGTAATATAAACACAGTTAATATATTGGTTGGCTTAATGTCCTGTCCTGCTTTAAGCTGTCTCGCCTTTTATGTCTCTGCTTTGTGTTTGTATGGCAAGTGATAAAGGATTTGTGGAAACTAATGCTTTTAGCTGGCGCTTGTTTCTCTTGTTCCGAGAGGGCTTTTGACATGTAATTCACTTAGCCTGTTGGCTTTAAGGTATTTTGAAGATTTGCCGGTGTGCTTGGTACTCCCTCTGACAGCAGGCAGTCCTGGAGCTGGGTGAATCTGTAGCCTTATGGAAAGCCATGTCTGCTCTGCAGGAAACCCCATGTTTTATAGCTTAGCTCTATCCCCCTCCCTATAGGAGAGGGGGCTGGGGCACCATCGCATCCCCTGTATAGGTCCTTTGCTACCTTTTAACTTTGAGAAGTTAATACCAAGGAGGGATGTCTGCATTATTTTCCAAAAGACTGAAGGAGAGACAGAATGGTTTAGAGGGCTCAAGGACGAAGGCTCATCAGGAGCACTCTTGAAGGACTTCCATTGTAGGATACCTCTGGATACAGCCAGGGAAAGGATGACGTGTTGGAAATTAGGTTGAGACTGTTGTGCATGCTGGATTATAAATAAAAGTAATGTTTTTTGTTGTTTTTAGCACTAGGATGTCTTTTCCCATTTCCAAACGTACTGCTGCACTAAGGCTTGTCCTCTGTTTCCACAGAGTTGCAGAAAGGCTGAGGCTGGAAGGGACCCCTGGGGTTCTGGAGGGGAGAAGGGCTAGGGCTGGTGGTTCCTCTCCTTTTTGATTAAGGATGTGCTTAAAAGCTGGTATCTCTGGTTTCTCCACTCTGTTACTTGTCCAGATTTACAGAAGACAAGCTGTTTTATTTTTTTAATGAAACAGCAGCTCTGCATGCAACAAAGCTGAATAACTAGCTTCCTCACCAAAGCACTTACTGCAGACTTTTAGAAGTATGGACTGCTTGCTCACATCGTCCTCTGTCATGAGTGTCAGCGGTGGCATCTCAGCCTTGTGCATGACATCTGGCCATAAGGATGTCTTCCAGACATCCAGGGTCTTCCAGAGTGACCGGGTATAACCAGGGGATGCTAAGACCACTTGCTGAATTAGTTTGCTGTCACTGCTGCCTCGGTGCTTCTTGGCCCTAATTAGCCTGAGGCTCTGATCCAACCCGTGAAGTGAGAACCTAGCTTGGCAACCTCAGACTTCATCTCACCTCTCTTGCAGTTGTCTGAGTGCATCTTGCAGCGTTTCTTCTGTTCTCTTCAACGTTTTTCTCCTGTTTGTCAAGGTGCCGCAGTTATTTTCCTTTCCAGCTATGAGGCTGCCTATTGGCAGCTCTCAGCAAGCAGGGTGAGAGCTGGGGGCAGGCAGTGTGCCTACGAGGTCTGGCTGTTAGCAACCTTTGGGCTGTGGCTGCTGTTATCAAGGAACTGGTCCAGTTTCTTTGCTGCAATCTGCCGAAACCAGAGCTGTCCACCTGCTTTGAGAGCAGCCTCGTGGGAAGCATCGTTCTGCAGAGAGATCTGAAATGCCACAACATCGCTACCAATAATGTGCCCTCCCTCATTTTAAATTAGGACTTCCAAAATATTTGTGTTGTTACTTAAAGTTCAGCTTCCTATGCAACTTTTAGCAATCTTAACTAATGCTCTTCCTGTAGCTATTAATTCTTATTTTGCTAATTTCTGGGATATCTGATACAGCTGTGCCTGTCATCTTTTTTTTTCTGAGCAGTAATTCATTAATGTGTTCAGCTTTTCTACTTTGTCTTTAATACAAAATAAGTTTTGCTTTGTTAATGGAAAATTCTGTATGTACTTCCAAAAAACCTTATTTAATGCTTTTGGAGGAAGTGTCTTTTATTTAAAATATTACTTAGTTGCTTGGTGACTTTGCTTGACAAAATCTTGCTTGCAGAACTGGATTTGAAAAATGTTTTTTCTTTAAAAAAAAAAAAAGAAAAGCCCCTATTTTCTATCACTGCTTAAATGTTTTTGAAATTGCAGGGTTCACTCACGCTTTTAGTTGGAAGACAGCACATTTGTTCCTATAACTAATTTAACAAGTACTTCTATAAATAAGTCTACTTTAAAACACTCTATTATAAGATTGGGCAGCAATGGAATATAAGAACTTGTATGGTCGTCTTGATGACCAAATCTTTTACTTTTTTGTTTCTTTAAGGTTTGTTTAACTTTATACTTTGTTTAAAAATTGTCTTTTCCCCTTCCCCTCTTAAAGGTAGAGACCTGTGGGTTCTTGTTCTGGGAAGGTTTCCAACCCAACATAAGATTGGCATTCCAGAGTTCAAGTATGTTGCTAATATGCATGGGGATGAGGTACGTTTCAACTTTTGCAATGTCATTTATACCAAATATACTTGCCAGAGGTTTAGGGTGAACTTCTCTCAGGTGTGTGCTGTTCATTATTCGAGTATATCCTCAAAGAAGAGCTAATGTGTGTGTGTTTCCTGAGGAATTTCAAGGAAAACTTCCCTTGTGGCAGAAGGGTTTTAAGAGACCTTCCATCAAAGTAAAGAATCCTACACCTAAGACCTCTCAAGTAGAAAGAGATTTGTCTTCTCCACAAGAGTAAACCCAGAGGCTTTAATTTTACTGGCAATGAATCAGTTGTAATGGTTTGCTTGTAAGTTGTTATTACCTAGAAATGAAATATGAGTGATAAAACGCTTAAAACCTATCCAAAGAGCGAATAATAATTCTTGTGAACCACCAAATGCGGTTTTTAAGAAGGCAATTTCTCCTAGGAACCTTAAGCTAGGAACACACAGATTCATCTAAGGTAACACTGAGTACAAAAGAAAAAGCAATTTCAGGCCTAATTTGCTGTGGAAAGTATGCCCATGTGTTAATGATAAAGGAGGTAATGCTGATTATGAGCTTTCCTGGTGTAGTATGTGAATCTGAAATAGAAATATTCAAAGCTTCACACTTCCTTCTAATCTTCTCACACTTCCCTCTAATCTTCTCTTGCTTCCCATTTCCCGTATTCTTTAGCTTTACCTGCTTTTATGATGCATGTTCAGGATAAATTTAAACTACACAGTATGTTTCCATGAAGTCTTTAGTTATAAAGGGTAAATAATTCAACAGAAGTGGCAAAATGTATATATGCCAGACTGTGAATTCCCCAAATTAATGAAACTAGGTGGAATAGTAAGTGTATCCTGTGTAAAGCACAACTTATCGCCAGCTATTCCTATTACCGATACTGTCTGAGTACTTGCACGCCTCCAGGCCCTTGCGACACTGTGTGCCAAGAATTTTCCCCAAGTTAGACTAGTTTCACCTTGTTTGACAGTGGCTGTGCTCAGGCTGCTGCTGGGAGCCTGGCTGCTTTGGAATTTAACTCTGTGTGGGAGGGAGCTGACTCACGGCCCCGCGTGGCCCACGCTCCTGGGTGCTGTGTGTGGTGCGGGGCGCCTACAGGAGCTGCGGCTGCACGCGCTGGTCCCTGCGGACTGCTGAAGGAAGTTTCAAGACTATGGCTACAGATGACCCAAATTTGGTGAGGAGGGAGTTGGCGGGGAGAACACAACACCGTCTTGTCCAGCGTGGCCTGGCTTTCCAATCCAGTAGTCCTGGAGTGCAGAAGGGCAGGTTCCTGCTGCCGCTCCTCCTGGCAGAGCATCCAGGATGAAGCGCTCCTGCTGCTGTCACCGCCCAGCTGGATGTGCACTAGGAGCTTTGAGCACGGAGGCACGCAGTGTTTGCATGTTCCTGGGGTCAGGCAACCTGGATCACTGTCTAGGATCAAAAATTCTACGTCGACTATGACAAATGAAGCGAGATTAAGTACTGGCATCATCACCAGTTTGTCTGAGAGGGGTTGTTCCCTGAGCTCGCAGTGCTGTAGCACTAGGTGCTGTGCTACGTCTCTCTCCAGCGAACCAGGTTCTAGCTTGTTCATCAGACCAAGCACACCCCTAGGAAAGATTCTGGAATTAAAGCTATTCCTTTTCAGGCCCTCATGATGATCTTTGCCTTATATTTACATATATTTTTGCATACGAATATAACACAGTGTTTTACTTTTTCCTATCTGACCATAAAAGCATATCAGATGGCAGGAAATGAATTCCTCATATAGAGAAGCATTAGAGATCTTTGAATACTTATTCCCATAATCTAAAATACTGCTGGAGTAGTCACGGGGGAAAGACTCAGCTTCCCCTGTAATAGATGAAGCAGATAAGTTTTGCACGAACTGCATGACAAGCTTCGACTTGTGTTCCACAGTCTTTCATAGCCTGAGATTGTAGGATTATAGCTTCATTGATCTATGAACGTCCTTTGTGCTCCAGTGGTGCTTCCCATAAAGGTGAGGAGCTTCTCCATGCAGTGAGCAGCTCTGTCCTCTGGTACCACTTGGAGACGCTGCCCTTCTAACCTGTTGTGATCGTGTAAATGGCACTTTTCCTTGATTCAGCCAGGAGGCTGCTCCTAAAACCGGAAAACGGGGAAGCCTGAATTGCATTTGTGCAGGCTGTTCACACATGCTGCTGGAAGAAAACCGAGGTTATTTGGAGGGTTGCCCAACAGGGCAGTTCTATTAAGATAATAGGAGTACACAACACCAGGAAGAGAGCTTTTTTTTTTTTAATCAGAACTGGAAAGACTGTTTTTAGAGTAGGTTAATTGCTTTATAGCATAAAACACGACCAGCCAAGGCTAAATGATTTTGTTCTGTGACAGCCATTGGCAAACAGAGTGAACTTTTGCCCCAGGTCCACAGATGCAACAGTAGACTTACCTCAGTGTTTCTGTGGCGGAATGAGGCTGCTCACCAGTTACAGCAGTACTACTTGCAATCCAGCCTCTGCCTGATAATTAGAGGTAGTGCAGTCGCTTTCAGCTCTGTGGCACTTTAATCAAAACGGCACTAACAGACTGCACAAAATGCAAAGGCCTGTGACACGTCGGTAACATTTGCACTAAAGAAGATGAGGAAGAGGTTGCCTGCTGCTCTAGGGCCTGCTCGTTAGTGTTGTAGTCCCTGGATTTCAACCAGTGCTTTAGTACAGACGGCTCAAAGCAAATTTGAGATGTTTTTTTTGGTCTGCTCTCTGTGGGGAGTAGTGATGTGAGTTTTCCTGTTTTTTTTTTTTTTTTTTTTTTTAGCTCCAGCTCATTCTGATTTAGGCAGCAGCCTGTTCTTGTCCCAGGCTTGTGCTCTCACTGAAAGAGCTCTTCTATGTAGGTATTCACACGTTCCTCTTTGAGGGAAAAGCTCGTTCCTTTTCTCACTGACCAAAGCCAAATCCCCAAACACCCTTAAGCTGTACACGGAGCAAACCGGTCAGCTTTTGACCAGCTGTGCCACTGACTGGAGTCCAGTCTGCACAACTAAGCCAGAGGATTTCATTAGACTGTTCCTAAACCACTTAGGTTGTAGCAGGAAAGCTCTAAAGGAAAGTATGTCTGAAGTGTAACCTCCCTGTGCGTTTCTGCTTGTTCCCTTTGCTGCATTACAGATGGGGCTTCCTTAGCTTTCTGAAGCTGTAGCGTGATAGCAATCACGAGGTCAGTCCCTTTTCCAGGATGATAATACTGGTGCCATCCTTCTCCCACATCCTCCCCTTCTGATAACTTCTGCTTTTTTTGGTGCAACAGTATTTGCCTCTTTCTCTCCCCGAAACTGAGCCTGTGGTGATGGGCCTGAACTAGCCCACGTGAACGGATGTGTTTATCTTGGTGGCTTATCTTGTGAGTGAAGTTAGCGCAGCTGTACCCTGTTTTGCATGTCATCATAGATGTAATCATCTCCACAGAAGGGTTTCCAGAGAGATGGTGCCTTATTAGGGTGGTTGAGGACTGGAGTAGTTTTATTTGTGATTGATACAATTGGAGCTTTTTTTTTTTTTAAAAAAAAAAAAAAGTGTTTTGTAGAATCTCTTGTTCTCATTTCCAAAAGTGAATAGAAGCTGCATTTATGCTGTCAAAATATGTCTATACAAGACAATTTTTATCACCACATTAGACAAAAGGTTGCGTCCGCATATTATAAAGGCTGCTATATGAAGTTTTCAGGATATATCCAATGTCATTTATCTGTATCATGCGATATAGCATGGCAGAGGTGTGGCAGGGCTACAAATACATACCCTAGAAGAGAGAATAGGGGAAGAATGGTATATATATTTCCTGTATAGGGAACTATTTTCTACCTGGCTTCAATATCAGCTGACAGGATGTAAAGAAGGTCAGAGGCACTAGAAACCTCAGAGTTCCCAGCAACCCAGTCTATTTGCTAACCTCGTGCTTGGAAAAACTTTGAGATCCCTTTCAACATAGGCCGGGCTGCTGCTTTGGAAGGCGCTGGCTGCGTGTGCCAGGTGGTGTCCACACAAGCAGCGGCTTTAGGGCTGCCCTTCGTAGCTGACATCCCCCAGACTCGCTGGGGTGTGCTGCAGGTGCCCCAGATCCAGGCGTTACGGCCGGCAGGTTTTTGGGGCTCCCCCTGCACCTCGGGTCGGGTGGTGCCCGCGCTGCCCCAGCTCTGCGCAGCACTCGGGGCCGGAGCAGGGAGGCTGGCGAGGCCGGGCTGCTCTGGAACAGGTCCTACCTGACGGTTCGGGTCTTTCTTTCGACATAGTGCAGCTGAAAAAAAAAAAAAAACAGGCCAAGTTTAAGGAAAGAATTTTAATCTTTAAAAAAAAAAATGGGCAGAGCCTATCGGCCCGTCACCCCCTGGCTCTCGGCTTCTACCACGTGGCAGTAGAAGCGTGTTAAATGCAGGGGCGCGGGCGCAGAGCGTCACGCCGCGGGCACGGTGGCAGCTGACCTTAATCTTTTAACAAGCTGTGGCTGGGGCTTCTTGGCCAAGCGCTCAGTCTCTGAGCAGGGGCTGACCGGGCGTGACAGCCAGACCGGTGCTCTGCAGTCCGGCCTTCCCCAGGGGCCACGGGAAGCCTCTTCTGCTGCCTGTCTGCCCCTGGGGCACGCAATGACGCCGTGACATCTGGGCGTGCGTTCTGTCAGAGGGTCGTGACAGCCGGCTGTGTCCCCGGGGTGCGAGAAAGGGCTGGCTTTTGTGTCACCCCTCGCCTGGGCTACTGCAAAGCCACACACCTGGGCACGAGGCCATCGCCCCGGGGAGGCTGCGATTAAAACCGAATACTCGTCGTGCTCCCTCGAAGACCTCATGTCTTCCCTCTGCTCTCCCTGTGTGTGTGTTAGATGTAGGCGGGGTAAAGCTTGCTGGGCAGTAGGTGCCTTCTGAGGGCTTGATCAAAACTTGAGCTTCACTGTCTCAGAAACAAAACCCCTCCCTTTCCCTTCCCTTAACCACCTCCAGATGTGCTTTCTCAAGAAATCTGGGGTCATCTGGGCCAAAGCAACAGCCCTTCCTCTGTTGCTCTACCAAAACCAAGTAGTAACACACACACTTCCTCAAATGATGAGAGTACCAGCCCTCTCTGACAGATGTTAGCTGAATGGGGCTAAGGACTCGGATACAGCAAGAGCTACGCAAGGAATCCCATAAAATAGGATTTGTTTGTTGTTGTTGTTGTTTTTAATGCTGCATATGTAATAAGTCTGGGCTTTACTCTGGAGTGCAAAGAATGTCACCTATGAAGCACCGGTCAGCTTCTGCTGTTCATGAACATTATCCTTTTCCAACCACCTTTTCTTCTTCCTTTTCCTGCTTCTCTACTCCTTTTTTCCTGGAGTTGCTGCCCCTGCCCCAGACACTGAAGAGAACCAGGATAGGAGCAGATCCCCTTTCCCGTTTCCTCTGGAGAGCAGTCCAGTCTTGCCTGCAGTCTACCTCTCTCTGCGGTAGGGCTGTTCTCGTTTCTTCTGAGCCTGCTAGCTTTATCTCTCCTGCCCAGGGCCATGATTTGGCTGACTTCTCCCCCTTCCCTTCTTCCCCCTGCTGCCCAAGATGTCTATCACCCGAGCTGCCCGTACAAGACAGGTTCTGGTGCGCCCCTTCTTAAATTTCACGGAGTAAGTTTTAAGCCTGACACCGGTGTGATCTGCGGCTCTGTGGGGCAGTGCTTGGCGCTGCTGCCCTCCCTTCTTCCTTCTGGGACAAGCGTCAGTTGCTGCCCAGCTGAAGAGACGTGCTTTGCTCCCAACCTGAGCAGAGGGTGCACCCACGGTGTACCAGCCAGCTTCTGCCAGCTGAGCTCCATGTTCTCATTTACCTCCATGACCACAGTGGGACTTGCTGCTTAAATTGCACTGGTGTGAAAATTTAACAAGCTGTCATTGCAACAAATAGCTGGGGAGAAATATTCCCTTCCCTCTGTCTGATTTCACCTGTTTTACCTTGCCCTGTACCAGCCTGCAAGCAAGAGGATGTTGATCTGTGATGCCAGTTTCACCCCGTAATGTCACTCCATGTTTCTCAATTTAGCAGCAGGTGAAAATCCTCTGCAGTTTTTCCACATTAGTGGTGCGAGACTCATTGTAAAAGATACGGAGGCTCCGTAGCTCTGAAGTGGAGCCCTCAGTGATTTACCAGGCTCTGTTCTTGGAGAAAAAGTAGAGAGAAACTATCTGCAGAGCACATCCAGTTGCCAGTCTTGGTTTGTTCCCATCCCAGCCGGAGTTTAGGAACCCCACAGCAACCTTGATGCTCCTGGAAAGCCTGGTCCAGTGAACACGCTGTGCTGGTGGTTTTGGCGGCAGAACAGGATTGTTCTCAACTCACTGGAGCTGGAAGTTGTCGCTGTTTTGGCTAAGATCTGACCTAGCAGACCAAAGGGAGATGTCCTGCCGGCCTTCATGACTTACACGAATTGACATGAACAGAAACAAGCATTTAGCTTTTTCTCTGCCACTGCCTTTCCTTGAGCCAGAGGTTGCATCCAAATGGGCTTTCCATCTTTCTCTAAGGATCCATACACACCTGTTCCATTTCCCCAGTGCCAGTGTTCATAGCAATAGGGTACGGCAAGGTACGGGGCATGAGGGAAGTGTCTGGGGGGCCTTTCTTCTCTCTGTATCAGGAGTCAGCTGCTCTTGAGCCTGCATTAAAGTTGATTTCACAGAAAAAGAGATGAAAAACAACAAACTCTTGTACTCTGCAGAACCCTGGTAAATTTGGAAGGAGTCTCTTTCCCTTCTTCCATCACTTGCCAGCCCTGCCGAGCACTGGCACTTACGTGCAGGGCCCAGGGTCCCTGGGGCATCAGCCCAGAGCTGACTCTGCACCACCGCTGAGATATTGCAGGGCTGCGTTTCCCAGCCCACGTGGTCTTCAGCAGGCAGCCCTTGCAGTTTGAGTTTTTGATAAGGCTCTGCCTTATCCGCACAGGGTTTGAGCAGCGTAGCTGACACAGTCGGTTTCCCATTACACAAGTAGTTCTGGTTGATCTGGGTTTTAAACTCTTGTGAAAACCTTCCAGTGACTCCTTTAATCTTGTAAATTGCTTTAAATGTAATTAGAGGGAGAGCATGAAACAAAACAGTATTGACCAGAATGTTCTTGTATGCCTCGTGTGTCTGTGTAACCCAGTCAAAACAAAACCCTGTAAGCGTAAAGCGGTGGGTTTGGGCTATTTTTGTTAGTTTTTTTGTTCTGTTTTTCTTCCATAGCAGGCTTAAAATAAAATCTATGCTGCTTTTGCAGACTGTTGGGCGAGAAATCCTGCTCCATTTGATAGACTACCTGGTGACCAACTACAGACGTGACCCAAATATTACCCAGTTACTCAATAATACCCGGATTCACATCATGCCAACGATGAATCCTGATGGTTTTGAAGCTACAAAAGTGCCTCATTGTTATTACTCACGAGGAAGGTAAGGCTGACTTAGGAGGGTGGGAGTGGGTAAAGGAAATGGGTGGGGAGTAATAGTCGGAGATAGCCAAGGGACTGAATCATACTCGGTGGAGAAAATAGCGTAGTGGATGCGTTAGGGATAATTTTGGCCTGTGCTGTTCTGAAGAGACACTGTTACAGCACAGGGTTTTGGAAGAGTGAGTCAGCCTGGTGTTTATATGTGGTGTGGCGAGAGAAAATTGGTCAGAATGATATAATGAGCTAACCTTCCAGGCAGGAGACCCAAACTGAGAGGAGAAGGACAATGACCTAGTCAGACCTCTAGGGTACCACAAAGAAATGAAATAAAAAGTCCACCCCCAGGGATCTTCTTCAGCTGAAGAACTATGTAACCCTTCTTCATGAGAAAAAGGTGCGTCTGAGCTGGTTGAATGGACTGCCACAAACGTGTTGGTAGTTCACATTGAGCACAGATGGAGCGGGAGGGAGGAGTTACGCAAGCAGAGCCAGCTATAATAGGTGCTGTGCTAATAGCAGTGCTAGAAAAACACTCAGAAGGAAATGTAACCTAGCATTGCATCTTGTGCTGCTTTTGCATTCTTTAACGTAACTTGCAGAGACCAAAAAGGGGAGGAAATGTTTAACAGGCTAGAAGAGGGAAGAAGAGGAGAGAGTGAGAGAATGGGAAGAAATGCCAAAGGGGCAAAGCTGGAATGTGAAGAAAAAGCAAACTCATGAGCTAGGAGTTCGCCTGGATCTTTGGCCATGGCAACGTCAGGAACAAGTGAAAAGGTAGTTTAGGTAGAGAGAAAGCTTAATTCTCTAGGTGACTGGTGTAGGCCCTTCTTTTTATCAGGAAGGAAAAGTATTCCTCAGCAAGTAGATAGGACTTCTACGGAGCGCAGGAATTTTTATCCCCTTGCTGTCAAATAGAATTTAACTAACTGAGTTTAAAAAAATTAACACAGCTGAAACTAAAATACTCTCTTACACTCTCTGTGCTGACCTCTCTGAGTGAAAAAGGAAGAAAGTGTTTGCCCGGGCTGGACCTTCAAGTACAGGTGGAACAGAATCCATCCTGTGTCTGATTTTGCTGTCTGTCCAGAGTGACGGGAATACAAGGGACATCGCCATCCAGCAGTTACCTTGATCTTCCTAGACAAGTGGAAAAACACAGACAGAAGGACGTATCCTTCTTACCTGACTTAGGTTTTTAAGTTCTTGTATGTGTAGGTGTGGGTATGTCCTATATGCGTGTTAAATATCATTCTCTGTTTTCACCTGAAATACAGCAGATGAGTTGTTTTATTGTGTCCTATGAAAAGCCTGGTGCTGACAGAAAGCATACTGAAGTCCAATTTCTGAATGCTTGAGAAGATAACCTTGCAGTGGTCATCTTGCCTGTTCCCTAAAGGCACTGGTGTGCCATGGACCTCAAGCACCATGGGGCTGGTGGTGTGGAAGTGTCCACAGGCAAACAGTAACGGCAGTGCCTTCTCTCTTTCTAAGGTACAATAAGAACGGAGAGGATCTGAACAGGAATTTTCCTGACGCCTTTGAAAGTAACAACAACACCATTCAGCCAGAGACTCGAGCGGTGATGAACTGGATAAAAAATGAAACATTTGTTCTGTCAGCGAACTTGCATGGGGGTGCCCTGGTTGCCAGCTACACGTTCGATAACGGTAACTCAGGTAAGCTGGTAACAAACCCTTTTCCCCAAAGCTGATTTGTTTTAGGAATCGTAGCTGTACCAAAGCAACATCTGTAAGGTTTTCTGCAAGGGTTTTTTCAGCTTTTGAGCTGGGATGGGCAGACTTTGGGAAACATCAAAGACAAAATGAGGCATCGAAATTCATTCTCTGCTCTGGCTATTGAGGAGATTCTTATCCTGTATGTAAGATAGCACTGTCTGTTTTACTGCTAATGAGAATTATGTGATGGCTGTCTTTATTCTGCAGTTACTGGCTCATCAGAAGGCTACAGCAGGTCTCCAGATGATGATGTTTTTATTCACCTGGCAAAGACCTATTCTTTCAACCATGCCAGCATGTACAAAGGGACTGGGTGTGACAGCAGACAAACCTTTCCAGATGGCATCACCAATGGGTATTCCTGGTACCAGCTGGAAGGTAAGAATGGCAGTGCTATTTTTTCAGCCACTTCAGATACGGTATTCTCACTTGCTTCTGCCACCTGTGATGATGAAAGGGCTGTCATTTTGCCCAGAGTAGAGGGCTGATACAAGCAGGGATTGTTGGAGCAGGACACAGGTGTTTGCAGGCTCTGCTGATCAAAATGAGGCAGTTGCTGCTGTTTTGATTTCCTCTGTGTCCTTTCTCAAGGGAAAGAGCATTCATATATGTTCAGGTACATCAGTCTGGCACCAAGGTCAAAAACCTCTCTCTTCTTTCAGAAAGAAAACCGATGTTCTGTTCATGTATCATCCTTTTAAAAATAAACAAACAACCTTGATTACTGATTTTTTTTTTTTCATTTCTGTTTACATGTAACCAAATACAATATGGGTTCTGTGTACTCTGGTACATACCATGTGTTGCTTTCCCAGTCTGAATTCAAAGCCTTAAAAGGCTCTTAGGACAGCTCCAAGACTAGTAAACCCCATGCCAACACATGGATTTATGTCTCCATTCAGTGGGCAGTGCTTGAAAAGCCTTCTGAGTTTTTAAGTCAAAGACCCACCCTTCCTCAACCACAATAATCATCATTTCCAAAACATCACTGCACTTTAAAAAACAACACCCTACAAGTATATAGAGAGTTATTAAGCTGGTTTTCCACAGGAAGCAGTGAATATAAGTGTGGTATTGAGGAATAATTTGTCTAATTTACTTTTCTTACGGGTGTGATGTAAGTGCCAACATTTTTAACTTCCATTTTTCGTATAGCTTGAGCTTGGTGCTTCTTTGCAGCTGAACGCTGGCTTGTTTTATTTTGCTCTTAAGGTGGAATGCAAGATTACAACTATGTCTGGGGACAATGTTTTGAAATCACATTGGAGCTGTCATGCTGTAAATATCCTCCGGCAGACCAGTTGGAGAAATTCTGGAGAGACAACAAAGTTGCTCTGGTTGAATATATAAAACAAGTACACCTAGGTGGGTATGCAGCCGGGGAAGGGAGCTAAAGCTGAGGAGACCGGGTGGCTGGGCAAAGGGGGCAGGCTGCAGTAGCCTGGGGCTGTGTTGGAGCTCACAGGTGAGGAGCTACGGCATGAATCTGGGAGCTGCTGTGCTCCAGGAAAGACCTGAAGGGCAAGTGCTACAAGGCTAGGGATGGGCGAGGGAAGAACTTAGAGGTGGGATTGTCAGGTGGAGTCCAAGGAGCTTAAAATGCACTGGGACAGGCCCCTCAGGCATCTCACCTCCCCCTGCCCTCCAGGGAGCCTGCTCTCCTGAGCAGCCCTGGGGCAGTCACTTATCTCCGAGGTCTCTAAACCTGTGTGTATGTGGGCATGGTTTCGTGGCTCTCTGCTGCTTGGATTTTGTATTTTTAAGACCTAAGCGTGGTCTGGACTTCACAGTTGGAAGAGAGAACTGCTTAGTGAATCAGTGGTATTTTGCAGAGTTAAAGGGTTCGCACAGATCTGTTGCTTATCTTGGGTTTTGTTGCCTTGAATGTCTGATTGCTGTTTTGCTTAATGACAGCGCTGCCTTTAAGGTGGTTTGTGAGAATTAAGGGAAACTACTCCATAAGCAGACATTGTTATTCTGCCATTTGGAAGCACTAGATAACAGGCTGGGCTATTTAAAAAACAAACAAACACAAAGAACACACACACAATACTGAAAATGTAAGCCCTTCAGCAAGACACATGCAGAAAGTAGGTATGATGCTTTCAGCAAATGAAACTTAAAGATTACAATGGTGCTTTCTAAACTAACGTGAGGGGAAGCTGCTAACAACAAAAAGGATTTTCTATTTTAATTCTCTTTGGTAATATGTAAGTCCTAGTGATATTATTAGATGTACTTGAAATAATTGAAATAGCCTTTGAATGCACCCAGCAACAAATAGTCTGACTTTGCCAGAGGAGGAGGCTCGTCACGAGTACACATTGTGATCTTTCTCTCCTCTCCCTTTTTCACAGGAGTCAAAGGTCAGGTTACTGATAAGAATGGAAATCCTATTCCCAATGCGATCGTGGAAGCCCAAGGGAGGTCTCACGTCTGCCCGTACAGAACAAACGAACACGGAGAGTACTTTCTTCTCCTTTTGCCTGGGAAGTATGTGATCAATGTAAGTGTACTGCCTTACCAAATTATTATTTCTAATTACATCGAGTTCTTGAGCACAGCGAGACCAAATCCTTATAGCCGAGTAAGGTGGACTTGCTTGAGTCAAATACAGGAACTGTAAAGACTCATTAGCAGATTAAAAAATAAATTAATTAATTGTAATATTTGAGTCAGCAGTAGGGCAATGCTTAGATGCAGTGAGACCTTCTGTCCCCAGGCTGTCCAGGAATAAGCGGTGATCTAACTGGGTGGTGGAACCAGCTGAGTGTCCAGACCATGGCGATGCTGGCTTGAAGTGTTTGAAGCAAACCTGAGAGCTGTTAGAGGGTGAGGACTGGGAGGCTGGGACCCACGTAGCCCCTGGCAGCAACAGGCTGACAAGGCTGTCAGTGACAGTTGCCTTGGGTGGAAGGGGCTTCCTTGAGGGCCTTGTCAGGAGCTGGTATTAGAGAGCGTCCGAGCACCAAAGTCTCTGCCTGGAGCCAGGATGACTGCAAGATTCCCTCTCTTGTACAGCGTGCGGTGCTCCTGTGGTCTTTGGGCCAAAAATCGCTGCTGGTTTGAAATATGAATCCTCCTGTCAGAACCTCCCAGGAAAGAGACTCCCTCCCCTAAAATGTCAGTCTGGTCTACGCCTCTTCGGACTTGAGCAGCCCGTGAGGGCCTCCTGCATGTGCTCAGCCCCTGCCCCTGCCACCCTCCTGCTGCAGCCTGCTAAAGGAGTAAGGCAGTTACTCCTAGTAATGCAGTCTTAACTTTGGTCCCTAGAGGTGAGCAACCTCGATCCATGGCAGCACCTTACAAGGGGCAAGGAAAAACCACAACCGAGAGAAATTCACTTACTGTGGCAGAGAATGCCCCATGACATCTAGCACTTTTGCTGCTAGCTTCGGGCTTGTTCAAACTGCAGTTCCTTGTTCCCGTTCACATGAAGCAGACTTCAGTTAGCGTTGTGCTGCTGCCTGACACGGTTAGCTACCCACTAGGTCGCATCCTCCAGGTTTTGTGGCTCTCGTTGCTAAGCAATTTAGTCGGTTCATCCACTGCAAGGTAATGACCCAAATAAAGCAAAATTAGCTAAGAGTCTTGTGAACTGGGGGGGAGGGGGGTTAAAAAAAGCATATGTTCTGTTACCGTCTCCATCTCAGCTTTTTTTTTAGTCTTATTGCCGTAATGTGAAAAACTTTTACTGTTTTCTCTTGCTGTAGTTCAACTTATATTTAGAACACTTTTCCTACACGTTGAAAGTATAAATAAGCGCATTAGACAATGATTGTTTTACAGCTGAACTCGGTGCTTAAAACCAAAAAAAAAATATCTTTCATGCTTGTTCCTAGGCTACTGTACCTGGATTCAAGTCGATGCTGAAGACAGTGGAAATACGTGATAACACTGGTAACTTCAGTGCTTTGAAACAAGACTTCTCTTTCTCAGAAGTCTCTATCAGAACAAGACCTGCTTCGTGTCCTAAAACGCCCTTGTACCAAGAGCTTGAACGTTCTTCAGCTGCGGTAAAACCAACTCTACACATCTTGGTTTTAATGGCCGCCGTGATTCTACTTTTCAAATAAAGTCAGGGATGACGTGACAGGGCAAAATCTTCCTGCACCAAGGTGGCTTTTGAAACAAGAAATTGTGTATGTAAAAGAATGTATGTTTTTATGAACCGACTTCTCAGATTTATAATCATGTTTATTGTATTTTGTAAATTACTGCCTTGACAATCAAATGTTGTACTTTAATTGTAATAGACTATCGTATTTTTCTACATATTTGGAGTAAATATTTTACTCTACAGAAGTACTGTACAGCCTGTGGAGGTAATTGTAGAATTTTGATGCAGGTAGTTACACATATTTTGAAGAACTTGCCAGAGTTCAAAAGAAGTCTAGGCTTGTACTGCCAGTGTTTCAAACTGTTTCAGTGTTGAACTAACAGTTCATGTGCCCACACAACTGTAAGCAAGTAGCTCAATCCTAATTTCTTGTAATAAAGCCACTGCTATAAATGAAGAATGGCATTTTTAAGAATGCTCTTTCTTGTCTAGACAAATGAGACCAATCGGGGCTGAACTAAGATTGGTAACACATGTTGGAAGAAAAGAAGATGGAAATAAATAACCATATGTAAGTGCCCAAGGGCCATGCTGCCGGAGCTCGATGATAGCCTGTGCCATCAGGCGAAAGACAGTAACGTAGGTCTCTGGAAAACCGTTCCTCTAAGACAGAACTACTGAAAGCAACATAGAGACAGCCCCCTACAGCTTTATACAGTTGCCTTTTTTTTTTTTTTAACTGAATGTGTTACAGAGTAGAACCATAACTCACAAATTTTCAATCTAAATAACTTCAGCTATTTGTTGTTTTTTTAAGCATGTTTTACAGCCCTCTTACCTCCCTCTTTGTCTCATGCCTGGCCTCTGCACAGCAGAAGCTGGAAGGTGCAATTCAGCAGGAGCAAACCTTGTACAGCAGCTGGTTTCTAAGGGCTGTGCTAACAGTGCTCTAGCATGTCCAGATTTAGCAGACTCCTTTCACCTGGTCAGTTGTAAACCATTTTCAAGGCACTGTGAAGCTGTTCAGCAAACTCAGACTTTACCAAGTGAAGTCAGTGTCACCGCATGTGTTTATTTTGAAGCTTCATCTGCTGCTAGTTTCCTTAAGCAGTTTTAAAAGCAGCCAGAAGAGATTATCTTTGGAAACATCTACATTTTCCTGCACACAGTAAATCAAAAATGCAGGAACAGAGTAAATCTTTTGATAAAAGTAGATTTTGAAGTGTACTACTGCTACTGCAAAGGTGCTCCTATGTTTCACATCAAGACAGACCAGCTGGGCCGTGGGTCCCAGCCTAAGTGTAAATACACCTTTGGTATTGAAACACCAATGCACTCAGAACGGCATCTCATTACATACAGAATGTACGTGAGATACTGTTGTGTCATTGTCTTTGGTTGTTGTATCTCATCCATTCGAATTTTCTACCTTTCTTCCCCTTTTAAATGTTGTGGAGTGTTTACTAGTCAGAGCCATAACCCATTATCCACTAATCCCTCCAGAGAGGCTTGGTTCCAGTTCTGTTACATATAGCAGGAGCTAGAGCGCCCTGAAGTTCAAAATATTCCAAAAGCAGAAACATGAGCGACGACTCCATGCTACCAGCCAAGTGAGGGGAGAAAGAAGCTGCACTGTTGTTTCACAGAATTAAGAGGCCATATGAAAATCAAGTAGGAGAACTTTAACAGAAAAAAAAAAATCATTGACATGAAAAAAAAAAGCACTAAGGAGCATATAAACACATCTTTATTTAAAGCTCTTAGCCATCATAGTTAATTTTCTCAGAAAGACTGAAACCAAAACACATAAATGCAATACACATGAAAATTCTTCTCACAAAGGGAACTACGCGCGGTGCGATTTGAGTGGACAGCTGCACGTGAACGGCTACTGGACGCAGCAGGACGTGCGGTGCTTAGCTACAAGGTTCACACACGTCACCGCACGTGTGTTCGGCAACCTACGCGTGGTGGCAAAATTGCATAGTTATTTAACTTCACTATTAAACTCTCTATTTAATAACAATTCCAACTCTGCACAGTCAGACAACAAAGTAAGACTCTGCTTTTGGAAAAGCGATCTGTTATTTTAGGCATTATGTAATCTTCATGCTGACTGCCATCAATTTCGCAAAAAAACAAACAGGAAAACCTGCCCCTTGAAAGTCAGGCTGTTAACTTAAAGCAACATCTACTAAAAGGGGAGAGAACACCTTCTGAAGTATAACCCACAACTTTTACACGTACAATAGGGATGACAGAGAGACATTCAAATTTTCAGTGTCGCTGTGGTAAATAAAAGCAAGTACACATTAGTTGAAAGCAACAATTTTTCCTTTTCAGTAAGTTCAGTCTATTGTTAAAAAAAAAAAAATACCTTAAGCCCACGCTTGGGGGTTGATTTATTTTTTTTTTTTTTTACTCTTTTGCTTGCTCAAACTTTAAACTAAGTAACCCAAAAAATAAGATATACCACTCTCTCTGTGTAAGAGAATGGTTTTCTGAAAATTATTCTTGCTGATGCTTTCTGCAAGAATGAGGAACTGTTTTTTCCCCTCATTTTGGGGGAAAAAATGTGCCCTAAGTCTTCCATGTGTTTTCTTACCCATACAGAAATTTCACACAGTGACATTTAAACAAAATAACAGAAAACGGAACACGGTGATACAACTGTACTAGGCTGTTAGAAATAAAGAGAACACCCCATCAATTAAATTTTGTAGTGTGTTTACCGGTTTCTAAATCAAACTCCTAGCTGAAGGGGGCAGCCAAAGCTTCTTGTGCAACGCAGCACGGCGCGGACTTCCTCTGGGCTGCCAGGCAGCGCCGCGAACACAGCAGGCGGTGGGTGCGCTACGCCGACAGTCCTTGCAGAGTGGATGCGCAATACAATCGGCAACCCAGCTACCTGCTTCACCCCGACAAGTTTTTTTTTTAAAAGAGAAAGGCAACAGGCTTGTAATGGAATAAATTTTAAGTGAACTTTCTCAACTGTTTTAACATTCAACAGTCCTAGCATTTTGGGGAAGTGTCAGATGCTGAAACAAAGCAGTTTTGGCACCTGTCTTGGGTACTCCACTTTGCACTTAGCCTTCTTGGTTGAAGTGAAGAAGTCGTATTTTATCCAAAAGTGGTCTTCTTGTACAAATGCGAGTCCTTGCAGCGTTTGCACCTAAATACTGTCGACCTGAAGTGCACGAAGAAATACACCAAGACAATTACAGACATTGTATACTTTCAAATTTCCCAAGTATCTGGCCATTCCTTCAGCCTTGATCTCCTTGATCAAAAGGAGAGAGAAATTACCACTCGGTGTAGATTTTGACTGGGAAGCCTCTCATCATGTCGCATCTTCATACAGTGACCCCCAGCGTTAACAACACAAGGGAGCAGTGTCTGGAGACGGCAAAGCGTTCCAACAGAACGCACCACCAAAGGATTTCCACCATGCTAATGCAGCATCGGCTTCCACCTCTAATACGCGCTGTACAGTTTCAACACAGAAATTGTGTTAAGGGAAGGAGAAAAGAAGACGACGCAAGTCTTTGTATGTTGCTCTTAGTCTGAATATAGCTCTGCCGACCTTTGTTTTTAATGCTACAATTTCTTAAAGTCTCCTTGTAACTGAGATTCACTCAGCACGCATATTGGTTTATCTACACCTGTACCAGAAGGCTAATTCAATAAATTAAAGCTCAAAACACTAACTACAAGCACAAGAATATTTACAAACTGCAATAAATTAAAACGTATACAATATTAAATACACCTCACCACGTAAGAATAAATGTCAACCTTTGCACCGCTACCCAAGGACAGGCACTTGTACCTGTGCCAAAAAGAACAGGGCAACAAGCAAAGGCTCGTCACCATTATCCCCTTCTTGGGTGTCACAGCGTGCATTCAGAGCGGCTGCATGGAGACGAGCCCCAAGATTTCAGCATTTTGGACAAAACACCCGTTCTCAGCCTGGGTCTTGGTCCGCAGTACAAGGCAAAAGTCACAAACTTCTCCTACAGGAGATGAGACCGATGCCGACACTCAGCACTCCCTCGTTTGTAAGGCACGCTTCTACACAAAAAACAAAGCTCAAGAACACACAAACTTACTAGCTGTTAAAAATAATATTAGGCCAGAAAATATAATTAAAAATAAAATAAAATCGCTCTGACACAGTAGCTTGGCCAAGGAAGCAGGCACCAAAAGTACCTGTTTCCTTGGGATTCCATGGAGTGGAGGGTATTTCCAGGGCTATCTTCCACTACAGAAGACGTGCTGAGGATGTAAAGTCTTTTAGCATACAAGGAAAAAATTGTTGTGCCGAATGCTTTCATTTTACTTTATGCCAAAGCAGAAAGCTTTAATAGGATTGGTTCTGAAGGCAAAAAAGCTGAGTACTTGCAAACAGCAAGATCACTGCTGTGACCATACATGCATCTTTGAGAGCTGAAGTATTTTATTTATTTATTTTTTTAACATAAGGAGAGCACTTAAAGGGTTTGGAAGACCAGGACGGCACCATTTGTCCCAGCAGGATCTGGGCACTCCCCACGACCGCAGTTACACAGCCGCTACAGTGACTGTAGGGAAGGATCAAACTAAAAAAGCCTCAGACATAAGAGACAATGCAAGGGATGAAGATTTTAAGCACACTCCCCACTTCATCAATGCTTTCCCTGAATGTACGAGTTTGCAAACTCTGTTAACTGCACACTCCAGCCCCATCTGACCACCATTCAGTTCTGACCTGCAGGTGCAATGGGATAGCCTCTGCAAGCTGTACTGTACTTCAGTTTATCAAATAAAAATACAGAAAATAAATAGAAATCAATGTCAATTAAGGCAGGTAACCATGTATTAGGAGCACTGCTAGCTGAAAATTTTCAGTATCTGCTGAAACGACTCTTCCACCTCAGGCTGAAGGACTGCCAAAACCCAGCTGAAAGGTTCGTGCTGACCAAAGCCTGTAACAGCTTCCAACCAGCAGCTGCCACTTCACAACTTGCAAGAACAAGACATCTGCGTGTGGACAATTCTTCCTTTGAAGAAACACAGGACGTCTTATGGTTTTTGTTTAGTTACAATGAACTAAAAAAAAAAAAAGCCTCAGAGATATCAGTATCTTTTAGTAGTAGCTTTCAAATATTAGCTCAACTAGGTGAACAAACAACAAGCTGCTGAGAACACACAAGTCCTCTCGTAATGTAGCTCTCCAAAGAAATAAACACAACCCACTGCTACATAAACTCCCCGTCCGAAGAACAGCTCAGATGAGTAAGCTAGCTACATCTTTAGAACGTCACCAAACAAAAATATTCTCCTTACCCCCTCTGAATGCACCACAGAACTAAGCTACTAGACTTCTTAATAAAGGAACTGGTAAATTTCACAAAGTTTTTGGCAAAGTACAGTGCGGAGACAAGAGCTAAAAGCAGTAAGGACAGATCCAACTCAGACAAACGTTGATTCAACCAAACACCTTGCAAGAGATTTTCAAAATTCTTATGGTACAGATAAAAACAGCACAAGTCAGAAAGACTGCTGAACTTAAAAACAAACTAACAAAACCAAACAAACAGTGTGAAACAGAACTACAGAGCTCATTTGTTTCTGCAGATTCCAGAGGTGGATTTTTTATATATTTTTTTCCACTATTTTTATTCAAGCGAACAGAGTGATCAAGCTGTGTGCCACGCTACTGAAGTCAAAAACAAGTGCAGAGAAAATTCAAACATTGCCCAATATCACCTATTTGCCTGACTTAATGTAAGCTCTCCTTCATTTACCTTGCCTGTTCACATCGCTCACGCTCTGCTAAAGTAACCAGGACAGTACAGACTGCCAAACCACAGAGTATTTTAGAAGTCTGTTTCTCAGTATATTTAAGAGGTAATTGTTAAGACTAACTGGTCAACGACTTCTTCTCAGGACATATTCATAGAGCCCTGAAGTTCACAATGCACATTTTGAACAAGACACAGTACCCTTTTCTGTTCGCAAATTTTTAAATGTTATTTTCTATCACAACTTCGCCCGTTTCCAGGTATGTATCCAAAAGATCTCCCTTTTAGAGAATCTTGTTTTTGGGGAATGTGGGAGACAAGGCTCTATTTTGTTGTTTTATTGACTTATTCCGAGGGTTCTGATTCTGCCTGGTGTCTTCACTAGGCAACAGATACTGGAATGTAGAGAATCCCCTTTCTTTGTAACAGGAGGAACCAACTTTAAATGAATTCTTCAGAATGTCCTTCCTCTGTTAATCACTGCACTCGGGTTTTTAATGTGTGACCAATCCAGTAATACAAACGTTGCTACCTTTGATGTACGGTAATACACTTGGGAAGGCAAATAGTACCCAGTACGAATTGGTTACTTCTGTTGAGAGGGACTTACAATATTCAAGTGGACTAATGAGCATTAGGCTAAACTTAACAATTCCAGTGCATTTATTTCAATAACGACTTCTCTTACCAAACGCAAAGACACCCAAAATATTCATCTGCCAGTAAGTATATAAAAATAGTTTCTTACTCTCTTAATTGTGGTACCAGTTTATAACGTTCCTTCTGCTGCTTTTCACTCAACGTGGCTCTAACCAAAATAAGTTAGTACGATCATCTGTATAGGCTGTCTGCACACCGGACACGGTTTGTTCCTCTTCTTCAGCTTCCTTGCGCACGTGAAACACGACATGAGGTGTCCCGTTTTGCCATGTACTATGCAACCATTTTTCGGTCTACTTTGGCATATGACGCAGGGTTCTATGCTGCTAACAGGCAGACTGGACTCCACGCTTTCCTCTTTGCCTTGCATTTCTCTCTTCTCGGGTTCCTTGTAGTCTTCCTGACTGCTGCAAAACATGCTGCTAGATGTAGATGGCTGAGAATAATCTTCACTTTCCTGGGACTCGGATATTTGTACTGCTTTATCTTCATTCTCCTCCACCGGTGATTCTTTATCTTCAGTCATTTTTACTTTCTTGCAGTCAGGTACATCAAAACCTTCTTCAGATTCTAGGTGGAAAGAACTTTCTAATTTGCTCTTTGCCAGTTTCTCACTCTTCTCATCAGGAAGCCAGTCCTCTCGAAGGGCCCAGCATCTGTGGCAATGGCGTGGAAGTGGAGGATTCATTTCGCTGCATTCAGGACACTTCCAATAATCCTTGAGTAAATTAAAGGTTGAAACAGCTTAAGCTACTTGGAATGCTTACAACTGAAGTATAGAGAGATTATAAAGAATTTATTACTGCCAAAATACCAGTGATCTTGAACTATCAACATGTTTATAGTTTAAGACTTCCACTGGGTGTCTGACCATTTTACTGTCCTGCATTAAAACAGCCTCATTTTTATAAGACTCTGATTTTCTTCCTTCTTGCAGTAGATTTGTAAAATGAAAATAGAGGTGGAATAATAATGGTTTATTAGTTTTAGACAAAATTGAAGAAACTAGTCTATAAAAGTCTTCAGAGAACTTCACAGAAAACTTTTGTAATAAAACGGGCACTGTTCCCATGAGTTTCAACAACAAACTTCTGAACTAGAAACTGGTCAAGACTGAAGGTACATTTGACCTGGGGAAAGCTAAACTGCTGGTCTGCAAAACGGCCGGGTGAGGGCACTCTGACACAGCAGAATGTAAATTACACAGCATAGAAAACAACGAGCCAGTTAGGAAGAGATGCATCACTGTGTCAGAGCTTACTCCATACGCTATACCACAAACAAACATCATCTCATTAAAAACAAACTTCATTTTTAAGGAGAAGTACTCTCCTTAGAAATAACGCATGTGGCAGGGGTGGGGTGCCAGAACAAACCAAAACACTACTTATTTGGAACATCTGAAATGCTTTTTGGTTCGAGCTCCGAAAAGCATCAGAGACATCAAAAGTTTGAGACTAACTTTAATTCCTAAACATAAATTTTTCCCTATTTTTCCATACATAAGCAGCACGATGTATGTATGGCCAGCCCCGTGTTTCACACGTATAGTCAAGCCCCTCAAGTCCTGCAGACCACCAAGGGACAAACATTTCAGATGGTTTTGTAAAACAGCTGTACTCAAGCTTCTACGATGAAAAAGCAACTATATATCTTTTATTAAAGACCTAAACTAAAAAAATGTATAAATCTAAAACTACAAAGATATTAAACTATAAATCTTTTATTAAAACCACCAACTTTCTATTTCAGCGTGTCATTTTTTCATGTCTCTATCTATTGCTCCAAAACCCTGAATTTCTTCTTCTCTATGCTACAGATTTGTTTATTCAGGCTGGACAATAAAACTAGGTATTATGAACTACAAGAAGACTATATAGGAAGAAAACAGACATATATTAAAATATATGACGTATATTTTTAAAAATATATGTAAACTTACAAGGTTTTTTTTGTTGTTCTCTTGTGGGTTTTTTTTTGTTCCACCCCCTCCCCCCCCGTTTTGTGTAAAAAGGCAAATTTAAGCTTCAAATAATTTCCTCCCATTAAGTCAGTGAAACTGTAAATTAGTATTATTTTCAATGGCTCAGGAACCTCACTAAAACCATTTTTAAAATACCCATGTTCATAAGTGGTCACATGTTCAGTAATTAAACTACTGCCCTGGAATCCTCAAGCATGGGGAAAATAAAAGGCAACTTTATTTTTTAAAAATCACAGGTAACGATTGAATTCTTCTATACGCCTTGATCGACCGTCAGTTCACCCAACTTATGATGCTTTGCCAGTTAATGTTTTACTCACGGCTAGAGAAATCTCTGGATCTTCATTGAATGAATCAGCATCGCTATCTTCATCCTGATAAATAGTCAGCTGATACACCTAATTTAAATTTAAAATTAAAGAAGCATTGATGTTACTGGTTTTGGTATTCAATTAAGAATCTGTTTTCTGATAGATCACTTTTAATTAAATGAAATAAAAAATAGTGTATATGCTCTGTTTATGTTAAAAAGCTAGAAGCTAGCAAGCAACTCCACAAAACCTGATGGTTAGCTGACAGGGGGTGGCGTGGGGGGTGTGGGGAATCTGTTCACGCTTGGAACATGTGATTTGAAAGAAAAACAGACTAGACAGATAGAAGGAACTGCCTTCTAGAGTAGAGGGGTTCCTTCTCTCCTACTCAGCAGGGGTGGGGCCACACCTGGAATACTGTGTCCAGTTCTGGGCTCTTCTGCTGCTGGGGGAAGAGGCGCACCTCAACCCTTTCTTCCTCCAACCTCTATCTTACCTCTCTGCAGCACTCTAACCCACAGTAAATCAGTACAGACAGTCCCATTCCTCCCCTGTCATGAATTACAATCATTTATATCCCTGTCTGATTCTACCTTTGGTACTTACCTGATCTTGCCAGGAGCCGATTTAGCTCTTACGTAACAGAAAACTAACACAGGAAAAAAAAATCTGCTTCCCTCCTGACATTCCAGATAGCTTGGTCTCTCAAAAATGATGCCAGTAACTATTTTAAATCTTTTTGCCTCCTAATGAAAATTTCTAAAATTGTATTCCAGCCTATCTCTACGAAGCATCTATATTAATGGAAGCAAATGACTTAGAAATATCACTTTGCAAAGATTTACTAGGAAAGTTTTCCTTATCAATGGAAACTGTTGTCAAAAGCTCAACATGTGTCCAAGTAACGCTTCTGTAATTATGTAAGAATAGACTCAGGTACACAGAATGCCATCAACAGCTAGTGAGTAAAATTTGCCAGACAGACTTTTACCAAAAGCCTGTGTGAGAGCCTATGGAATGCCTCAGCATTGTTCTGCTTACTGGACTGACGGGTGACCCAGTGGTGACCCAACTGCACAAAACATAACTTGTTTTAATCAAGGACTGGATGCAATTTGTTATGTAGCACTCCTGAAGAATTACTGCTGCTTCTTGTTGGAATTTCAACATAATTTTCTTTAATTTTCCTTAGCCCTGCCACCCCCCCCGGTCAAAGAAAAAAGAATTACCTCATCATCTTCATCTGTGAGCTCCTGTCCTTCTTCATTATGGCTATAGTCTTCTGAATAAATAGATTCAACTTCAAACTCTACACTGAACTGGTCTGAAACAGAACTATGGTCAAACCAATCGGAGTTTTCGCTTAGTGAACTGGCATCAAGATCCTGAATAAAAAAGAAAGGAAACAGATGGTCAACTTCAGTAGTCCATACCCATAATCATCACTGTTAAGAGAGCATCTCCTTAAAAGAGTATCTCCTTAAGATAGTGTTAAAGAGACAGATATCTCCTACAATTATTAAAAAAAAAACAAAAAAAACCTACCCAGTTTACTTAGCTATAGTAGAAATAAGAATAGCCACTGTTAGATGGAACAGCACTTATGAGACAAACTGGTTATAGCTTGGTAAACTTAAAAATCTATGCCGCAAAAAAATACGTTTTGACTTACAGGAATGGAAAGAGAATCTGTTGAATCACTGCTATTGCTTCTTTCACGGCACAGCCCACTGACTACACACCATGAGAGACTTTCATCAAATGTCAACGAAATGCTGTCTGACTTGTGTCGTTTTCTTCTGTCAGCATGCGGATCATCTGAAGAATTTTCTTCTGGGCATATTCAAGAATTTTTATTACTCCAAAAATATCTATGCAATGTTCAGTTGTGAATGTTCGTAACAGCAGCTTAAAATACAATATACTTATGTAGCAATCGAAGAAATATAAAGTTATCCAGTATTATTTTATAGAAAAAGGCACCAAAAACAAATGAAAGAAGACAGTAACACTGAGAAACACGAGGTGTGAAACATTCCTGAAAATAGCAATTCAGAAACTGTCTTTCCCCACTTGTCCTATCTGTACAGCTTGTAAATGGCAGTCTCCACACGCAGGAAATAAAGTTACTGCAAATTTTGAAGCATTTTTACCCCAATTCACACATGATACACATTAAATCCCTACTGACTTTAAGGAATGGAGTTAAGATTTTAATTGTAGGAGCTCCCCCTACAGTCATATGACAGAAAGACACTTTCAGGGGGCCTGCTAGCCCGTCCCAGAATTTGGACAGAGATGAGCAACTTGCTCCCAGGTCAAACGTCTAAGAAGGACCTCGAGCTAGGCAAGAAGGCACGTTCAGGTTCAAGTTTCAGATACCTCAGCAAACCCATCAATTAAGAGCTGCACTATATGCAATTGTATTTACTCGTTGGAATTTTTGAAACAAAACATTACGCGAATGATTTTGACAACACATGAGCAAGAAAATCTTCAAGGCTAACACACAGTGTAAAAATTGAACCATGAAAACATTGCTTTAAGCTGTGCTTATTATATATGCTTAGTTTGAAGGCCAAAAAGCAATGCTTTTTAAATATATCATGCTTTGATACAACAATCTAGAGCAGCATAAGCAGTAGGGGGACAGCATTTTAGGGGTAGGTAAGTCAAAATTCAGCTCCACTGCCTTTTGGTGTGTTTGATATCAAACAATTTTCTTAAAAAGGCATAGCAAAGTCAGTATGTATGTGCAGTGGAGTGAAAGTTCCCCAAGAGGACTGACAACGTGGTTCAACACGGGCCTGCTGCCCCCTACAGGCGCCCTCTGCGTACACCCTTCATTGCCCAGCTTTGCCCTGGCCTTGCGAAACACACTGCCAATCCACCAGTCTCCACGCCTTGAATCTTTCATCGTAAAAGAAAAGAGAACAAAACACTTGTACATACTTTGAGACTTCTCTTACTTTCCCTTGGTGCTTCTTCAGCCCCTCTCTTTTCTTTTTCCGCCCTGAGAGCCCCACCACATTTGGAGCCCCCAAGGCCCAAGGGTTGCTCCTGTCCATCGTTGTCCTCATTTAGTTGTCATGGCTCCATGCTGTACTGATACTGTACCACCACAAGGTTTCTATACACTATATAAGCGGCTCCAAAGGAGCCGCTACCATCATAATTTAACAAGAATAGTGGCTTAAAAGGAAGATTTCCTATAAATTAGAAAAAAAGTGTATATAAAAACACTATATTAAAAGAACTTTTAAGGTTGTAACAAACTAATAAATGGATGCAAAGACACGAGTTAATAATCAAACCTACAATAAGTAAGCACAACACAGGACCTTACGTGCTCTGGGTCATGCCTAAATATTACAGGTTATGATGCTTAACTGCAGCTTTCCATCCCTTCACCAGTTTTTGTTACAACATTAAATGTTCTTTTAATTTAGTGCAAACTGCTCAGCAAAACAGCACAGTTTTTGGACTGGCTAACAAAAACAGTGGTCTATGATGAACACAGAAAAAAACACTACATAAATGCTGAGGAACTTTAAAATGTTCCCAAGCAACTGAAAAAAAATAAAGAAAAAAAAAAAAGAAGTATCTATGCAATGACAGAAGGTTATCACTGCCCAGGTTAAGTACAGGTGTCAAGTCATGAGGTAATGAAAGTGAGCAAGGAAACAAACTACCATAAGGAATCTGAAATAGTGTTCAAGTTGAACTGTATAGAGAACGCATCCATTGAGCAACTTAATGTTATACAGGTTTATGCTGACCAACTTGCTATTTGCCAATTCTCAGAAGAAACACTCCATGCTTTGAAAACGTATTTGCCAGTGATTATTAAATAACCATAATAAAGAGGAACTGGAGACAAATGCAATGCTTAAGTGGCCAGACTTTTTACAAAGTGCTTAAAGAACATCCAAAATAATCTGGTATTACTATTGGACCTTTCAAGTCCGTATCACCATCTGAAATCCAATGAAAACTGCTTTCAGAGCGCAAACAACATGTAAAATGTTGCGGCTATCTACACAGGGACTTGAAACACATTTGAAAACATCAGTACAAATAGAAGTGTTCTCATCATGAAGACAGCACAATGGACTACGTCCTGCTAATGTGAACAAGTTGAACAAGTTGAAAAGATCCCTGGAACAAATTATTCTATCATCTTACTAACAGTTCCCGAAATCCAAACTGTAACATGACACTGGAGCAATGCAAGCAATCCTGTACTTCTTCCAGATTGAAGATTTTGTTTTAGATATGCAGAGGAACATAGATAGTGTTTGTTAGCATCTTTCCAAGTCAGTGAGGTAACAGAATGTACTTGTTTCCCAAGTGTCCGTGACATTGAAAGCTCTGCATCGTTGATCTGCACATACCGGATTCACTGTGTGTTCTCCTCCTAGATGATGATGTTGGTCGGGAAGACACATTTGATGAAGTCTGCTTCTCTTCTAACTCTTGCATGGATTCCTGATTAACAGAAGTAATGAAAAAGCCCGAATATGAATATGAGGTAAAACGCTAGAATTATTCTAACTGCATCCAAGCCACTGACACTATAGAAATGAAACAGAATTTACATCTCAGAACGTAAAAAATTGAAAGATTACCTTTAAAACATTTTCTTTCTCAAGCTGAAATCTGGCATCAACCTCAGGTGTGTCAGCAAGTGTACAGTCTGAAAACAAAACAAAACCACGTGTTAGCACAGCAGAAAAAGTCAACTTCAAGCTCAAAAATATTATAGCAAAAGTAACAGGGAGAAGTCAACTGCACCCAGCATTTACAAAGTTCTGACCAGAACTTACAAACCAGACATTCCGTGACAACCTAAAACGCAACACCGCTCCCTTGCTTTCCAAGTTTGCGCAGCACTTCTGCTGTAATATTATGAAAGTGGGAAAATGGGGAGGAGGAAAGAATCCCAATGGCCAAGTACCTCTGAATTCTATTATAAATGCCTCCAAATGAAAGTTGTTCATTAGCTGTGATTGTGCAGGTATGAAATAACATACATGGAAGTATTTTTACACTTCTATAGAGTATATTTTACTAATTATCATTTCATGGGAACATTACATTCAAAAGACATTCAACAGAAGAAAATTTGAGTGTTGTTAATTGTATCTCCTGACTAACAGATGGACACTGAATTAATCAATTATCTTCCAAGAAAAAAAAAAAAGATAAATTTAAGTTTGCTACCATAACAATAAGGGGTAATGAGGACAGCCATTCAGAAGACGTACCTCCAGAAAGAATCAAAACCAAAGGGTATCTCTTACTATGGATTCAGGAACTAACTTACAAAACAGCACACATTATTTAACTTCTGGTTCGCTCCTTACATCGGGCAAAAATTACAGCTATATTGAGCATTTATACTGCAGCAAAGTTACCACTTCTTAAAAACCATGTAGACCTCTTAAAGAGGACTCAGCACTGCCAGTGTATCCGAGTGTGATCAGTTCTAAATATAAGTCAGTTTCAATTTTGCAAATAAAACCAGGACACTAACAGAAAGAAGAGGAAGCATTTGAACTGATTTCATTGTTGGCACAAGTTCAAGAAGTGCATTTTTGGTATTAAAGCCTTCAACAACATAAGAAGCTTTATCTGCAAGAAATACAAGCAATTTTTCAATTCAGTCTTGTTTGTGTTCAGTTTTGATTATGCTTGTTCCAGTTCAAATCCCACAAAATTACCAAAATGCTGCTCATAATCAGTTTTCTTTCCAGAAAAAACAGTGTTGTGCTTTAATTCACCATTATTTGCGATCACTCCAGACACTAATGTGTAAAGTTAAACAGCTAATTATTGAGAGACAGATGTTATCTGATCGCTACATGCAAGATACATTAACACCAGCAGTATTTTCCCTACTACTATTTCCCAAACTGGCTTACCTTGTTGATTGATTGCTACCAGGTTTCTGCAAATCATCGAATATACCCTCCTTAGATGGGGATAAAGAAAAAAAGAGATGTTGCAAGTTAGGTTGCAGAATTCATACATATGTTGCACATTTAGCTGGAGAGCTGTTCGTGTTAGCATTAACTTTTATTGTGATAACTGGAGACCGCCCAAAGAAACGAGCCAGTTTCTATGACAAATGTGGAAAACAGTTATTCTGACTTGAAGTTTTTCTCAGCATTGTTATTTTGCTCTTCAAAACAAGCAGATCCCCTCTCCTTTTCTGAAGAAAGGGAAGAGATTTTATCCATCTCAATAGAGTCAAAAGAGCATTATTTTTTTAAATTCACTTGGAGTCAGAAAACTCTGGGAGAAGAGTCATAATCCTTTTGACAACGAGCTCCTAACAATCAGCATCTATTTCTAATCTAACAGTGATTCAAAATTACTCTTTCTGGAACTTCTGACAATCTGTACGGAGTCTTGCAAAGCAACCACACTTACAGCACAACTGTGATTTACGTTAGGATTCAGAAGACTGTACATACAGACTCTGCAGCAAGACAATTTATTCAAAATAAATGTTAAAATACTGAAGCTTTGTGCTGGAGTGAGGTATGATTTCTCAACAGGAGAACATACTGTGATTATGTACCACAGTTTTCCACTCTTAACTTGTATACTTGCATTGCCTCCATACATCAAGTCAAAAGTCTTAACTGTTTCTGCAATCCCTTTATAGCTGTTACATTACAGAAGAGAATTTTCCCATTTCACCTTAGGATGGTTTGAGGCTACAGTAACCCCTTCCAGTTTGTGGAAATTGTGAGATTTCTTGGTTATAGACACAGACAGACATTAGTTCACAGAAAAAGACTAGATCAGGTGAGAAGTAATCGTAAGAAAGAGCTTACCATCTTCCAAGATATAAAGAATTAATAAAAGGCCATACGAATTATGTTCTCCATTATTTATTTCACAATCAGACTCTCAGAGAAGAATTCAATTTTACCTGTGTTCTTTTACTGAAAAGCTTGTTACTCCAAATAAATCCCCAAGGAGATCATTTGCACAGTGCACGATGTGTTGCTCTTTTTCATCATATAATTGTTTAGACATAATATATTGTCCAAGATAGAATATTACCTGTAAAAGAAATCACATACACAGACATTAGTACATACACAGGTTTTGCTGTTTCAAGTTCAAATACAAGAGGAAACATTAAATTAATTGAGATTTATTCCTCTCACGCTAGTTAATTAAAACTCCCTTTGAGCTGCAATTTTTATTATTCTCCCAGTATTCTAAGGACAGATAAAAGCCTTTGTTTATATAGCGGAAAAACTTGCTGAACACTACCTAAGGAGTTAGCAGAACTCAAAAAATAACCTGTCTCATCACCTTTTGTGAAACTCACTACCTCTCATTCACCCAGAACAGAAGAAGAATCTCCCTATATTTACTGTCATCTACCTTTACTGAATAAAAGTTCTCACCTCCTTCATAGTAAAAGTGTCTTTTTCCGCACCAGCTAACTTCAACAGCTTCAACAACAGTGGCTTTGGTTTCACCTATGTGGGGATGAAGAAAGAAAAACAGTCTGCAACAACTGTTCACCAAACAAAGCATTATTTATACAGATTAGTTTCCTCCCTCTGTGTTAACCTCATATAAAAAAAGACACAACTAAGTGATAACCTATCAACTCCCAAGTTTTTGGCTTTGCAAAGTTAAACTTAAGACCTTTACGACTGTTAGGTCCAGAGTGCGAGAGACAAAGCAGAACTCTGGTTCCTGGGACAGTTTATGGGGCTATCTATGGTTTCACACTGGCCAGCTGGTTCTACCCCTTAGAGTTTTCTTAGTTGGGATAAGCAGACCCTGTCCTTTCCATTGTATTTCAATCAATCCGACTTGTACATTGCCCTCTGCCCTCCCACCCACATGCCGTGCCAGCAGTTATTTCTGCAGCCAGTCTATGAACAGCCAGCGTTCTGAGGCAGAGGGAGGAGATGTTCCTCTCCCTCCCCTGCTTTTTTTTTTTTTTTTTTGCACTGTTCCATGAACAGCTGTGCCAGTACAATGCAGGAGATGAGAACAAGCTGCAGGGGATGTCACAACTGCAAACAAAATGCCTGTGTAACCACTGCCTGATGGTTCTGGGTGCAATACTACTACCACCCCTTTAACCATAGCAAAGCCATTCTAAGAACTGACTAAAGACATTTTTATAATTTCTTTCTTACAGGAAAACATAAATAAGATACAAGGCAAAGAATAAATGCTTAAGGAAGGAGGGGAAACTTTCCTATACTCCATTTCAAATATGCACTAAAATGTACTGTTAGTTGTAACGCATTAGCAAGAAATTAGTTGCAAGAATTATACTTAAACGAAAAACAAATGTGGACTATGTTTCATGTCTATTCACTCCCTTCCTAAATGCTACAGCTACTTACAGCATGCAGGACATACTGCAGTTTCATAAAGGAAGCAAACACTAACTTATTAGACTAGTAAATACAGCTCAGGATAGGAATGCAATGCAGTTTCATATCTCTGAATCCACAACTCGATCTGTCAGCTGGGATGATGTTACCCCAAGCCCTCCCTCCCCAACACCTGCAGGGTTCTGCTCCCGTGCAGATGTGACAGCAGACTAGGTAGCATCATACTATGACTTTAAAAAAGAACAAAAAAAAAAAACAACCACATACACACAAAAAAACCCAACTAACAACAAAACCCCCTCTGAACACTCTGTTGTTCTGTTATTTGGATTTTTTTTTTAAGTTCTGCTATCAGTCTACACTTTCAGGCTTTAACCTTCTACAAAAACGGAATGAGTTAAGCTGTCATCATCCACACTGCAATATTTAACAAAGTTGTATGCCACTTCCATCCTCGTGAAAGGGCACAGCCAGGACTGCGTAACTGCCACCGTGCTGTGAAAAAGCCCGAATATGCAAAGCCACGAACACAAAGACTCCTACTAAAACTTCCTTATGAAGTCCGGTACAACAGAAAGTGAAAATGCCAAACTTAAAAAAAAAAACCAACTCCAGTTGTACCGAGATTATTTCAGTAACGCTGTATGTCCTGCACAGCGGACCATCTTCCACACCTTAGGAACCGTTTCACCACAGGATTCTTATCAAGATCAAACAGGACTACACAATCCTTGAAAGCAAGCAGCCTGAACGCCAAGGGTCTCCAGGAAACAGAGCCTAGACCTGAAGCACCATCCTCAGCTCCGCGGATGAGAAAGATCCGCTTTCACAACCCCGAGACAGAGGAGAGCCCACCTTCACCTGGCGTTCCTGCACGCCTCGCAGCCCGAGCAAGGCCGGCCTTCCGCACTGACAGGGCAAAACCCCGCACAGAGAGACCGCGAAGCACTCACGCGTCCACCCGAGGTACTGACCAGGGCCTCCTGCTCCGAGGCGGTGACAGCAGCGCCATCCGTGAGGGCGGACATCTTGGTGTTGCACATTTGCCTGCAGTTAGGGGGAGAACAACCCCAGCACATGTAACGCGGCGCCACAGCCCCACTTCCCCCCCTCACACACCACCGCCGCCGCCAAATGGCCGCCGGGCTGCGCGCGCTCCGCCGCCCCGCCGATGCCCGCTCACCTCGCCGCCCTCGGCCAAGCCCGGCGCCGGGCAGCCGTGCCGAGCCGAGCCGAGCCGTGCCGAACCGAGCCGTGCCTGGCTTTAAATAGCGCCGCCGAGTGCAGGCAAGTCGGGGCTTAGCTCCGCCGCCGGCCGCGGCCCGACATGCCTGAGCATGACCGGCGGCGCTGCCGAGTCACGGCGGGGGGCGGGCGCCGCTGACTCACGGCGGCCGCCAGCAGCGGCAGCAGGAGGGGGGGAGGCGGCCCCGGGATGGAGCCGCGGCTCCGCGCCCCCCTCGCCCACATCCACATCCCCACCCCGGCCCCGCCGCCCTCCTTCCCCCCCTCTTCCCGCGGGTGGGAGCCGCGGAGCTCGCCTCACCCCCCCCCCTCATCCTCCCCAGCGAGCCCCGAACGGCCCCGCGGCCCCCCAGCCCCCGCCCCGGTCCCCCCACGCACCGCCAGCCGCGCCCGCTCCGCTGCACGGCCCGCGGCGGGCGGAGAACCGGCGGCCCTACGGGGCCTGGGCGCGCTGCGCGCCCCACGCCGCCATTTTGGCCGCCCTGCCCTGCCCGGCCCGGCCCTGCCCCGCGCGCTGGCGTTTGCAGCGCCCCCTAATGGCCGCGGGGCAACGGCCGCGCCGCCTCAGCCCGCGGGGGACGACTCTGGCAGCGGCGGCTGTGGGGAGGAGGGAGGCAGAGCGGGGGTCGGGGCCCTTTTTGTTTTTCTCGCCCCCGTCTCTTCTTTGCTGTCGTCCCTCGTAACCCCTCGCGACAGTGGTCAGGGTGACGGCCGCTCCCTGAAGCCGTGGGGTTGCGGTAAACAAAACGTGTTGTGGCACTGAAGCACCGAGGAGACGGAGCTTGTTGCTAATAGCAAGCCCCAAAGAGTCTGAATTTCCCCTACAGAGCCTCACCTCCACTAAAATTCGCTAAAAGTTGCAGGCAGGTGTTGGTTATCTCGCCAACCTCGCCTCAGACACCACCAGCAGCTCTGCCGTGCCCGCCGGTTCTGTTCTGAAGCATCACGTTTTGTTTTGTTTTGGTATAAACAGCCTTGAGACCTCTGATTTAACCTTGTGCTTTTGTAAATCCAGCTGCAGCATGTGCGTACGAGAGAAGGCCTCTTTATGTCAACTTCTCTCCAAAAGGTGGAAGCTTGCTTATAGACCACGTAAATTCAGTGGCAAAAATGTCAAGTGTTGCTCGCCTGGCGAATAGGCTGACACCTTTGGATACCAATTCGATTTGCAATGCTCATTTGTTCTTTTGTTGTTGTTTTCACCAATATTTAGGAAAGCAGCAAAAAGCTTTACATCCAAAGAGAAATGGACAACGTGAACTATAGTCCTGTCATCTCCCTACTCTGTAATTTCAAATTTCTGCTAAATGTAGGGTAGTTAGGAGAATGTTATTTTGACAGGTACTCATTCGTTGCTACACTTCAACTATACAATGGTTAGTTTTCAGCCTGACTCCCTTTTCTAATTCTCAGGTTTATTGTTTGCTCACGATGACACTTAAAACTTATATTTGAATAGTGAAAAGATTTGTTAAGGAACAGGAGTGCTGCAAATTGCGTGTGAAGGTAAGCTATAGCAGAGAGAGCACTGCCGCAACTCAATAACGCTGATTTTCCATGACAACTAACTTGCCCAAACAAGCAGTGGATAGCTGCCTGGACTTGTCCTTTGGCCAGAGACAGATTTTCAGCAAGAATGTCACCTTGTAAAAATTCCTGTAGCGGTTTAAATTGAGATACTTGTGTGATGATGGATTTTCAAGATGAGCTTGTTATCCCTGTAGAGTGTAAAGCTCAAGGTCTACTGATGGGCAGCGGAGAAGCTGCACCAATTCCACAGAGTGTGCTTACCTTCTGTTAGCACCAGAGGTTCAAGACAAACAGACATCTGCTTTAAGTGGAATGTCTTGCCATTGGCAAAGTTAGGTATCTGCCTATTTCCATCCAGCACACAAATCACTGAGATCCTTAGCTAGCTTGATCTTTAGCAATTACTTCTACACAAAAATGCAAGAGGTTTGAACTTAATGGCAGTGGTCAGTAGATCTAACACTGAACAGTAACCTTATCAATGCTCAGACTTGTTCTGATGTGGCACACAAACTGTATTCCTATACAAAATGCATGTTACTGAACTGAAGTAAAACAAATAGAGTATTCATCTAGTTCTTCTGAACATTTACTGAACACATTACTGAACATTTTGTCTTAAAGATGGTATTATTTTACTCAGGCCATGTGGATATAAAGGTGCTTTTTAAATTATCACTAAGTTTTCTACGTTAATATAGTCCAATACTAAACTGGTTGCTATTACTTTATTTTTTCCACTTCTCAGCCAACAAGCATCTTAGCCAACATGCATCTTGTGACCAATGTATTTGTGATTAGATTGTGATTCTTTAAAGAATAACTTCCCTTGGCATTTCATTAATTGCTAAGAGAGAAAAAAAAAAAAAGAACAGTTTATGTCTAGAATTTTTCTGTCTAGAATTTTTATCTCTCCTCAAGGACAATCTTATCTCTTTTCTCAGCCAGACTAATCTCAAGTAAGAGGAGGCAGCTAGTAGGTAAATTATGCTCTCTGTGCTTTGCTAAAGATAGGGGGATGTTTTCTGACGTGAAGTACTGCACCGCTTTTGTCCCATTTCTCACTAAGACAGCGCGTGGTATTTCATCAACATGCACAATTATTTTCTTATGCTTGATAATTCTGGACAAGCATAATTAAAGGTTTTACTTGAAGGGTAATAACCCTGTATAGTTACAAGAGCTGACTTCCTCACTGCTTCAAGGTCCTAAAAAGAAAAGGAGACATCACTATACCTTAGTAGGTTTTCAACCTCTGTGCATTTATTTTTGTTGTTACAGAAAATATCTGGAGCACATGTAGTCCATCTACCTTCACTGGAGATACCCACCTTACACCATTGTTAACTTATATAGTATATGAGATCCATATTAATATAAAATCAGGTTCTAACTGCAGACATTTCATTGTTTAATGCTTTTGATTTAAATTATTTCTCCAAGCTGGATCTGTTCCACCTATAGGCACGTATCCCAGAAGAAAGATGGGTTGCTGTGCTGCAGGGATGCCCAACTCAAATGAAGAGATGGGTCATAAAAAAGCTTCAGTTTCAGATTTTTGTCACCACCCTTTTTTTTTTTCCCCAGTATGTCCCTCTTACTCTTTCTTAGTTTGCATGAAATTGTCCAAAGTTCCCATAAGATGATCAAAGGCATAGGTGGCCAGGGTTTTCAGTTCTGATTTCCAGTCTCTCTTGTGATGCTTGACTATCGGGTGGGTTAACCTCATGTGCAGTCTATCCACTGCTCCCAGGGCAAAACCCAAACAGCCTCTGGGGCCACAGGCTGTGCTGGCGGACCCTTCCTTAAGCCTCAGGCTGTATCTCTGTCAGTGTGACAAAGCTGTGATCAGCCCGGTTACAGACTGTCAGGCACAGTGAGATAACAGGATAGAGGGAAAAGTGGGCTGCGGTGCAGCTGGGGCCTGTGTGGCTTAATGAGGCCTGCGGCCAGGCCCGTCTGCTCCAGCCACGACCCCACGTGCCCCGCAGTGGGTCGGCACACTTCTGTGTAAGGATCAGGGAGAGAGTTTTTTTCTTCCATGACCTTCCTGTTCTCTTCTGTAAGAAAGAACACACTTGAGAGAAAGTCTGCTTCAGAGAACTTACCTGAATTCTTCATAAGCTAGGACCTATCCCAACAGAGAGGTCTGTCAGTATCACCAGAAACCTCATACTGTAAACCAAATTCTATTAAACAAAAAGGGGATGAAGCCTTCCTTGGGGCAATTTCGATCAAACTAATGCCAAGTGGAAATAAAGAGCAGGGCTCGGCAGTGGTGAGAACCCAAAGGCCGCATTCAGCGCTCTTGCAGGTGTTTAACAGGGAACGCCGGGTTCTACTTTGCTGTTAAACTTCTGTTTGCTGCTGTGCCGCATTCAACCTTCTTTATTTTGAAAAATGTAGGTGGGCTGCCAAAGATGGTCTCAAACAAAATGTTTCTCTAACAGCTGTTCACGAGCTTGTTCAGGTAAGCACTGCTCTTCTGAAGTGTTAAGGGCAAGCAGCTTCAAAAACACCTGGAGCTGGACCAATCCCACATCAGAAGACAGATTTTTTTTTCTTCTTTTGTTTACTTGACATACACATTCCTTCATGCATCTGGGAGACACTAGTTTCTGTCTGTCTGCTCAAATCTGATTCCTATTTGGTAGCAGCTCAGTCAGCCAGAAGCAAAATTAAATGAAACAATAGTGGCAAAAATACAAGACTATTATCTTGAATTTCTGCTTAGAAGTGCTCAAAATCTAACATAGAATGAAAGTTGGTTTTGTGTGTGGTTTTTCTTTCTTTTTTCTTTTTTTTTCCTCTATATTTCTGTTCAGTCCTCGCTTTTGAAAGAAGCTTGTGGAGTGATTCTAAAGAATAGAGAAGGAAAAAAACTCAGAAAAAGGTTCTTCTGATTCCCGGAAGCTTTGGTGACAAATATCACTGAGTGACCAAACTCTGATTTTCTCCTACTGCTGTTAAGCAGGGGCGAAGTATGTGGCTAGGTTGAGACCATTTCCTGCTCTGCTAATCTGTAGCTGTGAAGATTGAACAATCCTGTGATCTATCCTCCTGGAGGAGTACTTGATGGCATGTAATTAGATCAAAGAAAGCCTTTTTTAACAATGGTCATCTGCCTCGTTCAAGCAAATTAGGATGACACCAGTTCAGTTTAGAACTGTTTCTTTAATTCAGTGGTAAATTGTCATTCAAATGTACCACTCGGCTTAGCACAAAACACATTTCTGTTCAAGGGAGGCGCCCAGAAGGGTGTGTGGCGTGCACATGGGACTCAAGTGAAAGACAGATGTCTTCCAGAAGCTCCCGAGGAGAGCCTGAAATGGATTTACAGTCTGAAATGTGTTCAGGGAGAACCTAGCTCTGTTAGAGGCTGCGAGCAAGCACTGCCTGCTCAGGATGCCATATAGGGACAGAAGGACAGGGAGGGACAGAACTGCAGCTGGTGATGAGGTCAGGCCTGCTGGAGTCAGGCTGCAGTTTGGGTTAGGGGAGGGGAAGATAAAAACGAATTCTAACTGCCTGGCTGTGATTTGAACTGTTTGTTACTAACACCAGCACCCAGCAGGGTGTTACATCGCACAAGCAGCTTCCTAACTCGGACCCGTTCTGTGTCTGGTCATGTAGCTCCTAGAATTGTCCCAGCCCTGCCAACCCATTTCTCCACATCTCTCCTGCATGCTCCCATTCTTGCTTTCTAACTGCCTGTTATATAAGAAATAATAGTCTTTTTTTTGTTTCTTTTTTTTTTTCCCCACCATAAAGTTACTATAAATGCCCTCCCTTGCAGACTTTATGACTTTATTGTGGTCAGCTCCACAGTTTAATGTTTGGTTGATGCAGTTTTATTGACTGGTATATGCTTTTACTTTACACAGAAAGAACTGCCTGTTCCTGAAAAAGCCTCAGCATTTTCCTTTTGCTGACATGATTGATGTGACATAAATTACAAAGTCACCTTTATACTGGTATCAAATCGATCTCTGCTTTTGAAAGCATAGCTTTGCCAACACAGCTTTTAACATAGAGTAAAACAACAATCCTAGTAGTTAGGCAAGTAGTTTGGAGCGCTTACTAGAGGCTTTGCCAGTATCTGGGGTAGCCTCAACTTGAAATCTTGAAGGTTATTTGAGTAATTTCACACCAAGAGTCCCCTGGCATCACAAACAGGCTACATTCGGAACCTTGAACGTGTATTCCAAAGCCCACTTTGGAAATGGGTTTGTTGAGAAGATGAGTTTCCTCAGAGTTGCCTTGAGATTAGGTCTCCTCCAAACCAGGCATGGATGCATATAGCTCCTGAAATAAACAGCTGTACCTGGCTAAGTCATCCTTCTGAAGAGCTGCATTGCTTTCCTGGCTACCAGCTCTGCATTTTTCTTTATCTGTATGCCCTCCCTTGATTCAGGTGGGTCTTGATAAAATGTCACCTCACCATCTAGTTGCTGGCATGCAACTAACAACTTGCTGCCAAGCAAGACAAGAAGTTTTTTTATAGTGTCCAGTTGTCTGCCATGGAATTAACACTTGCTTTACCACAAACATGAAATAACCACGTCTAAGTAAGGAACACATTCACACCACAGGAACCTAGAGGTTCTCTCTGGACTGGAGTAGTAACATCAGCATAATATATGAGAGAGAAGTGGTGCAGTTTTAGTAGGAGGGGAGCTACATCTGTGCTAGATCTATCATCTTTCAGTGACTATAGTGTTACGGACTTCACTGAATGATGTTTTGTCGATCTGGTGAAATTAGGAAACTCTGACTTTCACAGATGTCCTGAAGCATCCTGAATCACAGTCAGAAAATCAACCTGAACTCCATCTGAGACCCAAACCAAGAAGATGACGATCTGTGGACTTCTAATAGTGAGTTTGCACATACAGCACTGCTCTTAGTCAACATGCAAACGTAAATCACTGTGCAACTCTTTTTCCAGACAGTGATTATTCCATGCTCTTTCCCTTTTCACTTCAAAATGGTGGCTGTACTTGGTCTGTTTGAGAAGCTAGCTTATAGGAAAGACATAGAAGAAGAAAAAGGCAGGCTTTTTAGATCAAGGGCCAGTGTGTGTAAATATAGGAATGACAAGCTGGAAGAGTACAAAATGAATTCAGCAATGAATCCCAGACAGCTACTGAAAACCTTGTACCAAGGTTTTCCTTTACCTAGCTGGCAAAGTAGTCCGTGAGACGGTGCTTTGTACCTCAAGCACATTGAGCTTTACACAGAAAACAGGGAATACTGGAGAGGCAGTCTTCCTGAAGTTTTCTAATCTTTAAGTTTGCATAGCTTGATGAATATGCAGTAAAGTTTTATTTATTATTATGTTCCCAGTAGTGTATTACTGTTCTAATTAAAAGAGATCTGAAGGGGAGTTACATAAGATTTATACAGATATTCTTCTTCAACCGGCCTAACATTCAAACAGCCTAATTACCATACAGTTGAAGTGGGCCACACGTTATAATTCCATCCTGAGTGACCCTTTCTCAGATTTCTTGTTCTAGCAAAGAAGGTTTATATTTCTGAAATCTCTTTGAACTTGAGTCCTTTGCTTTTATTTATGGGTGATCATGTGGTTTATTTCCTGCAGCCGCATGCATGACTTTTCTGTACTTAGGTGTCCACAAAGGACATAACTAGTCATCTTGCTCTCCACTGGCCAGGATTGTCTAAGTACCTTATCAATGTGATGTATTCATATTAATGAATGTTAAGGATGTGATGAATAATGTTTATTCACTGATGTTCTTAATGTTCCTGTTTGGGACCTCTTCCTTCCATTGGTCCTGACAGTTTGTCCCTTGTTCTCACAAAGGCTACTTGCCTAAAAAAACAACCAACCAACCAAAAAACAAAAACAAAAACAAAACAAAACAAAAAAAAACACAAACACAGAAGGCACCTATTTAGCCTCCAGCATTTAGGCTCCACCCGTGTATCAACTGTATCAATTTCCCATTCTACAGCTACTCACAATACATCTCTGAGACCCTTTTTCCTATTCAAACACCTGGTAAGAAAGGGCCTGCGAAGTAGAGACTAAACCTCACCTCCCAGAATTAACAGACCATGACTGTAAAGGGAGAACAAAGCAGGAAACACTTCCCTGCTTTAACAGAACATGCAAATGTCTCTAAAGATCTTGGGGTTCTCTGCAAAAATCATTTCTCTTTCAATTACAAGTAACCACAGAGAAAAAAAAAAAAAAAAAAAACTTTTTCTGGGGAAGACTTTTAAGGCCAGGTGCAAGGAGCTAAGCACAGGTACTTGAGCTGGCTGAGAAGATAGCTGGGTGTTCCTGGGAGGGATTTCGTGACCCAAAGGGATGCTGCAGGCAGTTCTCCATCGGTTACAACAGCCTTGATGATTAATCTGCTTGTGCCAACTTGGGTGACGAAGCCCTGGAACGTGACAGTCACAGACTTCTCCTGAATCACGGGGAAGGCTCTTATATACATCTGCCACTCTCAAAGCTGCAGTGAGAAAGTAACAAAGTGGAATTTTGGCATTCTGGAGTTCACATGCTCTTTTACATATACCTCTTAATTTCTCTACTTGCTTCCTTTGGTGTCTTTCTTCTCATACCTGCATATTCTTTGTCTCCTTCTCCCCTCCTTTCAGATTTTGTTAGTATTTCCATAGTCTATTCAAAATATACAGTCTCTAAACATATGAAAAAAAAGTTTCATATAAAGTTCTTGTAAAGTGTTCTGCAAATACTCTTACGTGTCTTAATTTTTCTATAGTTATGTGTAAAAAAGTTTTCTAGAAGTGGCTCAATACAGAAGCATATAGCTGGAAGGTTTACTTCTTTAATAGCATTTTAATATCCGTATATTTGACACCCTGCCTTTCTTGCTTTACTGTAGAGTTTTAGTTTTTCACAGCTCCCATCTGAAAGTCACCTGGTACCGGTTTCCAGCATGTTTTATCCCAAGGAGGACTCTGATGGGTCCAGCTGCGCTACAGAAACTTGAATAAGTGCTTTCTTTTTTTTTTTTTTTTTTTCTGACTAAATATGGAGCAGGAAAATGAAGGGGAATCCCTTACCGCTGCTGCCCTGCAAATTGAAACCTCTTTTTGAGTAACAGGTGGGCAATACAGAGGAGGATAACATCAACCATCTTAATCAGCAAGGCGAGGTTTGCAGAGGAGAGGTTGTGCCAATCCAACTGGTATATAAACTTTTGAAGGATGCGTAGGTCATTAATCTTGGTTTTCTGCCACCTCCCCTGGCTACATTAGTCGGTCTGACAGACATTACTCAGTTTACAAACCTAGTCTCGCTCAGCCTTAGACTATGCTGGCTTTGTAAGGTTTGTCAGTGACGGTTTTGCCAGTGATTCTGCCATCTGGTGGAGATTTTTTTTTTTTCCATCTTAAATATGCAAAGAAAGGCTCTATGAAATAAATGAAGAAAAATTTCACAAACCCATTGATGCCACTGGAAAAGCAGGACACAAACTCTGATTGCAGATGAAAAAGTCATGCCAAGTGTTTGCTTTGTGCTCTGCTTTGTTCCGTTAAAGATTTAATATCTCCATTATCTCTTGCCACCACAGAGAGCAAGTCCATGGACTTTGGGGCATTCTTTCATTCAGCTGGTTTCACAACACCCATGTTAACCCCCAAGTAGATCACCCACATCATTCTTTTAGCTGTGGCAGCTTTGATTCTGTGAGCTTTTCTTGGCAGTTTCTTCTGCCTTTCCTGTGTACCTGGTGAGATATGCAGGCACTGCGTTTTGACTTTTGACCTACTTTACTTATCTTAAAACCATGTGGTTCAGCTATGAGCCAAGGCCAGCGAGGAAACAGCACGGTGGAACATTTTGAGAGGAATGCAAATCCATTCTGAGAGGATCCCAAATCCACCTTTACTGTCTGTAAGACAGTGCTGCATCATGACTTACCTGGCTGTCAGAAGACGGGCTGCAGTTTCCTTGCTCGAGCAAAACAAGCCTTCTGCAGGCATACCCAGAAACGCGGTGCAGTCCTACTTGAGAGCACAGGTCTTCTGGCTCTCAGCACCACAACACAGTTTCAAGAAGATTCATGAGAACATTTGTTTTCTCTAACTTCTACTGAAGGAGGATTGGTAGAACACAGACCATCCCTTTCGGCAGATACTTTGCCTATCCTGATCTGGAACTCTTTAACTTTTTAACTCTCAGTGCAGGAGATGCCACAGTATCTCGTCTCCTCTTTCTTACAAGATGGAGCATAGGTAAAGCTGCAGAGACCCATCGACTTGGGCATGTCTTACTCTGTTCCTGATTCCGCAAAAGAGAGAGGTCCCACTCCTCTCTTCCTCTCCTCACTGCTGGCTGCGAGCTCTGACGGTGAGACCTTTTTGGGCAGCGGTGTGGTGTCGGGTTGACTCAGGCCTCTTGCACAGTGAGGCAGCGCAGGCGAGCCCGTCAGCCGGCTCACTGCAAGCACATCCCGAGCTCAGCTAACGCACCGCAGAAACCACGGTCATGCCAGGAGCTGGGCATTCCCAGCCAAGTGTTTCTCAGAGCTGCCTTTGACTCACCTGACCACAGAGCAAGCTGATTCAACAGCAGGGTATTGACTTTTACTTGCTGCTAGTACGTCGGCTTGCTTCATCACGCAGTCAGATGGGCACATAAGACGTCGCAAGGAAAGCAGGAGGAACGTGTAGCTGGAAGCAGAGAACTGGAGATGGAAATGGGGCCCAGAAATAACCCCTTCTGAAGGAAATGCACATCTTTGGAAATGCACGTCTTGACACCCAGAGAGCATGTCTCAGTTGTGGATTTTGTATTCCACTTGCGCAGCTGCTTAAGGGAGTTTTCTCTCCTCATGCAGCTGATCTTCGCAACGCTCCTGGAGCTTTCTCCCCATACAATTCCAAAACCCTGACCTTGATATTTCTTTGCCTACTAGCAGGCACGATTTGCTGTTGTTATTGCAGCTTTGAGCAAGCAGATCTAGCAAATAAAGTCGCTCCAGTCCAAGACATCGCTTCCTTCTGCTGATGGCTGCACTTGCTTAGCCAAAGTCACTGCCCCTGCAGCACACCAAGTAGGGGGGATGACTGCCCACATCTCAGTGGGTTCGCTTCACAATTTGTATGAAGCTGTTGCTCAGGGGGTTGCACCCATGAGAGACCATAGCACAGGCACACATTCCTCTGTGCTGACACAGGCGGGAAGGACAATAGCCTCTGGAAGAGGAGAAGCCACAGGTAGCTGGGGGGCAGCGCTGTCTCTCATCACTGTCCTCTTGGTCCACGCAGCCATACAGTTACTCTGTGCAAGACCAAAAATGTAACTGCAGTAAAACTAAAAACACAGCACAGTTTTATCTACACTATGTATGTGTATCAGCTCCCCATTTTTACTAGTTTGTCTTCCCAGTTTTCAATGCAAACAGTGCTTCTTCCTCTGCTACAACCCAATCCTGGCAAACCGCTTTTACAGATGGGTGTTTCCAGAAGTTTAATTTCATTCATTCATAGCCCCAATATGTTAAATTCTCCTAGTAAATAAGGATGTCACATCCTAAAACAATTTATTTACACATCTTTGTTCATATTGACCTATGTGTAGGAAACTCCTGAGTGCAGGGGACTGCTTATCTTACCTTTACCCAGTTCCAAAACCACTGAGAATATTTAACTACAAGATATTTAAATCCTGGCTTGCTGAGGGACACGTGACAGTGATTAGAAAGTTAACCAGCCTTTAAAAGTAGTATCTCAATGATTTCCAGCTTGTGTGACACACTGTGAATTATTACAGGCTCTCAAATGAGTAAAGCTGTCTTCAGGGAAGCAGAAACAGCTGATGTAGCACAGACCCGTTCAGCTCAATGGAGCAGGCTGAAAAACGGGACCAACACAGACTTCCCAAAGACCTTCCCTCCATATTGTGGACAGGAAGAACAGAGATTTGCCAGTCCATTTGCTGTTTCATTTACATGTGAATTTCTCCCTCCAGCACCCAAGATGAGGTTTGAATGACAACCAAAGGCAGCCAGTTCTGTAACCTCACACCTAGGGCTACAAAAACAACGTTGGGTGGGCACTGAGCAGCCCGTGCTCACCTTCAGCCTCCCGTGTGTCCGTCCCCTGCGCTGCCATCTGCACCACCTCGGGGCTGTGGGGGCATCAGGGTCAGCAAAGCATTGGCATATTTTTTATCCTGATCAGCAGAGCCACCTTGCACTTAGAAAAGCGCAATCGCGTTTTCAGACACCTATCACAATTTCCTAAAGAACGTGTGACCCCTGCTGTCGGTTTCTCCTTTCAGCTGGACTAAGAAATAGGAAACCAGCCTTTGACTAACCACCACGAGAAATGTGTTAACAAGCAAACCAGCCTGGATCCCAGAACACCTCAATATTGCCTTTCCACTCCCTGGAGAGGAGCATTTTATTTTACAACAGCTGATGTTCTATAGTATGAGGGTTTTTTTCCACTCAGCTCAGAGATAGAAACCTGAATGGATTCAACATGCACACTTGTAAATAAATTACAGGATCTTAATAAAAGTTTTTACTATGCAACTCCAGTGTATTGCAAAACAAAACCTTTTCAGTCACTGCATTTAGTTGCACAACAACAGGAAAAAAAAAAAAAGGAAAAAAAAGAAAGGAACGCAAATGTTCTGTAAGGAAGATAAAAATATTACAGACAGGGTAAGGCAGCAGAACAAGGGCTCTGGTTCACTGTTAAACAGCATACTTAATTTATTTGGAGACCAAAAAAATGTCAAACTTGTCAACTATGCAGCTCCATTTCTGGAAATGTTGAGCACATGCCATTCTCCGTGAAGTACAACCGAAAGGGAACGAGTTCACACTGACAAATCCAGCCCTGCTATTCGGATGCCTAATTGTGGAGTTAGGTATCTAAACTTAGACCCCTATATTTAAAAACCTGCCTAGATGTGTATGTGCTGAAAACTCCTCCCAGTTTTCTCTTAATCCAGTCTCTATTTTTTTTAGAAAAAATACACAGCCCCCCCCTGTTCTGGGAGTCGCAGTAGTCAGGACTACTCCTTGTGCTTCTCTCGGTCAGAAGAGAGCTCCTTTAAACAAGTTTGCTGCTCAGCCTGCGCTTCATGAGGACGTAAAGACACAAAATAAAGGTCATTAAAAATTACATTCTCATGCTGTGCTTCAAGCAGAGATCTCCTCCTCCCTGTACTTCCTGGATGTGACGCAGCCATATACAGGTCTAAAAATAAGCCTGGACTTTTCTGACACGCCGCATGTGAGGTCAATACATTTATGCGCGCGATGAATACAATTTCTGTCTTGACTGCCAAATTCTCTAAAACTTGGCATCTTCACACTTGATACAGAAAGGGCAGACTGAAACAGGAAAGGGAGCTTTCTTACAGACCTCCTAAAGGGAAGTAACGAAGACTAAATTTTGAAGCGATGAGTTACTGTTTTTCAGCCAAAACAATGAGAAGGGATGGCCTTTCCCCTTTCATCAGTTCCTGTTGTAGCACAGGATGCTTCGGGCTGGGCTGGATCCCCTGCAGCAGGGCTGCCCAGACACTGCAGCACGAGCTGGCGGCGTTTGTTTTACTTCCCAGTGCGACTTTCAGCTGCTGGAGGAAGATCCCAGCACGACCCAAGTCAGCCAGATGAAAGCAGAGACAGAAACTTCGGCGAGACAAGCTGCTTAGGGAGAGGTGAGGTGTTTCCACTCCACCAGCTGATACGGCTGAAAGCACACAGGGCAGCTTTTGGGCATCACCGAGCGAACGGGAGGAGGAACAACAGCTCCCTTCTCTCGGGGAGGTTAACCATCGCTGTGGGACGAGTCTGGAAAAGATTTTATATGGACTGAATCCAGCTATTCATTTTTTTTTTTGCATGGCATTTATATGTTCGAATATTACTAAAGAATGCTTTAAACTAAATTTGTCAACTACCACAGCACAGCAAGAATTCACACAATTCAACTCCTGCACTTTGTTACAACATTTGTCCGGACATAAACCCACACCTCTCCCCAGGGGTCTTTTTGGTCAGATGTCTCCGTGTCTTAGAACAGGATTTCTCATTACCCAAGATTGTATCAGCTCAGGATGATGGTTTTCTACTTCACGTTCTTAACCTTCGGCAGCTGACATCCTAATCATCTCTGCAGCAACTGAGCTGTCAGATGGGAGGCTGAGCAGCTATCAGAGAGTACCAGCAGGAAGAGAATTTGTATGCAACAGATCGTGGTGCTTCTGGGCATCTACATGACAATGCTAGGGGAACAAAAAGAAAGGGATGCGTCTCCACAGTTAGGAGAGCCAAGTTCTGTGAAACAAAGCACATCTTCACCACCTGTCCAGTCTACCTTTCGTGTATTCAGCATTCCTCTCGTTTGCTTCTCATCGAACAGGGAAGTTGGGTTATGAATGGCTACCATAAAATTTTAGGAGGAAAAAAAACAACGCAAAAAAACCAAACAAAAACCCCAACCCACAACTTAAATAAACACTGCAGGTCTGTAACCCCAAATATGCTTCTTTAAAAGCTAGGTAAGATACCAACTGTGTAACCGGGAGCAGAACAGACATCTTGGCGGAAATATCTTAATATGAAAGGTAAGTTGAGGGACAGTCAGGCTTGCTCTCTGGATTCCCTTAAACTTCAAGCCTCTTCACTCTTCAAGCGTTGTGAAACACTCTCCTGAAGTTCCCATTATGTAGGACACTATCAAAATGAACATTTACCTTAACAATCAACCTGCACTGACTACTGCTAATACTTCCAAAAAAGTTTAATAAAATCCAGGGGCAGCCCACACTAGGCTTAAAAGCTGCTTCAGCCATCGCTGGGCATTCATTTCGTGAAACGAGACAGAGAGAGGATACACTGCTGCTGAATTGACGCTCTGTCTTGAAGGTAGGCTTCCTGGAGGACAAGCCCCCTTTTCATACGCTGAGCAGAAGCACAGCTCTCTCCTCCGACCTCGCGCCCGAGAGCGCAGCCGCTCGCCCATCAACAGGAAAGCTCCTCTGGTGCAGTGCCTCCCAGAGCCTGCAAGAACTCACACAAAACCAGACGCAAAATCCGTCAAAAAATGCTGAGTTACCAAAGTTGGGGGTACCACAGAGCTTTGAACCGAGAACGTGTGTGTGAGCGAAGGCAGCTTCCTATCCGCTGGGGAAAATGAGAAAAACTGGTGGATGCATTACAACGTACTTGCAGGGACAGGGTTAGCAAAGATAACTCTGCCATCGGTGACTCATATTTTTCTCAGAACCATCTGGATCTGCTCTGATTTTTAAATGCCGCCCTCATATCTATGCTAGCTTTTACCCTGGAACTACAGTAAGGGTAACTTTTTAAAGTAAAAAAAATAAATGCTAAGAAAAGCAGCAAAGCACTTGATAGCAGAAAAGGACCAAAGTCCAACTTGTTACTACAGCTCAGTCATATATAAAATATGAAGTCAAAACAGAAGCAGACAGTAAATACCATGGTTTGTACACATTGTTAAAGATGTCGAGACTCTGATTTCTCTTCCGTGAAAGCCCAAGCTGAACTGAATACACACAAATGCCATGAAAACATATTAAAGCGATGCAGCAAAAAGCAGAGCAAGTGACTCTGCCCCTGGGTAAATATCAGTGATTTTTCTAAAACTCTGCACCTACCTCAGGATTTGAAAGTTTGGCTAAGTGTATTGTCACAGCACTCGCAGTAAAGTGGTTCGACCTGAAAGGCCCTTTCATCCGTTCCTTCCTTTTCACTGCTTTACAACCTACCACAGGATTAATTCCCCCAAACTCTCCGTAAGGTTGTCTGTAAGGGAAGGAGTTGGCTAGTGCCAGAGTTCCCCTGCTGCGGCATCGTACCTGCTCGCTCCATTTCGCTCCTGCCCTGCTCCCCGGCACCGCTCGGAGAGCGCGGGGGCTTCCTTGCTCGGGGCTGGGGCGGGAGCCGGAGCGGTGAGACCCTTGCACCGGGGACCTCTGTGCAGGACGGGGGAGGGAGCGCACGGAGCCTGGAGCACCCAGAAAGGAGCTTCGGGGGGCGGCTGAGAAGGGGGTGAAGAAAAGCAACCAGGCAGCTTCTAAGCACGCAGGCACGTGTGCACCCCCAGGTGGGTCTGTGTATCAGGGAGGGCAGGCACGCAGCCTCCCGCATTCGTCGCGAGTTCAGCCCTAAAACGTGCCAGCTCTGTAAATCACAGACAGAAACCCGAGCGGCACCATTCTGTCTTACACACACCTATACCCTTCAGGTGCAGGCGATTCGAGCAGGAGATGAAAGAGATGAGAGCTCTTCCCCCCCTCAACAAGCAGCTGCCAGCCCAGTGGTTAAAACTTTATTCCCACCCCACATACGATATCCAAAGAACCAACACACATAAAGAGCCTCCCGAATTCAATACTTGCAACCACACAACAAAGAAAAAGTTCAAGATACTTTATTTGTTAGGTACAACAGGCGAATCTCAAAGGAGAGCTCTTGAACATATGAAAAAAAAAAAATCACGTCTCGTAAGTGACCTTTGAGACCTGGACGTTCCAGAAACAGGCTGTATTTACAGTGCTTCGTTTTACACCATGCTATTACCTTTCTCCTGCAGATCTGCTCCTCTCCCTACAGCGTCTTTTGTATTTTCAGACAGTTGTTTGCATTTTGCCACACTCCAGTCCCATCTCAAATATTGTCATCACAGAGGCTTCTAATTCACTGTTCGCTAACCGTAAGAGTCTTTGTGGTCTAACTATATTTTAGAAGAACTTGTGCACAGCACAAATCAATGCAAATGGCTTTCGTAGTGTATCTACTGAAGGATGTGCACCCAGAGACTGTCCTGTCTGAACACATCCTTCAGCAGTCCAGGCTGGATTTTTAAACTAATTATAGAACTACAAAAATGTATTAAAAACTATCCTTGGGCCAGTACAACGGCTAGGATACAGTCAGTAAAGATGTGAAATTACTAGGGTATTTCTGACTCTGAAATGTTATGGAGTATTACAGCGTAAGCTGAGGTTACGCAGGGAAGTAACTGTTTCTTAAGCCATGAATGCTGTAACAGAATAAATAATTTATGAGCGTCAGAAGATCTACGTTGTTTCTTACATGGAGACTTAGCTCAGAGGAACTAAATAATATTTCTCTTGATGGCTGCAAAACTTTAACACCTCTTTATGTTCACGTAATTCCCCTCTTTAAATCTGCTAGAGGTAGATGAAGACAAAATAAACTCCAAGCGTAAGGAGCAAGATGCCGCAAATCGATTCGAACCTCGCAAATCTCGCGAACATATGCTTTCACCAGATTTACTGAGAGCATTTATTTCTCCTTTCCTTTTTAAAATAGAACAGTGCTCAACTTCTCCTTCCTCCCATGCTGTCAAAATCAGTGCTCGCTACCGGCATGAAGCAATTTTCAAAGCACTCCCGAATTAGAGCAGAAGTAGGTCCCACCTCGCGCTCCTCAGTCCCCTGGACACGTTTTTGGGGCCTTTCTGGTGAGTGACCGCTGCCTTGTTGGCACTGCCCAGGCACCCGGCAGTGACCCCCGAAACGAGAGAGATGCACGGATCCTGCCCAACGCACTGGGGGCAGGGCGTGGGCTGCGGGCAGCAGGGAACTGCGCAGCCTTCGCGCCCACTGCAGGCTGCGGTGACCTTCCCAAAGATTTCTCCGGGAGTGTTTTTAGTATGGGTGCCTGTGTGCACGGGCTGCAAAATATTTGGCGATTATTACCACGAAATCGGGGATTTGATTAGGCTCACGAGTACGTACAAGATCTCGTGTCCAGCCTCGGTTTTGGCACAGGGAAAATCATGAAGCAGCAACACGTTTTCTGAAATCACCGATGAATTTAACATCCTGACAGATCAGAAGCAAAATTTAAGATCAACAGTTCAGAACCATTTTCCTGCTTTTCTACAGCCTGGCCCAAGGCTTCACGTTTTCCAGTGTCTCCCTCCTCCAGTAATTTTATCTCATTTCTTTAGCCGAAATTCATCAGTGTATTCAAGTGAAGCATACATAAGAAAGGATATGAGAAACAGGAATGAGTTTGGCAGCCCTGTTTAGAACAACAAAACAAGGTGCTCGTCCTCTTCCTCATCCACCAGACAAAAAGGAGGAAGCATCATTACATACCAGAGCATCTGCATTAAAGTGCCTCCAAGTTTCTTCACAACCATAAATACTGGCATGGTCACAAAGGCGAGATTATTTCTCTTTCTCTCTCAATACAGTAGCCATCACAATTTCATTTGGTATGTAAAAAACATAATTACTTTAGTAAAATTTCTGCAGCAATTTGAAGTGTGCTGCATTCTTTTTTTAAGCGACCATTTAAATTTACTGAAAATGATAGGCCAGACCGAGCTGGGCAAACCCTGGCATTTTACATAATTCAATTTGTTTGTCTCAATTACAGAACAACCATCCTGGCAGTTAAACTAAAACCATAGCTCAAAATGAATGAGGCAATTTTATGCCTTCTAGAACCAATGCATATTTAAATATTTGTTTTCCTTCCCAATATTCCCAATCTCCAGAAAACCCTGCTTCATGGACGCTGAGCCAATTTACTCTTATTGCTTTCCTGCTCGCTCAGCTTGAAGTGCGTGTAGGCTAAAATGCCCAGCAGCGTGCACAGAATCCCAAGGCCTTGGTTAACAGACAGCGGATCCTTAAACAAGAGGCACCCTCCCAGGAGGGTGATGCAGAACTTGAAATGTCCGAACATGTTATATCTAGACGGCTGTTAAGGATTGCAAAAAATAATATTGATATTTGCTGTTAACAGAAATACTCGGGAATGTCATTAATCACATTGAAGACACGTAAAGGTGCATCACACTGACTTCATCTTGCACGACTCTCTAGCATCTCTGCACCCATGAAAAGGTAACCGTGGAGGTTAACTTACGAGAAGAGTTAACCTCCACATACAGCCTTCCACCCATCCTACTCAACGCATTGCCACACCAATTCTTCCTCGAGGTAGCCAAAGTGAGGTTAAATATTCTTTGTAGGCATGAAGGTCATGTCAGTGAGTTAACCGCGGTTATCTATACGAACCATGACCAAAGAAATAAAAGACACTAAAACATGAACGTGCTTTTCCAGCTTCATCATGCACGAGAAAACAGGCAGGTTACAAACCAGTTTTCCCACCGCAGATCCATCCAAATAAATGCTAACATAATTTATCTGGATAGAGGAGAAACAACTAGACGTTACAAAGGATACGTGACAGGTGACGTATTTCCAATGATCCAGTAAATGGACAAGTTTACCATAAAGGCTATTATACCAGACAGCAGTACCATTATCTGTGGATTAACGGACACAGTCAGCAACCCAACACTCTTTTGACCATCTGCAGACATTCCGGGTTATTTAGCTAGGTTCCTTTACTTTCAAACGCAAAATATCAGGCAGGAAAGAAATATTGAGAACAAAAATAGAAATAATTTCAAGTCAGTAGAGACACCAGTGATGTGTATGAGTAGCTCAGGGCATGATGTCCGTAAATACATACTGATATAACCGCACGCTTTTTCTTCTTTACTCTCAATGAACAGTTATGAGTGATTTGGAAAACCTGGCTACTCATACACACAGAAGTTACATTCTTCACCTTCAAGAGATGGTCACAAAAAAAAAAAGGAAAAATTATCCAATTTTACTATTCTGAATACTTGCTATTCCATTTATAAACTCCATTGCTACTAGAATTTATCTTTCACCCATCATGGAGTGGCGTGATCAGCAGTGGTGAGAAAATGCCACTGGCTTTCTTTCGGTGACGCCAAGGACAGCAGAAGGCTAAAGAGAAATTACAGCCTTCTTGGTGAAAACACACTGGCCATTCTAGAGAGTAACCAATGCTGGCAACCTTCCACAGAAGAGGAGTTGAGAGTGGCAGAAGTGAGCATGCTTATCTCTTTTCTGAGTGGACAGTAAGAGCTGGAACCAGGGCACTTACATATTTCTAATTTAATACACTAGGGGAAGCTTCTGGATTTTGTCAGATTTTCCTGTTGTTCAGGTGCCTTCTAAACAGAAACGAGAATAAGGAGGTGAATCAATTGACAGACAAACTCCTCTAAGAGGAAGCGGGGCAGACAAGTTTTTTTTTCCTCTTTCCACATGCCCCTCTCATCTCATCATAGTTAATGACTGTACAAAAATCTGTTTCACAGAGAAACAGATCTTAGCATTAAATATCAAATTTAAATACATCAGCAATGATGGCTTATTTAAGGAAAAAAGAGAGTCAATGAAAGTCTTACCACAGCAGAAAGTGTCCAGGGCCCAAATATCCCCCCTTCTCCAAAGACTGGCTCGAAGAAGGGTATGATGAACAGCAACATAGCTGAGGACATTGGTGCCTGATAGTACAGCAGCTGCATAGAGTTTACCTGCAACTCATGCTGCTTCGCTCCTACCCACTAGAACCAAAAGAGAAAGCTGTTAAACACGAGGAAAGCAACCCCAAACCATTTACTAATACAGAGGGCGTGCCACGCAGACAATACCAGGTAACTGGGTTGGTGAGCGTTATTGTCTACCGTTCCCTAACCAGAGGGCCAGGTGTTGGCCTTTTGTAAGCACACAAGCAGCGGAAGGCAGCCACGGGAGGAGGAAAGAGAAGAGAGTGAAACCCCTCTCAGCTAAATGCCTAGCACCTAAACCTTCCTTTTCCTTCCTGCCTGCCTGCCTGGCGGCAAGGTATTATACTTGAGGAAGAACAAAAACAGCAGCAGAGCTGGGAAGAAAATGCCAGCTCCCTTCTAGCCAACACAAATTCAAGACCCTCTCCGTGATGGAGCCGAGCACCTCTGCCAAAGCAGAGCAAGCAGCTGCAGGGACCGCCTTCCACCCGCCCTTCTTTATATGCTGCACTCTGAAGTGGAGAGCATGCTTATAATACATTTGTGTACACCACTTGCTAATCCTCACTGGTTGCAGCACTGCTTATGCTGTTTTTCAAAGTCATCAATTTACTTCCACAGACAAAAATTCTGTAGTTTATTGTCAGGAATATTTCCAGAGCTTTATTAAAAAATATTGACTGCCAAACATAGTGACTTTTGCTCCTTTCATGTCATGTTCACTAGTAACATGGATTCCAGTGCACACAATATGACTTGGCTAAGTTTTTTGAAAAAATTACAGAATAATTTCCCTCAGGTGCTATCATTTCTCCAGTACACAACCACCTGAATTTAGTATGCACCATCTCGCTCCTTCTGCCCCCACACAGAACAAAAGACCATTATTTCTCATCTTGTGTGCTACAGGTTGCAGAGCCTTGCTTCTTTTGGAAGCACAGCGTATCTGCCATGAACAAATTAGAGTTTAAAGTGATGATGGCTTTCGTTTCAACATGACAGATGACTCCAGTGTGGGAAGCTTTTAGGGTCACGGCAGACAAGGTGCTGATTGCAGGCTTTTAGTCCAGCGCTATGGCAGAAAGGGCTGAGGCAATCCTTGGATACATCAATTTTTCTCCCCGTAATAAACCTTCCCCATCTGGGAAAGGCCCAGACGCGAGGTACCCGCAGCACCACAGGCATTTTGGTGACGACCTCCACCCTCAGACCCCCGCCTGCCCCGACCGGCGGCGGGCGGCACCCCCGTCCCCCCATCCCCACCCCAAGCCCCCCCGGCCGCCGTTACCGACCACTTGGTAGAGCGAGGTGACCAGGACGCCCAGCGTGGCGAACACCATGCCGAGGGCGCTGAACTTGACGTCGTAGTAGGAGTTGAGGAAGACGCCCAGCGTGATGGGCACCTGCGGGCGAGAGGCGGCGCCGGGCGCCTCAGCGAAGGCACCCCGCGACAGGGCCGCCCCCGAAGCCCCCCAAAACCTCCCCGAACCCCCCAAAACCCCCCCGCAGCCCCCTCACCAGCGTGAGCTTGATGCGCAGGGGGAAGGTCTTGCCGTAGGCCAGGCTCTGGATGGCCACGATGACCGGCGTGGTCATGGCCTTGGCCAGCTGGTAGGTGCCGATGGTGTTGCTCTGCAGGGAGAGGTTGGTGAAGACGACGAAGCCGCAGAAGCTGAGGGCCAGGGGCAGCACCTGGGCGGGCCGCAGGCTCTTGGGGGCGAAGGCGCCGAGCGCCTGGCAGAGGTAGAGGCCGAGCCAGGTGATGGCGAAGTGCACCAGGGTGAGGCTGAGGTTGGGGAAGCCCAGCCGCACGTACAGCCACTTGTTCAGGAACACGATGCAGATGGAGGCGGCCAGGTTCACCAGCAGCCCCGCCGCCAGCCGGCCCTGCGCCGGCACCCAGCCCATGGCGCGCGGCGGGGCCGGCACCGGCAGCGGCGGCGGGGACCGGCCGCAGGGACCGGCGGCGGGGACCGGCGGCAGCGGCAGCAGCGCCCCGCCGAGCCCAGCCCAGCCCAGCCCCGGCCGCCGCCGCCTTCCCCGCCCCCGCGCCACGTGGCCCCGCGCCTTCCGGCGGCGCCGCCCCCACCGGGGAGACGGGGACGGGCCCCGTCAGCCGGCGGCCTGCGCTCCGCGGCCGTAAGGGCCCTGTGAGGGGCGGCTGAGGGAGGTGGCGGCGCGCGGTCTGGAGAAGGGGAGGCTCAGGGGGGGCCTCAGTGCTCTCTGCAGGTACCTGGAAGGAAGCTGTGGGGAGCTGGGGGTCGGCCTCTTCTCACAGGTGATAGGACAAGAGGGAACGGCCTCAGGTTGCGCCAGGGGGGGCTCAGGTTGGAAATGAGGAGACATTTCTTCTCAGAAAGAGCAGTCAGGCACTGGGACGGGTTGCCCAGGGAGGTGGTGGAGTCACCGTCCCTGGGGGTGCTCGAGGGAAGGTTGGACGTGGTGCTTAGGGACATGGTGGGTGACATTGGTGGGAGGACAATGGTTGGACCAGATGATCTTGGAGGGCTTTTCCAACCTTAACGATTCCACGCATCCTCACCCCTTTTCCACTGAACCTTTGCACATTCTCCTACTGCTGAATAATGCTCTGGAGGCAGCGCTTCAGCACAGAGCAAGCACGTTAAGGAGGTTCACACTCTCCCCATACACACAGACAGGGTAGATTAGTATGAACACAGTGTTTGTTTGAAAACCACTTTTATTAGAAAAAAATACAAAAGAGGGCCATAACAAATATCCTCTCATGTTGGTCAGAATCTTTCAAGTTCATAAATTAAAGCTGAGGTGTTTTTCTTTAACCAAAGATCTGAACAGCTTAACTGATGCATGTTTTTGTTCTTGAAATCGATGTGTCTAGACTTTATGTTCAAAAGTCTTTGCAAGTATCTACACAAAAATCTATGACTGAATTTCATATCCCAGTGGATCGAGGTCCTGGTCCAGAAGCATCAGAGAAGATTCCCTCAGCTTCTGTAGAAGTTTTCTGAGTTCTTCTTTTGAAAACACCTAAAAATAAAAAATAAACAATTGAGTTGTATTTTTGTACAATGAACTGCACTGATAGCAAAATAAATGGTGGTTAACTGAGTTACACAGTGTTTTCATGTCTTTTTCATTTAGGACAGTGTCCACAACAGACATTTCGGAATGGCATTTATTAAAGGACTGGAAGCTAGTGGCAGTATTCAAAACCTGCAAGTAATGTCAAGACAATTCTGTCTTATAACTAGTACAAACATTATTGGGAAGCAGCCCAGTTTAATTTTCCTGTTACTGCTGCACATATTAAGCCAATCCATGCAAATGCATCACAGTATTTTTCTTAGCGTTGATGGTTCTCATCAGGTTTCTTTTTTTTTTGGGGGGGGGGGGGGGGGGGGGGGGAGGGGGCAGGGAGGGGGAGGGAGCAGGGGACATTGTGCCTTTTTTGGTGATATATTTTGGGGGGATTGTTTTTCAGGGTCTTGGAGGGAGAGGTTAGGTAAACCAAGTACTCCAAAATGAAAGGTGCTTATAAAATGTTCTGAAATGTAATGGAAAATAAAATTGTAACTGTTTTTTTTACAGCTCAACTTATATCAATAGCCCTCATCCAAAAATTAGTAACTGCACTACTCAGAAAAACTGAGTTGTCATCTTCAGTGATGATGAATTTCAAATTTAATTCCTAGATTGCTTTCAGTCAGCACACAAAGAAACCCTTTACTACTGCAGCGAATGGGAAGAGATGAAGAAACTTCGGATGTTAAGTAACATATGGTATCTTCCTTTCTGAATAGAAGCTTTGCCCACAGTCAACCCACAGAAGTTTTAATTGGAAGCCAAGCTGTCTAGAGCTCTCAGTAACTCACCGTATAAAGCTTGTGTCGCTCAGAAGCGACCATGTCAGCCAGTCTCAGGCACTCCTGATATTGTCCAGTACTGTGTAACACCGTGTGCAGTAAAAAGCACATCATTGGCAGACACAGCTTGCGCAGCAAAATCATCTGATGTGTTCGCTCAGGGTCGTCCTCAGCATCCTTAGTATAGGAAAACATGTATGAGTATTATGAGTGTTTACCTTTAAAAGACAACTCAACGCAATCATGCAATTAGTAATGTCAGAGGCAAAAAACTGGGCTAACCAGCCTAGACTGGACTGCCAGATCTGATCTATAAAGTAACTGAAGGGGAAGCAATCTGTAACCGGTCACAGCAAGGCCAGAGAGAATTATTGCTGAGTAAACAGAAGGACGTCAAGCTAAAGATGACAAAGGCACAGCTGGGTATGATCCAGCGTTTGTGATCTGTGCCATGATATAAAAAGTCATTTTACCTCTCTAACGTCAACCATCCATCCTCCATCAACAAAGAGCAACACGTTGTACATTTTCTCTTTCACGTCAGCTGTAAGAGCATCCAGGAGACCTTTCCAAATACCATAGTCCATCTGGCAAAGAAAAAAAAAATCTGCTAATTTCCAAGGCTATTTTAACACAGGACCTTCACCTTGCATATAGCAGCTAGCACAGCTCTAATTCAAATTACAATCTTCAGCCAACGGCTAAAATTTAGCCTGGTGCTAACAGCTACTGCCATCATCACTTTACTCCCTGTACAGAATATCACAAAGGTTGTGCAGAAACAGTCAAAGTCACTAGGAGAAGCTAACTTTAAATAATTTATTCTGTCATGCTTATAAAAATAATACTTGTACAAACTGACTATAGCATATTCGTACTGGACAGATATCCAAAAAGAACTTCTGGCAAAAAAAAACCCCACAGCAGCATCTTTCAGAAATGAAAATGTGACAAATAAAACACAAAACAGCCTTCATCCTCCACTTCTAGCGAACGGTTAATAGCAAAATCAAGTAGTCAGATTTATTTATAACGCTGACACGTATAATGAATATTTACCATACGGCGTTATAAGTACAGCTGTCACATAAGAAAGAAGCCTGAGAATTTATTGTGCAGCTGCCTTACTATTCTACTGTTTTATACTTCCCCTTTTCAGCACAGAAACAAGATATTTTATAACAGAGTTCTTATGCAAAATGAATTAGCAGACTTCTGTTTCTTTAAACTAGGACTGCCTCCTATGCAAGAATATAAATATTTATAGTAAATAACTTGAAATTTTACCTACCTCATACTTTTTTTCTTTATGTTCATGGGCCACTTTTTCAGTAAAACTTGCTTGTGGTACCAAAGAAGGCTTCTGCGGAGCTGAGTTCATGTGTTTAAACCATTCATTGAAGGTTTCATGGGCTTCCTGGATTGCATTGGGAACAACGTTTGGACGTTTTTCACTCATTTCTAAGAATGTCATTAATTAAATGCACAAAAGCCAAAAGTTACTTTGTAACGGGTACAGAAAGGTCCTCACTATTTTGTAAACTTTCGGTTACAGTGCATCCAGGAATCAGAAATCAAATCAAATGGACAAAGTTGAAAATCTCACCACCGAGGCAAAGCCACCCTTATTTTTAAGTAATAACTTGAATACGGTTGGAACTATATTTGAAACTCACCAAATACGCCCGAATACATAAATGTTCTCTTATAGCATTGTCATCTTCAGCTGGAAGTGAAGTTTCCATTTCCTGCTCTTCCCATTTGTTATATATTTCTGCTATAGAGTCTTGGGGAATCTTCGCAAACACATCTTTTGCAGCTTCATGTTTCTTGGATGCTACAAGAATGCAGACTCAGTGTCAACAGCTTTGTACTTTCCATACTTTATTTGTATAAAAAGACAAACTGTACCACAGTTATTCATTAGAAGTAAAAAAGATGGATCAGACTGTGCTCTACTACATTGCCCATGCTTTTTAGCAGACTAGATTCAAAGTTACATAAAATGTAATGCCAATAATCAAAGAGAACAAAAACAACATTTAAAAAGCCTAGAGTATTTTGAAGTATAGTACCCAAGAACTTCCTCATGATTGCATTGCTTTGCTTAAGTGCTTCTGCCCTCTGCGCAGGATCAAATACGAGCCAGTCAATTACATCTATTTTCAGCCGATCTGCCTGTAAAAGCCAACATATTAGATTCACTAGCATTTCAAGCATACTGGTGTTAAATACAACAAATCAGGTCAAAAAAGGTAAGTTTCTAGAGATCTTTGGACAGCATTTTAACATATTAGTAAGAATCGCTTTATTCATACCTTTTGTATCAAAAGCTTACAAAACAAACTCTGCAGTCGAGATTCAGCCAAAATCCATTTCCAAGTATTGCCAAGACTTTCAGACCAACGGATGAGCATCAACTCTCAAGAGTTTTTATGGATTACCTTGCACCTTCCTCAAACTTTAATACGAGCACACTGCATAAACATGGTGTATGGAACCCTTGCTATAAACTTGAGGGGTTCAGTCAGCCTGCAACCGGAGTTGCAACCTATCAGTTGCTTTCTAAAGGATACTCTGCAGAAAAAGTGCTAGCTATTAACTGCCTCGTTGGCACTAAAGCACTGGATTGGATCCAGCTGATGTTCAATAGTAATGACAAAAAACCTGTCAGTAAGGCTGTGTGTGTAGTAGCTAGGATATATTACTTGAACATGTAATGAGGTGCACCTGAGCTCCAAAGTGTCAATCCTCATAATTCTGAGAAGCTAGGATGATACCCTGCTCTCAGCTACAACGTATTTTGTCACAGTTGTTTCACTGGCTTTATCTTCAATTACTGCTCTCATACAAGCATGCTGCTGAGTGACACACATCACGGCCCAGAAGATCAAGGAGATGTAGAAACAGAAGTGAAGAATTCATCCAATTCACCTCCTCACTTGGCCATGTGGAAAGCTGGTTTTCCTCAGAGCCTTTTTCAAGACAATTTGCACCATTGTTTAAAGAGAAATATAGATTATATATGGTAAAGGACTCTGTACTTTTCTGCAAACTGGAGTATCTGCCCAAAAGAGTTACCCACCTCTGTCGTGCCCGTGTCTAACATATGATCGTGGTGACTGAATTCACCAGCATCCTTCTTGCGTATGTTTTCAACAACAGTTTTTGTTATCGCTGCAACATCCAGACCTAGGTTAAAAGAGAATTGTGCAACAGTGATCAGAAATTCAAACTTGCCACTGAATGAACCTCAGACTCTGTCTGTACATTTTACTTCTTACTACTAGTAATCAGTCTAGTCACACTCACATTGCCATGCTAAATTACAGGCTTTTGATATAGATTATTACAGGTATTTTAGATGAGTGATACTTGAGGTAACAGAAAACACCAAACATCAGCCCGTCCTGGGGACCAGCATATAGGTTATCTATTTGTCAAACTTCAGAGCATGTATTTGAGACAGGAAGCGGGCACTCACTTCCTTCTTGTGTTTGGACATGATCCGCAAGCAGAAATGATATTTAGTTTACTTTACAAAAAGAATTGCAATTCCAGGTTACAGGTAGAAGACAATGTAGATACTCAAAGAAGTGATGGGTAAGCTAATTTTATTTAGTTGAAAAACAAAGAGAGACAGGAAGAAAACATCTTCATAGCTAGGTCTTGCATTAAGAACTGCTGAAAGACAGCATAACTCATTATATAAAACTATAAATAGAATATCAGCATATCTCACCTGCTTCTCTTGCTAATTCAAGACAGCGGTGGCGTTGATCACTTTCAGTAACATCTTCTAGAAACAGAGCATACTGAGCAACAGCTAGCTCTGGGGGCAAGTAGCTAACATAAAATGCTATTAAATCTGTGTGCTTCTCAGATACCAACCGCTGCAGAATAAAAAGTATGTATTAAAAAAAAGTTATATTCCTCTGTGTAAACATCTAAGTTATGAACATTAAATAATGTGTAACACAGATGGCTGATTGCTTATTTTCGTAGGAAAATTCCATTTATTTCTCAGCTTTTATTCAAAGGTCAAACAACTACATCTTATTCAAGCATTGCTTTCAGAAATGCTGCATACTCGGCAAGCTTCTTGTATCTATTAAGAGTATGAGCTGCCTCATAGCTGCTCCCATCCTGTAACCTTTAGTCTTTTTTCTTCCTTTTTGTCTAAGCTGTCAGAAACAACAAAATATATTTTTGAAAGCTTACCTGAATGTAGGTCTTCAAGACTTCAACAGACACTTCCTCCTTATTGCAAACAAATATAAATTCAATTTGTATTAAATCAAATGAGATAACGTAGCCAAAAAAAAAGAGAAGATATCTTATAGACAACTACTGTAACACAGACGCGGGGTTACTTGCTTATCCATGCTTCAGTAACTTACGCATCCCAACAGGCTCAGCTGGAGGAACTGTTTCTCTTACAGTGTTATTAAAAATACCTAATATATCTCCTGATTCAAAGATTTAGTTTCAAAGAATTTATTTCTCAGCTACTAGTTAATACAGTTTTGGGTTTAATTGGAAAGTTACTTTTTTTTTTGTTTTTCTAAATCTTCCCAGTTTACCATATTGTTTTTATTACTTAAATCCAGTGTCACGAAAACAGGTGACTATTGGAATGTGCTATATGCTCTGCTATATGACAGAAAATTCTGATGTTCCTATACATGGGGGTGATGGAGGGAGACTACTAATCACCTGGCTCATTTGTTATAGCCTATACTAAACAACAATTCCAAATACAGCCTGAACAACTGAGACTGCTTTTGCTAAGAACCAAATGTTTGTTACTGAAGAGCTATCATTTTAGTTTGATATGGTTATCTTGTGTCTATGCAGACTTACGTGTACACATGAAAAAGCAGTTAGTGATAACCCTCGTTAAAGGTTTTAAAAATTAAAAGAAACATCTGCTGAAGTGTATTTAGAGTTCCTGTTCAGCCCACAAGATGGGTATCTCTTTTGCAGAAACCAGTCAACCGAAAAATCTAAAGTCATTGGATTGTCAGATGCCACAATACAGCAGTCATAATTGTCCAAATAAAGCAAGGTGCCAGCTCATCTTAAGATATTTAATTCGTATGTATCTTACTACTGCTGACTCCAGTGCTATTAGTTCATAAATCACTTTCATGTTCCTTAAAGACATTACTGGCAGTAACATCTTCTGTAATCAGCCATATTCGGTCTATAAGCTGGAAAACGCTAAGCACGCAAACCGATTTTTGTCAAATTCACATTATCATCCCTAAGTAACATAAGGCACTGCAACACTCAATAAAAACAAGCTTGCTTTATTTTTTGCCTCTGCACTTTGATACAAACAGTACTCGAGGAGATTTTGCTAAGCTTTTCTCTACCAACAAGAAAACTAAAAGCACATACCTATATAAATTGTACTCAAAACACCAAATAAGGAACATCATAAAAGCCTGCACAACCTTCTCTTACTTCTGAGGTCTACTGGGCTTATCGAGTAGTCTTCCTCTAAAATTTTCGAGGAGGTGAATTTACTGGCAGTGATCGACAATTGGTCATCATCCCACAATGGGATTCATGTAGGAAACTGCATTTATTTGTTCCCTCTATTAAACATGCTAAGAATTAGTTCTACTGCATTGCAGCTTAAAGACCTAGTCTATCAAATTTTGATTCTGGCTAAAACATATATATACTCTTACATATATATATATATATTTTTTTTTTTTTTTTACACACACGCACTCTCCTAAATTAGCTAAATGATAACTAATTTCAAAATCAACTTTAACAGGGGAATGAAGCAATGATTACAGACGTGAAAAAAAAAAAGCTAGGTTTAAATCAGCTAATGGAAACACACATTTGTATTTTGCCAAAATAGGTTATACTCAGAAACTTATAGGATATATAAGCGCTTCTAAATTTCGAAGTAGTAGAAAAGGAGAACTTCTAATTATTTGTGATTGCCTCAGAAAAGAGTAATTGGATCACATAGCTGCATCTGCCTTTTTAGCAGTGATTAGGTAGCTAGTAAGCTATACTTACTATGTATTTATAGAAAATACAGAACTGTTTTGGCTAGAAGCAAAAGGGGCCAATTACCTCAAGCATGAGCATTTATAAGCTCCCAGCAATACATACAATTCCAAGACCAGTGCTTAAGATAGGGTTATATTCAGAGCATCCTGGCTGTTCTTAATAAGCCTAACCTTGAATTTTGAGTCAGGTCCTTCTCAACAAAAGGCTTATAAATAGAATCCATCATCCTCAAAAATATTTTCAAGCTGAATTGCAGGGGAAGACAACGCTCTTTTTAAATTTTGATTGTTGTGCTTTGGTTCTAAGATCAAATAATACACTACAAGCATGCAGCTCCTCCTTAGCCTGGTTGTAGTTTACCATTGTTGCACTAAGTTTATGTATTAACACACACATTTTTAATTCAAAGAGTAGATATTGCTACGAGAACAAATCACTCACCTTAGTCTGCAGGCACAAAGTGCGGAAAAACAGAATAAGATGGGTCATGAAACGAAGGAGATGCCCTGGCAGCACACTTCTCTCTTTAGAAAGCCATTTGTTGAATTCTTCCATTAAACCTGTAGCCACCCAGGAAATGTCTATATTAGTCATATCCTGGGAAAAACACCTAAGAAATACTTCAAAAACTCTGCATCTACTCAACAAACATAATTTAGCCTTAAAAGCGCAATAAAACAGAACAGCAACAGTTTGGTAAATATTCAGCTGTTTGGCTTAAATACCTGCTGTATGCATTTTGTCATTTCTCAGAAAAAGTTGCAGCACCATTCGCACGTACATTCTGACACATTTACATGATTTCACGACTTTGAAAACTATTTTGTGCGTCAAACTGCAGAAAGCCCCTATAGCTCTTGATTAAAGCAGCAGCTTAGCTTTTAGGTGGAGTTTGCCTACTGTGTGTTTCTAAAATCCATTCACACATAAAGATTCTGGAAAGGTCACTAGAAATAATGTAGTCAGTTGACATTTAAAAATCACTTAGAGAAAAGCTCACCATCCACATCTCCCAGTATAATGAATTTCTGAATCACATGGTAGTGTTCTTGGTTCTCTTCTATAACCCTCTAGGGAGGAAAAAGGAAAGTTCAAACTGTGAATAAAATCTTATAGCACAATATATAAAGAAAGCAAAGTTATAAATAAAGCAAAGGTTCCTTAGGGAAAAAAAGCTATCCTATTTCAAAGGGTCTTCTGCATAAAAAGCAAAAGAAAATATACCTGTTATCTCCGTGTCAAATTACAAGAATATTGACAAACTGAAAGACAGAACCAGAATATAGATCTGTGAAGTTAATACTTTCATGTAATGGAAGAAATTCAAGACCAAGGGCTTTTTGCTTTGAAGAGGAGAATAAATAACAACGTTACAGAGAGTAGATTCTCCAAAGCCATAGAAAAAGCAACATTTTGTATAAAGCTGTAAAGAAAGGGCCTGTGAAACTTATTTAAGGAACAGATTTTTTTCTTTAGAGGAATGGATGCATGACATACAATTTAACTGCACCTGTGAAATTACTGTGTGGTGAGAATAGCACTAAAAGGCAATGGCAGCTGAGTGTATCTGGCTAACCCCATCAATCTGTAAGCTGTCCTTCAATATGTCCTTGTCTTATCAGTATGATGAATGCTATGTCTGTTCCACCAATGGAACAGATTTGATTCCCTTGAACTGCTTCCATCAAATCTAGTTTCAATTTAATATTTACAAAATTAACAGATAAGTTATATATTCCATCTTAAATTAAATAAATATCCTGGGTGTAAAGAAGAAACAGTCTGCTTAAGCAAATACACTTCTTCATTTTCAAAGACCTGTTCTGAAATATGCACACAAACCTCCTACAAAGAAAACTGCATGAAATCAATCCTTGCACATTCTATCAAAGTGTTAAATAGGTGATTTACTTTGTCTGCTTTTCATGCCTTACAGCACTTGATAGTCTGCTTTTTCTTTAGCGAATCTAGTTAGTTTGGCAGATACAGGACAAGACAAAACCTGCATCTTTTTCATCATTAAAAGGTGGCAAAAAAAACCAACACTATTTGGATTGAAAAAGTACACATTACAAATTTATAAACCAGCCACTGTACACATCTGAACATTTCATTAAATAGTGGAGTATAAGAACAACCTAGTGAATAATTAAAAATAGTAAACAGCGAGGAGGAACTGTAATCAATACATACCTTTTTGTCTGTTGCCTGAAGTTCTTCAAAAACTTTTTCTGAAGTCCAACTTCAAAGTAGGAGAAAAAAGGCAAAAAAACATTAGCTTGAGTATTGCAAAAGGATCACACAGGATCTTTTGTTGAGTGTAGGAACATATTTGTTACTTAAAACTTACTTGGTTTCTAAATACTCTCTAGGGAGCTCTTCCGTCTCCTCTGTAGTTACAACTGACGTTCGGATTTCTTGCTCCACAAGAGTATCTACCATGACCCTGAAATATGCCCAAACAGTATCTTCCCAGGTATCACAAACTGGAAGAAGCTATGTAATTAAACAAAACAAAAGAACAAAAGTTATGAGAGATTGAGAACCATGAGAATCCAAAACACAGTGACTATAATTTAGGATCGGACTTTGCTCTCAAACAGACTGAAGACCATCTCGAACAGCAACTCTTCCTTCATTAGTGTAGGATACAAAAAATCCTTTCACTAAATAATGCTCTACTTCCTCGACTATTTGAAATCAAAGGTTGTCAAAATAAATACTCCTATTTCCTCCTTTCACAGGTGACACCGCTCTGATACCATTCCCTCTCTTGTGTAGTAGCTCAGATAACCAGTACAGATGAAAACTGTACTCCGCTTCTCTACCGGGTCATTTGTCAGCAGGATCACTTTGCCGTACTGGTTTATGTTATGGTTGCACAAGTCATTGTGGAATAATGAAAGGTGTAGGGCAGAAGGAAGGCCTTTGCATCAGTGACACCTTGGAAGTCTTTGAACTGCGTTACTTCATTCAGAAACTAAGGGGATATAGACACAAAAAAATATATATATACGCATAACGATGTATAAAGTAATATATATGATATAAGTAATATATTAGAGATATATACGTATTACTTATATATATATATATATATATATTAATTCTCACTGCACCTCTAAAATTGGTAACAGGAAGTTTGAAAAATCTCAATTTGAGAGATAACTGAGCAAGACAGCCCAGATAATACTATTATATATAGACTAACAACTCCCTTTGGAGAATCTAAAGCTTTATATCCAGTTCTTCTCTGAATCTCATTAGGCTCTTTCAGCAGAGAAACCCTGGGACAAGTTCCAGAGACAACAACACACTTCATGAAGCACTTGTCTCTTACACAAATTTTAAAATTACTGAAATTAGTGAAAACAGTTAATTTCATTAACTGTCTCTTTCCTCTGCCACAAGAAGGTGAACACTTTTTGCTCCATATTCTGTACAGTTTTACGATGCCTTCTTCGGCCAAAGAACTGATTTTTAAACTTCAATGACTAAAACCAGAAAACGTTCACTATCACCCCCTCTTTATTTTCTGATTTTTTTTTCCTAATATGTCACTAAGATGGGGGTGGTGGTGTCAAACTCCTCAAGTAGGAGATTATCACTGATTAATATAACAGCAAGTAAACCTTTATGATATTGACTGCTACTTTCCTCATTGTTCTTTAAAAGAAAAATCCCTACTTAGGAGAGCACAACAGTATCTGGAGAATTAAAACTAATAAAAGGGAGAATTACATAAAAAACATCATAGAGAAAAATAAAAGCTACTGATAGTGAAATTTAGTTACAAAATAACGCTTGGATATGCTAACTTGTCTAACACTTGCAACTTAAAGCACTGACAAATCACAATACTGTGCATGGGCAGAAAAACGACTATATATAAGCTCTTAAGTAATACTAAAATGAAAAAGAAATAATACAGTGGAATTAGAACGGACTGTACTGCTAGCTAGCATGAATAATACTAACAGAAGTCTATCAAGTATATTTAGCTAAGGCACGAAAATCCTAGAGATCACATTGACTAAAGCAGAACTGTTTGCCATTGTCGTGTTTACTAGATTTTTGAAAGCACATTAAGCAGTAATTGCAGCATGTCCGATGACGTTATTGTCACATATAAGAAACAAAATGCACAACTATCAAACACCATTCACTAGGAGGCTTGACATACCTGTTTGAGATTTCCACTGAGTGCTGCATAGATTGCTCTCTCATATCTGTTAAACTGCTCCTAAAATAAGCAGTTGAAAATATAACTGAATTAAAAAGCATGTATGTTTCCTGATCACTTTAAATTTTGTTAGAGATTAATCCATTACAAAATGTTCCACTTGTTTCCAAAAAAAAAAAAAAACAACACCAAAATAAGAAATTGGAAAACCCCAGGAAATATCAGGAGCCAAAATAAAAATAGCAAGTGACTTCCCCTTCCGTAGCAAAACATTGTAACTTATCTGAAAAATTTGCATAGATCTGGAAAGACAGCAATGTTTTTTCCTTTCCCATTCAACCGAGTCAAGATGAAAATCAAAGCCAGTGTGAGTATTTTCACTTTCAACCAAATAAAAAAGACATTTCCTAAGCCTTAAAAATTGGTGACAATTATGTAGATTTCTCACTGCAAGACATAACTATATTATTTCAGGAGTCCTCTTAGAAAGATTACCTGCAAATCCTACAAAGAGCAAACACAAAGGGTAGGTTTACTTAAAATCATGTGATCGAGCTCAAAGAAATTCATCTTTATATGTTAGTATCAAGCAAATCAACATCATCTTACCTCTTCAGCCATACGCCAGCAACTTATTTTCCAAATGCACCTGTATGGATTCCCTTCAACGGGCTCCAGCTCTCTTCCTATATGCAAAGGATAATTAAACAAACATACTATTAAAAAAATAAAGAGGAAACAGTGACAAGGTAAAACCTATTTTCTGTTATTAACCCTATCCCACTCCCTTTGAAACTCTTCCCAAAGCTTCTCAATGCTTTTGACTGGCCTGTGGGGCAGCTTTTCTGGGAAGTCTGGTAAATGCAGAACTAAAAATTACAGTATTTTAAGCTTTTACCTGCTATTTAGCCTTGCAAAAAATCGTGGTTTTGACTGCAACATATCTAATTACATATAGAAAACACAGAGTTAGGGAGTAAATTAATTTGTGTATTTTAAGGAGTATAAGCATCTAATAAACGCTGCTATTCTGCAGGCCTCTGCATGACAGCGTGCATCACAGAAAAAAATACATAACTGCAGACTAGGTGGGTAACACTCAAAACAAGGCTAGGACACCAGTGAATTGTGCAGATAAAAATAGTGGATTATCAGGATTCAGAAAGTAGGAAAACAGTACGCCTTCCAGTCCCAGCTGTGCCTAGTATATAAGACACGTTCTTAAATCCTTTGATGTCCAAATATCATAAAAGCGTATATTTTTCCTTCATTTACATTTGCTGAACTCAAGTCCTACTGTATCTTTCTGCAGCTATTTTTTTTCAGTCTGTAAGCAATGAGACCTTTGCTAGATGGCAGAAGTCAGATGTTGAGAAAATACATAATGGAACATTATATGGGAGTGGAAAAGAGCTGTATGGAATTCCTAGACATCCGTTTCCTAGACATTATGCTTGCTTTTCAAAAAAGAAAATGACTTCAGCATGTTAAGTGGATTCAGTGTACTCAAACCTTCAACTAAAGTGATTGCATATTAGTTTTTACGTAGGCTCAACAGACGTGGTAAAGACATTTTAGATATAAGAAAGACCCTGAAGATGTAAAAAAAAAAACAACAAAAAAAAACCAAAAAAACAACCCACAATTTCTTTTTGCTAGAGACAGACATTAAGAGAAAGCCCTCTGCCCTATTTTTGTACATATCAAGTGCATTTGGAAGCAGATACCTCCACTTCTGTTAGGATCATGATACAATTTCCATCCTTCCAAAGTTGCCGCTCTCCAGGCCTGACCACATCGTTTGCATAAGCGTTGTGCCTGAAAAATAATGCATTTTCTCAGCAACGGATTTCAAGGTAGGAAACCCAACAGTCTCTCCATTAAAAATGTAAACGTTATTAAAATAATTAGCTTGCATAGAGATTGTAATAAAAAATAACTACACAGAACCTTAAACTCAAAAGAACTAAGAGCTCAAAGTCAATAAAAACTCATCAGCTTGTTTTTCACTAAATGTTTCAGTTTTTCTGTCAGTACTTAGAGCAATATGAGAAATATGCTACAGTCCCACCCTATTAGCTTAGACAGCTGTTACACATCCTTCTGATAAGCTCACATTAAGGTATCATCTTGTTGCTTAGATGGTCTAATCCATCTCTTCACCTACTTCTCTCATCGACTGAGCTTTCCAAACCCCTCAAGCACTTCTAAAACCAGCAATCCTAATTTTCCCATGATATTCAATAGTCTACTCACTAGCACAAAAAGGTTTAATTCAAAGCTATTTTGAATAGCATGGAATGTAAAACAGAAACTCTGTGAGGGGAAAAAAAAAGCAACAAAGCTTGTTTAGAATTCTTCTAATCCTACACCTCTGAAAAAAATCAGCTAAAGATTATCTGATTAGTCTGACTGGTATCATTCCAACACTAACAAAACACTGTGAAGAGCAAGAGAAACTGCAATATGTGGCCTTAGTTTGTTTAGCCAACCTCCATTCACTTCATGCTGAAAGGGCCGCAGACATTCAACCATTTTGGGAATGGTAACAAACCAAAGAATAGACAAAAAAGCCAACATGTTGGTCTAGCTTAGGAGCTGTACATTACATGTGGTAATGTAAATGAACCAAGATTCACTGTTAATTCAGAGTAAACTCTGAATAAACTTATTATTTCAGTAGTGAATAAGCTGCTCCATGCTCATCAGACAGTAGCAACATCTAGCAGCTACTGATGAACAATCGAAATTCCAGATTTATATTCATACCCTGCACCAACGTGGTCTCGTGTCCATACTATGGGAAAATGAATGGATATGTACTATAGGGGAACAAAACACTTGCAAGTAACCATTTTAAGTCTAAGGTCTCGGACACCAGAATCTCAAGTTCCTTTTTCTTCCCCTTAACCAAGTATCATTACATGTATGTAGAGCCCAGTATAAGGGACTGTGTTTCCAACTGAGGCCTTTGACAACACAACTATTTACATGATAAAATCACAAAAGCTGCTTTGCAACAACTGGGAATCTTTATTGAGAACAGCTTTAGGACCAGAACTGCCTGGATGTTACTCAGATAAGGAAAGCTGCAAAGTATATGCATCATATATTCAGTAAGACAGGGCAACAAGCAGAACTGTAGTAAAAGAGTTTATGGAGGAGAATAATGTACTTTTTAGAATATTCAGATAAAGTCTCTCATAGCTTTTGCTGCCAAAGACCCTGCCAAACAATAAAGGTAACAAAACAAAAAGTAGAATGCTAGCCATGACTCTCCCTCAACTCCATTCAGACCATATAATCAAGGGGACATCAGAGGAGCAGAGCAAGTAAAAGTTGCCTAATTTAATACTTTTTCTAAGGAAAGCATACATCAAATCTTTCTCTCTCTCTAGTTAAAATTACAAGCATGTTCCATTCCAACATATTTAAAAGGAAGCTTGTATGATAATCCACTGATTATTACACATGCAATTAGGAAGTTCTTTGAAAAATCCAATGTTTTTCTGACAGTATTTAGTATCAAGCCACTACAGTAAAAAAAAAATTACACTGTCAAACAACCGAAATATAAAGGTGCAACTTTTTTCCATAGCATCTATTATACACCTGAAATTACTTAACTAAATGCAAGACTTTTTAACTACAATTTTAGCAATCTATCACTGTCTTATTGATATTTAATTGAAACTTAAATCCCTACAAGCCAGAATTACATAGACATTTTAGTACGCAGCCTGTCATTAGCTTTAATAGTAAGATTTGACATAAGTTAAACTAGTTAACCAAGAGGATTCTTCCACTTTTTATGGCTTACCTCATCTGTCATTCCTGCTCTGATGAGAGTAAAGAGATACTTCAATAACCTTGCATCATCTTCTCGATCCAAATCATCAAGTGGCAGTTTCTGTCTTATAGGAGCATCTGGATCCTGCAAGGAAAAAGGGCACAATCCATTCACACAATGCATGTCTGCCTCTTCCAATGATTTCCTGTCCTGTTTTATAATTCTGAGTCATATTTTCATGTTGGCACAATATGCTATACAGCCAACATATCCAGCGTGATACTTTCCTGTCTTTCCCCTCTTACTTCTTTTATTCTTTTTCTGTTACTGTTCCTAACAGAGGGAGCCACTGCAGTCTCTTTATTTACTCCACCACCTTGTCTTTGCCTCGGATTTCTCATCTTCCAGCTCTTTTCGTCCTTAAACATCCTTTCCCCTTCTGCCTCTCCACCTACCAGACAGTCTGTCCTTCTCCACCTTCTCAGAAGCCTTTTCTATAGCTGTATTTGCTTCTATTTAATCCAAACAGATTTTCTCAAGCCACTTTTCAATCAATGCATTGATCACTCCCCAATTGCATTCATCTTCCACGACTGCCTTGCTGTCAGAGACACTTCATTCTCTCCTTCGACTGGAGAGTCTTTTCTTCCCTTGACGTCCCTCCTGTCACCTTTTACTACAGTAGCTCTCAAGAAATCCCATTATTTATGGGATTTAGTTTCATTGCACTAGTTACTGTATAACGACAGCATGCCCTTACTTGTAAGAGCTTCCAATCAGTTCTGTAAACTTTCCTACGTATGAATATGAGTTTGTTTCAGAAAAAGCTTACTAACAAAGCTATTTATTTCACTATATTGACCACAGGTTCTTGTGCTAGAAAAAGAAAAAGCAATGGCTGAAAGAAAACAGATGTCTACACGTCTCAAAAGAACTCCAGAGGTATCCTGACTCATTGGGTCTTGTCCACTGCTAATTACTCTACAGTGTGTTCAAACTTCCAATTAAAATAAGTTTATTTCATCATCATAAAAAGCTTTTCCAGAATCTCACTCATCTGACAGATTTAACAATTTGTTTTCTTAATTATTCTACAACGTCCAACTTCAACACTAACATCTTCTCCTCAGCTAGTTCCTTCCTGCTTCACAATTTCTGTACTAATTTTCACCTTTTCCAACTTAGCTTTCTGCAATTTCTTAGATAGCACAACAGTTTTTAGATAGCACAACTTTCTAAAAATTGGTGGAATGCTGTGAAAATAGCATATATGCTCTCTCTAATCTAATTTATACCCATTTTGAAACCAAGTCTTATATTTAAATAAAACTTACCAACTCTGTTACGAGAGCTCGAGAACTTCCGACGTATGTACATAACTGTCGCTGCTTCAGGGCATGTAGTGTATTCTCCCTGAAAGCAATGAAATGCTCTTCAGAAAAAGAGAACAACTGTATTTTAATAAGACACAAATATTAAAAATACACTTAATACTTGTGGATAAGTGGAATAGGATTACAGAAAAGACATGCCTGGTTTGGGTTGTGGATCAATAGACTGTGTTAGTCAAAATGTTAAAATTTTAATAATAAGTATTAAATAAGTAATAATAATAAATTAAATTAAAATTAATGTAAAATTAAATAAGTAATAATAATAAGTATTAAAATAAGTACAATAATAGAATCAATTCACAGAGTTTTGATTTCTTTCAAAAACATCCATTATTCCAATCATTCATATTATCTAAACTATGAATTAATTTCTCCATGAGCAAAATTTCTCATTAGCATTCACTGTAGTTAGTCTAGGACAGAAATTCAAATTATGTTGAACACGATTCCAAAAGCCTGTATTCACCCATCCACTGAAACCAAGTTTACTCTAGGCAACTAGAATCAAAAGCAGGCTTTGGTCTTTTCTGCCATAAAATCCACCATTGATAAAAAAAAAAGATGACAAAAATGACTTCTGGTGAAGGATCAATGACACAAAGGGATGACAAGAACAGGCAAAAAGTAAAGCCAGACAAAGAACTGACCACCTGAGAAACAAATAAGAAAGGTTTTGTGTAGTGTAAATAACAGGTTGATCAGCAGGTGACCATCTCTTATTGTTCCTTATTACGAAAAAATGAAACCTCCATCTGGGTAAAGAGTAAATTAAATTGCTTTGATGGCTTTCCTTTCATATTCTCATCCCAAAAGCAGTACTTGACTTTCGAGAAGACATCCTTTAAGTTGGGGAGGAAGCTCAATTTTACATCTAAGAATTGAAGGAAAAGAAGTGAACGAACTGGCCAACTTTTTAAAAAAAAAAACCAGTTCTTCAGAGTGATTTTGGACCAATTCTGTGTCTAGGTATGCGAATCTTACACTTGAAGGAAGCCTGTACACAAAACAGAAAGTCTGAACTCACCAATATACAGATTTTGCATAAAACTCAATATTATCAGAGAAGTCCCCGATTTCATCCTTGGCAATGCTCTCTAGCCAATCTACCACCATCTGGAATGATAGGAATTTGCATTTTTAAGACAAACATTTAACAAGTAATATTTTAACTGGCTTCCTCCCATCTCTAAGTCTATTAGTTATCTACAGATTAATCAAAAGGTGTGTACATCCTGAGACTATACCATTGTAAGTATCCAGTTGGAAGGTTGTTTTGGCACTTAATCTATTTCTCACTAGATGCTGCAGTTACTACAGTGCTACTAGTTTATTAATCATTATCAACAGTAACAGAGGCTCCAAATAAGAATAGATCTCAGCCTTCCATCCTCTCCAGCCTAGCCTGAAAAACGTTTCTGATCTTTAGAAACTAAAGAACAATATTTCTACACATACAAATAATAACATGCCTAAATGAATAAAAAGAAATAAGTGTTAGAAACAGCTTAATTAAGTGCACATAACTCATTTTCTGAAGCTTATGCAATACTAGTGTTACAAACATTTAAATGTCTATTGGTCTATTTCCATTCTCACTGTAAAAATTTTATCATACCTGGCTTTGTCGAACAAATGAATCTTTCTGAAAGAAGTTTTCTATATGTGTCTTCTCACTAGCATTTAAAGACTATTTAAGAAAAAGTTGATTAGTACTTCCTGGAAAAGGAAACTTGACACAAAAACATGAACACCAAACTGAACACGTATTAACTTACAGATTGTCAACAAGTTCAGCATGCTACCTCTCCCCTGTCCCTTTGCAAACAGACAACAGTACACATTTGTTTTATTTGGATCATCATCTACATCCCGTTATACTAAAATCTGTAAAACTGAGACTCAATATAGTTCAAATGCATGGCCACAGAAAGATTCTACATAGTAAATCCACCAGTTCCACTGACTGCATTCATATTATCACAAATTTTGCTTATAACTGTATATGTCAAAAATGTGGACGTTTTCCCAGATCATATAAACTGTAAACATGAACAAGTAGAAAAAAAGAAAACAAAACCAAACCCAACCAAAACACACAAAAATACACCCCAACCTCCTGATACTTCTTTCTACTCTCCTGCATTAATTTAGCTTTCTTGCAACAAAAGGAGAACAGAATATACATTTTCCTAAAAAACACAGATAGGAAGAGACTTTATTTTGGCACAGCAGTGTTTAATTTAAAAGTACTGACAACTTTGCAGTGGGAATCATAGATGAAGCTATTTCATGACTGAGAAAAAAGAGCAACAATCATAAATTTTACAAAGATGGAGTCACTTTGCTTATTGTTTTGTCTTCCTAAGCATATTCTGGCAGCAAAGGCTAGAAACGCTGTATTGACATAGACAAGACGACTACAGCTGAAATAAGAATGATACAAAAATTTGGGTTTCTTTTGAGATAAATTAGAATCAGGACTACAAAGTACTACACAGCTTGAGACCACATGCACTTCTAGGCAAAGCAAAATTATCTCTGCCCCAAGGGAAACATTATCACTGCTGATGCAACTTTTAAAAATAAATATATAGTTGCTTCCAGTGGATTTTCCAAGTATGTGGGGAATACTTAATGAAACAAAACCAAGTATAGTTAATACAAATTCTTACACTAGCATTTTCTATTTAGAACTGAGTATTTAAATTCACAATTTCCAAAATGTGGAATAATTTAATATTAACTTGCTAGAATTCAAATTGGTTTCATCTTTGTTTATATTCTTTTATCTCTGAATTTTGAGTTGGCTGCAACATTGGGATCGTAAAAAATAAAACGTAAGCATTTAGCTTTAACACATACCCCTTAAAAATAGTAATAATAATTTTCCCCCTCAAGCTTACCATGATTTCAAATGTAGTTTCATCTTCCAGTGCCGACTGTATTCTGTCTCTAGAAATAAAAGTGCAAAACCTTAACGATTAAAATAAAGATGAGAAAATTCAGCAGAATGTGTAATATAACTGAAAGTGTTTAAAAATACCTTTACAAAAAAGTGTTCTTTTATAGAAATACTCTAAGTTTAAAAAGTAATAATAGGACTGTTTACAACTTTCCATTTCCATAAACAGATAGGAAATAAGCATAATTATCAGCAGCTAGTTCCAGAAACAGATAATAAGTAGCTACAGATAATAAGTAGCTACTTATTCCATATAAATAATCTTATTCATAATATATCTAAGAAAGTCAGCTCAGCGCAAAGAAGTAACGTGCTTTTCAAGTAAATTACCTATAAAGTGCAGACAACAGTCTCCATGTTACCATCTCCTGCTTGAGAAGCCACAAGACACTGGCGGTTTTTGAGAACTTTTGCTGTCCAGGAGTCGCTCTGTAAACTATTTTGCCTAGTATATTCACCTGAGGTAAATAAATATATACGTAGTTAATAATGCCCACCACTGTATTTTTTTCTAAGCCATTATGATAATCTTTTCATTATTCCGAAGACTCCCTCAAAAACCAAATTTAATTACCATCTCTTCTAAATAGGTAGATGGTTCTCCATACTGTAAGTTCCCATAAGAATGTTTAAAAAATGTTACATGGCCTTGAGACCATAAAACAAGAATGTAGCTCTCTTTTGCAAGGCGCTATACAAACTCTGCCCTCTTCTCGCTTTTGTGATCAACACTGTTATTGCTGGAAGGCTCATAACTTCTTCCTTTCAATTTGCCAGTCCCTGCTGATTATAAATTGTCTATCACCGAACGATTCAAAAATTGTGTCTAAAAGCAGATCTCTTATATTTTATGTTGAGAACTCTACTGCCAGTTTATTAGGAATGCACTAGAAAGCTCTTAATACCATCATAGTAAAATGATCTTATTTATTTATACCTGAGACAAATAAGTATTTGTTAATCCAGCTCACTATCAGTAACAAAAAAATCTATTTATCTGATCATGTTTATTATTGTCACTTGACACTTGCAGGGGAATGGCAGCTGGATGACGTTTTTAGCATTTAGCAAGCTACACAATGGGCATTCCTGTGGCAAAGTAAAGAGGTATGCTAACCAATGCTAGTGTTCGGTGACTCAAGACTGCAACCAGCTGGAAGATTTAAAAGTATCTACGTTAAGCACTGCGACTTCTCAGCTTAAAGAAAAAGAACAACAGAACTTAACGAAGGGACTGCAAATTAAAATAAATAGTCAGAAAAAAAAAAACCAGCAAACTATTTACCTGACTGTTACATATACTTTCATATTCATCCACCAGATCAAAAATGGTAGTTGATCTATACTTCAGGAAGGAATGTAGAAAATCTGAGTACATGCTCATAGTAGCTAGAATATGTATAAGAAGGAAAAATCATATTAGACACAATGTGGTTAAAAAATCCAACACTACCAAAAATATCCTGATGACAAGGCATCTTGTCATTAATAAAGCTAAGCAAAGGCAGCAATGATGCGAACTATTTATATTCCATAAAGTCAGAAGAATTTACCAGTTAAGACAGTAAGATATGCAGAAGCTACGAGGTAAGCCAAATAATTATAAAACTTTTGCTGTAAATCTGTCACCTGAGAGAGTTTTAAAGACAAACTTGTTTGTCTGTCTCCATAAAGCTAATCCAGTTTGTGTTTTGCATCACCACAGTGTCCCATTTGTGTCATCAGTTTCCACAGAAAACATAAATTGGCAAAACTGCAATAACTGAAAAAGTTAACTTTCTGAACTTTTAAAACTAGACTGTTCTTGGCATAGAAATACCTAAACAAAATGATACAGAAAGCCAAGAACATATATGTGTGGTCAGTTACGATGAAAACTTCAGATTGTCTCACCAGCTTCCCCAGGATCATCCTCACGCAACAGCACAGCACTCATAGTGACATCTTCTGTCATGTCCAGATTTGTAAACAGTCCTGTCTGCTGAGGTGAGAGCACTGTTGTCCAGTTACTTTCATCCAACTAAAAGCGTAACAGAAAATAAACAGCAATCTCAGACTACTGCAAGCCTAGCTTCAAAGTTTTTTTTTCATTCTATCTGAATGGTACAGAGCAATTCTAAAAATTAATAATGAAATAACTGCCTTTAGATAAAGCGCAACTACGACTGTAACAAATAGCTCTGAAAAGATAAATTTTAATCTGGAAAAAGGAAATTCTTCATGTTTCTTTTCTTTTTTCCCCATCAGGAAATAAAAAAAGTATAATGTAATCAGGCCTTGCATTTTACATCATTGTGTATCACTTTTCCCCTTAAAACAAATGCATCAGTCCATCCTTTTGTATTCTGTTAAATGTTTACCAAGTATTTTGTTGATTAGGTTGCAAAGCAGCTGTGAAAAATTAAACAAAACAGTTAAAATTTGATCAGAACCATTTACTTCCACCTTCCAACCTTCTCAGAGAATTGCTCAAAACCCCCGACTGAATGAAGCAATACATCTTTAAGGAGAAAATACAAGAGTATTGAAGTGGGAAACAGAGACATAGCTACGCTTCCTTGGGAGCATTTCAGGGGAGGTATTTGATAACATCTGAGATAAGGCAGCAAAACGGCCAAACCAGAAGACAGACCGTACATACACTGCACCGACAGGACAGCTTCCCGTAGCTGTTTCCATGACAGCAATTGCTTTCTCAGCAGCAATTAATGCCATATGAAGATCCCGTGATATGACAATGGTTGATTCTTTTCCCTAACTGTTAAAATGGTCACACCCAAACCAGACGACACTGTCATAAGTCTCTTAAGTGTATCCAAAAACTGTGGACATAACTGTTGTTTTTCCTTTTATGCCCCAGTTTCTACCCACTGTATTTCTCTTGCCTGATTTCTCGCTGCCGTTATTGCCCTCTAGCCAGCCAGAACAGAATGCTACTGTACTCAGCAACATTCAGACAACTGAGTAAAAATAACAAGAAGCTCACTTCCACTACAATTTTATCAGGTCTCTGTGGCAAATACAAAAAGGTCTGATGAATGTTCTAATCTACCAGCACGTAAATTTCCAAGAGACATAGTTTTAAGTCCTTTTTCCATCACCCTCCTGTGAAAGCTTTGATTTACTCCCAAATTTACCCTTGCTAATCTAAACCGGATTCAAGCCAGAGCACTAAATGCTAAGTATTTTGTGAGTGAAGTTCATTTTAGCTATTTACAGAATATCAAGAGGCTCTGAAGCAGGAGAACAGCGCTACTGCTAAGAGCTTTATCAATGTTGATCAAGAGCCCGTAGGCCCGAGAACCTTACTATTTAAAGAAACAGGCAGGCCATTACAAACTATAGAAACAACCACAAGGAAGAATGAATTCAAATGCACATACAGAAACATTTTTTTTTTTTGGAGTCAATTTAAAAATAAACGGAGAAAAATTATTTTAGATGTCCCTACTTATGACTTTTCTAATCATTGTTTTTCCAAAGATGCTACAGTAGAAGATAATTAACGTCATCTGAAAAGTAATCAGAAGAAGTTGCTCTTTGAAGTCCAAACGTTAAGATCCAAATGACGCCTAATACTGGAGAGTGCTAAAATAAGAAAAACTCTGAAGGTTTAATTTGCTGACAGAACAATCATCTTTGAAGAATCTGTAAACAAGCAGAGTCAAGTTTTCTGTAGTCACAAGCAGATGTTACATGGACTAGCTTAACATATATCGTGTAGTTAAGAGGTCCATAAAACCCTCTTCATTCCTTACTGCATCATCTCAAACACCACATTACTAAATGACACTAGTAGCAAGCAGCAACAGAAGCAGTAGTAAGAGCAAGCCTGTCCCACCTGCAGTTTGTCCTTGGTGCAAACATGGAAACACTGAAAAATGGTAGCTTCCTGTAAGCTTCACAGGAGCTAAACAGAAAAACGTGCTCTAACCATCTTACCATTGACATATTGCCAAGCAGTCCAGAAGTCTGAAGAATCAGAGGAGATCTCCCTCCTGTTCCCAGGATGGCTGACATATCCGTCTGCTTCATGGAGCTTCGAGACAGCGAAGTAACTGAAAGACAGAGAGCCTTTTCTGAAAACAAAAGCTGTTTAAGACCACTGTGCTCTATCAAGGAAAGTAATCTTGCAATGCAGACTGAAGTATTTATGAAATCCTGCTCGGTCACAGAAGAAACAAACAAGCCAACCTGATGGAGGAGTGACTTGCTCCTGCCCACTGCTATTTTCATTCCATCAGAAGGCTTGTACGAAACCCACAAATACCAATTACAAAAGTCTTAGGCCTGAGTACACTTGGAAGTAAGGATGTTAATTATCAATAATAGAACTTCATAGTCTAACTCTCTAGTTATGCCAGGCTTATACAAGCAGCATTAGCCAAGTCTGAAGCATTCTCAAGCACTAATCTTCAGTTTGGAAGCAGAAGATCCAATGCCTGTAGGGTTGTGTTTTTCTTTTTTCTATTTTTTTTTTTTTCTTCTTTTAAAATGTCTCAGATGACCAGAACTTTCATAGAAAGTCCCCAGTGCTGAAGATGGCCAAGAACGTACCTGGTCACTTCTTCTGACACCCTCAAATTATAAGGGGACAAAGCCATTGGAAACAGGTAGACAGAGACTAGAAGGCTTCACACCAATAGGTATGTTTGGTTCTCCACGCATCAGTTTTGTACAGACCTAGTCAGCTGAAGAACCAAAGGTTTCTGTCTTTGTATTAGCACATACCTTGAATCACCACAAATAAATCTGCCCTAAACTCTCGAGATGTGAAAGTCAGGCATACTGAAGATCAAAGAGAGAAATCAATTCTCAATTTTTAGAACTAGAATTACAGCTACTAACATTACCAGTCTGACTCTGAAGTTGTAGGTCAAAGCACTCACGCTGTCAGCGGGTCATTGTTCTCCCCTCCTTCATGGTACCAGAAAAGTCTCCCCTGCCCATATGACACAATACATTCAAGGCTCAGGAATTCACAGGGTGGCAGAAAAGAACTACACTGAATAATTCTCAAATACAGTTTCCAATACCCCAAAATGCACAACTGTGAGCAGCTGACATCAAAGGAAACAAAAAAAGCTTGTTCCCAGGAGAGGAGGTAATGCATGCAGTTCACAAGAACACTTCAAATGCTCCATTGTAGGAATGAGACCGTACAACAGAAACAGGAGTAAAAATGCCAATGTTTGCTTTGTTGCAGAGTCTTCAGACTGCTTCAAAAAGCAGCAGCTCTAGCCTTCTCCTCTGCAGGCTGAACAACCCCAACTCCCTCAGCCTGTCTTCACAGGAGAGGTGCTCCAGCCCTTCGATCATTTTTGTGGCCTCCTCTGGACTCTTCCTAACAGGTCCATGTCCCTTCTGTGCTGGGGGCCCCAGAGCTGAACGCAGGGCTCCAGGTGGGGTCTCACGAGAGCAGAGCAGAGGGGGACAATCCCCTCCCTCACCCTGCTGCCCACGCTGCTTTTGATGCAGCCCAGGACACGGTTGGCTTTCTGGGTTGCAAGCACACATTGCTGGCTCATGTCGAGCTTCTCATCAACCAACACCCCCAAGGCCCTTCTCTGTTGCCCAGCCTGTATTCATGCTTTGGGACTGCATGTCTTTGGATTAAATAGTGTGGAAACAACAAACCTTTCAGTAAGGACTGCCTGTCCGCGCAAAGCTGTTTGAAGAAAGTTTATCACAAATCATAACCACCTATGGGGATAACTGTCAGCTGCGTTTAGGGAAGTTTGCAGAGACCAGAACATTTTCTTTCTGAAGTCTATTAAAGAAATAGGAGGTAGGTTACACAGTATGCGCTGTTTAGTAACACCACCATGAGATGTTACCAGTCATCTCCATGACGATTGATTGTACGAACAACCACAACTGCTCGCCCTAAACCTTTCTGCTCAGGGTATTTTGCATCTGCAATCTCTGCTTTTACTTGCCATCAAGTGCTTGTATTATGGGGGGCAGCTGCTGCACATGCAAACCATACGCTGCCTTTTACTGAAATTTTTTATTGCAGAACTTTCTGAAAATGGACAAAACAGAAATTTCACAGTGACAGAATCCAGGCAAGTTGTTAGACCAACACGTCAGGCAAAATCAAGATCTTCACTGAAATCAAACAATACTCAAGATGGTATACAGAAGTTCTAATTTGTTTTGAAGAAAAAGTTGAAAAAGAGCCACCTGAGTGAAATGTTCACAGCATGACACACAACGCTTACCTCTAAAAGAAGAATATATGACTTGTCTCCAAGCAGTCCTGGAAGAAGCATGTGGAGAAGGAAAGCAAGCCTCCCCTCAGAGATTGCTGGGAAACACTGGCTACATGACAATGAAAACCAGGAACCCCTTATATGAGCACTTGAAATATGCCAAAATAAAGCCTACAGGAAGAGACTGACAATAAAAAGTGAGGTAAGCCCTGGTGATGACATGGGAATGGGAGGAACGGGCATGTTTCTTCATTTCAGCGATAACTAGCGAGGGAGGCTCTAAGAGGATTATAGATCTTTTCACAGCATGTTTAGTGTCAAGGCAATGCTAAGAACAACCTGCAGTTTCATTGTGAGAGCTGTCAATGCTGACACACAAGTAGCTTGAGAAGAAGGCTGATGCTCAGAGCACGTACCTTTGGTGCTGGCTAAGCTTTTATATCTTAGCCACTAGGTATTACATTACATAAGAACAAACAGGGGCCACACGGAACTTGACAGGGAACCTGAGAAATCACAGAGAATCAGTCTCTCTCTGGAACCTGCTATCTTGCATCAGTGCCAGTTTGGGAACAACTTCCAACACACTCCCAATATGCGCAAACTGATGCAGAACATGGGGCTGAGACTGGGAGATTTCAGAGCAACCTGACCCCAGCCACCACGAGCAGTCACAGCCTGTGAAGTGTGCTGTCTCATCTCTTCTTCAGTGGAGAAGGAGATCACTCACAGATGCAACCAATAAATACACCTGTTAGGAAGGTCAGCAGCAGAACTAGCCTGCCACTTAGGGATGACAAAATGCCTGGAGAGACACTACAAGACAAAATACCTTGAAGAATTGAAGCTGCTGCTGCAAAAAAAAGAAGTTTGTGAGGAGGAGGGAAACAGAACAAACTAGATTGCTGACTAGCAAGACAAGAATCATTCAGTTTCAATGTGATACTTGAGAGAAGATGAAACAGTACTGGACACGCTCTTGTGACAAAGAAAATGAAGCTCAAATGCACTCTAAAATCTGACAGGCAAAACCACTGGCAGTCACCAACAGCATACATATAACATATGAAGGTATATGTTGACTGATACTACGTGTTTTTTCCCGTTTATAAATGTTTCTAACTTCAGAATCACCAAGTAACTCTCCACAGTCTGGGCAACCAGTTATAGCTTCCAGTCACCCTTACAGTAAAGAATTTTTTTCCTATGTACAGACAGAATTTCCTGTATTTCATTTTGTGCCTACTGCCTCTTGCCTTTTTACTGGGCACCACCAAGAAGAGTACAGCTGTCTTTCTACTCCTCTTTTCTTACTCCCATCAGGAGGTTATATGGCATTGCTGAGATCCCCTGCGCCTTCTTGTCTCCAGGCTAAACCATCTCAGCTCTTTTCAGCCTCCCCTCATCTATCAGATGCTTCAATCTCCTAATCAACTTCGTGGCCCTTCACTGGACCCCCTATAGTACGTCCCTGGCTTTATCACTAGGAATTCTTATTAGTTATCAAGTCCAAGGATATTATTCCTTTTAACTATATATTAAAGAAAAAAAGTCTTACGTGGCTGGCGAAGCAACAAACCGGGAGTTCTGGAAATCAGATGGCTTCTGGGCGTCATGTTTCCAATGCTGTCATCCAGGGATGTAAAAACTGATTAACAAATAAGTTAAGAAACACTCTTCTACACAAACTTTCAGGTCTACGTAACAACAACAACAGTTCTATTGTGAACACCTGGAAAGGAAGAACGTTTTGGTGGGACTGAAATCTAATAAAAATTAGAAATCCTGTCTTTCAGACTACATCAGAAAGCCCTACTTCTAATCCTGAATTAGGTCATAAAATGTTTCACCAAAAGCTTAAAAGCTGGAGAGCTAGAAGGGACACTCTAAATTAAAATTCAGAAACATAAGCATAACAGGTCTGGGATGTCTTGGTCCTTGTAACTGCTTGGATTAAAGAGAGTACTTCTGCCCTGTGAGGAGCTGCTATATCCTGCATAAACCACAACAAAAAAATCCAAGCCTGAATGCTTTAAGGAAGTTTTCTATCTTTCCATTCCATGATGCTGATGGCTTTAACAAAAAGGCCTCTGTTGCTCTACTTTGCCTCCTCCTGTCAGCAACCAACTTCAATGCTCTAGGTACGGTTTATTAAGAAGCAGCGGTGTGAAAGTTTCAGCGGCCTCTCTCATGTCAGTCTCCAGGAACATTAATTCTCAACAACAACATAAACAAGTCCAATATCTCACTAGTTTTATAAAGCTTACAAAAAAAAACTACAAACAACCAACAACTAACAGCATAAGGATGGGCACGCGTACTGTATTCCTTTGCTGACACAATGACAAAAACCCACCTTTATATTAGCTGCCGAATTAAGTATTTCTTCTTATTGTAAATAAGTGAGGGGGAAAAAAAAGTTCTGTGAAAATTCAGATCTATGTATGTGCACATCTCTTGCTACTGCTGTGGATGGTAAGCTACAATACACCGAATAAACACAATACCATTGTAACAAAAAATACATGCAAAAGAACATAAACTCACAAAATTAAGACATAACAGATTGAAGAAAACTCAGGTATGGAGTCAGCTACGGCTCACATAGGTTATCGTCAGCCTGGAGAACTGAGTTTGTAAGCCCATGAAAAACGGTAAAAACACCATGCTACAGAAAGGAGGGGGGTAATAAAACATCTCAGCAATCATACTGGCCCAGAATCAAAATAATCAGTCTAAATATAGTCAAGAAATGACTATACAAGCATTTTGACAGCCTTGTACTTCCCTGAAGTCTAGCAAATAATCCATTCCGAGACATCACTACAGAAGCTTTGACAAAGTTTGAGATTTATGAAAACAATAGGGGGGATAAAGGAAGGGAGAGAGAATTTCCACTCAGAAGAAACACCACTCAGTGAAAAGGCAAGCAATCGCATCTTTTGGCCCATTCCTATGTTTTCCTGTAAGGGTCAAGTAACGTGTTGTGGTGCTGAAAACACAATGTTTTTCTAAAGGAAACTCACCCAGATTTCCTAGTCACAATTTCTGTCAGCCGTTAATATCCCTCCCTTCTAGCTTTCAGATCTTGCAATCATAGTTCTGTTTTTGAACTTTTCTCCTCCTTAAGGCATAAAAATACCACATAGAAAAGAGACTAGGCTATGGAAGAAGACAAAACGCAACTGCTCAATAGCAAAATTCACTGCAGGATACCTCACGAATCAGGTAATTTCAAAGTATTTTTAAATGTTACTCACTTTGAATAGGTATAAAACAAGGAGTAATTCTTGTAATAATCTTAAATGGCAAAAAGCTTGCTCTGTATTCGAAAACCCTTCCCACCATGCTCGAAATGAAGGAAGCGGCAGGAATGCCGGTACTTCACGAACACAGCAAGCAACAGTTAAACGGACGAGAAAGCCTCTACATAAAAAGGATACCAGAAGCTCTTTTCTGAGAGCTCTGCTTTCGGCCAGGCCTGGCCATCTCCGTGTCGCGGGGCGACAGCATATCTCCAAACCCACTTCTAGAAAACAGCGACACAGAGGCAGAGTAAGCAAATGAAGGCAAGCAAAGCATGCGACGAGATTACGACGTTACTCCTTCCTCTGGTGGGGGCCCCAGAGCCGGCTCCAGGAGGGGTCTCACGGGAGCAGGGCTGATAGGGATCCCCCCACGCCCCCCAGCAGCGGCCCCGGCCCCGGCCCCGTCCCGCACCTCTCCATGGCCCGGCTCCTTCCCTTCCCTTCCCGCCCGGGCGTTGGGCGCGGAAGCCGAGGCCGCCCTTCCGCCGGGGGCGGGGCCGCCCCGCGCCTGCGTGCTGCGGGCACGGCGGGGTGGGGGCGTCCCGTCGGCCGCCCGCCGGTGGCGGGGCCGCGTGTCAGGGGTTAAAAATAAAGCGCACACACACGTTTCTGATTCTGAGAGCTGGGGGGGGTCGGCCTGCAGAGGAGGAGGCTGTGGGGAGACCTCGCTGCGGCTTTTCAGGACAAGGGGGAGTGGTTTGGGGCTGAAAGAGGGGAGGTTTAGAGGTTAGGAGGAAATTCTTTCCTCAGAGGGCGGTGGGGCACTGGCACAGGCTGCCCAGAGCAGCTGTGGATGCCCCATCCCTGGAAGTGTTCAGGGCCAGGCTGGGTGGGGCTTTGGGCAACCGGGTCTAGTGAGTGACATCCTTGCCCATGGCAGGGGGTTGGAACCAGGTGATCTTTAAGGTCCCTTGCAACCTGAGCCATTCTGTGATTCCTGGGTCCTATGAACGTGATTAATCTGTCACTCGAAATGTTTTCTTCCTCAGCTAGAGCCAGCCAGCGTCTGCTCCTTGCCAAACCGGGACAAGACTCTGGTCAGCAGCTTGCAGATGAGTGTCTGCCTTGCTGCCTTCCCTCAGAGCACCTCAGGCTTCTGCCATCCACGTTAAGAGAGAAGCAGCAGCCGTGCAGGGTCACTCAGTTCTCAGCACTCAGGGCAAGCTAACAAAGGCATGAAGCTGCCTCTTCCCTTCCTCCTCAAGAAAAGGTTTTGCACATTCGTTAACTACAGGAAAATAATCGGGACAGATGCTACCAATAGTCCATTTACTTACACTTTGGTACAAGGAAAACTGTCTACGTAGCATTTTTAGTATAGACATGAAAGCAATGCATCTAAAAAACAGCTGCAAGAAGCAGAATTGCAAGACATCATCAGAAATGCCATAGCTTGCTTAAGACGCTAATGAAAAGTGGTGGCACCAACTCACAGTGCCTCACTGGAGCTGTTGGAGAGCCTAACCTAGGACGGCCTCACATGAAAAGGGAAACTGAGAATGCTGATGGAGCTCAGGTGTGCAGGCACACAAGCAATCAAGACCCTCAGAGAAGTGATGCTTCACCCAGGAATTGAAGTTCTGATGAAAAAATGTAAGCCTGAAGTTGCCTTTCTATCATGAAAGTGTGTCAGGCAACAACCTTAATTACTGCAGGAAAGCAGATACTAATACCAAGGAACTATTATAACCTGATGAAATACTACATACTTAATGCATTTTACTTCTTAACACATCCTCACAACACATATTGTTATTGTCTGTACTGTAGTGAGAAGTTCAGTGTAATGCACAGAGTAGTATCTGGTTCAGTTCTTTGCTGCCAGCTCAAACTCTTGGGCTACTCCTATCTTAGGGCAGAAAACTGGAGGCAAGTGAGAGGTGTAGTAAGAGAGAAAATGCTTCCTTTATATACTCCTCAAGTTTATTCAAAGCAGCAACATGAAAACAAGGCAAAAGAAACAAGGCTGAAGAGAAAGTAAGAGGGCAGCATGCAGCACTCATTTTTTCAAAAATAAATAAGTAAAAACAAAACACCACCACTTTAAATGAAAATGGAAGATTCAGGAACCTTGAGATAAGTTTTCTGAGTATATACAGCCTCTTCAAATGCAGGCTGGGGAAGCACCTTACAGTAATCAAGCTGGATCCAAGTAAGGGGTGTGCACAGGGGAGAATGGGACAAACATCTTGAGGTGTGTTTTCAGGCAGTATTTTTTTGACTACTGTCCCATTTCATTTATTTGACAAAGAGAAAAAGAAAAAAGGAGAAAAAAGCTAAGGAAGTCTGACGCAAGCACCTTACAGTTTCAAGTAGCAGAAGGCAATGCAAATCTTTAGCATGATATAAAGGACTTTGAATTTAAATTATGATTACAATTTATAAATACATCTCAAGTTTCACATTTGTACCAACGCTGATCCTAATTGCAAACATGTTGTCATAATCTTGTGTTTACCAGAGGATGGTAGTGCTCCACACTTAACAGGCAGAATGAGCAATGAGACCTCATCAGCTAGCACTAACACAGACACTGCAGGTTTGTCACTAATGCCTAATGTTCCTCAATTCCCTTCTAACTTTCTAAAAAGTTCACGGGGGTTTACAGGATGTACTAGATTAAAGTTCAGGATTACTTGTGTAATTTACATTTAGTATAACTAACTCAAAACTCTGATTATGCTTTATAAAATGTTTGAACATAGTTGATAAAAATTACCCTAATGCATTGCTAAGCTGCAAACATGACATCTGCGTAAACAAAACTGTAGTCTTAATTTAGAACCATCAATACAATAGTATGAGAAAGTTCTTGTATGAAGTATGACAGCAGCATAACTGCATTAGCTAAGATTTCAGTGCAAAGAAAACCATGGAACCTACACCATACCTTTCCTCTTTTTATGAGAGGGAAGGTAGTCATAGAATTGTTGAGTGGTTTGGGTTGGAAGGGCCCTTAAAGCCCACCCAGCTCCAACCCCCTGCCATGGGCAGGGACACCTCCCACCATACCAGGTTGCCCAAAGCCCCATCCAGCCTGGCCTTGAGCACCTCCAGGGATGGGGCACCCACAGCTGCTGTGGGCAGCCTGTGCCAGGGCCTCACCACCTTCTGAGTAAAGATTTTCTTCCTTATATCTAATCTAAATCTCCCTTCTTCTACTTTAAAGACAAAAGAGTGTCATGCTTTGGTTCAGTTTTCTTCTTAGTCAGAATGCATCCTTGGAAGTGTATAATTTTTAATCTTTTTAAAATTTGAGTGTAAGCAGTCTTTTTTCTTTAAATTAATCTCAAGAATGACGAAGTATTCATGCGTTTGCTTAGTATTAAAATACATATGATGAGACAAGTTTTTTTTGGGGTGTGCGGTCTCACCTCAAACTGATGTTGATTCCTGGGCCTACTCTTATAAGGAAGGTGAACTAAACTTTTTTATTAAAAAGGAAATGTTAGCAATTTCATAACTGTCATTTTGTGTGTGAAAATCATGACAATAGTGCCGAAGGCCTGTGCTGTATTGGCCCTGTTACATGCAGCAAGCCCAGTTTACGAAAGCTGGGATTTCACATTTAGATTTGTGTCCTGCGTGACAGTGAAGTTACTGAATCCTCCCTGGTAAATTTAGAAGGTAAAGATGCCACATAGGTGGCACGAAAAGGTAACGTATACTGACCAAAGAAATAACTATAACTTCTACTATAATTTCAATCTAATTCCAAGATTGCTGAAGCATTTCCCCCCGCCACCCTCCAAGATACAGTAGCCAAAAAAATTGTATGAATTAATTCAAAATTACACTTTTTCAAATGGAAGTGTTCATACCAAACACAGTCTCGAAGAAAACAAATCCTGGTGGCCACAAATTTTCTTAAAACAATGAAACTTGGGTTTGTTACACAGAACTAAGTATTTCTTGAGGCTGAAGTGAGTGCACTGAAACGATGAAGACATTCTTTTCTCTCCCTAAAGAATATCTCATTGAAAACAGGAAGCCACCCTCTGCCTGATGATTCAAAATTCTGAAAATAAATGGTTCTGGAGGGTATTGAAAGAGACAAAAACTCTGCACTTATCTGATGTTTGAAGCTCAAATACTATAACGCTGAGAACAGAAGACAACAGCTTTGCTTATACTTCAAAACAGAATGTAAGGTTTGCTACAAGCATCATTCCAGACTTTTGCTTTATAGAACAGAGAAATTAAATTAGATTTTAAGAATCTTCAAGTTGTTCATAAACCTTTCAAAGTGGAAGGTGCCTGAGACTCAGAAATGAGAACCTAAGAGCTCTGCTTTTCTAATGCTACCTTTGAGAACTACGTACAACTGCATTTTGTTACATGTTTGAGCAACTTCTTTGCTTTCATTATCCTCCCCATACGCAGACAAGAAACAATGGCTATAAATTGAAGTATAGGTTAATGCTGCTGGGATAGCAGTTTAACTTTGGATTAAAAGCTCTCTTTCTACACTGATGTTTCGCTATATCTTCAAATTACATTTCAAAAAGAGCTTCAGAGAGCTCTATACAGACTACTGTCTTTGACAATTCAAGTCTAAAACTAAATTTCTGTTGTTATTAAGTCTACGCTGAAGCCTATCTAGAACTAGTTCATTATTGTGGGAGAGTTTCCCCCCCTCAAGCTATCCCCCAAATTGGCAAAGACTAGAAAATTTTGGAAGAAAAGCTTGATTCATCAATACTTTTTTTTTTTCCTTAAAGAGAAGAAAATCCTCGTCTTCTGTGTTTAACCATGAGGAAACAGCAATTCTAATTACAACAGTACAGGAGAAAAACACACAGCTTTAATCAAAATTCCATCAATATTCTCCTCCCACCTTCCCGTTCTAGCACTGCAGTATCGGTACATGCTATGAAATGAACTTAACATCTAACTCTACAACACTTTTCCAGAAGTTAAGTTTCCTTACGCAGAAGAACAGCAGTAGTTTGAGTTTACAGTGCATTCATTTGGGCATCTGAAAACATCTTGCAGTCTCAAAATATTCCCTTAAGTTAGGCAAGTAGACATTCATTTCACAGAATACTTTGAGAATGAAGAAGGGCATTAGTAACAAGTTATAAGAAATAAATTTATACTGGAAAGTTCTAATAGGAAGAGTGCAATTCCATTAAATACTTTTATATTTCAGAAGATAAACACTGCTTTTTCCACAGAAAGCTCAGACATTTAAATACTGACATAAACCAATTTCAGATTAGGTTGGAAAAAAAAGCAGTCAACCTCTCTGTGCACTGTAAGCATTACCTAACTTTATAGGCCATAATGCACATGTATTAACACTGAATTTGGAAAATTACTGCATTAGTTTTCTGAAAATATGAATTATGCAGGTTTTCATCCAAAGCTTTATGAGAAATGTTCTGTTTCTATACAAGTAGTTCAAGCGTGAACTTCTTAAGCATTGGTAGACAAAACGGTTATCCTGAAGACGTGCAGAAGTTTTCAAAAAAAATTTCAGCAGTCAGGATTCTTTCTTAGAATTAACTGCTTACATAGTTTCAATTCCTGTGAGGAATGTTCCTTCCTCAGTGGGAAGTTTCTTATGCTGCAGTCACTTAGATAAGATTATTTCATGCTTTTTTCCTTACACTTCATGTCCGTCACTTCTCAGCATCATTTTATTAGGCATCTTCCCTTTAACAACTGGGAGTCCCTTCCCTTGAAGCCTGATTAAGTTTTCAAGGAGAAAAATACTGTTCTTTATTTGTTACCTGAGTTATGATTTAATGATTTTGCAAGTCCGGCCTGAGCTCTAAATATTGGAGAATAAGTGTATATGGTCTTTTTTTTTTTTTTTTTTTTTAAAAAAAAAGCAGAATCTTTAGATGATTAAGCCTCGAGTTTCTGAAAAATGTTACTTCCTGGAGCTTGAGGTATTTCTCCAAACTACCTACCTCTAATGCTGAGGAATTGTATATTTACTACTCCACAGAGCAACCAAGAATGCTTCCGTACAGAGCTTTCAGTACAAAGCCTGATGTTCCCTATGATCAGTAGTCTTTGGCTGGACAGTGAGACCAAACCAGGGCCCAGGGCCCCCTCTGATGTTATTAAAGATTTTTCTCTGCCTCCCACCCACTGCCATCTGTACAGCTGCCTGGAACAGAAACATGTTCTAAAACACAGATAAACTGACAACTGGGACATAAAAGTGTAAAAAGACCTGAATAAGCAAATGCTGAAAGTGAAGGGAGGAAAACCCGATTAGCTCATCAAGGAGGTTCATGGAGGAAAAAAAAGAAAAACTATAGCATCCAATGCTCCAGCCTAGTCTACTCTGGGGATCAATCAGGATGCAAAGTGTACCAAATGAATTTTATGGGGGATCATCAACAACATGTTCTGTTTTCCAGTGAGAAATGGAAAGCAATTTCAGTCTTAAGTGTGATTCTGCACAGTGAAAGACTATTATCTCCATGAAGTAATGGTGGTGACTGAAAATTATGAGTAGAAAGGATCACCTGGGCTCCTCAATTCACTCTGGGTAACAAAGTATCTCAAAACTTACTGGTTGATTTTGCAGGAATGGATTAGAACAAGCTTTGATAATTCTGTGTCAGAGAAAGAAGAGGTACCAAGTATTTGGGCATTACAATTTTCAAAAGCACAGCCAAGATCAGGAGATCATCCACAGTCCACGCATTCCACTTCACGGTCCAACAGTGTTAAGAGATATAAGTCTGCACAACTACACTTAATACTCCAAGAAGGCTCTTCTGCAGATTTCCTTGAAACCAAATAAATTTAGTTTAATCATCCAGAAAGATCATGTTTTCTCCCAAGACACATTTTTCTGTTTAAATCTACACTTAGTCATTTTTAACAACTAATTCTTCCTGGAAAGAAGGAAAATAGCGGGCAGCATATCCTCAGGTTCCCAAAACAGCCACTGATGGACTAACTTTTAAAGACATACTTTTCTTAAGACATACCTAAGACTTTCTCCCCTACATTAGAACTACAATATTCCATGTCTAAAACAGTAAATGGAGTTTAATTCGGTCAGAAATTCATCCACCCTAGCACATGATGCTATTGAAAGTATCTATGGGATGTATTTGTCAGAAGACAAAGTTGTAACAGTTCCTTTTGGTCCTATGATGTATGAGTCTGCACTGTGCAAGAGATTTAAATCAATATTTACTGGCACTACTAAAACACAAAACATTCAAGTAGTATATAACTGTAATGCAAGCCCTTGCATGGCAATCCAAATTTATTGAACTACTGATGCTAAGTCATACAAAATTGCACCACTTTAATTAAGGCTTTTAGTTTACATTTGGCCACCTCAAAGCAGTTGTAACATTAGGTTGGTCAATTTAAATACTGTGGCTCCCTGTTGGATATACACACAATCTTTACACCCAAACGTTAATGCATACAAAGCAACAAGGCATTGTTAAATAAATCAGCAAAAGTTAATTACTGCAACTTAGGCCCTGTGACCAATTACACATGATTAAAATTACTTCCCACATTCACATCCACAGTACTCTTCCACCATTTAACATCTCAACCAAAACGTTACACATGTAAAACAATCACTAACAGGCAAAAGTACTAAACCTGTATATTTGGTATTGCAAATACACTTATGCATGAGCAAGCAAGGGAATTCACAGTGAGAATCTACAGCTGCAGAAGCCCGAAAATGATTTACAAAAAATTGTTAAATCATTAAAAAATCGTTTTAAAATATACACTTCTTGTTGTAGACCCCCACTGTACACACAACTATAAACATTGTTCCCTATGTAAACAAGGAAAAGGAAACATACAATAAAAGGTTGAAAAGTCTGGACATTTCCTTCCCAACAGATATTAAAGGCCATGTCTTTAGTCAGACGTTATACTGAAAGGACTCTTAAAGACTAGGTCACTGTCTCCACAGGTTTTTCCTAAAATTAAAAAACTATATAGCTGTTGTGTTAATCAAAGCGCTTTTGTACAATACAATGATGATGATCCTGTATTTCTTTAAAAAAGTTACAATAAGCTACAAATACCTATGAAGCAAAGTTATCTGGAGTAGTCTATATAGGAGCTCTTTGGACTTTCTTTTATTATGCTAAAATAGTGGTGCTTTTAGGATTTACATTATTGTACTCTCCAATAGAAAGTGGGGATTGTTGAAGTATACAGTACACAGTTTTCATACATGTACAACATTGGTGGATGAACAATGTCTCTTATCAGTAATACTGGATGTAGGCTCTGGTTTTACCAGTTGCATACACTTAGAATATTTATAAGTAAAAATCTCTCGTGACACTGGAAAGTGATTAGAATGTGCAAACTGATGTAGTAGCTTTCATCCATTTCTCAAAGGGTACCACCACAGGAAAGTCCATTTAAGATGTTGGTAGGTTTAATAAAGTTGGAATGCTGGCACTGTTGAATTGGGCAACAGTTCTTCAGACCTGTAACAACGCAACAACAAGTTAGTAATAACAACAACTATTCGTCATTGTTCTTTAGTTAATACAAGTAAAGCTGACACTAACAAAGTTCTTAGTAAACAGACTTAGAAAATAACCTAATCGCTTCTCCTCTAGTACTGTTATCTCTAGCGAACAAATACAGTAACAGATTATCTCAGTAAGTAAAACTGAGCTGGGATGCATATGGTAATCCAAGCTGAACTGTGGAAGCAATATTTGATGAGCAGTACTAGTTTTGTTTACAGTAAGACAGTTCCAGTGGCTTTAAGAAACACATTTGGAGGATCAAAGCTCTTATTTTGAAAGCCCTGTTAAGGAAAGGCAGCAATCATTTCTGCCACCCTCAGCTAATGCTTTTGGAACCCTCTCAGCTCTACTTTGAATTGATCCCAGCTGTTCAATTTTTTTTTTTTTTTTTTAAATCAATACCAAGGAGTTAAACATAGTACTACCTGATTTTTAATACAAGCCTGCAAGAACACAAGCAGTGAAATTTCCTACCAGGATTCTCCAGTGCAGGAAATACATCTGTTGGATGATAAAATAATGGATTGTTGCACTGAAGCAACTGAAAAATTCTAAAACTGAAGGGAATTGAGATGAGCAGGTAACTTACATAATGTCAGTCAAGAAAGACATCTGCCTGTACTAAGGCTTGGAGGGGGAAAGGGGGAAACAACCTGTCCAAGAACAAGTTGCAGAAAATAGATTCATGCCTGGTGGCTTAACTTCTGAAAAAACTTGCTGAAGAGGCAGGCCGGAGCTTGCTTGAGCCTTCAGCTGAATTCTTAAAGCATGGTTTTAGTCAGGCAGATCATTAGCCAACTGCTACAGGGCAAGAAATTAATCTAATAACCAACAGCTCCAGGTCAAATATTTGGAGTGTTACAACGATCACTTCATCATTCTCTTCCAAATGTACTAATCATAATACAGTCTATAAAATATCCATATGGTCCAAAGAAAGCAAGATAAATTCCTATGACATCATGCAAATATGAGGATGAGTTTGAAGCAGGAAGTGACGTTTTAGTATGCGAACCACAGTATTTTAGTGTGTACTCCTGCAATTAAGATCTTGCAGTATTTCTATCAGCCTTCAAAAAATTAAAACCCCATGCTTCCAAAAGCTAAGTTTCAGAAGCATCAGGACAAACATGATTAATGAGCTTTACTGACACCTTAAAGCTTCTGCACTAGAGAAGCTACCTTTTTTTTTTTTTTTATAAAACCAAAACACACGTTTAAAAGGTTTACCTGGCTCAGAGCTACAGTACAGCTATGCATTAAAGTAGCTGACATGACGACTTTTTGCGTGCTTTTCCAGGCACTGGAGTTTTTCTGTTAATTTGTCGCACAAGGTCATAAAAGATCTGTGAATATAAAAGTCGATTACTTATTGGAATTCACAAGCTTCTCTCATAACCTTAACCCTTCAGTCTTCACACTGTTTTCAGATACTCAAGAACCTTTTTTCACTCAGAGGGCGGTGAGGCCCTGGCACAGGCTGCCCAGAGCAGCTGTGGATGCCCCATCCCTGGAGGTGTTCAAGGCCAGGCTGGATGGGGCTTTGGGCAACCTGGTCTGGTGGGAGGTGTCCCTGCCCATGGCAGGGGGTTGGAGCTCGGTGGGCTTTAAGGGCCCTTCCAACCTGAGCCATTCTATGACTCTATGAACCTCTACAAATATTTAGTTAACACAAAGATGGAAAGTGAAACTGTATACTTAACACCTGTTTATTTTCTATTTCTTAAGATAATTGTCTGCCAAGGGTTTTCCAGTTTCAATAAAGCAAACTGGAATGACAGCTGTAATCTGAACACATTTAAACTCTGGGCCAAATTTATCTGAAAACGCATGATATATGGCCACCATGATCAACTAGTATATGCTATTTGGATTTTCACACCGAGGTCAAGGAACAGGACGTAACTTTCCTTTAACTCAAATCACTCACTGTAAGGACACTCTTTTGAAGAAAGTTCTGGTAAGTTTTAACTACTACACATTTGCATTGTAACTGAAGTAAAGAGTATATTCAGTAATACTCTCTAGTCTTTGAGTAAGATCGTGCTTTTCCGGATACTTTAGAAAGTACTAAAGTCAGTCAGTAGCCTCTATAGGACTACAGCACGACACAAGCAAAATGTTTCCTAGAAAAATAAAGCATAAAACTCACACTTTGAGTCTCCTAGAATTTTAATTAGACTATAGTTTTGCGGAAAGGCTAATTTAAGACACTTATAAGCAGTACAATTAAACAGCGTCTGTTTTGTTCATAATTGAAATTGTTCCAATTATTTCTGCGTCTCTTAAATTAAGTCCTCATACTAAAGCCATCCGAGCAGATTCCTAGAGCACTGGTTGCAAAGCAGCACGCTTTCCAACAGAGGCTTTTAGTGTTTGATGGAAATAAGCTCCAGTTTATTAACCATATGACTTCTATACAGTTAAGCAAATTGATTTTTAAGAAAAACTGTGTAGTTTCCAGAAAAATCCCAACTAATTAAACAAACATTACCCATTTTTAAAATGAGCTGTGCTTAAAAACACCACACTCATTTGATTACAAGCAAGTCTTGCACAGAGGTCCTTTCAACTTGAATGATACCGCCAACAATGTTTTCCAGAAGATGCAATGAACTGCGGGGTTTATCATAAAATTCAAGCCGTTTCAGGAACGTAAATATTAACACAGCCTCTTTTTTTAAGCATTTTTTGCATCTGTTTCTTTATGCTTGCACTCCCGCTGGATAAGAAGACATGAACTATGGCAAGTCCTAAAAGTGCATGCGTTTTACTGCGACACCTAGATCCTGCTGAATAAGTAAGCAGCTAGACACTAGAGAGGCTTTGCCTTCCTTTTTTCTTGCAGAGCACCTATTTAGGTCTTTTCTCCAACCAGCTGCTAATTTTGACAAAGCCCATGAGTTTTTGTCCCTACCATCTCAAGTAGTTCAATAACAAATAGCTTAAGTCCGATAGTTTTAGGATCTTACAGATCTTTCTGAGAAATGGATAGTCAAGTCAATGGATAGGGCTTGTATCAACTAGGGAAGGTAGCATGAAAAGCCTGAACCAAACAGAAATATTTAAACCAAATTCATATAATTTAAAGACTAGTTATACTAAAATTAAACATAATTTGAAAAAGTCTCAAGACAAAGATAGATACATCCCTAATATAAATATTTCACAGATTCTCATATTAATAGTGTACAGTTGTCCATTATAAAAACAGAATTATGAATAACATTTTTTCTTGACAAATGGTAATGTTTATCAAAACACTGTGTCCTGTTCTCATTTCCTTGCCACCCTCCTGTCCCATAGGTGTTGTGCCTTACCTCATTAACATTTATCTTTGATTTTGCAGAAGACTCTAAGAATGCACAATTATTCCATTGCCTTGCTAAGTTCTGACCTTGTTCCTTTCCCACAACTCTTTCATCTTCCAAGTCACACTTATTGCCAACCAGAATCATAGGCACCTAAAAGCGATTTAATACCGGAAAAAAAAACAACATTAAAATTTTGGAAAGGTGCAACATAAAACACCTGCAACCCAATCTGACTCCTTAGAAGATCCTGACTCCCAGAATAATCAAGTTCTCGTATAACTGAAACTTAAGTTTAGACCTCTGAGAGGCTTCAAATGAAGTGTCTGCATTTTTTTTGACTGCCATTTTGCAGGATACGGGGGGGGGGGGGAGGGAATGGTTGGAGGATTCAGTATACTGCCAATTGATCAGGTTTCTCATGTTCTGAATGACCTGAGATCTGATCTGAGATTTCTGATTCTGAAATCAGAATCTGATTCTGAGATTTCATTTTTACATGCATGGCCACCACCTGTGAGTTTAAGACATGAAGTAGTCTACTCACAAATCTACTACAGGATTCCTACATGTTCAGAAATCCTAGGAAAAGTGCACTGTACTGAACAGCATGATGAAGGAGGTGATGCTAAAGCTCCTTCTACTATTCCTCTACTTCTAGCATATCTGTACTCCTTCCAAGAGCAGTTTGCTCACGTAGTATTTATTACTAAGCTGATGCACACAGAGGAAAGAAACATGGTAGTTTACCAAAATCACCAACTACAGAAAACGTTAAATCGACTTTACAGCAAGAAATTTTTTTTTTTTTTAAATTATAAGGACACATGCAAGTTTTTCCCAAATTCAAGCGTTGCAACAAGGATTACAGTATTTTGATCTTTATTTTTCCCCCACTATGACAGCAAAATTTATGTAAATTTTGGTGAAGAGAACTGAAGTGGCACCTTGAAGCTCTCTATTTTTCTCTTGATACTATTCTCTTGATACTACTGAGGCTTTCAAGACTGAGGGGTGCTTGTTACAAAAAAATACAATTCCAACAGACACAACTAAAGAAAGCTTATGCTAATCAGAATAAAAGAAGCACGTAAATTACGGCTTCAAATATGCTCACAATTATCTTGATTTTAGTTCAAGTCTGTACAACATTAATTTGATACTAAAAAAAGACTAACTTAGTAGCTTCTGGATGGGAAAGGTACATGCAACTTAAATACTATCCTTTCAAGATGCATTTGTGATAACGGGTCATAAATCACTTCTAGAAGAAATACTCTGAATATAGACAAGACCTGCAGACACATATGCTTAATACAGTGCAAGGTGCTTTATAAGAGTCATAGTGAACTTCACTGAAAGATTTAATACACTTTGTGTCTGCTAAGAGCTAAAGCACATAAAGATACTTGAAGTGAGGAAGGGATCAAAGTTTCCATGAGCACATTTATGAATGAGATATGTTATGAGCACAGTTATGGATCACAATATGATGAGCATACTTAAAGTGTTCATTGCTTACTCCCCCACCCCAAGGAAGTTTTTCTGTCTGGTGGCTACAACTTGCAAAGTGTCAGTTAAAAACAGTTTTACTGACGTTTCACATCTGAAATACTTTTTATAATTAATAAAAGTAAGAAAGGTATTCACTTCCGACAACCATTTAAAAAAAAAAATCAGTTATAAACAAGAATGTTTTAGCCTCACTTTATAACCTTAATAATGTTAAGGGTTAAATATTGAAATTGTGTGGAAACAGTATGATCAAACTTACTTCCAAGAACACACAAAATATAAAGACTGCAGAACATGCAAGTTTAAAGATTACAGTACAATCTTCCGTAAGGACTTTGTGCTTTCAAAATACCACAAACAGTAAGCATATTATAACGAAAAATTGACTGTAAGTTTGAGACTTAATTGTATAGTGATGAAGGTAGAAATAGAGTTGCTTTAGAAATATTTTCTGCAGTACTACAGAATAAGGTTATATACAGTTTCAGGCAGAACATTTTAAAGGAAGAAATTAAATACACAGTTCTCTTTATATACCATATGTCAAGTTACAATTTTCCTCCTTTGCCTTAAGAGTTGCATTTCTGTACTATGTATCTGCTGGTTGATTTGTCTCTTAATTTAAGGCTTGGAACCTATCTGATCAAAGTGTATACGTTACAACATCCGCAAGAAGAACTCTAAATACACGTCTTCTGCATTTATAGCAATGCTTACATCATCAGTGTCTTTGACTCGAAGAATCTGTTCTCTTAGATCCTGCAAATCATTAAATGTGGACTGTGCTGTGATGGAATATACTAATGCAAAACCTTGTCCATTTTTCATGTATAGGTCTCTCATTGCTGTAAACTGTTCCTGTAATTAAAAAAGACACAGATCTTGCATTCAATTTGCACTTTCCTTACACAAACTGATGTATACTTCAGGTCACAAATGGATTACAAGTATGATGCATTTGTACTCCCCCCCCCCCCCCCTTTTTTAAACTGACCAATATTTTAACGTTTTATGGTAAGCATTAATGTAAATTAAGATACATTAAAATCAGTCTCAAGCTTAGAATATTTTCTAGGGTAGCTAAATGAACATCTAGATATTGCCAAGGCCTACAACCCTGGAAAGTCATCACAGAAACTGAAGTAATTTCAAAAGAAAGATCAAGAACAGAGCGCAGAAGGTACAGGATAGTCTGTAGATCACAGATGTTACATTCCTCCTGAATCCCTCCTTATATACCAACTCCTTCCTGTCTCCTGTTTATTCTTTAAAACACACTGCAAAGTAATCGCATCCGTTTCAGTCTCCATTTTGTAGTCTAGGCACTTCCTATGTCAAATTCTACTTTCATTTTCAAGGAGATTGAATAGAGGATAGAGATCCTCAACAGACCTGTCGCATTCCCTAGACTTTGGTGACAACTACGATATTGCGTATGAAGATTCACTGGTGCACCACACAGCAGCAGCATTAGGACTTGTTGCTGTTTGCAGGCTCTCACTAGTATGACTGTGCTAGCTTTTTGTCTTTCTGGCATTGGTGGCTTTGCAATCTTGTGACTGATCACTCACTCACCTGGTCTCTCGTCTTACTTTATCATATTCCAGGAACTAGTTCATCAACTAGAAGTGCATGATCTCAAACTAAAATTTCATTCCTCTTTAACTGTTCCAGGTCATGTAGCCCTTTCTAGTGGAGTGAAACTCAAGTATAATACAGGATTTATGAGACTAACAGAATTGTTTAAAAGTTCTATCTGCTTGTATATATGGCCTCAGCTGTAAAACCCAGTTACTTTCTTCTTTTTCTTTGTTTTGTATGTTAATTTTAAACACAATTCCCCTAAAACTTATGGTTTCTTTTGTGAGGCCATCTCCTCTGTGGTTGCATGCATTGAGCATGTTAATTTGACCTCATTATACCTCAGCTTTTGTGATTAGAGGCAAACTAATACAATGCAGTGCGAACATTTTCAGAATGACACCAGACACTTCAGTTCTGCAGCTGCAGTGGAGATTTTAGTTCAAGATTTATACTATATACTAAATATCCACACACAGATTTTGCATCTTTGTACCCAAAAGGTCTCTATTTTCATATATGTTTTCTTCTACAGCTGTACAGCTGTACCAAATACTGTATGTCAGATGAAAAGAAGAATATACTCCAAGAGAGCAGCTACTCGATCTTTCTGTAGTTTAATACAACCTTACTCTAATATGGAGTTTAAATAAATGATTATGGGACCAGACTGCTATTATAGTTCAGAAAACACATGCTATACTCCAAGAGTCTTGATTCACTGGAATCAATGAGTGAAATGACTGGTTTCAGTATATTTTGGAACTAAACAGGAAAAAAAACCTGACCAGTAAAGCATATGGTTTATGCTGACCCTTTGCATGAGTCCACATAAGCTGACTAAAGTGATACTATTTTTATCCCCGTGTTAAGAGTCCATCTCACAGACAATAGAAAAAGGAGAGGAGAAGAAAGCACTTTTTCTTCAGCAACAGAAATCAAAACTGAGTAACCATTGGGTCTAAATTTGCCTCTGGGCAATGTAAACTTAAAACAGCAGCAGAATCACTTTTAAAATGCTCTTAGTCTGATGTTTCCTCTGTTACAGAACATCGGATCACAGGAAACTTGCAATTCATTTTCTGTTGCAATACTCAACTTTTGTTGGAAAACAACTTTTATTCAATGCACTGACCACAGTTACTCTTTAGCAAGTGAGGAAGGAAACTTGCCATCATTCACATCCCTACAGTTTTTGATGGCTTTACCACAGTACATCAGTATTTGGGAAAATTGGTTTTACATACCGTTCCTGCAGTATCTAAGATTTCAAGCATACACTGTTGTGCATCTACTTCAACTTGCTGTTAAGAGAAAGAGACGGAGTTAGACTGTTTCCTCTTGTAACTGCCCTCCAAAAACACCACCAGTTGTGTGATTTTTATAAGCAAATTCATAATGCATAAAGCAACATAATGGCTTAAGAAGTTTATATGGAGATACACTTTGAAAACAGCAGGAGAAAGGTTTTCAAAGAGCCCCTGTGACATTTTCAAAAGCAGCCTCAGCAGCCAAGTACCACTTTGCAAAGTGATTAGGAATTTTTGATTATGAAAAATGAAGGTTGCTAAATTTGTAGTAACAGTTACCAGCAACTAACACAAGTCATTTCTACTTGTTCCAGGGATCATTCACAGAAAAGTCCAGGTGAAACCTACAAAATTGAATTGGCACACTAATGCTCATTTAATAGCCATTTAAATCAATAAGTGGTACACAACATACAATACACCAAGCAAGCCACTGAGACTGATTTCCCAAAATTAAGCCTTTAGTGACACTAATTAGGATACTGATTCAGCTTAAAAATAGAAAGTTTAGGAAACCAGATCAATGTCTGCATCTATTTCAGAGTTCCCCTGTCTAGTTTCTACACCTCCCTGTATCCCCTAAATAAGAAAATGTCTTCCAGGGTAACAAAGGACATGGAAGTGCCCTCAAGCTGTTTCAAGCAAGCTGACCAGATTTTTTTTTTTTTTCCTTTCAACCTATCAGTACACTTCCTTTAGTTGTACTTCATGTAAAATTCCTAGTTGGCAGATGAACACTCAAAAAGAACTGTGTGTCCCCCATTCCTGATACACCCCTTATCACTAGCTTAACTTCAAGTTTTTCTTCTGTAACTAGATTAGAGCTTTGGGGGAAAAAGTTACTTCCACTCCTCTCATACCTCCCTCATGCCCCCCAGGAATGGAAATTCCTTTAATAGTCACGATTTTAACATGTATTGCTGACAAAAGTATTCAAGCTAATTAAGCAGCACCCATTCCCTTGGGTTTGATGAGTAAATCAAGGCTAAGTTTCAAGATGCTCAATTATTTTACTCTGTTTTAAAATTTAGTTGCAAAGTTTTTCAAACCACATTCTCTCAACTTCACATAATGTTAAATCTAATTTTAAAGAACACAGAATTGCAACTGCCAAACAAATAAAAAAGCCACTTGAGTCAAGAAGCAAGTTAGAATATTACCTAGAGTGAAGAAAACAACAGCATAAAGTGTCATGCAGACTTAAGCAAAAAACTGGCTGATTTGAAAATAAGCGTACAAAGAGATATTCCTAGTTGTTTCATGACCAAAACCAAAAGAAACACTGTAAGATCTCTGGTAAAAAAATCACTAGCAAAAGGCAAATTTCTTGAGATGGCTTCACTTTCTCAGACTCCACAGAACCATTCACTGGAAAAAATCATCCAACAAACATCAGAAATCTAATGTGACCTGAAGAATGCAAATATATAACAAGGGAAACATTTTACTTCAGAACAGGTTTTGAGTATTTTTGGAGTCATTTATTGCAGGGCCTTTGCTGTGTCAGACCCACTGAATATCACAGTTTCAAAATCCCTACTCCTCTAATATGACAACAACAAAAAAATAAGTTGCTACATATTTTTTTTTTACTGCCATTATGTCTTTAATAAGAGTTCTGGTCCTGTTTGAAAGCCCACACGCTCAAGTAAGACTTGAGTTTTTTTTCCAGCATACAGATTTCTATGAAGTCAAAGAAAACAAATGTGAAATTGTTTTGCTTTAATTCCTCTTCTGTTCAGAAGAGCTCCCGATAACTATAGCTGCAATGGCTGTTAATGTGCCTCTTTATTCTGACAAAAATACAGCCCCACTGCCGAAAGAGGACGTCCTGCAGTCTCGGCCCCATCCCTAGCTAGGGTTTGTGCACCTTTCCTCCTCTATATAGAAAGTAGTATTTCTATGGTCCCGTGGTGAGTTCCATCAGAGGATCAGTACAACTGGGAAGTAATTCAAGTAACAAAATGAAAGAGTTTAAGAAACGGACACTGATCTGCTTCACCAAACAGTTAACTCTTTTGGTAGCAGTCCAGATGCAAGCCGTCTTAGCCTGGAATATTAATCATGGTCTCAGCTGAAACTGAAAAGTGAGCAATATGGAGATTTCAAGATAATGCAAGTAGAGTCAGGCCTTGCAGCCTGTCATGCTGAAGATGAGAAGAGAGGAACTAACAGGCGAGAGTGTTTGTTCATTTATGATAGGTTTGTGTCAACATATTAATAAAACAGCAGTCCGTCTAATGGAAGTGTATCAAGCTATCAGTGAAATTGTTAGAAGTACAGTATGTTTCCTCTTGTATTCTGAAGGTAAGCCTGAATTTGGTTTTAGTACATTTTCATAGTAGCAAAGACGTTTAGAGCCTTTGGAACACAGGTCCAAATCTGCCTGCAGACACTCAATATACAGCTGTATGTACCTATGTGCATTTGTATACAAAACCATAAATACATTACTATATTTATATGTAAGTATAAAATAATATATATGTATATATATTTATATAATAAAAATATTTGTGTTCATTTCTGACAAGTGATTGTTTTTTTAAACTGACAAGCCAGTAAAGTACTATGCCTAACTATTAAAAAGCTAATCTTGCATTACTCCTTTTAGACAGACTTCTCAAGAACAACTTCACATTTCAAACTTAAGTTACTAGATATTACATGACATTACCAGGCATACCCTTTTTGAAGCAAAAACCTCAAATATTTGACAACATCTACTACAGCTTGAAGCAAGTATTTAAGTTCCTGTAACACAAGAACATCTTTGCACTTACCTTTCTGTAGGAATCTTCTATCGTAGGATCGTATTTTTCAACAAATATTCCTTGAACAAACTGTACAGTCTGCAACACAGAAGTTCATGTAAGATCCTTCTTGTATACTGTACAAAATGTCACAAATTACTGTTCTAGGTGTATATTCACTTATCCATCACAGTTTTGAAGGCAAACTAAGTGACTGATGACTATAAATGAAGTGAAATTACAAGAAGTTAGAGGCATATGCCTATTTGACTACGTATTGTTAGATAAAGTAACACTACACTTTCTTTTAGGCACTCATTTGGAGCATAGGAACTAAAGCATGCATTGATTTAAGGTTTGTCTAACTTTTGGAATCATTATTAGTTTTTAGTTGAACAGGATACCGTACAGCTGCATGGCTTTTACATTTGTATTTAGAACTACTGCATCTTTTACTACTTATCTGCCAGCACAGGAATTAGTCAAAAAATAACTGCCAGCATTTACTACTCCTAACTAAAGTCAATGAGATATTCCTGTATACCTAGCACGTAGGAGGTTTTTAGCCCAAGTGGAACTTTAAGACTCAATGGCCAAGTCAGAGCATGGACAGGTTTAAATCCAGACATGCTGCAGTAAGGTAAGCACGGAGAGGTGAAGGAAAAAGTTCTTTTATAACCTAAGATAATTTGTCACGTGTCTTCCTTTAGGAATTGCTTTGTAAAAGAATAGCTTCTACCTGATAAAATGGGCCTCTAGATCTTACTTTATGATAAGGTGCGCAATTAAACTGAAAGATGTAAAGTTCTCAGTTGAGCTGAAAACTTCATATTCTGTGAACGTTTTTAGTGCTAGCCTATGTCAGTCTGACTGCAACTTTTCTGTACCCATTTAGCTGAAACTCACAAGCTCTTTGGTGTACGGTCATCTACCTGCTACAGTTACTCACCCACTTGCAAGCACAGATATAGAAAACATGACAAACTTCCCATAAATATGCAGATGGATAGAAGTTATTTGCATTTAAAAAAATGAGTGTTTTGGACACTAACTAACATTAGGCAACCAGTACACCAGAGAACTTTCTAGAGACAGAAGTTACCAAGGCCAGGCACATGCCTGGCACAGTTCATCACGTTGGTTTCCCAAAGCAGCTTGATTTCCCACAAACCTATGCATGCCTGGGTTATCCAGTGAAGCCAGAGACCTTCATAATGCTTTGGTTATGCATTTTACTGTGTGGGATGGGCAACGATCTGAGCAAGCACCAGCAACCAACCACATCCAAAAATACCAGCATGCGAGAGTGCACCACTGGATGCGGATACACCCAGAAAGTGCTGACAGACACACAGCAAAGGGTGTAGCCATTCTAGCCAGGAACCCTCGGCAGTCATTACTTATTTTTTTAACGTGAGTTTGCAAAAATAATGGGTTAGTAGAGAGTACTGGAGAAAAAGCAAGACACCAGAAATCTAAGAAAAACTTCAGCTGCTTCATAGTACTTACCAGAGCAGACTTTCCAACACCTCCAGAACCAAGAACCACTAGCTTGTATTCACGCATGATGCAAGAGATAAATCGCCCTCAATACCTAAAACACAATAAATTATTCACCGTTTTTTTTCAACAGGATTGCTATTTTAGCATTACTACAGACACTGTTCGCTTGCATGTATAACAAGATATGAACAGTTAAATATTCATATAAAATTATAAAGGCAGGAGAGACACCATTATAAGCAGGCGTAACCTAAGCAGGATGTCACTTCAATTATTACGCAGTATGGACACTATGGCCACTTATTCAAGACAATAATGGTGATCGATAATACTTTTTCGCCTAGTGCAAGTGAAGTACTGCCAAGTGCTTCTTCTGAACAGGATTTTAAGACTTCAGGAAGAAGTTCTGTTATTCACGTGTTACTGTGTACAGTTTCAGACTCAAAACAGTACAGACTCGGAAATGTTTTTCAAATGGAGATTTTTATATCCTAAGAAACAGTACTTTGGAGAAAAGGCAAGAACAGATTAAGACTCTTTGTAATGAAGAGCTCAATATTGTGATCTTGCCAAAATATCCCAGGTGTTTTGAAGGAAGTGCCCAAGTACCTGGCAGAGCTGCTCATACCTGCATGCACACAGCACTCCCTCAGAGGCCTCTGGATGTATACATATCCTTCATTTATAGCACGGAGGAATTAGGCACAGAAATTAAATTTACTCCTATTCACAGGGAAATTACTTGTATCACAGCACACCACTCATTGATCTGTGTTCATCACAAGAACTTATACAAGCTTTTCTAGACAGGAAAGCAAGTCTTTAGCACCTCGGTGTGACTATTGCAGGGAGCATTAAGGTGATTCACAGGTTTCTCAAGAACTTTTTCCACTCACAAGAAGTTCCTTGCACTATGTATCTTGCAACAGGAGACCAAAGTCATTATCCCCAAGAGTCACTCAGACGCCTGAAGAGCTTGCGGTTTTACAGCTGCATTCCCAGTACTGAGTATGTTTATCAGGTAAACAGCTGCTAATGCTCATTACCTATGGTACTGATGTAGCAATTCTAAAAAGTTTCACAGCTACTACATCCTCTTCTCAGCCATCCCCCAGACTTGTTTCATATCGTATAAGTCTTTGTAATTTCATATACATACACATGTGCAAGTGGTTTTGCTCATACAAACTGACTTGAACGAAACGTCTCCAGTTTCCTCTGAAAAACTGCACCACACCACTAAGAACATCAGTACTGACTAGAAAAACAGATAGGAAGCTTCTTTAGTGAACAGCATCTCTTCATTTGTGGCATCATTTACGTGGAATATCAGCCAGAGCTTGTATCTACTGGCTCCAAGTTTGATCAACATCCAGAAAGCACAACCTTGACGCCACAACCCAATTCACTAAGCAGAGTTTGATAAAAAGGCTTAAGGATTTTATTTTTTTAAATACATAGTGGCCATTTTTCAAACCACCAACTCTTAATGAAGCTACAACAGAAAGCTGCAAACCATCAGATAAATAGTATTTTCTCTCTCACATTACTGTTCTGCCATAAAAGAAATATTGAATAAACCCTACTGTAGTAAAGCTAACAGTTACTATTAATAAGAAACAATTATCCAAGAGGAGATGGCATATATTTTCTCATCCTGAAACACTTAAATGCCAAACGAAGAATCATTCACAGAGATACTCGTGTAAGAAAATTAAACCTACCTCTTCCCACCAAGCAAACGTTTTTCAAAAAGAACAGCAGGATCCCAGAAGTTAGTATTAAAAAAATAATAAAAAAACCCTGCTTAAATCTGAGGACTGATTAATGTTCTGCTAGATACCTAAATGCAGTTATAACGACTGTGGTTTTACGACTAACTTGAAGCAACCAAAATACTATTTTGAGACCCTTCTTCTCCAAGAAGCTGGGAGTTGTGTGCTAGCCGGTGTGCCTACCTACAGCTGCCTGCTGGATCTGCCTGCTCATCTTCACTGGAAGGTGACCTGGCAAAAACAGAAACAGGGCCACAGATGCTGGGGCAGGTCTTTGGGTTATGTGCACAAGAAAATGTACCCCTTACTGTCCTGCAGGCAACCAAGCACTGCTGCAGCTGTCACGCTGCAGGAGGAAGGTCTCAGTTCCTTTCCTGCACTGACTCCAGCATATACCAAACTGAGTTACCTGCTTTTGTATACTTTCCCTGCCTTTAGAAAGACAAAATCCTCCTCACCCAGAACTTTCCTGTAAAGAAAGGAAGCAGAAGCAAGGTAGGACAGTAGGACATAGCCCTCTCATCAGCAGTAACCTCACAGCATCTCTGGGAGTCATGCCATCTGTTTAGCACACACCACAAAGACGATTTACATAGAAATTAGCGCACCTCCATGTTAATGCCCATCTACGCCATCAATGATTAACCCCACATTATCTGAAGACTGAGAAATCAAGAAGCCAGGCTCTTGCAAACACGTCATGAGCAATTTTATTTACCTGAACTATTTCTTGCACCTTAAGCAAGCAATGGGTGTGCAAGGAGAAAGCAGCGAGGAACTAATACCAACCTGGTGCCCAGCTATGTAGGTCTCTCCACAGGCTTCTGTTTACCAACAAACATCGGGACTATCCAATTTCACACCTAATAGAACAACTTTTCATTCCTCCCTTTAAGTAGTTTTCTTCGACCAGAGCCAAGCGTACTGTTTTGTCTGTTTTGCACCATCATAAATGTTCAGTTAGATCCCCAAAACCCTAAGTCGTCCAACCTTTCTACAAAGAAGAAAAAGGATCGTCTAACTGTACTGAAATACACCTTTCAAACTCATGACAAGTTAAGCCTGTAATTACTTCACCTGTCATTTCTTTAAAACAAACACTCAGTTATGTCTTTATTTTTGGAAAGGTGTCACTAGAATGACAAACTTAGTCGGAAGAGGGGAAATCCCAGTGCAGTAATCTGGGTGAACTGCAGCAATTTCAGTGTCTTGTAAAGGATGGTTTCAGCAGAATTGTTCAGTATTCGGTCTGAAGTTAGCAACTAAATATGCAGATGTCAGTAACGAAGGCTGACAGTAATTTAGAAGTAATAGGACTTAGAATAGATATTCAATAGGTGCTGCTCACCTAGTGGTTTGAGTCATTTGTGACTTTCAGGAGAGTTCAACACAAGCCAAAGCTGCTTTTGGCATCCAGGTTTGGAAGAAAAGCCCTAAATATCCAATGCTCTGGAGCTGGTTTCACTGCTTTTGGTCACGGTACGTAATTGAAGCACATATACACTACTACAGCTTGGTCAGCCAGTCTTCTTAACCTGTGAAATGCCTAAGCAAAAAGCTTTGGAATGAAACACAAAACAACCTGTTTTCCAAAACACTTTCTTCAAGCTAACTCTGGAATAACACCTGCAGAAGTACCAGCTGTCATCTGCTCCCAACCCACAGGCTCCGGATAGCAGCCCTGAAGTCACTTCACCTTCCTTTTACTGCTTTCTAATAGGAAAGAAGCTCACTTCATGGCTGAGAGAACTTTCCTACAGAAAGAAAAATTTCCTGGTTAGAGGTCTCTGTCTCTTTCTCAACTATGAAACCACCAGTCTACAAAGCTAGGAGCATGGCAGACCAGCAGCTACTTGGAGTTTAAAAAAAAAAAAAAAAAAAGCTAGCACTTTTTCCACTGACCAGTATGCCCGTTGGCTGTAAGCGTGCCCAGCCTGGGTTAGGACTCTGATCCTGCCTGAACTTGACTTTCCAGCGATTCCTGACTAGCCCGACCCGGCCCTGCTCTAGCTCAAACGCATCCTGCATCGTGTGGCGTATGGACTGCTTGCATCCTAAGCCTTGATCTTACTCTAACTTTGCTTTTTGGGTTGACATAATGCTTGATTCTGGAATTAATATTGTATTCAGCTCCATCCAGTGCTGACACTTTCTTGTTGACTCATTTATGACAAACGGTGGAAGCAGAGGAGAAAGATGGAAGACAAAGGATAGAAGGGGAGGTTTAAGCCATAAAGCACACAGTATTTCAGTTACCTAATGGAGTTTTAAACAACAGAAGCCATTAAGCTTCAAAGCAGGACACTGATGTAAAAATTCAGCTGTTGAAAGCTACGCATGCTGTAAAACCTAAGATGGATGCACAAGTTTCTGGTGGATGGCCTTCTCTGCCTGAAAAACAAACAAACAAAAAACAACAACAACAAAAAAACACTTCTCTAGCTATTCTAGAACAGATACTGACTGTGTGCAATCTCTCTTTATAAAATCTACCCCTTGCATTTCACATGTTCTCCTGCCCTTCTCTCTCCCACAACCACAACAGGAGAAAAAAAGTGACTGAAGAACTTTGGAAGAGTACGTGGTTATAAAGCCACTTGTACTATCCAGTCAAGAGCTCAAAGTGGCACCTTCAGAAGTGGTACGTTCAGAATAGCTTCCAGCAGTTGGCACAAGCCAGACGTTTCAATGATACCCTTTCATTTCAAAGCTATCAGAAAGCAACTGTATTACTTAACTGGAAAAAATAGAGAAAGGATCATTAGATCCTTTGATCTAATGACAAGATCTCACTCCTTCAAATCAGGAGACAGTTAGGCTTGCGTGTTTCCTACCTAAAAGTTAGCATGCTAACGCCACAGCCATATCACAGCATGGTCAGAGCACCCAGAACAAGACACGGTCAAGTCCAACAACGTTTGTCTGTACTCCCCAGATCACCCAGTCTCAGGGGGAACAAGAAATGGATATACTTAGAAGGGTGTAATCTAAAGGAAAATAGCACAGTATCTGACTAATAGATAAGCAAAAAGATTTATTGGACAGTAGTTTATACGAAGCATCCACAGAATTGCCCAGCAATTAGACACAAATAATTTCAAACTTATTCTGACCAAATAAACTGAGCAATTTGTTTGAATCCCTACCTTCCCTCTTCTTTTAGTAGAGTACTTTAACAGAGATTTACACTGCTTTGAAGGGTGGCTATCTTTAAGGTGACAGGCCTTTGAGGAATGAGAGCAATAATTCCTTGGCTTTTTCATTTTTCTGCTCCTCTAATGTTAGACAGAAAAACTTTGTCCACTGTGGTCTCTATGCAGGCACTAAAGAGGAAGACAGGAAGCATGCAAAAACGATGGCCTTCCCCCCCTTCACTGGAGCAGGGAATGTCTTTCACAACTGAGACGAGTGTTTATACACACGGATATCGGCATAACCGAATTCTGGAGACATCCAATGCAAGATTTAGCTAGAAAATAAGGGAACTTACTCTTCTCCAAGAAACACCATTTTCACACAAACTGGACTCCAGCGCTGTCTGAAATACGCAATCTCTCAGAAGTCGTGAGCTCACTTTGGCACTCACAGTTGATGGAGTTGACGTGACTTCAGTAACTGCCTCGTGTGCTTCCTGAGGTGTAACAGTCCATAAAGCCACCAAGACTGTGCAGCTCTTATTCGTCTATATTATTTTTACTAATTAATGCATATATTAATGCATTAGTGTTACTACACTGCATTAATATACAGCGCGTTAATGTAACTAATGTACTACATTAATACACATATTAATACATTAAAAAGAACAATATTAATTTTTCTTACCCTGACATCTCTTTCACTGTCAGGGGAAGGGGATTACTCCTAGTCTCATCCTGATTTTATCACCTCTTGAATATAGAGCAGAGATGACAGACATTCTTGTTTTTTGGTCATCCCAGTTTTGAACAGAGTACTAGAAGGTGATAACTAACTCAAAGATGATAACTAAAGAAGTATACAGTTGAGAGTAAACAAGGAACTTAGAGGAGAATTCTTCCTGAAGCAGGACGACTGCTTACTTAATTCTACTTCTGACTGGCACACTTCTTCAAAATCAAAGTACTTGATAAAGCTCTTGCTCCTCCAGTTTACGCAAATGACCGGACGCTTCATCCAATAAATCACTGCGCATTCTTCAAAGGGCATCTCTGAATGAACACCATTTGAACAGAAAAAGGAAAGCTTAAGCAAGACGATCCACTGGAAAGGAAGTGCTTTAAAAGGTTCACATCTTTCAAGGCCCCTCTACACAGAACTTGCTTTCAGCTTCTGCCCTGATCACATAAAGTGGGAAAAAGCGCCTCTTGGACATTTTCTGGAGAGTTTTCTTGAAGCATGTCTCCAGACAAAGGTGAACCAAAGTGACGGTTCACTTAAGGAAGTCAAGGAATAAAAAATGCTCTTTTAGTGATGACTGAAGATGCTGCACACTTACTGCCTGTAAAGCCTTCCTAAAAAGCAAGCACACAATGAAGAACTCAGAATTCAGGCAAGTTCAAATACCATTTGAGGCATCTGAAAGGATTTGGACTCAATACGACAGTTATGAAGACAATTTTTTGGGGGGTTAGAATTTAGTTTGCTAATTTTTGTTCAACTCCTTCAGCCTCACATTTCGGTTTCTGATTCAACTTTGTTACCTGTCTGAAGAATGGGAAAGCCAATCAATCAATCTTTCCAAGTGATATTAAACCAAATGAAGCTGGAACTGGAACTCACCTCCAGGCCAAAACAGGAACTAAACACATTCAGTCCTTGAAGATATCCCTGAGACTTGCTTATGTGAACGAGTTGTTCAGGTATGGAATTAAGCAAATAGTCCTTCCCAGAAGCATTATCATTTTCAGAACTTTACAGACACCGCTCTCATGTTCAGGTCTTGATGTACTGGTTCTATTGTTCAGTGCATTCACTGAAATTTTCATAACTTTTCTGCCTCTGCATATTTACCTCTTCAGAAGAGGCATTTTGTTAGAACCGCCTTGGGAACAGTGCTCTTAATCTCCTCTCAACTCTTTCCATAAGTAATAAGTTCTGAACATCTGAATGACAGATCAAGCAAATCAACTGACTAGTTTACCTGCTTACCAGTTGAGAAACTCACCATGGAAAAGAAATCCTACTTCTCGGAGAGGGGATATTAGCCCTGAGGTGGAATGACAAGACAGCGGTCAGACATTTCGAAAAACAGCTCTAGCTCATTCACAGGACTTGGTCAGTCTGACCATGGCCAGCAGATTGCATCTTACAAGGAAAGATGCTTCCCACCTCTGGTACTGGCCAAACCTAAATCTTTGTAATTACCTGGGCTATCCAGATTCCACCAAGGTTTGAGTCCCTTGGTTTAGAGCCCCTTCTTCGCTGGAACAGGTGGTTAGGGAGAACATGGGCTGTTCTTACCATTCCTCAAATATATACATGAGGAGAAGTCCTAAATTCTTAGCTCTAAACTCCAAGCCAAGGAGGGTTTTCTCAGTCCATTCACTTCCAAAAGCTTTTAGATGTTTTAGGAATTAAAGCAACTCATAGAATCCTTGCTCAATAGGGTGATCTCTTACAAGAGTTGAGTTAAAATACTCCAGAGTTGACTTTATCACACTTATCTACAGAAAACATTATTCTGAAATCAATTCGAGACAAGATACAATGAAAAGATGATAGGGTCTAATTGAAGACATTTATACTCAAGCCTCTGGGAAGAATAGCTAATCCATTACCAATGCAGACTTTCTGGAAGCAAATCAGTTGTTCAGTAAACAAAGCTAGAACTTTTTGTTTCTAGTTTTTACCTGATTTTGACACCTTTTTGTCAAGACAAGCAACTATTTCAGAAAGAAAAGGATTTGTCAATTAGCTAGCTAGTTCTTCTGGGCCCTAATGCAGCAGTTTTTCTTGGACAAAAATATTTCTTCAATTATCTTCAAATATTTTAACTGATGCCAAACTATCTTTGAAAACTTGCCTGGACAGTTAAACTTGCCCAGTGACAGGAAGTCATACTCACCACCTGAGAAAGCGGCAGAGACACAAAACCAAGTTACTGCAGCACAAGCAGGGCACGGAGGTTTAACTTACTACTTGAATATCCCATGGGGATGCTCATCCTACAGAGATAACCAAGTTTTCTTCCCATCATTGAAGGGAACTACCTTGATTAGTATGACATACATGGAGAAGTTCTGCAAAGGATCTAGCACACTAAATGTCACATTCAAGCTTACCTCTGGGTAGTTCCGGGGTCTATAATTAGTGTAACTGAGTAGTTTCCCCCCTTCCCAAAGTCAAAGTTATCTCCCAGCTAGATCTTAAATCTAAACGCACACCTGATGCATGTTGTAAGGCTGAAAACCAGCATACTTGAAGCCACAGGTATCTCAGGATGAGAGGTTCCAAGCGTGAGACCAACTTAAAGCAGTTTCATATCAAGCATAAAAAGCCAACTTGTTTCAAAACAAGTGATGCAATGAACACTCTTAAGCTACTAAAAAATAATGCAATGCTCCAATACTGAGCTGAAGTTTCAGTTTTATGCAAAAACTCAACTATGCCAATTCAGGTTTTATAAGAGACTCAAAATTAAGTTATATTAAGCCTACTTACGCCTCAGTTGGACTTTGTAACTTTTATCAGATTATTTTTGGTAACTGTTTGCCGTGACACCTTTTCTTCCAATCTCAGTAAAACACCACCATCCCCCAGAGAAGTCGTTTGTGCGTGCTCTACCAGTCTGACTTCCAGCTAAAACGATGATCTCAGAATTTCTAAAGAAACTGAACTGCAAATGTTTTTGATGCTTGCAAAGAAAACTCTAGGCAGACAGTAAGTAGAAAGAGCACTCAGATTTTTTAAAAAAACTACAAATACATTAAATTCAGAGAAAGCATAATTATCACATTATAATATCTTGCCAGCCATAAACTAAGTATTCAACTATGCAGCAAATTTTGAGAACTGAGCAATTTACAGCTGTAAGCTCGTCTCTACTGTCATTAGAGAAGGACCAGTATTTAGCTCTAAAACTTATTAATTAATAGACTGCCTGAACTTATTAATTAAGGGACATGGTGAACCTGCCATGTCTGACCCGATACACCTCCCACTGTCTCCTCCTGATTAACAGCAGATCAGATCATTTGCTTATCGTCGTAACCATTCTAGTAAATTTTATCTTTCAAGTTACAAATAGAGACAAAAATAGCAGGACTACAGGTGAGGCGTGCAAGTTTTCAGAGTCAAGATACTTCCCTTGTAAAAATGCACTTCTGCAGTTTGAAAGTTAAATCAAAAAATAAGCTTGTAGGTTGGTTTAAGATACTCCTCTTAGGAAAAAAGGCAGCTTTACTCCTGTCATAGAAACAAGACCTACCCTCAAATTCCATGCGCTATCTGCATAACATCTGCCAACCTTAGCTCTCCTCTGCTTGTGCTGCTGGCTGCTGAAGCCATCCAGCCTCGTGTCAGGTTTCCACCTTCAAACGTACGGCGACGCTGAGTACAGCTGCAATTCCAGGACGTCCTGAATCTTTGTCCCTCCTGCCAGTTTGTCTCTATAACCCACACATCGTGTACAGGCCTGGCAATACCAGAGCTTGCATTCTTCCATGCCTGCTTGCACCGTCTTCAATATTAAAAGTTGGATTTCAGTCCTGATTTGTTGACATTACTTACACATCATCAAGGCACAGACATTTCCCTCATCATTAGATTACCTTTTGTTACTGGCCACTGAAGACTGGCTTGTGTAGCACCTTTGCATACAGTTCTTCAACCACCACCTGAAAAGTTCCTATTTCCAGTTAGAAGCTAACTTCATGATATACTGAAAAAAAAGTCATCTTCCAAAGTGCAACTTATGCCAAAGTATCCTTCCGTAGTATGATTTACAGTCCCTCTATTACAACTCAGGATAGTAGCCTGAGATCAGTCTTACCAATTCTCATGTGCCATTCTAATTAAGATTAGAAGTTTTATCTGCTGAAAGGACACTGATCCTATGCAAATTGAGAGTAGTAGGTACTAGCAATCATTACAGCAACAAAATTAGCTCTTCTATGATAAATGAACCATAGCAGAAAAGTCAAGTTTTTATAACTCGTGCCTGTTTTGAGCTCTCAATCAATGCTTCCTCAATAAAAGCACGGTTATTTGAATGTGAGCAAACATTACTCGAGTTATACATAACTTCATAAACAGTTCCTTTTTTAAAGCTTAAGATTTCCATCGTGAGGTTAAGTTAGGCAAAAAAAAAAGCACGCACAAACCACCAGCAATAGCTACCATCTTCTGCCACACGATTATTCTACTTCTGCAATAACGGAGGTGTGACTTAATTGCTTCTTTTCACAGTTTATTAGCTGAATCCACCGATGAAGGTGAGTTTGTGCGAGATATGAAACACTTCATGGAAGTGGCTGAAACTTGGGCAGAAGGCACGTGCTACGAGGGCAGGCTGAGGCCCTTGGGCTGCCTGGGCTGGAGACAAGGAGGCTGAGAGGCGACCTCCTGGCTCTCGGCAGCTTCCCGAGGAGGGCGAGCGGGGAGGGAGGTGCCGGCCTCTGCTCCCCGGGACACCTGGGGACGGCCCAGAGCTGCGCCAGGGGGGCTGCAGGCTGAGCACGAGGAAAATCTCTTTGTGAGGGTGGCCAAACCCTAGAACAGGCTTCCTAGCAAGGTGGTTGATGCCCCGTGCCTGCCGGTGTACAAGGGGCATTTGGACAGTGCCCTCAGTAACGTGCCTTAACTCCAAAGCCCTGCACAGATGCAGATCCGCAGACAACTTGTTTGTTGTTGAGGCAACTGAAGTTGCTGCAGCTTCATACTAGTGTTTAAAAAACACTAAAATAAATGCCAGCTTACCTTCACATGCCAAGCTGTGATCTGCAGTAATTCTGCCTCTGCTTTGTGAGCAGCTGATGCATTTCAGACAGCCCCCCAAAAAATCTTATTAAATGGGTCAGAAATTTCCGAGAAGGAAAAATCTGACAGCTACGAGCAGGAGCCCAAAGAGAAGCAATTCACGTTTGTAAGCCTAAGCTCACACACACAATGACACCTACACACAAAGCTAAAGAATTTTAACCAAATGAATTTGAATCACACTCAGCCCCACACCGCTATTACATGGACTAGATCTTTAGTGAGTTACCAAATTAGTATGGGTTAAACTTGATTAAACAAGTCTCCACAAGAGTCTATTTCAATCTTCTTAAGATCAGCCTAGTTCTTGTTCAGACCACAGTTTTTGGTTCCTCTACATCTTCAAAGCTTGTCATTTACTGGAGAAACCTGTACTTCCTTAAGATTTGCTTTGCTGTTAAGTTAAATCAAACGCATACTTTCACAGGGCAGCAGATGATGTCCAAAGCATACCGAAATTTAAAGTCAGCTCCAGCGGTTTGGGCAGGAAGACCTTCCTATATACAGAGCAGCATGCCGGGTCATCTAAGAGTCATCTATTATTCAGACTATGACAATCACCACACTATTTGAGCAGGTATTACCACCGTACCCTAAACGTTTTCCTGAACAAGTTTTACCTCCAGGAAATCAAATATATGCATCTCCAAACAATCTGTATTTTGGGCAAAGCCTGAGTGGAAGAACAACTTTTCAGTCCACCCCGTGTTCCAGTGAAGCAAGTTTATCCTTCACAAAACCACTCTTGTATTTCCACATCGCTCAGGGAGTTCCCAGTACAGCCAGTGCATCCTCTTTTTGGGTTTTCGACATGTGGCGTCAGCCTTCTGTAGATAAGGCTGCGAATGGTTCCTTACCTTCACGTCTACTGTCACAGCACATTCAGCATTCAACTTCCAAAAGAGGTTTTGGCTTTCCTTTATGAAACGTACAGCACAGAATTTCATTTCTAAAAAGCACTCTGCATGCAGTTAACTAAGGAAGAATTATATGATTTGAGACTACAAATATTTTCAACTCGAGAAATCTGAAAAAAAATACATATTTGCAAACTGCATCTTAAGATCTTGCCTCTAGTTAGGAGCAGGATGTACTTCCAGTGAGCAAGGCTATACTTATTGGCTGCTGTAGTTAAGTAAGTCCAAACTAACGTGCATGTAATGTTGCTTCTTCATCAACATGCTGGCTAGGCAGGACCCAGATTCCTAGCAGAAAAGGAAAAGGCAGCTTCAGGACTTCTTGTACCTTTGTTTGTCAAGAAACAGACTGTACAACCTACTCGCTCTTTTCATTGATGGCTTCACACGTAGTACTCCATTTCCTCACTCTAATTCCTGCTCACATAGACACAGCATTTCTCTTCTGAGATTCTTTCAGGAATTTGATGAAAAGCAACACAGATCAAAAAGATGCCAAACACTCGCACATACAGCGGCCTAAAGCACTTTATTGTAGAACTGCGCTTTCAGCTACTCCGTTTTTGCAGAACTTCAGCCACCACACTTTGGTTTTCTATGCAAGATCTCTGGCTGAATCTCAATATAGCTCAGGGCGTTTCCTGAAATAAAAGGTTTAGGGAGATCAGAAAAGGAAAGAGCATCATAAAAGAAAAAAAAAAAGAAAGCATGGGCATTCTCAAACATAAAGCAAGGTGAAAAGGTAACAAACTGAAAGAGCATGCAATGAACAAATGAGTGATTCAGAAATGCTTGTTTCTCTCCAGTATAAAAAGCAAGCAGAAAATTCTGCACCAAAAGTAAGAGCATGTGAAAATCAAGCATCTAGTCAGAACGAAAGTTACGAGTGCCTGGATTTATTGTGGGATCACAAGCTTCCCCCTGCTGGTCTCCAAACTTATTCAAAGCCCAGAATGATGTATAATCAAGTAACAGGATGCCTCTCGCCTCTTCGGCGAGATATCTCCTAATCTGCTGCATAAATCAGATGAGATTTATGAGAAAGACGGAAGAGCGATTCTCTAGCATGACAGTCAGCTATTTTTGCCTCTTCCAGTGTTCCTGCTCGATGCCACAGGACTACTACACAGTCTCTTATGTTCCACCAAGTGCTAAGATGACAATTTGGCACCAATTTCTAGAAGCACGGCATATTTTCAAATAACTAGTGTCAGCAAGAAGTTGGGTTTGCAGCAAAGCATTTCACAGCATGTTAAGAACACAAGTCCAAGGCAACTCGACTTGGGTGCTTCTATTCAGTGAGTACTGATGATGTTAAATGACTTCAGAAATTCGTCTGTGGACTGGTAATAACACGGGCAAGAACTCTGAGGGTGAATTCGTACTCACAAAGAACTCACGTTTCTGACGCTGCTCATGGTGGAATCCATGAAAACACACATCACTTCCCATATACTTGCACAACTTAACAATATGCATAAATAACAGCACAACGTGGTTAAGAACACCATGTTCACCATCAATTCTCCATTTAAAACAAGTCACAAGGGTGACAGAAAGCCAGTCTGATATACCCTTATACATACACACTAACTATATAACTGCAGGAGCACAAGAATCGAGATTTTGCTGTATTAATTTACATACTTTTCCAACCCTGAGAAAATCCTTTAACAATGTTGTCTGCAATAACCAACGAGAAACTAGGCAGGGTATGCTTTATGGGTCATCTTTTTTAAGGACATCAAGCTTTTGGAACATTATCTTGTAAGCAGTTTCATAATGAAAGATGAGAGGAGGGTTACCGACTGCGTCTTACAATGTCTTAACAATTCACCTTACCTACTTAAGGCTTGCAAGATTAATAAGCAAGAGGTTCCTGCCCAGTATGCCCCTGGACTGCCCTTGCACTTGACCACACAAGCTGGACACACAAGCACACAGCTCAGTCTCAAGTGTAAATATCACCTTATAAACAAATAAATCCAGTCCTAAATACTATGTCGTGGAGAAGGGTTCTTAAATAACTTCCATTTAACAGATTACCTCTATACGACAGTCCAGTTTGCTCTCCTCCACATTTAGAAAAAAAACAAGATGTGCTTCAGCTTTCCACTCCTCTCCCAGTGAATCACTTTTGGGGAAGTATCAGACCAGGTGTTACAGAAGTTTAACTGCAAACAAGAATTGTGCAACTTGGCTATCAGTTTTGTCCAGGCTCTGGGGCAGTCCAAATGGTTTTCAGCTTATTAACTTCATCTTAAATAAAAATTTGACTGCATTTGAAGCTAAGCCTTTAAAAAGGAAGTAGCTGCTCTGGCCCTACCTCTCTTGAACACACTTTGATTTCAGTAATGCTGAATGAAGTCCCACACCTAGCATCATTCAGGTCCTCCTCCTGCCTCCTCTTCCTCCCCTCTCAAGCTCCACACAGGTAACTCACAGGTGTCTGCAGCTCATCTTTAAGACACGTGGTGGTTCCCTTTTTGCTTCTTCTCGATACATGAAGAATACCTTAAAGAGTTTCCCTTCACTGAAGGCATGAAAAAAAAAAATCAAGACACAACTGACTAGGTTGCAGAAGCAGACTGTGTGGGGAAAAAAAAAAAAAAAAGAGAAGACTCCAAAAGCTAAGATAATTAATTCAGAGCAACAAAAAGGAACACTAGCAGGGACTATTTGTATTTGGGAGTTATTTTAGATTAACTGAAGAGGAGGCTGGCCAACATGCATGATTTGGGCAACAGATAGCAAATTCATTTCAGCTTTGACCAACTCATTTCATGAAGTTCTGAAGTAGGCCATGCTAAACAAAATAACCTTGCAGAATTGCATCTTTTCCTTTTACTTAACAAAACCAAGATTAATAAAACTTTATAGTTAAAGCAAGTAAGGTTAACAGTTAACATCCGCATCAACATCAATACATTTTGATGCAAAGAGCACATTTTCTTCAGAGTTTCTATGAGGAAAGCCAGGAATTAGTTGCAGATGCTTGCTTTAAGGTTTGTCTTCAGTTAACAAAAATAAACTGTTCTCCTGTTCCAGTTCTTCAACACTGTCCAGAAATTTAATGATACAAAATTTCTCATGGCCCTAAGATTAGGGTTACATTGAAAATTATTTCATGAATTAGGAACACCGCCACCCGGTATCCTTTCTGCAGAAGGACTGGTCAAATGATTAGGATTTCGAACACCTTCCTGTGTTGTAACAGCTGCAGGAACGATAGGTTGATCTGAGCAGCCAGGGGTTCCCTGAAGAGGATCTCAGGCTGGAGGGAAACACGAGATGCTGTTTCTGTGCCGCAGGACGCAAGCATTCGTCCATGAGAAGGGCCAGGCAGGCTCTCCCACTTCTGCACTCTGGTCTGGCCTTCCTCCCTTGGCCGAGGCTGAGCTAACCACGTTTACTGTAATTGGCAGTCTCTTTTCAGAGTCGCAGAGCAGGGATTTACTTCAAACAACATCAGCTCCTTAGATTAATAACTAGAAAGCTGAGTGGGACAATGCGCTCGACGCTGCCAAACGCCTCCTCTCCTGCCTGCTTCAGCTCTGAGCAGCTTTGCTTCCCTGCGGGGTCGTACAGAGCCTTCACCCCACTGCTCCACTGATGGACGGTGCTGGGAAAAACCCTGCCTTTGAGCAGAGAGCATCCTGAAGAGCTGGAGGGCCCACAACTCATTGTGTATTTCGAAAGTCGCTCAAGAGGCAGATTGCCAACACGGTGCGTACAGCCTTCCTCCCTTTCCTTGTCGCTAAAAGACCATGGAGATTGGTGGGAGTTCACAGCAGAGATGTGCAGACAGTTAAAAAAAAAAAAAAAAGAGGAAAAAAGGAGGCCTTTTTAGTTGTCCAGTGTTTCTTTAGGCATCCTAAAGCATGGGAGACAAAGGCTGCAAGCCAGAACTCACCGCCACTTCCGAAGGTAGCCTCGCTCAGTTGTGCTATCAAGAAACAATCTGTACCACCAGACGAGGTCTCCGACTGTCTCCAAACACCGCTTGCCTACTACAAGCAGTGTCACAGCCTCGTAAGAAACTCACTTTTACTCTGCCTGTCCCACTCAGTTTTCTCGTGTTTGACAGGCCCCGGGAAGGAAGCGACACATGAGATGCTCCGAGTGAGATGCTCAGACTCTCCTGCAGTCGACTGCAGAACAACTTTGAGAAGTGTCAAGTAATAAGCAGGTCCCCTATTAAATGCCTTCAGATAACAAAAAAGCACCTTCCTCTTCCCTGCTTTATCCGAGAAGAATACAATCAGACTATCTCAACCATCTGTGAGCAGGAAAACAAAGTCTGCCTTCAGATAGGAAGGTGTAGCTGCTGCAGTCACTCCCTCCATCTCTCCAAAGAAGGAGGCTGTCTAAAATATCCCTCTACCTGACCTAGATGCGACAGAACTCAGCAGAAGCCTGCCCCAGCTCAGCGGGGACTCAATACGCTGACATTACACAGAGTACTTCAGCCTGCTCCTGTATTTGTTCTGAGACAGAAGAGTGGCACTGCTTGCAACCACAAGCTAAATACAAGCTTCTGTTGCACAGCATATACTTAGCCATCTATTTACTAAGAGTAATTCTGATTAAAACTCACAATAGCTTGAGAGAAATTGCAGAGCATGCCCTGGAGAATTACAGGGCACTCTCAGAAGTCAGTTAGGTATCTGAAAGTCATCGCAGCATTACCGGCCAAGGACCCAGCTATTGTCTCACCATCCACCCAAGGATAACCACGCGCCTGTTTTTAATCCGTACGCTATCCCTGCCCTTCGGAGCACCTCTCTAGCTCGGAGCAGGCAGCAGAGCGCTATGGATGCCAGGACTGGCACTACAGCAGCGCGCACACCGAGTACTCAAGTACTTCTGTGACTCCTGCACTTCTCATATTCCAGACGATAGGTGGACACCTATTTATTTCAGTTCCCGTGCTTACTAAGTGCTAGATCACAAGCTAAGTCATCTTCAGCACGCTTCCTTTCTCAGCCATACAAGTAATTTCTTTCTGCCTTTGTAGGCTCTCACCTAGATTCCCATCTGTTTGCTTCTGCTCCAGAAAGGCTCTCAAATTAAAGACAGTCAGCTTCACTCTGTAAAACTGGCACAGCACAAAGAAAACTGTCATGGCTCACTTCAGATTTATTTTTGATGACCCGTCCTGCAGCAGAGGTCGAGAACAGCATAGCAAAATTTTAATTGCACTCAGAAAACTTATCTGGTGCATGCACACAGCAATCGAAGCAGGACCTCCAGTTACAAAGAGTACAAAAGACTATTTGTCTTTTTTTCATATGACTTCTGTTATAATGCTTATAGTCTCTCAGCTCTGTTTTGCACTTTAATTCACCCCCAGGCAGACAGGTGCCACGTATGATCAGCTTTGCTAAAAAAAATTAAAAAAATAAAAGGATGCATGACATTTATAGCATATGGAGCAACTCAAACCTCAGCTATTTAGCTACATAAAGCCTTACCCTGCAGTAAAGGCCATAAAGCCTTACCCTCCAGTTGCAAGCTAAACTTGAAGAAGTTCATACGAGTGCATGACACGAGCCTGAAAACACGCAGGCACCAAGGATCGGAACACCGCACATCGTTATTTAGGAAGTTTATCTGCAAAGCCTTTGGTGCAAACGACCAAGGCAACCTTCGCTATTCCCTCAGCTCATTTTTAGCTAGAATGAAGTCTACAGGATAGACTTGGAACAAGAGTTTTAAAAAAAAAGGAATGGATAAAGAAAGTGAAAACGCTTGTTTGTACTAGAAATTAAGTTTTGTTTTCCCAAAGCTTGAGATTTTAGCATTGATGTAAGTCATCTAAAAGCAGATCGTTGGGTTCATTTTTCAAGTTTTCTGTGGGGGAGAAAAGAACCTCCTTCCAAAGGGAAATGCGTTTATTTTTGAGTGGTTACTATACAAGACAACGTGATTGCTTCTTTATCTCTTAATTATAATCTGTGGGAAAAAGAAGATTGTTTTCTGGCTTCTTTTTTCTCGTAACGGTGATTTCAACGCAGTTTACCATGAAAGAGTACCTAAAAAAAGTCTTTGTCATTCACTGTCTACGTACTCCAATTTGGGATACAACACAGCTGTTAGATGGTGGAAGTAGCAAGTTATACTACTCAGAACACCTAAACGCAGGAAGACACACACAAACCACGCGATTTTCAAGCGGGGCACCTCTGAAACATCCCCTTTATCGGCCCTTTACCCCCTCGGGGCCGTGCCCACGGCACGGGGAGGACTTTTCCTGCCCCCCCTCGAGGCGGGGAGCCTCGGGCCGGAGCCCTGGCGCCCCACCATCCTCTTTTTGTCATCCGAGGCCAGCCCAAAGGCTCGCGTTTCGCTCTGCCCCTTCGCAAACTTCGCTCTGCCTTCCCCCTCCGCGCCCAGACGGGAGGGGCCGGCATTGTGCGGGTTTTGGGGGGTTTATTCGGGGAGGGGGGGGGGGGAGAAACGAAGGGGTTGCGGCGGCAGGGCGCAGGACCAGCTCTTCCATTTGCTGCCACAGCGCAGCCGGGCCGGGCCGCGTCCCTTCCGGCCTCGTCCTCGCCGCCACCCCCGGGGGCTGAGCAGCGGGGCCCGGCCCCGGTCCCCTCCTCCCCCCCCCCCTCCCCCGGAGCCCCGGGCGGGCGGAAGCGGCGGCGTGCGGCCGGACGAGGTGGGGCCCGGCTCGGACTTCCCGCTGCCGGCACCGCCGCCACCACCGGGGCTGGGGCTGGGGCCGGGGCCCGGCCCTCCCCGGGCGCCTCCCCTCGCCCCGCCGCCGGGGCCGCAACTTTCCGCCCCCGCTCCAACTTCGGCCGCGGGCACCGGCGGCGGGGCGAGGGCCGGGCACGGCGCCTCCAGCCTCCCCCGATCACCCCCCCCCAACACACACACCCCGTCCCTCAGCGCCCCGCTCCCGGGCGGCCCCCAGCGCCTCGAGGCGGCGGCGGCTCCGCCATGTTCAGCCTGCTGCCCCTTCTCCCCTCCCAGCCGCCACCTTACCCTTACCGGACAGCGCCTCCGCTCCCCGCCCGCCGGCCGAGCCCGCTGCCCTGCGCCGCGCCGCGCTGCGCTGCCCTGCGCTGCGCTCCGCTCCGCTCCGCCCGCCGCCTCTGGCTGCCTGTGCCGGGGCGCGGCTTGGGGCCGTCGCCGTGACGCCGCACGGCCAGCCTCGCTCTGGCGGCGGGGCGGGGACGGGAAGGGAAGGGAAGGGACGGGAAGGGAAGGAGGGAGGGAGGGGAAGGAGGGAGGGGAAGGGCTGACCCCGCCGCCGCGCTGCCACCGCGCAGGCGCCCGGCCCCCTTCCCTTCGCCCCCCGGCCCCCTTCCCTTCGCCCCCTTCCACTCAGCACTGCCCCCCCTGAGGGAACGCAGCCCCCCGGGGTTGTCCCCCCGGGGTTTGTCCCGGCTGCAGGGGGTCGTGGGCTCGCCCCCAGCTCTCCGGGCGGCCCCCAGGGTCCCCGCACCCCCCGGTGTGACAGAGCTGTGGGTTAGGGGCGGCCCAAACGTGGGGCCGAGCGCTGCGCTGGGCATGTAATGGTCGCCCTGGGTCAGTTCTGAGGAGAAATGGCAGGGATGCGGCTCTTCCACCTCCGAAAGGCTTTTGGGGATCCATGGATGAAGAGTGTATCAAAACCATGACGTGCCACTACGTGTACACAGCTCGCTACGCCTCTGGATGCGAACTGGCTGCCGTTAGCCCTGCGATACAAAGCAGGATGCCCATGACCTGCAAATAAATTCCTCAGCACTTCTCTCTCATTTCCCCATTAAACATCGTTGCCTTCCCCCCCCACGCTTCTCTCTCATTTCCACATTAGCATCATTACATCCCCTCCCCCCCAACCCCCACCCATCACTAATATTTTCCAGTTAGAAATAGTTCCGCTGATAAACGTTAAAAATAATCATTTATGTTTCTGGGAGGAAAAAAAAAAAAAAAAAAAGCAAGCAAATAGTTAACATGGTGTGCTGAGATAAAACTTTTGCTCAGAGGAAGTCCACGGCATGGTGTGTGAAACTGACAGGAAGTTGCAAGGAGGCTTCTGGCAAGGAGAGTGGGTGTGGAGGAAGCGCAGGCTCTCTGTTTGTAGCACAGAGATAGAAAAAGGAAAAAAAAAAAAAGATTAAGTTTCTCCCCGTTGCACGATGGAGAGAGCTCCTCGCTATGAATGTTTGGGGGCTGTACAGCTTGGAGTGGGTGCGTGGGAGATGCTGGAGGTCAGAGCAAACGTGGTCAAAGAGCGACCGGTGAATTATCTGCCCTTGGTTGGAGGAGCTTCATCGAGGCTCACGGCATCGAGAAAGTGACACATTTAGAAAACATTTTTGAGTGTTGCTTCCAAATCCCAGACGTCATAAAATCTCCAAAGTCCAGGCAAATCTCTCGGTGTTTTACAGCTTAAACCCTCGTGTAGTACTTCGATAATGAATCCCTGTAAATGACGGATAATGCCGGAGAGCTCGGGCGGTGAGAAACTGAGTACACAGAAACCAGTCCTTTCTCATTGGGGCATCCTATGTGGGGCAGAAGTCATAAATCAGATGTCAAAACCGATAGCGTCTCCGGAGTAAAAAGCATAAGAGCATCTCTTGCAACAATTAGCTTAATAGTATATTTACTCACCAAACAGAAAAAAAGGTTTATTTAGACTTTTTTTTGGTAAGTAGATATTATTATCAGCTCCCAGAGACAATCATTATACAGATTAAAAGAACAAACAGAAAGATGCATCCTCTGCCATCACAACTTTCAACGATGACCTAGATTAAACCCAAATAACAAGCAGCGTTCAGAGAACAGATGTGTGTCGTTGCCATAATAATGTTTTACAGTGTGCCTTTAATTACCCTGTGTTTTGTAGACGGTGGGGCAAGTGTTGCTCTTTGCTACACAACAAGAAAACAGGAAGGGGCCTTTGGGAGTTTGAACGAGTCTCTGGCGAGCAGATCTTGGTGTTTGAGTTTCACACGGGGGAATCTGAAACCCGATATTTTAAAAGAAGTGTACACACACATATATACACATATGGTTTACTTAATATAGACAGGCTTGAAAATCGATCACAATAACTAGGAGAAATAGGCGATTAGGATCCATTCTGAGCAAGAGACTGAACATTCCCTTTTCCCAACTCTCTGGACTACATATTTTGAATGCAAATCGGGCCCCTAAGTTTGGATTTGCCTATGAATCATTTGGTTAATCCTCAGCACAATTCTTAAACCAGCTTTACTCATATCAGTGTGACTGGTGAGTGGAAATTGGGTACACTTAACAGGCTGGTACTCTGCACGGCTCGTTCTGCTCAGCTCGTTGTGTGCCTAAGATGTGCCTGAGCTGCTCACTGCTGGTTACTCCAGCAGCTGTGCCAGTGCGGAGGTGCCTGCATGGCGTAGCAACTCCCCAAAGAGCCAGAAACGTAGAAGAAATGAGGGAGATGGTGCTAAAGTGCTGTTGTATTGAATAGCGACAGCACAGCCACATTGGCTTTCCTTCTCAGCGCTCTAACTTATGTTCCCTGATTCTCCAGATGCCCGCCTGTACTTCAAAAACCTCTTGTGTCCATGACCTGCACGTAGCTGAAGCTCATGGGACGTTCAGCCTGCTCATCACTAACACAGCGAACTGCCTGGTAATATGTGGCTGTTGGGAGGAACAGCTAAAAGAGAACACAGAAGATCCTTTCTTCTGGAAGAAGAGGATGAAAATATTGACAGATCTTGTTAGAAACGCTGAGGAATTACTGGGGGATGGACAGACGGACGGGGGACAGTTGATAGATTATTTGGGAAAAACGAAGGACTTATAAAAATGATGCTTTAATCCAAGTTTGACAGGATGGCCTTTGGTCACTTGCACGTCGTTTTTCTAACTTTGCCTGCATTGTTTTCACTGGGGCTGCCTGGGTGTTGGAGGGAGGAATGTGGCGTTGTGTGCGCTGCAGTTTCATTACAGCTGAAATGCAGCCATCCCTGGGACAGAACGCAGAGCGTGCGCTGCCAGCAAACTCTGGAGTTTAATGGGCACGCGGTGCCAGAGAATGTTATCCGGGCCCTGTGCCAATTAGTCGTGAACTTTTCTAGAAATTTGTCCTAGAGGGACAGAAATGTCATCTGGTTAATCAAGGAGGATGCTTTGCTTTCTGAGGGGAAGCAAAGTTCTTGTCTTTTGTGGTGAATGGACCAAAAGGGCTTGATTCTTAGCTCGAAGGCTGTGTTGTTCCAGCAAGAGGGTGTTTAACAGGTCAGAATGCACTTTGGATTGCGAGAGTAATAAGGAGACATTTCCTACACCAAAGAAAACTGTCTGTTATCTTTGAGACATAGCTGTGTGAGATATCTTTATCATTCTTTATCCTTCGACATGATTTTCGTTTAGTGTTTCTCCACACTCAGAAGATGTAGTAACGTACGTGGGGAATCCCTGCCTGCCTGAATAGCTCCTCCAGACATTTCAGAGACATGTCTTCCCCTGTAAACTCTGAGCAATTTCTCTGTGTCTTCTCATCTGTTCAGACAACTCAGACTGAGAATTTTACACTGATGATTATCATTTCTACCAGTTCATCATCTTAACTTCTGACATAGCTTCCATTTATGCAGCTTTCCATCCAAACCTCTCTCAGTTGCATCTTCTTGATGTATTGCCAATTATTAATCAAAGTTGTTTAAATTAGGGCTTCATCACAAACTTGACTGAAACTTAACTCCAGTTTTTTATTCCTGAGTCATTTTCACTTTCCACATTTTCTTCATTGTTGAAGAAAACTCTAAATCACTCTAAACCTCTTCTTCCTCCAACTGGTGTTGAATGGATGTTTCCTATCTTGTAGGGATGTTTGACTCTCTTCACATTTGTCTGCCAGTATCTCTTACTCGTCTGACTCTCTTCCATGCTGTTGGCCCAAGTCCTTCCGTTCCTTCTATTTGTTTATAAAATGTAGCCCTCCCTTTATCTTTGTCCTTTTTTTTTTTTTTTTTTCCCTTGTGATAACTCTTTTGAGGGCCAAACTGCCTTTGTTTTTCTAAGCTACAGACACTACTGCAATCTAAAGCAATGGACACTACTGCAATCTAAATTGTAAGTGTCAACATTTGCTTACTGGGGTGTCATTTTTTAAAATCTGTTTTCTCCTGCCTTTGTAAGACCACTTTTTATATCACTGTAGTTACTTCAGATAAAGCATGGAATAGCTGTTTCACAACATGGCTGTTGTGAAAGCACAGTACTCTGAATTGCAGGGAGATTGTAGAAAATGCCCTGAGCTCTGGAATTTAAACTCTTAAAAGTAAGGATTAATTTGGTAAAAGGAAAAGCCTACTTTGTTTTATCCTGTGTTGAAAAGATCTTTCAAACTGCATCGCACAACCAGCTGATTGGATGGGGAACAAGACTGTCACAGCAACAGAAGTGTTTTAAAAGAGGAAATGAAGAATAACGTGGAAATAGAGCGGGAATGTAATTACCCGGAGCAGAAAGTGTCCAGGGTATGGATTAGCACTTCCCTTAAAAAAAAAAAAAAAAAAAAGTTACACGTATTTTAACAATTTCAAAGCTTCAGATGCCTTACTTCCCTTCTTTTCCGAGAGGATACTTTGAGCAGCACATGATGCAGACAGAAGGTTACCGCCTTCTGAATCACCACCTCCTGTGATACCAGGAGAGTTCTTCAAAGTCTTCCATAAAAGGCCTGGGTGCAACGACAATTATCTGATGATGACTGATTGAATCACACCTTAGATAACATGGCAGCATGAAGTTCTGAGCTCACGCTTAGTTTCCTCCATTTATAAGTCTGCATTCTTGCTGAGAATGACCTTCTTCACCCTGTTACCAGAGTTTTTTAAATAATGCACCGAGCAGAAATTCTGAATAGTCTGAGCAAGAAAAGCACTGGGACCATAGTGGTAGTCCCAGTCAGATATATGGGAAGTGGGCCCTTTTGATCCTGTTTTACCAGAAAATTAAAGTACAGAATTTTAACTTCAGAAAGCAGTGTTTATAAGTGTAAAGGAATGTCAGTACCAACATTTTAACTATAGTTACCTTTCTTTGAATTTTCTTTCTCACCATTACTCTTTTTTTTTTTTTTTTTTTTCCCAGAATACTCCTTTATGTCCAGATTCAGATTCTACTGAAAACAGGGGAAAAGTTACTGTTGATTTTAACGAGCTTTATACCAGGACTCAAATTCAGCCCTTGAGGGATGTGCAACATTTAGCAATACTTGCATTTAAAACATAATCACTTCTGGTTTACCTCAATATCAAGACAGGAGCAAGTATATTTAATGATGACAGGTCTAAAAATACTCAGTATTTTTTGTCCTGCTTCCCCCAGCAGCAGAATTATGTCCCAATTAACACGACAATTTACACTGAAATATAGATAGGATTTTTCTTTGCTTCCTTTCCTTTCTGTCCACTTCAGAATCAAGCCTTAATTAACACAGTGGGCCAGAAGCATTCACAGGAATCTCTTGCGATCATTAGTTACGTTAGCAATTCATTAGTTTTGGTACTCAGGTTGGTTAGAAGAACAAAATGTACGGCGCAGAAAGCAGAATGTATTTCATAACTCCATTACATCATTTTCTCCTCAGCTTGCTCTGTAGATGCGGCCTCGTTCTGCCATATCTTTCCTCTGGCCATGGAAGCTGTTGCTGAAACTACAAACCAGGAGGGACGACTGAATAAGGATTGTTAGAGCTGGCACCAAGGAATACACATATTCCTTATGTTTTAGCACTAGCCAAAAAGCAGGGTAATTTCATTTTTTTTTTTTTATGAATCTTTTTGCAGAAAGAATGCATTATTGTTTCTTTAGCTGATAAAAATTTCATTTTTTTTAACCTCTTTCTTAGCAAGTCCGTAAGTGGCTAATCCCTCAAGCAGCTGTTTCATTAATGTGTTTGCCAGTAATCCTGGTGCTTATTTTGGTTGGAAGGTAAATTGTAGTGAGCCAATATGCCCCAAATAACCAATGGAAAACCAAGAAAATGTTGACAAGCTTGCTGTTTTTGGCCGAGTGCGTTATGGATGAATGATTTTGGGTGTGTTACACACAGCATAGCCAGCAGGTCAGAAGAGGTGACTCTCTGGCCGTGTTTAGTGTTGGTGTGGCCTCACTTTGAATGCTGTGCGCTGTCTGAGCTCCACAATACAAAAAGCGTGTTGAGGTGATGAGGATGACAGGGCTGGTAGCAGGGCTGGCAGGCGTGTCCCATGAGGGCAGGCTGAGGCCCTTGGGCTGCCTGGGCTGGAGACAAGGAGGCTGAGAGGCGACCTCCTGGCTCTCGGCAGCTTCCCGAGGAGGGCGAGCGGGGAGGGAGGTGCCGGCCTCTGCTCCCCGGGACACCTGGGGACGGCCCAGAGCTGCGCCGGGGGGCTGCAGGCTGGGCACGAGGAAAAATCTCTTTGTGAGGGTGGCCAAACCCTGGAACAGGCTTCCTAGCAAGGTGGTTGATGCCCCGTGCCTGCCGGTGTTCAAGGGGCATTTGGACAGTGCCCTCGGTAACGTGCCTTAACTTATGGCTAGCCCTGAAGCGGTCAGGTAGTTGGGCTGGATGATCTCTGGTGGTCCCTTCCAACTCAACTATCCTATCCTATCCTATCCTATCCTATCCTATCCTATCCTATCCTATCCTATCCTATCCTATCCTATCCTATCCTATCCTATCCTATCCTATCCTATCCTATCCTATCCTGAAATGAAACCATCTCCAAAAAAGTTGCTACATTTGCCACAGGCCATGGCTCACAGCCTGGCCAGGAAAAGTTTTGACATTTTTTCATGTCGTGTGGGAGCTGCTCAGGGACATGCTGGTGCCCCTCTCTGTCTCCTCCTGCTCCGTCTCTCCTTGCTCTTTGCCACTTTCTTGGTTCATTTCCACCTGTTTTTCAGTGCGGTTTATCAGCTTATAGGCCTACAACCTATTTGACGCTTTCTGATGCTCAGAAGGACACAAGGTCAAATTCCTTTTTGCTCCTTACCCTGCCTGAGGTTCTGAATAGGCAGTTTGTGTAATAGGTTTATTTTATGGGTCCTTTCATTTTACTACTGCTATACTATGCAGTTCCGTTGAACTTCGGTTTGTTAATATCCCATTCCCATGAGATGTCTATTTTGTTTTATTCCTTCAACTTTTATCAATAGAAATACTCATTTGAAATGTAAATGCTGTCTTCTCCAAACCTCTCTAACAGATTCAGAATTGCTTCAAGGTCCCAAGCCTTTTAACTGCCTCTGCGCTACACAGAATCTTCTATTACAACCTCGAGCAGCATAAAATTCATTCTGATTTGAGCTCTAGACAGTGTCTTAGTATTCAGGGATGGCTGGGTGGCGAGGAGCCCTGTGAATCGCATCTGGAGATGGGGACGGAGTCGAGGCTGCTGCCTTGTGTGAAGGTGACGCTGCTGTTGCTCTGGTGCTGGGTTTCATATGTGAAGGCGAAACTCCATGGACCGTGCTAGCTCTGCAGCTGGTTTGTATGCACAATGTGGCATTTCAGATTCAGTTCAAGTGAAAGAAGACACAGGGCCATGATTTCAATGACATAAAATAAATTCAAATTTTTATTTTTAAAATGGTATTGCCACCTGAGTTGTTATTTTTGCTCCCCATTTTTCCTAACTCGTTTTCTTCTGCGTTCTTCCTTTTCCTTCTCTTCTTCCTTTTCCTTAAAATATGAGCAAATTATGGGAGCTTCAGACTCCAGTGAGGACACAATGAATTGCAGTGATGGATTTCATGCCGTCTTTCTCCAACTCATATAATCTAGTTTAAGCTTTATTATATATCATTCCATTACTTTATGGAACAGCAACATTCCCCCTCCCCCCTTTCTTCTCTATCTTTTATCTTGCATCCCCTTTTACTTTAACGTAGCAGTTTAAATATTTCACATTAGTTTTGGGGTGGGGTTGTGTGATATAATCAAGATAGCCTTTACATTTCCTTTCTGCCACTACAATGCTGAAACTTATGCTCAGAGATCAGCATTTACTCTATTTCTCTATGCTCCTCCAATGACATAAAAGGAGAGGAATATATATATATATTTTTTTTTCCTAAAAAGACTCTTCGATTAGCACCATGTTATTTAACAATTTTGGTACATAACAGTGGATTCAGAGAAAGAGTAGTGCCTTGGAGATAAGAGTTGTTTTATAGCCAGCTCTTGGGAACAGCTTTTTAATGTTTAGCTGGATTTTTTGTCTGTCTATGGGCATCCAGTAATGGAGGAAAAGCCCTCAGGATGGAATCCTGCCTTTTATAGAATAAGTTCTGAGGCGCTTCAGGCTCTCCCAGGTTGGCCCACATCCTGGTCGCGCTGTGTCTGCCCTATTCCAGGCACAAACCCATCTTCCAGCTCCTGGGAACATGCTGTCCGTGGCTTCGGCTGCTCACGGAGGCTGTGTGTGTGTGGACGGCAGTAATACGGGCACATGTGCTCTAGAAAGTGAGCAGAGCTGCCTCTGTAATGTTCTGTAATATTGGACATAGCCTATTCACAACAGTCACGAACCGTCCTGTCCTATCGATGCCCATCAGCTTGCTACAGCTGATTTTGGATTTGTTACTGGATTTCCTAGTACAAGGGAGCTTGGCCCATAATTAGGAACCCTGAACACCTCTAATAAATCCCAATCCCGTTTTATTTCAGTGAATGTTGGTGGCAAAAATCTGTCATTCCTCCAAAGCAAAGTTGAAAACGTGTTCTGCACCCAGTGTCCTGTGATTTGGGACCATTATCACATAAAAGAGATTCAATGTAGGTACATGGAAATATTTACCATTCCTTTTTAAGGTGGACAGATCAACAACAATTCCTCCTCCCAGTATATGCAATCACATAATACAGAAATGAATTACAAAACTCATCAAAGGATATCTATAAATACATGTCAAAAATGAAATTGAACTAATTGGCTATCTGCTTACCCACACACTTCATGAACAAATACATGAAGGCAAATAAACAAATAAGCAATTTTTGAGACATCAATTACCTAATGATTTCTCTACGTTTCTGGTAGGTTTGAGTGACAACCGTCATAATATTTGGGAAAATCCACTGTACCTGTATACATGTAATATATATATGTATACAGCTAGAATTGCTCTGGGAATCCTATTTTTGAATTTCCACACTTCTTTGCGATGAAATGTTTGACCTTCATGATGTATTAACATACATTTTTTTTTTTTAATTTAAAATACCGATGAAATTGGGGCACAGAACACAGATGACTGCCTCTCAGCCCTCAGGCTCCTGATTATCTCAGGATAACTGTGCCTTCCTGGAGTTGCTCAACTGCTGCATTAACAGTCTTTACTGCGAAGAAAGCAGCATTAGATAAACATCATTCAGGAGGATATCTCTAATTGTTTGAGCCTACAGAAATAATTTGCCTCAAGCATCAGCAGCGGATAGGTGCGGTTTTCAGATCATCCAGAAATATCTTTGGCTAGCATAAACTCAGTGCTGTGTCATCCTCTTGTTTCAATTGACACTGAGTGTAGCGCTTACTCATCCTAACGTATTTACAAATCTTGATTAAGTCACAATAGTTAAATGCCGATATATTCTTTGAGTTTTAATAGGCTGGGGGGTTACCTACCTTTTTGTGCTTGAAAGCCTCATCTGGGGACAACAAAGGACATTTTCTGACACCTAGGCATTGGCCAGCGCCAGCAACGGTTGCCAGCAGCTGGGGGTGGCACTTGGAAGATGCAGTGCTCAGCAGAGGCATCCTGGCAGGTATCTTCGCTCCCTGATCAAGCAGCCTTTCAAAACACGCCACCACCCTCCTGCTTACAGCCCTGACGGAGACCACAGCCAGGGAGCAAGGAGCTTCCAGGCCTTTATTTATTTTTTTAATTTCTCTATTTTGTATTCATATGTGACTCAAAATATAGTATCCTATGTCCAATTACCCATTTTTCCTTTGCACATATATGTATAAAAACACATGCATGTATGTATAATATATAACATTTATTTATAAAATATACATCATTTTAATAGCATAACACATATACATGCCAATAGTATGTATAGTCATTATATAGGGTTATGTAAGAATAATAATTGCTATTATATACATAAATGCAACATGCATGTTGAGAAAGATTTTAACAGTATCCTAGCAAAGGCTAGCTGTAACTAGTAGTATTTATTTGCAGAGAGAAAAATTAACCAAAATAACTGTTGTGGATTATGTGCACCTGTAAAAGTAGTTGTTCTAGAACTCATGTTCTAATAAATAAATAAATAAATAAATAAATAAATAAATAAATATTTTGATCCAGAGAAACTTTACTAGGTACAGAAACTAGGCGTAGATTCTCCACAAGTTCAGAGGGGCATGTTATGAACATTTATTTGTAGTCAGAATTTACTGTACTTTTACAAGGGCAATGTGTGACCACAGAAAGGCGTCAACAACTCTGCTTTAACATTGTGGTTCGTGAGCATCGACAGCTTCTGAAGTCTTTCCCCTTTCCAGAGCAAATACCATCAATCTGCTACAGGAGGAGGTGAGCAGCTGGACTTCAGTCCCAGCCTGCTCCCATTTGCCTGAGCAGCCCATTGAGAAGCTTGGCTGACATTTTATCCTGAGGCTTTTATCACTGAAAGGAAGTGGGGACATGATGGCCCTGCTCCCACTGCCAGCTCCCCAGGTTGTAAACAGGTCCTGCAGCCACAACTGGCTGAGCTGTGTTTCGGAAGCAAACAAGAAACAGGCCATGCTTACAACAAGCAGAGAAAGAGGAAAAATAATGACCTCTGCTGCTTTCAGGCTGAGATCCATGAAGTGCCACTGGCATTTCGGTTGTGAGATGATGGTATATGAACTTGTTTAAATGATACGAAGCAATCCATTATAATTATACTAATTAAAATGAGAAGGATGGCAGACCAAGCACTTTTGCATCATAGACACTGGCTGCGAGGTTTTGAAGTCTGAAAATCAGTTCAGTCTTTAAAGGAAAATGCTTATATCAGTACCAAGTTTATCAGTTTAAGGACACCTGCATTCAGTGCAGCACATTTTCCTACATACAGACAAATGGAAGGTCTGATCTCGGACTTATGACCAAGCTAAAACTTTCAGAGTTCTGAGTGCACAAGGAATGCATAATCAGATTTTAAGAGATTCAGATCTTCAGTTCATGGCTACCTTGAATAACCCTTAACAACATCTTTTCCTAAGGCTTCCTTTCAGCTCTGAGGGAGAGGAAAAGATATTAATTAAGGGTGTTACACCAGTTCATTCCAGCCAGAGATCCAACCTAATAGTTATAGTCCACAATAGAAAGAGGAATCTTGATGGAGATCTCCAAGAGACATATGTTAATTATCACAAAGATAATTACTGGGTGCAATGATAGGAGCTGATGAGTACTCCTTACACTGGATCCTGTGGGCCAAGCGTAAAATGGTGCTGCTGCTTTCATACTAGCAGATAAAGTATTAACATGAGAATCAAAGATACTCAGCAATTCTAGGGAAACAGCCCTATATGAAAACTGCATATATATTAACCAGCAACTCTTTTGAGCAGATCAGGAATTTTCAGATTTATATTGCCACAAGGGATGCAAAAACTGGCTGTTGTATTTCAAGTAATGAAAACTATTTATTGTTTTATTTTGTCCTGTCACAGTAATCTGATATTTCTTCTGGGTTCCTCCAGCCCACATCTCTTCTCTTGTGCCCACAGGATTTCCCTACAATCTGTCTGAGATGTTGACCTGTTGAAAAAGGCAGAAGACAATTTGACAATGTGGCCCATTGGGGCCATCCTGGAAGTCTTTGTCCTTAGTGTGAAAGAAGCTATCACAAATGCCCTCAGAACATTTAGAACCAAGGACACTACAACAGAGAGAGGTGGGTGGTGAACTATCTTCTAATACAGCATTTCTGAAAGGATTTGAGAGCATGAGCATTTAAAAAATGCTTCCATACAGAGTCAGACCGACAGCCCTTCATGTGGCCCATTCCTTGCACACACTCCCAGCATCCAGAGCTGTTGTACTGGGGTTGTTGGAGGGTACCCGGTTCTTTGATGTTCATTTACGGACCTGTTGACTGTGGGTATACTGGAAGTTGCTCAGCTGTTGTTCTGCTCACTATGTGTCTGAGAATACCTGAGAGCTCAGAGTAAGAACAGCCACTGATGCTATGTACTAAATAGTTGCAGTTTTATCACCATGAAGGCAAATCAATTTCTCTCCCCTGCTTCTTGGACTATAGCTTTCCTGTTTACATTCCTTGGTTCTACCTCTTATTTGTAGCATTTTGTCATCTCACTTTTGCTGTTTAGTTCCTGCAAGACTTCCAGTCTACCTCTTTGTATACATTTCCTGCTTTCCAGTTCCTGAACGTTTTCTGCATATTGCATTTTCAGTACTTCCTTTATGTTCTTTTCTAGTTCTTGTATTCGTGTTTCCTTTCACAACACACATCCATCATGTAGAGCTGACAGCTTAATGTCATCTGCCTCATCACATTATACTGCATTTTTTCACAAAGGTTATTCAAAGCAGTTCTCAGAAGAAAACTCTGTGACCCCTGATGTTTAAGCTGGATGTCGCATGTGGCTTCTCATGTGGTTTTCTCAACTGAAAGGGGCAGGAAAGAGTTCATGAGCACTGGCTTCTAACACGTGGGAGAGTTGAGATAGGTGTGTACCTGCCTACATTTCTGTTACAGTTGCCAGTAGAAACATCACACAAAATATAGAGATATGGGGAATAACTTGGCCAAAAGTCAGAGGCAATCTATTGATTCCCGTCTGGCACCGTAATCTCTTTTTTAGCTTTAAACATTATTAGGACTCAGTGGCCAAGTCAAGAGACACCAGACCAGGACCAAGACTGACCTGGTGCTTGAAGCAGTCCCAAGGCTTAGTGCCACACGTCCACCCCTCGCTTTTGGGCAAATAGTGCTTACTGTGAGAACAGGCTGGTCAGAGCCTTGCTCCTGCTGTCCTGCCAGAAGTCCTATCAGGACCTCTCCAGGGAGGACCAAGGCAATGCACCGTGCTAGGTGCAGACACTTGTGGGAGCCACGAGGCCACACAGGTCCATCTGTCCTGGTTGCCTTCCTCAGTGCCCAGGAAAGTGGAAGGCTCTCCAGACGGTCTCCCAGGGCAGAGGTGCAAGGGCATGAGCCAGTGGGGGCAGCTGAGCTGGAGCAGAGCCACCAGCAATGCTGTGTGCTGTTCAACAGCATTTCCTTCTGCCTGGCCTCACGCTCTGCTGCTGAGACATCGTATGCGAATTTAAAACTGCTTCAAAGCTGGCTCTTAGCGATCCTGAGGAGGGAGATGCTTTGGTCCCCTTCAGGTTTTCCATTAAATAGAGAGTGACCATATCTAGAGGTTATCAGTCCTTTCTAGTGAATGACTACATAATCAGAACCTTAATTTATTAACTGAGTTGCAGACAACACAACTCCTTTTCTACCATGAACATTTGAAGAGTTCTGCCAGTAAATTAAAAATGATTTCCAAAATACTTTTCATTCTCCCAGGATCACAGAGTACCTCCAAAGTCTGTCTTAATATCATTCTCCCAACCTGTTTTGCTCTGCTGTTGAACAGAGCTCCCACCTAGCTGCAGTGCTTCCAGAATGCTACTAGAAATCCTTCTAGGCCTGGTGCCTATCACTCTGTTTGTATTGAATTTAATTCCCCAGGGACCTAAACAGATTTGTCATTGAGAAGTAGATGGTCTATAAGGTGGTATCAGTACAGCTGCAGGAAAACTGAAAACTGAATACATCTGCACAGTAAGAGAAATGAAGCTCTGAATTTTTCAGAATTCATCACCTGCTTGGGACAATGTAACTTAGCAGTTGATAAAGAGAGTCATTTTATTTTCATTTTTTCCCCCAACTTTGTACAGTTGTATCAACCTTCCTGATATGCCTTTCAAGCACGGTCCCTAAGCAGCTCTGCCCTGCAGATACAGTTTTAGAAAAAGCCACGATTCTTTTGTAGATATTATTGAAAGGTAAGGTTATATTTTGGTTGCTATTCTACCCTAGTTTGCTATGATGGGGAGATACGCTGACTGTCTCAGAATTTCAGGATCTCCTCCAATGCAGAGGCAAGTTAGACCTGAGTCCTTGTTTCCTTCACAGTGAGGGAGCAGACCTGGCGCTTCATGCAGTAAAAAGAAATGTGTCTCTACTCCCCGCACAAGACCTCCCTTTAATTTTTTTACCCGTGTATCGCTGGAAGGTCAGATGAAATCTGGCCTGAGAGCATTTTATCTGGCTCATTTTTTGTACAGCTTCTTTCATGTAAACAGAACAGTAAAGCACTTTACAGAACAAAGGAGTATTTGAGAAGCCTGCTAAAGATGTTGGGTTCATTAGATTCACATAAGGCCAAATTCTGTCCTTCAGGACACACCTTTCATTAGGAGTTAGATGATGCATCTGGGGAATGGAAATTATCCTTTAATGCCGTTGTATCAAAGAGATTCTACTTGAGAGTTTTCTCATTTTTTTCCAAAATTAAAAATGCTAGCAAAAGCCCCAGAACAATAGTTAGTTTCTCCTTTGATTTATTCCATGTCTCGGGCTTGTTGCTTAAATTTTTTAAAGCTCCGTATGACCGTAGGAAGCTTCATTTCTCTTGGTAACTTACAAATGGCCAAATACTTCTGCCTTTGCTCTCACACAGAAACCAGCTCTTCAGTTTCAAACTATTTCTTGGCCTTGGCAGAATGAGGAGGAAGATAAAGTTTCAGGAAAGGACCTGGAACTTTCCTGGAAGACAGAGTATGAGATGAGGTGGATTATTAGTCTGATTTAGTAGGACACTGCTGCTGCTCTTAATTAGGACCTGATATTTGAAATTACTATTGTTTTTCAGCAGAATTTTCATAGCTCATGGATTGTAACAGCAATCATGAATCAAATTAAATAAGCCAAAGTCATGTTTGGCCTAGTTTTTGTTGCCACAGGACGCTTTTCTATCTCATGCATATGCTTCCTTACTGTCTACATGAAGCAGGTCAAGCAACTATTGCTGTCTCAGTCTGTATTTCTAAGAGGGTATGTCTAAAAGCCTGAAGGGAGTGAGGAAGGGAGAGTGAGAGAGCTGGAAATGGATAACGGACCAGATATAGGCTCATTCTTTTTAAATCCAAGATTTACGTTCTAATTAGAAAAACAAAACAAAAACAAACAAACAAACAAACAAACCCCCAAAACTCTAGTTTTTATTCCAAGTAGAAGGACGATCAAGTCTGATATGGCAAATTTTGTCAGACTCATATTCTGTTATCAATCTGATTTACCTCACTTAATCCCTCTGGAAATTGTATCTGACCTAGTTTTTTTTCAGCAGTGACTCTTACGGCACGAGCAAATAATAGGGGTGACCCTGTGCATTTCTGCCATATCTCTTTCTCTGCAATATGGATTATTCTAATTTCAGTCCACTTTTGCTTGTGAAGAGACAAAGTCAAAGTTCAGTTCAAAACAGCCAACACACCCTTGCAAATTCACATTTGGCAGTACTGTAAGTGGGTAAATATTGCCAACATATATCGATTGCTTTCTCTGCTTCAGACTACAGACTTAAAATTATCTGCCAGATATTTGTTGTTTGTCAATGGCACCTCATGTTGTCTGATGTTGTGTGAGCTGTACTAATTCACCACAAACCTCAGCATTACTGGCTTCATAGGGGATTCTGCTCGGTTTAACAACAGATTTTATGATTTCCCCCCTTAATCCAAATTTAGCAGAGAAACAGACTTCTAATACCAAGACTTCCAGTTATGGTCATTTGCCATGTTTTAGGGAGTTGCCTGTCTCTCAACTTGCTGTGGCACGAAGAGGTGGAAACCTTATAAACTGCTTTTCTCTCTCTCTGGCCACTACTATTTCAGTGGGTGCCTGTGTGTGTACTTGCATGTGAGGGTCTGTGTAACCTGATAAGATGCCTTACGGTCTATTCTGTTAATAAGCCTTCTGTGTTGCTGCTTCTGCAGACAGCAGCTGAGCTGTCTGCGCCGCGCGTGGTGGGTGATGGAGAATGTTCAGAATTCAACAAGTGTCCGCTGGCTCAGCTCCTTTTTCTCCCTCACAAAGGCAGGCTGCAGTGCGGAGGAAAGTGCTCTCTCCTCCCAGCAGCCATGCCCTGGGTTTCTGGGGGTCCGGAGGGAGACGTGGTTCTGGATTCAAGGACGGACAGAAGAAAACTTTTTCCCATAAGAAGTTGCCAGAAACAGGCCTGCTTTATGAAAAGAGCTGTGGAGCTGTTGCGTTGTCTAAATATAGAAGCTGAGAAAAGGAAATCTTTTATTAAACAATATTGTTCTTAGAAGGATTACACAGTAATTATCCCTCCTACTATGACAAGGTCTAATAGGTCCAATATCAACATCTGAGGCAGTACAGAAACGTGGCAAAGAGACATACCCCGTGTTAAGATACAGGATATTTCAAGAAGATGTGGAAGACAATTACTGCTGCTTTTGTCATGACATTGGTGGTTACAGTGTATGAATACCCAAAATCAATAACACGACAGGAATGCCTCTCTGTAACAGCAACCGCTACATGTAGTAGTTTGCTTCAGAATCCTTTCCCAGTCTGGAAGGTATACAGAGGCTTATAAATGCATTCACTATTTATTCTTCCTCTGCCGTGGTCATTAATCAACTCATACTTTCCTTTAGCTTACTGTTACAAAGAAAATCATGTCTTTTGTATTGCACGGCTGCCGTATGATGGGAAAACTTCAGACCCTGCCTCTTCTTACCTAACTCTTCCTCAGTGCAACTCCGTAGTGGCAGGCAGCATAGGAAATGTGCTTAATTGCTTTTGGCCTTGCTAGCACTGCCTACATTAGCTGTTGGTACTGAGGACTGCCCATTTAGGAGAGCAGCTGGAGGAGGCTTGAACAACAGCCTGTCACCACACCTCACTATATTTCTGTTCCCCAGTCCCCAAAAAAGGGCTTGAACTAGGAGTGATTTAACTCCATAATGAGATTCCTATTCTTTGGATCAGTCCCTCAAATAGACGAGGTAACATCTTTAGTTTCAAGGTATCTGTGATACTAAAAGCCTCTTTAAAAAAGCTTTCCTACTCTTCCTCCCTTCTCTTCCTTCCTTTCTTTTCTTCCTTTTTTTCATGAAGCAAACAGGAGGCAGAAAGGAGCAGTAGGATGAGAGGCAGAACTTCAGGGCTTCAGCAGAGTGTTCTTCCCTCCCTTTTATGCAAAGGGATACGCAGGTCCTCATGTGGGGTCCTTGTGATAGGACGGATGGTGCAAGCTCCTGATGAACTGTTTTGAACAAGCTTACAGTTCTGCAGTTGGAGGGCTAATGGGCAAAGAATGGTTATTACCTGCTCTTGGATCTCAATTATGCAATCTTTGTCTCTGGTCTTCTACGAAGCAAGAAAATTGAAGCAGAAATGAAATTTATTAGCAGGACCAGTTGCATTATGAATGTGGTAAATGCTGATGTCTTATTGCAAATGAGGTATTTGCTAAATAGAAATGCTTTTAAAACAGTATAATCCTTCACTGTCCCTCCAGGACAAACAACTGGAGAGCAGTGATTGCAGAAATCATTTAGGTCATGCAAATCAAACTCCAACAGCAGTGTTTCATGCAGTCAGGAGGGAAGGCTAGACTGTCCTATTAAGAAGCCTCGCAATGATAAAACATGATTAAAATGACTTAGAAGAAATTACCAGTTGGGGGTCAAGAAGGGTTAAGAAGGGCAGGCTGATCACGGAACTGTGCTTTTAAATGGACTAATTCCAAGGGAGTATGTTTATCATAGTCACACATAAATGGCTGAACAATAATCACACCAAAATTACATGACGATTATAGCCCTTACAGGGGTCGAGGGTAGTTTAGCAGATTTTTATGCACAGAGCTGATTTATATCAAGAGACACAGGTCTAAAATTCTCACATAATGTTTTTGCAAAAAGAAAAAAAAATAGATGATCAGCTTTCTTCTTGGCTTAAATTTGAATGTCACTCAGAGAAATATCAAGTTACACAATATTGTACAGAGTAAGCAGAATGCAACGAAGGTACTGCGGCTAATGCTGCTGCAGTGAGCTTTCGTGCACTGAGAGGCCAGCTCTGCCATTTGCAGATCCTGGAGATGGATTTCCTGTACAGTGACACTGGCCCGCCAGTCCAGCTGAATGGAGACGGCGTAATTGCTTTCTTTAATGGAGCTAAAGAGTCTGGGATGTTTTTTATGCATGGCAATACCTGGAGGAAAAATACCAGCCGTGTGGTCTGATTACAACAGGCTGCGTTCAGGCCCTCCACGACATGCAGGGCAGTGACTCCTCGGTGTCATTGCACAGCAGAGCTGAGAAGTACCTCTTTATAAGCTAATGGTTATAAACCAGATTGAACAGCAAGCTGTCTCTTGGCAAACACCGAGGAGCGTGTCTGTTCCTCCTCCCCCCCCCCCCCCTTTCCCAGCCACCTCTTGCTTTAGTTCTCAGAATTATTTCTATTTCCATCCTTCAGAGGTTTTGGTGCTGCGGGGCCGAGGGTCGTGCAGTTCCCCGAAGTCACTAACACCAGCCTGAAATCCTGTGTTCACAGAACTGCTGAAGCTTGGCTTCGGACCTGCTGGCTCCAAATTGGGCCTGAGGAACACAGGTTTCTGATGAGCCACCCAAGTGGGGAGCTGGCTGGTTCTGGGGCTATATCAGCTGCTTCCCATCCTTCCTCGCAAAAGGCAAATGGTTGACCAGGGCGAGGAAGGGTTCAGGAGGACAGTGATGATGGCTGTCACGAAGCAGAAAGGACAAAAAAGGCTGCAATTGTCCTGCCCTGGGGAAAACCAGAGGCCAATTAGATCTCTACCTGACAGTAAGCTGAGGAAGACACGAGCTAATTATGTACGAGGTGTTACTGTGACAACTCGAGAGGCAGTGGCACGCTGAAAACAAAATACGGAAATGTAAAGCTGAAACCAGAGGAGGAGAAAAGAGAAGATAAAAAACATGAAAGGAAGAGGAAAAGAAGCGCAACAGAAACAAGAGCAAAGGAAAAGGTCAAAATACAATTTGAAAGGTCAGGAAGAAAAAAAGAGTAGGTAGTGAGGGGGCATCAAGACAGCTTCATGATCAGAAACAGCGTTTGACAGCCTGAAAAATGGTTAGCAAACAAGATATCAGGATGTGGTGCTTTCACACAACATACCCAGAGATGTCTTGGGTGGGGTCTTTTATTCTGACTTTATCTGAAAAATTAGTGTTCAGTCTAAGGAGGTCTTCAAGGCTCTGTGGTTAGCAGAGAGAGACATGTACCACCAGAGACTGTTCTGCAGTCAGCGGGGAAGGTGGTGGCTCCACAGATGTTTCCTCTGCTGCCAGTGGCTTATTTAATTAAATTCCACCTCTTTTTGCCTCCTTGCCTTGTTGTTCCTCTGCACTGTCCTCAGAATGGTGCGGGTGAAGTTGCTGAGGTGGTGGAGTGTGTGGTACCAGGAAATCCAGGAGAGCTCCTGTTAGGCCACATCGATCACTTGACTGGGATCACAGGGTAGCCATGCGGGGTTTTGCTGACCTGCTTGAAGAAGTCTCGTGGGACCAAAAATGAATGGCTAAAAGAATGGCAAGACCTGGTTAAGCTGTGTCTGAGAGGGGAAAAACTGCTGTGCACAGGAGAGTGACTTGTCCATGGGAGGTTCTCACCACAGCAGAGAGCTTCCACGGCTAGCCTCTTGTCTTCATGGCAAAGATTAGGTGAGATGAGCCTCCCTCTTTCTATCTAGCATTTCATGTGACCTACTCATCACAACCTATGGATTATGCAGGCTGCTAAATGCGAGGCAGCAGAGTTAATTTTGTGACACAGCAGCCCAGCAGAGCACGAGGCCTCTGCTCAGGAGGAGCGCTGCTTGCAGCTCGTGCGGCCGCGTGGGGTGTTGCATGCCGCACGATCACCGAACGGCTCCGAGACGTTTCGCTGCGTGAAATGACATCCCATATGGCAGGAACTCACTTCTGTAATGTTTCCCATACTGTCCCTGCTATACTCATTTTCCCGCTGGGCTAATCGCTTTGGCAGTGTAAACAGCACCAGTGTCAGTTACCTCCTGCATTTAAAAACTGTTCATATATTAAAAAAATTGCAACGAGTAATTACAGAAAGGAAAGTCTGACACAGCAGCTGTCAGAGGGCAGTGAAAATTAATAGAAGCCAGTTTAATGAAAAGTCTTCATTTGAAATAGCTAAAATGCATGGTTGATTTAAATGTCTGGCCGGCTTGGATTAAGAAGTAATCTACGCTGGGCACAGACCTCCAACAGTAACTGCACCACTAATGAGTGAACAATTCTCTTATTATAAAATCATTATCAGCCAATAAAATGAGCTCAAATCACAAAATGGGAGCAAAGTTCGGGGATCTGAGAATTTATAGTTTAGATCCGTCACTTAAAATGTCAGGAAATTAAAAGAAGCTCTATATAAGTCACCACACAGTGGAACCCAACACACAAAAACAATCCCCAAGTGCCATGGCAACATTCTTGGGCTCTTTTGAAACAAAATGCTGTTTCTAAGGTGAAAGAATGGGACCTTAGTATTTGCTCCCTGCTCTCCATGCCCACCTTCATCCCATAAGTATAGTTCACACAGCTTCTAATTATCGAGGAAAATGCAGGCAGGGGAGACAGGGGTGAATGCTCGGCTTAAAGAAAAAAAATGAGTAATACAAAACGTATCTAAATTAGACTATAAAGGCATACAAAGAGGAAAAAACAGTGAGCTAGCATTATGCCTGCCCAGGCAGGCACAGTTCTGCAGAAGGGCCCATAGTGCTGATAGACCTGACCTGGCCTTGTGCAGATCTGTCTTGGGAGCTACCAGAGCAGGGTGGGCAATCAGAGGTGGCTAGTGACCAGCTGGCACGCTGAACTTGACAATGAAACTAACTGGTTTTTTTTCCTCAACAAAGCTTATATCGGCGGGGGAGTTTAAAACGTTCCACCTCTCATTTGGCCAGGCTCTGCTCCGCAGGTCTTGGCTCTGCTGATGTTTGTTCAGCACCTTCTTTCTCCTCCATTTGTTCAGAGGAAAGCTCTCAGCCGGCTCTGGCAGCTCTGCTCTGGGACTCCTCGGGTCCCCGCTTCCCAGCTTTGGGCTGCTAGGTTCTGCCTCCTGCCTTCACAGCTTTCTGCCTGACGAGCTGCGGGCTGGGTCTGTAACACCCTGCTACGCTTTGTAATGGGCGAAGGGGGGTCGCTTAATCTAATCCAATTAATTTGCTCCTAGAGGGCTGAGTAAAGGCAGATTCAGAGAGGTCATGGTAGTGCCAAAAAAAGAGGAAACAAAAGTGTTGGGGAGAAGAGATTATAGCAAGGTCAAATGTTTTACATCCTTGCAAGTTTCAGAGCATGAAATCAGAAAATATTAAAAAAATAAAAATAAAAAAATTATTGAAAGGTATATCTATAAATTACTATGGAAAAGATAGCAAATCAATGACTCAGAACACAGGCTTATCAATTTAATATTATAGTGGCACTATTATACAATTCTTTAATTTGTAGATCTTAAAATTCTATATGGAAATGAAGGAAATATCCCTTTGCTTTCCATATTACAGATACAATGTAGATTGAATCATGAAGAAGCCTAATGACTAATCCATGCAGAAACACTGGGTCATTGTCAGTCTGGGTCTCGCTTGGACCTTTTTGTATGCCAAAGATGATTTTAATCTGTAGGTTTTGCCAGAAACTGATACATATCAGTCTTCTGCAAGAAACCTTTGGGTCTCTGGTACATTGCCAAGGCTGTACTTTCAGGCCTAACACATTTAGGATAACTCACAAATGGGCTAACCTTGTAGTGTGTGCTCACAAACTGTGTAACTAGGCAACTAAAAAAAGAAAAAAACCTCCATGGCGGTTATCAGATTTGTCTTAGGAAACCCTTGTCCTGCTGTGCAACTTAAGCCAAGAGATGGTGTCGCAAGAGATTAATATTCTCTCTTAAATTCTGTTGTCTCATTTTGTAGTATAAAAAGGAGTTTTTTATAATTCATGCAACCACATTATCCTAGTTTTATTCTGAATCACCAGTCTGCAACATATCTTCCACATCAGAGAGGCAAAATGTTAATTTTTATGGGATTTTGCCTGTTTTTATTAAATAATTCTGTTAACTAAACTATAAAGCATTCTTGCCTAAGTACACATATTTTATTTCACTGCATCTGGCTTCTTTATTGTGAATCAACAAAAAATAAAGGAGGAAGCATATCTCTGGGCTTTTCCTGTTCCTTTTTATCTATTCCAGTTTGTAGATACTTGGGACTTGGGGTGTTGAATACCCATGGAAATACATAGATCACTTGTAGTGACCGTGATGTTTGTCAGAAGGATCCTGCAGATGAACCTTCATTTACCTCCACCAGCCAGCTAGCCCCTAGTAGCTACTTGTTATACCGTGTCCCGGTGACCTTCGAGGAGATGACATGAAGCAGATGTTGTAGTGCAATGCACTGGCAGAGCTTTCTCAGAAGAGTAAAGAAATCCGAAGCCAGCTTTCTCACAGGACTTTGTAAATATGCCACAGTAAGACACAAAGTAGTAACACATCCTAATTAACACTATGTATCCCAATGTTAAGAAATAATAACTTCTTCAAGGGGGTGACCGTCTGTTGCTGTTGGGGTGATGACTTAGAAGACTGCACAGGAAAGTGAGTTATGCCTGAAGTGTAATTTAATACAGTGAACTGAGCTGAAGGTGATAAAGACTATAAATACCATGATTATCTGACATAATAGATTATCTGTTTTGATGATAACTGTAAAACCTCTCTTTAAAAATAAGCCAAAACTGGGCGAAAACACCCTTCCCAAATATTATCAGGAAACGCGTCAGCTTTTACATTGACTCATCTGTTTCTGTAGAGGATTTAAATGCCTCCTTGGGGAGCAGTGGTTCCTAGGCAAGAGTGCCAGTGTGAAATGTTCTGTGTGACTGGAGCTGGGAAGAAAAATCAGGCCTTTCTCTCTGGATGTAGCTGAAGTCATCTGTGAATGGTTCAGGAATCTATATGTCTTTCCAGAAAAAGATTAATGATTGCCCACTTTCCAATCATCAGCTTGCAGCAGCCAGGCTGTGTGGAGATCCTCTTGCGCACCACATCCTGAAAGGTTTGCTATTTGCAAAACATTTTACCATTTTCCACTTTAGAAGCTTCTAAATTTAGTAATGGTACATAGCTCTGCCTCCCCAGGGGCCTCTGGTTCAAAAGTCTAGCTCTGTTTTGAATGCAAGTTTACAGCAAACAGCACCACGCAACACTGCAGTGGCTGAACAACAACCTACGGCTGTTCTTTAGGGCCAAATATTTAGCCAGGCAACCTGAAGGTGCAGGAGCCCAGGTGGAATGCTTGAGGGTGCAGCAGTTAAAGGCATTTTCTCCCCCCCCCTTGCAGCGTGGCATTCACAGGAACAGGGACTCGGGAGGTTCTGGTTGTCCCTCCAGGCGGCTGTGGCCCCGTGGCTGCTTGCAGGTCCTGCCTCGTGATGCCTTGCTGAAATGCAGTCAGTCCTGGTTAGTCCCGCGCTGGGTCATGTCATACTGAATGTCTCCTACTGTACTAATTTCTCTTTCTGCCCCCCACAACTCCTCTTCCAGCAGGTCTGTTGAAGCTCTTCCTTTCCCTCTTCCAGGTTTTTGTACAGGTCCTATAGGCAGTTCTCCCTGTTGTCCTCTTCTCCCTGCTCACCCTGGTCCCAACCTCATCTCATCCACATCCACAGAATCAGGTGATGTTCCCACGTGGCCTACCTCGTCTTCCCCCTCTACACCAGAGCTTTCTGTCCAAATCTCAGCACCTCCCTCCGTGGCAATTCCCACCTGATGTCAGGTCAAACCAGCAGTGTGCAGCAGCTACTGCTGGCCAGGCTGACCAGAGTAATCTCCCTGCTTTAGTATTTCCTCTCTTTCTGTCTGTATTAATACAACTAGGAATCCTAAATGCTTTGCTAATGCTTTTTTTTTTGTTTTTCTTTCTCTTCTCTCAGTAGCACTAGTAACAACAATAAAACAATTTCCATAGGAACAAATTCTTAGGTTATGAACTCTAGATTAAAACAAGGAGCATTTATACTGCTTGGGAAATAGAAGGCCTTTGTTTGAACACAACAACCAGGCATGAAGAAAATACAGAAGTGTACTTGGCCAATTTTTTTTCAGTTTCAGTTTCTGTCAATAAGCTGGTGGTAACAGAATAGAGCATGTCTTGCTGAGTTTAATGCTCAAAAGTATTATTTTAGATATGCTCCATTACCTTATGGCACAAAGGATCTGTTTTTTTTCTCAGTATACAATAGACTTCACACTTCTGTTGTAAATTCCTTTGGATGCTACTAGGAGTTGCTACAGGGAACTCTCTCCTGCACATGTTAAGTAAAAAGGAATGGTGGGAAACAGAAGACGCTGATTATGAAACTACACAGCATTGAGTCTGTCTAGCCACACTGCAGCATAAATTCAGCTCAATGCTTATAAAAACAAACAAGCAAACAAACAAAGAAACCATCCTAACATATGCACTGTTCCACTATGCAGCCAACTTTAGATTACTTCTTGAGAACTTTTCTAATAAATTCAGCTGTGCATGGTGACAGGCTTGCAGCTGAAACCAAACTCAAATACTTTCACCGTGTAAAGACATATATTACTGTTGTGCTCTGGTTCTCTTTATTTTTTTTCACCCTTTTTCCCATTTAAAGCTTGAGGTACATTTATCTGATGTTCTGAAGGAGAATCACATCTCTGTTCATCTCAAGGTCAAAGATCAACCCTAGTTCATCAGCTCTTGAAATATCTCTTGAAACATCTCCTTGAAATACCAATAACAAGAATCTTAATCAATAACACAGAAGACAGAATACTGAAGGTATGAACCCCTCACCACAAAATGCTGTAGATGATTAAAATTAGCATGGATTCCGAAGTGACTAGACAACTTAATGAAAGATGAATCCATTGGGGGCTATTAAATGCAAAATCACCATGTCTGGTTCAGGAATTCTCCGAACCACAAATTGTTGTGTACTAGATAGATATTCTGGGAATAACATCGTGCACTTGCTCTCCTCCTAAATTCTTCTCCAGGCATTTACTGCTGCCCACTGTTAGAGACAGGGTACAGGGCTGTCTGCCTTGGTGTCTCTGTTTCTATGTTTTTAAAGTTTTCTGCAGGATATTTCACATTTCATCATGGGAATAGTTGGAGGAAAGGAGGAATCAAATGACAGCTTGTAGAAGAAGACGAATAGAGGTCACTGAGAGGAAAATCAGAGGAAAGTTCTAAATATTGTCATTTCTCTATGTATTTGCTGACTCTCCTTCCATAATATATTTATGATCTGAGGAGAGGCTAAGTCACTTTTTGGATGCATTGTGTGTAACCTGATGAATCTTCAAAGACTGAAGAGCTTGTTGCAAGTTCTGATCCACTTCCAGTCCAAACAGTTTGCCTCAGAGTCAAAAGAAAACAATGCGGTCAGTCCCCCCTGCTCTCTTCACATCCCTAGTGCTGCCAAATGTGTAATTTAAAAAGTCACATGCAATTCCAGTCAACCATACCTTAGCTAATCCACTTGGGTATAGAGTACCTGTCTCCTGCTTTCCAACTTCCAAGTAGTTTTTTTCGTGACCATTTTTGTGGTATCCCTCTGTGGTCATGAAAGCTGGACCTTTCAGTCCCCCTTAACTCAGTCCTGTTATTTCCATTCTCCATCTGCTGATCGATGGGTTTTGTAGCCACCATTTTACAAGTTAGGAATTCCTCACCCTGCCATTCCCTGTGGTTAGGGAAGGTAAGGACATGGACCCCAGCCCTGTTCGTGCAAAGTAATCTGAGCTAAGACTTAAAGTTTGGGAAGTGGTTTGGACAGCAAGCAGCTGCAGACTTCTTACTGACATGAGACTTGAGTGAATGTTTTATTGTGTGTCTCAAATGGTCTGCCCTTAAAGCCATCCATTTTCAGCGTTGTGTGTTTTCAGGCTTAACTGTATTATGGAAACAGACTCAGTTTGGATCTGGCCAGGCTTGGTAATTTCGACGGTGTTGCATAGACAGCTATGCCATATCTAGAGTAAGTTTGTCTTCAAGACTCTTAGGCCACTTCTGTATGCCAAAGACTGAACTATCTAATCACGCAAGACTGAAGCTGGCTCTGCTCAGAGGGACCATGGGTGTCCAGATACCCTGTGGTTCAAGGTGGCTTTGAATGAAGCCAGCCTCAGTTTAGCAGGTCTGGCACTAAGCTTGAGGTATTAAGTCCAGCTGGACTTCAGCTAACTTCTGCAGAGCCCTTTCTGCATCTGCACTGTGCTCCTCAGCCAGCTCTGAGTATCCCTGCAACGTGCAACGTGGACGAAAGGCCGCGCTTGTGTGGTCCTGAAGGAATCAGTGTGCTCCAGAAGGGCTTATTAGCACTAATGTGGCACCAGCCATTCTGGCTGACTTCACAGCAAACCATTCAGATGCCTTGGCACTGGGTTGCTCAGTGCCATATTGCCTGCAATTTTCCATTAGCTGGGTTATTTCAGGCCTTTATTCCTCTCCTCCTCTCCCATAGCTCTGGATAATGGCAAGTTGGCTGCACCATGAAAGCAATGATTTTTGCCATAGCTGCGTGTATTATCAGACCCTGTAACTTTTATGGTTATTTAATGCAGTGTCTCATTTTTTTTATTTTATTTATTTATTTTTTTTTGTCCACCCTTTTTTGGCTAGGCAGCCTGCACTTCAGGATCCTCGCCACGGAGCACAATGAAATTACCGGTTAACTTGTCCCTGTAATTAGCTGCACTTAGGAGTCGTGTCTGTGGGATATGCGGAAGGGATGGGCCAGAGAGCTGGAAATAGGACATCATTGCATCCAAAGAACCACAATAACGAGTACAATGTCACTGCTTAGACAGTTAAAATCAGTAGCATGCACACAAAAGAAAAAACAGAAGTCACCAGTCTTGATAGAACTGGTTTCTACCAAAATATGCAGTCAATTATCTGTGTTTTTTTTTCTTTTTTTTTTTCCCCAAAAGTGAATACCAAGGCGAAGCATGAAAGTGTTTTCAGATAACAGATATAATTGTAAAGTATTACATTAAAAGTAAAATCAGTGAAATAAGCAAAGAAGACTGAAAATTTGTCTTCCTCTGTCTATTCTCAATCAGATTTGAAAAGTTTCCAGCACTGTGTTCTTCCTTTTAGATGGTGCAGTACCTTGGCAGCTTTTCCTGAAGGCTTTTCATGACCTACCATAATTGCTTTGAAATCTACAGTGATATCTGTAGAATATTCTTAAAAGAATATCACAAAAGTTAGTAATGCAACTATTTTCCCACAGACATGAAAACAAGGACCATATTTTCTGGTGTTTCTGACTGTCAGAGATCTGCCTTTTAGATCTATCATTTTCCTCTTCTCTTTGCATTTTTTTCTAAAAAAAAAAATTCTTGCTTAAAAATATAATAGGTCCACCAACTTGCACAACTATATCAATATTTTAAAAGCTACCAAATCTTACACATGTGGAAAAAAAGCAAATTTAACAATCTTTGCTAATCTCTACTGCAAGATGTATCCATTATTTATGAAGGCAGCAGACAAAGACAGAACTGGTTCTGAATGGAATCCTAAATACTACACAGGAGGAGCCCTGGGCAGTTACGCTGCATGGGTTTCTTGTTATTAAAACTACAGATCAGTCTTACAGGAGATTAACTCCAAAAGTTACTCTCCAGCAAACTTTATACTTATTGAGTATGAACTGGATTGAGTTTTGAAAGAGGAGAGAATGAAGATATGATCCTGCTATGCAAGCATCATCTTGTACTAGCACTGATCGAGTTACAACAGGTCAGCACTTTCTCCCTCTCATCTCAGTTTTTCTACCTCTCTTTTCTTCATGTGTGTGGAAGGCAAATGACCTTTAGAAGCGGGATGGGATGCTGTGGTGGAGGTCTCTACATGGCAGCTAGGGAAACTCCAGGTCTGCATCCAACAGCACCTCTAACTTTCCTTCCCTCTGGGTGTGTATCCACTTACTCTGCTGCATGTGGCTGTAGCCTTAATGCCTATTAATGCTTTCAAATGACACAATGAGGCCAAACTGCAATTTCCTGAAAGCTGAGTGTAATGGATCTTTAAATACTATTTGTTTCTGCGATATCTGATGAAGCTTTTCCACACAGATATTACATATATCAGCAGAAGCAGGGTCTGGGAAAGGTGGGCTCTTTTTCTCATCCACACAGAATCCATTTTTGGATAGCCCACTTCAGAAGAGGGGGAGAGTAATGGCAAAATTTCATGAGGAAAGCAACGAGAATGATCAAAGCTGAAAAAATAATCACGAGAACACAGACTCTGAGGAAAGGCAGGAGGAACTGAGCTTATTTTGTGTGCAGAAATAGAGAGAGAGGAGTGACAAGATGCCAGCCTTCAAACATGTTTTTTTCAGAGACATCAAGGCCTGGCAGAGACAGGACAGGAAACAGTCTGACCTCCATGTTCATGTTGGATAAGACCAGTAAAAATGTGTTAAGGGGGATAATGCAAATACAACACACATTTTAGGTATCAGCGAAGACGTTTAATAGTAAGGGTAGTGAAGCACTAGAGTAGTCCTAGGAAGCAGATCTCTAAATTCTTGAGATGTTTAAGAGGAAACCGGAGAAATGCCTGTGAGAAATGGCATAGGTATGGCCCATCCTACTGCGGGAAGCGGGATGGACTAGAGGACCTCCTTGAGGTCCCTTCCTGGCTGCTGTTTGTGAGTCCCATGCTATATATAAAGATTTCCAGGGTATTTCGTATGGAAATATATTTTAAAAATCTGGGACATAACTGAAACTACTCTTAACTCTTTTTTGCACTGAATTTTCTTTCTAGTCCCATCAGACCCAAAACACTTACAAAACCCTGAAAGCTCAATGAGGGACAAAGAAGTACCTTGCCACCCCGTTGAAAATGGTGGGAGACCTTTCAAAATGTTGTGAGAAAGAAGAGATTGGTGTCAGCCAAAGCAAGAGCTGTTTTATGAATCTGAATGGTCTACTACTTTCTTTCTGTGCTATATTATGTAAAAATAATAAAAAAAAAAGGGAAAAAAAAGAAAAAAAAAAAAAGGAGAAGCGCAAATGTAATGGAAAATGCTTTTATCTCCCTAAGGTTTAAATATGTTCAAACTTTTTTCAGAACTGGGGAATAGTTTTCCCCAGGGAAACTGTTTTCACCATTTCCTCACCATTTCCCCCTTGTCTCATTTACTAAAAAAACTCAGTGCTTTGAACTTAAAAGGAATCACACAGAAATGATGATTTTATGAACACAGCAAAGAGAATTGTGTCTGATTTTTTTTTCCTTTAGAAGTATGTTCACGTTTTCCCTTTTTGAATTTAAGTATGCTATATTCTCCATTTCTCTCTTTTTTTTTTTAAACCACATACAGAAAACACCACCTTTATATATTACATCTACATAAAATATAAGCCTTTTCCTTGTAACACAAGCAGAATGTTTCTGTATGTTAGAGCTTTATGGGAGTTTAACTTCAGGAGAGTGAGATCTCAAAGGTGAATTGAAAACACAGAGAAATTATGCTTTTGTGTCCTGTAGTGAGCTAAATGGGGAATGGTGGGTTGCACAAGATATTCTGGAGGGAATGAAAAAAGCCACAGGGAAATTCTGTAAGTCTTTGTTTCTTCCTCTTTCCTTTATCTTTTTCTCCTCCTTTTCCCCTATGCTTTCTCCCTCCTCTGTAGCCCTCATGAAGGGTGGAACATGAACATCTGAACATTTGAGACAATGAAAACAGTGACAGGAGATGAGCAAAAGGAACAGTTTTGGCTCAGGCTGGGTTTTTCTGTGTGCAATATCTGCATGCTTTTTTTTTTTTTTTTTTTTTTTTTTACCCCCCCTAGAGCAGTTCACCTTCAAACAGTTCTTGAAAGTGAGTTTCAAATGGCCTTGGGCATTTGGGCTTGAAATTTAGAGTGCATTTTGAAAAAGTGAGTATTTTAGCTTCATTGCTAAACTCAATTATGCTCTGAAATACACTGGACTTTCCTTCAGAGTTATTTTCATCATTGTTTGTAATTTACATATCTTTGTCCTTACCTTCTAGATTTGAAGACCAAAAATGTCATGAAGATTTAGAATCATAAAGAAACTGAAGATGATATTTGGTACACGACTCACTTTTTTTTCTTTCTTTTCCTTTTTTTTTTTTTTTTTTACCCTAGGTTGATAGCACTGCATGAACTTAGTGTCTTACTTATTATTGTGTGAAAAATTCAAATTAAAGAAATCAGACAGTTGTAAATTGCTGGCATATGTAGTAATAAATTAAAGAGAAGACATCAACAGAAATAAAAGCCTGAAATGAATTGGAGTTCTGAAGATGCACTGGGAAACTGAAGAAAGACATCAAAGCCAACAGAAAAAAAAAAATTAACAACTTAGCAAGGAAAACTGGCTTTTAAGAAAAGACATTGGATTCAGCAATGTGATTCATGGCCCATAGAGGATAAAAATAATGAAGAAGAACAGCAGGGACTGCAATAGAAATGGTTTGAAATGAATATACCATGAAAAGAAGTAGGTACATTCTTTGCCAACAAAACTGATAGCAATTAAGCAATAATACATTCTCAGGAATTGTCTGAAGATGAGATGATTTGCTGTTTTATGTTGTTACAGTGTTGCTTACATGTAAGGGAACAACTGGACTTTTAAGCTAGTCAGATCACAAGATTCATGAACCAGTTTTTAGAGCTAAATCACAAAGATTTCTCCAGTAGTTTTTAATACATAGTTTATAGAATCACAGAATCACAGAATGGTTTGGGTTGGAAGGGACCCTAAAGCCCACCCAGCTCCAACCCCCTGCCATGGGCAGGGACACCTCCCACCAGACCAGGCTGCCCAAAGCCCCATCCAGCCTGGCCTTGAGCACCTCCAGGGATGGGGCACCCACAGCTGCTCTGGGCAGCCTGTGCCAGAGCCTCACCGCCCTCTGAGTGAAGAATTTCCTCCTTATATCTAATCTAATTCTACCCTTTTCTTACTTTAAAACCATTACTCCTTGTGCTATCACTCCACTCCCTGACAAAGAGTCCCCACCCAGCTTTCCTGCAGGCCCCCTTTAGGTACAGGAAGGCCACAATGAGGTCTCCCCAGAGCCTTCTCCTCTCTAGGCTGAACAACCCCAACCCTCTCAGCCTGTTTTCATAGGAGAGGTGCTCCAGCCCCTCTGAGAATTTTTATGGCCCTCCTCTCATTTTAACAGGTCCATGGCCTTCTTGTGCTGGAGGTCCCAGAGCTGAACGCAGGGCTCCAGGTGGGGTCTCACAAGAGCAGAGCAGAGGGGGAGAATCCCCTTCCTCGCCTTGCTGGCCACGCTGCTTTTGGTGCAGCCCAGGACACGGTTGGCTTTCTGGGTTGCAAGCACACATTGCTTCTCATTAACCAGCATCCCGAGATCCTTCTCTGTAGGGCTGCTCTCAATCCATTCTCCACCCAATCTGTACATGTGTTTGGGATTGCCCCAGCCCTGATGGAGGACCTTGCACTTGGCCTTGTTGAACCTCAGGAGGTTCACACAGGCCTACCTCTCAGGCCTGCCCAGGTCCCTCTGGATGGCATCCCTTCTCCCCAGCGTGCTGACCACGCCACACAGCTTGGTGGCATCAGCAAACTTGCTGCTGAGGGTGCACTCGATCCCATTGTCCATGTCACTGACAGATGTTAAACATCACTGGTCCCAGTACTGGCCCCTGAGAAACACCTCTCGTTACTGATCTCCACCTGGACTTCGAGCCATTGACTGCAACTCTTTGAGTGTGAACATTCAGCCAATTCCTTACCCACTGAGAGGTCCATCTGTCAAATCCTGTCTCTGCAATTTAGAGACAAGGATATCATGCAGAACAGTGTCAAATGCTTTGCACAACTCCAGGTAGTCCAGTTACACAAGTTACATACAAATTGCACACCAATTGCACAAGTTCATGAGTCTAGTTATATGACAGCCTGGTGAGTCAGAAAAAAATGAGTGTAAGGCATTAGTAGAATGATGTCAGGGATTATCTTGTCACCCTTACTTATTATGCTTTTAGCCCCATTAACATTATGGAGTGCAAGTATCAATAGTGTGTTTGAATGACTCTCATACATCATACATTAAAACAAAAGCTGTTTCTCAGGTCGTACTGCAGTGTGTTCTCCTGTGTGGATTTGGACTCTTGTCCAATTCCAACAAATGTGATTGCCACTGTAGTGATGTATAAGGTGAGGACTAACTTCAAAATACATGTATCATCAGCAGGAAACCCTGCACAAGTTTGTGAGGCTGATTCTGATCCCACTTAGCCTAGTTTTATGTCATGAATTTCAGTGGAGTTACTCCTGGTTTGCTGCCTTATAAGGGAGATCAAACCCAATATGATTCAGCCACTAGCATGCCAATCTATTCTAAGACTATAATAAAAACTTCCACAAAGAAAGCCTTTTTTCCTAATATGAAAAAAAAAATAAAAAAATTAGGAGAAGTGCTTCTTTAGAGACACTTGTTCCACTTTTTCTGGCTTTTGAACTGGATATGTCTACACAGAATATAAACATTTGCTCAAGACAGATTTGAGTATGAGCTACCTGTGTTAATTTTAATAAGATATGACAGCAGAGGCTAGCAACTAGAGTACAAGCAGCCTGAGTACACACAGTAGTCGTTTGCAAATGCCACTACTTCTCGTTACACTTGCTAACTAGCTTAATGTTAGTCTGGATGTGTTTACCCATTCCAAAATTATTTTTCCTGAAGAGTAACATGGCACACAGAAGCACACATGAAGAGAATGTTCAAGTATGAGGGCTGCAATTGTCTGTTTCTTGGAGTCAATAAAAAACAGTTATTTCTGAATGGTCCCCCGACCAGGAGAGAGAACGACTTCTTGCTTGAGGAAAGCATTCCCAGTACACCATTATCCTCACAATATGGTCCAGAGAAGCATTAGTTTTTTACCCCAAGTTTGACAGCAAATACACATTGTTCGTACTATTTTATTCTTGTAAAAGCTAGTCGGAAATACAAGCTATAAAACAACTTCAACAGTGGCTCCTGCTGTGGGGCTACACCCAGAAAATGTCTTAGACGTACAACTTTACCTATATGGGACAGGTTTTGCTCAAATGACAGTTCATACTGCATGCATTTCACAGCAGTATGTCCTGTAACTGGAGTGTGCTCTACAAGGTCATGCTATTTGCATTGCACGCTGCTTTTAACACTAAAAGACACTTTGAATGTTAGAAGATGCTCATCTATTCACGTAAGAAGTCATTCTAAAAGTAATACTTTATCCTGCAGAATATTAATCAAGTTAAGTGTATGTATATTTTCTCTTCTGAGAGGATTATGGCAGCTATTGCCTTAAGGAGTCACTAAGGCCACTGCTCCTTTCACTCAAATTCCTCCCTGAAATGTACATCTTTTAGAAGGCCTGAAAGAAGCAAGACTATGCATAATAGGCAAGTAAAGGAGATTTGAGGAATACATAGAGGACCAGCCATCATAAATTTATACTTCTTTGCTTTTCTTCTATTGCCTGCCTTTTTGAGCTGAGGGATGATGAGTAAAACCTCAGCTTCACTGAAAAAAGAATTTAAAACAATTTAAAAAAGATACGGGTTCTTTCAATTGGATCTTTTTAGTCAGCCATAGGAAAAATGGCAAATGCACCATGATGATTACTTAAAACTTGGACAAGAACACCATCCACTTCTAGCCCCAGGCTGCCTAAACTGTGAGCCACGGGTCAAACATAGTGTACAGTTTTACAGTGTTGCTTTTAGAGGCCTTATTTCTGCTGTGCTTCTGTGGCTTTTTAATAAGCTTTGTGGACAAGCAAAAATTTCAAAATTATTTCCTCCTCATTCAGCATTTTCAGTCTCTAGTCTGTTTTTGCTTAAGTTCTTCTTTTCTGCACTTCATCACAGGGTCTCGGAGTAAGATCCCTCAGCTGAAATCATAAAAGCTTGTAGCATTGTTAATCCCTTCTCTGGGACTTCTAGGTTCTTCCCTATACAAAATGCAGGAGTAAGAACTTGCCTGGAGTCCCCTGCCCACTGCCATAGGGTCTTCTGTGTGTAGCGCCACTGGTAGCTGCTCCTCAGAGTGGCACTGGCAGTATCCTCCTGCTGTTGTGGTGCCTCCAGCAGGGACGTGATGAATGGGAGGAAGTGCAGAAAGCAGCAAAAACATGAGGAGTAAGGGTGAAAGATCCTGAAGGTTGGAGATGAGTCCTTATGATTTCTTGGATCACCTCCCCTGACTACTGGTGAAGTTAATGAGGCCCCTGAGTATGATACAAGCCATGATTAGCCAAGTTCATTGCATAACCATGTCTGGAAAGTGGTAACTGATAGTTCACCGAAACTGTACAGAGGTATGCAATAGGGTTGGACAGAGTCTTCTCTGGGTCTGGTACTATTTAATGTTCCCTTTAACATTCCAAATGATGCAATGGGTTAATAAATTTGCAGACAGCACCATTTGAGGAGTGACTGCGAGTTCACTGGAAGAGAGGATGAGACTTTAAAAACAATATTGAGATACAGGAGAGAAAAAAGAATCTAAGTGTCAAGTACTCCAGTCAGACAAGAAGAAATGGGTTTCAACTGAAGCACAAAGGAATTTTTTCTCAAATGGATATTTGAAAACACTTCTAATGATGACATCCTTGCACACATGGTGCAAAAGGGCTCTGCTGGCCAAAGGCTTAAAATGACAGAGAATATATCAGGAGCAATATTCAAGTATCTGGCTTAGACCTTTCATTTCTCAGTCTTCCTCTTTCCTCTATACTCCTTTTGAGGATCAGGCAGTGTTAGTCTTCCCAGAAAGCCTTGTCCCAACCTGGCTCAGATGTACTTCATTGAAATGGGGAGCAAAATTTAAGAACAATGCTTTAGGATTTCGCCCCTTCTTTTCCTGTCCTTTAGTTTAGGAGCTTTGGCAGTGACTGAGCTATTGCTGGTCACGTTCAGCTGAGACATTCCCAGTCTACCAGCTACCACGGAACTGCTGGACGCTGGGCACAGATTACGGGTCATGGAAAGTGGTTCAGGTAACAGTTTCTCTTCCCTCTAGCTTTCCCATTGAAAGTTTGATTGTTGTGTGTTATACTATGTCTGCTGAGTAATCTAAGTAATGTTTTGATTTGGGGGCTTGCCTGAATAGAGGGAGTATTGTGTCTTCTGTGATGAGGCTCAGTAGTTCTACGGTCTAATATTCTTGGCTTGGTGGATGAAAAAATATTATTTAGAGGTCCAAGCCTGAAGAGAGAAAAATAGGAACAGTGATGTTTTTGGACTCTTCATGGCTATAGCATGTGAGTTATTTGATGACATGGTCCCCTGGCTTACTCCCAGATTCCTCTGGGAATTACCACATGTCTACACACACAGGCAAGAGCACGACAGGTCCCTCATCCTGTCTGGCTTTTGCCATGTCCTTGTGTGCCCTGACCCCATAATTCTTGGTTTATCCCTGAGCACACATGGGGTGGGAAGACAGGAGGGGAGCCCACAGGCCTTGCTAGGGCTAGACCCTAGACCTAGACCTTGAAGAGGAGGACCCTTGGCCCTAGACTTGGTGAGGAGCAGCATTGCCTCCCAGGTATGGCAAGGACAGCCCTGCACTGGAGGAGGGAGTGGAAGAGGATGAGGACACCGCTGTGCAGAGGCCTACCCCTCCAGTCTTCAGCCACCGAGCTGAAGGGCTGCTGGGAGAGGTGAAGGTCCTGAGGCTGCTCCGTATGGTGCCAGCCCACCTGGGGGTGTAGGGCCTACAGGGTGGATGTGGGGCAGGAGATGACAGCAGCAGCCTGCCAGAGCACTGCCCTGTGTGCCCTGTGCATTTGTCTGCAGCTATTCCTGAGCTAAATAAAAATAGCATGTGTGTCGTCTAACGTCCCAGTATTTATATTGCACAAGGCAGAGCTTAACATCTTCATTAACCTGAGTAAATAATTAAAATTGTCCCCAGCACTTCAAAGGAAAAAGCATTAAACAATTACCTTAGTGCATGGAAACAAGATTAAGTTAAAAAATATGAATCTACTTACGTGCATCAGTGTTTGTTGCTATTACTATCTTGTCTGTCCCTTGCTAACTGAAGGGAACATTTTTTCCTTCCTCTAAGTCTATATGGTTTTATGTTTATTACATCTTGTCACCTTGTGGCACATACAGCTAGATTTGCTAGAATTAGATGTTGATATTAATAATTACTTGTCTGAACTAAATGAAAGTGCTAATGAAGTCAAGGACCCTCTGGGGGTAGGGTCTGGGATTACATTCCTATGGAGGCATATCTGAATTTTTGGGAAGAAAGCTAACACTATCTCCACAAAAACACTTCTATTGAGTGATAATACACCATATCATCTCCTCTAGCAAATAGTAACACGTGCTACAAAGTAGCAAGCAATTTGCGAAACACTGAGGAAGAAAAATAAAATTGCTGCAAACTACCCAAAGGCTATGGAGCTTAACTCAGCATGTGGCTGAACTGAAGGCAGAGCTGTTTTAAATAATTGATAGTGCTGTAAATGTACATGATGCGGTACAGGAAGAGGTCAGCGCCTAACACACAATAAGCCCTCGCCCTGAAGGTTTGATGGTCTGATAGAGCAAATGGAGGAAAGCCTCAGAACCTCATCAGAGGAAAGGGATGCAGACAGCAGCATGGCCTGTGGAGCATAGAAGCCTCAGGGAGCGTGGGGGTGCACATTCAGAGAAGAGGCCTGCAGCTAGAAACAAGTGAGCGGGATTGGCAGAAGGTCAGATGCAATTTGGAGGTGGCAACCAGACAATTCAGAGCTGTGCCATTTTAAGCAGGCTGACTAAGACACTTCGGTGATTCAGCGGTGATGCTGGCACGCCAGCAGAGCTTTGGGAACTTGTGTGAAACAAGATGGGTTACTCTGAACCTAAGGGCTGGCGTGAGCTGTGCAGAGAACCCAGCCGCTGAGACTTCCTCTGCTCAGACGTAGGGAGGTTACGAAAGTGGGTGGATGGCTCTGAGGATGACACTAGTCATCTGAAGTGTTAGGATGTAGGGAATAGTATGATGTGGGAGCAAGTGGGTAGGATATTTCCGACCACATTACCTCCAGATGATGTTCAGTACAACCTGTGAGACCTAGTCCAGAGGGAAATGGCAAGACTCAGAAAGCTCCTGTAAAATCGACATATTCTTCTGGAGCAATGTAGATGTGGCTCCTGTCGCTGCCATCACCCAACACATGGATTGCCCTTGGGCAGCACCACATTTCTGCAGAGCCTTCTACCCTACCCTTGAGGGCAAGAATTTGGTCCAGAGTGTGCTGAATCTGAACTAGAGAGACATTTCTTTTTTTTTAACTCTCAATTTTCCCTCCTCACTCTGATCTCTATTCTGCTGGCTTTCACAGCATGGGACACCTACTGACTGTATCGAAGCCTCAGGGGGCAGGGAGACTGGTGCCAGTGAGACAGCTGGTTGCTATTACATTATTTACTCCTTACCCTGAAACACAAAAATAATAATGAAATGAATGTTACTTGAAAGATGGAGAAAACTGCAAGCAAAGATTATTTTTTTAGACTTGACAGGTTCATCTCTAATGTATTTGCATCTTAAACATCTGTCTATGTGTAAAGAATTTTCATGCATTTAGTTGCACAGAATCAAATCCTCAATATAATACTCAACAACTGCCACAAACATTTTCTGATACAGCTAGCTCATACTATGTTAAGTAATTTATCAATATTTTAAGAAGAGGTACTTCTCATAAAAAAAAATATCTTATCCTTTCCCCCATTTAGCAGAGATTTTCTGAGGATAGATCCTAACACCATTTTTTAAACAGAATTCCCCATTGCTCTCCATAGCATCCCAGTTCTGAAAAGTGGCATGATACCGCCATATGTTAGCTTCTTAAAAATGTTGTATTTAACCAAGCAACAAGAAGTCAATTTTATGATACAGAACAAATGTAAAGACATATGGTGAGTAGACCTGCCTGGGGAACACCAAACTTTCTGGTTTTCAGAACAAAAATGTCTCAGTATTTTCACTGCCTACTCCAGGTTCTGCTTCCAAGAGAGCCTGTAAAATCAAGAAGACATATGAGGCAGGATTCATCTCACCTAGCTTGAGTCATCGGCAATTCAAACATCTACATTTCAGCTAGACACCTGGTCCTCAGACGGAGTATAGTCCTCTGTAGGTTTATCTAATAATCTGTACCTTGCAATTGCAGGCCTCCCTGTTTCAGAAACACTCACATTACTTCTTGAACTTTGCAAGATACCCTAACAACAAGATGAAATATTCGTAGCATGAGCCGACTTTGGAAAAGCCTGGAAAATGTATTTACAAAGTATGTTATATCTTTGCCAGTATAACATTTTATGACATAAATGCAGTTGCTAAATTAGAAACACTCTTTATTCTGCTCAAATGTCACAACAGTTTCTATACTTGATCATCATTCTTTTGAGCGCATGCAGACATGCACATTGTTTTGCTGCTGTTCTTCTTCTGATGGTGACGGAAGTCTAGCATTCTTGGTAAAGAGGAATGAAGGACTTGTCTGCAGCCAAAAATAACTAATGAGGAAGCAAGGAGGAGGTTGATAATACTTTCCCCCTGCAGGGAACCATCACAGGCACAACAGTGGCTTAAGCTGATGTCCTTTGCTATATAAAACTGCTTAGCTCTCCCAATTCCCATTGGCTTCTCTTCTTTAAGGTCCACCTAGTTTTCAGTTTCTCAGACAATGAGGAAATGCTAGGTGCTGTGTCTTTCCCCCTGAGCCTTCAATGTGTTCTGTGTTTTGAAATCGTATTTCAGCAGATCAGGGAGGAAGAAGCCACAATATTGATTTGGAAAACTGCATTACATTAATCGCAGCTCCTCTCTTTTGGGTTTAATTATAAAAAGCAGTCATGAATGTAGATCTGTTCTTGTGTCTGCTGAAAACTAAAACTTCACTGAAAGCAGAATTAAATCCCTGATTGCTTAGATGGGCGATGGAATATCCATATAAAACTATACTTGTTGTACCGGGAGTACCAGGACTTTTATAAAATAAATGCAAATACAAAATGTTACACTTTAAAATAAACTATATATCAACAAATTTTAATATTTTGATCAAGAAAGTTCAGGGAGATGAAAGCATCTCCACCTGGGAAAGCATGTGCTGAAGCATGTGCTGAAGGTGCAAAGATAAGGCACACACCTGCTAGGTTTTTCTGCATGTTTCCCACTGCCTCAGTAGGATGTTGGTATGAGGACTGTGGGTGAGGAGTCTAGATTGTGTGTGTGTTCCCTGAACTTCACTTTCTTACAGATAACTTTGTATAAAACCGTATAAATGGTTTATGGAGTCATGCAATCACCATCATCAGCATCAAGAAACCCACCACATTAGGAGTGGCTTGTCTAATGATTTTTGCATTTACTTGCAGTCAGAAACATGAAACTTAGTAGTGGTTCAATATCAGTAGATTTATTTTTTTCCCATTTAAAGCATCCTTAATATTCCTTTTCAATTCTAGCTGAGTCTTCAGGGTTTTGAAGTCAGGAAACAGTCCACAATCTATCTACAAACAACATATACTAACATATAAACTAAACAAGCATAAGGAAATGACTATACAACAGCCCTGGAACATATGGACAGAATGATTATCGAGCAGGTTATTTTTAAGTTTGAAAAACCTTTATTTGTCCCTAGAGTTCCAAGTTGTTCAGAGGAACATTTTCTGGCGTTGCTGGCTTGATAGTCTGCACTTTCTTCTGGACAATCCATGTGACATTCAGAAATGTGTACTCATGAGTAATGAAATTGCCTGCTGACTACATCTGACACACATGATTCTTCAACATAACAAATTCAGCAATAAAAATACAGCAAAGCAAGTAAAAATTACCCAGCGAACTCTTCAGCTCCAAATATGAATCATTCAGATTTAGTAAGGAAAAGAAACATTTAATTGTTTCCCAAAGTATCAGCTACAAATAAAACACAAATGTAAATATTTATTTGAAAAACAGTGGCTTTCCTAGCAGCTAAGTCAAGGCACTCCCAAATGCAGGGAAAATTTTGATTTCAGTTTGCAGTGACATTATTGCTGAAGTCACTGGGAATCCTGCAGGGGAAAAAAACAGGTCTTTCACTCTGTTAAACAAATGTTGTGTGCAAAGCTGCACTTCTCCAAAGGTGGAGGGTATAACAAAGAACCTAGAAAGTAGTAGTTTCTACAAAGAAAAAGTCACCAGATCATCTCTTACAGGAAAGGCCTATATAAAATTAATGCGAGGCCTTCTGGCTAACACCTTTGGAAGAAATACGTGTGACAGACAAAAGTACCAATAACCCTCTCCTAGCCCAGCAAAAAAAGGAATAAAAAGGGGGAATAAATAAAGGCAAAGCTTGAAAAAGCTGTGAGGAGAGCCTAGCATGAAGATCTGTTCTTGGACTCCTGGGCAGTGAAATGGCGGCTGGTTGTTTGGGCATGAAAACAGGTCTTTTTAAGGTCCTGTTTCCATGGACTGGAAACCTGGGGCCCACTACAAGTCATCTTGTCAAGTCAGCAAATAAGACATCTAACCCTGTGTAATGGCTCTGTTCAAAAAGTCATAAGAATAATCAATCAGGTCATTGCTTAATATTTCAGTGAAGATAGCCGCAGACCACATGGGACAGTAATAATGCAATGCATGCTCATAGCTTCTGTCATTCAAGTATCTAAATGACTTTCTTAGAAATTATATAAGCCTCTCAGCTGATTGGCATTATTATTTAAAAGATGAGCACGGCAATGTGCATGTATGTTAGGTGAGTGGTACAACCTCTTATACAGCCATTTCAAAGACAGAGCCAGACATGACCCAGCAGTTCTTCCTCCCAGTCCCATGTTGGACCAGCTGGACCATTCTCATTCTCATTTCTGTTCTCATTCCTGTTCTCATTCGTGTTCTCATTCTCATTCTCCACAATGAATAATTCAGCTGTTTGTCAATCTTACATAGCAGTGTTTTCCAAATTGTACAGGTAAAATTCTGTGCTGCATTTCCAGGATATACAATATACATACCACAAGCCTGGGGGCACTCTCCTGATTTCATGATAGCACCTAGCACTTTTCAAGCATATTGAAGCTTAAACCCAATTCTTTTATAGACAACATAACCCAGAGACACTCTTGTCCCTGGTGCTTTTCATCTCCTCATCAGTGTCCTTCCTAGCATTTCCTGCTGGCAGTTGTTGGCATAAGTGTCCAGGTTTTTCTACTGTCTTCAGCAGTGCTTGAACCAAAGGAATATTTGCTGCTGTAAATTTTGTAGACCTCTTTCACTTTGATGTCAATCCTGTATTCGGCATAAAGGGACCGAAATATGGTGAAGGATCTTGGTGTCACCTGTCACCTACATTTGAATCTTGAGTTTTCTCCTTTCAGATATTTGTAGGTTCTACACAAAACATAAAGCACAATTAAAAACCATGAAATGGCTAAACCATTTAAAAACACTACTCTTTGAAACGTTCTTTCTCCTGTAGTTAAAGCAATGTTAGCTATATATGAGCACTTAGCTGCAGAACTGTGGAAGTGGACTTCTTTATGACATTGGATGTACACTTGGATGACATTGGATGTACACTTCCCCGACAGTTCATAAACCCCCCTATGTGGTTTATCCAATGGTTTATCCATTAGGGATAGAGGTTGCAGTCATGTTACCAATAACTGTGGAACAAGACATTAAAAAAGGGAGCTATGGAACTTTAATCTGCATAGTATGGTTTTTAACAGAGGACAAATACACTGTTGATGTAGGTGATTTATCATGAATATTCACATTGCATGTGGTTGACCCAAATGGGACAATTTCACATTTCAGATGAAATACAGTAAACTGCATGTTTCTGGCCCATCAGTATAGTTTACAATAGTTAAAAATATTCGCACTGCACGGATGGTAGAGATCTGAATCACAGATGGTAGAGATCAGTCCAAAAGAATCATGAAGGAACAAATTTTAATGATAATTTGGGAAATTTTGATTGCACATTCCAATAGCCTTTTAAGGTGAATATAATAAACAGAAGGATGAAGAGAGAAAAGGGTCAACAATATTTGAGTGTAAGGTAGCAACACCACAGTGGTAGATTTTTTTTTTTTTGAGATCTATCTGTGTCTGAACTTCAACACATATTTCTTCAGGATAGGATCTTGCCTGAGTCTCACCCCCCTCATTCTGAAGACTGGCTCAGAGCAGTGACAGCCCTTGGCAATGTCAGGTAGAAAATTTGTTTCTGAGAGAGGGGTGGAAGTGCTCACTGAACATGGTGTCCCTAGTGTAAAAAGGTAAGGTTGTCTCTTCTTTGCAGCCCTAGTTCCCTCCTACTTGCACATCTAATGGTCTGGGTTGTGCAAAGAAAAAACCTGGACACCTTGCAAAGGATGTGATACCCAGGCTGGCACAGTCAAATCCAGGCAAATGTCACGTCTGACTTTATGGTTGTTTCTGGAGCAGAGAGAATGCAGAATACTGATGACACTAACACAAGTTTTGCTTTATAAAGGACAATAGAGATAATCATCAGAAGAATTATGCAAATCTCACTAAAACTTCCAGGAATTTACAAGTAGGTACTGGGAAATATTCAAGTAGCAATTGGTGGGATTGCAAGTGCCTGTCCTTCCTTTTAATCTAAACAAAGCAGAGAACAAGCACCAAGAGACCATGAAAAAAGTGGTTACACCGATATAAAAAATTGCAGCTGAAGCCAGAAGTGGATGTTAGATGTTAGCAAACACAAAGAGTGTGGTAAGGAAGAACTAAGTGCAAACAAGCCAAAGTATAAGTGGAGGAATAAGACTTTACTCTCAAAGTGTAGAAAATTCTTCACTAACTTCAGAAGGTACATCTAATATTTTCATATTGAATCATAAGCAAAGGAAAAGCTGTTTGAAAAACAGTGTGCATGTTTATAATGTTTCTATGATGTCTGTTTCCTCAGCATTTATCCATCCATTTGTTTCCATTTCAGCTTTTTAGTTATATTTAACTCATGGCAGGTCAAAAGAAGGGGGGCTTTCTGTTGTCAGGCAGTGTGTGTAATGCTCTAGGGGAGTTCCTCTGTGGGTACCATCCCTCCATGCCGGTGGGGAAAAGCATGGCCTATCCTCATCCCATCTACCACGTCCTCCAGGGCTGAGAAGCTGAATCCTGCCTTTCACCAGATCACTACACCAACGCTCATTGCCTCTTGCTAGCTTTTACCTCCACATTCTGTCTTGTGCCATCCCCAACACTCGGGAGAAGCTCTCTGTAAACATCAGCAAAGCTGCCTCACAATTTTTCTTCAGTCCTTCCTTAAGACTCTCCTTTTGCCACAGTGCCTCCATGAGTTCATGTGAGACCTATTAGACTAACAAATATTTGTTTCATTACTTCCTTGGAGTTGCTCTCCTCTCTGTTTTTCTGCCTATCTGCCACATATTTTCCTGACCTTAAGCTATGAGTTTTTAGGGCTGGGACTGTATTTGCATTTGGTGTCTAAGCAAGGCCTAGTACAGAGAGTACCATTCCTGGCCTGGCCATCTCTTGGCTTTCCAGAACAATACAAATCATCTGTGGCAGCTGTTCACATATTAAGTTAAATTTAGGTCTAAGGATTTAGGTTTACCCCTAGAAACATCCATAAGATCAGGACCAATGTCCTAACAAGGCCTACTGAGGTCCAGGGAGAAGAGATGGTAGAACAGCTTGATGTACTCGTAGCCCAGATATATATGTGTGGTGCATTCATGTGCCCAGATGATGCAGGAGGCAGATCTGTCTTGCACAGAATCCTGCTCAGCACCTTCATACCCAGCTTCAGGATTAATGAATTTAGCAGTTTGGTTCTGAGGTGGCAAATCCACACATCCCTGTGGGCAGGCCACTATTTGGGAAGAAACTAAGGACTATACTCTAAATGGCATTTAGGCTCCTAACTTCTATTTAAATGTCCAACACACCCCAAGTCCAATAGGAAGGAAGGCTCTCAGATATGAGTTACCTTTAAAAACTGTGACTCCCTGGTCACTCAGGCAGAGTACAGTCAGACAGTAACTTGAGGATTTGTATCACTTTCATGAATGGATAATATACAGCTTTCCTAAAAGACCATGAAGCTTCGTAGCTACATTTCAGCCCTTGTGCTAGAAGGGTTTACCTGCCCTTCTTCTGAGGGGTGCATGAGAAGATGCCTACAGAAGAAGCCAAAACACTGGCTGTGATTGCTTCATCAGTCCTTCCGTAACCCAGCTTTGGATTTAGATAAGCATTTGAGTCATAGAAGTCAGCAGCTGCAGAAACTGCGGTGCCTTGTGGGCAGAAGACAACAGCAAAACAAAACTGTGGGTGAGGGAGGGTGGGAAGTAGAAGCAGGATATGGTCACCAGGGAAAGGACTCGGTAAGTCCTCACCAAGCACTGCATAGGCTGAGCAGGTTTTGGTGGATGGGCAGAGTTTCTGTCAACACCACAGGCTCTAATGTTATTGTCCACCCTGTTTATCAGATGCTGCACACTAGTATAACATAACCATCCTCAGATCAAACACACACAGCTGAGGGGCTTTGCTAAAAGGGAAAAGGTCCAGCTGGAGCAATTTCCTTCTGAATTATGGCTGTGGTGGGAAAGCGTTTCAGACAGGTCTAGTAACAAAAGTTGTGAATCTCCACAGTAGCAATCCATCTGCAAACAAGGACATAACCGATCCGTGAAACTACTCAATTAAAATATATCAGCCATATTTATCGACCTGCCTGATCAGGTCACTGAGAGCCAGTTTAGAGGTACTGCACACACTGCTTTAGGCTAGCAGCAGGACCTGCAGCCAAGCCCTGACAGCTACGAAACCAGGGGGTCAGATTTCCCAGGAAAAAACAAAGACTTTCCAGATTACCAGACCACTTGCAAAGATAATACTTGTGCTTTTTGTATGCACAAATTCACCATTGAAACCTGACCCTTGAAATGTTGCTGTTTCTTACTATCCGAAGGGCTGGGTGTAAAGCAAATAGAAATAAGACAGTATCTAAGACTGCCTGGTTCTAGCTAAAATTTTTTGTGGTTTGGTTTAAGCTTTGTGAGCCTATCAGCTGCTTCCCATTCAGGATGAATATAAGAAAGCCACCAGACGTGCTGCAGGAACGCTGTCTCCAGCGCTGCCAGGCCATGTCCCCTCGATCCTGGCCTGACTTCCTGGCCCCACCTTGGTCCCAGGCAGAAGCACAGGACTATGACTGCCTTGTCTGATGGCAGCTATATGCTCAAGGAGGCAGAGCTGGTTGGATCTTTGTAAACAGAGAACTCTTGTAACTACAAATGTCTGGTTTTGTCAGGAATTTCTCCGAAAAGACAATGAATGGGACCCTGAATGTTGTCCCATTTAGGGTCAAGAAAGCTATGCAAAGCACGTGACTGATTTCACCGCGGTGCCGAACATGTGTGTCAACAAGAATGCAAGAGGTGCCTGTCTCGATGGGAGCCCTTATTCTTTGTCTCACAAAGCCCTTGTTTTGTACAGGCTCTCGGGCCAAAGGGATTTTCTCTTTTGCAATCTGATCCTTAGCTAGAAGCTTGGCATGGAGACCTCCCCATCGCACAGCACAGGACGACTAGGCACCAGAACAATGGAGCTTTGTCACCAGTCTGTCCTCACCGAAGAAACTGAGACACCCCCTGCACCCCCCGCTCTCTGCCTGGCATGGCTAAGAGCTGGTTAAGAGCTCATGCCATAATGAGGTGGATCCTGGGCCTTACAGAGTATGAAACGCAGGCAGGGACCAATCTTGAGGTTGGTCCCTCAACATCCCCTTCCCCAATTTGGTTTGATTACCAAGAAGTTATACCTCCTTTTCTTTGCATGTTTTCTTACAGAAGTTCATGATGTTTTGCCCAAATCTGGCAATTTTATGTGTTCCTCTGTAGAAAAAAAAAAAGAAGTAATTTGTGACAAATCAGCTTGTATTTTTCTTTTTTTCCCAGTTGGAAGTGACTTTTATATTTTCATGTATTCACCTTACAAACTCCTACAGTACTGAGGGTCTTCTCAGAGATTTTCTGATGCTGCTTACTGTAGAAGCAATTGCATTAGTTCCTCAAGGCCTTCCCCCACAATTTTACGTTTGGTGAACGGACTTCTTTCAAATCATGCTATGGGTGTTTTCAAAAACTTCTGGGAGCTGGGAAAAAGAGTAGGTCAGCAACAAGGAGCAGCAGCAGAGATGACGATGCTTGTCTGTTGTATTGGCAGATAATTCTGAGATGCAAACCAGAAGCAGCAGATGCTTTGTTGACGGCTGTCCTCAAGATACTTGGAGCCAAAGAAGTTGAGAGGAGGAGGGACAGGCAGGTAGAGGATGAAAGAGAGGGTCTGAGCTGATCAGTCAGGCAGTAATAAAAGAGAAAAAGGGGGATGTTACCACTTCACTGCTGCTGCCTACAGCATTTCATATCCCCGACATGGTGGCTGCAAGTACAAGGGAGCCTGCTGAACTCTGAGCTGCTGCTGAGCAATTCTTAGTAGTTATTTACTGCACAGTGTATTAGCTGGATTAAGGCATTGGACAGAGGTTTGTATGGGGCATTGTGTCAGAAGAGTTTTTTTTTTTTTTTTTTTTTTTAAATTGGTCTAATTATGTTGATATTAACTCTACAGGAACTCATTTCTGCAATTTTTGTTTGAGGCAAATGGCCATAACTCTAGGTGAGAATTTTGCTTACAGCCTTAGGCCAGATTTGCAAAGGTATTTGGGTGCTGAAAGATAGAGATAGACTGCTACCAGGGTATTCAGATTTTTTTCCCCCCTGCTTCATAAAAACCTTCTTGGCACAAGTCTGATTTGTTTGGCTCTTAAATATCTTGGAAATCTGGCACTGTGTGGGTAATAAGGATGTGAAAATAATGGGAGGTCAGACAAAAAAAAAAGATGCTGTTTTCTACAGTATGAGGTCTGGCACGCTATTAAGCTGTTATTACAACAAAGTCAGAATCTCTCACAAGGTGAGAGCAGAAACAAAAAATCATCATCTGAAAAAAAAAGAAAGAAAATGAAGAAATGCAGAAAGTCTACTTTTTAACCCCCTTGTCATGCAGATTTAGATGATTTACTTTTGCATTCACTTTTTCTTTTTTTTTTTAACCTTTTCTCTAGAGAATTATTAGATGAGTGTAGAATTGTAAATCGAGCACATAGATCTTTCTACACATTTGCAGAAGGAGAGATCTGAAATAACATCACCGACATTCTTAAAGCTGGTAAGGACAGTCACTTGTTCAGGAAGGTTAAATATATCCTGCAACACTGAGCAAATCAAACAGCACAAAGAGGGGTGTCAGGAGATTGTAACATGTCCTAATCATGAGGATGATCCTCCAGCTTTCTCTTTCTTTTTTTCTTTTTCTTTTCTTTTTTTTTTTTTTTTTTTCAAGGGTGAGAAATAGAATGGTTCTTGAATATGTAGATCAGTATAATTTAATTAGCTTTTATGACCAGGACTCCTCAGAGATAACCATAAAAGTCAATTAGACTGTATTAAAATGCAGCCATTTCCCTGAAGCTTCTGTGAAACAGCCTTTACTTCTTCAGGAAAAATGGTAGAAATCTTGATATATGTAATCTAATAAAAAGAATAGTCACATAGAAAGAATGCTGTTGTCTTTTTTAATATAAGAGATTTCCTTCTGCATTTTCCCAGTTCCTGAAATGCATTGTAACATGCAGGTCATACCTTGAGTTTATGTATTTATGTGCTGTACCAGTCAGCCAGCATCACAATATGATCTTGCAGTCCATTTAAAATTGGATTTGAAGAAGATGGTTAGCAAAGTGTAGTGCCTCAGGGCACAAGCTGATTATCTGCAGGAATCAGGAAAGGGATGTGTCCCAGCTGTACTCCCCCTCCTAATTCCAGATGTTACACACACAGCTGGCTGAGCGCACAGGAAGATGTGCAAATACCTCACCATGCGGCCAGATGATCACATCTCAATCGATGCTTCCCTTCCTCACCCTTGCCTCTCTGTATTGTAATCAAACTGCCTCCATACAGGATGCATTTTAAGAGCAGCTGAGGCGACGCTCACTGACCATCCCATATTCTCCTGCTTGGCCTGCCTGCCTCCAGCTCCCTCCCACATGGCCACCGTCAGGCCAGGCACGATGGCCCTCGTCCTCGAGGTGAGGCTGGCTGTCACTGCTGTGGGTTTGGTCTCCAGCCCGCCCTGAACTTCAGGTTGCTGCAGGAGCAGAAGCTTTTTAGGCTGGGAATCACAAACACCCTTTCGGTATCTCTAATGAACGTTGGATACCTTACAAAATATTCAACATTTAATGTTTGGTTTTGCTCTCTTTGCGCTGAGCAGCACGTGCCGGCCATTACTAAGAGCAGGATTCTAATTTTAATTGCCCTGATCAAGCACACCCTCTCTTAATCACCAGTCAGGTCTGGTTATGCCAGGCACGGCTCATATTATTCCTGCAGGTATGGGTCGGCCAGAGCAGAGGTGGGGAGCGGTGAGCAGCCTAAAGCCATGGTGCCTGGCCCACCGGCAGCTTGGCGCTCCCACGGCAAGCTTGCAGAGAAGGAGCAGCAGAGCAGCTGGGCATTTTCCCCATCGCAGCCACAAGCATCCGGCCCAGAGTTCCAGCAGAGCCTTATTTATTTCAATTAGATCATTAGGCCTTTCAAGCCTCTGTGCTTATCTGAAAAATAAATATTTGCTGCACAGCACGTCACATTGCTCGGTGTTATGTTCTCTGCGTAAAGAAAGGCCTTGCAAAGAATACCACAAAGAGCTTGTTATAAATTTATTGTGAGGACTTTCGTTCTGATTTTTTTTTTTATTTTTATTTTTTTAGGATTAAAGTCTCAGGGTTGATGCTGCATTAGTTTGACATTTCTGCGGAAAATATTGCATTTCACAATAATGTACTCAAGTTCCACTGGAGAGAGACAAGTATGCAGCAAACAAAACTCATATCAAACTTGGGGCAGATAAGAACAAGTATTGTTTTGAAATCTCGAGTTCTTCTCCCCTTTGTTATGGCATAAGGAGAAATATTCGAGTGTTAGCAGCCGTGGCACTGAGGTGACGGCCCTTGCATCGATGTAGTTAATCTGTCAGCGATTCCATCAGCAAACCTCTTTTTCAGACCTGTTAGCTGAGGTCTGAAAATCAATTCCAGACTTAATCAGGGACAGAGGGGTGTATTCCGGTGTCCTGGCGATACGCATGCATTGCTGGGGAGAAGAGATTCCAAGGTCTCAGACCATGAGAAATTTTATGCTTACAATATTTATGGCAGAATATCGCAGCTGTGCTACAGACTGCAGAAAAATAGACAAAATAGGTGATTCAAATGCAAAATAGTTTGATCCTCTGATGGAAATTCTTTGGCCTTTGGGCCTTGTACTACAATCCCAGGCATGTAAAAATTGTGCTGGAACTCGCCACTCGTCATATCTCACCACTTAATTATTAAACGTGCTTGGTATGGCACGGTTGCTCTATAATAAAGTCTGTCATTACTTGAGCAAACAAAATTCCTCGTGCTGTTGTCCTCCCAGACAGTCAGTACCTGATAAGGGCCACCGCTGTGGCTCCTGGCTGAGCCCGAACCCCACAGTGTGACACCATTTAGGGGCGATGCCTGGGGTGATGTCTTTTTCTTCATGAAGGAACAAATCCTGCCTCCTTCTCTCCAGCTGGAGGGCAGGACAGGGACCCTACGACGCTGGCAGATATGACCAAGGACCCCAAGACCAGGATCATCGAGGCAGGCACGACAGCAATTCATGCCGAGGTGCCTTCAGCTGCAGGGAGCTGCTGGGCTCAGGGGAGCTGAGCAGCATCGCATCGCTGGGCGACGTATTAAATGCAGCCTGGTCAGAAAGCTGCACCTGGGGGCTGCCTTGGGAACACCTGCAGCCTGCTCAGCCTTCACGCTGCTCCTCTGGATGGGACAGGCTCGGTTCTAGGTAATTAACCTAATCATTCCAGGTAATTTCTTTTGAAGCCAGCTAGCCCGGCACTTGCAAACCCAATCCTGTAAGAACAGCTCTGTGCTGAACCTTGGGCCATCCCACCCCACAAAGCTTTTTAATGAATTGGAAATGATTTCACTTTAACGTCTTGACCTCAGGGCTCCAAGGGGGATCTGGCAGCAGCCCTGTACAAGAACCCGGGTGGGAAACACATCATTTCCCAAGATGTTGCTCCAACGATGTACACAAAGAGGAATCGCTTCAGACAGCACAAGGTGAGTTTTATGGATCACAAAACTCTGCCAAAGTAGGGGTAAAATGTAAACAAATAAGGGAGTAAATAAATATGTCTTCTTTTTCCCTTATCAGACAGAAGCTGGCGGGTAGTATGGACACAAACAATGGCCCTGCAGGAAAAAGCTGATGCAAAAGCCCGGACGAGGAGGTCCTTTAATGTTTAATCACAGAACCTCTTGTCCAAACAGCTGAGCTCTGTGCAAGGCCTGGACGTGTTTGCTGTGTGTAGGAGACCTCTGTTTGCAGGGGGAGGAGAGGCTCTGATTCGTATCGCCCTGGGCAGGAGCGTGCACCTTGCTGCGGTCCGCAGCCCAACGCGCACTCCTGCCCCGCTGAGCGCTCACATCGCCTCTTGCACTCATGTGTGGCCTCCCCACAACGTGCCTGTGCCACTCAGCTTTCCCTGTCCTTATCTCAGGAGGGAACCAGGAGTTTCCCCGTTGCGAAGGAAATTAATGGAAAAAAAGAATCTGGGGAAATTGGCTATTCTTTTGGCTGATTGCCTTTGGTTTTCCTACTGGCCGTGTCGGGGTTCAGCTTTCCTGAAGGAATGAACAATAATCTAATTAATATGCTTACTCTAGTATAATGGAGCCTAAAGATGCCTTCAGCTTGTCGCAGCATGCACTTTTAAATTTTTTTACTCTGCAGTAACATTAAAACAGCCAGACTTTCAGCCCCGCAAACTGTGGATAATGAATTTCTTTCATCCCAAACAATTTACTCCCCTGTGTATTAAAACACTTAACCAGATCAGTTGTATTTGTACCAATGCGTGCTCTGATGTGCGCAGCAATGGAAAAAAAATGAGCAATCAGTGTGCAGTAATGATTATTTTCTTGGTAAATGCTTTTTTTTTTCTAAAAACGATGGAAATAAAGTTGCATATTTCTCAGTGAGAAGTGAGTGCTGTTTACACAACCAACATGAGTAATGAAAACAAGTATATTCCCTCCTGCCCTTGTTCTCTTTGGACCCCATCCAGCATTGACTGAAGTCGGTGAGAGCTCTGCTGCTGACTCGTTCGGAGCAAGGCTGGAGCCGCTGTCCGCAGTCAGCATTCCCCTCCAGCAAGCACGGCTCTGGAAATGCTGAAGAGTCACAGGGAGAATGCAGCGATCATCAAGCTCGTGTTGAGAAGCCCTTAAAGGAACGTCTAAATGGGGGAAAGGGAAAAAAAAAAATAGATATTTAAAAAAGAGGTTTGCATGCTTTTTTTCTAACATTCTAGTTTCTGAGGCATTTGGCTATATTTGGTTATATTTTTAGGCTCACTGCCAGGAGCAGACCGGAGAACTAAAGGCTTTGTGAGAGTTCAGATTTCCACATAATCGCCTAACTTCAAAAACTGGCGCTTGGAAAGAAATACCCCACCCTGCATCGCTTGTTAAAGTACCTGTATTTTGTAAACACGCAACTTGAAGCTAGCCACATGAATAAGACCTAAACAATATAATTCTCTCTTTTTTATATTTGATTCAACAGTGTAGAAATCATGCAGTAAAGGGACCGTCCTTTTTGTTTTGGGGTTAATCTCTGAGTTCTTCTACAAACCAGAGCGGGACTAACGTCAGAGTTACAAAGCACAGGAACCTTTTCTAAAGCAACTCCCAGAAATGCAGTTAATTTTCCCAGTAAAATAGACCTTACACAAAATCATCCTGTATTCCAGAGAACTGAAAAACTGTGGTTTGGCCTGTGGGGGTGGGATGCCCCCACGCAGGACTCGCCCACCCGCTGCTGTGACATGGGCTTGAAACTGGTCCCGGTTTTCAGCCATCAGCTGCAGGGGAAGATTTGCCCGAGCGAACACAGAGCTAACAGCAACTTTTCACTCCTACATCTGCAAGGGCAGAGATTGTGCTCCACCGGCCGGCCTCTCCAGCCTTTCTTGCTCCCTGGGGTGATTTCTCTTGATTTCAAAGCGTACGAACTGGGACTACTCACGCAGTTGCAAAAACAATGCAGATTAATGAGAGGCACTCCCTATTAGGTGACCCTTGCAAAGCCTACTCTGCAGGCACTGGACGGCAAGAATTTTGATTCCATTTTGGTCAGACAGAGATTAAATCATAGGGCTTTTTCCCATCAGCAGCATCCTCTGCGTGGAAACGCTACGGTCAATTTTTACGTCCTTTCGGCAAGGCTGGACTCAGCACCGCACACTTCCTGCTAGGCATCCACGTTGCACGCTTTTAAAATTCATTATAGGTGATCTGCTGCAAAAGAGAGTATCGAGGCCGTGCATTTTGGCCACCCGGATCTATACTCTCCCGTTGTCAGATCTATACACCTCTGCCGTAATAAAAGCACTGGCAAGCAAAGCACACGGGAAAGTGTTCCCAAGGAGATCGCCGCATCTTAATCGTTGCCTTACGCCCTGCTTAGCACCGTTTCTTCCGAGGCTGGGCACATATCCCTGCAGCTGTATATTTTCAGTGCATGTCACTGCCAAATAAATTATTCAGCATTGTTAGATTACTTATAAATGACACCAATCAATTAACACCACGGCCGCCTGTCTTCGGGGCTTTTGTCAGAGGCCGGGATGGTAAAGCTCTCAACTCCACATTTCCCAGTAAGAAGGCTTATGGTAATGACAGCTTATTTTTATTGAATTTTTAATTGATGAGTAATATCTTTGGGCTCACTGTGCTAACATTAGGTCTAGGGAGAACTGATCTCTTGAAGGAGAACGTGATCCGAGCAGAGCTGCCCTTCCCCAAACAAAAGCCCTGCTTGAACGTGGCACCGAGCATTGACGTGAGCTTGCTGCTGTCAGCCATCAGCGCCCTAAATTCACTAAATATCCATGCCTCTTCCCAGCACAGGGCTGCACAGGCCTTGAGGAGACCCGCATTGACATGCGCTTCATTTATGCCCTGTAATAAGGTGAGAAGAGTGGGGTGGCTGTGGGTCATGTGCAACAAAGCCTGCATGGCAAAACACCTGACCCCCAGGAAGATTTGGCTGGTGCGCACACAGCGCAGGCCAGGCAGGGAGCTCTATTTCAGTACTGGCAGAGGGTAACACAGCTGATCCCGTGTCTTCCGTGCTGCTTTAAAGAACAGTAAAGCTTCACAATGACGGATAAATACAATTATCCTGCAATAAACGTGTGCGTTAAGGACAAAGAGTAGCACGACACTTAGTTCTTCAATAAAGATTGAGCATGTCTTTCTAACTGCTTGAGTGTTTTATGACTAAATCTTCCTTGTAGCCCCCTACTACAACCAGGCTGTTCAGGGTCCAGCCGACCTCACTCCATAATGTCACCACGAACTGTTTAAGAACACACGCATGCTGTGTTGGCATGGATTGATTCATTAAGGGTGATGGCAGAGTCTGAACTGGGAGGTGCAGCAAAGACGATGATGAATTTTAATGTGGCCGGTGGCTACTGTTCAGCAGATATGAAATTGGAAATCAATGCTAGCTATTAAATACAAATGGATGCTACCTTTACGGTTGAAGCCGCCTTCCATTCCCGATCTTTCAGCGTGCTAGGGGAACTCTGGCATGAAACAAGAAAGCTCCCAGCAGCAACCCCTGCGCTAGATGTGCTGCTGGCAGCCGAACTTCACACCTGAGCCTTGGTCTCTGTGTCTGGGAGACGCGTGACTGCATCGGAACACAAGCTACATAAGCTCGTGTGTCTTTCTAGATCCCGTGCTCAGGAGGAAATGCCCTGGGGGTGAGGAGTGTCTGGTGGGTGCGGTGACGCCCGAGCCTGCTGGCACCGGGCAGGCTGGCCCAAAGCATAAAATCAGATCGCAAACCCTAAAATTCAGGAGTGACTGCATCCTAGCAGGGAGGTGTCGCAGGAGGAGCGTGACACACCAGGACACCCCACCCAAGCACGGGGAAATGCTGCCGGATGTCCCCTGGCCTCCAGCGCGGTGCCAGGAGTGGCTGCAAGGGAAGTCCCTGCCTCTGCCTGTCAGGGAAGCAAAGTCCCCAGCGATGGAGTGCCCCTGGGGGAGCAGAGGGAGCTTCAGGGGGCTCCGTGCTGCGTTTTGCCTAGGACAGCACTTTGCCATAGTCCAGCTGCGCTCCTGCACAATGCAGACACAAGGTGCGTTAGCCTGCCATGCACCGGTGCCTTGCGTTCTCCCCCTCTGTTGTCAGTGCACGATGTGAACAAAAACTGTTTTGTTGCTTCATAATAAAATATTGGAGGAACAGAGAATGGAGTATCCCCTCTCCTGAAGCAAAGCAATGAAGAAACGAGTATCCCAACCTCATTTAAATATTTGCTGGCTCTGTTGACACTGGAACATGGAGCTAAGTCCCTAATTAAATGAGAAAACGATAAACACAGCTAGAAAGCTATTGGTTTTCATTAATCCTCATCTAGAATATCCTCAAACAGTGTCTAACAAAATGAGCATCATATTTTAGAAGTTCACTCTCCAGACCTCTCGAGCGTAATCAGAGATTATCATGTCCTTTGTGAAGATGCTGTTGCTCTCTCCCCTTCTCCACTGCAGGAGTAGAGGAAGGCAGGGAAGCTGTTCCTAGGATGTGGGCAAGGTGCAACATGGATTTATAGCATGTGTGCACTGGAAACACGTGGAAGTCAGGAGGGTGGATCCTTGTGCACGGGGTCCACAGACAAACCTCCCCCAGCACAGCTGGTCCTGGCACCAGGAGCAGAGCTCGCTTGGGGCCGCTCATGAGAGACAAGCTCTAGTTAGGAGGGACATTGATACATCAGCTCCACTGTGTTACGTTTTCCTCCGCGTTAAAACTTGTCTGACTCCTCCCATTATGTATTTTAATTTTACCTTGCACTGGCTCACATATGATAGCAGAGTTTTTTCTCATTTCCATTTTGTCCACGAGCCTGCATTGGCAACTACCTCTCCTTGGCTAATGTTCATGAATTTAACTCTAAGTTTGAACTGTTAATGATTCCCAGATGCATTGGCCAACGTTTTAACACTATCAGATGAAGATTCATACTTGAAGTTTATCAGAGCTGGTGACCAAAATGGAAGGGAGTGGTGAAGTATTGCTAAATCATCTCCAGAAAGTATCCATTTTGTGAATGCTTGAGTTTTTTCTTTTTAATTGATATTTGACATTTCAACCAAGTCTGAAAGCTTCAGAACTTAATTGCAGTAAAATCAATGGTGCACCAGAATTAATGAAGTGTGCCTGAATTATTCTGACATAGATTTAATTGCCATATAACTCCCCCAGCAGGTCCCTGTCCCCCCACCACAGTCAGTGTCTCGCTGTTTGCCAAGAGTGAAGATGTCAAGAGCCAGAGGGACAGACTGCAATTAGCCAGGGTGATCTCACTGCCTGCTTCTGTGCTTTTGAATGACACGTAGCGAACAGCATCTGTGAAGAGGAAAGGGTGCTGGAAGAAGGAGATGGCTTGCTGGCATCCTGAGGATGCTTCACACTCCAGCGGTGGGGAAGACGAGCGCGGAGGAGTGAGGCAGGGGTGGTGCAAGCACTGGTGCAGAGGGCTTTGTTCAGCTGAGAGGTCTGGGTAGAGAAAAACGGTGTTCTCCATTAGAACCGAGTTTTGACTGTCACTGCAGTATGGAAAAATCCCCGCTATAGCCCGGGATGAAATGCTCTGTAAACGATCAGCTGTCACCTATTAGAGCCGTGGCACTGTGCAGACCTAGGGGAGAATAAGGCACCGGGCCAGGGGAGTGATAAAAGCCACTGCGACCGGGGAGTCTGTCCTCCTAAGGGACTCTGCGGTGACAGTGTCCCTGCTCAGGCTTTCTGCTGCATTGTCTCTGCTGCCTGGAGAGAAACCTGCCTGAGACGTGGTGACGGCAGGGTGAAAGTCTTCCCTGGCCTGAGGGTGCTTGACTCCACACCTCCTCCGCTGGAGACGAGCAAGGCACCAGGTTTCAACTTATTTCACAGCGTAAGTTTTTTTTTTTTTTCCAGCCTTTCCTATTGCAGAGGCTCCCTTATACACGGAATAATGGTGCCTTAATTAAGAGCACTCAGCTGGGGAGGCAGGACGTGAAGGTGGGATGTGGTGTAGGCCTGCCTACTGCTGCAACCACTGAGCTACAGGGGCAGCTGCTGTGGCCCCTCAGTGTTTGGCTACAACATGGATGAAACACATTTTAGAAAGATAATTTGATAAATTTCTATTAAGCCTTCCTTTTCTCTCTTGTTTTACAAATAGCTCATTTACAAGCCCAGGGAGATGTAATGGGGATACACAGTCATCTGGACTTTTACTAAAAATAATACCGGATAAATTTAGTTAATGAGTTCAGCATGCATATGTTTCAATGGCTTTCCTCTGCTGCAGTCTCATACTGGCTCCTATCGTACATCACTGCTTCTTTCAGCACATGTAAATAGTACACAGAGCACAATTCAGATTCCCACAGAAAATCTTGCTTTTAGTTGCAAACGAAAACAAATGCAGAAGCAATCACACAGAACCACTCAGGCAGTATATAAAAAGTCGGGCCAAATTCTGCACGTTTTACTCATGAAAATCCTCGCTGTCTTCCTAACGCCAGTATGTTAAACAGGTCTACATTTTCTGAAGGAACTTTATGTTGCAGTATATTTCATATTAGCTCCCAATGCCAAAGGCACTTTTAAAACCTTGTCTTTTAAAACCTATGTCTAGCTAAAACATAGTGGATGAGCTCCCTACATTAATAGAGAACATAACCAATCAATTAGTATAAGGACTCTCTCTCCCTAATCACCTCTGACTTGCTCATATGTCATCTAACTACACTGCTGCTAATGCAAGACTTCTTTTAATAGCCTGCATTTGTCAACGAGATCAACATTTGCAAGCAAGACCCCTGTATCTATCAGGATAAGTTACACGTACAGCTTGTCTAAAGTTCTCAACGTTGGATAAAAACTTGAGATGTACGTTAAATTACCTCCAAGGGGTGAGCTGGGCCCATTCTTCGGACCTGTGTCTGCTTATTAGAGAGGGTCACACCTACTTTGCTCAAAGAACCAGAGCACGGTGTGTTATTCATGGCCATGTGCAATGGTTGTTCCCTGCAGGGACCATCCTAATTCACAAGAGCTACTGGGCACCGCCAGGTAACAACAGTCTCCACTCCACTAGAGTTATCACCAATTTAAACCTAAACTTACTCTGTGGTCATGTTCTTGCTTGCACTTGCAAGTTGTGCTTGTAAAAATGTGTGAAGAAAATAACTTTCAGGCAGGCCTTCTTGAATATTGGTGGTTAGGCTCCTGAGAGTATCAATAATAGCATAACCCTTTGCTTCTACCTTTGGATCTGAGTGATTGGGCTGTGAGATGTGTTTCCTTTCTTTCCACAGGGCCATTATTTTGTTTTGTTGTGTTTTCTGTTTCTATGATGATGCCTCACTTTTTAATCTGGGAATCAGCTGAGAATGAGCTGGTAGGAGTAAAGGGTGAAGCACAGAAGTTTGCTGTCCAATGTTTTGCAACAGCATGGCTTCTTCCAATGCATTTTCCCCTGGACAAAGCACTTTGTTATAAATTTGCTAGTGGAGAGGGGCTTTCAACGTGAAGCTGAAGTTGTTTATGTCTCTCTCCTTCACCTTGATCTTAATCTACTTCAAAGTTTGATCTTGTCCACATGAAGATGGCTGCTGTTGACTTTAGCGGGATTAGGTATTAGAAACGTTTTACAGCCAGTCTGCACAGGAAAAACTGAAAATGCCAGGTGCAAGTTCAGGAAGAAGATGCAGATGTTGCATTTGCTGTGTTTAGAAATACATGGCCAAAAATCAATATTCTTTATACATAGCTCTGAAATATGCTGCCTAAGGTGACTTGGGCTCTACCGTGATGTGTGTCCCAGAAGTCTGATCAATACAACATCTGCTCCAAAGGTCTGCCTTGGTGAAAACAGGTGTAACTCCTGACCCTCAGAACGTGGGCAACTCCTGCAGAAAGTAAGCACAGATGCACTCTCTAATCAAATGTGATTATCGGGAATAACGTTTCAGGTACAATTCGCCAGATAACCCACTTATCGCAGCAAGTTCTGCAAAGACCGGATTTGTATGGGAGATATTTTGTAAAATGTAGAAAATACTCAGTGCAGCAAACCTGGCTGATAACCGTATTGCTTCATTCAAAGGTATATGTTTGTTCCTTTTCTCCTCTAAACCTAGGCTCATTGTACAGGTATATGTAATAAATATACCAGTTTAATGTGGCATCTTTCCTAGTACTTCTTGTCTTCTACTATGACCTTAGAAGTCTTTCAAATTGAAATACGGTGGGAAGCAATGAGGCAGAGATTACAGATGATGAGCTCGGAGGGCAATGGAAAATCCCTCAGGCATTACCAAAATATTTCCACGTTCAAAGGAATTCCTTTTATCTTGAGGCTGATATTGTACCAGAACATTTTCCATTTTATGCCATTTTTATTCGAGTAGTTCATCCAGTCACCAGCTTTCTTAGGAAACCCACACGTAAAACCTGGGGCTAGATTTGCCAGAACTGCAGAAACCATGGAGACTGAATGTGTAGGAGGACTCTAGTGTGTAAGGCTTTTCTGGCCCCTTGCGTATTGGGTGAGGTCCACTAAGATAAATATTCTCATCTTCCTACTTCATAGAAAATAAAATATGCTAGAATTTCCCATCCTTAACACAATCATCAGAGAGGAGTAGAATAACAATTCCAAAATTCACCATTGCTCCCCAATGGCAGTGCACAAAACCCGATCTTTTCTATATACTACTGCTTCCTTCCTAAAAAATATTTGCAATGCAACTCTCCAAACTCAATTAAAAACAAATCTGATAGGAACAATGAGTTCAAAGGCAGAATTCCCTTATCATCAGATGCATTTATGGGCACTGGTTAGAAATGTTCTGTGCATGTTTGGGGTCTTCTTTCAGATAAATACCTGCTTTCTTTAGCTCAGATGAAAGGTCTTGACACTACAAGCACGCTGCCTAGTGGCAGCCCTAGCCAGCAAATGTCAAACCTTGGTACTGGAATGGATGAGTGATAGAAAGAAGGCCATTTCCATTCAAAAAGATTTTTTTTTAAGTGATTTTTATTTGGTGGGGATGGAGAGAGAGCCTGTCCAGATGCACCACCCAAACAAAGCACAGTGCTACCTAGCCCATTTACTTAATACATTGGCAAGATGGTGCAGTTTCAAAGGGGTGTTAGAAAAAAAGAGAATATGCCACTTGAAAGAGCCACTCTGCTCTCAGGAGCTGAGGCAAATGCATTTTTTTTTAATGAGGCTGTGGGGAAACACTTTCTGAGAGGGGCATATTTGAGTGCAGCACTATTATTCCTAACAAATTAGTCATATTGTACCACCAAAATGCATAACAATGAAATTAAGGAGCCAGGGCCTTAATTTGCTTTCATGCCTGCTGGTGTAACTCCATGGGGCCTGATTTTCTGGCACGCCCGAGCTGGGACGAGCTGTATCAGAACAGCCACTTGTAGCCTGGAGGCTCCTCCATCCTCCCAAGGCTGGGAGGACCACAAGCAGCCACCCTCCTCCTGCTTCTCCCCTCTCTGTGGGGGGACATGGAAGTTCCTCAGGGGAGGACAGCGAGCCCAGGAGGCCACCTTCCACCTCCCTGTGTGCCAGCGGGGTGATGCAAAGCAGGGAGGCAAGTGGGCACTGTTGAATCAGGCAGAATCACTCCCCTTCCTGGAGCTGCAGAAGCCCGTCCTTTCTTATGCCTGCTGAAAAGTAAGAAAGAAATCAGTATGTTATGGTAGAGTTAGTTGAAAGATACTCTTTTGCTCTGTTCACGTAACATAATGGTCTGTGTCCTGATTGACCTTTGTGGTATTAACATCTTTAACACGCATGTTTTAATTAAAATGGGCTGGAACCAATTTCCGTTCTCGGTCCCAGATTGCGCCAGAGTTCACGAGCGGGTCTCTGTTGCAACCTGAATCAATATACTGAAGACCAAAGACACACACTTGGACTGGAACCTCAGTGAGATTTCCAACAAAACATTACGTTTGACAAAGCGTGGCATCACTTCAGAGAAGTAAGCTTAAAATCTGCCCTTGACATCTGAGCCTGCCTCCAGTTTAGACCAGGAGTTTTGAGTCTGCCAGATTCAAGACCAGCATTTCATTCTATTTCTGCTGTCAAAAACCCCTCCTCTAAGCTCTTTTTTATCGTCTTTGCAGTGTCATGCCTGTGTATAAACTATATAGTAAAAAGTAAAGCTAGTAACTAAATTAGCAGGGACATGATCTACTAAGCACCGTCATCATCTGAGCAGTTCTTCTCCCTTCCCCCACTTGCCTGCTTGTTGCAAAGTATTAAATCACTCGGAAAGCACTGCCCTACAAAAAGCTCCCCAGGAAAGCAGCTGTAGTAAGCTAGGGCTGGCTTCTTCTTTCCGTGTGTATTTGTAACCATGGTGGATGAGGGTGAGAGAGCTACGTGGGCAGGGAAATAATTGGAAGCAATCGCAAAACAGACTTACATAAGTGAAATGATGCACACAAGTAGTCTTCGGAGATTAAAGATATTTGGGTTGGGAAAGGAGCTTTAATTGGAACTGACCTTGTAAAACATGCTCCCTTATGCTCAGCCTTATAATCATGGGTGGGCTGGATGATCTATTTTAAAAATGCCTGGTTCACATTAACCACCCAGTTTTTAGAGAGTTTTTAGATGCTTGTCGCTATCGTGGAGAACAAGTGACCCTGTTTGAATATCGATCTGGCACGCGAGCAGTTAATGGGAACATGTACAGATGTTTTGTGTAGCACCTCAGACAGCACTCCCATGCAATGTTTTGACATAAGAAAACACTTTCCTTCAGGAAAATAATATATTAATAATAGAAGGGCTGCTACTAGGACAGCAGATTTCCAGTTACTGATCTGCATTTATTTTTAGAAGGAACAGAAATCAGAGAAAAAGAAGATCTAATAAGCAGGGAGATTCTCCCAGGAAGATTTGGTCGAAATTAGTTCCTTTGATTATAGCACAGCCCTGAATCTGATCAGCCCATCAATAACAAACAGGCTGTTTTGCTCAGGAAAGTTGTGCAGCAAAGAAATGGTGTGTCGTTTTGAACTTTGGGTGGAGGCAAAGGGTTGGGCTGGAAAGGGGCAAAGCACACTTTACGAGGAAGTCCAGGGCTGTGCTTTTTGGGCTCTGGCTGCAACAGCGAGTGCCTCTCCCTGGATTTCTTTTGGTGCTCTGAAATAGCACACACGGATTGCGTGTGGAATAGCTCAGATTCCAGCCTCTCTTTGTAAAGGAAGAGCATGAATAGGGGATATTTTGAATTTGTTGGGTTTTGATTAGGCATCCCTGATGTGAGCACTTACGCTTTTTTTTTTTTTTGGCAACTACTGACTCCCAGCAGTCACTCTGTGCCTTTGCTCCAGGCATGAGCTGTGCAGGTGTACAGTTCTGCTTCCTGCAGATGAGCTGGACTGTGAGCCCGACCTCGGATTCAGGACCATAGCCTACAGCCCAGCCTTTTAAACCACAGTGGTCCTTCTCAGGCAAGGCACTTGCAGTGTGACAATTCATATACATGTTTTAGAAATGTTTGAATGTTGCTGAATGAAACTTACGCTGACAAAAAAACCAGTTTCGGGCAAAATGAAAATTTTCTCAAAAATAGTTTGGTTTCCTCTGTGATTCATAAAACAAGAATATTTTACCCTGCCCTGCCCTGCCCCCTCCCCCCCTTTTTTTTTTGGGAAAAAACTCTTTGACCAAAATTGAGAACATGGTGAGTTTTCTGGCAAAAATCAAGTTTCCTGTAAGGAAACTCTTACCCCTGCACGCAACTTCTGACTGTGTTCATGTATATAACCTTCGTCACCGTAGTGTCTGAATGTAGCATCACACTTCCAGGAAATCAAACCAAATTCACATTTGACACAAATGACTCAGGAACTTACATAAGAGCAATGCATTAAAATATGCTGTCTCTATAAGAAATTGGTATTGTTAAAAGTGTTTCCAGAGGACTAGTCTCTGATCTCTTGCTTCCTGCAACCTCAGACTCCCTTAAAATCCTTTGCTGTGACTCAGTTTTTTTCAGCCACTCTGCTATTGCTAACCTCTACACAGGCTTTCAAAGTGGATGCTGTCCAGAAATCCTATTACAATAAATTTACTGTATTAAAAAAAAAATCTAAAGAGGAAATAAGATATGGTCATATTATTAAGTCTGACTGTTTCCCATTGCCAGCCTTTCATCTAGCCCTTTGTTTATTGTCATTTTATCCTGCGCTTAATCTCATTTAAAGTATAGGTGCTTTGGTACAAGGACCTTCCATTTGCTTTCTTTCAAGTGCCTTCTGAATATATGATACCACATTTAAAGCACAGTTATTTTAGAAAAAGGGCCTGCCATATTTTCTCTTGAAAGTGCTCTCCATGTCTGCGATGCTGAAGAAATAAAATTTTGTTACAAAAGCTTAATCAACAGTTGTAAGCCTAACGAGAACTTATTTCTGTAGCTCTCAGTCTCCCGCATCGTAAGCAGCGCGGCCAGCCTTCCTGTGTTTTAGGGGAGATTGATCATCATAATCACTTACAAATGCTGTGTGAAGTAATGGATTAGGTATTAGCGAATCTGAATAAAAGATGAGTTGTGTAAGATACGAAGAGTGCATATCCCTGAAGAAATGTTGGGGATTGCCTGCGTGAACTGGAAGCACTGAGGGATCTGTCCGGCCTAAAAGCGGTGCTGTGAGGCTGGCATGTACAACCTCGAGGCCTGAAAGCAAGCTTGGACCCAACGAGAGGTGTGGCTGTGGATGGGGGGAATGGGACAGCAGCGTCAGTCAGCTGGACGAGGTTTTATGGTGCAGCCCCGGCTCTCCACATCGCTCTAACTCCAAGCCGGAAAGAGAAAAAAGTGCGCGCTTTAAAGGCCTGGCTGCGGCAATACAGAGAAAACTTAAGTCACGGCAATGACTTTTCATGTAGTCCTGTCGCGAACACGCTCCTCCTTCCCCTTTTATGTAGAAAACCGCTTAGCAAATCGGAATGAAGCGGGTTTTCCACAGGAGCCCGGCACGGCCGGTGTGGCGGCGACGGGCTCCCCCCCGCCGGCCGCCCGCTACATGGCGCCCCGCGGCCTTCCCGCCGCATCGGCTTCGTGCCACCTAGCGGCGGCGGCGCCATTTTGCCGCGTCCCGGCCGTGGCGCAGAGCCGGGATTTCAGATCCATTGAAAAATAATCACGCTCTGAATGCGCTTTCAGTTGCTAAAGCACAATGTCCGAGGTTACTGGTCCGTACCCTGTATGCCCAAGTTAAGTTTTGGCTTTTGCTTTCAAACTGCACGTTAGCCAGCAGACAACTGCAGATAATAACCTCTTTGAAAGAAAATGCCGGAGGCAAGTGTTAACATCTGTAAATTTGCCTGCCCACTACAGCTGGCCTCTGCCTGGGTCTCAAAGCCAGAGGCGATGTGGTAATAAAAAAGCAAAATACAGACTCATGCTGTCCTCCCTCATTGCCACTTCTCCAGCTTTCTTCATTTGCCCAAGTCATAATACAGCTGTCAACAGTCCATATATTGCCTGAGAACCCTGGAAGGTATAGCTTAAAAATAAATGTTTCTAAACATCTTTATTTAACAGATCTTGTATTTCACTTTGATTTATGATTATTTTCTAAACTTCACTCTGAAGAGATCTGCTTAACAACCAGTTGTCAGCAAATCTTCAGCAAATTTTAAATTAAAATTTTTCCATTTGTCTTTGTTCAGTGACATTTCCAGCAGAATACTTTTGAAGGTTTGTCATCTTTTTGGTTGTACAGTTTTACTCAGGGAGTGAGAAAAAATCATTGCAGCATTGGAGTTACACTAGGAATGAATCCGGACCAGGATATTTATTGACCAAAATGCAACAGAAGACATTGTTGACTTCAATCTCTCTGCACTGAACAAGCCAGAAAACAGACTGTAGTTATAATGAATTGGCTGCAGTGGAAAATTTCTGGTATTGTACATTCATGCACGGTTTAGTGGATTCAGGCCAATATTGAAAAGAAAGTCAGCACTCAAGTCTTCAGAGAAACTGTTGTGCCATAAAATCTGCATTGTCCCCACACAGAGATTAAAGATTCGATTTGCCCTGGTGAGGAGGTAGGAGCCATCCAAAACCACAGGCTGCTTTAGAAGTCAGGCCGCAAGTGGACAGGAAAACATGGTGCTGCTTCCATTCTTTTCTGGAAACTGCTAGGAGATTAGCTTTAAATTTAAACTAGGATCTCCTATGACTTTCTCTGAGAGAAACTGCTGATAAAAGGTCTTGTTGGACCTAACCCTTACTCCATCACCTCAGTTCCTGTACCCTGTGGGATGTGTGGGCCCTCGTTTCCTTCTTCCAGCAAGCCTTTATGCTGTTGGGATTAGCTGAAGTTCCCAGGAAAAATGATTAGCCAAAGTGTCCGGGAGAAACAAGTATGACTTCTTTGTCTGTTAGAAGTGATATCATACCAATAAAGGTTTTCAGGCATTTTCTCAGTACTTCTTAAATAATCCAATTCAAAACACAGTCAGAAGTATGTCTGATAGATGAGCAATGGCTCTCAATAAATGTAAAATATAGATTAGAAAAGCATCGTTTATTGACGATTAAACATTGTATACACAGAAGAAATGTGAGAAATATGCCTTCCTTAAACTGTCTTAATACCATGCTTTCAGTGTTCAGTGAGTATCAGGGGTGGAGTAAGTGCAGATGTAGAAAGAGTAGGAGGAAAATCACTTGGAAGAGCTGCTGCATTACAGTTACATTTTAAAGTTATAGTAAGGAGGACAGATGCAGCGTGTTATGACAGGAACTAATGTAACATCTTCAACAGCAAATTGTTGATTTGAGGTTGACTGTGTCTGGGAGGGAGATAAGGCTGCGAGCTGAAAAAAGAATCAAACATATTAACTCTCAAATAATTCTTCTAAGCTTGAAAAGGCAACAATTTCACAGAGACTGCCAGCCCGACCCATGCATAAAGGAGAGATCCAAAATGGAGAGGAAAACAAAAATACCCATTTTCTCAAGCAAGACCAAAACACCAGCTGTGATAATGGAATCAGTCTGGATTACCTTCTTGGATCCTGTTGCTATTGTCCAATTAACACATCAAATGAATTTCAAACTTTTTTCCTGATACTATTTCTACTAAGTCTAATTTCTGGTAAGAACAGAGCAGCTGGAGACTTTCCGATCTTTCTTTCTTTCTTTCTTTCTTTCTTTCTTTCTTTCTTTCTTTCTTTCTTTCTTTCTTTCTTTCTTTCTTTCTTTCTTTCTTTTTCTTTCTTTCTTTCTTTCTTTCTTTCTTTCTTTCTTTCTTTCTTTCTTTCTCTTTCCTTTTGTTTTCCCTCAACACAAATTAAAGTTTTTGGAAAATTTGAAGCTTTTTATATAGGAAAATTATGATTTTTTTTTTTCATCAGGTGATTGCACATGAAATACGTAACTTCCAATTATTTCTACATAGCATTATATCCACCAGACAAAATACTCTGAGGGAGGTTAATGTCACACTGGAGGCTATGTGTGGACAGATAGATAGCTAAGTATTTTACTACTGTTCAGCAGTGCTTTACCCTGTACACTTTCCTCCAAATATAAGGTGGGATATAGGTTTCTGCTTGGCCTGGTGGTCCCAACAGTTTCACAAATGGGTGTTAATTAGTCACAATTAGCCTGTCTTTACCATGCTGCTACACTAGAGACTGTGCAGGCTGGGAGATGGAAAAAAAAAAGAGGGGGTATTCTGAAAAAGTTGACCCTATTTTTTTGGATGTGTAAATCCAAAACCAAATGGAAACTTCCATCATAAGTCAACTAAGAGAATGAGTTTTTCCCATGCATTTGTATTTTAAAACTGGCATTAAAAAATCTACCTAATGTTCACATGGCTTCTTTCCTGCAACGTTTACATCCCTGTTGGGATGAAAAACCGATTTCAACTTGTTTATGCTACCAGGAGTGGTGGAACATCTGCCTGAACTACCCTTTAAAAAACAGTAAGTATCACCATTGCTAGTTTTAACTTACTATGATATTGCTCCTTACATGAATGCTTTCATCATCCCTGTCTTCAGGATATCTCCAGGGATGGGGCATCTAGAGCTTCTCTGGGTAACCTGTTCTAGTGCCTCACCAACCTCTGAGGGAAGAATTTCTTCCTTATATCTAATCTAAAGCTACCTTCTTTCAGTTTAAAGCCATTACTCCTCATCTTATCACTACATGCCCTTGTAAAAAGTCCCTCCCCAGCTTTCCTGCATGCCCCCTTTAGGCACTGGAAGGCCACTATAAGGTCCCCCTGGAGCCTTCTCTTCTCCAGTCTAAACAACCCCAACTTCCTCAGCCTGTCTTCATAGGAGAGGTGCTCCAGCCCTCTGAGCATCTTTGTGGCCCTCCTCTGGACTCTTGCCAACATGTACATGTCCTCTTTGTGCTGGGGATTTTGTGCCAATTTACAGCCAATTTACTTGAGGAAAAGTTTTACTAGAATTTACAACTGCAGAGTGATCCCGTAAATGACATCAAGCCATTGCTCACACAGACCAAGTTCAAGACAGTGACAGGAGGATAAAAGGTTATCATACATAATCCTTTTCATAATCCTTTTAAAATCTCATAGCAAGATGATGAGCCAGTGATGCTATGGCTAGATCTGGCCTGCAAAGCAGCTAATCAGGTCTGGGGAAAGAAGAGATACCTTAAGTAGACTGTGCCACTGAGGTCACTCCATTGATTTTAGCAGGAGCTACGCAAGAGAAGAAAATTGCAGATTTTTTTTCAAGGTACTGTTATGGAAAGAAAAACCCAAATGCAATTATCTTTGGAACAGTACTGCTGCAAGTCAGGTATGTTGAAATGAATCTAATGTATCATATTTAATGGCATATATTTTCTCAAAAGTACTGAAAGCTCTGGTATGTCTGAAATTGAAAAGGCATGCAGGATTAAATGGACTGAAACTTGACTTTTGGACACTGAGACTGAACAGGTGCTATAAGGACCAGACTGCTGGTTGGGTGGCATTTTCCTTTCCAACAGTAAATGGGAGCTTTAGATTTTACTACAAATACAAAGAAAATACTAGAAAGCATCGTGTTTATGCAGATCACCTGCAAACAAGGCCAGGCCCACTGTGCCTGTTTTGTGAAGGCCCTGAGAGCTTCCCTCCACCAGCCCAGATCTGGCTGTCAGGGCTTGGGGACAATGCACAGCCATGGATGAGGCCCTCCGGGAACACCCTCATCTTGCTCAATTTCTCTGGTGGGCATTATCTTGAGGAAATAATTTTCTCAAGAAATTTGAGATAACGTGTCACAGTGATGTCATATTTGCCTTTGAAGGGACTTTAGGATTTTTGCCAACTGCTGTTTACACAGAACTCTATTAGGATGGTGTCCCGGGGGGCTACAGGCGGGGAAGGAGGTAGGAAACAGCTGCTCTGGTAAATATTAGATTTCTTTGTGTTCATATGTGTGCCAGACAGAAGAGAGGCCGAGACAATTAAGAAACCCCAATTTCGGTAAGGACATACTGACAGGACCATTAACGTTTGATTTGTGTGGTACTGGATCACCTAGCAGTCCAAATGGATTGGGCAGGAGCACACAACTGCACTGCTGCTGAATTATCCAGAGTACACAATATGGTATTTGTACTGGCTTTACGTTGTCTGGGGGGGACTGGCAATATCTAGTCTGACATAAAACTGGAGTGGTATGGACAGAATATACTCAAACCAATACAAAAGTGAACTTTTTTTTAGCACATACAAATCAAACGCCTGTGGCACTTCGCACCTGCGGTGTTTTAGTGCAGCATTAAGTGCCCTAAAACATTCTTGTTTATTAGCTAACGTAATCCCAACTGAAACGCTGAACTGCGGTAACCAGAAGCTTACATAGTGTTCAAAAGCTCTTGACCTTGTGAACAGCCCATCAGAAACAGGTACACAGTAAAACAGATTCCTCGCAACAGCTAAATGAGGCTGAGACATGTTTACCTGACCTGCTGTGTGTACCTAGCGCAGACAACCACCAGGAGAACAAAGGCTTGTGGTTGGTAGTCCAGGACTACGAGATCCTCGTTAGTTGCAGGTTTGAGCTGGCCTAGCTAAAGGTTGCTAAAGCTCATTCAGATGCCCTGGTTACCCTCTTTGAGGGGAAACAAGTTTCTGAATGTGGCTTTCACAAACTTTTAAAGCCAGGTATCACCACTGGCGGTTACACCGGTGGCAGGGACCACTACCAGCAGCAGTGGTGGTGGCCACAGGTAATGAAAGCAACTCCTACACTGTCCTGCAAACCATGCATGCTTGGGGAGAATGCATGAACAGTTTGGGAACCCCTCTTCTAAGCTACTAAAATCAGTGTCTTCAGATAACCTGATTAGATTACACTGGAGCTAATTGAGTAATTGTGCACAGCAAATCTAGTTTTGCTAGACATGTTGTAGCTGGCACAGCAATATTTATCAATTTGTGTAGTTTATGGATAGATGTAGGTTTGTATATCTAACTGCTGGAGCATTATTCTTAATCCTTTGGGCTGGCAGGAGTCAGGAAGAGGCACCCTTTGAAAAAGGCTGAGGAATCAAAGTCTGGCCTGTGTTCAGTGCAGGTAAAGTGTTGAGCTGTACCAGTGAAGGCTGGCCAGCTGCTGATGCTTTGTTTAACAAAAAGTGAAAGCAAGAATAAGGACATTTGCACTACAGTTACTGCAGGGTTAATGGATAAAACGGTAGATAAATAAAAAAGTTGATCTGACTTCAGGATCTTACCACAAAATAATTCTGTGTGTCTCTGCCACAGAAAACCATCACCATAAACTGGTGTGGTGACTTAAGAAATTGGCACAGGCCAGATGCATACTACAGAAGAATATGCAGCTTCTCCAGATCCCATCGGTAAGGGAGAAAGTGGGTAATGAGCCGTCTGTCTGGAGGCAGGTGCCCTTGGTACCTAGAGAGAATCAGTTCATGATAATGAAGGGAAATATATGATCTACATAAATGCCACTAATGGCTTTTCCTGCAGCTGGGTGCCCAAGTTGTTTCCCCTTTGATAATATTGTCCCCTTCCTAATCTGGGGAAATCATGCTTCCAAACACCATTACAGCTACTGGTACAGTGTATTTCAAGATATTAATGCCATCTCTTTCAATATTTACTCTTATTAAAAAGAGTTTTACATACATTTTATTCAGAACATTACCTCTGTTCCTTATAATCTTTTTTTTATAGATAACAGGTAAGGTACAGATATTAGCACGGATAACAGGCACTAGCAAATTGCACTGATAGATCATTACTAACAGAGCAAGAACAATTTTGCAGTAGTGTTACAGCGGATTACTGTTACAGACAGCATACACAACAGAGTGAGACACGACTAAAGTTTAATTCCACAGAAAGTTCAGCAGCTCTCTTATAAAACCTTTTCTTGATATAGCATAGAGAGTTTGGGTCATCTAGCAGACGGCCCTCTACAGTGACCACTAGCCACTTCTCCGTCCGTTTTGGTGTTGAGCTGCATTGCCTTGCCAGCACAGCTGAGCCCGCCAAGCCAAGCCATGCGACACCCGAGGCCACGCTCACGTTTCCATTGTTACCGTGCCGTTACCAGTGCAGAAGGCCATCCAGGGATTACACACACACTGCCAACAGGAGTTGCTCCCTGAGGGGTTGTCATAACACATTATTCATGCCAGCATTGCACAGTTTTGCTACTGTGGTGTGTAAATCTCATGCACTTTTAAAAACAGAAAGGAGATTATTACTGCATTATGAACAGCCATGGAGACTGGCAATGACTGAGCGTGTGCAGCCGCACAAATACAACAAAGTGATGCCCTGTGCTTCCTACAGGAACAGATCACTATTGCTTATAGCCACAAGTTGGGTATATGCATCTTCACTAGAGGATGAGCAGCTGTGGTTGTGTTGTGCTCTCAAGGCAAACATTAGATCAAAATTAGATCAAAATTACACATGCTTTCCTACTTTGCACTTTCTTCTGATGCAAGAACTGAAGTTAGTCACCGTCACCCTTTCATCAACTACACACATTTGAGATTGTTCTGCTTCTGAACTTGAATTCTATGTATTTTTTTTTTTAATCTTGTGCTTCTATAATCAAAATAAGATCATGATTAGCAGATATCAAAATACATCTAGGAATTTCATATTATTCTCATTTTAGCGAGGGGAGAATTACAGAAAGGCTGATACAGAAAGATGCTGATTTCAAGAGTGGTCTGATCTGAGACACTTTCAAGATCACCCAGGGTTGCCATGGAGGCTGGTGGCTCCTGGCTATGGAAAGCTCTGCAGTATGTGCCTGCCCTTGGGTGGCTAAAAAATTAAGTTCTCAAAGGCAGCAGTCACTTTTGACAGTGTTTTGCCCTGAGAGAGCTCACAGCGTACAAAAAAGTGGATGGTGGGCCAGGAGTTGAACCTGCTTTCCATGTTTTGTATTCACTTTATGACCTCTTTTGCTGCTAGAAAGATGAACTGCACAGGCTTCTCTGCAATTCAGAATGAAATTGTGTCAGACTGACAGACTAGTTTAAGTTAACAGTTAATGCATTTACCAGAGCTCAAGAACCATTACTGAGGCACAAATCCAGGATATCTTTGAATCCAGATCTCTGTAAGCAACAAAACGCTGCTGTTTAATGACTGCTGGATCAGCTCTATAACTTGAAAAGTGGATTGAAATGAGTAGTGAAGCTAAAGTAGTTTTAACACTGCAGTTTCTAAATGAGTTGTAAAATAAGCTGGAACAAGTTTGCACTAGAAACATTTGCTATTAAGAGTAAAACTATGGGACTGGAGCCAGGCCAGCTGTGCTACTCCTCCTCCTTTGCTTATGTACCAGTAGGTGCTAGAGGCTAGAGACACTGGAGGTAGAAGGCACGTTTCATTGCTCTCATTTAATTCCCTCAGGCTGACACATGGAGTTGACAGGCTCCACGGCAAGCTGCGTCTAGCCTTCTTTGGCTGGAGGGAGGATTGCTGACACATCGTGCATTTTGGCAGGAGAGACCATCAACACTAAAGTAAAAGAAAGGAAAAAGACTTTAGGTTACCGATTCTTTAAGGCAGAGTTGCTTGTAGTATATGAGTTTACAAGCAGCGTGAGCAACAGGTCATAAAGAGGTCCTCATTTGCTTAGATGTAATAGACAGCTTTTCACAGGCTGATGTTCAAGTGACAGGTTCTCAGGGAAAATCTGATCAAACACTTGAAGTCAGGACCCCAAAGAGCTTGGGTCAAGAGACAGAGAAGGTCAAAGATAAGGGTCACAATATGCAGCAAGAGGCAGTTAAGCTAACTGGCAAGCAATCTGAAAAGAAAAATAGATGGGTCACATATTTATCCATTTGAAATTACACATGTAAAAAATAAAGAGAATTTTCATGTGTGATTTAGCAAATTACATCTGTTAATTCATTTGAAGAACAGCAACAACAAGATCTCGAATAAGTGTCAGTAAAGCAAAATAAAATACTCGCGTGTTTTATAGGAAACAAAGGAGGAAAACAGTCACCCTCCCAAGTGTTGAGGAAATCTGAAATGACTTGAATTGCACTTAAAACTGTTTAAATGTGTTATGTAGAAACACAAGCCTTAAATGCTCTTTTTTTTTTATTTAAACAATGGGATCCAATAAATAATACAGACCAATTACCAATGGATGTACATTACATCAGTCCCAGCTAACTTATTTTCCAGAAAACTCTCTAGGCTTTGGGACAAATTATTTTCCTTCTTTTCAGTGCAATGACTTTGTGAATATGCTGTAACTTTTTCTGCACATGGACTCATTTTTATGATTGCATTATTTATTCAGCACTGACATGAAAATATTCTTAGCAGCCTAAGCATTTTAGCATTCTTACATCATATTATCTTGAATAACTGTGTGTTCAGTAATGCATATACATTGAACTTGAAGTAGCTAATATGCATCAGCAGTGATAAAGGGCATCAGGTAGCTCAGTGGTTGACATATTTACAGAAATACTTCCTCCACATCAGCTAAAGCTATCTCTTAGCTATAAGGAGGAGATAAAAAACACAATTTAAAGGAATCAATGCATGTAGATGAATATGTATTCCATCATTTCAGGATAATTTATTTTGCTTTATCTTAAAAAAAAATAGGGAAGACATCGTTAAGAAATATAATACTCAGCATTTCAGGGCGATGTGGTGTCATGTTATGTTTTTGGATTAAAGATTCAAACCCACCTTTGAATCCAGACAGCCCCAAACCATCTATAAATATATTATTACAGCTTGGCTAATTGGAAAACACCCTATAAATATACTGAAATTATGTTTGGCTTGGTTTCCATACATATCAAAGAAGAGGGATTCCTGGCAAACCTGGAATCTATGTTGAACAACAAGTTTGCCAGCTGGATTTTCATATTCTATAACAAGTTTATGCATTATTTTAGAAAATGTACTGAACTAGACCTGATTGAAAACAAACCATTGTAATAACAAAACAAACTAGTTCATTTGGTGGACCTAATGGTTTCGAGTGTAATCAGTCAATAAATTCTAACAAAATTATTGTCTTGACATTCATTAACAAAGAGGTGCGGAACTCAGAGATGCTAGCAGGGCAGCACATCCCTCACGGTTTGGCAGTTTATGTTGCAGAAAAACATTTTGCCTTGCTGACAGGCTTTCTGACCGACGCTCTCCTCTCACGCCTCAACAGTGAAACTTGTTGCTCGCCTTTTATGCGGGCTCTGATCGGATCTAAACTGCAGTTCAGTCACTGCACTTGGCTTGGGATCACTCTTCCAACGTCTAACAGGCTGCTTTGGAGAGACAGAGATGGCAAAGCCCTCGCTCAAGCAGCTTAGGCTGTGCTGGAGAACAGCAACAGGCTGCACCAAGCAGTCAGACAGGGAGAGTCAGCAGCAAAGGGCAGAGGGAGTACACACTGCCTAAGCCATTTTGCTTAATATTTCTGATTTTTTTTATTTTATTTATTTATTTTTTTAAACCCTCTCGTTAATTCAACGTAGCTAAAGAGTGGGTGTCGAAGGGAGATCAGCCGCAGAAGCGATCCCCGCAGGAGGATATGGCCCAGAAGATGGATTAGGATCTCCTGACGGCAGGCGGTGCGCCGGGAGGGCGGCTGAGCCGAAGGCACGGCAGCCCGCACACCGCCGCTCGGCCTCCGGGAAGGCAAGGGAACTTATTTTTCCGCCAGCAGAACCCCTTGGCAGCTTCGGCCAGACCTCCCGGGGCCGCCACAGCAGCAGCAAAACCACGCCGTGCCGCTTTTGGGCCGAGGGGCTCGGTGGGCAGCAGGCAAGATCTCAGCAAGTCGCGGGACCAAGATGGCCCCCGCGGGCAGCGCCCTGAGGGGAGGCGGTGGCCGCCCGGCCCCGGCCCATGGCGCTCCCCGCCCCCGTTGTGCAGCCGCCGCGCAGGCGCCCGGTGAAGGGGGCCGGCGGCTCTGCTGGGGCAGCGGCGGCGTTGGAGGCGGAGGGCAGGCACCCAGCGCTCCGCCATGCCCGTGCGCTTCAGGGTGAGGCGACGAGGGGGTGCCGGGGCGGCTGGGGGCGGCAGGCAGGCGGCGGCGGTGAAGGGCCCGGCGCGGCCCGGCCCGGCCCGGCGGGAGGAGCGGCCGCGGGAGCGGGGGAGCCTTGTGCTAAGGGAAACCGGCCCCAAAAGGCAGAAAGAGCGCCGTTGTGGGCGTGGAAGAAGTTATTTAAAGCGTGATTTTGCATGCTTTTTGTATGCGTGAAGCTGTTCCACGCTTGTTTTTTTTTTTTTTTTCCTCCTGCTGTTCGGAGGGTAGTTTTTGGTCTCTGTAGGGTTTGGTTTGGGAGGTGAAGAGCAGCCTCCTACTTTTAAGTGTTTCCTGCAGACGTCTTTTGAGGTGTTTCCTCTCAGATTGCATACCCACAGGTGCTAGAAGCGCGGCAGGCATCACTCATTTGACAGATACCTCTCTGTTTGCTGCAGGGCTTGAGCGAATATAAGAGAAACTTCAGATGGAAAACCCCAGAGTTGTGTAGCCCAGCTCAAGAGCAGAAGTCCGGGTGGGCAGGACTTCGGTCGGATCAGTTAGGTAAGCGTCCCCAAAACTGCCCCTCGAGTGCAAAACCCAGCACCACCCAAGTCAGCCCTGACGAAGATCAGCCTTAGGTGCCGTGGGTCTCGAGAGGCTTGCTGTGGTGGGGTGTGCGACCACAGCAAACCGGTAACATTGGCAGTTTGGACTCTTTACGCAATTGAAATTATATTCCTAGTTACTATTTGTAGGAATGCGTGTTTGAATGCCATCTTTCTTCAGGCTACACTGAAACTTTGTTTTAATGTTAGTGCTATTTATACAAAACCTCAAAAACGTGGTTTCTGATGTGCAGCATAAACTAAATCCCAAACATGAAGCACAGGTGCAGTGTTAACCCATACAGAGCCCGTAGAAGGATGCATTGGTTTACCTATGGTACATAGAACCACTAAGTAATTTTTTTTTATTAAGAAAAGACTAATTTGATCAAAGTCTAATATAAAGTAAAATTGTTAGGAAGACTTACCCATGGCAGCTGACTAGGACAAACAAAAAAGATGGACATTAAACGGCAAAGCTTGTGATGCTGTAGTCTGGGATTTAGTGTTCTAGATGTTATCCTGGCAGGGAAATGTGAAATTGAAAAGTAGGAGAGAAAGGAAATAGCGTCTGGATTGGAAGACCCATTGAGAGTTGAGGAATAGGAGTAAGCTGTAGAGTGATGACAACTGGCAGTGCATTGAAAAGGAGCATTAAAACAATACAAATTATTGTAGTGGCACAAAGCAGATTAACAGAGTTGTGCAATTCAGTGCAATCACACTATGCAGTCTGTGTAATTGGAGTCCAATATATTCATTAGACGATACAATAAGTGATCTCTATTATGGCCTAGTAATTAAGAACCAACTGCTGGAAGTATGGTTTGTTTTCGACCAAAATTCTAGACATTTCAGTAAATAATTTAATTTTGCCAAAGATTTTACTTGTATATTACTGCTTTCTTTGTTACAGCAAGATACGTCTTTCTTTAACCTTGCTTTCCTTGCACATGCCTGTAGGTGCGGGTACCTGTATTTAAGAGAGTAACTTCCACAAATTCTGAAATGCAGACATATCCACACATATTAACCTGTTTTGAAAATTGTAAGCTATGCATCATCTCCAGTCACGTGAAGGATGGTGAAACTTCATACAGCAAATATTACAAGACTTGCAATAAAGTCATGAGTTAGCAATACAGCAGTTTCTCCTTTTCACGTTGTAGCTGTGATTTTGTGTGTGCTTGGTGTAGTTTTCCTACATTTTTGGATTCATTTGCACTCACACCTATCTTCTGGCCATTTAACAGCGTGCATCTTTGAATGTCACTCTTGACACCTTGTAGGACTTTGTCATCGGTGCAGATTGCTGTTGTTAATATGCTTACTGTTCTTCCTGTTGAAATGCATAATTGATAGTTTTAAGAATGGCTTGGAATACTGGCAGAAAGAGTTAAGAGGTGCTCTGAGTTCTTTCCTGTTACTTTTCCAGTGTTTCTCCACTGGAATTATTTCCTACTACCTGTATATATAGTTGGGCATACAGACAGTACGTATAGATCTTTCACTGCAGTTTATCTCTTTCTACATTTTTTTTTTCATGAGACGGGAGTTTCTTTCTCCTAGAAATTGTTTCTTTCAGCCAGTTATAGGCCTTCAATTATTTTTCCATCACATATGTACACTTCATGTTTGAATTGTGATTTTCCATTTTAAATGTGTCCAGCCATTCAGTCCTTGTCTTAAAATGGTATGGTAATTCTATTTTCATCTGCATGTGTAAATGTCAGCAATTCTTTAAAATAACTTTATACCTTGTTTTGTTATGAGGTCTCTTTAGAATTTTGGAATTTATTTCATGTTTGCACTATAAAGTGTTACCGGCTATCTGAGGTGATAGTTTTAAATAGACTCTTCAAGACACTCAAAAATGGAAGTCAGTTCAAGTATCTGTTCTTTAATGGCCTGCAATTGTATTAGGGGTCTGTCACGGTCCATGCACAGTAAATGAGAACCTGTCTAGCAAGGTATATAGTGCACGTGTAATTAGAAGTGCTCATGACATTCTTTATCACTATAGGCTGGTTATTCTTTAGCTGTGTTAACAACGTTCTCTTCACTGTCTCCGTTAATTTTTGTTGTTGTTTTTCCTGTTCCCAGAATCAACTTGCAAAAGATTGTTCTGTGGCCACGTTTTCTTAACAGGGTTTTATCCAGCATGGTCCTGGAGCACGGTGTTGCTGTCCCTCTTGAGTGGAAAGGAGGGGCATTCACAGATGTGAAAGAAGTCATAATTTCACGATTGTGCCCACAATTCATAGGCTGTCATTGCTCAAAGATACTAGAATATTTTTTCTCTAATTATCTGTTGTATGAAAAGCTTTCTGTTTCTTCTTGTAATAGAGTGATACTATGTATTCAAGATAACGTTTTAGTTAAACCTAGTATGTCCTTTTTTTTTAGGAATCACAAGAGAACCAAACTTCATTTCCAAGAGAAGGGTACCATACCATAATCCACAAATTTCAAAGTCGTTTGAATGGACAGCAGATTGTGATTTGGATGACCCACTTGAAACTGAGGCTCTGAAGACTGCAGAGTTGCACACAGGCCATAATAATGATGTGAATCAGGAAAAAATTGAAACACCGGAAGGACCAAGGCTCCCCCCAAAAGTTCGGTCACATTCTGCAGATTCTAGAGTTGAAACTGCTCTTGCCCTTGCAGAAAACAATATGAAGAGATCACCAACTGTAGCTCCACCAAATAAAAATGAAGCATTTGTATCTTCAAAAAAAGAACCAGAAAAAATGGATAATGGGGTAAGGGAAGATTATTTTTTTTAAATTGACTGGTATAAAAATTACTAATCTGATATTTACAGCAGGTTAGCACACGTAACACCACCTCTGTTGTCTCACTTTCCTTAGTTCTGTATTTTGATGTTGTTCTACGTTGTAGCTTCTCTGGTGGGAGAACCGTACTTCTGAGACCAGCTTTTGGTTCCATTGTAGGTCAATACAAATTTTCCCCTTCACATGCCATCTCTACTGATTTCACTTAAATGACGATTTAGCAGATGATTTATAGACTTCTTGGGGTTGTTGGCTATAATGAGAAAACATACTTTGCCTTCATACAATTCCTATAACAAAAAAAAAATGTTTTGAAGATGTGCATTGAAAGATTTATGACTTGCAAGACATTGTAGGAAAGGGAACAATTGGTGTTAATTTTCTTTTTTTTTTTTTTTTAAATGTTGTCAGCTTCACAGAGTCCTTCAGAGGAAAGCAGGCATGAATATTCCACGTTTAAATACTTTCCCCAGAAATTCTGAATATCAAAGCCAATTTATTTGGAAGAGTCCTCATGAAAAGTCACCCATACTTGCAGCTGAAGAGGTAACTTTCAAAAACTAAATGAATAATTTCTTTTATGTCTAAGGAAAGTTGTTTAATTTCCAAGATTTCCTTTTTTTTTTTTTTTTTAATAAACTGGCATGCTATTAATACATTTTTTTCTTCTATTATAAAGAAGTGCAGGATAATCAGATGTGTTTCCTTGTGATTCTTCATTGTAGCCAAGTGTAATTACTTGATCTCCTCCGCCCTGGTTTTGTTCAGTTTCTTTCTAACAGGACCATTTTCTTTAATTTGCATTAATTTTACCTGAGGAGCTCAGAGGTCCTACTCAGTGTTACCCTTTATTTTCATAATTTTTATGTCGTCTTGTATATAGATAATCAACATAGGGATGTTCAGATGTTCTTTATTGTAATAACATGTCTTGCCACTGAAATCAAGCAGGTTTCAGTATTTATTTTCAGGGTCTTTTATGGGCTACCATGTTTTCTTACTCGCAGTCTCCATCTCTGTGCACATATAATTCTAGGCCCTAAAGTGCATCTCTGTAGTTAGTCAGCTGTGTTTTTTCTTTCATGAGAACTGCTTCTATATGAGTGGAATTTCCTGATGTTAAGACACTCCTGTGGGATTTTGATGCATCTTAGGAGTTTTTGGACTTCATAGGATTGGGAACGTTGCTAATCGGATCACGAAGAATAATTCTGCTTGTGAGACTGCTTTGTGTTTTGAATATATTGTCCAGAGGTTGGGACAAAAGAGACCCTCTCTGTCTTTTGGTCCTTTTACAGTATAGGCCTTTCTGCAGAATCTGGAATTTTAAGCTTTGCTGTAAAAGAAAGCTTTTGTTTAGTCTTGTTTTTTTCACTCGGGGCATACGCGTTAATGGGATTACCACAGATGATGCTATCTCTTTTGCTATCTGCAGGTAGCAGATTTGTTCCCTAATGGCTTTCAGAGGTGATAGATGTTGATAACTAGGGTCAATCACTATAAACCTGTTCCTGTATTTTTCTTGTTGCAATGCCAAGCAGGTGGACGTACTTTGAGATACCTGTTTCCCAGCAGTCCCTTATGCAAGGAGAACTCACTGAAAAGTGTGACAGTAGCATAGAAACCAAAGGACCATTTCAGGAAGAGGCCAGTACCAGAATGTCACCCTACGGAAAGTTTCATACGGAATTCCGTTTGATTTTATTAGAAATCAGTTTGGTTTGACCAAGTTATCCAAGTTAGGTTGTAAGTCTCACCTAAACTCACATAGCAAAGCTGAGGAAAACGTATGCCACATGTGACATATGGCCTGGTCTTTCGACTCTCAACACCCCATGAGGAAATGATATCAAATCACATATTAGGTAAATTCTGTACCTTGGCTTATAATGCAGTAGCGAATGGAAAACAGTGGTTAGATCAAATTACCAAGCCCTAAGCATCTAGTTCAAAAACAGAGAACAGTCATCTGTTGTTTCTTACGGACAGGACTCCTAGGGAAGTTTTATGTCATCTGTTTTAAAAATAAATAAATCCTACATATAAGCCTGAAGCTGAGCTGCAGCATTCCCCACTGTCTTCCCAAATAAAGAAAACCTTTGCTAGTGAACTTCGGTAAGAACAGCATTTGAGCACAGGTTTAACTGTGCCTGAATCGCTCTCCTTCAAATGTATTTTTTTTGAAAGCAAGTTTCTTTTCAATTTGTCCTAGATGTTAATTAGCCTGCACATACTGTATTTTTATGCATGACTGGCTCTCTGTTGGTATGTTGAATTGGTTAACTGATTTTGAAAATTTAGCCTTAAGGTAAGCAAATCACCATACTATTTTTTTCATCTTTTTTCCTTACCTAAAGGTTATTTGCAATACGAGTAAATCCATACCTCCGTTCAAGTCTCCTGCAATTACTTCTGAAACAGAACATGACAGAAATTCCAAAGGTTCTCCTCCTGCTAAGAGCCCACAAGAGAGATGCTGTTCAGAAGAGAAAGAATTTCTGGTTTGTGAGCAAGTAAATATTTCCCTAAAAGAAAGGCATTAAGTATGCTTAAATAGTTTTGATTGTTCTTTTCAATAATGTGGGTGTGAGGATTTTTAAAAAATTGTTGCAGTTACATTTCGTAGCTGTTATTAATGACACTGGACTGGACTCAGTAGTTGTTTTGCTGTAAAAGACTGAAAACAGCACTGTACAGCTTTATTTTCTCTTAGTAGTTTCTGCAGTGCATTTGTTCAGTTTACAAAGTCATTCCAAGTGTTTTTTTCCTGAACTGTCACCTTAATTTGATTATGAATTTTCAAGTTCTTTTTTGAGTTGTTAGTTTGAGTTCATTCTTCTTTTCTTTTTTTTTTCATGCAAACATTTTTAGTGATTGGCATAGTTTCTGAAATCTAACTCCAGTTTATGCCCTTGTTGCTACCAGTGTAGTTTCTTAGGGTGCAGGAGGATGGATGGGAGGGCTTATGCTTTTACTACTGTTTAGGCCTGGAATTTATTAGGTAAGTCAGATAGTGTGTGAATTAAAAACAAAGAAATTACGATGTCACAGTTGGAACTGATTTTCAGACAATTTTTTTTTTAAAGAAATATGGAGGAAGGGTTATTGTTGATTTGCCTTTAGCTTCATAAGTTGAAAGGTAAACACAGGACGTTGTATAGCCTATGTAAGTTCTGTTGATCAGAGCAAAACGTCTTTTACAAAAGTCATTTAGCTGTCTGAGGCCTTGCGTTTCCTTGTCTTGCTGTTGACTTGAACAAACACTGGTGGAATTTTAGTAAATGTGGTTGTAGTTTTTTTTACCAAATGCATTTAATAACAAGGAATTGCTTCAGATTAAGACCTTCTGAAAATAGGAGAGAGCAGTTTAGATTGCATGACGTTTTGCAAGGTGGAAAAATGAATGTCTCTTTTTGTAGCAAGATGCTGAGAGTAGCGTTGTCTAAATTTCTGCAGGTTAGCTAACCTTTGTTCAGGTGGAAGGACCACGTGAGAGTCTCTTCAATGCCCGCCTCTGTTTCTTGGTAAACAGAAACAGCCATTGTAAGGCAGCATGTTCCGTAGGACTGTTACTGAGCCAGATGCATCCTTAACATGGAGTGCCTGTGGCTTGGTTTAAGCTGTCGGTACTTTTGAGGTTCTTAAAGACGTTTGTTGACTTGGAGGCTTTATGATTTAGAACCTAGACCTGCCTGTTGTTTTAAGTCTCATTTAAGACTGACAGACATTATGCCCCTTCCTCCCTCTTCTAGCAGATGTGAAGAAAGCCTAAAAGTCACAAGGCTTTCAGGAAGCATTTCTTTGTTTCTTATATCAGAAATTCATGTTATGTTTTCCCATGAGAGTTAATAAGGAAAGGAAAAGAAGGCACGAGAAGGGAATTTTTGGTGAAAGCGTTCAAAATGCTTTTTGTCTATACCCACATACCTTCTTTGATGAATTTCTTGAAAGAAAAATTTGGGAGTTTGTGTGTGCTATTTTTCTTGCTTTACGTGCTTGTTTTCTTGAATTTGAACAATTTCTGTAAAGGTCTCCAGCAGAAAAAGAAATAATGTTTGAGATTTCCAAGAAGATGAAATAAACAGGAAAAAATTGTTTGATGTGAAAGCTGAACAAATCAATCTGACCCTTTCAAAACCAGAAGGACAGCAAATTAAAAAATCACATTTTGGTTTATTATAAATCGGTTTATATTGCTTTACTATAAGGCTAACAGTATTTATTTATTTTAATTATAAATTCCAGAAATATACATGTTGAATCTGGTTAGAATGCACAGGTATGGTACTCTTTTTTTTATTTATTTTTTGTGTTAAATTCATTTTGTGAAGTGTACAGAATAGATCATCTAACTAAGTGAATGCTGCACTTGGAATTATAGCTTTGGCATTTTGCTGGTTGATTCTTGCATTAACAAAATGTAATATGCTATCTTGTATTAAGTATGCCAAACAGCTAACATTTTAAAATTAACTTTTTGCAAAAGTTTGACGTCAAAAGGAACATGAGGGTTTTCAGTTTGTTAGCTAATGCAGTATTTTTAAAATTATCTTTGCCTTAGAGTAAGAGGGAAGAACCGTTTCACAAGCCAGCAGAAGATGCATCAAAACAAGGGAAATCAGAGCAGAAACATCCTAAACAAAAAAATAAGCAGCATATCAGTCAAAAGCCCCTCTCTTTACGTACAAATCGTGGGTATGTATAAAATGGGAAAACCTAGCCTAGCAAATAGGTGTACAGCTGACTGTTTAGAATGGTTTATGATGGCCTTTATCTATATGATCCTGTAGTCACAAGAACAACTGTGGTGTCTGTGCCCTGCAGCACTCAGTCTGAGCTTCCTGTGGGTACCTCTAAACCTGATGTTAATTTGTATCCCTTTCTCCAGGCAGTGGAAGCTTTGTGAACACACTGGTTCAGATGAACCTCCTGATGCAATAATGTTATTATTGATAAATTAAAATCAAATGAAATTAAATCGATGCAGTGCTGCTTCTAAACTCTCAGAGAGTGCTTTGGAAGTTGTAGTCACCTTTCAAACTGCTTTCCTATGCTTGCTCTACATGTCTTAAAACTGGGTTGATTGTACTTGATGTCTTCTTTTTCTAGACCATACAAGACTAAAGGGAAATAAAGAAATTTATTATAGGGTAATATAGGGTAATCTGACAAACATTGAAATAAAATGACACTGTATGTTACTGAGAGATATTCAAATATCTTTCTCCTGCCGCATACCTACATTGTAGAAACTGAACTCATGTTTCCTTTTTCCACACATCTGAGGTAAGTCAGAGAAATGAAAACCCAGAATGGAAGTAAGGTTAAAAATGTGTAAATCTATTCCATCTCTGCTGTCTTCACACTTCTTATATCTCCCAGTGATTGCTTCCCTTCACATGGCTTTCTGTCAGTGTTAAGGTATTAGATTGAAGATGGGAGAGGAGACTTACCAAGGTCTGAATGCTTTTAGGTATTGGCAGATAATGACAAAATCATCTCCCCAAATACTATGAAATAAAATTGCTTTATGAAAAAGTGAGCAGATATAAGGTAGTTGAAGCCTTTAAATCTTTAGATTTCATAGTTCCTTGATGTCATAGATTGTAGTCAATTTTTCAGTGTAAAATTCTGTATAAAATTCTTGAGCATTTTCTACCAATTTAAGGACAGGTTTCTGCCTCTTATGCCTTCAGTGTGGTAGCACAAACAAAAGTTTCCAAAACAGTCACTGTGCAAATCATTGTGAAAATGTGCAGAGGAAAAGTTGTCAGTATGCAGACAGGACTTGCACTTCGTATGCAACCTGCATTGCATGGCCTGCTTTTGCAACAGAATGACAGACAGAGGCACAGTAGTGATGTGTTTTTGAACTAGTCCTTTAGTTTTGCAAGTAAAACTGAAAAAAATCTGAGTCTTAAAAAAGGAGCCATATGGAAAGAAGTTCTGAATATAAAGGTTTTTTTTCGCCCTGATACTTTTTGTTTTAAAAGGTGCATTTTATTCTCTGACTTCAGACTTCTATGATCTACTTCTGAAGGACTGAAAACGTATATTTATTTTAATATATTAAATATCAGGTGAAAAAAGTTAGCAATGCTCTAAAGCAAAAACAACTCTTTAGATTTAAGCTAATACAGCCACAGTTCAGTGTTTAAAGGGCTTGTAGTATTGCTTAGTGCCTGCGTTAAGTTGGATTATGCTAATTTTTCTGTTTACACTTGAGTGGCTGAAGGGAAAATGAATCTGTCTTTAAGCGTACCGAGTGCTTTTGAAGATCAAAGACAGTAGGCCATAGTTAGATGAATTATTACTGAACGTTGTTCTGGTAGTCAGATGTTTCTGCCCCCAAGAACCCACCCCAGCCATATGCAGAGCATGTTGCCTTTATAGCAGAGTTCATAGAAGGAAACATCTTGGGCGCCTTAGTGCCAGACCAGGCAATTTTACTTAAATGCACCTTCATCAGTGACTTAAACCAAGATGTTCCATTTTGTATTGAAATAATTGAGGCTTGTATGTGTACTGTGTTCTGCTGATTTGGCTGAGAGGGAAAGAGTTTCTGGCAGAAGTGTTGTGAGGAAAACAACAGGAGTAACTACTTGAAGACTTGAGAACTACCAAATGAAAGAGCTCTTATGTCTTTCCTATTTGTGTTGACGGTGGTCAGCTGTGTTTCAAAGTGTGCATTTTCATATCTTAGCCCTGGAATTTAAGTGCAAGAATACCTTTTATTGTTAATATAAATTTAAAAATGTTTTTAAAAAGACTCTTCTGGGTATCAAGCTTTATTCTTTCTGTTTTTTCCCCCCATCCTCATTCTTGGTATCCTAGGAAGATGAACACTGAATATAGGTCAAAATTTTTGTCTCCAGCCCAGTATTTCTACAAAGATGGAGCTTGGTCTCGTATTAGGAGTAAAGTTCCCAATCAGGTGAGTATTATTAAAAAAAAAAAAATAAATCTGAAACCTGAGTATGCTTTGTATTATCCTTTTTTATATGCAACAAACTTCGAATTGTGGTCTTCATAAAATGGTTTTGAGATTGCAGTGCTAACAAAGGTGACTACAAAGAAGACTAAGTTCTGACAAGTCAGATTAATATGTAGTAAGAAAAAGTAAGAGGCAGTGTGATTTTAAAAATAAATTAATTAATGTGACATGGAAAGTAAGGGAGGAACTTTGTTTCCCTTACAAATCAGAGTTGTCCAGAACAGCATCTTTTCGACCGGATAATTGCAGTGTTGGATGTTCAGCTCAGTTTTAATGTGTTTTTACAGTGTAGAATTAGATGGTAGGAGTTTCAAGGGGATAAAAGGAAAAGGCCAACACATGTATGAGCCTAGGTCAGTCTGACGGTCAGGCTCAGTTTGTTAGCCTGCCAGGATAAATCCATTCAAAGCAGTCAGCTGCGTTCAGTCGAAGGCACCATAAAATTTAGAATTTCTCTGTCCAATTTTAGCAAACCGAAGTATTTTCTTGTAATTTATTTAGCAACCACAATCAGTGTTATACCCCATAGGAACTCATTTGAGAACTCTGAAAATACTCAACAGCTTCAGGAGCGTAGTATTTCACAGCGATTATTGAGTAAGGTTCCCTGAATTACCCAAGTACATCAAAACCTTCAGCAATCTGCTAAAAAACTGCCAGAGCTAGTTCTGCAGCAGTCAGATTTCACTGAAGTGGCCTAGGCTTCTCTCATGTGATGGAGGGAGCCTTCCTGACACACTGCGTGCCGCTAAATACATGGTAGATACTTGGCAAATGAGAGCTGTCTCATCGGTCAAGACCAAGCTGATGTGGAAGGCAGAACTGGAGGGGATGGCTCTAGGGCACTGGGCTTTGAGCTTCAGCAAATAGCATTCGCTGGAAAAGGCACGAGTATCATGGTAGCTTTCAGTTCTATGTTTTCTTACAGGATCTAAAAAGTCATTCTATTCTTCTTAGGTAAAAAGAAATTTATATTGAATGTAGGTAATAATGAGAAATACGTCTCGAAGTTTAAATTATATTGTAGTTTGTGGTGACTCAAATTATTGTATCCATCATCAGATAATCCGTTCTGCAAAAACAGTCTGGTGAGGAGGTTAGAGGACTAAAAACGAGCAGTATTTTCTGTTTGATAAATACCGACGGATGTATTAGATTTACACTAACCATTCCTAAGGCTGTAGAATAATCTAAGCTACTCATGCAGCCCGGCTGTAAGCAGTATACAGAACGTTTCTGTGGAATATCACCTCATTTGTCTGGCATCTAAGGCTTTTGTCTGGAGGCTGGATGTTGTGTCAGAAACATCCAAAACTGGAGCAGGCGGCAGTCCAGAGCAGCGTCTGCTTCAAGAGTGGCTGCCTGGTAGGCAAGTAGAGGGAGAGGGACGCATTGCCGGGGAGTGTATTTTGTTTGCTACACGGCCGGCTGGGAGGAGTCTCTGCAGTACGATCAAGGGAAGGAATGAGGAGACTGCAGGTGGAGGGTGGGCGTTAGGCCTTAACAAGGCAGGATCTTTTTTAGGATGTGTTTGAGAGAAGTTGGAAGTAAATATATCTGGTGTTTAATTAGAGTGCACAAGAAATTCCCACGCTGTAGATAGGTGGTTTGGATGGGTCTGACTCTTCTGTGGAGGTTTTGTTGCTGACAAGAGACTTGCAGAGGAAACCTGAAAAAAAGTCACCTCATGAAGAATTCAAAAAAAGAATTAGTAGGATTTTTAGGGCCTTCGAAGTGAAGGAGTTGTGCCAGGTAGCTAGAAGAGCCAATTTTTAAGACAATTATAACAAATGTTTTATTGACTATAAATATGCTTATATGACATACACACTTCTAAATATACATACCGACGTTAGATCTTAGTGTGACTTCATATAGAAGAGGCTTTTGGAATTGGAATTGCCTGAATTTCTCCTCTGTTAGACTTGAAATCACATGTCTGTGAGCATATCGATCTAGTTTGTCTAATAGGCAAGGAAAACTATTTAGCTTGTGCAAATGTGTTAGTGCAATTTTCTGTGTATTTTTTTTTTAATTGTTAGTGTCTTATTAGTATTTCCATATAAATCTTACAGGATTATGACTCAAAATGAAGTTTTTTGTGGGTCTAGTGCAAGTTTAAAGCTTGGAATTTTTCCAGTCTTCTGGATAGATTGGAAGGAAACCAAGATTAATTAAATTAATTCTTAAAACCTCTCTTAGTATATGAATAAAAAAACCTGATAGACCTCATTTTTTGCTGGGCTTTATTTTTTTTTTCTGAGTTCAGTAATATTTTTGTTCTAAGGGCTAGGAATCCAGTATGTCTGAATTAACAGAAATGAATAAAATATTTCATTCACAGTTGAGACCTAAGAAAGAATTTAGCCATTTGAGAAATACGTTACTGCAGATTAATAAAGGGATGTAAAGCTTGGAAAAAGCATCAAGCAGTAGTTTTGTTTGTAAAGCAACAAAGCCATTCACAATACAGGCTTCCTTACCCGTTTCTCAGCAGTCCTTTTGGTTTGTAAACGATTCCCTACCTGTTCCCGTGCTAATGCACTGACACGGCTGCTCTGCAGAGCTGTGTCATTGCTGCCTCAGGTTGCTCTTTGAGACTCCCCCCTGTTGAGGGTGCCTACAGAACACCTCTCTGTAGTGTAAGTGATTAGATGATAAGCTTTGACTGCTGCAGTCGGGTTTCCCCCTTAGTTGAGACCATACGTAGATAGCTTTGGGTCCGAAATGGACTTTCTGAAGTTCTGAGCCCAACAGCGAAGATTGTAATAGAGTCCTGGCATGACCTTAGCTGTAGTGATTATTGCTAGATTGCTACCTAAAATACACATCATTAAGGTTTTCTTTTGAGCAGCAGAATGAAAAGACCTCTTTGAATTATGCTTTTGAAAAATTAATGCGGACGATTCATAATCACAGCAGGACTCTCTGGGGCTTGTGTCCTGCTGAGATAACGCTGCCTGCTGAGTCACTGAAGGAGACGCTTGTCCTTTGTACTTCTTCACAATTCACTGGAGACATAGTATTCTTCCTCCCCCCCGCAGTGTCCTGTTGCTCTGGATTTATATTCCTTCTGGTGTGGCTATCATAATTAATTTTTCATTCTTCTGCTTAAAGTGAATAATCCAGTAAATCGCTCGCATCTCAAACTTTAAACTCTCCTCTTAAAATGACAAGTATATATTTTTAATGGGCTATTCTTTGGAAGTTTAGTGGGTCAACTTGTGGGGCATTAGCTGGTGTAGTCTAAGTGGATTTCTATCCGCTGTATCCGTGTGCTTTTAGTGGGATTTGTGGAATTTGGCCCACTTACCCCTGTTCCTTTCAGGAAGAACTATGTTAAGCCTATCGTGAAATAAATAACAATAATAATAAAGTAAAAATGTACTAAGGGTAGTGTCAGTATTGCTTTTCTGCTCTTTGACAAAGTGCTTATTTCCTCTGAACCATTTTTTAGTGAGACCGGATAACAAGATACATACAACCATATCAAGAACTTATTTTTAATCATTTGAAAATAAAAGTTTTGTTGTTGCTTTTTATTCATGTGCTTTAAATTGTGTTTGTGTGAAAGACACAAGGCAGTGAGTATTGCAACAGTTTTAGCCATAAAAATGGCGGTGTTAAATCAGCAGCATAATATCTAAAGAGAGGGTTTGCAATGCTTATTTTTGAAACAAAAACTGACATTTTAGCAGTTTTGCATCTCATTCTTACAGTTAGTGATAGTCTAGAAGGAATGATTTTGATATTGTGACTTACACAAAATAGCATTAAGAGATCTCATGTAGTCGTCAGCTCCTTGCTGAGATAAAATTAGTGTAGCAATAAACAGTAGCAGTATTCACAACCTATTAACTCAGTAGTACACTTGCATACAGATCTGTTGACTGGAAATACTCAGAAATTAATATGTGCTGATTGAATTTTTGAGCGTTAAGGCTTAGAAATCTAAATTAATTTCCTTAACCTTGACAAAAATTGTCAAAATACCAGTGCTGATGTGTTTGTTTTACAACTTGTTACTGAATCTCAGGGAGGCAGCATAGAGCTGTACTGGCAGGTTTTCAGTCCTTAGTTACTTACTTAGACTGTAATAAAGTTAGAAGAGTGATACAGTGTTGACAGGAAATTAAGAAATTTTAAAATAATTCTGTATTCCTCTTCTTAGGCATCTCAAAACCCCCTAAATTCCATGTGGTATATGGAGGTTGGTTGCATCTAAGTTCTTTTGTGAATGTTTTAATGGAGCATTGTGCTGTGCCTAAATCCTGGTGAAAAGACTAGAATCCAACACTAAACTTACTCATAGCTGCTGCATAACTTTTTGTGCTCACTGAATAAGTAATTGATAATTTTGCTTTGGCTTAATGGCTGAAACATGCTTACTAAACGTAAACTTCTGTTATTTTTGCTTTCCTTTTTTTGCACTTACTGTAGCATGCAATGTTCGTGCTGTGGGTGGCCCTGTGTTATGAGTAACTTGCCTTTCTCCTTTAGCAGCCATTAGCAAATGCAAGTACTTTGTAGTAATATATAAGTGAACTTGAAAGAGATGTACAACTTAACGAAACTTTGATGTGCAGGTGAGAGAACTTCGAGCAAGAGCCAAAGCTTACAGACAGCGAATAGAGGGAACACACTTCTCCCGATACCATCTCAACCAGATCCTGTCTGATAATAACAGTCTTTGGGATGTGTCCTCGAGTTCCAGTTCAGAAGAAGGCATCAGCAATGACATTAGAGCACTAGATCTTGCTGGGTAAGACGTGCAGTCCTGCATGTTATTCTGCAGCTCTGAAACAGAGCAAAATGCTGAATGTTGGCTTAGCATAGGTTTAAGATCTTTGATGTTTGACCATAAATTCTCTGGAACAGTTGTGGACATTTACCATTTCACAGATGTATCAGTTGATTTGTTCTCTGATTTAAAATGAGGCATGGTCAAATCTTACGAAAGAAGAGAAATGCTTCTCCTTTATAATTATCCACAAATGTATATTTAGTGTGACAACCTTAATTTCATCAAGTATGGGAGAATTTATCACTGAGTCATACTGAAGTAATATTCCTCTTTCTATTGGAATGATGTGAAATACGTTTTGCCTGCTTGGAATTCATCCATGTTCTTGTCAGGATTAATTAATAACCCAGTGGTTGAGTCTTAAGACACTGCTTAGTTCTGAGATGAAGATTTAGGATCTGGAATGGTGTGCATCCATTTTTTCCTTTCTTAGAGTTCCATCAGAATTGGCAGATGCTAAATATTTTGCTAGGAAAATTCAGAAATAGTGTTTTAGTGATATGCACAGAGATATTTTTCAAACGAAGAGGGAAGAAAAGTCATTTGTGTATTTGCTGAGATCTGAGGTTTGAAAACAATGTCTTGGATGATTCAGTGTATGGTCCACTGAGACTGCTGCTTCTGTGGTGTGAGGAGATCTATGCATTTGCATGACTGTGGCTGTTGTAAGGGTTGAGGGATGACTCATAAAACTGTATTTATTACACTGATGTCAAGTATGGGGTGGTAATTTTTAGGATTTGTTAGCTTATTTTTTTTGCCAGTGAAATACAGACCCTCTTACTGACCTTATTTCTCTGCACTGGGATCTTATTTCTGTGCACTGTGTTTTTGAAAAGTTGTGCCAAGAAAGTAGTTTTCTAAGCTGCTTGGCTTTCAAAATTGTGCCACCAGACAGTTCCTACACATGGAATTAGTTACATTTTGAGCACTTCTGATAATCCAAATTGTTGTTTTATATTTCAAAATACAGAGCTTGTTGTTTCATATTTCAAAACACAAAGATAATTTTACAGTCCATTTCTGGAAATAGTAGTTCAAAAAGAGTTTTCACAGAACCTAGTTTGAAAACGGGTTGTGCTTAAACATCAGTTAAAATTTCAATGGGAGTTTAATCGTACGTCACGTTAACTGTACCACTTCTTAATATCTGAGCTGTACTTTTGATGAAGGACTGAAGTTAATGAATATGCTCTATATAGGCACACGTATTTCATGCAAATCAATGGTATGAGATGCTGCTTTCTTTGTTGCCTAGGGTTTCTGAAAAAGAGACTGCACCAAGGCCAAAAATGCTGCAGCAACCTGAAGCCAGGGAAGAGTCAAACGAGAATGGCACTGAGAAAAAAGACATGTCAGATGCTTCAACTGTTCCAGTCAAAAGGCGTTTAGTTTGGGGTGAACAAGAAGCTACTGAAGAAAAGGAGAATCAGCAGTCAACAGGAGAGGAAGAAAAAGAAAACGAAAAAGATGCAGTTGCGGTGCAGAATTTAGGAGAAAACAATAAGGACACCAATGAAGATAACAAAGTTGAAGGGTAAAACTGAACATGTTTGTCATATATTTAATTTTTTCCTCTAACATCTCAGAAATTTGTAGGTTAACTAGTTTTTGTTCTTAAAGCAGATTTACTTTAAAAGAGTATAATTTAGTGTGACTCCTTTTTTTTTAATTGTACAACAAGGAATAAGAAATTTCAAGACATTGAGCTGGTTGATAGAAGAATACTGGCTTTCTAGCTTGTCAGGCTGAAGTTGTAATATCAATAGAAGCATGACAAATTACAATGCGTTTTTCCCAAAGCTTTACAATTTGTGGTCTAGGCCTATCAGAACAGGCTGTTTGTTGCACAGCAGCAAAGCATAGTGAAAATTAAAGCTCCCAGTTTGCTTCAGGTTGATAGTGTAGGATTCATAGGATTCAAAGGACAGAATCCATGCCGATCTTGTTCTTAAGTGCCTGTTTTTCTGAATAAAACTCATGGGCAAAGATAGAGGACTTTGGAGAAAAAAAAAATAGCATCCAGTAATCACAAGTGATTACATTACTGAAGCCAGGTAGGAAAAAAGTGTAGGGGTATTTAGAACCATGTGGATTGTACAGTGCATAGTACTGTGTTTGGCAATTGAAAGATTTATATTATATCTACTTACAGAAGTCTCTGGCTTTTTACTGTGCAACTTTTGCAGACTTTTTTGGTAGAACGGTATTTTAGTTTGATATATATTTAAAGCTGAATAACTCTGGCCCTTGTTACCGTACTATCTAAGCGTTTTTTATTCCCTATTGTGTTTTATCTTTGGTGTTGCGCCACAAATCTAAGGTAAGGAAATGTAATTATCTCCTTTGGGGATTATATCCTGTATGCAAAGCCAGGCAAAGAAAGGTTGAGATGCTAGACCCAGATAGAAGTGAAACGCAGGCCTCAGCATTCAAAACTGTCACCTGAAAACTTTAAGTTTCTGATTCTAGAGGTGATGCAGTTCAATGATGTTTCTGGATTGACATTGAAGATTCTCTGTTACCTTGCAATGTGGTTGTGTGCACGCTGAGATCTGCTCTAGGTGTGGCCATGCAGCTTAACAACAGCATGCTATCCAAGCCTGCTTAAGAGCTAGAAATGAGACACTCCTTGCCTAGAGGTCCTCAGAGTGTGTCTAGCATGCACTGGTAGGATCGGGTTCTTCACACAGCATGGGCATGCTGCCACCTTATTTTGCAGTGCATCTGGAGGAGAAAGACAGAAGTGGTAGTGCTGATTTATATAATAACCTGGGGGCTAGAGTGGTTGCATAAATGTGGGATACTTGGTTTCGGTTCCACCACATTGACTGAAAAGAGACAAAACCTACATTCCCACCTCTGAGGTGACTATTGGCAACTTCAGGCTCAAAGTTATGCTGGGCGAGGACTCTTTCCAGCCCAGCTGAGTCTGTGCTACTGTGCAGCAAAGCATTCAAGGTTTATTGGGACAGAGGGAGCCTGAATTTGTAGGTTGAGACTGTTTATGAATTTTATCCAGTTACCTTACAAAAAAATAATTACAGAAACTGAGGCCTGGGGCTAGAGTTCAGGATTTGTCATTGCAAACAGGTGTTTTAGCTACAGGCTGTTGGTGTTTTATGGCCCTAACTGACTTACCTTCATCATAGGAATGTGTTAGAAGTCAAAAGTTTGAATGGAAGATGCCTGAGTCCTTAGCTAACCTTGTAATCATTTCTCATTTTTGCAGTGAGAATGCCTTACTGCTGAATTCTGCAGCTGTGTCAGATTCTTCTTCTGTATCCTCGGAGCCAGGCGGCAGACTTCCTACTCCAAAGCTGAGAGCTCTTGGTAGAGCACAGAGGACCCATCATGATCTCACTACCCCCGCTGTTGGTAAAGACTTTTAAATGCAAAACTGTATTTCAAGAACTAAAGAAAAAAAGACATACATGAATTAATTCAGTAAGTTTTTTTTTTTTAAGGTAATAATTTATTTTTCATTTTCTCCACTACAATAGGAGGTGCGGTTCTAGTGTCTCCTCCTAAATTGAGGTCTTCATCTTCACAGCCGAGAATGCGAGGTTTAGGAACAGACCCTTCTTCAGCTAGGCAAGGTATAAGAGAAGCTACAAAAAGAAGATCCTTCCGGGTGAGTAAGGAAGGGAACTTAGCATTTTGCATTTCAGGAAAATGCTTTTAAAGTAATTTGAGTAATTTACTCAGTAATTCTTTTTCTTGTGTTATATTTTATTCTAAAGTTATCAGCATCTGTGACTAAAAGGGATGATGTCTGAATAAATATGTATTTTTTTTTTTTTTAATCAAATAAAGGAGTAAGATTAGATGAGCTCCATTTTGGATTTTTCTGCTAAAAGTATGGGGTCTGTTTTTTTTTTTTTTTTTTTTTTTTAACAAACAAATGAAAAAACCCACAAGTTGCCATCCGGAGCCCTTGATTTTTTTCCTTTTAAAACCATTTGGTGTATACGTGAGGGTCTGTACTTGAAGGCTGGTGTGAATATACTTAAAACAGTATATATGAGCTGCTTTTTTTGTTGTTGTTGCTTTTCTCCCTCCCCATCCTCCACCTTCTGTTTTAGCCTGATGTGGAAATGAAAGCTGTTTCTCTCCTTACCTCTCCACCTGCTGGGCTGGGAACTCTGGATCCTCTGCCACTTAGGCAGGATCAGTGGCCTTCTAACGGTGTTTCTGATGAGCGAGTTTCTCATAATTCAGCCCATCAAGAGCATTCCTCTGTACCTCCTCTGCTGAAATCAACCAGAAGCTGCCCTGTGTCTTGTTGGAGCCCCTCTCCCCGTATTCAGGGAACTCTCAAGGATCCTGAATTCCAGCATAATGGTGGGTTTTGTTTATTAACTGGCCGTGTTAGTGTCAGGGGATGGAAATGGTCACCTTGCAGTATTCTGACCTTAATGACCATAAAGAATGTGTTGTATGCAAATGGAAGCTTTTCTAGCACATATTGCTGAGAAGGTGTGCACACAGCTGTCCACCCTGGTTTCAGATTCCACTAACATCATCGTATTCTAGTGGTCTGTTGTCTAATTTTTCTGTAATAATTTCAATAAGTACTTGCTCATTGTGAGAATAATTTGGTTTAGCATGAACAGTTGTAATGTTTAATCTTTAGGCCACAGCTGATACGTATATGTGGAGTGATGTGTAACTGGACCTCTAAAACATGGTATTACTTTGCAGAAGTTGTGGATTTCTGAGAAATAATCTCCTTAAATAGTTCTGCAGAACATGGAAACAAACAAATAAAAAAAAATCCATAAAAAGATTTATTGGATATTGAGAAAAGACACTTAAGGTTTTTTTTTTTTTTTTTTTAATTCTCTGTGAAAATTCTACTTTGAGGAGGAATTTGTGCTGGAGCATTTCAGAGATTTTTGACAACTGTTGAGGGCACTGAGGGCATAAATCTGATAATGAAGAGACCTTCACCCCTTAGTCAAAATAAAGTTTATACACTTGCATTGCCATTCCAGAAAGGCTTTCGATAGCTGCCCAAAACAGTACCACAGTTTTTGGTTCTTGTGTTGTAATTACTAGTTAATAATAAGGTAATAATTTAATTCTAGAAAGGAGCAAGCACTGGACAGGTTAAGTGGATTAGTGAAATCCAGAGAATCTCCTTGGAAAGAGGTTAGAATTGGTGCTGCATTCTAGCTCAGCACCTGGAGTGCAGTTTACTACATTGCTGTTGTAGCATTTACCAAAGATAGGGGAGAAGAATGCCATGGAATAACTTCTACATCAGCTTAGGGTAAAGGAGTCTCATGGAGTTTTTGGCATGTTTGCTGTTTGAAAGACTCGTCTTGATGGAAATAATGCAACATTTTCAAATGTTGTACAATTAAATATTATCCTTTGTCTCTTTTGAAATGATTCAAAAATGTGCTTTGACTTTTTTCTCTTAGGAAATATTGGGAATCCAAAAATGAGATCTTTCCAGTTACCCCTTCAGGAAAGAAACTATAATGATGAAGGTATTTCTCGTCACAAAGTATTACTGTATATCATATGTGTGTTACCTAGATTAATTTTAACTTTTGCAGTCACTTGGGAGGTCTCCGAATACAGTAACTAATACTGGTTTACGTGTTTGCATGAATAACTGCCCCATTGTTTGTTTTATCAAAACTAATTAAAAATGTTCACCCCGGTAATGTGAAGCAGGAATATGAAGGTATATTCCAGCATAAATAAACCATTAAATGCAGCTGAAAATTAAGCAGCCCATTGTGGTTCAGTATGTTTAATATAGCTTACTCAACTCCATACCTAAAATCATTTCCTCCCCACAATTTTTTTTAAGCCTTTGTGTTGGTAGCAACAGAAGCAAACTGCAAAATGATCACAGCTCAGGTTGCAGCTTCAGTAATTATGGATGCGACTTAAAAGGTACCACGTATCTTCAGATAAAGATTTTGCTTGAGTGTTCGCCACCAGATATGTAGCATGAAATGTTTCCTCTGACTTCAATTTTCAAACCTGCTCCTCTGCTACGTGTGTTAGGGAGCAGAGGCATCCTGTTATTCTGATCGCTGTTTTGGCTTTTTCTTCCATTTACTGTAAATTTACTCGGGGGGAGCAGCCAGTGCGTGCATGGGCCACCAGTGTGTCTTCTTGGCCCTTTTGTGGGCAGCCACAAAAAAACTCTTCTGGTCGTGTGAGTCAACCAAAGGCACTGTAGCCTCATTAAGTTTGGGCTGATACACATCATTTCTTAGCTTGACGTATAGGGTTGACCTTGGTGTGGTGCTATGCAACTCACAATCACTTGTGTTTGGTTCAGATTAGAGTATGGGCAGAGTGAGGTTGTATCTGACAGCAGTTTATTTATAGATATACCCCAGAGTAACCAAAGCCCTTTCTGGTACCCCTGATGCTTGTTGGCTCCTTGGTTTTAACCAAGGTTCAGACTGATTCTCTATTTCACTCATTGCAGTTGGCTGGAAAATGTGTAGGTTGTGCAGATGGCTCAGCCAAGCATCTGTGTATCTACATAAACCATGCAAAATCCTATAGTACTCTGCAGCTTCCCACGAGCTTGCAGCTCACAGATCAAGTGCAGTAATTGCTGTTTCTTTTTTTTACTATGAGCTGAGTGATGGTATATGAGCTTTCAGAAACAGGTGCAATGTGCCAGCTCACGGATATTTCGTATGCCCATAGTTGTTCATGTGCATACAAAACTGGGAGTTATTCCAAGGACACGTCTGATTGCACAAGTGTAGTTAGCAGCTTTCTCATACGTAGGAACACAGTTGTTATGCACAGTGTGTGAGTCTGTTGTGAGCTGTTTGTATGACTGCATTTCAAGGATTTAGAAATGCTCCTGAACAGTTTATTGAAACACTGACAAAGTACAGGTCTGGTAGAACTTAGATGCAGAATCTTTGTTGTTGTTTTGGTGGTAGGAGGCCTGGAAAGCAGGGATATATATATATATATATATATATATGTATATTTTAATCCATTGCAGGAGAATGGGTGTAATTTTTCATAGAGAGCATCTTGACGGGGCTGTAGCAACAAGTTAATAATGATGTTGCAGAAGTAAAACGTTGTGCTTTGCCACAGAAGCAGCATCCAGGCTGTTTAATTTTCAAAGTTCTGTTGGGTGTGAAGTGGATCCTGTGTTCGAAAAGAAGACCTTTCAGAAGTACATTTATAAAGCTTGCTTGTTGTCGTTGTGTTAAACTTCCTGTTTTCTTCAGAAGATACATTTCTTTTAACAGCTTGTGGCACACTAACTGCTTTTGGCACAAAAGAGCTCTTTTGGCAACATAGGTTGTGATATTTTAGTTGTGGCATTCTAAGGTTGTCCTGTTTGCTTGAAGTGGTTTGCTTTCATGAATATGTTTTTGTCAGAGTCTAGTCTATGCAGAGGAGCAATGTCTGAGGTCCCTGACAGGAGAGTAAAGGTAAAGATGACCTGGAGAATCGGGTAGTACTTTCAGAATTCCCCAGGTGACATTGGGGATCTCATTCTTGAGTTTAAGTGCCGGGCATGTAGCTCTCTTAAGCTTACGTGGCCTCCTAGTAGCTTTCTAGTGAAATTCTTCTCCTGTATGTCAGTTACCAAATAATAGAATCAAAGTATATTGTGATACTGTTCTATTATCTACCATTACAGAGGATATAAAAATACCTGTACTTCCCAAGTCTGCCATGAATGCAGCTGTGTTTTAAATGCATATTTAATCTTTGTGTTTATTTTTTCCCTTGTTGCTTTCCCCAACAGATGACAGGCTGTCTCAGATTTCTGCTCGCTCGGCAGCTTCTAGCTCACTTGCATCTCAGATACTGGAACGAGCTCAGAAGAGGAAGGAGGATTTCTGGGGCAAGACATAGGCTCTCCCACCTGTTTTATAGAAACTGTAAAAATATTTATTTTTATAGGTTGTAGTGTAAATTTTTAAAAATGATGATTGTAGGTGCCATGTAGCATCCTTTCACTTGTCACTACTATGACTTAACTTTAGGACTTGCCATCCCAATTTAAAATTTCAACATTTAAACCAGTGTTGAAAATATAGGTCCTTTATATTTGAGAATTATGTTACACAGCCATGTTTATTTGTTGTTGTTGTTTGTTTTGTTTTTAATAGCACCTCTTGAAACTCAGACGATTACTATACCCAGTAACCTGTGTATTACTTTTCAAGGTATTCTGCTGCAGTCTGGCAGTATGATGTGGGACAGTATTCAGGGGCAACGCTATCATTCACCAAACATCTCAGTTGCTTGACTTTAACCAGATACCTTAAAGGCAACCGTGGTGTATTTGATTCTGTTACTGTATGAAGCGTGAGTACAACACAGCACTATAGCAAAATTCATTGCTTTTGCTACTTAATACTTTTAGCCTGTTACCAAAAAGCCCTTATTACTTTTTAAGGAAGCTAATACGGAACATACAAGAGTTGCAGAAAAGGACGTTAAGCTTCAGGGTTTCTTGATTGCCCACAGTTTTTTGGCCAGGATGACTGTTAAAGATCACTGTGTACAGTTCTGCAGATTGTAAGATGTAGCGAAATGTTTTGTGGGCGAGACCCATATTTAGCGTTAATGTCAACTTCTCTGGAAAAAACAACCTTAGCCACTTTAAACAGTGGTCTTTCCCAGCCCCTCTTCAACCTCAGGTACTTAGGGGTAGTTGATATCTTAAAATAAAAGAAGAATGTTTTCTTGACTTTGACATTTTAATTACCTCTTTCTAGTTGCCTGTTTATGGGAGACTGGACTACTGTTACAGTTGTCACAGCAAAAAAATATTTGTGATTTATGCTGACAGCCTGTTTTCTCTTTGCAACTGATGCAAACAAATTAACATGAAATCGAAGAAGTAGATGGCTAGCAGCCAACTCTTACAGTGGTTTGTTTCTTCTTGCGTGGCTTCAAGTGTTAATAATATTTAATTTGGAAATTTTGTACCAGAACAATTTGAATTTTGTACACATTTGTATGCATTCTGATTTTGTACACAATTACGTCTATGTAATACTTAAAATAAAAAAGGGTTAAGTTGGCTTTGTTTCTATTCAAATTATTCCAGATAAACACCAGTCTATTGTGTTGACACTTCTCTGTTTAGTGGAACAGCTGTTCAGCTGGAACACCAATGGACTTTTGAAAGACAAGACCGCAGAACAAGTCTTTAGAAAGAATAACTTACTAAAGCTATGTGGATATGTTGATATTTGGAGTCCTGAGCAGATGGGTGCTACACAAGCTGAAAGGCTGCAATGCCCGAAGGGACAGTCCCCAACAGATGAGGTGTTGATATACAAAACGAACGGTATCCAGCACTGATCATGATGGAAATCAGTGTCCATTTCCAGAATTTCTGCATTGCAATAGCTTCCTACCAGTAGAGTTTGAAACAAATCAAGGCATTTTATTTTTTCTCTAAGACTTCTGGGCTTATTCTTTGGGATACAGTTAATGCTTAAGTTGTAATTGGTCAGAAAGTTTGTACTGAAAAAGAAACCCTATTTTTGAGTAAAACATCTTATATGAAAACTGACAGTCGCCACTGTTTTACAGTGGGAGACTTAATGGCTAAAGCTGGAAATGTTTTTGTTAAGATGGAAATGTTAATTTGGTTGTCTTCTGTCCACATTCTTCATATTGTTTAATGTTTGTCATAGCCAAGAGCTCTCATCTTCCATTATTTTCCTGTGGTAAACCCATATGAGTTTTATGCACTGTGTTCTCTTCTTAAAAAAAACAAAGAACAAAAACAAAAAACAGCAACAACACAAAACACTTTTTGCTTTTCTAGCATTGCTTGGGATTTCTGGTTATCTGGCAGCTCAGTCAGAGTTTTTGTGCAGGCCCAATTTTGAGGCCTGGAAGTAAAAAATAAAATAAATGTTTTCATAGCATATGTGTCAATTTTGCTTACAGTATTGCACTGTGAGTTGGGTGATTTCTAGCAGGGAGACAACAGAAGTGGTAGAGGAGGGAGATGTTTTTGTTGCACAGGGGTGCAGACCAATTTAGAGATGAAAATGAAAGCCCATGGCATGCCACACTTCATCGTGATATTTCCCCTGTGAACACTTCAGCTTTTGCCTGAAGTGCTCTACTTGAAGTTACTTTTGCACAGAAATATTTAGGGGAAATGTAGATAAAATACCCCTTTTTGAATAGTGTTAGAGCAAAGCTTCTGAAGGATGCTCTTCCGTCGTCTTTGAGGCAGAAAAAAATTCTTTATGCCTGCTTTCTGCTATTGTTGTTTATCTAGTTCTTCAAGAAAGTTTTTTTATTTTTATTTTTTTTTTTCTGACTCAGTCCAGCCTTCAGACATGTTTCCTGTTGTGTTTTCCAGTAATCTGAACATGGAAAAAGTTCAAAAGTGCACCCTTTATTAATAATTACAAATGCGTGCTGTACAGTGAATGTGTATTGTTTTCAGTCAAGGAAATCTTAAAAGCCTTGAAGTGGAGAGACAAAAAACAAGAAGGAAGTCAGTTGCCAGTAGGAGATGCATCTGTAAGGAAGAAACAGCTTTGGGAGCTTGTCAAGGACAAGATTTAAAAAAACAGCACGTTAACAATAGACCCAGTCAATAGTTGTTGAATTGCAGGTCTTCTACTCCAGTACTGGGTGAATCTCACTGCTGTAGGTTCACAGCTCTCAACCACCTGTAGAAGCCAGTCAGTTTCTCCTTGCAGACCACTGCCACTGGGGAAAAGTCCTTCCCATACCTCACACTTCTACTGAATCTTCTATGCTTTGCATGTAAACAGTTGCTGGCCTAGGAACTGAAACAAAGCTGTGTTCACTATTCCCAAAGCTGTGCTCGCTTCTGGCATCCTCCTCCTCCTGGCCGAATTGCTCACAGTGGCTTGACTTCAGTGGGAGGGATGAAACAACTTTATAAGTGCTTAGGCAATTTCTCCAGGAAAGTTTGGATGCCCCCTGAGAATGAGGAGAGTTTTGAGGGTTTACCTTATGCTTACCATAGCAGCAAGGTAATATTTAGGCATTTGCATCATTTCGTGGCGCTGGGCTTTCGTTTCTTTTCAGTATCTCAATTTCCTGTGCCTTTCGTGGTGCGTCAGCCTTCTCTACTTAAAATGCTGAGCTTATCCCTGAAACCCTGGACTGAACAGTTTGGGAAGGATCAGTTAGGGCTTTCCAGCTATGGAGAAAAGGTTTTTGAGAAAATTTTGGGTTGCGGGTAATTCCATCCAATAAAAGTCCTGCTAAAATGCAGTAATTTTGCAGTAACTTTTAGTTGTTACTTTAAAATTTTAATGCCTGATAGGGTTTCTGAAATGTTACGTGAAGTGTATGAATGTCATTAACCTTCCAAATGTGAGCAGTCAGTTTCTTTAGCCACCAGTGCTAGATTACTTTTAGTGAAAATGTAGACAGGAAGGCATATTTACAGGATGTACAGTCTGGATTAAGTTCTAAGGCAACCCAGTGGTCTTCTAGTGATGCCTAAGTTACTATGGGTGTGTTCTTACATAGGGATTCTCAGCCTTTTTTGATTAATAGACCCATGTGTTGCTCATGTGGGTCCCTGTGTAGTGATTAACAGCCTCCAGAAAACAGATGTGCTTTCACTGATGTCTTACAGGTAGTCTGAATTCGCCCTGGACCCAAGGGCCACAGGTTGAAAACCAGCATGTGTTGCAGAAGGGTGAAGGGAAGGGAAGTTACCAGTCACCACATCTATCCTTCACTCCAATTCTTCATTTTACTAAGATGTTTCCTTTATCTGAATCTCGGTATCATTGACAGCATTGGGAAATTCATTTTTCTTCCACTGCTATCCATAATACTTGACCAACAATTTTATATTATTTGAAGATGGGCAGGAAGCGCAGTTTCTTTGAAAAACTTAGTGTGCTTTTCTTTGCATAACACCATGCTGCTTCATTAGAGCTGCCTGTTCCTGCAAGGCTAGGCTGGCAGCTGGTGCTGTGGTGTCAGAGCAGTTGTTACCATGTGGTAAATTTTGTCTGCAAAGAGCCTGGTCACCATCTGATGCAAGTGGAAGTTCTGCTATGCACTAGTTGACCGATTTTCAGCAGAGCCTGTAACAAAATAGTTCCATTACCCAGACACACGCAAATGAGAGATAATGAAAACTTCTCATTAGTATTTAAATTGTTCTAATAAAAACAAAACAAAACAAAAACCTGATTTCATTTGAAGCCGCCTAAATTAAATTCCCAGTTCCTGCAGTTACCCAAACCTTCACAGACCTGTGTCTCCTGAAGAGAGGTGTTTGGAGCTACAGTTAACTCCCTGGGGTGCTGCCAGGTCTTCGGTGCAGATTCATCTGGATTTGAAAGCTGGTAGGAAAGTGTTGCTGGTAGGCAATGATTGCAGCAGAAGCTGTAGAGAGGACAGTGGGTGATAGCTAACCCCAAACCCCCAATTTTATACATATCCAAGTTCTGTTTTGCTTTTTATTCTGAGTTTGCTAGTATGATGAAGGGACATCTGGAGTGCCACATGAACAATGTAAAGGAGTTGCCTAAATACTCTGATATTTACTACAGCTCGTCTGTGTCAATGTGAGCTGACCCTGGGAGGTTTCTGTTTCACAGGCTGAGCCTTGTTGGCAGACTGTGTTCTGGAGAAGTGTGTGGGGTGACTGAGCTCAGTGCTGAAGGCATAAACCCGGCATGCCCTATGTGATATAGGAAGAGCCCCAAGAAGCACCAAGGGGCAGCGCTCAGTGGTCCTTCAGCATCCCGTTGGGGTGGAGGACCAAGAACAGCACAAGATTCACCTGCAGGCTAGCAGCCCTTTGGGAAGCCGAGTAACTCCTGATAGTGTTTGAAAGCTATTTACCTTTTGTAGGATCAGATTATGTTATTCGTGGGGCTGGAATAAAAGCACAAGAACAAACGCACTCCTTTGCTGGTATGAGCTTCCTCTTGGTCATACAGTCATGGCAGTAAATCCGGAGTGCAGGCAGTTCTTTGGATGGAGGGAAAAAAGATGATCGAAGCTTCTTACTCCCCGTTGCCTTCTGAGGTTTTGATCAAGTTTTCTGGTAGAGCACATGTGAGTTTGTAAATGTGACTAATCCATGTTCATGCTAGCTTGCCTTTCCTGAAGTAACTGAGGTCGTAACCTGTGCAGGTTTTTTGAGCGGACCTCAAACCTTTTCCTTTTAACTCTGTTTATGTCTGATATACACACATATTGCGTGTGTGTGTGTGTTTATAAACACAATTTTGCTCAGGATGACTTTGTTTAACACTGTCATGTCCTGGGGCATCTCCAAAGACTTCAGGTTGAACAGTAGTGGCTGACAGGATCCAGAGAGCGCATACTTTTGGGATTAACCCTTCCCAGGTCCCTTTCTAGCCAGTAAATTGACACACACGCACACAGAGGCATCGGTGATGCTCCTTGTTCTGGGGTGTTGCGTGCCCAGCTCTCATCCCCGAGGGGTGCAGTGAGGCCCAGTGGGAACATGTGGAGGCTCGGTGTGCTCCCGGGCTGAGGTGTTCCCAGAGGAGTGCTCTCGTGAGGAGTGTGCTCTTTGTGCTTCCAGGGGGAAGCTGGCTCCAGCCTGCTTACATATTTTAGCTCACACGACATATGGCTAAAAACAGATAACCCAGGAAAACAGCATCCTAATTGCTAGGCTGTGGTTATTTTGTTTGGTCTCCCTTTGGCCCCATAAATCTCGCGCTCTTGACAATAGACCCACTCCAACAGGAAACTTGCTGACTAAGATGCTCCCTTGGGAGATGGGCAGTAGTGTAACTGTTGGAGGTTGGAGAAGGGCTGCAGCGGGGAATGATGACTTCCTAGAGACCGATGATAACTAGCACCACGGGGACTGTCACCTCCTTCTCCAGCAGCCCCCTCACACAGAATGACTGAGCAGCCAGGGCTCACCTTCAGGAGATGCTGCTGAACTCAGGCCCTCAGTGGGCAGCGTCTGGGTAGAAGTACTCCACCTTAAACAATGTTGCTCCCCTTCAGAACAATTTTAATTACTGATGATGCTGTGGATTTGTTACGTGGTAAAACTGATTGTACTTGGTAAATTAAGGTGCGTAGTGCTGAGGCTATTTCTTAACCTGAGTAACTATATACCGCTGAATTTTGAGTTATAAACCAGCTCGCGAAATATTGTTCCCAGTTAGAGTGGTTTTCTTCAAGATGCACTATGTCAGTAATTCCACTTTGCCATGCCACTGAGTCACTGCTGTGCAAGCACACCACATTAACAGGAAGCACAGAAGTTTCACTTCACCTGATCTGACTATTTGCAAGACACAGTTGGATATATGTAGGTCACTAAATAAAGTGACAGAGTCGCATAATAGATGCTTGATTTTACACTCCAAATTAGGAGAACTAGCAGTATGGTGGAGAGGCAAATAGAGGTACTTCTGGTGGCATGAAGCTGTGTGCATTGATATGGTCTAAATTCTCTTTTCTCCCATCTGTGTGAACTAGGTGATTGCTCCGAACAGTGAGTCCGATTAAAACTTTTCTTTATGTTTCACCCACGTCAGCAGCAGTTGCGCAGAGGCAGGGCCACCGTACTAACATCTGGTGCATTTCCACGGACTGTTAATTTTTGGTTTTGTATTAATCACTGATTCCTCCTGACACTGCAATAGAAGTTACTGCATCAGTGGTCCTGGGGCAGCAGTAGTAATATCAGTAGCAGCTGCATGGTGTTGTCCCACTTTGTCTCTGGGTGCTCTCTTGGAGCTCCACTACATCAGTGTTTCTGAGGTGAGAATAAAGCTATTTACACCAAGAATGCAACTGAAGTTCGGGACCACAACAAACTATTAGTTCCCACCCACGTAGACTTTTTATGATACGAAATACCGATTTTATGATGTTTATAATGTAGATGTTTTATTTTATGATGTTTATAATGTAGAATCTTTTACTTAATAGACCCAGAAATTATGTAACAGAACCAAGTGAAGGTCAGAAAAAAAATAGGTTTGATGGGATAGCAGATATATAAGCAAAAGTGTTACTGTCAGAGGAAATATGGTACTTACCCTGTAACAAAAGTGTTACTGTCAGGGGAGGTAGGTGAATCGCACATCCTCTGCTAAAAGCCTGAGTCAGCAGTGTCGGCACCGAGGTCTGGCACTTGTTTGTGCTGAGGTCTTTTCCGAATTCATATAACGGCCTCAGGCTAAGCAATTTTAATAAAATAATCCTCCTTCCAACAAATTCTCAGTGTGTTACACATCATTAAACCTATCATGAAGGAGGCAAAAATGTAAAGGTCAAATGCTATATGTACGCTCCCAAACTTTGTGTTAATATCGTTTCTTCCATAGAAAACAAATCCCTTCTGCCATTGCTAACGATCATGCCCAGAAGTGTGTTAGGATGTCTCCATAATGAATAGCTGAATGAAAAGCTTACTTTCAAGTTCTATAAAGAAGAATCAATTTCTGTTACTGATATTTTCATTGCTGGGCAGAGAGCTGACTGGAATAAGACTCCCATGGAGCTTGATCACTTCAAAAGAGATGATTCTCCCCCTCTGCTCAGCACTGGTGAGGCCGCACCTGCAGTGCTGGGTCCAGTTCTGGGCCCCCCAGTACAGCAGAGACATGGGCATACTGGAGAGAGTCCAACGCAGGGCCACCAAGATGGTGAGGGCCTGGAGCACCTCCCCTGTGAGGGGAGGCTGAGAGCTGGGCCTGTTCGGCCTGGAGAAGAGGAGGCTCGGGGGGATCTTGTCAATGTCTATGAACATAAAAGAGGAGGGTGCAAAGAAGATGTAGCCAGGCTCTTTTCAGTGGTGCCCAGTGCCAGGAAGAGGCAAAGGGCACAAAGTGGAGCAGATGAGGTTCCCTCTCAACACCAGGAGCACTTCTGTGCTGTGCGGATGCCTGAGCATGGCCCAGGCTGCCCAGAGAGGCTGTGGAGTCTCCTCCTTGGGGATCTTCAAAAACCCACCTGGTCGTGGCGCTGGGCAGCCTGCTCTGGGTGGCCCTGCTTGAGCAGGGGTTGGACAAGGTGGGCCCCAGAGGGCCCTGCCAGCCTCAGCCATCCTGGGACTCTGTGATCTGTCTGGAACATTTTTAATGTCTTTAATCTTTTCAAGCTTGAAAGTCTAGGAAAAAACTCAGCATAGAAGAACTGAGATAAAATGCAATGAATTACACAGTCACACATGAGCTAATAGACATTTTCAAACATTTATTTTAATAAAATAAAATCGTTATTCAAAATTAATTAAAAATAATAATAATGGAACAAAGTCAAGGGCAGGAGAAAGCTGGGGATGTCTCCAGATGTTCAGTTTTAAGTGCTAAGTCATCTGTGGTCCATTTGTACAGATATCTAAGAGAATTCCATTTGTCAGGTGAAAGACCCCAGAGGACAATACACAGACTCTTTCTTCAGCTTGCCTACTCCTGACAATGTTTCCAGTCCAGTGCTTGATCCTGAGGATGTTTCTAATAAAGCAACATAATCTCAGCTAACAGAAAATGTATTAAAGCTGAAGAAAATTCCTGCATGCCAGTGTGCTAGTAATACACAGCGGATGAACACTGAAGTACAGTATTGGTTATTCACCTGTGGCCTCATTCAAAGAAGGAAGTGTTTGTGGCTTTTGAGGCAGACGTGATGCAGAGTTCCAGACCTCCTCAAAAAATCCTCTGTGATCAATATGGGTCAAGAAGTCATTGTCGAGAATATTCAACCGCTACGGTTTCTTAATGAAGTAGGGAAACTCCATGCAATTACACTTCAAAAGTTTATTGATAAAGTCAGCAATAGGATAGATGTTTAACTCTTGGGGCATCACTGTGGAGAAAATGTGATCTGTGGAAATTTTCAAAATTAATTTTTGAAGTAATTATACTTAAAAAACAATACAGGGGCTACTTTATAAAAGTTCAGAGGTCTTCGTAGGTTTAAATTAAAATAGAACCAGAGCAGGTATGTTTTCTCATAATACAGTACTAGTAGCCTCAAAAATAAAAATAGCATTAAACCTACAAAAACTCACACAATTAAAAGCAAAAATTGATTTTTGAATTTTGTTTGTTTGATTCCCCCCTCCCCCTTTTCTCCAAGCTCAAAGAGTTCAGGGCATTTATTTGTTTATTTTCAGAGAGAACACTTTAAAATAAAAGCTTATGACTATAGCATATCATGAGACATCGGTAGTTCAGGCCGTAGGGAAATACTCATTACCATATTACTTGCTAGAATACTTGGCGATGTTAATGTAGGAAGAAAGCTGGACGTGTACCTCCTGTGTAGGGTGCAGCGAGCTAGTCAGTGATAGCAGTGACCGGTCACATCCTTGTTCAGTGCAATCTCAGAACAAAAATAGCAGACCATGGGAAAAGGGGGCATAGCTCCATTTCCAAAGAGTTTCTCTTGACATGCTACAGGGAATAACTACAACCATGCCCATGGCTACACCGTAGCTCAGTGGTACATCAAGAACCATCAGTCACCTGATGAAAGGTGATTAGGAAACAGACAAGAGTTTTGTTATAACTCACAAAAACAAAAGGTTAATTAATGCAAAGGCTTTAAAAATGTCATAAAAAGGTAATTTGTGAAGTATGCATTAATGAACTTACAATGGTCATTTAAGTGTCTGGAAAATAAAGGTGAATATCAGAGGCAGGGAGGTAAATTAAACAAATGAAACAAGGCTCTTTTGAAAGCCTCAGAAGGAAGACATCTTGGCACAGCCAATGATGTATAACCTGAGAGAGGTGACTAAAAGTATAAAAGAAAGAGAGAAAGAAAGACTTACATAGTCTAAGTTACTTTATGAAAATAAGTGTGTCCCAGTCTATGATTTGCACTACTCGAGAAGCAAGATAGAAGAGATCCTATAATCATTGCATAAAAGAAAGCAGAAGAAAGATTCAGCATTTAATTCCTCATCCCTCTGCCTGGTGCTATTTAGTTATCCACTGGAGCAGGAAGCTTGGGAGCATGTGGGCTCCTCACAGCAGTTTGAACAGACACGAGTGCCACAGCACTTGCTTGCACAGGTCACAAACTGTTTCCATGAGATCTGAGCCACGAGAAGAGGTCAGGCAAAACTGGATTCGTCTGATGAGAGTGAATGACCAAAGGGATGGTGAGGTGGGATCCAGAAGGTCAGGAGGACAGGGATTCTGGACCAGGAGGAGGGCTCCTGCTCCCCTCAGGAAAGCTCTCAATGCTTGTTCACAGCTTTTGTTTTGGTCTTGGGACATTTGGTCTGCTGGATGAGCTGGTGGAAAAGTAAGAGAAACCTAACTTAGAAGCAGACTGTGGCTGTCGGACTCTGTAACACCCAGAGAAGAGTTCATGGGAGCGCACTTCAGAGGAGGACAATCCTTTGAAATAGCCTCTCTGTCTAGATTTCTCCTAGTTGGGTCATAAATGCCTGTCTTTTGGCTAAGTATAACTCATCCTCCTATCTTCTCATTGACCTGCTCGCCAGCTGGACCTATTAGCCTGGCAAATGAAAAATTCACAGAAAAGAGCTTATAAACATGTTCTTGAACAGCCTTTTGGTACATCTGAGGCATGAACTGGGTCATCAGCATCCTGGGTCCAGGCTTGCTCTCTCTTTCTGCTGCCCGCTGCGGTCAGGATGCTGTTGAAGGCCAGGCATGGAAATGGGTGGGATACCTTTGCGAGGCATGGAAAGGGACGTGGTGATGATGGCTCTGCTGGGACCAGCTCCAGAGTGAGTGGGGGCAGCTTCAAGGGCACAGAGTTGTGCAGAGCTGAGCTGAGGGGTATCGCAGGGTGACTGAGGCATGGAGAGATGAAGGATGTGGATGCATCAGAGGAAGCTAGAGTATAAACCTGGTGCCAGCTGGCCTTTAACTGCTTCCTTTTAGGAGGTATAAGAAAAGAGATGGACATTTCAGCTCAGAGGGTAATAGTGACTATGGGTAAGGGCCAAATTCTCCCCACCACATTTTGCCTTTCCCTGGGGATTTTTTTCCCCATCTTGTAACTCTAATTTGCTCCAGCAAGTGGTCCTCCTGCTCTACCCTCCTGCACATAATAGGGCAAGCTCCAGATGAGCTATGCTTGTCCCGAGAGCCTCAGCCGTGAGGGGTGAAGCTCAGCCCCAGGGTAGCCCCTGTTTGCTCTCAGATGCAGAGCTGGAGCTTTGGCTCGCTGGGTCCAGTTTGTCACCTGCGTGCTCTGTGGGTGTCAGACAACCAGGAGCTTGCATTTGTACCAGTTCTGCATCCTCATGTGTTGTGATCTCAGCTGGGTTGCAAGCTGCTCTCTAAGGAGAGAACAGTTTCCCTTTAGCACTCTGCATAATATTTCAGGCTCAAGGTGCAGCACTGCACCTTTACATCAGCAGAACAGGATGAGGAACATGGAAATCACCTGGACAAGTAAGTGCATGACCACAGCTCTGGTCATCACCACTGGTTACAGCCTGGAATACGGATCTTTTTTTTTTTGGAAAATGGGAATTTGGGAGGTAAGGGATATGAGAAATACAGCGTTGGTCCCACAGTTTCTGATCTCTCAGAGATGAATTACACAGTGATGGGCAGACAGCTGGTGACTCCAGTGGGGCACAGCACGGGAAGAGTATTTGCAGGATGAGAACCACCGGTGGTCAGTCCTTTGGGTCTGGAGCAGACTGACCTTTTGTGTACCCCCATCAGCTCCAGTGGGGCATGGGTCCTTTACAACAGAAGATGAACAGAAATAAATATAGATGATATTACCTGCCATCAAATTGCCAATATAATCAGTGTGGTGCAATCAGGACATAAGGCACACACTCACACATTTCTCAAATGTTTTTATACGAAAAAGATTCAGGATTCCTGCCCCAGTAAAACCCCCTGTTTTGCCCCTGCATTAAAAGTTGGTTTGTTTTATAAGAACCTAAGGACTACAATGGCCTTGAAGTTGTATTTGTGGGTTTTATAGTGGTTAAGTAGTTCTCAGAAGAGGATACTGGAAAGTAAGAGACTTGCTGATGTCATTTTTAATTCACCACCAATACCCCAAAAAAAGCTGAGAGAGATGTTGATGGCCCTATATAAGGTGCACCTCACCTCCTTCAGAGCACATCTAGAATCACAGCAAAGGTAAGGCTAGCAGCCTTCGTGCCTCTCCTGTCCTGCCCTTGCCTATTCTCCCTGACGCTAACATTACTCTCTATCATCAGTGCTGAGCTCTGTAACTGCAGCCTGCTGGGACAGACGACTTTGGATCGTGAACCATGGCCTCCCTGCAGACCTTGACCAAGAGCTTCTCAGGATGGGTCATCTTCTGCTGCTGTTGCTGTCTCCCTCTACTTCTCACCAGCCCTCTGCCTCCAAAAGGGGCAGGGGTGGCTTCTACCAGCCACCAAGCCTGCAGGCTCAGGAAGACCAACTTTCAGCAGCACTACATCAGGAATCGCACCTACACCTTGGCTAAAATGGTACAGTAACCCATCTGCCCTTCATGGCAGGATAAGAGGACCTCCTTCTCTGCTGTTTCCCTGGCTTCTAGCCTTCAGCATTTCTCTCTCTTTCTCATGCCTTTCCATAGAGCAACACTTATTTGCAGTGAGGCAGTTCTTGACATGTGGAGTAGGTCTGTTGCCCGCTGGTGGTGTGGTCAGGGGAAGATGCTGCCTCTCCTGCAGCCCTGGTGCAGTTCAGCTCCTCTGGAGTGGCTGCTGCAGCAATTGTGAGGCATGAGCTTAAATTTCTCTTGTTCCCCAGCCCATTCAGAGCTGGGTCTGTCTGGGACTCCAGCCATGGCCAGGCAGCTTCTGGGGTTCTCTGCTTGGATGGGTTTTTGGCCTGCCTTTGCCATGTGTGGGTCCCTCTGTTGTACACCATTGAGAGCTGCAGCACCCCCATGCAGCGCTGTGGGCCACGCTGAGGATGGCCACCCACAGTATCTGCTTTAGTCATCGTAACCACTATGATGTCTAACATTTAAGAGAGGGACAGGAATTCAGATTTCTTCTTATTTATTTTCCAATGACCTTGATTCTTAGACAGTTAAGGGGAGAAACAGCCACAATGTCCGAAATTATCTACCCTGAACAAGATATCTATGATAATTTCCTTGTGTCACCTGGACTGTTATTGATAAAAACCTTAGGGTTTACTGTTAATTTATAGGTAAGGCTCCCACCCCCACCTGACATTTCCTTTTCCTCTCAGGCCAGGGCCTCAGACCAGGACACTGACAACAGGCTCATTGGGCAGCAGCTCTACATCAACATCAAGGTAAGTCCTACACCGGGAGGACGATTTGGCATCCTTCTGCAGCACTCGTTGACCTCTCACCATGATTTAACACGACCTTCTACTTGCGTGCATAGGAAAACAACCGCTGTTACATGATGAAGAGAATTGTGGAGATTATAGTGAAAGACGTCCTTCTCACCGAGGCCAGGGAGAAGTACCCATACGCTGAGGAGGTGGCACAGTTCCTGGCATCCCTGACCTCGGAGCTGAGCAGATGTGTAAGTTGTGTGGGGCTTCTTTCCCTTTGCTGCATCGTGAATCTCATCACTGCTCCCGAATCTCAGAAAGCTGCAAACAGTGGCAAAAGGCAGTGATATGAAAGGAAACCTCAGATCAAAGATATCAAACTGGAGGTTGATAGAAAGGTGTGAAAAAAAAAAAAGCAGCAGCATATTGTCACATACAGATGTCAATGTTACCTCTGGATTTTTATTTTTATTTTTATTTTTTATTTTAATAGAAATTCTCAGGAAACAGAGAGCACATTGAAAAGAACCTGGAAGAAATGAAGAGCAAAATGAAACAGGTACATTTTTCCCCAACATTTAAATAGAACAGTTCAAAACCCCAATTATTTAGCTGAATTAAGGCTCATCTAGTTATGAAACAAGTTCTGGAGTTTATTTAAGATGTGAAGTTTGCAGGGGCATTAAAGAAGGGATTAGTGATGTTTCCACTTCCAGCCCTCCTTCGTTGGTGCTATTAACTCTCTGCATGTGTTATAGTAATTTAAAATTGTCCTTCAGAAGTCAGGCTGCAGATCATTTTGTATCCTAGACTGGATTTGAAAGAGCTAATTTATATCTTATGGTATAATGACTTTAATAGTCAATATTTACAACTGCTATATATAGTAGTCAATATCTATAGTAAAAGTAGTATATCAATAGTCAATAATTACAACTGCTTGTGAGAATAAGGAGAGTAAGTTCTCAAGTCAGTTTCTGTGACAAGCTTAATTTAAATTTGAGAAACAGTGAGATGCTAAAACTTGTGTTCTGCTCTTTTCTAGTTGGGAGAGAATGGAAAGAATAAAGCCATTGGAGAACTGGATTTACTGTTTGACTACCTAGAAAATGCTTGTACTGATGCACCAAAGAAGGGAGGGAACAAGAAGAAAAACTGAAAAAAAAAAAGATCAGTCTTGAAGAGATGTCTCCAAAAAAACTCATACTATTATTCAAATTGATTAACTACTGTGGAAAAAAAATCACATCTGTAAATGCAGTATATGTTTTTTAACCTGTACTGAAAATAGCCAACTAATTGGGCAGAGACAGGGTGCATACTGCTGCCTTCTTTCCAAACAAAAACTCCAGAACGGTGTGTGTTGCTACATTTCAACACAGCACACTAGTTATTTTCAAAGGCACGCTCCTACTCTGCTCATCTGCATTGGAATAAGGCAACTGTTTCTGTATTTAATAGGCTGAGATTTGACACGTGTGTCAGCTTCGGTCAAGGTAGGCAGTGCTCTGTGGCCAGCAAGTTTTGAGTCTTTTATTGGAAATCTCTCTTGTGTATGTTGCCCTCTTCTGACCCTTACCTGAAATGTTGGTATTTTGAACATTCAGAAATTAGTTTTTTCACTTATATTTAATAGTAACTTATTTTAAGGTAATAATTATACATACTTTTATTTATATAAATTGAAATATAGCCAAGAAAATGTATTTATGAAGCTGTACTAGAGGCTTTTACACGAACTATGAAATTAAAACCGCTGTGTAATATTTATATGCAGAAGTATTGTTTTATAAATGCCTATTCAGTAATTTATTATAATAAATATTTTGGGTCATCTAATATTGCTATTTTATAGAACTTTTCTCTTTTACTGAAATGCAGGGGAGGTGACATATACCATGCATGCAGGGCTGCTGGGCCTGTGGCTGTATCCTTGTATCCAGAAAGGATGCAAGCTTAGGAAAGCTTGGGAAAATGCTTCTTCACCCTAATGCTGAAATTTCCACTTGTCACAGGCTGGAGCTTAGTGGGGAGCACGTGGATCAGCCTTTCTTGTGGGTAGGGGTGGGAGAAATAGCAACGCTCCAGAGAGTCACTGTTAAGGTTCATTGGTTCTGCCTCAGCACCTCCTTAGGAAAGATCCGGCCTTGAACAGCTGTTGGCAAAAAAATCTCAAACTGTCCCCACCTCCTCAGGTCAGAGGAGATGGAGACAGTCAAGCAGCAGCAGCAAAGTGAAAATTCAAAGCGCTGAGTTCTCACTGACCCATAGGCATGCTGAAAGCCCAAACGGTGCTCTGCAGCATCGTGGTTGTGAGAGCACTTCAGAAGGGAATTGCTCGGTGCCTCCTCTTGATACAAGCTCCTAGACATATAAATGTGAAGTCACTGAAGAACACTTTAAACCATCATTATCAGGTTTTTCAGATGATCTGGTTGGACCAGATGATCTTGGAGGTCTTTTCCAACCTTAATGATTCTCTGATTCTTCTGTGATTCAGCAATGTCCCCTGGGCAAAGACAAAGGAGTTGCTCTAGTACAGCCAGAGTTATTAGTGGTTGGTTAAAGGTTGAAGAGGTCAAAAGTATTCAAATAGTCAGAAAATCAGAATAAATATATAATTGTGGATAGTCAGCAACTGGTAAAGACTTCTTGAACAAGGCTTTATCGTTTCTTCATCCGGTCAGCAGTATTCTGTCCACATTTTAAAAAAAGTCATGATGAAGTTCCTCAGAATAAAGGACCCAGTTGAGGTGGCAGTGCAGGTGAAGTCTTGTAAACATGGCATCTCAGGGAAATTAAAATTAAAAAATTGTTGCTAAAGAGATATCTAGAAGAATCCCCATGAATAGATATTGTAAATTGTAAAAATATTTTGGGGAAATGATTTCTGTCTTGATAGTGTCATAATTACATTCAAAGAGGAACCAAAGGGGGGTTTTACCTGATGATCTCTTGAGGTCCCTTCCAACCCCTACAATTCTGTGAAAGTTAGTCCAAATGTAGTTAGTTTCAATGCATCTTACATCAGCTGTTGTAATGAACTGTCATAAAAGCAAGATTAAGCTATGCCATGTGAATCCTGAACCAGAGTGGTCTCAGGACAAAAACATCCACCCACACCCAATTTGAAAAAGGTTTATGTTAACCGATACAACACTTTCTTGTGGGAACTCACATACTGAGATGATATATGATGCATCTGGGTGATAGATGTCCATTGCCTGTCAAACTAGATGCAATCAACGTGGTTTGCTTTGCTCCACACTCTGCTTTGTGACTCTCAACATATGAATTATATCCCTGTTCACAGTCAAGGCAGAAGTGAACAATGGTGACAGCCAGACAGGCTTTGCTAACATATGACAGTGTTAGGGATTTAACCTTTTACTATATTGAAGAGGATATTTATTTTCTTAATTGTGGGATAAGCAAAGACATTATCAAGAGCTGTTGTCCGACATCTTTTCTCTTTGTCTGACATCCTTTCTCTTATCATTCGAACTTACAACAGCTGACAGCAAAAGTTAAAAAATGGAAGTTAAACACCAGCTGGAAAATTCATCTCACTGACCTTTCATAGACAAGCCTATCCCAAAGTTACACTTGGCTCCCTTTACACGTAATGAAAGGTAATAGGAATTATTCACGTGTGATTCATCTGATCTACATTAGAGGTTTATAAAGACTGTGACTCTGAACAGAATGAGAGGGATTTTCTCTAGAAGTACCCATTTTCTTCCTTGGTTGTAGAGACTAGACCAAGAACCGTTTGTGCTGTTCCTCACTGATAGCATCGCTTCGCAAATGGATAATTAACTTATTTCTTTCTTCTACTTCCTCTAGGTCCCTTCCACATTGTCCTTTTTGAGCTGTCCTACCCAGACACGTCAAATCTCTCAAGCTTTCCACCCTGGGGTAAACCCAAATAAACCTTTTGTTCACCGGTGTAAATGATAGTAATTTATGTATCAACTTCCTCAACCTGGAAAACCATCAGATGGAAGACTTTGCCATGGTAACCTAGTGAGCCGGAACCCTGAAAATGCCACACGGCAAATTTTGCAGAATTTCCTACATAGATTTTCTTGCAGGGTATGCGTGGCTTGTGGGCGTGTGAAGGATGCTGGTTGACGGTCAGTTTTGAACAGACAAAGGAAGTAGAAGTCGGAGATTTCCCTTACAACCAAGGAAATGTCTGGGACAAACAATTACTGAACAAAAAGGAAATAAAGAAGTAATTTGAGTCAGATAAGCTGGGTTTCATTTCGGTCAATAGTTACAGCTCAGAAAAGGGAAATCACGCTGAAGTATTGAATTTTGACATTTCCCAAATAAAATATTTCAGTTTTATACTTCAAAATACTGTTTTGGTTTAGAATTTTACCTACATTTTTTCTCAAACAATGAAAAGAGGTACGAAAGCAAAATGAGTTCTTTCATTTTGAGTTTGACAAGTACTTTGGGCTGACCCAAAATGATTTTTTTTTGGTTTAATTTTTCGGTTGGGTCACCAAACAGAAACCCTGTTGTTCGCACAATTTCCGTTGCCCTATTTTCCTTTCCTCACCGCTACCCTGGCCAAGTTATGGACTATTTGTAATTCCCAGAGGTTCTTAACTTAGCGTTGTTAGGGAGGGCGTTTGCTCCACATCCTTTGTTGAGGACACCTCCGTTGTAGAGACTGGGGGACCTTTTAAAAGGCAAAAAAAAAAAGGACAGATTTACTTTCTGTGGACTTTTCCTCCCTCCCCTTCACTTACATTAGGGGACCGGAACAGGCACTTTTTTGCTACATAGATAATTATAAAACATTTAAGCTAACTCTGAAACTTCATATAGAGAAGACAGGGGAACCCAAAGCATGAAGAGAAGTTTCCACATCCTGCTGAGTAAGTATTGGTGACAGTTTAAGAAACCTCTGTTAAATATATTATATTGAGTTTTACTCAGTTATGAGATTTACATATTCAGTGTCTGAATATATACTCTTTAAGTGACCTAGAATAAGAAAGTGTTGATATTTCCAGTTTGCTGCTGGAAGTATATTTTAGAGGTTGCAAAGAGCTGAAGCTGAAGCTATCCCAATGGTTAACCAGCAGCATGTGACTATATCAGCCTGTGCTTTAAAACACAATTAGCTGAACTCTGCTTTGAAGAAGGTACAGACTGCATTGAATAACCATACATTCCTGATAGGCTGTGCCTTTTCAGTCATAGCCATCATCAGTAGCCAATGGATGTTTGTAAAACTGGTGTGATCTGGAGCAGTACTGGCCTGCTAACATGAAGCAGGATTGGTAGAGACATTAAAGTCAACCTCAGGCTTATTACTGATGCTTCCAAGAAGGTAGAGCCCATGGAAAGAAGGAAAACCTATAGTGCAGTCCTGTGGGACTCCAGGGATTTTTGGCAGGCAGTTACCTATGACATGGTGCATAAACCAGCACATGTAGGTAGGAAAGTCATGCAGCCTTTCATGGGGTCCAGACCAGGATTCAATGTTTTTCAAGAATTTGTTAGGAAGTTTTATTTGAGTGAGGTAAATGACTAAATACAAACTGTGTTAAGGCTGATGGCATCTCTGGGGCCGCATGTGGTTCTAAACTCATATCCATTTGTAACAACTTTTTCTGGGTTTACACATAGCCAGACCTCATCAGATGAACTGTATGAATTTCACCACTAGCAAAAGTATTATATTACTGTGTTAGCGAAACGATTTCTTCTGAAGTCTAGGAAATCCCTCTCTCTGCTTAACCATTAAATTCCAAATCTCTGGCCAAATTCACAGATATTGATTGCTGTCTTTCATTTGGAATACACTCATGAATGGTTTAGAAAAGAAGGTATTCCTACAGCTTTCCAACTCTGGAGAGAAATTTAAAAAATTATCCTGAGAAGTACTGCCCATTTATCTTCAACAAATTAATTCATGAGAACCATTAAGGCATATCAGTGTGAAATTGTAGCCCTAGTTTCAAATGACTGAATGGAAAAGATATTGTGTTCCAAAAACTGCCAAATTGTATCAATTTAAAGATTTTTCCAAAAGAGGAACACTTCCAAACCCAACAGTATGTTTAAGAAGTGGTGACGATATTCTGTTTGGTTGATTCCAACTGTGAAAGCAATGGACAGTTTTGTCTGGGTCAAAGTCTGAAAGTTATGCATTCTTGAAGATTGACTTTCTGATTTGTCTTTTGCATTAGGCCATGATGTGTAAGATCTCCCCAATGGATAGGTCATCATGTATATGGTCTTGCTCCACAGAATATAGAAAGAAACTTCCTATTGACTTCAAGATAAGGCTTGTTGTTTGTATGTGTATCAACTTAATTTTATTACACAGAAAAGACGAAAGATTTGAACACAAGTGTTAGATAGATGTGAGAAACTGGACTGCTTCAGGGAAAGGCTTGTTCCAGAAAGTTCACCATATTGACATTTATTTGGGAAACAAAGGCTCCAAAATAAAGATTACACACTGTTTGTCGTTGCAGAGACCTTTATTTTGTTTGTTTGTTGTTCTAAAACTATCCAGACTTTGTCTTGGCTTAATACTTGTTATCAAACATGTCTCTAAAATTCCTGGTTTGACCAATTCCTATAGTTCTCCTTTATAATGTAACTTCTGTCAGTCTTGAACAACAGAAGAAAATTCAGATTTTCTCTCCCCTTGTCATGTTTAATCATAAACAATTTCAATAACTGACATTTTAGGTAGATAATCCCAGATTTAGAGTTTAACAGATCTGAAGTTCATTCTTCTTCAAGTAACACAAAAATGGGCAATACTTGTTTGTCAAGCACAGAACTTGGCAAAAAATATGATTAATTTGTAGGGATGAATTTGTTAACATCAACACAATGATCATTGCTGTTATATGTAATAGAGGTTGCATAACATTCAGAAAAGTATCTTGGTTTGTTGGGACCCCTGTGTGTCTCAGAAAATGCAAGACAGTTCCTTACACACCAACTTTCTGATTTAACTTGATGTGTGAGGCTGAAGCCTTCAAAACAGGGAGCTACTCAACTGTGGCATCATTTTGAATCTGCCAATGATTCAGTTAAGTGACAAGGACTTCTGGGCAGTGACTGGGAATGCAAAACAAATCCCTCTGATCCAACAAGCTGGTAAAACACCACATGGTTTCCTCATTTTGATAATGGCCTTGTATCAGTCACCTCTACCTTGGGTGCCAGAAGACTAGCCAACAAACTCTCAGTTGGTGCCCACAGGTCTCCACAGAGCCTGTGATGTAGACAGACATCTCCAGCTCCCGCATCAGCAAGGATGTCAGGCAGATGAGGTGAGGCATCCTCTGAGGGCCCATTCCCCTCCACCAGCCATAGAGGGAACCCTAGGTGATGAGAGATCCATCCTCCACTCAGAGATCCAGCCTCCAGAGGTCTATGGCCAGGCATGACAAATTCCAGCTGTGAACTGCAGGGAGTTATGTTGCTCCCAGGTCAAGCTACTGGCAAGAGAGAGAACCAGAAATAAATAGCTTCATCTATTGTATTTTACTTTGGAAACATTATGGCAATAAATTTAGATTTCATTTTTCATTTCTTAACTGTTTTCCGTTGCTATTTTAATGTCACTTGCACTTACAAACTTCAGTGTGTGCAATGTTTCCAATGACGCTGGAAATGAACAATTAATAATAAAGAATGTGTTTTAGGTGAGATGAACATGTGAGGTTTCTCTGAAAATAGGAAGAAGGGAGCAACTCATCTTTTCTACATTTCCGAAAAGTAAAACAGAGAATTTCTTAGAGCCGCAATCTGAAGTTCTGGCCAAGAAGGTTAGGTTTATTCTGTAACCTCATTATCATAACTGAGATAAAAGAGAGGTTGCAGATTGATAAAGTATCTCTTGTTCTTTGCTGTGATAAATAAAATGTTTGTTTTCAGAAGTGACAGATTAGTAAGAGCAAACCTCAGTAGAATTCAAAGGTTTGATCAAATATTTCAGACCTGATATTCTTTTCAGGGCTTGCCTGAAAGTTTTGAAGCATCATGGTTGAATACCAAAGCAAAAGAAATCTGATTTTTATGGATCTGCTAATTGGAGTGAAGGTAAATTTACTGGGAAAACACTCCTTCTCAAGGGAAGGAATTCTTCTGTGAAAAGATTTGCTTTCAAATAATCTAATAATCTAAACTGGAAATGTGAGGAAAGGTTTAAAAATCCCAGGGGAGTTTATCTGGTATTGGGCCAACATACACTGTTGTTTTCAGTGAAACTGACAAAAGCTTCTTCCCAATTGGTTAAAAATACTGAAAGATTTAATTAGAGCTGGAAAAAAGACACTAAAATCAAGGTTGTTTTGAAATTTACCCAGCCCATGAGGAGAGGTATAGATCTAGCCTTTTTCTGCTGATGTAACAAATTCAAAGAATAATAAGAATGATGAGAAAGGATTTGTCTCTCTCTCTCTCTCTGGAGGCCTTTTCCACTGGAATATTTTATTGTTTTCTTCTGACAGAAGACGAGTTTTATGAAGAAGTGAATGTTTTTGCTGCTTTTCTACGTAAGTATTGACTTTCTCCTGGAAATTCAAAAAGCCCAGTATGGTTCTTCAGAAATGGGAAAAAAAGAATCAGTATTTATTGATTGTTCACTGGAAGCTATGAATCTATCTATCTTCATATACATAAAAAAGTTGTTATTTCTATATGAGGACATCAACAATTTTCTAATTAGTTTCAAATTCAGTCCTACGAACATATTAGATACTTTAAACTTCTGTTACAGGTACAAAGTTAATGGAATATGTGGGAGTATTTAAGGTCAATGCTCAGGTCTGTAATTAAAATTTTGCACATAAACATTCCATAAAAGCTTTACTAAATCTGCAAAAATTAAAAGTTGAAATATTTATGCTTTCTTAAATAAGTTATTCGTTAAACATATCTTTTGTATTTTAAAGTGTTTTGCATGATTTTACATATTGGCTCCAGACTAAGTGAGGAATAAAGCCTAAAAATAAACAAAAGAGTAAAACTTCAGACAAGCAAGTTATCCAAAGTTAGATATAATCAGTATTTTATTTTCTCTTAAGTTTCTAAAAAAGACTTTTAAATGATGTAGGAAATGTGAATTTCATTGTTTTCTCCTGGGTTTCTAGATCTAATTACTGTCATAATTAATAATTAAATAATACTAATTGTAATAAGCAATGATATTTTAGATGGTAACAAAGTAAAAACTTTGTTTTTTTTCTTTTTAGATTGGAAAAACAAACAAACAAACTCAAAATTTCCCTAATCTTAAGTCAAAATGTCAACTCATATTTTAACATTTGGCACATCTGTCTATGTGCTACTCATATTTTATGTTTTTTCTTTTTTTCTTTTTTCTTTTTTTCCTATAACTTTTAAAGTCTTTACAATGCAATCTCTTTTATATAAATACTGCCAACAAGAAATGTAGATTATACTCCACCTTCAAGTACTTCACTGGTGTTTATTTATGTGGCCTGTGCCAGCAGGATTTTACATGTTTTGGAAAATGAACCCTGTGTGAGTGATTCATTATTCAGCTCCTATATCTTCTGTAGCAAAAAAGTGTGAAATGTGATCTTATCTGACAATTATATTTTCCACAAAAAAAGGCCCCTACTAATGAGATTGAAAGCAGCACTTCACAAAGAAAGCAGATACACAGTGGGAACTGGAGAAATCCGGAGATGTTAAGGGGCTGTTGAACAAAAGCTGAAGAGATGCCACCACGGCAGCAATCTCTGACTTCGGGTCACAGACCAAATGGGGGCTACTTCCAAGGGAAATGTAACTGAAGGAACCACAACCATTACCAATAGGTTTAAGTTCACCAGAGGGAGGATGGTACCTCCAGAGGAAAAATGCTCTAGAAAATCTTGTTATTGCCTACTGTGCCATTGCTTCCCTTGCTGTTATTTTCTGATGCTACTGTTGGAGAACCAAGTTTGCAGACATCCTGTAGCAGTCAGTCCAATAGCAGCCAGGATACAACATTCATTCCCAACACCAAGAAATCAGCTTCTGCAGCTTCACAATCGTCTAGCCCAGCTCCCAGTCGACATTACTCACAGAGCCATCTGGCCATCCTCGGCCGGCATTGCCAAGCTGCTCAGTGATGTACTGGGATAAGAGAACAGAGGGGAAAAAGCTTTAAAAATTAAATTTTAAAACTGTAAAAAAATAGAATACAAGACAAGAAGGGTAAGAAAAAATGAAGGAAAGAGAAAAAGCTGAAAAGTTGGGTACAAAGATGGAAGGAGACAGAAGCTCTTGGATGTAAAAGCGGTGCTGTACATAATGACCCACTTCTACCAGCCTAGATGTAGGCACCCTCCTCCCCCAGAACCGTGCCCAGGTTTCCACGCGGTTTGCTTTTTCCTTTTACAATTTTAGTATAACCGTTTTATAAAGCTGTAATGAAATTTCAAGAGAAAGCAGGTCACAGGCTTCTGAATACTCTTCTATGTGCAAGAGAAAGTAAAGAGTTTGGAACAGCCGTCTGTCTACGTGGGAAAGCTGAGCTGTCTGTTTCTGCCAACCATCTCTGTAAACTGTGCAATAATACCTCTGTACAGGGATTTTCTTAAAGAGTATGGTGGGGATCAAACTCACATTTTCTAAAGAGTATAGAAGCTGAATCACTGCCATTAAGTGAGAGCTTGTAATGGGTTGATTGGGACAATATGAATCTGCTTTCATATTCAATAATCATTCCTCTCAAATAACAATCTCCCCAACAGACTACAATGATGTGACTAGTAAAGGATATCTGTATAAAGGTTTTATGTCAAACACAAATCCTTTTCTAGTCATGAAGTGATTACTGATTTTTAATTACACAGCTGGAGATATTTGAACAGCGTCTTGAAATATTCAGGGGGTGCTTTGCATTCTTCTGAGACAGCTAATTGTTGGCCATAATGATTCACTGCTGCTTTGAAAACTTAAACTACTGCTTATTTTCTGTGCACGGAGGGAAATTTTAGGTTTAGTACCTTGATGATTTCAAATTGGACTATGAGCACACTCTGTAAACTGTCTCTGGAGTGACAGCATCCTGAGGCCTTCTTATCAGGTAGCTGAAGTAAGACTAGCTTGGCAGACAGTTATTGGCCATCTGTTACCACACTGAAACAGAGAACCAGACCAGTAACCCAGGGACACCCACCACTTGAAACAATTTGTGCCTTTCCTTGAAGATGAGAAGATGAGAGGGCATTACCAGTATGTTTTATAGCAATTCACATTTGAGGCTTAATCACAAGATGTTACTCATAATGTGCAAAGAGATGCAAATGCCCAGAGGAAATGTAATTGTGGTTGTACTTTTTTTTTTTTTTTTTTTTTGCCTAGGTTTGAGTCTGATTACTGCTTTACTTGATGCCTTAAAATTTTTATGAAGTTCATCTAAGGCATAGAGTGAAAAAATTCTGAGTGTGTTGGACACATGGTCCTGCTGGTGCAGGGTCACAAATAAGATTAAGAAGCTGGAGCATCTTTCATCTGAGTAGAGGCTGAGAGAGCTGGGATGGCTTATCCTGGAGAAGAGGAGGCTTGGGGAGGGGGAGGGGAGAGGAGAATGGGGAATCTTTCTTATTGAAATATCTGAAGCGAGAGTGTAAAGAGGATGGAGATAGACTCTTTTCAGTGGTGCCAGTGTCAGGACAAGAGGCAATGGTCACAAACCAGAACGCAAGAGGTTCCATCTAAACACCAGGAAGCAATTCTTTACTGTGTGGGTGCCTGAGTATGGCACGGGCTGCCCAGAGAGGCTGTGGAGTCTCCTCCTTGGAGATCTTCAAAAGCCACCTGGACGTAGTCCTGTGCAACTTGCTCTGGGTGGCCCTGCTTGAGCAGGGTGTTGGACCAGGTGGCCTCCGGAGGTTCTTTCCTACTTCAACCATTCTGTGATTCTGTGATATATTCAACAAAGGCAGTTGAAGAGCACCCAGGCAGGCACCATGTAGTGTGGGTATGCCATGGGAACAACTGTAGTGATTTTATACTTAGGGATGAGAAAGGCACCAGACATCCCATCCTAGGTGTCAAATTTTTGCAGCCTTTCGTACACTCTCCCGGTTTCAGTTTGCATCTCCTCTTCTCTTCTCTTCTCTTCTCTCTCTCTTCTCTTCTCTCTTCTCTTCTCTTCTCTTCTCTTCTCTTCTCTTCTCTTCTCTTCTCTTCTCTTCTCTTCTCTTCTCTTCTCTTCTCTTCTCTTCTCTTCTCTTCTCTTCTCTTCTCTTCTCTTCTCTTCTCTTCTCTTCTCTTCTCTTCTCTTCTCTTCTCTTCTCTTCTCTTCTCTTCTCTTCTCTTCTCTTCTCTTCTCTTCTCTTCTCTTCTCTTTCTCTGAAAACTTGGCTCATAATTGTTCATTAATTGTGAAAAAATCTAAACCAGCGCTGAAGTTTGCTATCACTTCGGATGGTAAAAGAAGGTTAAAAGGAGCAGTGTTGGGCATTTCTGTGGGTATTTCAGGCTTAGCTATATGCTTATGTTCATTACAATCCTGTTCAGAAGATTGCAGAATCATCTCTGGGTGATAGGAGCTTCTCCACTCCAAGCTTCTCTCTATGATGGAGGCACTAGAATATTTCGTTTTTTTGAGTCCTATAGTAGGATAGGTATTATTATCCTCAATTCTTGAAAAATCTCAGTAGACTTCGTTGTTACTTATCAAATCAAATTTTGGAGCATAAATACCACAGATCTTCATGTAGACCTACTATTTTTCAGAAGATCAAAGTGAATTGAGTAAGATATCTAAGGAGAAGAGAACAAAAGTTATGGGATTAAGAAATAGCATAAGATAAGGTTAGCAGCAGGTGAACAAGTGTCATTAACATTTATAGGAAGCATACAGCTAATTTAGTTATAGTTACACTAACAGGAAATTGAATAAACAGAAAATGTGAAAGGTGAAAAGATTCAGAAGAAATTAGTTGGGGCTTTTTCTGGATGCAGATCAGAAAGCCAACTAAGCTGTAAAACAATGAGATGACATGTTTGTTACCTTAAATAGGGTAAGAACTTTGTAGCAATCATAGATGTATCTGCATGTTTTACATAGATAAAGAGAGTTTAATATTAATGGTATCTACTTAACTCACACAGGTCAAAATAATTCCATGGTTCAGTTCAATGATTCTCAGTAAGTTAGTGAAGAAAAGATCTTCTCCAAGCTGGTGCTCATGCACTGGCCTTGTATTTGTATGGAGCTTTGCATTTGTAAATTACTTGCAGCCTTCTTTGAAACTTTGTCCCTAGCCAGGGCAAATCAGGCAAGATTTTCTTCTCTGATATGTTGGCTACTCTGTTAGTTTTTCTTATTCTTTTTAAAATTTACACAACTTGTATTTATGTAATACATGAACTTTTCATGTGCCGTCAGTATTGTATTGCTCTTTAAGTATTTACAATACTGTGCATCTAAAATTCTCCATAACGTAAGAGCCCATTTTCACTAGGGTGGTCTCCTTAAATTTCCATAGTTTCTGTCTTTCGTCTGGAAGTCAACATGCTCTGTTGTGTGTTTTACTACTGTCCTCAGACTGGCTCTGGGTATATCAGTTCCACCATCCACACAAAGCTTTGCAGATCTTTTCACTGTTCATTTCTAAAAGGTCTGTGTCCCTGAATTTGTTTCTTCCTCTACCTCATGCAACTTTAAAACATGGCGTAATACCAGTTCTTTGTTATTCTATATTATTTATAATCATAATTATGCCTGAGAGCCAAAGTGGCACTAAAATGTAGTGGTACTACGGAACACTAAATGAGACCCCCCAAAAAAAAAAAAAACAACTTTGCTCTGAACAGGGAACAGAAAGTTAATGGATAATGGTTATTCTCTGACTGATAACTAAGTAGGCATTTCAGAAGAGGTGGAGTGTAACTGTACAGGATCTGATATTAAATGGTACCCACCATCCTTCTATGTCAGGAATGCTAAGGAAACCCTATATCTTATATTATCAGTATGTAATATGGACAGCATACTTCTACATCCATCTGCATTTGTTTACACCACTCAGTTTAAAAGTTAGCCAGATCCATCAAGGTGTTTGCTCATTCACCTGAGGAGCTCTTTAGAGCCCAATGCAATGGTATTACTACTACAGCCCTCCAAGCATAGGAGCTCACAGAACAGACAAAATGAAACTTGTGGGCTCAAGGGTTTTCCAGCAACAGAAGTTTCAGAGATGTTGAAAATTATTGATTTTCTTGTGAAAAGCCATTATAGACTGGCTGCATGACCCATTTATTCCATTTAGAGGAAAACTGTTGACCAGGGAGTACCACACCTTGGGGAAGCTGAGGCAGTTTTGCGTTCTGACTCTACTCTTGCAGTTGCCTGAGATCCTTTTCTAGGAAGAAACTTGGAGCAAGTGGTTAACCTTCCGTCCATATATGTTGTATGCTGAGGTTTTGTGTATCTCATTAAGCAAGTCTGACAGCATTTAGAGAGCTTAAGCACAGACCATAGTTCAAATGAGCACTACAATGCATGCAGGGAATCAGGTCTCTATCATCTCCACTTACCAAAAGTCTAAGCTCTCTCTTGGCAGCCCTCTTTCGGCCTGGACCCCAAGAGCTCTTCAGCACTGGTGAAGCTAATGGGATGTGTGGGTAGTTGTGTGCTTAAACCCTTTTCCAGGAGCTGTTACAGGTGGGATCATAGAATCATAGAATGGTTTGGGTTGGAAGGGACACTAAAGATCCCTGTTCCAACCCCCTGCCATGGTCAGGGACACCTCCCACTAGACCAGGTTGCCCAAAGACCCACCCAGCCTGGCCTTGAGCACCTCCAGGGATGGGGCATCCACAGCTTCTCTGGGTAACCTGTTCCACTGCCTCACCACCCTCTCAGTAAAGAATTTCCTCCTTATATCTATTATAAACCTACCCTTTTTTTGTTTAAAACATTCCCCCTTGTCCTATCACTACACTGCCTGACAAAGAGTCCCTCCCCAGCTCTCCTGTAGGCCCCCTTTGGGTACTGGAAGACCACTATAAGGTCTCCCCACAGCTTTCTCTTCTCCAGGCTGAACAACCCCAACCCCCCTAGCCTGTCTTCATAAGAGAGATGCTCCAGCCCTCTGATCATCTTCATGGCCCTCCTCTGGACTTGCTAGAGCTTCCATGATCCTCGGATCCCTGGAGCCACATTCAAGTCCAGCTTGGCCTGGAGGCTATGTACATTTATTTGTATAAATATCTAGTGGGATCCAGGCTGGGGTGAGTTTATAATCTAGCTCATCTCATCCTTCTTTCTCCCAGAGCTGGTATCAATGTAGGCTGAAGAATTGCTATGCTGGACCAAAAGCTGCTTTCTCCCATTTCTTGCATACACCTCAGCTAGTCCTAGGGGTCTTGATGGCTGATTTACACCAGTTCTCGGCTTAACAGCATCATACTGCTGGTGCTGCTTCAGGATTTCCAAGTCTATCTTTGATGTGATGTTCCTTGCATTAATTGAGTGGTACATGAGATGAATTTATCCCATTCTTCCAGCTTCACTTCAGACAGCTCTGAAGCTCTAAGCATTTGGCTGTCTCAAAAGCAGGCTAGAGATATAGACTGACCAATCTATGTTTGAGCATGACTGTAGAAAAGTGAGCATTTGACTCTATGGTTTAAATTTTACTGCCTTTGTGGTGGGTATGTTGGGACCCTACATGCCATTTTCCAGCAACCTTTGGTTCTTGGTGGTCTTTTGAAGCAGCCTCATAGCCAGGCATGCCCTGGTCCTTGAGCAGAGCCCTTGCTGGAGCCCTCTGTTTCACAATACATAGCCTGCTGCTTCTATAGGTACAAATCTTGCCCCAGTAGAAGACTAATTCAAGAGATTAAAATAGCAAGATCATTTGCTACTAGCTGCCATACCCTGAAAACAAAACACTTCTTAAAGTCTAGGCAATGAATTTTTAAAGGCAGGATAGTCCAGCTTCCTTATAGATAACTGATTTTCTGAAACTTCTCAGTTAAACTAACACTGATTTTTTTTTCCCTTTGGGCCATTACCTTTTACAAAAGTGCTACCATAAGGTTTTGTGGAAAAAAATTTAAAAAAATCACACATTAGGTATACTTTGTTACGAAACCAAACTAACCAGCTCAACAATTTTTTTCTCACTTGACCACCACTTAAATGAAAGAAAACTTCTCACATGAGAGGGAAGTTCTTCTTTCTTGGAAACCTTGACCTTGCTGCCAGTAAATATGGAGATATCGTTTAGAAAACGTCACAGATGATTGTGGTCAAATTTGTTGAAAGTGGAGCAAGATGTATAAAAAAGCGCAGCAACAATACTGATCAGCCAGCACACGAGCAATAGGTTATCTACATGAGCATCTCAGTGCAGAAGCTGCTTTGAGGGTTAACAAAATTAGGTTAACCTCTGTCGTCTAACCAGTCTTGCTGTATCACATACGCTGCTGTGACTGTAGAGGCACGAAGATTTGGGAGCGAAGATGAAAGTATATTCTATTTTCAGATCTGGGCATTTTTTAGTTCTACTTTGTCTTTTCACTGTGGAAGGCAAAAAGTCACCTACAGGAAAGCATATCTGCCGAAAAGGACTCCTCTCCCAAGTGACAGAGAACCTGTATATCAAGGCAACTAGTTTAAAATCATCTGTTCCTGTAAGTTGATCCCACTAGATGAAGTTTATTTATTTATGGATGCTTCTTTGGCAGCTTCATTATTGACCACCTGGAAACTTTAATAAGCTGAATAATCTCTGTGGTCTTGAGAGACAGGGAAATGCTACTCCTTTCATAAAGATGGAAAAAAAGAAGATGCATAGAGAGGTGGAATGATTTCACCAAGGTCATGGAAGAAGTTTGTAGCTAGGCTGGGATTGGAGCATAGATTTGTTGAGTCCTCATTCTACATCTGAATAAGATTATCATTTTTATAATTATTGCTACTACAACACCCAAAGAACCTTGGTATGAAACACTACTGCAGAAGGAAGTTTTGTACCAACTAGACAAAGCTCTCTTTTCCTTCCTCTTCTTAGATTAATTAATACTAGCACACTGTATTTTACAGAAGGATCTCATCAAGAACACAAGACTTCTAAAAAAGACAACAAAAGTGCTGTTTATGGTAAGATTTATACAACCGTTTTTCCATTTTCTTGCTTTGATTTTCCTTTGGGTTGTAGAGATAAGACTGTGGGATCAAAAGGAATGACAGCTGACACATAAGTCAGCTGTGTTTAATTGGGAAGGACATTGTATTTATGAGAGCCGTACATTTAATGAAACCCTTCACTTAGAGGAAGAATGTTATCTCTGCCCCCCAAGAAAGTGATTTTCCTATGGGACATGAAGGGGATGTGAGTGTGATATGGGGAGAAAGAAGAGGATGTGGAAAGCCTAGCTGTAGGCACTTGTCTCTTGGTGGTTGCAGCGGTACTCTCCTTGGAGAGTTGGGGTGAGGGTGTTTGCCGCATTGGGGAGGTGTGTGTTTGTGGTAGCTCTTGCTCCTCCTGTGAATGCTTTACTGTGTGTGGTCCTTCCCAGCAATGCTTTTCAGGCATTAGCTTATTTACATGAGGGACAAAGCCAAAGCCACCATCCCAGCAGCTGAGAAACCTTCTGCTGAGGGTGTGCAGAACTGCAGATGGCCCAGGAATGCTACAGAGCACCCAAGAAACCCAAGCACCCAAGAGCTGCTTTGGGTTTTGAACTCCGCAGATGTTCTAGAAGAGGGAGATCAGAGTACCCCCTAAAGATTTGGCATGTAAAATACTGATTTGGGGGTTCTATTTATAGGTATGTGAGCTCACAAGTGTGTGAGTTATTTTAGCATCCTTTATGCAGGGATCTAGTCAGCAGGGCCAATTGAGTCGTTTTATCCTTAAGCAGAGACCTATTGGCCTTTGAACTCCCCTGGATCTCACTGATCACCTTGGGAGTAAATGTTCCTCACTTGCCCACGGGACATTCATGTGGACACCTGCATTTTGCTGGCTTAATCTGCAGCTGCCTTCCCCTCCTGATGGTAATTTTGCACCCTATACTTGGTTCAGTTGCATAAAAATGGGCATATAGCCATTTGAAATACCTTTGGTTGTCCAAGAGATCCTACGGTTCAGTAAGGTATTGCCTAGCATGTACAAGATGACTGATCTCTTCTGGAGCAACAGCTGGGGGATGGTCAGGATTCCTTACAGCACTTTGGCATGGGACACTGGTGTGGAGGAATCAGACAATGGCACCTACAATTTGGCCAAGATGATCTGGCTTAACTCCCCTATTCAACTTCCATTTATTCCTTGTGAATTAGTTAAATTTGTTGCTGTCACTTCTTTTCATGGCTAGTCTTAACAATTCTCCTTTCTGTGCCAGTGCAACATCTTTTTGCCTTACCTTCAGAAAACACAGGGGTATGCTGAGCTGAATATTAAAGTTCATGAAAATATTTCTATTGATTGTATGCTTTCTAACTACATGTATTTTTACAAGGCGAAAATTTTAGGTCATACGTGACTTGTAAGGTTTTCATTTGGTAGCTCCTTACCTGCTTTGTTTTCAGACAAATTGCAGTGTTCGAGACCAGGTCCTCTCATTCTACGTGAAAAATGTTTTCAGTCATCTTGAAGTGGAAAGTGAAAAGTTGTACGTTATTAGCGCCTTCCAGGTCCTGCAAGAGAACATGAATGCATGTGTGAGTATATTTGTGAGAGCTAAACTACCTCTGTTCATCTGAGAGGCTAAGAAAGGGCAAGATCGCACTTTTTTAGCAAGTAGAAAAGGTGATTTGTAGTCATGGTGTGCCCTACATCACAGAGGACCCAGCTTCCCGAGGGCTTCCCCCTGAGCCTGGGGAAGTTTCACACCACTCATTTCCTCTCAGAGTGAGTGCAGGGGGCAGGCGAGGTGGCGGAGGTGCTATGGAGACAACCCACTTCCCCACTGGTGCTTCTGATGATGTCGCCTTGTACTGCCCTTCAGCACCAAAGCTGCAAAGATGCAGAGTAAACAGAGAAATGTGGCTCTTTGTTTCCACAGCATTAACTCTGGTCATACTTTCTTTCTTCAGCAGCATACCCAGTGGACTTGGGTACCTTTACTCACATGTCATCTCTGCTCCACCATACTCTGGAAAGAGCTGGTGGTATCTCCTAAGCAAGCAGTGACATGCAGTAATATGGGCTTGGGGAAGAGTGGCTGGAAAGTTGCCTGGCAGAAAAGGCCCTGGGGGTGCTGCTCATCAACCAGCAGAACATGAGCCAGCTGTGTGCCCAGGTGGCCAAGAGGGCCAGCAGCACCCTGGCCTACATCAGAAACAGTGTGGCCAGCGGCTCTAGGGAAGTGATTATCCCTCTGTTCTTGGCACTGGTGAGAGCACACCTTGAGTACCGTGTCCAGTTTTGGGCCCCTCACTGCAAGGATAGTGAGTTGCTCGAGTGTGTCCAGAGAAGAGCGACAAAGCTGGAGAACGGAGCAGAAAACAAGACATATGAGGAGTGGCTGAGGGAACTGGGCTGTGTAGTCTGGAGAAAGGGAGGCTGAAAGGAGATCTCATCTCTCTGTACCTACCTGAAAGGAGGTTTCAGCAAGGAGGGTGTCAGCCTCTTTTCTTAGGTAGCAAGCGATAGGATGCAAGGCAATGTCCTCAAGTTGTGCCACAGGAGGTTTAAATTAGATATCATGAAGAATTTCTTCATGGAAAGTGTGGTTAGGCATTGGAACAGGCTACCCAGGAAGGTGGTGGAGTTGCTGTTCCTGGAGGTATCAGAGACATATGGGTGCAGTGCTTAGGGACATGGTTTAGTGGTGGATGTGTAGTGTGAGGTGGATGGTTGGACTTGATGATCTCAAAGGTCTTTTCCAACCTAAATGGTTCCTAGGATTTTGTGATTCTATGATGTGGAATAAACCACAAGGGAGCAGTTTCCGTATGTCAGTTATACCTGTAAGTCAAAGCAGTTGCCCACTGGCAACATGTCCCGACAGTGGATCCAGGTGTTCCAGGGAAGAGGTGCTTCTACCAATAGCATGTCATCATCTCACCCTGCAAATGACACCAGGACAGCAGTTAAAGCACACATTTGCCAATGAAAATATACACATAGATTACTGGATGATGCTAACATGACAGTGTCACTTGTGGATCATTTCTCTTCCCAGACTTGTCACTTACATGTGAGCTTGCTGAACCCCCTGTGAGGTCTTACCACCTGGCTCTTCTTTTTTAAGAGTAGATGAATAAAGACAGGGTGTGCCTTATAGCTTTTTGACCTGTGGATAATTTTTTTTTTTCTCCACAAAACCTGTAGTCCTCACAAATGACAGTGTCACTAAATCTCAAGTGTGACTTGGGGTTTAATATAACCATGAATGGCCAGGTAAATGTCTATGGTAATTTCAAAAAGTGAAGGCAGGGTGAGAAGTCAATGAAATGTTATTGAGTTATACCTTTGTCTGCTCTATGTGTGGTGGCATATAAGAAAGAAACATTGGTTCTACATGCACACAAATATTTGCTATTCAAGACTAAGTATCTTCAGACATCTCCTTGCAGTGCTGAATTACAAAATACAACCAAAATATTTGTAAAATATAAAAATATTCAGACCCCAATGGGAGAAAACTCCACCAGTTCTCAGGTTCTGCATTTAAACCGTGCTACATTGTTGCAATTTACAGTCATTATTCACAGCATTCCACACCCTATTTTAATTATCTGTGTCTGTCAAAATTTCAGGTATTGTATGTTAAAATATCATTGAAAGAGATTCCATTGTTGTCTGGAAAAGAAATTACGCCCCATACAAGTGCCAGTACACGCAGAGAAGTTCAGATTATCAGCTGTGACTCAACTTAGAACATTAGTTATTCTGATATACCGTCAGTGACTGGAGCTACTATCATAGAATCATAGAATCATAGAATCATGTATAGTAATGCATTTATATAATACAGTAATATATATATACACAATATATACAGTAATATATATAGTAATACATTTGCTTCTAGTGCTGTATGGAGACAAGTGCATTTCTCAAAGCTCCTATATTCTTTTTCATAATTAGTGTCTGTGTTTTATCCAACACAAATCTAAACATTACTATTTAAATTTCCAGATCTTAAAATATACTGGTAGGAATGAAAAGACTTCCTGTTATAGTAGAAAAACAATAGCTCTTTCTGAAATGATGACTTGTCATGATTTTCTAGGAGACATCTCATTTCTGGAAACTAACAATTTTTAAATAATTTTTATTAATTCAAAGCCAACAATAGAAATCATATGAAAGAATAATAGAAACTGTGATCAGAATGAAAGTAATGAATCTTCTGCTAAAACACAGTTTGGGATTTCTCCACCATATTATTCCCCAATAAATTAGCAATCTAATTCATCCATTTACATAAGATCTTTAATTTTTATTATCTAGTTGTATTATAAGATGTTTATCAGAAGGGATTTCCACCATGGCAACATACTTCCATAAGGCATTCATCCTCTTTCAAGGGTTGAGTTCTTTATACAATTGAGGGAAAGAGTGACACCTTTGTATACTTACCCACCCTATATTCTTTCATGAACTCTGGCTCTAATTCAGGCAGCTATAGAGCCAAGTTAAATAGCCATGCTATTTAAAAATCTTAACATTTTTTTCCAAACCGCTACTGAAGATTTTCTACTACCTTATCATCGTGATTTTAATGTTGCTAGTTGTTGGTGTTTTTTTTTGTTTGTTTGTTTGATTGTTTTCCAAACAAAGAAACATTAACATTTTCCAATAACTTAAGAGCCTGAGTCCTGTTTTTTTAAAAATACGTAGGTACCAAAATCTCTAAATCCCTTCTCTGCAGTGAAATCAAGGTCTTTCATTTAGAATATGATTGCATGGTAAAGGGAATATACATTTCTTCTTGGAAACTGGGAACATCCATCTGCAGCACTACTGCCCTCAACAAAAAGCGCATTTACTTGCTCATGTGCCCTATCGGGATGACAACAGTGTTGAGAACAGCGTCAAGCTGCTTCTGAACTGCTTATGATGTTCCTACATAAATAGGAGGTTGCGGAATTTTTTTTTTCTTGCATTTGAATGGAGTGCAGGAAGGCAATATATTCACTGCAGGATTTTTAATCATTACAGGCAGAGCTTGTAGGTCTTTAGCAGAGATTGCAGCATAGCTTGAAATAAGCAAACTAGCTTGCTTGCTTATTTGTTCATTTGCTCTGTATGCAAGAAGAGAAGAGTTTGTAATGCATATTAACACTTGGGGCAGTTTTACCACTAAATCAGTGGTCAGTTCTGCTACCAATTTACTTCTATGGAAATCTGCATCATGCAGATGTACCTTAAAAAAAAGCCCCAGATCATGAAGTTCCGACCTAGTTAGAAGATTATTTAAGGTTTATAAATTCGAGCTGCTTTTATACACATTTTCATGTAAATAAAACATGCACAAAAGGTAACTTGAAAAGAAATGTTTGTGTTCCTTTTTAAAAAGTCTCTTTGAGGTAGAAGGATGGACTCATTGTCCATTTCAGTAGTGACGTCTCTTCATATGAGTTCAAGATCTTTGACTTTTTCCTTTTCCAAAACATTGTCTTTTTTTTCATAAATTGGATAATACCAGATTTTTCCACTTTTTCCCTAAAAGAAGGATTCTTTTTCTCGTAAAGCACAGGGAGCTGGGGAGTCAGGAAGCCATGATGAAGGTGCTGCTCAGAAAGTTTAGCCAGACTTCTCTAAAAAAATCAGCTAAAAGAGTTGTGATGAGTGAGGACTTACTGTGAGCATGCAGAACGAGCAGGCAGTGGTGCACAGCAGGTGGAGCCCCCCGGTTTGGTGGGTGCCAGGCCTGGGGACACCCTGTTGGCAGTGCCTCCAGGCTGGAAATTCAAGTTGAATGACCTGAACTTTAGAGATAGGCCACACTGTACAAAAATTGTAACTGCCACTGGTGTAAAGAGCCCTGAGATAAATAGAAAGAGTGTAATATGAAGACGTGGTGATACCCACATTACAGTTTTTGTGGTGTGGACTCAATTTTCCAGTAAGCACACAAGTAAAATGACACAAGTGTAGTAGCAGGAGATGCTGAGATGATGCTGATTTCACGCGGTTTACAAGCAGTCCGATGGTGCCACACTGTGGGTTTGACTCTTCCTCACTGCTATGTCTTTCCATCAGCATCTTTGGTGCAACAAGCTCTTTTGGTTTCTTCTCATCCCTTCAGCTTCCATGTGCTCCATCCACAAGGTTAACTCCAGCTGTCAAAAATATAAAGACAACATTTCTTAAGGTAAGACCAGGAGGTGTTAGCTCCCACCTGTGCTGCTTAAGTGTTGTGGGTGGTTTCTTTTCTAATGTCTTTATCTTCTTGACAGCTTGGAGAGAAGGGAATCTACAAGGCCATCAGTGAGCTGGATATTCTCCTTCCCTGGATTCAGGCCTACATACAAACCATCTTATGAGGAACGAGGAGGTGACTGACAACATGCCACCTCTGTGCTAAGAATGGATCCTTACCTAAAAGGCCTGAAAATCAACCGAGAACTTGATGTACAACTGGCCTGGCAACAGCTCTGTCACACTGGAAGAGAGCCTCTATAATGCAGAGGCATAAAGATGGATTTTCAAAAGCTTTCAAGGTTGGCCTGGCATAGCAGCTACACCTGCTCTCAATTGCAAGAGCAGCCTCTGGAGAGTTTACAGCATGATGCACTTTGTGCCCTACCTGCCTGCTAGCTGCAGACAGCCCCCGGGCACACTGTACGAGCCTAACTTGAAGTCTGCTCCCACACGGATCAGACAAAATGTCCCGTGAGCACTGGGCACAATCCAGCCAGGCCTTGTGCCACCCCTGTGTAATTACAAGTCAAAGCAACATGAAGCACTTCTGAAAATCCTTCCCCTAAGCTATACTTCTTTTTTGTTTATTTGTTTGTTTGTTTGCTATAGATATGTAACTATACATAAGCCATTCTACATATCAATAAGAAAATGAAGTCTATGCTGCTTATTGTTATTATTAATTTAAGTTAATAATTGATACCTAATAAATATACTCCAATTAATGACAAAACTTTGGTCTGTGACTCATGCATGACCTTCAGATGTCACATGTTCTGTCTGAGATTAAACAATGCAGAAAACACAACAAATGGATCATCATTGATTGGGACTGCAAGATGGTGTGAGTGGGATTTATAGGAAGTTGTTACTCAGTGATGGTAATTGTTTCCAAAAGATCTTTCATATAGTACAGAATGAAGATAGAGTTCTGGTTTTCCCACATTTGCAAAGACTTATCAGAAGAAACTATCTAGGTAATGAAAGTATTCCTAGTTTTTTTTGAACTTCCATGAGGGTGAAATTCTGCAGAATTTCAAATCTCATAGTGACTGTTATGCCAGAGCATTAAACACATTAGTGTGCTGATACAGAAGAACGCAAGACAGTCGTTCCTCTGTGCTGTGGCCTTCTGCAGCCCAGGGGTAGTGGTGGTTGGTCGCTGTCAGGTGATGTTTTTCGCTCTAGGATCTGACTACATGTGCTCTCTGAACAGGCTCAGGTCAATGCTCCTTCATTTTTATTCAGAGACCACTCAGAAGGTCTCTGGGGATCCTGCAGAGGTGATAGCTGGAGCAGTAGTAGGCAGGGTGGCTACCTGTTCTCCTGAAGTTGTGAAAGGTCCAGTGGGCTGCTATCTTCATCCAGGTGAGTTGTTTGTAGCTGGTGAGAGCTGAGGAGAGAGAAGAGCATCACGTCTTCTTTAAGCTTGTGAATCACTTCCCAGCGTTGTGGAGGTGAGAAAGCATGAGTGAATCTAGCTAGTGATCAGCATCTGTGGGGATCAGAGCTACTTGCTAGCCCATACTCCAGCAACTCCTTACAACCCCACCTCCCGTCTCCCTTCTCACAAAGCATATCTGCCTTGGTCTTTTGTATGGCTCAGAGATCTGCAGCACGGCTGGCTTTCTCTTCCAGCTCCTTCCACAACTTTGCAACACACTGCATCAGCACTGACCACTTGTGGCAAAAACCAAAGAAAGGAAATATTAAACTGCAATGTGCAAGTTACTCAGTTACTCATTAATACCCTATACTTTTTTTTTTTTTTTTTTTAAAAAAAAGGACACCATTATTATGGGAACATGCCAAAGCATTTAGCAAATCCCAGCAGCACCAGCTTCTGATGGCAACCCAGTACTTTTAAATGTTCTTTTTAATAACAAATCATTTCAGACAGGTACAAGCACTGATATTCAATGAGAACACAATGCAATTGCTTTGTACTTAAATTTCATATGAAGAGTCATGCAATGAAGACATGATGAGCCTTTCAGCACAAGCAATGAACTGTCATGACATTGGTTTTCTAGCTTTACATTTTAGCAATTAACATCAAGCAAGTGTATTCATTATCCGTTGAAATATAGGACATTTTTCTGTTATACTGGATGCTCTTGGGGAATACCACTGACTGACTAAAGTTCTGGGACAGCAATAAAAGCAAGCACTTTGTGTGCTTTGTGTATTCCAGAGTTCACCTGTCAGTGCCATGACTCTGACACACGCTTCTCTTGCAGGAGCCTGTTGATGCCCCTTTGTTGACTTCAGCCATCACATATTATCCATCCTCGTCCAGAGAACCTGACTTGTTAACAATTTAGGGTTAACACTTAGGGTAAACACTGAAGATGCTGTGGTCTAACGTTGATGTAAAGAAATATTCGTACATGGTAGTTTCTGTTCGCTGACCATTTTCCTCTTTTACCATGATCTCACATGATTACATGTATCCCACAGGTTCTGTAAAAAGAAGGGATGACTGGAAGAATTCTAAAAGGAGGAGAAAATCCAACAGTCTCCACTATGGATGATTCTCAGGTAAATTCAAATTCTTGTTACACTTCCAAAGACAGAAAACCAGTTATACAGATGAAATAATATGATACAAGAAGAAAACAAAGGCACCTCTCACATAACAAGTCAGGTGGTGATTGACAGCTCCTCCCCGTTGAGCAACTCTTTTTTGACCTGTATCATTTTCACACCATCTCTGATCTCCAGCTTCATCAGCAACTGAAGTTACAGGGCACACAGGGGGAAAAGAGAAGTGTGAGAATATTTTGTAAGACAAATTCAGTTGCGAACTCCTATAAAAGTTAATGAAACAGTAAATAACTTGCTGAAATAATTCTCAAACAAACACATCAAAAAACATCTAATCAGTGAAGAATATATTATTTGCTAAAATTTTTCCTAACAGCCTGGCACAATAAATTTAAACCTGTTCCTCATGATGGATAACAGATATGCCTGACAAAAACTCTTCTCGTGAATGTAACTTTCATACTCTGGGAGACAGCAAACCTAATACTCCATCCTACACTATGATTTTAAATTTGACAGGTACATGTCAATCCAGAACACATATGAAATTACATAAAAGGAGGAGGTGAGGCCAGGAAAGCTTCCTTCTGCCCCTCCAATCCCTTGAGAAGGGTCAGAGACTGCTTTATCCAGCTGCTCTAGAGGAATATCAGCTCCACATGAACACTTTTGTGTATTTAATCATGAGACTGAGATTTAATCCTCTGTTGTATCCTACTATTATGATATATCCTGTTATGTCATATTCCATTATTTATTATTTTATTACTAGAGGGGGTTGCAGAATACAGCACACTAGGTTTTGTTGCAGTACCTTACCAGGCGTCTATATCTGTTACCGTATTTTATTTCAGCATACTATAGTATAAAACAAACTAACTGAACAAAAGCATTTCTGACTCAGTGGAATCACTTTCAAATTATTCATATCTTAATGATTTTCCTTTTTTTTTTTTTTTTTAAATTTACTATATATATATATAGTAAGACAGTTAAGAGGTTCAGAGGCTGAAATGCAGTCCTAACTCTCCCTTTTAGATTTCATGAAGCTGTTTGTTGTGACATATTCAGCGAAAAGGAGCGGGAAAAGCTGTCAGAGCTCTTTAATTAACAGGAAGCTGCAGAGACAGAGCAGGGAAGGTCTCAGAACCCCACCACCCTGAAGGGCAGGATCCACACACAGCTGGAGCAGGAGCCTGGATGTTCTCCCATGGTGTGAGTGAGCTGGGCAGTGGGAGGACCTGAGGGAAGGGAAGCAGCTGGAAATGCTCTAGGACCTGGTGACAGCCTGGAGCAGGTTTGCTGGATGCTTGCCTGGCACAGTGCGTGGTGGAAAGCCTCACCTGCCATGGGATGGCCACTGCAGAAGAGCCGGCTCCAGGGCAGGAATGGGCCTGCTGTATGGAATAGAAAACTGACCATGAACATGACCTCCATCAGATGTCCCAGGGGCTCTCAGGGGTGCAGGAGCAGGAGTAGCTGCTGCTTCTCTGTCGTAGAAGACAGCAACTGATGCCTGCAATCAGAAAAGCCTCCACATTTAGTTCAGAGAATCCATGAGCAACATTTTTGAGTGACTTCTGTGATTTTTTTCTTGTGGAAATTTTGCTGAGCTACCACATGCAGTCTTGCTTTTTCTCCCCTCATGGATGTTCAGAGTTGAAAATTAAAAACTGCAGAAGATGTCCGCAATGACTGCATGTGGATTATTTGTGTTTTTCACTGTGACAAGAGGTGAAGATGGACATGAGCTTTGTGCTGAAAAGGAGTTCCTGGAACAAAAAAGCAACAGCTTTTCAAAATTACTGAAGTGGCTTAAAACATCTTCTCAAAATAATCTTTGCTGCTTTGTTTTTTGAAGGGATGTAGCCATACAGAGATGGCACAGAAAAAAATAGACACAGTTTGAAAAGGGCCTAAACAGATCAGATGATAGCTAATTTTTATATATTCCAGCTGAATTTAAGTAATTTGTCTAACTATATGTCAACCCACAAGTGGCACCTTCTTCAGTGATTTGGACACTGCCTCACGGTGGTGGGGTGAGGAAGGGCAAACCCAGCCTCAACGCTGTGCTCTCACAGGTTAGATCTGACTACGGGCGGGAGACCTCCAAAACGAGAGGATTTGGGCATCAAGACTCAACCCTGCTGCCTCCATCCATCTGATGAGAAAATCAGGTTATCTCATGGCATAAAGCCTCGGGACTTGGGGGTTTTCACCCTCATTTTCCGTATGGTTTAGGACACTGCAGAATCTTGGTTGCCTTGTCTATAAAATGAGAGCACCTCTGGGTGTTGTGCATCTATTCATACACTAATGCAAATCTCATTTCCAAAGCAATTAATTACTCATGAATGAAAGGTAAATTATGGGGCCTGCAGAATAAAGGCTTTTGTTTAATAGAGAATTGTTCCAGTAAATGACAGATAACATATGCAAGCCACTTAACAACAGATTTTGTGTGTGGTATCCACACAAAAACATAGCAAAATAATTAGTATATAATATTTAACCATCAATTTGAAGTAATAAGCTTGGACAAAATGCCTATTGCCTTTTAACCTTGAAAAAGTAAAGAAAACCTTTTTCATTCTTCAAATGAAACTCTAGGTGTCACTCTTAGAAAACAAGATTCATGTTGGTCCCAGTTTACTTTTGACTCTTCAGTTAATGGAGAAAGTGTTAGATCACGTTTCATAAGTAGTTTCCTTGAATGTAAAACTGAGATAGATAAACAGTTGGATTCAAAGATTATTATATTTTTTTAATTAAATTGCAACAATTTTAGAATTAAAAGTGCAGGGGAAGAAAGATAGGCATCTAAGCAAAAACTAGGTTTATAAATCAGATATTAATTTAGTCCCTGAATTTGTTACAGTCTTCTTATGTGACCTTAGGCAAGTCACTTCATTCAGGCACCGTTCTCATGTGGCAAATGGAAAAAATGTCTATCAATTATTTGCATAAATTAGTTTTTCTTTGCTTTGTGCACAGGAATCTGCAGAAGGAGATTAACTTATGTAGTGTTAGTTGGCAACTCTGTTTAGCACGGCTTGTCTTATCACAGTGTTTTGGTCTTTTTGGAGTAATGACTGTTATTACAGGGAAAAGGGTATTTTGTGACTGTTACTGTAAAAGTAAGAATGAAAAATGTGTGGCTGTGCAATAAAATTGTCGCTACCTTGTAACTTCTTGAAAAACACTGATCTAGTGGAAAGTGGCAGCTGTACGTATAGTTTTGGCGTTATGTAAATAATACAGCAACAGTCAGCAAAGACAACAATTTCCATCAAAGGTAAGACAAAGTACAAAATTTATCTGTTTTCTCAGGCTTTTTTCTCTGAAGTGCAAAATCATCAGACCAGAGACCATCTCTTAATAAGCAATTTCTGCTATAGCCAGAACCATATACTGCAAATTCCTGATCTCAGCTGGAGTCCTGAGGTAGTATTATGAAGTAGTCCTTAGCAGACGCTGTAATGGTTTCCTTTAGACAGCATTAGAAGGAAGGTAATTTTTCTTGAAACACAGGAATAAGAACAGGATTTGGACGATAGTGTAACTTGTGTTGGATTTGGCCACTGTTTCTCCACGCCCACAACATACACCAACATCCATGGTAGCCTCTTCACTGCAAAGATGTGTGGCCAGAAGTGAAATGTATGGAGTGGTGGTCTCATGTTTGGCAAGACGCTTCCCAAAACAGCCTCCTGCAGGCACTGTGCCCAGGTACCGCTCGTGTCATCTTCCCCGTCAGCACCTATGTGGCCACGAACAGAAAGGATGGCTGTGCAGGCAGCGCTGTTACTGGAAGGGAAAGATTACGCCGGAGTTCACCCAACATGATATGGTCACTTTGCAGTTTTTTCCCATGTCTACCCAAGCTTTTATTTATTGTAAATAACGACTGCCACTGTGATATTCTCTTTTGGTAACTGACAGGAAATATTGAGCTTTCCATGAACACATCCAGAGAACAGTCTCACTTTAATTCAGATTTCACTTTAAAATCAGTATTTAGTTCAGTATCCCTATTCTATTGGCTCCAGTAGAAGAGGGATTAGGAAATGTAAATGCAGGCGATAGGTGTACAAGGAGCATTGCTAGATGGAAAAAGAAGGTAATGGAAATACAATACTGTTGAGTGAAGCTGTAGATGATCATGGAATAAAGACATTGGTAATGTGTCAGGAGTAGGAGTAGGCTAAGCTGCAAAATATTTCAAATAATGCTTTTTTTCAGTCCCATGGGTGGGGTTGCAGCTCTGAAAGGCATCAGTTATCATAAAGCCACAGCATCACACGGTAATTGAGGCTGGCAGGGGCCTCCAGAGGCCAACTTTCTGCTCATAGCAGGGTCAGCCAGGGGGTTGGATCAGGCTGTCTGGGACTTCACCCAGCTGGGTCTCAAAAACCTCTGTTAGGAGCTACAGAAGGCTGGCTTTTAAGGACTATTGCCTCATTTCTGACAGGATAAAGTGTTACAGAGATGCACGTAACCTCACTGTGAGCAGTGGGACTGCGCAGCCTCAGCGGAGCTCTTCTGTCACAAAACCATGCATGTCATACCTTGAAGCCCCCTAGTTTGCCCCGTCAAACCCATCTCTGTGTTCAGCTGTAACTACATCAAATACAGCCCCACAGTCACTGTTGGCCATCTGTGTCTTGAGAAGGTTAGTTGAAGGACAAGGGGCTTTATTTCCACAGTGGAAAGAAAAAATACATGCAACTGCCTTGCCATAAAATGTCTGTGCTGGGGGAAAGAATAGCTGCAGGAGGTCATCAAGTCCTGCAAGAGCAAAAGGTTGAATGAGTTATGAAATATAATTAAGAGAGATAAGAAGTCACAGATGTTTCTTTCTTAGTAAGATATCTTTGAAGAAGACTGTAGTCCCCTTGCTAGAGACGCTGAGGCTTTTGCTTTTCATGCAAAATGAGCAGAGAGGTTTAGGCACAAGACCCAACCTTGGAGACTCCGCAGGCCAAGATGGCCGCTCTTATAGGGCAGGTTAGACACCAGTCAAAGGACCTTGATCTCCCCTCTGAGCAGGCTGGTGTCCACCCCAGTGACCTCCAGCCTGTTCCTGCCTTCTCTTTTTCTCTCTCCCTGATATGTCTCACCCCCTCACCACAGCTTTTGGTGACTTTTTAGGAGATACATCGCTTCCTGGGGTGAGAAACTTGTTTTCAGGCTCAGCAGAGGGTCAGTGAATCCCTTTTCTTAAGATTCAGCAACGTGGCACAGCAGTGGAAGAGCACATCATGATAAAATATTTAAGTAATAACAGCTATCTGATTGCCGTTATCTGATTTTTGAATATTCAAAGATAAAAACCTATGAAAATCTAAATTTAACATGGCTTAGTAAGAGAAAATATATGGAGGAAGAGGGCACCAGATGAAGCTGGCATGGGAGTGCAGAAGTGGAAGAGTGACACCAGGAGAGTACAGGAGCTCAGGGTGTTTGGTTCTCAGCTTTAGCCTCAGTCTGTTGCTGTATTTTGCAGACAGAATAATCTCTTTAAAGACAGCAGGGAGTGGGACTTCCAGGAGTCGAAGTTGCAGAGAAGATAATGAAATACTATTAGAGAGTATGCGTGAGGTTGTACATGGGTTTTAATTTCATTACTGCTACAAAAACAGTGTCCAGAATAGTCTATAATCATGATAATGTTAGGGACAGGTTCTGCAATTTTCAAATAGTGAGAGGGCGATGTAATCTTTTCTTATGAAAGGGATAAAATTAATTTCCATTAAATGAACCTGAGGGAATCTCCCTTGTAGGGAGATATGTGCCATTTCCACAGTCCATTTTGATTCTGGAAATGCCTGTATTCACTTTGTGCTCCTTTACTTAACTCAGAAATGTGTTCATCAATGGCGCTTCATCCTCTCCGAACCATACACAAAAGTTGCTGATAGCTTTGGAGGTAGATCACGTAGCTGGACTGCTTCTTTCAAGCCTGGGATCCAGCATGTGTTGCCTGCTTCAGCCTTGGAGCCCGACACTGAGTGGACTCCTGCAGCTGGCCATGCAGGCAGGAGGTTCGCCATGTCTCCTGATCTGCCAGAACCTGAGCTGACCAAACTGAACACTACTGACAACTCATCTGGAGATGACGCAGCTGACTGCTGAGCAACCGCTGGGCCAGTGGCAGCTGGGTACAAAAATTTTGTTTCCCTTTAAGGGTTATGCAAATTTGGCTTTGCTTTTCCACCAGCCTTTAGTCAATTATTACATTTTTATTCTCTCTAAGGTCTCAGAGACCTTTAGACGCATGACATAATACCACAGTTCTGGCCTGTTTGTGCGAATCACTTGTTACCATTAACCGATTGATGCTTGTCCTTCCACTTTCCCCCTCCGCTGCTCGTTCAACTCATTTTGGTACTTTTATAGTGTAACCATGCTTTCAACCGAGCTGATGAGAAGGAAGTTACATTTGCTTGTTTCTGCTGAAGATTTGGTTAGTTGTTCAGTTAGTTAGAAGGGCTGCAGGGGGCTGATCCGTGCAGCTGAAGCTTGATAATCGGCAGAAACAAGCAAACAAAAACAGCTCTGCACCTTGGCTTCTTCAGGGACGTAACTTCCTTCTCATTAGCTCGGTTGAAAGCATGGTTGCACTATAAAAGTACCAAAATGAGTTGAACGAGCAGGAGAGGGGGAAAGTGGAAGGACAAGCATCAATCGGTTAATTGGCATGGGTGCCCATCGTTAATTAAATATCATCAATTCCTTCCTGCTTTCTCCCTCCCTGCAAGAAAGAAGAGATGGTATGCGCCAGACCTGAACGTTGTCCCTAACCACGAGCGAAGAACCCACTGACGTCTCCTAGACGAACTTGGTCATGTCAGTGTAGATGTTTTCTCTGTTCCTGTACCACGATCAGGGAATAACCAGTAGCACTTTCCAAGTGATGAAGAGAGCTCAACGAGATAAACCACAGGCGTGATAAATTAGTCACTTGATAAAGTATTTACAATCGAGACTCCTATATGTGAGGAAAAAATTTTTGTGAATGAGAAACCACACATTGTTAGTGGAAAAGGCAGCCTGTTTTTCTACCCGCAGCAGAGGAAAGAGCGCTTCACGTAAAACTCAGCACGATGGCTGGCAGACGTGAACTCCAAGCCGGCAGGCGGCCGTGGTGGCGGCTGGAGAAGAGCAGCCCACGTCAGCATTAAATTTAGAGTTTCTTGGGTTGGTACCCAGCATCACCCCCGCTGCCGGGATGTCCCCCATGTGAGGTGGGAGCTGCTGCGTGGATGGTGGTGGGGTCACCACCCCGCTTCTCAATTTCAGGCTATTTCTGGCTATCTGGGGCTCCTTTGCTGTTACCACTGGAATGGAAGATGGTTTCTTGCTCAACGAAATATGTGGGGATTTTAGAAAAAGAAATCCCATTCCACTTGAGCAAAGCCAAGGGCATTCAAAGTTCGGAGACAAGTAAAGCGATTGCAAGGTGACAAATGGCTAGAAAGAAGGTGCTGCCTTGCTTGTCAGCAGCTTGCTTCTCTGCGACCAGCAACCTGTGCTTGTGTTCCCCGTATTCTCCAAAAGCCCTGCTGACACCAGAGGATGGTTGAGGAGAATATCTCACTGATACAAACCATGCTCAGCTGGTAGATATATTCAGCACAATCTGTTTTCAGGTCATTAAAAAGAAAGGTACTGGCACATACCCCTCTATACAAAGGAAAACAACATGAATGTTTGAGGGAGGTTTAGTAGGTGGAAGGGAAGAGACCATACTGATGTGCTGGGGGGCTATGGTCTAATAAAGATTATTTCCCATACCTAAACTCTAGGACAGGTGTTTCAATGACTGTGAAAAGACTTAAGAATTGTTACAAACAGTCCCTGTGGTACTATGGCAAAAAGAATGCGTACAAGTGCCCAACTCTTTCCTCAACGAGGACAAATGAGAGGAACCAGGAAGATGATTTAAATTCTATATGTGGTTTCACTATTGATTTTCTGAGTCTGATCCAACATTTTATTCCTTTGAAACATTGGCATATTACAATGGATTTGAAGAAGAGTTATAAGTAAATGTGCCCTCTGGTAAAAACAAGACATTAAAGACATCAATTCAATCCCATCAACAAAAGGGAAGATAAAAAAAAAAAAGACTGCAGTTCATCGACAACAGTGACCTTATAAGAAGCACCAGAATTCTCCAGTCAAACAGAAGAAAGCACAACATACATTTACTTGTTTTTACTAAAATCAGGAAATCCAGTTTGCCTGGAACTAACAATAAGACAGCTCCTCACCAGACCAACTGGTTTAAATTATTACTTTAAAGACTGTAAAATGGATTTTATTTATTTATTTATTGTAAGCACAAGATACTGAGCTCAAGAATAAGCAGTTTTGAAGAAGGCAGACAAAACACTCAGGAAGTTTTATAGCTAAGAATCCTTTCCTGTTCTTTTTGGGAAGGCTGTTCCAGAATCTCATGTTCAGATTGCCAGAAATCTTCCATCTTTTGGTCTAAATTTGCATGTGGCCAGCTTATAGCTATTTCTTCTAGTACAAATTATTGTTAGCTTACATGACTTAGTGAATTCACTATTTTTCTACTGTAATATAGTTCAAGTAACAATTACTTCTCTCAGCATTTGCCTTTCTGTAGTTGAACAAGCCAAACTCTTGTAGACTTCCATAGAACAGGAGATCACTACTTGTTTTATGGATCATTTCTACTTTGAACTCATCTTTACAGCACAGGGCTAACCCCAGCCGTGCATTAGCATTATTCCCTTCCTCCCTCGCCTGGATATACCTTGTACAATTAATCCTCACAGCATCCATTTCCATCACAGCATTGCCTCTATGGTTCCTGCTATAAGCAGCACAACACTGAGATTGTTCCCCTCCTACAAAAGGTCCTGTCCCAGCTTTTCCTGACTAGAACTCACACACCAGGCCTGGCATTTGTATAATCACATTTCTCCCAATTTTATTGATCTAATTCTCAACTAAATCAAGTCCCTCTTGGTTCAGTTTGCCTTTGATGAACCCAGGCTTCATTTTTTTTTCTTACACTTACTTGTCTTTAATAATATTGATTATTTCATAATTTGTTCTAAAGCCTTGCACGTCACTGTCATCAGATAACATGTCTTTATCTACCTTGCCTGTTATTTCTCTTTTCTTAATCACAGCTGTTATATTTGCTATTCTCTGATCTGACAGCACTATCACTCATTTTGATGAAATTTTCTCCTTACTTTAGATGCATTTTTATATGCCTATTTATTCAAGTTATTTCTCTGATGAGAGAACCTTTAACTACACATTCTTGTTTCTGCTTTTGCCTTAGAGGAGATAGTTTGATTCCTGTCACTATCAGTCATCCTGATTTTTCTTCTGTGTCAGCAGCACTCAAAATTATATTGCTCACCTACTACCTTCACTTTTTAACATCCCTGACTGTATTAAAAATTGAGCTAAATTGTCCATTTAATTTTTGGGCTACACTGTACACAATCATGCAGCATAGCTTTAACCTCAACCAGTGCCAGCCTCACTTTTTTCCTTATGTTCCTCTTGTTTACACGATGAAGGCACATTTTACTGTTTTTCTACTGATGCCTTTACATGAACTTGTTCGCTGTGCATTTGTTAAGTTTTAAGATGCAGTTATCACTGCTGATCAGCACATCTTTCTGTCCCTCAAGGCTCTAATACGTTTCTGCTATTCTTTAAGAGGTGGTTGGGTTGCCTGCTCTCATGAGAATAGGATCATAGAAAACACCAAGCTGGAAGGGAGCACTGGAGATACGCAGTCCAACCTGCTGCTGAAAGCAAGGCCTTGTGTTAGATTATAAAGAGTCCTGTCATGAAGAATCTTGAATAGTTGAAGACAGAATCTGTTGCTTCTTTGGGCAACCTACTCTTAGGCTAAATTGTTCTCATGATGAAGATCCCCTTCAAGCAACTTCTTCCTGTTGGCTTGCTCCACCACCATGCATATCTGTGAAATGAGTACTTCTGTCTTCCCTGTAGCTACCTTTTGGCTAGTGGAAGGCTGTGGTTAGGTACTCCCAAGCTTTCTCACCTTGTAGCTGGACAAACGCAATTCCTTCCATCCTTCTTCATAACTAATGATCTCTAACGGTCTAATCACATCAGTGATCCTCTGCTGAAACCTCTTGTTTTTCAGCGTCTCTCTTAAACTGTGGGGAGCAAAATTGGGTGCATTGTACTAAAAGTGGCCTGACTAGTGCCAAGCAGAGTGGGAGAGATTACATCCCATGACCTTCTGACCGTACTTTTGCAGATGCTTTTGCCCAGGGCACAGTTTGACTACATTGCTCAAGGATGCAATGCCCACTTATGTTCAGTTATCCACCTGAACCTCTTTCCAGGTCCTCTTCAGTAAAGCTAGACTCCAGTTGGTCATAGTTTTCTTTTTTAGCTCTGAGCTAAACTCTAAACAATTGTGCACTTCTGACTTTCAGAAACTCCAGTTTTGCTTCATATTCGCCTTCCTTTCAGATCCTGTAATTAGTTTCACTAACTTCTCAAAATGTTTCTCTTTGAAATGAAAATATTATCATGTAACTGTAAAGTTATAGCTCATGTAAAAACATCCTGTCTTTAATCAGAAAATTAAGATCTTCTATGATGATACATTTCCCAGTAGTATTTACCTTCTTAATCATATTCTATTTGATTGTATTTTATATTTATACAGCCATGGTATTGGATGGTGAACACCTTGCATGAGTCCAAAAGAATGCCTTTTACTAGGATATTTTACCTAGGCCCATTTTTTTTTCTCTACGATTTTTCTTCAGACTTTTTGACAATTATTTCCTTCAGTGGCATACAAAATGTCTTCATCACCTCTTTCTTTACTTCTGCTTTTCCTAAACTTTGTTGTCTGTGCTCCAGGCACGACTGTTGCTTCACTATTTCTTTTTCATAAGTTCTACTGCACTTCTGGAGTTACTCTAAGACTTCCTAAAACTGCAAATCCCAACAAAGCATAATCATGTAATTCAAGAGGACTAGAAAACCCAGATGAATCAATTCTTTCTTCAGCTAATCAATACTCTATTATCACTGGCTCTTTGACATACCGTTCCTGCACAGACTCCCTTGGAAGCAGTGACATCCTACTATAGCCTCTTTTGAGTGTAATTCAAGATGCAGTGACAGAGATTGCATTTTTATTTATTTTTTAGATGTGTTTCTGTGTGTGTCCACAAATAAGAAGATTCATGATTACTCTTAGATATTTAATCACTTTTCCCATAAGTATTCCTTTCAGTACACCTGTCTGTCTCATTGAGAATGATTATTCTGGTTAAGGATCTATTACAGAAACATTTTAATTTCCTGCTTCCCAGTGCTTAGAACATTCAATGTTGGCACTTAAACAGTTCAAATAAGACATCAGACATTGCTGCAAGACATATTTTATCTGCATTATCAAAAAGAGCAATGCTGTAGGAGCAGATCTGTAAGTCAAGTAACCTGATGTTGAGGACCCAACTGCTGCACAGATTTGTTTTGAGTTTTAAACTAGCTGTAATCTGGTCCTGTGGCTGGAATCCCATTAACAATTGGGGAACATCAAGTGAGTTTCTAAGAACATCTTCCAGTTTTATTTTATCTGAAAAGAATCCAGTTCTGCAGGCTCCAAGACAGCTTATCAGTGGAACCCTAGGTGCGGTGAGCAGAGTTGATCAGGAGACTGGTTTTAACCTCCTATGTGTGGTACAAACGGCGCACTAAAGTAGAAGCACTCACTCATACGCCGTTATACCTTAAATGAGAGGAGAAAAATGATCGGCCAATCTGAAACTTCTTTGGGCATTTTTGAAGCATCTATCCAAGCAGACTCGGTGATTTTACAAAGGAAAAACCTCCCATGGAATGGGGAGAACATTTGAAGTGTGCTAATGAGAACCAGAGTTGAAGTACCTGCACTCTGTGCCCTTCACAATTGAAATTCAACTTGTATATGTATATGTTTTTGCAAAACTTCAAAAGGATGGCTGTTCTTTGCTTGTGTATATAGAGTAATAATACACCACAGCTGAAGCCTGGTGTATCATAGTTCCTCTGCTACTCATATCCATACTAGCCAGATTAAAATACGACAGCCCTAGCTATGCTAGCACATGCTAAAATCTCTCCTTTCATTTTGCTGCACAGACAGACTTATGTTTTAATTTTTAGGTAGCCCTGTGTGGAGCCAGGAGTTGGACTCAGTGATACTTGTGGGTCCCTCCCGACTCGAGATAGCCTATGATTCAATGACAAACACGGAATAGGCTGATGTGGCAAAGTAGAGGTAGGGGCAAAGAAGAATGAAGTAAGAGTCCAGAGCCCTGTACACATTAATATGAAACAATAAGCTTATCTTATGTGGGAGGGTAAAGTTCTTTTCATAACTCTTCTTCATAAGTTTTGGAAGCTTTTCATAACCACCATATAGGCTTTCCTAGATGTTAATAAACCATTGAATAATTGTTGTAATGAATATGATTTCACAACAATCAAATAGCTGTATAAGGAAAGCAATTCCTCTCTTTACAGTATTCAACTCATACAGATACTTTAAAATACCAGCCTGCGGTCCGTGATTAGTAGAACAATCTTGCTGATGCTTAGCTGTCAATTTTAATGAAAGTGTCAGGGATTAAATTAGCTGTGAATCTTCTTACTCTTTCTCAGATTTGGATAAAATTGCTGACTTTGTTCAAAAATTACTGAAGGGGAAGGAACTGACAGTGAGAGAAACTGCAGAAGTTTCATTTCCTTAGGAAAAAAAGATTAGCAACCCAATCTGCTATGATACTTGCATTTTGATTATTTTAAAGTATGCTACTTGGGATTGCATTTTGTTCTTCTCCTACAACTCTTTGTTTTATTGTCTTTTACAAATCTTGCTTTATTTTAGTTTGGGGATAGAGACTTGCTAGCAACTTCAAAAAGCAACAGAATCTTAATTCTCTGATTTCTCTTTCAAATATTTATTATTAGCACATTTGCTAGTTAAATCTTCACATCTCCTAATGCTGATTAGAGGATGTCCATTCGGAGCACTTTATAGATGTTAGTCTGGGTCTTTGAAAAAAGAAGATATGTGACTTTAAAATAAAGTGCCTCTACACTCGACCCACAGTAGCTCTTCTAGAGGTAGTCTTATTTCCTGTGGAGATGAAGAGGAAACGTACTAAGGGTGTGAAAAGTTTCTTTAGTTTATTTTTTAACTCCTAAAGAGCAAAGGTCTTGCATATTTCTCCTTTGACTTTAAATTTTAAATCTAACTCGAAACTCTTTGCAACTAAATTGCTCTCAAGAGGTCCATTTCTAAGTAAAATGTCATCTGTGGACGGATTGCTTGTACGTTTGATTTTCTGGTGTCCTCATAAGTGTTCTGAAGGCAGGACAGAAACAGGTAGGACCAAATCATCATTCCGATTTGCTTTTTTCTGTGAGTAAAGTTGACTGGTTTGCTTAGTCACACAATTATGAATGGCACTAAAGAGTATGGCGGGCAAGGGGAATCCCCACCAAACTGTCTCCTGGGTTGTTTTAGAAGAAAGGATTGCATCACATATCAGATTTCTGCTAGGAAACCTCCTGTGGACATTTCTAAAAAGTTATGACAAAAAATGTCCACTCTGTAGGCTGATTTGAAATATTTCATGGATTTTTTGTCTTACTTACATTTGAAACAGGTCATTAACTTTCAACATGTGCCCACACCTGCACACTTGTGCTTACATATACGTATGTGTTATTTGATTATTACAAACAATGTAAGGGATAACATGAAAATGACAAGATTTCCCCCCCCCCCCCCCCCAATGCTCATATTTCAACGTATTTCAGTAAGAAATTAAGGCATTACAGGGTTGCTTTCACTAGTGTTTTCCTTCAAATTTAAATACGCATATTATTTTCGCACAATACAAGTCTGTGTCTGTGTGAGAAAGGTACTTAAGCTGGGAAAACAAATGTGACTGTACAATAAGCACTGGAACGACACTTGAATTTCTTGTTAAAAACTAAAGCATAAAACTCCACTGAAGATAAAAGCCAGCAACACAGACAATCAACAAAAGAAGAAGGAATGAGTCACAAAAACCAATACACAGAGAAAATTCAATAAACATAATGGGAAGAAGATGAATGGAGCTGGCTCACCAACCGGTGGAAAGTCTGAAAAACACTATTGGGATATTATATTGAGAATGTGTGGAAGGTACTGGGTTGTTAACACTGGAAATCATAGCCCCCGATCAGTCTGCAATGAACTTCTGGCAGAGTCCCTGCTATTTCGGGAGATGTTGCAAGCTGGTGATGAGGTTGATGTAGACCCCTAACTGTATTCACCCAATACATACAACAACTAACTGACAGCTGATCAAAGTCTAGTGTAATTTGGCCTTCTCTCTTTAAAAACAACACAGTCCTTTTGAAAAGGTGTCATGAGGTACTATGACAGATACCTGGATGCGGAAGTTCAGATGACATTTTGGCTTCTATTGAATGTGGACCTAAGGTCCTAAGAAAGTGAAACTGAATAAATAGTGGTCTCTGAAAATGACAGAGATTCCTCGGGATGAAGAGTTGTATATAGATGAAAACATGCTCCCTTTTGCTGGGAAAGACACTGTGAGCGAATTTTTATTTTTATTATTTTTATTTTTATTTTTTATTTTTTGTGTGGATATTAATGTACAGCAAAGACAAATATATTCATGGGAAGTAACAGCAAGTTGGAACTAGAGTATACAGTCAAGCCAAATTACATTGGAATTTGTTTCTTAATGAATTAGTTTTCTTAAAGTGAATAAAAATGTTACCTTACAACTAACAAATATTTGTGGAAAAGCTAATGGAAATACTAGACTGCCGGTCTTACAGAGAGCAGCGGTATTATGGAAGAGCTAGAACATCTCGGAATATCATTTTGGGTAGAACGATGTTTATAAAATGCATCTTCATTTTATAGAAAACTTTATACACGGTAAGGTGCAAAGTATCTTATCTGAAGGGTCTTTCTTGTGTGGTATTTCAGGTCAGTACAAACTGCTTTTCTAGTTCTCTCCAAACAACAAAATTTCCAAAAAGTGCTTTGAATGGGCAGAGTAGAATATTTAGTTTAGAAAGTGATAAAAGAAATAATTTTGAGAATTTCAGAACTTACTCTCAACCTCAAAATAATAAAAAGAAAATTTATGAAGTCAATTCTATTCAATGAAAAGTTCCTTTTAAAAAGATCATCATTTTCCAGAGGAAAATATATTTGTAGAATTCCCAAAAAAATACCCTCATTATTGTGGAGGAAGAAAAGAAGGAAATATTTTCCTGCTTTATAAGAAAGTAAAGCAAAGAGGTGAAGTGTTATGCAAGATCAGAATTACAGCTCAGGCAGGGATTTCCAACTCTGGGCTGCTTTCCTTGTGCAGTGGTAATAGAAACAGACACTGAGTTTTAGAGAAACGAAAGTCTGGAGGAGATCTGCTGGACTGGTAAATGAAGTTCCTTGCTAACCACTCAGCCAGCACTCTTAGGATTTCACATAAAATAAAAAATGAAAGGGAAAAATCTTTAGTAAGTGGTCATAGTGAAATCTGACATGACTTTGCAAGGACATCATCGGGTAATTGGTGTAACACATTGCCTGAACAAAAGGGTGTGAAACCTCTACTTTACATGAAGAGTCAGATGACTTCCAGGCAGCAAAATGAAAAAAACACCTTGGTTTCATTTCCTACTGCTTTTGGAACAGATGAGAGTCCAGCTCCGACTGTTAAGCCACACACAAGGACCACTCCAATTATATGTGGCACAAGACTTTTCAATACTGTTCTGGCACCTCTTTTTTTGCTAGATTAGGACTAGTACTCAGGCAAAGAGCTTGTATTAGTGGTAAACGTTCAGTCCCATCCAGCATATGCTTGGTACATCTGTAGTAAGAAAGACGGAAAAAGGATTGGATGCTTTTAGGCCCTTGGGTCAGTCTCTGGAACTGATGCTCTGGAAAATCAATCCATAGGAGCTCTCTGAACTTGAGTCTTCCTTCCCACTTGACTGATCACTCTTTTTGGGCAACAAGGCATACACGAGACAATGGACACTTGTTTTAACACTTTTGCTGGGAAGGACGCAAAACAGGGCTGGGAGCTGGCAAGATCCCTGGGCCTTGAGGGCCCTTACATTCTGACCACCTGCTGTAGGCTGTTGACTTGTTTCAATATGATCTGGAGAGACGTGGTGACGTGTTAATATATGAGAATGTTACAAGGCAAGCATGTCAACTTTAACATGGTACCACTTATTCAAATGTAAAAAAAATTAGAAAAAGTATTATCTATTTTTATATTAGGATTCATTTTCTGTCCTGCAACCAGATGATGAATTTGCCACAGAACGTTTGCCCCTTTGTCTGATAATTCAAATATGGTGATGAGTAGAAGTACTGAAACAGAAATATAACCTTGATAGTCAGAAGAGGTACCTGGAAGTCAGACCTGCACTCAGAAGATAATATGACAAAGCCAGATGTCATGGCTTTCTTCTTTAATATTTTCTTAATTTCTTGCCTCATTTTAATATATAATACTTTTAGTGATGGTTAGTGGGCAAAGGACTGGACTGGGGGATGTTGTTTGTGTTCCTAGATTTGCCTTTCCTAGATGCTGAATGATCAAGAATTGTTCTATGTTTCTGTTTTCTTACCCGCAAAATTAGATGGTTGACAGTGGCCTCCTCTGAAAGGTGATGAGATCTAGGGATGAAATTAACCACCCCAAAGGTTTTAATCAGCATTTATAAAAGGTGAACTGGAAAAATTCTCTATTTCTGATATTTTATTTTCCTGTTACTCTGAAAAGCTTAGCTTAACATTCTGTTGGGTAATGGGAGATCAAAGGGAGGTGACCTGAGAGGTACAGACTCCTGTAGATGAAAGATGCATGTCTGATAGGTTTAACAAGGCAGTCTAGCCCGGCACATGATAAATAGTTCTCTGCAGAAGAAGCCAGGATTACTGACTTCAGTTTCCATCTCCTGGAATATCCATCTCCTGCCTGGTTGGATAATTACAGCAATTGATTGCGTTCAGTTGTATTTTAATTTGAGTAAATAACTGTTCCAAACTATTTACCATCCTAGCAGCATTTCTTTGCACATTCTCTAGTAATCCAACAGAAAATCATTGCTCAAATTAGGATGTGCAAAAAAAAAAAAAAAAGAATTCGATAACCCAGTCCCTCTTCCAACTGTATATTTCTGACAGCTTAAAGAGAGCCATATGTAACAGGAATTGCTTTCCATATGCCACTTGACTACTCCTTTCCAACATTTTGCCAAAGAATCACTCCATTGGCTCATGGCCAGTTGATGTCCTTCAGCACATCTCTCACCTTGTAAATTTTTCTTGGTTTTCCTGTACATATGAACCTATGTTTGACCATGCAACAACATGTCATTTGACTGTGCTTGCCTTGAAAAGCAATCCAGATATTTTCACATCACTGATAGGCTGGTATTATTATTACCTTGCACACCTGTGAATCTACTTTGTATTTTTAATGTGATTACTTTGTGGTTTTTACAGTGCTTTGAACCATCATTGAATAGCCTTGATTAGCATTATCATCTCACTTCCAAAGCAATACTTCCAGCAATTGAGTCATTGTTTACACAGTTTTAATTTCTCAAGTTAAAACCTATAAAGACATTGCATAGCATTACTACCCCAAGTACACTTACAGTCATAACATTTGTACAGTACTGCCCCTGTTGTGAGGCATGTGCCATCTGGGTATGCTGCTGTTCCCAGGGAGTTTTGCATGTAGCTTTTGGGCCTGTGACTGCTGATGGGATTTGGTTCTAGTTTCTGCAAAATGGCAATTCCCCTTTTGCAGTGGTAGTAGCAGTCTAGACCCAGTTTCTAGATGGAGGTCCTCTTTCAAGCTGCAGATTAAAAACTGTTGATAGAGTTACCGGTCATTTCTTGAGGCTGGAGGTGCTGCTGAGGAAGGAGACAGCTTCTGGCAAAGAACACTTGATGACCCATCCAGGAGCTGGAGAGCTCAAATCATAGTTGTTGGAGACCTGTTTGATTCTCATCTGTTTCTGATGGGCTACAGACGTCCTCCACTGTACACTGTGTGAACTGAGCCCACATCTGCCCTCTGCCTGATCCCCTCTTTTTTTTTTTCCTGTGGGTTCCTTCTTCTTCCCCTTATTGAGTCTCCTTCCTACCCTGTATTTATATACTATAGCCTAAAATTACTCTGATTTCTTTATACAGCTCTGCACAGTCAACTTTTTTCCCTTGATATCCATCAAAGCAGAGTTCAATTATTACACAGGAACATCTTCCACAGCTACCTCAACATAGTTGTTGCAGTGGCCTGTGTACACCTGGAGACCATCCTGTCTGCCTGCTTCCATTTTTTTTTTTTTTTTAATCATGTCCTTCTGTTTTCATACTTCATGTGCACAAGTGCAAATGAATGTGCAGGTGGGGAACTTTAATTATTGTCAAACACAGATGAGTGTCCTGAGTAGCAAATATTCTACTTTTGCAGATAGTAGGGAACCATGGAGATATTTAATATGATGCATCATTGTATCCTTGATAGAACCTAATTTTCCACAAGCCTAGTTTGAATCTGGGGATGAATAATGGGAAAGAGGCAAAAAATACACCTTAGACTATGGAAACAATGCAAATAGTTTTTCACAAAAGGACAGTGGTAAGGAGATTTCAATTTTTAAGTGACTGTGAAGTATACCATGTCAGTCTCAGTGGTTACTTTAAAAGAATGCCGGAAGTGAGTTGGCTGTTATATTGACCCCTTAACCACATGATATGATTTTTCAGATAGCTTGTAAGAATGCCTGAGCCACAATGGATACTCTTTAACCCGTATCATAATTTCCTCCTTTTCCCCAACCACGTGTAAAAGAAAATTCAGAACTGTCACGTAAATGTTACCCTCTGACAAACCACTGAAAAATTTTCCAGGACCATACTTTAAGAAAGATGCTTTCGAGGGATTCCCTCGACTAGCCAAAAGTGAAGTCTTATCTGACACTATCTTGGCTAAATATACACAGCCTGTGATGACGAAATAAAAAAATTCAAGACCAGGTATAAATACCACTGGCAGTCAGATGAAGTTCACTCATCTACTTTCTTCTAATAGAAGACACAACTATTAGAAGTTGAAGCTCATTACTCTTAGATCTGACATCTCCCAGAAGTTACCTGAGCATATTAACTGAACCATAACTGAACCATCACCAAGAAAATGACTTGCCAGACCTACTGCTTGTTTGTTCTCTCTGTCATCGTGATTTATTTTGGATGTTCTGGAAGTGCTCTATTTCTTAGTCAACTTCAACATGACATAGACAAACTGAAAGCTGACTTTGTAAGTACAATCTTCTACTGCATTTCTCTTCTTCTTCTGCTTGTGCTATAGATATAATCCAGGCTTGAGCACTGCTTGTCATAAACCTCAGTGTGTACCAATAGTGATCATAGAACTAACGCTTGTTACATTTTTTTTTTAAAACCAGAATATGGACAATTTCTTTGGTTTTGTTAGCTTTTATTTATTCACTAACATGGTTCAGTTTTTCAATAATGCTTTTAGTAGTTTGCATTTATTTCAGAGCTTCTACCAGCTCCATTTGGTTTTTGATTTCATGGAATATTTTATAACAAAAAAATCTTAATGCAATTTGATATGAATGGATGAATGAACCTTGATTCAATTCTATTCAGCTACAATTTACTGACACTGAATTAGTTTTAGCTTAGTTAAGTTAACGGAGGATTTATTATTAGTTTGCAATATAAGCAAAATGTTTTGCTTTAACAGAAGCATCTTGTGCTTTTTATTATTATCAATAATATGTTGCCCAAGGTTGGTCACTACTGCTTATTCTTTAGCATCTTCCAGCCATCCTGCTTCCGTATCTCTGCCTATGATCTGGTGTGGGAATGTTAAGTGATATCACTTCTTTTCAGACAGAAATTTGATAACTTAATTGTAATATCAATTCACCTCTCTCCACCCAGGAGGCATTAAAATAGACCAGAGCTAACTTTAGCTGGGATTAGTCGTACAGATAAGGGATCTACAATAGAGTCACTTCTAGTTAACAGATTTTATTCTTAATATATTATACATATATATATATTTGTAAACACATGAAATTAACTGCAAGAGTTTTCTCCTATTTCCAGCTCTGATTTTTTAGCATTTTGATTTATATCTTAAATTTTTCATTAGTGTAGATCAAAGAGGCTCTCACTAGAATATAAATAACACTGTCTGAGACATCTTGAGCAGTGGTAAGCTTCTTGCAGAGAAATTAAAACTGCAGTCTGCAGCAGGTGCTCACCACCTTTCAGAAGTGCAAACCAAGGCTCGGCAAGGTGCTTGGTGTGGGGAGCCAATCAGCCTACGAGGTTTCTGTCAGCCTGCAAGCTTTCCCATTACACTCATTATATTTAAATTACCAAGCAGACAAAAAAGGAAATAGTGACTGTTGTATACAAAAAGAAAAAAAAAATGAAAAAAAAAAACATACACACAGAGAAAAGGAAATGATTCAATTTGCCTTTCCTTGGTAGGAGAATTGTATTGCTCTTTGTTTCCTAGAATCTGCCACAGTGTGTGGCTAACACCTGATGGTTAAACTCAGACCCTGCAAGCCTTTTGGTAGCCCACAACCCCTATGTATCCCCACGTCTGACTGTGGGCTACTGGGCTATTCTCTGGTTTTACAAACTGCAATTTTATAGTACAGTTAATTTGTCTTTGTTCCATATGAGATTTTACTAAGACTGGGTAAATTCAAGCCCACAGACTGGTGGATTTCAACTTATAAGAAAACATCCAAGACCAGGTCTGACAATTGCCTAGACAGCTGCTGGGCTTATTAAGTTTAATTCTCAGCTGTCAGTACCAAAACTTGCATAGAGCATTTAGTGAAACATGTGGTGCTAAATGTCTCTATTCAGATGAGTTATAGCAGGAGAAGACATTTAAAAGCAGATTAATGCTGTTTCTGTTACTATGCAGTCATCCAATGTGAATTGGTGCTTAGAGAACATATTTGCAAAATATACTCTCAGAAGTGAAAAGAAGTCCAAAAGTGAAAGCACAGTAGTAGTTATAGGCCAGTGGTGCAAAAATTACTTGTCTATGTTTTTTACTGCTCATTTGAGAGGAGAACACTATTTGCCTTGTGATAAGTACTGTATGTATAACAGATGTGTATGTTCTCTGTTGCAGAACGCAAGTAATTCAGATGTAGCTGATGGCAATCCTGTTTTTATAGAGAAACTGAAAAACTGGACAGAGGTAAGTCAGAACCACACGTGACAAAGCATCTCAGGCATGTTGTAGGGCACTTTTGGTAAAAAGCAGCTCCAAGACCAGTGTAACCAGACAGGGCAGAACGAACAAAAGCAGAGGTTGCTTTAGGAACTTAAAAATGAAAAAAAAAAAAAACGTACTAAAATGCTCTTCATAAAGATCAAAGTGCTTTGTGCCGCACCATGAAGCTGGTCCTGAGCTACAGTAAGCCCAGGAGATGAGTTACAGCATCTTCTTTGGCATCCTGTCTCTAGTGGCAGAAAGAAACCCCAAATGCTGTATTTTAGTTTCGTTCATTTTCCTCTTGATGGACATTCACAAGCTTTTCTTTTTGACTGTATTCTTCAACAGAGAAATGAAAAAAGGATCATACTGAGCCAGATTGTTTCCCTGTACTTGGAAATGTTAAAGAAAACTGACATGTCAAAGCCACACATCAAAAACCTGTCTGAGCAGCTCAATACTCTGAGAGACACCCTTTCTGATGACTATAAGAAGTTCAAAGACCTCGTGGACCTGTCAAACCTTCAGGTAAGGCTCTTTCCCTGCCTCCAAGGCACTCATGACTTTATATTTTCCAGCTGAGTTTGAGTCTGACTCAGGCCAGTAACGGTTTAGTAACCCATTTGGTAATCCCCGGATGGCTCTGTTCAGGCTGGAAAACTTGATGTTTCCAGCCATGCATCAGCTCAGAGACTGCCCACCCCGAGTCTTGGTGGAGTCTGGCACAGAGGCACCATCAACAGCTCCTTATGATTACAAATTGGGTTGGAAAATTGTGCCTGGCCATGGCATGCCTCTGAGGGCTCTGGGGCCACCTGGCTTACTGGGTGTCAGCGGTGTGAGCCACCGACCTCCGCTGATACTGATGCCCTGATTGAGCTGACTCCTCGTGGGTAACTCAGATGGCATTGCAACACAGCAATAATCATAGAGTGCCTCCATTGCACAGCACACAGCCAGTCTGTGACGTGTTGCAAAGTAATGAAGAAAGCAGAAAAAAATATATGAATATTGGCTCTTTGTTTCAGGAATTGGGTGGTAGAGTAATTGAAAGCTGCTGGTTCCTCTCTGCTCTGCCCCATTAGCAGTGTAGACTGTAGGATGTGATCTGTAAATAATAACAGTTCTTGGTGTGACCTTCATTCTGTTTGTTTCTTACTCAAAACAGCTGACTGGCTTGAAAATCCAACGCAAGGCTGTGAGTGAGCTGTTCAGTGTCTTACAGAAACTGCTGGAGACTTCAACTCTCAAAAGGAAAAGGAGCCAGTCTCCAAAGAGATGCAGATGTTAATGACATCATATGGCCTTTTGTACTGAATTATTTTACAAATTTTATGATGCACAGTTTTTTTTTTTTTAAATCTTCTCATTGAGCTTTTTATACATTTATTTATTAATATTTAAGTATTTTAAATAATTATTTATAAAGAAACACCAATCAAAGTATTTATACCTCCTACTGCTATGTAAGAAATTATTTTGTCTTAAAATTCTGTCTATCTGTTACGTGTCTGTTGATCTGAAATTACAGAATGAGGTGATGTTTACCCAGTTTCCATATGGAAATACTGAACTGACGTGATACCCAGGTATCCAAGTAGTGTTGTCCTCATCAGTCTCATCCTTCGCTTATTTGAGGCACCAAGCCGGGAAAGTTTCTGTACTCAGGAAAACACATGCATATCTGCTTAGCTCTAAGCATATATAAATCCAAATCAAGCAAATAGACATGCTTAAAGATGAGCAAAATGCTGAAGCACTTTTCTGAACTGGGGCTTTGGTGATTTATTGCTGATAGTTATTGATATGCACTGAACTGACTAAGAGGACAGGCTACTTGACAGCTCCAGGAAATGTGACGAACTCTATTGCACTGACTTCAACTCACTGATTATGAAAATTTCTTTCCTTTTTTTTTTTTTTTTTTTTGTATTGAATCATCTGAATGTGTCTGATGTCAATTTATTTATTTGGAGGTAGCAGTATGGATGTTTTTATCTTAAGGACTATATTTTTGTACTGGAATATTATTTAAATGTTTGAATTTCACAATGAAAGCTTTTTAATTTTTGGATATTAAATAAAAAATAAATTAATTAAATATGCTTACTTATTTATTCACCAGAATCTCTGTGCAAAGTAGAATTCTAATCTTGGTTGATGCCATCAAAGATGGCCCTGTACAGACATATGAAAACACATTTAATTTCCTTCTTTCTGCCCAAGATTTGGGAATGGACAATGGGTTTGAAGAAATCTGGCAGAAGTAATCTGGGGTCTAAAATCCTCAAGTTCCTCAAGTTCTGTTTCTTCTGGATGAAGAAACATTACTTTGTTCCAAGGAAGGCTCTGATGATTTGAAACGTGTTGTTACTCTGATTAAAACAAAAACAAAAACAACCAAAAACCAAAACAAACTAACAAAAAAAACCAACACTTCTCAATTTCTCTGCAAGTCAAAGAGTCAAAGATATGGAGCCTAGACGGAAGTCGGCTCATCTGCTGGTCTCTTTGCAAGTGGTACAAGCCGAAGGCCTAGGGCTGTCTGGGCTTTGAGCTGTCTCGGAGGCTTGGGCCTGGGGAGGGCAGTTCATGGGACTTTCAAATTTTCAGGTCCCCAGGTGGTTACCAAACAAACAACCTGGGGGTAGACTTGCTTGGGCTGACTGGGAATGGGACAGACTTTCTTTGGGATTCCTGCCAACATGGGACCTCCAATCCACCCCGAACTTTGGCTGAACCCATAAATTCTGTCAGTAACACCTGGCCATGCCCAAAGTTTAGTTGCAGTAAGCCCAATGGGTTTAGCTGTAACTGTTGCAGGCTTTTCTACTCCCTTGGGCCCAGCTGTCTCCCCTGGGGTAAGACACCTTCATTTCTATCCTCATTTTACAGTCATAACAAAGTGACTCAGTAATCCTGGAGACTTGAACTGACTTTGAAAGAAACAGCTGTTCTTGTTTCTACTCATCACAGCCATGAATGTGTGTGTGACATGCAAGAGATGCGATGCTTCAGGATTTCTCCAGTTCCTGGACTAAGCAAGAGAAGCCTCAGTATGCGTTTAACATAGGCAGTGTGTCCTCTGTATGTGCTGTTTTGTGAGCTATTACTTAAAAGGGAATAGCTGTCCTCTCAGGAAGCAAAGCCAGCAATAGCAGATTCTATGGGGAAGGGAAGGGAAGGGACAAGTTAAAGGTTCATTGGCCGCCAACACTGAGACAGTGGTTGTGCCTGCTACTCCTGATTAAATTAATACTCAGCTTTTGAAATTTAAAGCCAGGACTGGTTAGGAGCTCAAAGAGAAGTTTCCTATTTTATTAGACTATAAACTGAAACATCTACATCCTTCCACACCTTGCCAAGGGGGTCCGCAGAAAAACAAATAAGGCCCTTGCTATACATCCAACAGAGAAAACACTAGCCCATCCATCCTACCTCAGATGACCATGCCCACAAACATGTCATCCTCTGTGCCATCTTAAGTATTCCTGCTGCTACCTATTAAACCTGGCTCAAAATAGCTGTTTTTTGGAGGGGGAGGTTGTTGCTCAGCCACATCATTTCCCAGGTTTGACGTGCTGCTCATCTTAGAGCTGGGTAGTAGAGGCAGAGGTGTAGGGAGGCAATGAACACCTGGGAGATGGAGTAGCAGCTGCCAAAATGTAGTTTTACACCCAGATATCAGTAGTTTTTCTTTTTTCTTTTTTCTTTTCTTTTCTTTTCTTTTCTTTTCTTTTCTTTTCTTTTCTTTTCTTTTCTTTTCTTTTCTTTTCTTTTCTTTTCTTTTCTTTTCTTTTCTTTTCTTTTCTTTTCTTTTCTTTTCTTTTCTTTTCTTTTCTTTTCTTTTCTTTTCTTTTCTTTTCTTTTCTTTTCTTTTCTTTTCTCTTTTCTTTTCTTTTCTTTTCTTTTCTCTCTTCTCTTCTCTTCTCTTCTCTTCTCTTCTCTTCTCTTCTCTTCTCTTCTCTTCTCTTCTCTTCTCTTCTCTTCTCTTCTCTTCTCTTCTCTTCTCTTCTCTTCTCTTCTCTTCTCTTCTCTTCTCTTCTCTTCTCTTCTCTTCTCTTCTCTTCTCTTCTCTTCTCTTCTCTTCTCTTCTCTTCTCTTCTCTTCTCTTCTCTTCTCTTCTCTTCTCTTCTCTTCTCTTCTCTTCTCTTCTCTTCTCTTCTCTTCTCTTCTCTTCTCTTTCTCTTCTCTCTCTTCTCTTCTCTTTCTCTTTCTTTCTTTCTTTCTTTCTTTCTTTCTTTCTTTCTTTCTTTCTTTCTTTCTTTCTTTCTTTCTTTCTTTCTTTCTTTCTTTCTTTCTTTCTTTCTTTCTTTCTTTCTTTCTTTCTTTCTTTCTTTCTTTCTTTCTTTCTTTCTTTCTTTCTTTCTTTCTTTCTTTCTTTCTTTCTTTCTTTCTTTCTTTCTTTCTTTCTCTTTCAACTTTTAAGCATCTTTAAACCTTTTGTGATAAACCTGACACCAGATATTGCAGAGATGCACCAGCGTTACTGCAGTTACCTCACAATTAATAGGAATCCAGATAAGTTGTTTCTCATGTTGACTTTCCCCTGAGCCTTCCCTACCCAATTTAAGTCCATGAGATGCACTTCTGCTGGGTGCTTAAGATAAAATGCTGAACTAATAATTCCCCATTTTATTCCATTAATGTGGTAATAGTGTTAGAGAAGAACAGCATAAAAATCAGACTCCACTAGAACACATTTTTCCTCTCAGTTGTGTGTACTATACAAATGAGATGAATCACTTTCAGTATGAAAGCCTGTCATCTCTTATTTCATACCAATACAAGTCCTGGATCTCCTCTTTGCATCATTCCTCACTATATCCAAGTAAGGGAAGCACTTCCAGCTAAGCTAAATTTAAGTCTGAAATGAATTTTAATGGCTGCCCTAAATCTTTCCGAAGAGAAACATTGCAGAAGCATTGAACATTTTTACTGAAGGTCGATATAAATATTTCCAGCTATACAGACTGAGAAAGAGAGTTAATAGATGTGTGTGTATACACGGGAGTGAAACAATACTATGTAGTAGTTAAAATTAGAAAGGAAATAATAATAATAATAATAGTAATAAAAGATAACATTGTCTCAGAAAGTCTGTGTGGTGTATGCACCGCTTCTGCAGTATATTTATTCTGTTCCTACTCTGTATTCCTGCATAGCTCCTTGGCATTCTCCTTCTTACTGTCCTGCTCATATGCAAGGAGGCACAGACATGCATTTAAACCAGCTGGGTCAGAGATCAGCGTCCGCCGCAGAGCTGTTAGCAATGGCCAGTAGCTGGTGATATATATGGAGCAAAGACAGGGCAGTAGGTAGCAATGCTGCCCCAGGACCTCCATGTGTCTGTAGCACAAATATTCCCCGAGGCAGAGGCAGGGTCTCTGTGCTCAGCAGCCTGACCTCTTTTCTCCCACCTTTTGGCCCCTTTGAGACAGGGAACCAGTGCTACGCACCAGGCTGTGAGCGTACCGTGCCATAATGATGTTTTCTGTTTTCTGACAGTTCTTTTCTAACAGTCGTTAGTTTTCTATTTGACATTTTTACCACTACACAGACAAATTGATGTTTTTACAGAGCTGGCTGCCGCAATCCTAAAATCTTGTTCCTTAGACTTACCAGCTTACTCAGAGCCTGTCACTGTGCATGTAAAATGAAAATTGCCTTTTCTCATGTGTATAATTTTGTAATTATCAGCACTGATTTTTATCTGCCATTTTATTGCCTTGTTACTCAGTAATTTGAAGTCTTTTAATAGTTCTCTGCAGCTGGACCTCCTGTTAGGTATCCTGAATAACTTAGTATACCAGCAAACTTTATTATTTCACAATTCACCCCGTTTCCCAAATTTCTGATGGCTACATTAAAAAACACATGCCTCAGGCAAGCCTTCTCATGACTAAACTCTCTTAATTGCGAAACCCGTACACTGATTCTTATCACTTATTTCTTATCTTTAAACAGCTACACGTTTATGTGAGGACTTTCTTACTGCTTATTGTTATAACAACTCAACTTCTTTGGTACCTGTACTGTGAGACTCAGCTGTAACTCCTCTATAGATCCGAGGAGATTATGTTATTTTGGTTCTGCTCTGTCTGTATATTCACTGACTCCTCAGTAAACTCTAGCTTAGCAGTGAGGTGTGACTTCCTTTCATAAACGTCACATTTACTATTCTCTTGTGCACCACATTTATCCACGGGCCCACTCTGTCTCGGTATTGCGTGGTATGTCACCATTACTGGCTTGCAGATCTCCGGGATTCCCCTGAGACCTTTTAGAAAACCAATAGCCACTCAGCCCACTTGCTGCACCCCTGGTGTAGAAGCATGCTCGAGAGCAGGTTATATCCCCCGTACCTACAGGTTATAGCTCAGCTCTTTCACTCTGGAACCCTGCAGGGCCAACGCCGTCAGCTCAAATCTCTCCTAGTTGTCACCTTCCTCCACCAGTCCAGGAGTGACCATGTTTTTTGTTTTGCTTTGTTTTGTTTTACTTGGTAGAAGGCAGGAGTAATCAAAAAGTCCCCCAAAAAAGGTAGGGGTGGAAAACAACCCAGACTTGGCAGACGAGTGTGGGATTTTCAGCTCAAAATAGCAACTCATGCAAAACCTACCACCTCTCTGCTGTTCTGTGTAGGACAGAGTAGAGATAACAGCAACTTCTACAATGCATAAGATATATGTAGGCTGATGAAGTAGGTGAGGAGCAGCATAATGGTCTAGCAACAGCAATAAATATGATTTCTGGGTGAATTGGTCCTAGTGTAGCAAAATATTGCTACCCATCTTCCAGCTTCCTCTTTTCTTCTTTTCTTTATCTTTCTTTGCACCTGATGTGCAATCCTCAGAAGTAAGAAAAACATGGGTTGCTCCCCATAATCAGAAAACCACTGCGTATCATGAACTCTACTTAATTTGGCTGGTCAAGCCTTGAAGTCTTTTGATTCCTCAGTCAAGCTTCTCTTACAGCCACTCCAGACACCCAGGGAACACCTTTTACCTAATGCTGGAAAGATTTTATTATTCTCTGTAAAGCTGAGTTGTTCTGGTTTTGATTACAAAAAAATGTGCTAAATTCCTTTCCCTCATTAAAACTATTAGAAGTATGTTTGGAATAATATGGTTATGAATTTATGGAAGGGCTATAATTTATTGATAAGTAACAACATTCTCAAAAATACATAAAATACCAGAAAACAATGAATTTAAAATGTACACAGCAGCTTTCAGAGTTTTGTAGAAAATGCATAAAATGCTCTCATCTGCCTTATGACATTCATGTAATTGTTGTCTTAGTTTGTAGATTATCAGGGAAGACGTTTATGAAAAATTATCTATGAACTAACAGATTTTTGTGGTTTCCTGTCTGAAACAAACGAAGATGAAGGTCCATGTATATTACCCAGCTGATGAAGTTCTTGGCACTTATCTAGCCACTGTTTTTTAATCATACAGACTTTGCAAAAAAAATATTTGCTTCTTGAACACTGCAAAAAAAATACCTTGGTATACTTCTGTGATGGCATTTCTCACAAGTGGCTAATGACATGGATATAAATGGAAATAATTACTCATTTTAAAACCTCTAACTGGTCCTCTTATTAAGCTAGCTCTTCATTTTCAGTGTTCTTTCTTATGAATTCTAAAATTATGTATAGACCAACTGCACCAATGCTAGATGAACAATTAGGAGAAGAAACACTCATGCATTTTTGTCTATGTTTCCATAATAAGTTATACACAGATAGGACAAGATAGGTATCTTTTAGACTGCACAGAGAAAACCAAAGTCTCAGATAAGAAGTAGAAGCCAACTCAGCTAAATAATTTCTCTCCAGTGATGAAAGCTACTTCCAAATAATCATTTCTCATACCATTAAAAAAAAAAAAAAAAAAAAAAAGCTTTAAAAATTATTGTAAACCCAAGCACATTTTATTTTCATTTTTTACAGAAATGACATCTTGGCTCCTTGTGGAATCCACCTACTGAAAGCCCTGTCTCAAACCAGAGGTGATCTTGGAGAATGTGACAGGGTCCATCTGAGCTCTCAGTGCTAAGGAGCAGCTCTGTCCTCCCTCCACAATAGTTTAATAGCTCTAGACACTCTTGTTGTCCACGCAGTACTCACTTCACACAGATTTTAATTTGTTAGACCATGTACAACATCAGTTCGTGTATTTTCAATTTTCCTAGGCCATTTTCTGCTTCAGAGTGACTGTTCTGATAAACTTTCTGAAATTGTGTGAGCAAAAGCCTGACAGTACAGAAAAGGCTTTCTCGCAAAGGTGCCTTTAATATTGGATCAACTTCTTTTTGACATACTTGTCAGTGTTAGCTATCCTTTCCAGGACAAGCTGTTTGTGTGCATTTCTCTGCAGGGCATTTCTGAAAGTGCAGCACAGTGATGTGGTAGGGATCTCAGGAAGCTCTGGATCAAGGTCTCTTTCTGAGTCCAGATGGGATGAAGTAAGAAATGAATTCACCCTGCCCCCTTTGTGCATGGACAGTTTGGCTCCTGTTGCTGTCCATGCTCCCCAGAACTTTCTCTGGCTTCATATTCAGAATGAATGAGCTACATCTGAGCATCCTCTTAGTGGATCAGATAGGAAAATGAGTAAGGTTTTGGTCTGATTTTAACCTTCATCCCCAATCTTTTTTTCTGTTTCAAATTTCCACAGCTGACTTGTGACATCTTTGTAACATGATATTTTTCCTCTGATCATCTGGCCCTCTTCCTCTCCCACTCCCAGGGAAGTTCTCTGATTGTTTTTCCTACTTGGCCCTTTCCAGAGCCCAGACTTCTGGATTTGATGAACAGGGCCCAAACCCACCCCTTCGTACACATCTCTTTTTGGGACTGACTGCTTTCCCCAAGATGTGACCCAGCTAATGTTGGCTAGGCATACAGGAAATCTCTATCAATAGATGAATGTATGGGTGTTTACATGTGTGCACTAACACATGCTTGTCTATTTTTAGAAAAGCCACAACCAGCCTTTTGTCCACCCTCAGCCCCCATACCTTAAGAAGACCACACATGCCATGCACTTTAGCAGTTTTAAAAAATATTTATATGATTTTACTGTGTCCACTCTCATTTTACTCTATTTTTCACTGTTTTTTTTATCGTGCTCACTTGCATACTGGGTTTATGCAACTTAGTATAACAGCTTTTTGTTGAGACCAGCACCTTGTGAGCTCCTAAAAAATATCATTCACTATTTAATGGAGTTGATATTGTTATGCTTTGTCCCTTTCATCTTCCATCGTATCCATTAATTGAAGAGATTCTTACTCACCCACTTAAGAAATAATGAGTCTAACAATTTAGCGTGGGAGTTTTACTTTTTTCTGGCTATGTCTTACCTGTAGCTAATTGGTTTTATCTTCATGGGAAAGTCTGTGGGCTTTGCTGTTTTTTACTGTTATTGTTCTCTCCCTGGTAGTTATTCTTAGTTTGTCTCTATCTGAATTAAAGGAGTCCTCCTGTACAAAACCTCCCCTCCCCCAGGAGTATGCAAAGGCGTGTATAATAAATCAGCATCTAAGTAGCTTTTTCTATTCTGACATACCAGCATAAACACAGTTACAGTTTTTCATATCCAGTGATGACTGAGGGTGGACAGGTGGCTTGGAGTTTATAAATATCTGACTTGGTGTTAGCCCAAGAAGAAAGGTAAATTTCCTTTTCACTGTAGTCCTGCTTTGCCACCCCAAGGTACTGCCACACAACATTGTATCTTGTGAGATGCACAGACTCACACAACTTGCCTCAAAAATACCTTTGCTGAGCAGAGTTTATTCATTTATGTGTATCACTGGGACTACACACTCGAGTTTAATCATTAAATAAAATCGTTGAAAAGGAAACACTAGCTTTCACGTGTTTGAGAAGGCTTTGGTGAGAGAAAGGTCTTAAAAAAAATCAGAGAAAGAGGTCTGATAGAGTACCACAACCTGATATTTAGCCTGGTTTTGTATTGCCTCTTCTGCCTCAGAGCCAGAAGCAAGCTGGATTTTCTTTCCATCAGACAAAAAACTTCAAGAATTGCTGAGCTGCATGAACAGAAATTCACCTCTGGGCTGAGCACAACTCTGAACCCCACCTGCCTCTGGCAAGCACAGGCAACAGAAACAACCAAAAATCAAACCATGGACCTCGTGAAATGGAGGGTAACTGCTGCCATGGCTCACAGAGAGGTGCCTGATTCCCTATAGCTCTGTAATAGATAGCGTTACATACCTGCAGCTGCTGTACCACTTGCAAGCAGAGATGGTTGAGCCAACTGTGACAATTTTGAGGTCCGCACACTTTTATAAAGAAGAGGAATGGATCCCACCATGGTCTTACTCAGATGTGGTCAAAGCTAAGCACTGAGCACAGTTTGCAGCAAAGGAGCAAAGAGTTCAGATGCAACACCTTAAAGGAGAACTAAAATGATCTTATTTAGCTACTGTTTGGTGTATCTGTTTGTTGAAAAAAGGCACTAAATTAGTCACAGAGCTATTGAACAGTCATCTGGCTGACTCATAGAAGTCAAACGACAATAAAGTAATTAAAGAATATGGGCAACAAAAACAGTTTGTGGTTAATTTTCCAAGATATTAAAGAGCAACTGTGAAAATAAATGGCTAATGTCAAGGCAAGGGTGATTATTATTGCAAAGGGACAGTAGATTATTTCATTATTTAATTCTAAATTCTAAATTACTGGAAGGTTGTATTACCCGTCAATGTATAATCCTGTATGAGAAAATGCTTTACAAGAAAAAAATGAATGGCTCATATTCTTTATAAATCAGATTTCAAAAAAAAAATATGTTGAAATGGGTATCTCCTATGGTAATTACAAATTTCTCAGACACCTCAAAATTTTTGATTGACACACCTGTATTGCAGATGCAGAAAGGCAAGGCAAATGAAAATTATGGAAATGGTCTTTCTGAGCTAAAGAAGGAAAATGTGTTTGGAGATAAATGTGTTTAACAGCTGGAAAGCAAAGAAGATGCAGTGCATAGAGGTTGAAGTGCAAAGAGATTGCAAAGGGAGTGTTCACTTTGCAGCCATGAGTGAATGGAAGAGCACATCTGGAGTGAGGGACAGGGACCCACAGAGGAACAGGTCTGGGGTCCTCTCTTAGGGATTTGGGAGGCTGCCTGAAGCCCTGGGGTTGCAGTCTGACACAGGCCATTTACCATGTTGCCTTTACTGATGCAGCTGGGTCATCAGCTCCACAGCCGAGGGACAGATCAACACAGCTTCAGAGGCAGATGGAGTCTAAGTGTGCATGGAGAACTGCAGCACCTGCACTCGGTGCCTGCTGTCTTGGGAGAGGCTGAATTCATGGAGAATTTTCACCCAGCTCCTCCAGCCTTTCTCTCCTGCCACCATTTTCCAAGGAAGATAATATTTTTTCCGTAAGTGGGAAACCACCCACACTGATTTACCTATGTTTAATAACTTATAATAATGAAGCAATTTGTGCCTGTAATTTAATTGATTTTGTATTTTCTAGGCTGATTAAATTGTTTGGTTTTGAGCTGGAGCAGTAATTACATGTATGACTTCAGCTGGAAATGTCTTATTTCCATGTTCTTGAGCAGTTATCACCACAGGGTTGGGGTTACCATCCAAAGTAAACCTCCTTGTTGAGCAAACAGGATTCTATAGAGATGACAAACTGGATTCCGAAAGCTATGGGAATAGTTTGATTAGTCTTGCAGAATTTTAAGGTTTTTCAATTTACATTGTATAAAGCATAAACTTTGTGCAAGAGCTTATCTGGCAAGACTAATTTGCCTTTCTTTAAGAGAGAAATTGGAGTTTCCCACATGGAGACCTTGGTAACAGTGTTTCATCATTTTCATTTTTGGAAAGGGGGAAAACAAAAAGGGAGCTGTGAGGTCAAAGACACATGCAAGAGACCAACGCCAACTTCATATTATGAGCACAACTGCTTCAAATAAGTATAATCTTCATTCAGGGAACAGCTACCAAAATTTTAAAGAAAGTAGATGAAAAATAGTAGGACTTGTAGGAACCAGGGAGGTCTCATCCACTTGTGTATACACATTTGTCTGAGAAGCTTTTGACAGAAACATGGTAGCCCTGAGTTCAAAAGACCATCTTGAAGCAGGAACATGCTTCTGTAAGACTTTATCCCAAAGGTAAAAACAGTATTTACTGATAATTTATGCCAAGTCAACAGATATTTAGGCAAGTGAAGAAAACCACTGTCTGTGTTCTCATGCCACTGGAAACTGGACACGGCAGGGTCTAAAACCACCCAGATCTTTTCTTAGAACTGATGTATAACCATGATATAGTTCAATGTGTGAAACACCGGAAAAATGGTCTTCAGATAGAAGACATGTCTACATTGCACAGGAGATAAAAGGGAGGGTAGAAAGCCATGCAGATGCATACAGGTAGAATTTGACACAAAGGAGAAAGGGAAATCTGCTGAGGGGCATAGTGGGGATGGCAACATGGCTAATGTGACACACTGAGAAAACTAAGATTGAAACATCCTGAATCATCATAAACAAGGCAAGACTACATTGCTCAAGACCAAGAAAATGGTGCCAGAGTAGAATATGACTGAAAATGAGGACAGAATAAAAACTTAGCTGTTAAATTTACCTGTGTAGATGGAAGAAGTGTTGCATTTGGTGGTGTTGTGTTTGTAGACTTTGTAGAACTTGTAAGACCTGGTGACAACAGGGATGTGAGGACCCAAAGAGTGCTGACCTGAAAGATCTGACCTGCAGGCCTAAGAAAAGGTTACTAGACCGGATCTAGAAAGGGTTGACTTAAGAAGAAAATTTTGATTCCATCTGACCATGCTGATCTGAAGCTGGTCTTGGCCATTCACAAAGAGGCAGCAGGGACTTTAGTTTGGGTAGAAAAATACAAGTTCAAGGGGTAGAGTGGGTAGTCATCAGCAGACATAATGATTGAATGCCTACCTGTGAATGAAATTACTAAGAAACAAAAGTGAAGAATGTAGACTACCAAAGGAGAAAGTACGGGAGTCCACAGCACAGCTTGAGAACCCCCCACAGAAAGCTGGAGCAGGTGATGGGGAAGATTCTCAATCTACACAGACAGATAAATTTGCCAGTAGGGAAGGGGAGCATCACAAAATCCAAGATATCAAGTTAAAAAATGGCAGCAGCTAACTGTTGGATGAGTTTAGGATACTGGCTATGAATCTGGTCAGAGAGAAGGCAGAAAAAACAGGAAACAGATACTTCAGTGGAGTACAGGAAGCAGAAGATGAATCTATCGTTTGAAAAGGTGGACCATTTCAAAGTAAACCACTGAACCTACATATAGATCGTATCATCTCTTCAGATGTCATTTTGTAAAAAATTTAAGCTGACTTATTAGCCCTCAATGAATTGAACTGATAGGGCATGAAACACTGTGAAGAGTAGGACTAAACAAATATCAAATAAAGATATCTAAGAATGAATGATAACCATCAACTGAGGTGAGTGAAACTGAAAGCTAAATGGGGAAGGATAAAGCCATTGAAATTCAAAACTGGTGAAATCAGATTTCACGTTTGTTCATTCCAGTTGAGGGTCAGTCTGATATTGCAGTTAGCTTGTGGAACAAGGACCCTAATGGGTCTCAGATCATGTTCTTTTAAATTGTAGCTCTGCATCCAAACTATGGAGGTGAGCTTTCTGATTTAATACTAAACACCAAATTGTGTTTAGTGGAAATATCTGGTGTGTACAAAAACATTCATTTGTTCCTAGGACATCTAATAAAGTGCAATGAAAATCACCAGTGTGCGCTGGCCTTCACTGAGTTGCACCCTATGACAAGAAAAGCAAAGAGTCTGTAGCACAGGTAGATGTTGGAGGCAGCTCCATCCTCATCCAAGTCAGGTTACAGTTTTAAATGTACATAGTCATTACTGTTACCGAAACTAAATATTCAGCCAGAAATCTGGAAATTGCATCCAAAACTCTCACTGCTTGTAGAGTCTGGGATGAGTCTAGACTGCTTGTATGTGCCTATGTGTGTATGCATATCCATACAATGACTTCGCCTTTGGATTTTAGTTATACAGCAAAGCTGTAGAAAGCTCCTACCAGCAAAATCTCTTTGATGCATGTGATCTTTGTGACACTGCAATGAAGAAACCCGTGTTCTCAGGCAGCTAGCTTTCCCTCTCCCCCTTTCCCACATCCTCTGCATGTGGGCAGAGGGCAGGTGCAGTGGGAGCTGTGCTGCCAGAGCTGGGTGCCTAAATTAAAAGTACTGGTGAAACGATTAGCACCATGCCTTTGGATACACCCTTTTTTGAATCATTTCCATAGAAACAAGGTAACACACTATAATAACACAACCATAAATTCTTGTTAAGGAGCAAGCTAGTGAAGCAGGTGTGGTTTCTCCTATGGTTTCCGGTACAGTCAGGATGCAAAAAATGGCTAAGAAAAAACACACTTAAGGTCATCTGGAGCAGAAGGGTTTATAGTCCTTCAAATGGCAGAGGAGAACTGTCATCTGTCCCACAGTCCCTTCGTCCTCACACAGCTGCACGCCATATGCTGCCCTTGATGACCAAGAGACATTTGATGACAGATCTAACACCGGCCACCAGCCACCAAGATGTTATATTTAGCAGCTGGGAACTTCTGGGAGATGGAAAAGATTGAAGGACAGGCCTCTGCATGAGCCCCAGGGAGGGTGCAGGAGCCCCATCCTCTCCCAGGCCCCTGGAGGCCTCCAGCACCCAACTGGGGAGCCAGGGCATGGGGCGTGCATGGTTGGTAGGGTGCATGGGGGGTGGCTACACCTAAACGCCTTGTATTTCTTGTCCCATCCCTCACTGCCTCACGCTGCTGAGCTAGCTGTGCGTGGGATGTGTAAACAGATGGCTCTTGAAATGTCAGGTTGGAAAGATATCTAAAACACAAGAAAACATACCCAAGAAAAAATGTACTTTGAATATTTACTTGCTCCTTGCTTTCTGTCAACCAGTCTGAAAAGTCATCGGCACCTTTATCACATGACTTTCTGCTATCCTAGGCCACAAAGCACCACCCTTTAAAGAAAATGTGCAGTGTTCCCAGGTACCTTTGCACTGTAGAAACAATTTCCTCCAAGCAAAAGCAAACTGCTCAGCAGATAACTATCGAGTGCCACACAATTTATTTCTTCTCCCACCCGTGCAACACCAAGGCAAAGCCCATATATGTGGTTATCAAATCAGAACATGCCATGTGCTTTGCCCAAGCACAGCAGTAAGCACCATACAAGGTTGAGTGGTGGGTCCTCAGATCCCTTTATATCAGCCACGTTGAGCAAACAAGCTGAATCTGGGCAGTGCTGTTAGGATGCTGCCCTGAGGGTGGAGAGGTGCTCAGCTAGGCCCAGAACTGCAGAGGTCAGTATTAGGGCTTGTCTTCATCTGCCTGATGATTATGAAAGATCTACTTGAGGAAAGATAGCTGGCTGAGAAAAAAAAAAAAAAAACTTATGCATTTCCTGGCTTCTACAGTCAATGGATAGGAAAGGATTGAAAAAGCTGAATCCTCCTCTCATCTGAATGGCAAAGATGGGTACATAGGGAAGCATTTTACATAGGAGCAACCAACTAATACAGATGCTGCTAGTTCTGATTGTCTTCCTTGGAAAGGAGAAAAAATACAATTTTCATTACTGGTGTTAATCATTTTTTGTATCATAGTGGGGAATCTCCAGGACCACTTGAAGCCCTACAGAATAAAGGTTGAGATATATATATTATCTAATACTTCTTCATACCTTATACTATCTATACCTAATGGCACCAGCCACTTCTATTTAAGTCATGTAGAAAAATTCCCTTTGGCTTTGGAGACTATGCCTCTAGAGGCTGCACATATTACTGTGAGATAACAAGTAGGAAGCCACCATGAAGTTCTTGTTCTTATGCATAGCTTAGAAGGACACACAGAGCAAAACAGATCTTTCGCAAGCTCCTTCAGAGCTGACTGATCGCTAAACATCCCCTCCCATAATGCCCCACAAAGTAGGAAGGTTTTTTTGATAGGGGAAAATATCTGTAAGCGTCTTAAAAATGATTATTTGCCATATGTTTTTTTCATGCTTGGTGCAAGCTGTAGTAAGTCAGCAGACAATCCAGCTGCTGTTACTAAATAAAATAATAATAATAGTAATAAAGTCAAATCAAATAATATTTCTCATCTGTTAGAAAAGGCTTGCTTAGTTTCATTTTGTATTGCTAGCCCACAGAAGGTTTACAGGAAATTTCAGCTGGTAAAATGTAAATTTACCGTAATTGTGTATTAGCACCAGATGCAGCTGACCACAAGATATGTGTTTTAGAAAAAATAAGCGTTTGTACTAGCAGGGCAATAAATGACAGGAAACAAACCTGCTTGATGCTACCACAGTTTTTTAAGCCTATGACTCTTAGAAAAATGAATGCTATATCTCAAAAAAATGCCATGCATTCTAATGAAATTCCCATAAACAAAAGGAATAAGGCAGAGAAAGATAAACTGCAGGGAAAAATGGTGCATTTGATTTTTTACCTTATGCTATACTTCTCTGAGGTCTGGTGGGACTTATCCTATTAAGCTGAGCTGAGAAGCTCGTTCCCCTCTGGCAGGGTGAGGAGGTGCTCTTCCCCAACCCCTGTGAGCCCCACATACTTGTGGTGCCATCTGAAAATGACAAACAGAGCCTTAGAGCTGGGCCCAGAACCACAACATATGTTGCAGTTTTGGGGTCTGACACCAAACACGGGTGCGGATGTTGCACAGAGTTCCTCTTGGTCTTTGGGAAAGGCGTAAACTTTGAACAACCCAGGCAGTCACTGAAGTTCAAGTTCATATGTTGCATTGCTTAGGTGTGAAAACACTGCTCTGCCCAGGCTGTGACAGTGCTGCTCTCCTCCTCACCCTTGAGCGGCAGTGGGCAAGCAAAGTTGCCAGTTCACGACTCTTTTCTTGCACAGATCCCTGCTTTCAGCCCTAACTACACTGCATTTGGCTGCTCTGCTTGTTTTAGTGCAGCCTCTTTCCTCTCACATCATCTGCTACATCTAATGTATGCTTTCTTCATATATACGAAGTGATCAGTATCCTCCCATATGCTCCTCAAATTAATTTCTTTCATTAGTTTTTCATCACTGGCCTCTCTCCAGATACATCATGTTCCCAGTCTATGTGGTAAAATAAATGTTTTATTACAGGCTGGTCAGTACTCGCTCTGTGACCACTGTCCACCTCCTACTGCCTACTCACTTCTCCCTCTTCTACCTAACCTTTTCTTGACCCCTTTCATCCCTCCATCACTTGTCTCATGGTGTGGTTAGGCTCTTTTTCCATTTGTATAGGAAGCCCACAGTGAGTGAAACCTGTCAGCACACCCAGCCTAGTGCCTGTTGGAACCTTGTGCGTGCTAAAAGGAAGCAAAAAATGAGACTAATTTAATAGGAAATCATAGAATCATTAAGGTTGGAAAAGACTTCCAAGGTCATCTGGTCCAACTATCCCCCTACCACTACTGTCACCCACTAAACCATGTCCCTAAGTACCACATCCAACCTTTCCTTGAACACCCCCAGAGACGATGACTCCACCACCTCCCTGGGCAACCCATCCCAATGTCTGACTGCTCTTTCTGAGAAGAAATGTCTCCTCATTTCCAACCTGAAACTCCCCTGGTGCAACTTGAGGCCATTCCCTCTTGTCCTATTGTTAGCTATCTGCGAGAAGTGGCCAAATCCTAGTTCCCCACACCTTCCTCTGCCCTGCAGAGAGAGATCTGGGGGTTTTGGTTGGTAGCAAGTTGAATGTGAGCCAGCAGTGTGCCCTGGCAGCCAGGAGGGCCAACAGTATTCTGGGGTGCATCAAGTACAACATTGCTAGTTGGTCGATGGAAGGGATCATCCTACTCTGCTCTGTGCGGCCTCACCTTCAGCACTGTGTGCAGTTTTGGGCACCACAGTACAAAAAGGACATTAAACTGTTGAAGAGTGTCCAGAGGAGGGCTGCAAAGATGGTGAAGGGCCTAGAGGGGAAGACGTATGAGGAACGGCTGAGGTCACTTGTCCTGTTCAGCCTGGAAAAGAGGAGGCTGAGGGGAGACCTCATCACGGCCTACAGCTTCCTCACGAGGGGGAGTGGAGGGGCAGGCGCCAATCTGTTCTCTTTAGTGACCAATGACAGGACCCGTGGGAATGGTGTCAAGCCGTGGCAGGGGAGGTTCAGGCTGGGCATCAGGAAGAGGTTGTTCACTGAGAGGGTGGTCGCACACTGGAACAGGCTCCCCAGGGACGTAGTCACGGCACCAAGCCTGTTGGAGTTTAAGAAGCGTTTGGACTGTGCTCTTAGTCATATGGTCTGAATTTTTGGGTAGACCTGTGTGGTGCCAGGAGTTGGACTCGATGATCCTTGTGGGTTCCTTCCAACTCGGGATATTCTGTGATTCTATGATTCCTTTCAGGTAGTTTTAGAGAGCAGTAAGGTCTCCCCTGAGCCTCCTCTTCTCCAGACTAAACAACCCCAGTTCCCTCAGCCCTCTTAACTCAAAGGGCTCCTGTGTGAAACACAAACACTATACGTGTATATACATGCAATTCCCATGCATATTGTGTATAGTCTGCAGTGTTCCCCAGTGTGTTTTCCATTTGTGTCTACTTTCCTTTTCTGTAGTGTCCACTCTGATGTGTTTTTCCCAGTGTTACATTAAGAGAAACTCTTTGAGGTAGAGAGCTTCTCTTACTGTTTTGGCATGATCACTTTGTCTATTTGAATAATATGAACTGCTGATATAAACAACAAAATGAAGTCAGGACTGTTATTTACACAGTCTCTCCAAGCTTGCAAACTATACAGGATCCTCAGAGTCCTTATCCTGAGTTAGAAAAGCTATGTTCATAAAGCTGAGCCCTCCTGAGGAGTGAAAAATAAAGACTGAAAATGCTCGGCACTTGGTCTCCTAATGGAAAATTCTGTGAGGGAATAAGCTGTAAAAACAATTCTCTTATTACAATGTTCTAGGATTTCATGATGAGAACATCTATCAAGGAAAAAAACGATGAATTCAGCTAACATTGAAACAAACAAACAAACAAAATGCCAATAATTAACAAGTTCAGAGAAAAAACTTAGCTTAAGGTACTCCCAAATAAAAGCTGTACTACATACTGCAAGGCAGACCTAAGAAGCAACATTTCCATTTCTTTCCTCCAAACTGTCCTGGCCCTACCTCTCACCCCACCTGCTCCACTGCAGTAGCAAGGCCATGAACACTGGGAGATTTCGGGATGAACAACTGTGAGGTTTTCATCTGAGGGCAACCACAAGATGCTGGCAGCTGCCCCTTGAAATCACTACAGACTGTGGGAATCTAATCCTTCCAAAAAACAAACAAACAAACAAACAAACAAAAAAAAAACCAACAAAGGAAACAGTAGTCTGTTTTGGTTTTTCATAATATGCCAGCAATCCATCACATTGCTGTCTGTGGAAAATAGGACTTATTGACAATTATATCTCCTCCTTCCCAGGTGCAATCCAGATCTCCAGATTTCCATCTTTTCTGAAGACTTTTTTCCACTGGCTCTGTGAAAACAGAATAGTCTTAATGAGCCAGCAAACAGCAGGCCTGACTTCAGCAAAACATGAAGATGAATGGCATGATGGTTGTAAGGACCTGAGGAATGATTGCTGAGCCAGCAAATGGCACCCATGACAGACTGAGATATATAGGGCCTGCTATACACTAGGCAAGAGCACACCATGCAAGGGCTGCTGCTAATTGTTCTAGCTGAGTAAGACTGCTTAACTTAGAGATAGATATTCCTTAGGAGAACATAAGAAAACTGTTTAAATGAGAATAACCACAGTTACCACCTGATCACAGGAACAGGCTTTGTCAGCCAAAGGGGACATGACAAAGGTGACAATTTTTAAGGTCATGCCTTTGGGGATGTCCTTCTATCATGTACAAATTTCTCATAACTTGCAGGTAAGCTCAACATTGCAGTCTCCTAAATATCTGAAGATATTTAAATGTAAATATCTAACCTCCTCCTAAATTTGTGTGGAAAGTCCTTCTGAGACAGCATATACACACATAAAGAAATGAAATGCAATTATTTTGTGTTTTCAAATGGTCAAATAGTAGTACCAGCAATGAGTCAGTTTTTTATTTCTCTTTATTAACGAGAGTTAGTGCTTTGTACTGTACAAATAACAGTCACACTTCATGGGAAGTTCACTTGCAAGTGAGGGATAATTTCTCAACCAGAGAAAGAAACCTCGTGCTTCTTTGACTGCTTTAGGTGGGGAAGTTAACTTCAGTAGGAACTTCTCATCGAGTATCTTCAAGCAGAGTTTCAGATTACTGTACAGAAGCTTATTTGTCAACGAGAAAAACAAGACCATCTCAAGAAACCTTTGTGGCAGCAAGAGTGTGTGCTAGTTAACCACAAAAGGACATACATGGTAGTTACCTAGGTTTAATGAATACTATTAAAGAGGCTTGCATCCCAGTTAAATCAACTGGTGGCTGATCCAATATCTACTGTATACACTGGAAAGAGATCCTTTCACTCTGTAAACTTTCAGTTAGGTCCAGAATAAAGATGCAACAGGGACTTTAATATATTAAAATTGAAAATAAATTAACTTATTTTTAAATTTAAAAGATGCTTTAATTGTACCATTGGTACATTGGGTATAATAAATTCTATTCCTAGGCTTAAAAATTGCTTCTCTCAAGTCAAGTGAAGTGATCCTTTTTTGCCCAGTGTTGTTTTTATGTTTGTATATTACTTCTCTTAGAGAAATAAGCTCTCCTGTGAATTAAATGTAAAAAAAATCAATAGGACAAGTCATAGATTTATAGCAAAGAAAACCTACCAAAGTAATCATTAGAGAAGACAGAAGAGTTCAGATATACTTCTTGGATTATTCCCAGTGTTTTGTAATCATTTTTCAATAATACCCCCTAATACCTTAATTCCAGAAGAACACATCAAGTATCCAAACCCCACTGAGATTCACTGGGGCATTCCACTCCCTTAACCTCTTTTCAAAGCTATTTTAAAAGCCACCAGCTGATTTTGCAGCCTGCAAAAACCACAACAGGCTAATAGGAAATCACCTACAAGTGAGTGTGGATGATTATAGGCTGGATCAAAACTTGCTTAAGTTAGACAGTTTCAACAGGAAAGATAAATATTTGAAACACATACTTATTAAAGTGAAGGTGTGAAGATCCTCCTAGAGAGAAGGGGTTCATACTGCATCCCTGAAAGAGGAAGCATTTGACTTTCTTACTCAAAAAATCCCAAAATGTGGTTGGTTTTACTGCCACTTCATTTCTTTCAAGGTGAACCACATTAAAATTCCAAAGACTTTTGTCCATCCTTTATCAGACACTAAATCTACAACACCTTATGGATGGGAATTTCTTTAAGCAGACATGCTCTAGGAAATAGAAACTTTTCATTCAGACACATCAATTTTCTTTCCAGGTTTTACAACATTTTACAGGAGATGGTTGCAATTATTACTCCCGCTTTTAGAATGAGAAATTGAAATAGAAAAGGATAAAATAACTGGCAAAAGGCTTAGATGAAAATTTAGCTCATCCTAATTGCCCAGGATATAGGAATATTAGACTGATAAACAAAAGTGACTTCACATTCTTTCTTAAGAAGCTCCATCTCAGATTCAGGGAAGAAGCTTCCACATAGAAATAATAGTCCATACCAGAAGGCCAAGGTGGGCTCACCTCTGGCATGTACTGCCACCTCCAGCCTTCTGCATAAAGGGTTAAAATACACCAGCATATATCAATGGCCAAAGCTCCTGGGAATGACCCTTTCATTTATCCCAATGATTGCTTCAATTTTGTTGATAATAAATCCCTATTTTTGAGGAACAGAGATTAGAAAGTGTTTCTGATGTGATTGCATCTAGTGCCTGTTTTGGTGGAAACCACATCTATTTTCTTCATAAATGGTCAGATATGGTGATGTTTGATTTTGGAATTAATGATAGTCCTGTCTCTCCTGTTCATCTGAAGGCTGCTTTAGAGTCTCACTGCTTTAATGTTTAAGAGTCATCTTTCAATGTAACTACATTTAAAGACAACTTATACCCATTTGTGCTTCTACTAGGACTTCCCTTAATTTAAATGATACTTTTCTCTCCTCAGTGCTCGTGTACAATGAGCAGTGTACATAGACTGCTATTCCCTGAACATATTCCAGTTTCAGTATGTCTCTCTTGAAACTGCATGATCTGAACTGTGAATGGTGTTCAAGACAAGAGGGCACCACTATTTTCATTCTTCTGGCAATAAATTGACACTTTGAATTGGGACTATCTGAGGTATGTGGGAGCAGGGATATGCTGGAGAAGATATAACATTTGACCCTCAATGGCAGTAAGGAGATGTTGGCATTACACTTAAGAAAATTTCCCTTATTTCTATTTATTATTTTCAAGATATAAAATCCATAAAAACCAGCTACAATAAATCACATATGACACATTTAAGCCAAGTTTGGAAATGAATCAAACACCTATTTATTTGTTTTTATATTAGCACCTTGCCACTCAGCCTTCTTTCTGACAGCCTAGAACGTGGTTAAAGGAACCACTGACTGCAAGTAAAATTATCCTCTCTCTTGTTATTTTAAAGAAATAAAAGAAAAAGAAGTGACTGAATGGAATGCAACTGTTACAAAGTTAGTTGGAAAAAACAAACATCAGGCTAAACCAAACAGCTTTCTAGCTCCCTCTCTAGGAGAGAAAGCTGGAAATGTATCGTACCTGTGACCTCCGCTTTCATTTTAAGCTCTCTGGCTCCTCCGGAAGGAAAATGAGTGAAGAAATTTCTTCCAGCTGCTAAATGTAATTTATTCACTTCTGCAAAATTTCAGAAATCTTTGGGGGAGATTCTTCTCATATCATTTTTGTAGAAGACATCTTAGGAAAAGAGAACACAAATTAAAAGATTTTAAAAAATAATTTATTTATTTATTTTGGATTGGAAGGGACCTTAAAGCCCACCCAGTTCCAACCCCCTGCCATGGGCAGGGATACCTCCCACCAGACCAGGTTGCCCAAAGCCCCATCCAGCCTGGCCTTGAGCACCTCCAGGGATGGGGCACCCACAGCTGCTCTGGGCAGCCTGTGCCAGTGCCTCACCACCCTCTGAGGGAAGAATTTCTTCCTTATATCTAATCTAAATCTTTCCTCTTTTGGTTTAAAGCCATTCCCCCTTGTCCTATCACTACACTCCCTGACAAAAAGTCCCTGTCCAAGTGGCAATTGAGCTGAACTGCTAAAGAAGGGTACACAGGCAAATTCACCTAGAAATGTGTGAAAAGGCTTGGTAGGATCTGCTTCCAAGAGACAGGTTTCTGCTCCTACAGAGCTCAAGAATGCAGAGAGGACTGAGCATGGCACCCAGCATGGTAATGCTACCCCACCGTCCTGTGCACCCTCCAAAAATCCTGGTGCAAAGAGCAAGGACAGAGCATCCTGATAGCTTCCCCATTCAGGAATTCATCAAACCTGCCTTCCCTGGCTTGAGTTTTTTTTTCCAGGAGGTGGTGACATTGCAAGCCAGAGAGCTCAGGAGTGGGAAAGAAGTGCTCTCAGCTGTGACAAAATGCTGTTCATGGGACATTGACAGCAGTCTTTCTCAGCAAGTATTTCCCTGGTGAAAACATCCTCATCTTTGCCAATGTGACAGCTAGGTCATGGGAGGAGAGTCTCACTACTTCATTTAAGATGCTGCTTCTCTTTGCTACCAGGACGATACAGCTGTACAGCAAACATCTGAATGACAGAAATCTACTAATGAATTAATACCTTAAGTAGCTATAAAATGTCAGTGAAATGCATTTAGGGGAGATTGAAAGCTGAGCAGCGAGCAGGTTATGAAAAACAAGATAAAGCTGGGCAGTTCAGCCCAGGACAATAGCTTGGTGTTGTGAGTGCAAGGGAAAGCGCCTGCTGATGGATGGCAGGCAGGGATGGGGAGGTGGCAGGGTAGTTCCAGAAGACTGCAAAGAATCCTTCTGAAATGGCCACTGCTGGTAGGTTTATTCCCTGCCACCCCCCCTGGCGCCCAGTGAAAGGACATAAAGACTTAATACGGTGATAGACAGGTCTTGGTTTGAGGAAATTACGTTTGGAAGCTCTCCACACACTGAACATGCAACTATAAATATGTTCCACAGGTTTCAAATAGACAACATATTTATTTTCATTAAAAATTAACATTTGTAGCCAAAAAAAAAAAACCAACAGGAATGAGAAAATGTTCTCCTTCTGCAACTTTCCCATGTTGCTACTTTGTGTATTGTCAAATGCTTTCACTTCTGCTAAAGCAACACCTGAAGAATATGCAAGAAGTGTAACTTTAGCAGCAGCTGAATACAGAAAGCCAGTGTCTGTGCTTCCCGTAGTGATTCTGCTGGGCTGAGACTTCTTTTTTCTTCTTTACTGTAAAATAAGAACTGCTGTGAAAAGGACAACCTCTCGTTTTCCTTATGTGTCCCTTATTTGTAGAAGAACTCAGGCAGAGCAAGAATAAACTTTTAACATGAAATGGGGCGCTCGTTTCCTGTGGTTACACATTCCTCTTTGTTGAGAAGCCCAGCAAAGTCATTTATACCTTCGTGGCTGCACCAGGTCATGTATGACTGAGGTGTTTCCTTGAAAACTGCCTTGTTTCAGCTTACTCATCATCTGTTTCACTGAAAACGAGTTCCTGCCTCATCATCATAATAAAATTAGTCACCATAAATTCAAAGGCTTTGGACTAAAGCAACCCACAGGTTAGCAGCTGCAGAACTCATCTTTGCAGAAAGACAGGATTTTACTGCAAAATGAAAATATGCTGATAGTTGCTGTTGTTGTCATCCACACCACCATTATTGTTGATATTTTTAAATGACTGTATCTGAATTCTCCTGCTTTGCATTTAATGGGGCAGGATGTGCCCTATGGGCAGCACAGCTTTCTAACCTCTTATCTGTAGATGTAGGGAAGAGTCTCACGTGTGGGATGCACGTTCATCCCCTAAGATTCACTTCTCACTCCATTGGCATTATTGCACCACGAATCAAAAGCTATACAAAGTCAGCTAAAATTAGTGGCTATTTTTCTGCTGAGTTCAGTGGCATTGTGAGGGGATATGTGAGGTAGATGAGAATTAGATCTTCTCAGGCAATGCTACCACAGCAAGAAGTCTCTTTGGGCATTCATGATTGCGTGTGGAAATGTTATTTGTCTGACTCCTGTCTTAGTATAGCCCTGCAGCCATATAAATAAAGTATTGCCACACCTAGGGACAAGCCATGGGCTCTGCACTGTTTACAAAACCTCAGAATTTGCTTTGGTTGAACTTGTTGTGACCTGCTTGAAGCTTCATTTTCACTTGCTCTAACTGTAACAGCATTCTTTCTAATGGCCAGGGGGCTATTCCTAAATTTGTTTTAATTTGCCTATCTTCTGATGATACAGTGACAGCTTTATAAGGCAGTAGTAACGCACAATTATTCTGTGTAGAATGAGGTATTTGTGACTCTACCATAATGATGCGTGGAGCAATACAGGACTGGTATGATAGCAGAGGTGTTGGGAAGCGGGCACAGGGGATGTGGTGCTGAGGTGTTCAGGACTGGGTGACAAGGGACAGGACACAGACTGGACACTGGAGACCCCACGGCTGCAGCCAACTCACCGACGGCCAGATAAAGTGCACACGTGGAGATGAGCTTCACTGGCGTTAGGGATATCCAGGAGAGCAAGAACCGAAAAGAAGCATCTAACACATGTAAAACACACCATGCATAGCAAAATCAGATTTAATGTGGACTTGGAGATCAAAGAAGAAAGGACAATGTGTAATGTATGAAAACAACCCCATACAGATATTACAGCAAGGAAGAAGAAGCCATCGACACCAGCACTGTATTTCTCCCTGTGAAGGACTTGGTCTGCATATGACTTGTCCATATTCCCCCAGTCAGACTGAAGCCATCAACATCAGGACCCCAAAGGACGATGGAAAGCTGAGCACAACACCAGAGAAAGGGGTAAAGCTGGGAGGTGATGCATAGTAATTTTAAGTGTTTTAGTTATAATTGAAATATTTCTGCTGTAACAACATTCTTCTCTTCGTGGACTTTTTCTTTCTTTTTCAATAATAATTAGACCTCTGCTAATACTGATTCCTTGACCGCACTGTTAAGGTTTCAATTGCAGTGACAATAAATTCTCAACTTCACACAATGAGTGAATTTGCTGTTTACCCATAACATGGTTTTCAGTTAGCGCTGAAAAGCAGTAAGCACTGCTTCGAGGGTGCCACTGTTGGAGTCTGCACCAATTCCTTACTTTTTTGGCTCAGAGAAGTTTCTAGTTAGGGCCTAGCCTAGAAGCAACATGATTTGATGCATTAGAACTGCCTGCTACAAATGATGCAGAACCAGCAATATTTCCTAAATATTTCCATTTGTTGTAGGAGTCCTTAAATCTTACAGAAGTGAAGGACGTGCTGTGTGGGGCAGGGTAAGGTATAACCAGGCCCATGGAAAGTATGTTTGGACTAGGAGGGAGATAGGTGTTAACCCTTCATGGTATTTGCTAGTAAAGCTAGTGTGAAGACAAACAGAAATGTTGTCTGACCAGATAGGGATTAAGCAGTGACTTCAGTACACTAAGCTGCTGATACCTGTTCTAGCACTAAGTATGCGTAATCTTGGAGGAAAGCTTATGTTTGCCCACAGAAGCTCCTTTTCATTGCACGGTGCCTTTCTGACGAAGTTTGGGTTTTTAAATGAAATCCCAAGCACCACTCCAGTTATTTTAAAGGTGAAGACAGCAAAACCATTGCAAACTCAACTTTAAGTTGCTAAGTGTGTGACGGATGTGTTTTCCCATATCTGGAACATATGACTCAAATCATCATTACCTGCTTCTGAATAAGAGGAAAATAAGCTGGTTTTGTTGCTGGCTTTCAGTTTTTCATCAACCGTCCTTGCCAAGGTGGGGGTCCGGTGGAACAGCACTCTTCTCCCACCACCTCCCTGGAGCGCAGCTGGGGACAGAGGGCATGGGGCAGGAGGCACTGGTGGTTCTGCATCGCCTGCTGCCAAGGGCTTGGTTATCAGGTGTGCCTATATCCTCTCTTTTCCTACAGAGAAATCCTCCTTCGTGGAGACTCCACAACAAATTTTGCTTAGTCAGGGCTTCCTGTTGGATAGGAAGGAACGGGAGCTCCCTTAGCACCTCTCTGTTCCCGTAAGTTCTGTTTTAAATATATTTGTGCATATTACCTGGCAATAATACATATTAGTCAAATCAAATCCCCTCTGTGGCAAGACCAGTCCCAGGAGGCTTTCTTCAGACATGGAGCCTGTCGAATTATCCATCAAAGATTTATAAAAAAAATTTTTAAGGTTTCCAGGCCAAGGATTCATGGGTTAGGAGAAGCTGTCTTTAAAGGCATGGTCCAGTGCTATGCAAACACAAGGTCAAAGGAAGGAGAGAGGGAACTAGGGTACTGGTTTTAGTCATTTGCTGCTGCATCACTGAGGGTATCTCACACAAATGTAATAACAAGTTGATAAATCCCCATAGCTGCTCTGAAATGTAAGTAAATATTATTTCCCCCCCTCCTCTCCCCAGCCTTCCCTCCCTCCCTCCCTGCTTGCTGTCATTCCCTTTACCTGCTGAATACAAAACTCTTTTATTCTTTTATTTATTTATTTTTGTCTCAGTCCACAACTCTCCCAACTACCTTCTAATTTCTGCACCAAGTTGGGGCTTCTGTGTCTGTATTCTCCTTTCCTACAGAAACCCAATTAACCTCAAACAGGTTCCTTTTTGTAGTGAGTGAAAAGCCATTCACGGCCCTACCTTTGGGCATTTGTTAACCTTTGATTTTGTGGTGGTAAATGTCTCCTTTTAACTAGTTAGCTTAAGAAGGATGTCTTTACCTAGGATAGTTTATCAAAAAGGAAACTGAGCCCTCTCCCCTTTCATGACTTCCATCACTAGGAAGCAGAGGGTCATGTTGGCCTGGCAAATTCAGCATTTGTCTTTTATGTAGTCAGATTGTGATGGGTTTGGAGGTCTCGCTCCAGTTTTCAGTGGAAGGGAACACAGAGGTGGTAGCTACACAAGGGGGTCGTGGTGTTATTGTCCAAGGCCAGACCTTTGCAGGCAAAACTAATGGAGTAGTTGATGGTGTTAGTGCCTACCCCACCCCAGTACAAAGCAAGATTAGAGGGGGCAGAGCATGGGTTTGTCTGTGGGTTTAAGGAGGTGCTTTCAAAGGATGTGTGTTCTCATGGACAGACTGCTCTTGGTCCTCCCAAGCTTTGCTCTGCAATTAGAAATAACATGACCTCGTCCTTTCTGGTGTCTCTCATACCTGGCCTGTTTTTCCCATGCTCATTTTGGAGCCTGCCTATTTCATCCTTCTTGGACTCTCCCAGATGGCACTGCTTAAATTTTAGTCTGTCTCCTCCCATAATATCTTGGTCTCCTGGTCTCCTTGTCCGTCTTGTTTCAGTTTTCCTTTTGTATTTCCCCTTCTCCTTACTGTTTCCTACTGCCTGCAATTTGCCCCTTATTTTCCCTTTTCAGTCAAGCTTTCTACGCTGAATCTTAGTGTCTTTCTGTCTTCCTACAGTTCCTTGCAGTCTCAGGCTTCAATTAACTTTTCTTTCTGGCTTCTTTCCTGCACAGCAGTTCTGGTCTTCTCTCCCTTTCCTTCCCTTTCCTTGCTTAACTACATACAAATGATTTGCCCCCTCTCATCTCCCATCTTACTGTTTTGTTTCCCCATCTACTCTTTCTCTCTCCCCTGTTCTGACTTTGCTCCTTCTGTTTCTGCCACCCCAGCTCACAGAAAACTGTTCAACTGTGAAAAGCTGGATTTTCAGGAACAGAGTTCATTTTGAATCAGAACAGAAAGCCAAGCACACGGCAATTTTGACCAGATGAAAATCCTGCCAACAACACAATTCAGAGATGCCAATGCCAGTGTTCCCAAAACACAGTGCATCCCTCGTTGGCTGGAGCAGATCTGGTGACCAGGATCTTCATGTCAAGCTAAAAGACTTCAGTCATTTTTGCCAGTTGTGAAAAACAAGAGAGCTGCAAAGAGAAAAAAAAGTGTTAGGCGTTACTTATCATAAGCTTCGGAGTTTCCAGCACCATGTGAATCATGGGTGTTTTAACAGGTACAGGAGCAGCCTGCAGCTCAGGGAGCTAGGAAGAAGGGCTCGTTGCAGTCTGTAGGACTTAGGAGCAGAGCAATCTACAGGGATCTTAACTCAGTGGCTATGAGTGACGGAGTAGCATGGCAGTGGTGGGTGGCAGAAAAGCTGGCAGATTTTTGGCAGACATCTCACAGATCCTGTAGGAATCTACTCTGAGTTTCTCTGTGAATCTGTGGAAGCAGGCTAGTTTCTGCAAAACATTTTAACTTGAAAATTTGAAACATTTCTGCCCAAACTGCTTGTTTGATTAGCTTATTTCCAAAGAACTCAGAGGAACTTTTAGTGTTGAGCTTTGTCCTAGCTTGGAGCAGCTGGAAGCGACCACTACAGGGTACATCCTCCTGTCCTCTTTTGAGATGTAATGCAGGGAGACCTGCTTAGCTGCTCTGTAATGATGTCACATCTGCAGTCCTGCTGCCTGCAGGAGGTCTGAGAAGGTGCTTGTACAGTTTGCTCAGAGCTGGAAAGACTGAGGGGCTGTGGAGTACTCGGTGAGGAGACAGGCCCGTCAGATCTTTTGTCTATTAAGGTGGAAGTTTCCTAAACTGATGCAAACTGCACGTGCATGGCCATTTATAAACCACGGTCTCTTGAAATGTTATATCTTGGCTATGGTTGGTCCAGCTGTCATGGCAGCAGGAGAAAGGACTCCTGACACAAAGCACACCCACTATTGGGTTTCATCTGGCAGAGAAGCACACGAGCTGTCAGAAAGGTCAGCAGGTTCCGTTAGCATCAGCAGAGCAATGCATTTTTTCCCCCTTGCATTTTCTTGGAAGTGATTAAATCATTTCTAGCGGAAAAAAAAAAAAAAAAAAAAAAAAAACACACTAAAACCCAAAAAACTCTGGATTGAACCCTTTGCATGGAAAAGCTTAACGGTTTAAGTCTAACAGGGCTATAAACCATTAAAAAATTCTTCCACTGGGAAGAGTCCAGCAACATAAACTGTGGTAGTATGGCCTGCTCTGCCTTAAGTGTAACACCTTTGTCACACATGTGGTTCCTCCACTTTTAAATGGAAAAATGTAAAGATAGTTTAATAATATTATTTTACTGGCAATTAGAAATTTATAGCAATTTGACATCAAACCAACATTTTTTTCTTTAAATAAGAAATAATCATCCAGAAACTGCCAACGTTACATTTGTATGTACAAGTGAGAAATGAAGTACAAGCCATATAGCAATAGCTCTTCTTCAGCCTTTGAAGGAATGAAGATTTCTAACTTTTGCCTATGTTCTGCTTCATGTGCAGTTTCTTAAAGCTCGGGATTTTTGAGCGCTCAGGTTACTATGGGTATGTGTGTGTATGTAAGACAAAGAAACAACTTTGATGTAAAATTTGTGAAATTCATTTAAAAATCTAAAATAAACTACACTAGGTTAAAAATATTGGGTTAAAGTTAAGGTTTGTCACTTGTTAGATATGTGCTTTGTTTAAGCCCTCAAAAATATAAATTCCAAAGGTTTAGTAGTACTTAAAAAGCAAAGGATTACTTAGGAAATATTAGATCCTCAGATGATAAATATCATGAACCATAGCACATTATTTCCCAACACTCATTTTCATTTTCCATTTTGCGTGTATAGTCTGTCCCTATGCTGTCATTTTCAGTATGTTACTTTTTATGTTTTGTTGTGTTTTTTTTTTTTTCCTGGCAGTTTGTTGACCAATTACAAATTTTTTGTACGTTCTAGACATTGTTTGCATCTATACACCACGTAAAACTTCAAAAACACCATAGTACCCTTTAGACAGAACAGTGAAAAAATATTTATTTTGCAAATAAGAACTAAATCATTAATATCAAACCACTTAGTCAAATTGCATTGCATTTAATATCTTAAAAGAAGCTTTTCGTTACCGTCTGTTCAAGTGGTTTAGAAGCAAAAATTTCACGGGAATCCCAGGCAGAAAATGAGTATGGCCCATTCCTTCCTGTGCTGGGATGGCTTATATTGCTATCTAATTCAGGTTCGTACACAGACCAGGAAACTTGTGTCCCCAGAGAGAAGGGCTCTTTTTTTTTTATTATTTTTTTTTTCTGAGGCAAACTGGAGACATGATAAACCGAAATTACTTATCACATTGGCGATCTGACAAACAGGCTGCACTGTGCTGATGAGGGTCTTTGCCAACCATTTCTTCTGGCCACGGTGGAGGAGAGTTTCTGCAGTTTAGTTGCTACCTGACTTGGGATGCCTACAGTCAGTTTTCAGTGGTCCAGGTTGGCAGGAGCTGGCTCCATGCTCAGCCTGCAGAACCTCTGATTGCAGGGGCTGCATCCGAGGGCAGAGTTTGCCTGAGAAAGAGAGAGGTTAAAAACGTGAGTCACATCTGGGAGACTTGGTTTACTCAGTAGAAAGACAGAATCTCCCTCATTTGGAGAAAAACATCTAAGACATCTGCCTAAATATCTTAAATGCTTCTCTGCTGTCTTTTCCTGTTGTTTACGTTGAGTCTCATGCAGTTGATGGGTAGCAGGGGGCTGGTGCTGGCCTTCCATACCTGCAGGAGCCCTGAGCTCGGTGTAAGTTGAGGTCACTTATATTTCTTCCTTGCTCTTCAGGCATTACAGAGTACAGGACTCAGTGATTATGAGATATGGAAAAAGGACAATTTCTTCCTCTTGTCGTTCTGTTCCAAGGAAATCAAAGTCACCTTGGTGTCATACTAATATTCTTGTGAAGGCACCAAGATAAAACCAAACTAAAACATTTCCTGGAACAGGTTCCCTCATAAAATAATATCTCTGCTAATGCAAGATAAGGTATCAGGCAGCTATCTTTGTATGCTGCAGTTAGTCAGATATTAATAGTATGCTGACCACTATAGCCACAAGAAAGCACCACTAAACTTCAGTCTCTGTTCCTGTAAGTGCTGCTTCCCTCCAAAAGCTTGGCTTCCCTGGGATAAATATTTTGGAGGTGGGTCTGAGTTAAGCAACTGGTATGCAGGTAACGAGAGTCAGCATCTTTTGCCCAGAAAAAAGGCCTGACCTGTAGGTACGGTAGTGTTTTTTCCATTTCATTATGCAAGGCAATTTTATTTATCAGTCATGCACTATGTGATAGAGTTAGCAAAGCCTACATTAAAAAAGTGACCCTATGACACCCTGCCATAAGGGTTTTTGGCTTAAAGTCTTTCAGATCTTGACAAACTTCACTTACTGATCCAGACTCCTTCATTAGAGATGCCTGCCACAGACTGAATTGATTTGTTTTTGTTATTTTGTCTTAGGAAAGGAGATTTCTGCAAAATGTTTTCTGCCCATTTTTTTGAACAAGCTTAGGTGGAAAACGTTTTTTGCCTCTGCTAGAAAGTCTTTAGCAACCCCATTAAAAAGCACCAATATGTCCACAGTTTGGAACTCAGATGGAAACCTTGGCCAAAGGGTTGCTCATTTACCAGGTGAGCTCACTGACCTGAGCTTGCATTTGTTCTGTGAAGAAGGCCAAGCAAGCACATAAGGCCACGTGATGTCCCCCACAAAGGGTAGCAGTCCTTCACTGCCATGGGGTGAAATCTCTTCATTTCATTATCCTCATTTTAAGGTAGAGTTAATATCATCTCCTTTCTTGATGGGGAAATAAAAGCCGACAAAGAAGTTAGGAATGGCTTTTTCAGAGCAAGACTCGAGTACTGTGCCATACAAATGGCTTAAGGCTATATTAAGCACCAAAGAGACTATTGAGTACTTATCAGATGAGCACCGTGACTCCAGCAGCATAAATGGGGCAGGTGATACACAATCACCATGATCATTAACTACACTACATTAACTATGCAGCAAGATTAACTTACACAGGCAACCTCAATTCTGTCTTTCCCTTGTTTCTTATGCCTGGCCTTCCAAAAAAGCTAATATTCTTTTAACACTCTGTGTGTGTGTGCACGTGCTTCTTTAAAGGATTCTTCAGCAATGTGACTGGATGAGCATTGTCCAGGAGGAGTTTGGGAATGACTGAACAGGAAAAGAGCTTGAATTGAACCCTGAACCTGTTCTATGCTGTCAAAGTAGGAGGAGACAAAAAAACCTTTCAACTTGCAAACATACTGATATCTGATTTCAGTTTGCATATCCTCTTACTGCAATTCATTATCCAAATTTTTGCACCACCATTTTTTTCCCATCATTCTCATGACAGAGTCATTTAGGTGTGAGCAAAGAATGTTCATTTGAAAAGCTCAGTGCATGTGTCTGCTGTGATCTACTGATGAAGGTCAGTTGCCATCATTTAGACTGTAATCCACATTAAATGAAAAAGACACACATAGAGAATTGCATCACTTTCCTTGGGATGTTTTCATTGTCAGGTTCCTTGACATTTAACAAACTGACTTGGATTGTGGAATATTCATCTGTGAAGTGCTCTCTATTTCCTCCCACCATTCTCTTCCAAATATAAACAATAACAATGAAAACAAGAAAAAAAATAGAGAGAAGAGTCGTTCTGTATGACAAATGAAGTGACAGATACTGCCCTTATATGGCAAAAGGAAAGTCAGTCATTTCAGTGGAAATAGGGATGGGGTCAGAGTGAGAAACTTTGAGGCTTAATGATAAAGTCTTTTTCACATAAACAATCAGAAAAAAGAGTCATCTCCAGTCATACCGTAACAGAATAAGGCTCAGTAAGCCAGAAAGATAAGCCCCAGTTCCTTCTCCTCTGTATCCCGTGGCAGCAGCAGTCCTCCTCAGGATGAGCAACTTCAGTGTTTGTCTTCATTGTTGGGAATCCTAGAGCCAAGAGTAGCCAGAAGGGCTTCATGGTATTGAAAGCCAGGCAGTGGTGCTTGTTGGGGAGCTGAAAACGCATATGAATGCACTGGGAAAGGGAATGGCAAATAGAAACGGAATATTTGCTTTTTTTTCTTCTTCATTTTAAAAATAGGAAAGTTTTTCGTGCGTTGAAAATGTGGTTACAATATTCTTCTCAACACAAGATAGCAGACACTCCATAACAAGTGGTGTATAAACTCTGTACTAGATGGAGAACATCTTATCCTTTGGGAAGCAAGATTACCTGTCTTCAAAACAAAGATATAACATAATCACTTGACTGAACAGAGAACATTGTAGGAGGGAAGGGTACTGATTTTTCTTTAATTTGAACAAAATGACCCTATTTGTTTTAGTTTAATATATAGATTAATCTATATAGTTTATATACAGGTTACAGAGATTGTGTTGACTATATAGTTACCTATTATATTAATCTGTTTCCTTGCAGGAAAAAAACAGGTTATTGTTATTTATGCTGCTAATGATAACCAAGTATGGAGATGGGTTTAAATATTACAGGAAAGATTTTCATACTGTTATGAACTTTGTAACCTGAAAAATAATTTGAGAATATAGAACTACACTGATTCACTATTTTCTTATTTATATTGTGTTTCATTCAAAACAGAAAATGAAATCAATCTTACTTGGTACATCTGACACATACTCTAGAATACCTTTGTTTCAATGTAATTATCTAATATCTGTGGTTACAGCTATAATTTGTAATTTACCTCCTACTATCTTTTTATTAGTAACTTGTGGCTTTCTCGGTGTTTCTGTGTTGTTTTGAGCTTTTATCTTCTATGAATCTATGAAATCATTGTGCTCCACTGCATTGCTGTTTGTGACTGTTCTTTACAGATAATAAAACAGAAAGCCCTGCGAGACGAACAGCAGAGCTCACTGCTATCTTTTGAACTCTCCTCTGCCTTCCTGCTATCAAAATGGACAACTCTGGTGGGATAGTTCTTAAAGATAGTGTGCATTGGCCTGAAAGAGACTCTTTCTCTTTTTGAAATCCTTTTTTTTTTTTTTTTTTTTTTCCCCATATACTGCACATTTTCCAGCTTTCTTTACAAGAGAAGGAGAGCTCTTATGAGCAGGAGTCTCCACTACGCAACTCAGAGTCTTCTTCCACATATTGCCCCACATGACCTGGCAGCCTGTGCTTATGAAGATTAAAGCACACTGTCGTCTAATTAAAGATTATCATCATGTACAGAGAGAAGGGAGACAAATGACTGCTGTATGGTTGCCCTGTGCTGTAGAATTTCCTATTTTTGGAGTCTTGGCTTTATTAAAAGTTAATGTCCTATTAGTATGCAATTTCCTAGGTTTTTAAGAGAAGAAGTTTATTAAAAGAAATCCCAAACCCAATAGTGGCTCTTGCATAGCCCCCAAAGCTCTTAAGAGTAGGGTTAAGCAGAGTTACAGTCTTGGTGTCAAAATGAGAAGCTCAAAGGTTAAAACAGAGATTTAGTATGTACTGGAGAAATGTTCCTGGGATATGCTGGAGTAGACTGAAATCATCTTCTTTTGCTTTCCTACGTAGCAGACAACTCAGAATGTTTCTTGACACACACCTCTGCCACATGAATCGATCTTCATGAAGGCTGGTCAGGAAACATCGTTTTCCAGTTCACAAAAAACAGGTAGTGGTGCTGACCATGGGAAGTCTGCTTTTCCTTGGCTTCAGAATGGAAACCAGACTTTTTGATGTCCTGCAACCAAATTTTTATCAATGATCTAACCACCTTAACTTTCTCATGACAGAAACAATTGAAACATATTGAAATATTTCCAAGTGAAAGAAAATAAGGAAGGAAGAGGTATTCCAGAATGGTTTAAGCTGAGAGGTTCTCTGAACCAAACCCCCGCTCAAGGATGGCCCCCTAGAGCAGGTTACCCAAGATGAAATAAGAGGAATTCAGACTTAAACTACTTGATGAAGTAATTTATAGTTTTAAGATGCTTTGTCTCCACTGTAATATGGATGATAAATGATGTTGATGGCTAAAATAATAAATTATAAAAATATTGTTATAGAAATTTAATACAGGCTATAAATACAAGTCACATGGCTTCCCATTTTGATGTCAAGTTTTGTGATAGCCTTTATCTGGTGGGAAAATTGGGAAAAGAGTGACAGAGACACCCAAGTAAAAGGGCAAACAGCTTGTTAATTGATGGGTTTCTTCAAGTCAAACCCTCTAGCCTCTAATAAAACCTCAGATTAACAGTTTTTAAAAATTTTGCAAGGTTTAAAAAATATTGCAATGGAAAACTTTTAAGAAATGTTGAGCAATGTTTACTATATACCAACAAGATGTAGATGTGTCTTTGTTTTTACTGTGAGCTTCAGTTATCTCCTTGACCACAATGAAATATCTAAAGGGTATATGTACAAGGTGGCTAAAAGTTTGAGTCCTGACTCGTTCCTCTTCCCAAAATTTCAGCTTGTTTTAATCAGAATATAAATAATCAGAAAGGTTTTGTCAAAAAATTAACATTTGGTGCTTTATGACTTACTTTAAAACCAGTTTTGCACATTCTTCAGCACTTCACTTTGTCACAGGATATACTTGCTACCAAGAACAGTTGCATTAAAATGCTTGATGAGCCAACATGTGCAGTAAGTTGTCTAAAGTACTATGGGGTTCATGTATAATACTTTCAGAATAGAAATGCCTCACATTAAAACCAAAATACTGCCTACTCTGGAGCAGTTTCGTCTGATTAATTAGTTGTGGCTGTTGCCCCCTCGCTGAAGTACTAGTCAGAGCTATGATTGCTGCTGAATGAAATGCAGAAGTCACAGCAAAGTATGAGAGCAAAGCCTTCGCTTTGCTATGGAGCAAATCTTGTACATCTTTACTATTTTTTAGTTTAGTTTTTAGAGTTGCTGAGGTTCTTCAGTCTATGATATAAAACATCTTTCAGATGTGTCCTCTTGCTACAGCAAATGCTCCCAAGATGATATCAGCTTTCAGCTAAAATCTTAATATTGATTTTCAATCCAGCTATAGAGAAAAATACATACTGGTATATTCAGACTTAGACTCGGACAAATTCTTGGGATTTGTTATAATCCATTGTAAGAAATTAATTTTTGTTTTGTTTTGTTAAAGTTAACAAAAAAGATGACTTCATTCAGAATCCAAGAACTTCTTGCCATTTCTGCCTTGGAAAAATGTACTAGGGACTAGGCTGTGCATCTTTTGTTGCAAGAGAAGTTTCTTTCCCAGATGTTAGGCCCAATCCAGGCCCAGCATGGTGGTGTCCAAACCACTAACCCTAATAATGGCTCTTCTCTGATGCTGAGGTGGGCTGCTGAGGGATTTGTGCAACTGCACATCCATCAGTTTATCCTTGTTTTTCTGAAGGGCAACCCTGTCCCACCCAGCAGGTGCTGCAGCCCAGTGACACAGGCAGTAACATTCAGGAGTCTCCATCCTGATGGAGAACATCAGAGCATGAGTGCAGTGGGATGTGCGGTCATGGAGGCTTCTGGAGGAGTTGGCTGTAAGAAATAACCCTGCCCAGAGCCCTGTGGGTATGTGGAAGGCTTGTTGTCCCTCTGGCACTATGGCACCCCTGAAGGAAAGGCCTCTGAGCTAAACAGAGCTGAACAAGCAGGTATTTGTTAGCTGGTGTTTTGGTAGGCAGAAATGAATCAGCTCTCTGCAGTCCTCTCAGGCTCACTGAGAGAAGGAAGGGATAAGTTCTCACAGGGAAGATATATGAAGGAAGAAGGGGAAAAAAATGGTCAAAAATGCTTCTTTGAATCAAAGAACCAGTCAGTCAGTGGAAAGTGTCCTGGTTAAGCCATTTATTGCACACAGATGGTCATAGGTTTGGTTTAAAGTTTAGCTAACAGAAGCGTGCTGTTTGTTATGATAATACTGGCAAATGAAAATGTAATAGTACTGGCCAAAACTGTCAAGAATGAAATCTCATCACTCTACAGGTACTATACCACAAGAAAAGTGGGCTGCATGAAAGCACCTAGGTAGAAGGAGAGCAAAGAAAAACAGTGAAAAACAAAAATGCTATGTAGTGAGTGATACTTTTCAAGCCAAATTCACATAAGAAGGAGCCAAATTCAACTCCATAAAACCAAGAGAAGGTGATGAGAAATGGCTTTTCTTTTTGACATAAATTCTCAGGGGAATGTGGAATATTTCAGGCTTTTGCCCTCTGACAGTCTTACAACAAGCTGGAAAGGACCCTGTCCACACACCCTGCTCAGTTTCCATCTTGTCTTTGCTAGCAACTGCCAGAAGATGAAGTCCTTATAAAAAAGGAAAACCTCATCTTTGCCAACAAAATCAAGTTTTAAAAGTTGATAGTAAAGCAATTTTGTCTCAGACATGTGAGTGCGTGTACATACATGCATATACATATACATTTATGTACATATACATGTACATAAGCACACACCTTCAGTAAGAACTGCACAGCATACTAAACATATTTTTAAAAGAAATTTTAAAAGAAATTTAACAACAACAAAAAAAGTAAATCCCTAGTGCATATATTTCTCTGCTTCTTAGCAAGGCCAGGTTGCCTCTACCATATCCTCACCTTCTACCACTTTGGCCCTTGGGGCTTGATGTGGCACTATGGTGGCACTATGAACACTCAGCTGGTGTATACTGCGTGGCTGTAGTGTGTGCGAGGAACTCAGGGCAGCTGAGTGCTGGAGGGAGCCCTCTCTGTTTCTGTGAGTAGCTCAGATAGGCTGGTGGGAGGTGGGCCTTGTGAATGCCATCACTCAGAGATGTGGAGGAGAAAGAGGTGGTGATGAGGTCTTGGAGGAGAAATGAACCCATACAGTAATTCAGATTGGGGTCTCACAGTGAAAGTCAATGAATGTTCCCTCTGTACCCTTATCACAAAAGAAGCTCGAGATGTTGCATTTTCTGGAAGAGCACCAAGAGCTCTAATGGGAACTCAACCCATTATCTTAAGGCTGGTCCCATTTGAGGACGAATTACATATCCAGGAGCTCTGTACAACAAAGCCACAACTGCAGAGTTACCATCTTTGCACCTTTGCAAAGCATTGCTCTCATGCGATAAGGAAGAACATTTCTATTTTGGGCTCCTAAACCATATGAAAGTTCTGAAATTGCATCATAGTTAAATGCATCTAGTAGAGACTAAACATTAAAAAAACAGAACCTGCATAGAAATAGAAACAAATACAAGTGCAGATGGCCTCATGCTAAAATAGTTTTGCTAACATACCATAAAAAATGGAGAGAAGGTGAAAACAAAGTGGTACTTGAGTGCTGCTGTGAGATAAAGTTATTATGAAATAGAGTGTATTTAACATGGCCAAAGAAGACTATTCATATCAGATGATCTGGCAGTGTATACCATCTTACACCTTCCAAAACCTGCTGATTACAAACACACCTCACCCTCTGTTGTTTCAGTAGAGAGACACATAGGAAAGTGTCTTATGCATCTATGATTAGAATCAAGCTTTTAGAAATGAGTGAGCAACTACTTTTGATCTAACACCAGTATGTATATGGTTGCAGTCTTATCTCACTTAGGAGATTCATATCTTGAAACTCATTTGGACCTTATCTTAAAAGAGCTTTTTCCCTAAGCTTTATTAGTCTACGACAGACTTGCAAAAAAAAAACTCATTCCACCCACATTTAAAGCGGGTTTCCAAATTGCAATGGTAGATAAAAGATAAGACATTCTTGCTCATAATGATATCTTGTCTCTTTAGTAGCTGTGGAAAGAGAAAATACAGCTAGGGCTAAGACGACTTACAGGATTAATGGAGGGTACAGAGTTAATCTATGGCTACAAACTGATGACCCCAGGGAAACAACTGCCTGACTCTTCTAAATGTAAGGGTTCAGAGTTGAGTGACACATGATGACTTCTAGAGAAATTGATGACTATCCGGTAGTAACAGATCATCTAAAATTTTCAGAGGTGTTTGATATGTTCAAACGGGTCTTTCTACTATTTTCATGTATGGGTATGGCCATGATCAACAAGTAGACCCTGTTTCTGTCAGAAACTCTTCTTGACCCCTAAAAGATTTCAGGAGGAGATCTGAAGGGGACACAATCTGAACAGGGTTTTATTCTCTGAGAGAGTAAATCCCATCCTCAAAAAGTAAATTGCATCCTCACAAAGTAAATCCCCTGAGATTCCTCATCTCAATGGTTGTCCTTCAATGAGCTTATACTCAAAGTTGGGTAGCACTGCACCAGAACTCCATGATGATGGAGCTAGTTTCAGGGCAAGTCTAGTTCATAAGAATTATCTTGTGAAGTTACATCAGACCAATGTGAGAATGATGAGCTAGGCTTGAAAGTTTTGGCAATGGTGACATAACAGTAAATATTATATACCTTTAGGACTCCATTATTTTTTGATAAAATATGTTTAGCAGTTCCTAAACACTGTATTTAAGTTCTTAAAAGTGTTCAAATTTACCATCATGTACTTCCAAATTATTTCAGTGATTTTAAAATGTCTGCCAACTAAGCAGTTTTCCTTCTTGTTGTGTAGCAGTGTTCCTCATCGATACCTCTTTTTCTCAAGTCTCATTCAGATGCTTTTCCTTATGTAAGTGTTTAGCATGAACACAAGGTTGTGTATATACATTTGCCACTTACTGCTTTCCAAACCTTTGGAAAAAATACACCTGTTTGTCAACTCTGATTTTGAAATTCAGTGCCAAGTCATGATGGAAAGTACTATAACTCCACAGAGAATACTTCATCTAGCATCCAGCCAATCCATTCAGGTACAAGAATAGGGTGTGTTTGGGGAGCGTTGTTAATACAATATTGCTCCAAAAAGAAATCAAAACTCTGAGGTCCTTAAATGTGGACAGAACTTTCTGCCTTTCCATGAACAGTGGATTCTTGAGTCAGAGTCCACAGGTAAATGGACTCATGGAACAGTGATGTTTTAAAAAATGCACTGACCGAATATTCAAGGAAGTCGCTTTTGCGTGCCTTAGCTGTATGAACATATATGCATTGCAACCTTTCTGTTATTCAGGAATGGAAAGCCCTGCAGGGAAAACATAGCCAAATGATAATAATAATAATAATCCTGTCAGGCTGACAGGATTATTGACACAGTTGACACAGTTGTTCGTCTCCAGCTTACCCTCTTAGCCTCATTTATTTTTCCCAAATGTATTCCTTGCCTGCATTATGTGGTTTTGTCTCCTACAAAGTGTGCAATGAACAGTGTTTGAAATAAGGATTCCGTGACTTCGAAAAAGGAATGGAACTGATGCTATGAAATAAGGCCTTCATCTGTTAGTCAGTGCAGAGACAAAACCAACTGATCCTCACTTAAAGTCGACCAGTATGGGTGCAACAGTTTCAAAAAGAGAGGAGCTAGTCCCAAGGCCCCTTCCATACCCATCCAGTCCTCAGGGACAAGACTGGCACCTAATGTGACCAATTACCTGGAAGCAGCTCATGAAGTGACTCCTTTACTGTCCTTGACAAAGTCACTGAACCAACCTGTTGCTGGTTACAACTTCTGATCGTTACCAGCGTGGCTCAGACATAGAGTTGTCATTAGTTAACTCCTGACCCATGCTGGTGATGATCAGAAGTTGCTGCTTTTTCTTTATAGGATTGTGTCCTGTGACCAATTATGCATAGATGTCATGGTGGAAGTCACTTGTGTTTATAAGGATGTATTCCTACAACACTTTACTAAAGCTGTCAGCTAATGCTGTATTTAAGCATAACTTTAAAGCTGAGCTTCATTAAATACAGATCTGGGTAACCACTTTCTTTTACCAGCTACAGCAGGTACTCAGGTAGGTACAAAAGGAGAGTCTACCTATGACGAATGAATAAACTGTTCTCAAATGCTGCTTGCTTTAGAGAGACATTCGTTTTATTGATCTAAGTGACATATATAATACCTTCTGGTCAAAGCTGTAGTATCAAACCGCCTGCACATTCAGCACTAAGACAATTAAGGAAATACAGTACACATGTTTGAGTGGCTTAATCTATGCTGCTACTTTAAGAACAGACCACAAAAAGGATTGTTTTATAGTGGTTTTTTAAAGCACTATAATTTCTTAGTAACCAATTTTCAAATGTTGAACCGCAACCCACAGTTAATTAAACTGGGTCAAGTATAATTTTTTTTAGACTACATATGGAGTGGCAAATAACCACACTTCACTTCAGCAAACCATGTCATATGTAAACACAGTATCTCTTCCATCTGTCTCAGGGTTTTACCGTCAAACCACTCATGGTGGTATCTGAATACCCTCAGAGCAAAAATAGGTAGCAGCAGCAGCAAACTCTTGGACACCTACTGCATGAAGAGGTCTCCCTGGTTCTTCTGCAGCTTCTTCTCAGAAACACTCAGTTTAGGAAGTGAGCATGTGTGTATGTGTGCTTGAATGTGCAAAAAGGTATAAGTATTTATTTATTTATTATTGCAATACCTCCCACCCCCCCCAAGCATTTCAGGATGTTTGGTTGTGGTTGTTTTTGTTTGTTTGATTGCTTACTTTTTTAATAACTGGTTTCTGGATGTAAGCTTTAAAATGATACAAAAACCCTAATTTCAATTTTGTACAGATGGGTTTCATTCAATTATCTCTTCAAGTTTTGATCAAAACTGCTTCTTCCATAGCTATTGGGCACTTTGCCCTGGGCTTTTGAGTTCTGTCTTGAAGCAGAGCAATGCAGCTCTTATTGGCTGCATTATAAGGTGGCTCTTGCACTATAATTCAGTCTTTGAGAAAGATGGACTTGATTTGATTATCACTTGGAAATTATGGTTGTATCATTCAGCTAGCCAACAGTTATGACTGGGAATCAGTGCAGAGACTCATCCCTAGCCCTACATCAGGGATGACACAGACTACCACGCTTTGTGCTTCAGGATTGTCTCAGCTGTAGCTAGAATAACTCACATGAATCTAACAGCAGAGGGGGTAATGGCCTGGCTCCCATGAAGGAGATAAAACAAAGTTTCTTACTGGAATAGAGACAAAATTTTAGCTACAGATGTGACCTGGTCATTTGAGGCAGGATTCAAACAAGGTCCTATTCTTCACAGTATTTTATTAAAAACAGAAAACCACTGATGGAAAGCTGAAACATTACTGGGGGGAGTCTTCAAATTGTTTCTACCTTAAAACTAATAACACCTGGATCATGCCCAAATTAAGCTCAAGCTTTTTATCTGATGGCTCAGTTTTCTGTGGACAGTATGGCACACTCACTTGTGAGAGTACTTGTAGAAACTAGGGACTATGCAAGCACAAAGTGCAAGTGCTCACCTTGATGATTAGTAAAAAATTAAAAAGAAAAGACAGAATTCAAAAGAACAACTTACCCTTTTACTGAATGCTTAATAATACAATTTGAGATATTTCCTTGGGTGGAGCAAGAACCTAGGAACAATGCTTTTGGATTTGCAGTATGTCCCTAGAAAGAAAAGAAATAGATAAATATATATTTATGTTGATTACCTAGGAGATAAGAATCAGTGATTTGAACAGTTGTGTTTCAAAATTCATTAGTATTCAAATTTCTTCCAATAGTTTCATGTTAGCTCTTGATGTTAAGTACCTCTCATCTTTTTCAAAAAAACAAAGCATAGTTCCTCTCCACAGGGTAAAGTGATCTAACAAGTATTGGTAATTCCTTTGAGATCTTTGAGGAGAAGAGACAACTAAGTAAACTCAATATTACAAATGCAGCAACCTTTAGTTTTGAGTAGAGCTGTGCAAAGCCCGTATCTTTTTCCTCCTTTCTCTTGGAAAGAACCTATGTAGTAATTAGGAACTGAAAAGACTATGACCAATATTACAAAGTCTATAAAAAGAACGTTCTGCCTATGAACAGATTGCTAGAGGGAATACTGAACATACACGCATAGGAAGTGTGGGGTTTTCTAAAACAAACACTTCTTTTATAAGAAAATACAGCATAGAACAGTGTGTGGTCTAAAGACATTGACCAGTGCCAAGATTAGGATTATTGACATCCAGAGCATAAGCAATCTATCAAATCCAAATAGCATACTGGTATAATTTAATCACCAAAGCAATCATCAGTAAAATATTCCTTCCTTTCCTCACATTAATGTTGAAAAAGGACCAGAAAAAAATAACAGTAGATTCTTTTTGGTTCCCAAAGTAGGCAGGGACTCAACCATTTTTTTTTTTTTGGTGGTTAGTCCATGCAGTGCTGTTTTTTAATGCCCAAAGGTATGACTTCCATGGAAAGGTTTCCTAGCATGCATGCTAAGTTGGCCACCCTGAAGCTGAAACATCTGGAATCACTAGCCACTTTCAGAGATGCTGCCTGTGACTTCTAAATAATTTGTTCCCACCGTGTTTTTTTTCATATTTTTCATCATACCTTTCCTGCTTTAATCTCAGTTATTCTCAGGCAATGGATCATCATCTCAGTGAGGCCAAAATGCTTCTGTGGTTTGCAGATATTATCTGGATGTTCTGCCCTTGAGCACTGGTTAGTTTCTTAGGTTATGACTCCTTCAAGGAATATTTCAAATCCTGTGGCTTTCTTCAGAAATAGTCCTGCTCTGTTCAGTGCAATAATGGTGCATGAAGCTATGATTCACAGTACGTGTGGTGTTGGTCTTCCACAGAATAGATAACTCTGCATCAAAACTCCAATGCATCTGCAATGAATCTACCATGAGTCTACAAGGAAGTCCTCTACAACTGTAGAGGAATCTACCATGGTGATACATCCTGTTCTACAGCGCGTCTAAGAGGAGAATTGAGTATTATTTAAGTAATATTTATCTCTTTCCACTAATTGTACAGTAGCCTAAAGAACTTGGACTAGATACGTAACTTCTAAACACGAAACAGTAGTTGCAAAAAGACGAACAGATTGCCACCAAGGCTGGAAAATTTTATGTTCAAAGGCTGTAGAGTGAAATGAACCATTGGACTGCCTATCTTGACATTCTTCTATGTGACAAAGATCTTAATTACCCCTTTTTTTCTCCTGATAAGTTTCTTACTTATCTTCATAGAGTCACTTCTCAGTTTCATTTTGATAATCTAAGCAGATTTTGCACTATGATTCTCTCACTCAAAGAAATTTGCTACATTGAATATGTCACAGTTATTTTTAGTTTATTAATATCCTATAAAATTGTGGGAACCTTTTGAATTCTTATTTACATTTCATCTGGAAATTAAACCACTTCCCTTCCTTTTCATGTTATTTTTTTTATTTAGAAAATCTGAGGACTGTCATATTAGCACACTGGAAACTTATACTGTCACTGCAAATTTAGCTGTTTTTAGTTATCACTTTCCAAGGTGCAGTCATTTTTCTGTGGGTCTGGATTCCTTAGTTTAGATGTTTAGCTTTACATTGGCTGCATTAAAATGCATTTGGCTTAAATAGGCCTTCATTATTAAAGCCAACTTTACACATGACTGCCTTGATTATTAATCTGAATAGGAGTCTGGGCATATGACTGCTTTAGGGTCTTCATTGGAAGATAATTCCTTGTGGACAGTCATACTTTAAGCAAGTTCTCTTTCCGTTCAATTCAATCAACTAGCATTTTATAGAGCTTTTTTTTTTTAAATATAAAGCATCGAGTGATAATAAGTCAAACACTAAGGTTTGCTTAATACGATCTATTCTCCACAATCTGACTGGAATCATTTGCATTCTTGTCTTTAAATTCTTTGTTCATTGACTCCCTCATGAGCTTTTCAGTTATTTTGGTCAGGAACAGGGTTAGCCTCTGGTTACCTCATACATCCTTCTTTGCCTTTTTAAAGTATAAGATCAGTATTAACATTTCATTTGTGTCCTATTGTAATCCCCTTGAGTATTACAGTATTTCTCAAAAATTATCAGTGGTACCAAGGTTTATTCTGACAAATAAGTTTTGCTTCCTTAGATATTTATAGATTGGAAAAAGATCCAACCTCCTCATGTAGCCAAGCGCACCATCCCTTCCCCGTTGAAAAGCGACATAAATATTTACTGAGATTTTTCTTTTCTGCATCATTTCTAAGCATTCTACTTTCTCCATCAATTACATTTCTTGCTTCTGTATTAATACTTATTGCTTTTGCTGTACTGGAGCTACCATAATTCCTGTTACCTTCCCTTAGACTCTAAATTGTAGTAACTTTCATTCGTACTGACTGCTACCTGGTCTCTTTTTCCTGCTTGTCCCTTGCTTTATATATATAATATAAATATATATATATATATGCATATATATATATATATTAATGCTCCTTAGCATCAATGCACCAATAAGTCCATAAATATCTGAAAATATTCTGAGATACAATTTTGACATAAAAGACATTTTCAGGAATGTCACTTTCAAAACAGAGACCTGTAAAAACTCTTTAAGCACTGTGGAAGACCCTGGGATATTTCATCTGGCAGCACTGCAGCATGCAGCTGATGCAGGGTGCGTGCTCCCGTGCCACACAGAGAAGCCTTCCGAGTCTTGATGATGTGATGCATTGCATTAGATTAAGTAAGAGAACAGCCTCCAAATGGATGGGTATACATTATTTTCCCTCTAAGATTTCACTCACAGCTTTCTTTAATGGAGACACTGTACTTGTCTTAAGAAAGCCTTTAAAGCAGCTTTCAGATTTGTGTTTCTGTTTTCTCATTGATGAACAGATCAGGAGACAGTGTGCTTGAGGCATATCAATGTGGATATTCCACACGGGACTAAGCATATCACTTCACGTTATGCTCAGCCTGTTTCATGATCAAATAAAGAAAAACTCCAAAACATAAGATTGGAAGGGCTTAAGTGGGCCCTCAGGACCCAGCTGTGGCTGGCAGTGGCAATGGGCACGTGCCTTGTGACAGATGCTTCATGCACAGGTGTGAGAAAGAGTGGCAAATTTTCACAGCAAGTCCATTCCCAAGCACTGAACTTGTCACTATAAAATTTTGCTATTCCTGGGCAAATATGAGGAACTATCTGTAGAGGATCAGAGATGCTAGCAAAGTAGTTGTGTGCTTCTCTGTAGTTCCTTGAAATCCGTCCTTCTCTCCCCTAATGTGGTGTATGAGTTCCTTTACACTTAAAAATAGGAGTTATGAGCAGGGACCACCTGGCTTGCTTAACACATCCTCTAAAAACAGAGAGACAGTGTGGCTGGAATGTCTTGAAAAAAACCTGTAAGCAGTGTAAGTCACAGCCTCTTGACTTTATAACCCTCCATGGCCAGTGTTTTGTCATTTTTTTCAGCGGTAAAATCAACTTCTTTTTTCCTTACAGAAAACAGCCATGTGGAATTTAAGCACAGCCTCAGCCATTTGAGAAGGAAACACCTCGCTGCGGTATGCCCATGCTTGAAATCCTTCTTTCTGAGAGAGGAGTTACATTTCGTTCTCTGCTGCCAGGATAAATACGTCTGATGTGAGCATAGTTATTCTGCCTGTGACATGATACAGTATGATCAGCTATACTAGGCAGAACAAGCAAAATGACCGTTCACTAGGTGGCATCGCTGTCTGCCAACAAAACGGGGATAACCAGAGGCTCCTGTGCTGCTGAGAGCTTTCTCACTTCTCTTACAAAATCACCACAGCTGGTACAAGATGCCAGCCCCTGCAATCCCTGTGAAGTACAAACTTCACAAGGCACTGTTTGCTATTGTGTTCCAGTGACTCGCTGCCCCCCCCCCTTTTTTTTTCCTTTCTTTAGCAGTGTTGGGAAAGCTCTCGAAATTTATGTAAAGAAAGGGATTAGCCTTCCTGTGAAATTATTAGTCTCCCTGAGATTATTGCTTGACTTGTTAATATGCACTGCCCTCTTGTGATAAAATATGTTTTCAGTGTTCTCTAATGTTCTCCTCCCATTTTCCCTTTTTGTATTTTTCTGGGCTTTTTGCTTTGGGTTTCTCTGCTCACTTCCTGCCTTTTGTTAAGGCTTTATTTTTATTTTTATTTTTATTTCCTAAAACATACATAATTCTTACCATTAAAAGGATGAAAAAGAAAGCAGAAAATGTTTGATCAAAATATTTTTGTCAAATATTTCACTCTTATACTCTTTCACTCGTTCAGCATCTCCCCAGATTGTTTTGCTAATTGTACAGAAATCAGATGGATATGCAGATAACAATTACCCTAATGTAGACTTTAAAGGATGAGGATAGTACTGAACAAGTTCCTCTGAACGGAAACAATGCACGGGCTCTATGAGTGATTCCTCCCTGCTGACTCTGTTGTCTTAGCCACACAGATATAAATGAATCTGTGGAGTTTATTTCCTGGAATCAGCTACCAGCGAGGTGGGAAATTTTCCTCACATGGATGGCTTTATTCAGCATCACCAAGTCAGTGAGGAGTTTTGTTTGCTTTGCTCTACTATTTCCACTTCTTTGTGTTTTTCATATTGAAATAATTAATGTTGTGGCCACCACTGAAGGACCTAGCATCTTACGAACAGCCCACCATGCTTCTGAGCTCCAGGGAGAATTTTCTGAATGAAAGGATCAACCGAATGTTGTTAGGTACTTTCTCAGAAGTTGTATGATTGAAGGGAGATTTTCACATAAGTTAGCTTTTATTTATGTCCAAAAGAGGAACTGAATGTCATTACAGCTTAGGATGAATAATTCTATAATTATATCCAGAGCTGGGATCTTGAAAAGTCCTTTGTAGTCAAGAACCTTGACACACCACCGGCAGATTAACCTTCAGATTAACTTCTGTGAGCTATTTAAACTCTGTTCTGACTCCAAATAAGAGGAGCTGAATGGTTTCAAAATTAAACTATCATAGTTATAGGAAGCAACAAAACAAAATCAATGAATGAATAGCAGAAAAATCTTAGCTGCAGGCTCCCTCCCTCCAAACAAGCAAACAAAAAGATCAGAAAAAAAAGGAAAAAAAAAAAGGAAAAAAAAATGGTATAAATTTTGAAGTCAAGGCTTTCTGAGTCAAGGTTTTCTGTGCCATGTACTTCAATCTTTCCATGCTTATGGAGTATGAAACAGTCTTTAGTTATGGGATACATTTTTTGAGAAAAAAATACTATGTGAGCTTGTAATTAACTACAACACTATTCCTGATGTGCTGAAAAGAGAAGATGAAATAGAATGACAAAAAAAAATAAATAAAAAAGGTGTCAGAAAACCTAAATTCTGGTCTTTTCTGTCTTATGATTGCTTTGTTTTTTGTTTTGTTTTGTTTGTTTGTTTGTTCAGATTTTTTTAATGCAATGCCACCTGATATGTATCAAACAAAAAAAAGTAAGAAACAGAAACTGACTTCTCCAGGCTGAGATTTTGTAACCTTAAATTACAAGTCTGATCTTCTGTCTCCACTCCAAATCCCAAGACAGAACTCATCAGATAAAAACTGATTTTTTATTTTGTGACATCAAATTAGGGAATATTTTTCCTGACCTTATTTTTCATATGAAGAAACTGTGTCAGCCAAACCGTCCAAAACCATAGATTCCCAAGACAAACATCCCACCTGGCAAAAATGTTAAAAGCTGAATCTGTGATTCTCCATGGAGAAGTATCTGGCTATCACAAATGGAGGTCCATCTGTCTCTCATGAAGAACAAGCAAAGGATTCAGTGCATATGGTCATGCTCGGAGAGGATCCACTTGCACCCTTAGCTTAACCCACCTTCTCTAAAGTCAGATGAATGTGATTGTTCTTTCCATTAGATGCTGTGTGGCTCAGAAAGGACTGGTCAGTGCCAAGCAGCATGGAAAAGAAAGGAGCTGAGAACCTGCTGCACCTCCGTGCCGTCTGTCCCAGGTGTGCCCCTGCAATCAGCCTGCTGGGCATGGGGACACAAACTGTTGGGGAAATGGCTATGCACAGCACTGCACTGCTCTTTGTCTTGTGGAGTAACTGGAGTTAGACGACTTCAGCAGGCTTCCTTTTCATTGAGGCATATCTCCTCCCTCTCTGCTATTTCTAGGACAAGAGTCTCTCAACAAGTATTTGCAAGAGTCACTTGAAAGATCCTGGTCACAAAAGGAAAATAGGGAAGAGACCTACACAGGTCTCTACCTAAACTTTCCTGGCCAAGGAAATTAGCGAATAATCAGTTGTGGTTTTTATGTTGTTGTTGTTCTTTTTTTTTTTTTTTTATTGGGTGGGGGGGAGTGTAGAAAAAGAGTGGTAGAAAAAGTACAAAAGGTAGAACCTGAGAAAAATGTGTCTTTCAAGTCTCTAAAGAATCCTAACTTCAGCGTTTGCACATATCTACTTTCTTTGTTTCCTCACAGTCATGGAAGCTACCTCATCACCACAGAGGCGGTGATGCTGCACTCCAGAAAAGCATCCAGGAAATATTTGAACTGGACGTGAACTTGTTACTGTTGAATCCGCAGAACTGCCCTCAAACTGTCACCAGAACAATCTCACTCAAGAAATTTCCATAGCTTCCTGCTGTCAGCAGTGCTGATGGACTTTCTGTCATACATCAGCAAGCTGGGGTGAAGTGAATGACCCCAGCTTTTGCTCAAAGTCCTTGGCAAAACTGAACCAAAGCAAGACAAAAATAGCCATGTGTGTATCCTTCCCTAGTATCTTGCAAAAACACTCAAACTGGTCTGAACTCAGAAATCACATTTCTGTGAGGTTCTCTGAAATGGGAGGAAAACATCACGTACAAGAAATCCCCATTAGGAAAGCCACATGTGCTGGGAGGTGGCCAGCAGGGGAGAAGCTCCAGCACAGGGATAGGAAGATGCAGCTCCCCCTTCCCCCATTTATCCAGCTTTCAGACTGCCACAGGGTTGGGTCTGGCAGCCCTGGGCTTACATCCACCTCCCATGTCCCTGCAGGGAGAGCAGGGACAGCAGTCACACAAATCCCTGTGTGGGGAGCCAAGCATTGGCGTTGGCTTTCCCACGGGCACTGGGGTGCTCGCACATCCCCCTGCCCCACCTGTGGGCAGGGAGCTGCCGCCTGTCCCCAAAACCCAGGGACCCCATGGGCTGTCCCAGGGAAAAGAGCTTGGGAGAGGTCGCCCATGCCAGCTTTGAAGCAGCCCCCAGGGTGTGTTGGTGGAGCAGCCAGTGCTTCTGTTTCAGTTCTTCTGACAGCTCATAAAACAAAGCTGCATATTTAGAGAGAAACGATTCCAACAGAAAATTCCTGACCAGCCCCATCAGAGGCTGCTCTTGGAGTAAAGACAGCCTGGGAACAGAGAAGTAGGACTGAACATTTCCCTTGCAGCAGTGGGTTTGTCCAACTCCCAGCAGCTTTTTTTTAAATTGCCACCACCTTTGTGTTCCCACTGCCTATGGCACTGCTGACCAATAAGCTGGGAAAATACAATTTCTTTCTCTAGAGTTAGCTAGGAAACACAAATTTCTTCAATATCAATTCTTGATGGCTTGGTAGGAAAGCATATCTCTCCTAGCATTCCATCCAGGTTTATTACCTGTAACAAATCTGCAGAGGGTCAGGGCAGCCTGGTGCAGAGCACAGATCTGCCCTAATTACTGGTGCACATCTTGTCCCATAAGATCTGGACAGCGATCAGGCCTCTATGGGGAGCACACATTCACTGAGCTGGCCACTATCCTCTCCCTGTTTTGTCATCTTGTGGGTCACAGTTTACAATTCACAAACCGCAGTTAAATAAAAATGGGCTTTTTTTGAGTAAATTATATTCCTGACAAAATCACTCTGCCACTTGGCAGCTCAGTGAATAAAAAGAACAAAAAGTCCTCTTCCAAAAGCATGGAAAGTGGAATAACAACGTCCTGCTTTCAGTCTTTGGTTTCCAGCAACACACCAGTAACAAATCTGGGGGGACACCTCCTGGAGGTGGTGGGGCTGGTGGCTCCATGCTGCTTGGTGCTGTTGCCAGCTGGGCACTAGGATGCAGAAGCCCTGGGACTCTGGGAGCCAGTCCTGATGTTTGTGAAGGGGATGGTGACCTTCACTCCAACGTCTGCACAGCTCGGTCCTCTCCTAACCACAACTCCCATGCTCACTGGGCCATGCAGGCAGCTCTGGCCAGGAGAGCAGGCAGAGCAGATGTCCATGCTGTGGATGGGGATGGCCCTGCCTGCCAGGGATGCAAGCGCCCTGCAGGCCTGCTGTGCTGTGCCACGCCATGCCGAGGGACATTGTGTGTCTGTGGGTGCTGCGGAGGTGGCAGCGTGGACATGTCTGGCACACCAAATGCTCGGGCTGCTCTCACATGCCACGTGGGCTCCCAGCTTTCTGCTCCACCCCAGCCCACCGCTCTCTGCCAGGATGAGCACGCGTTTCTGGTAAAACCAGCACGGGCTCTCCTTACCACCCACTGGCACGCGGACATGGTGGCAACGCGTGTGTGTGGGGTGACTCACTGCAGGAATTTCTAGCGAAACGTCTGCGTGGTCAGGGGAATGATGACAGTAATGCAGATGTGGGGCTTTTCTGCCTGACCCCTAGCTCAGGATTTGCAGGCGGAGGGTTGAGCACACACAGCGCTTTCCCCACATCAGCCCCCGTGCCATCCCTCTCCACCCTCCCACGCTCTGGTTCCCCATGGGGTGACAGCATCATGACATCAGAGCAGCGTTTCCCTGGTCTGGCCCCCTCTGCCATCCCAAATTTACAGGGAGTGGAAAATGTTTCCTGAAACGGCCTGTTCTTTGCACTCTGCAGCAGGCCCCGTGGAAGCATACAATCCTCTCCACAGCATTTTCCTTCTCCTGTGGTGAGAAGAGGTGGAGGGATGTGCTGTTTTGCTCACATCTCTCTGGGTGCCTTTCCATTTTTTAAATATTGCGTGTGTTTCCTCGGCTTGTCGACATTTTCCTATGACTAAGCTGTGACCACACAGGCCTGATGCACTTTCTGCTCAGCGCTTGGGCCTAGGTCAGGAAAGGGGTGCTGAGGCATTTGGTAACAAGTGGGTAGAGTGGTGGGAAGGTGCGAGAGAGGGTTCCTGAAGGCTGTGGTGGATAAAGTTGCAGGTACTTTGTATATCCAAAGGAAGGGGGTTAAGGTGAGAAACCTCTGACAGTCCCGCTCTGGGTCCACTCGTACGACTACTACACCGCACTCGGTGCTCTATTAGCATAAACCCACATCTTGAATTCTGAGCTCCACATCTTCTACTTTCATTCTACACTTTCAGCATGGCATTTTTTTTACACAGTATATTATTCTAAAAGCCCATGAGCAATCTTTCTTAAAACCGGCTGTTTAGTCTATGCGGGAGCATGCTTCCAGGATACCGTACGTATTTCAGTACCCACTTTCGCATGGGGGCAGCTTCTGTTGTGATAAACTTCTGTTTGCTTTGCTGATGCAACCCAATGCAATACCACCCAAGGGATAGATAGGTTTCAGGCTGCAGCACTTGATAAATAAATTGTTAAAAATGTTTTTTGTTAAGGAGACAGTTCTTGCAGGAGCTGGGAGGATGCACACACGCTTAAACACAGAGGGTCAGTATGTTTCCCCCTGCAGGAATGCTTAAGGACTAAAATCAATCCTGATATTGATTTTACTAGTGCTGTGGGGGCTGTTGTCCCTCCAGGTGTCCTTCCCCTCTGACAAGGCACTGGGGCTGAGGCAGCCACTGAGGCTGTGTGAGGAAGACAGCGGTGTTTCCCCAGCCTCATTATTTTTTTGCTCTGTATTGTTATGTAAAAGAGCAATGAGCAGCTCTGTCCCTATCCATAGGGATAAACTACCACTGTTAAAAAAAGTGGACCAGATCAAGCTGTATTGTTGTTGGCTACATTACATTTTATTGGAACAGCATTAAAAATGCTTCCCTGATGCATAAAGGGGGAGTAAGGTGATGTACCTTTCAAACACAAAGGAGGAGCAAAAAGAGAAGCCCATGGTGTTATTTCCAACAAGTGAAAGAAATTTAAACAAACAAACAAACAAAAAAAGAAAACAGCAACAACAGGCTAGCTAAATAAGTAGACAACAATTGTACTCAGCAACAGGCACTCTACCTGGGTTTGTCTCTGATCCCCCAGAGATAAACAGCTCATCCATGGAGTAACACATGGGCAGGTAACAGCCACAGCTGACAATCTGGCTCTTCCACCCTTATGGATCAGGGCAGATTCTGCCCTACATGCTGGAGTGAAGTACTTCCAATGTTGTAAGTGTCAGGGTGTCCCATGCTTCTTTAGTTCTGGACAAATATACCAGTGGCCATAGGTCAGAGGGGTACAAATGTGTCTCTATGAAATTTTAAATAAGGCAATTTAGTAACAAAAGTAATGTTAGTGAAAATGGTTCAAAGTTTTCTGCTGAGACCACATATGTAAGTCATCAAAGACTGCACTATTACACCTTCACTCTCATACTCCTGCAGTCTTGAAGTCCCTCTAGGCTGTGAAAGGGAAAAGACAAAAGTCAGAATAAGAAGTCTTTGAAGCCAAATATAATAATTCATATTCAATTTTAACTTGAATTTTGGCCAGAAAGAAGCCATCAGAGTGAGGCTTCTGTAATGGTTTTGCAAACAGTGACTAGATCAAGCACTTTTTAGATCATGAATAAACCATGGCCAATAAATCACTACGAACCTGTTAGATGCATCATGAATCCCTGAGGAAACAGGATTATCTTCAGAGGATAACATTCAGGTTAAGAGAGCACAAGCAAGATTTGTCTTTAGTTTGCTTAAAATTTATTAGGTTATGTCTGTAAATCTTGATAACTTTCCCTGTCCAAATGTGCTTTGCACAGGAATGTATAGTAGAAGAGTAGGCAGCGGAGGTCAGCTCAAGGGTCTGCCTGGCAAATGTCACACCTGTGGAAGTGGCCATCAGCTCAAACCTGCCCTCGAGTATGGAAATGGGGAAAGCACAGAGTAACCTCTCTCAACCCCATTCCTTTTTTCACACCACTCATGTTCACAGGCCTCTGCTGTGACTGTTGATTTTCCAGACTGAAGAGGTTCTGGTGGCTTCCACTAGGCCACCCTGCATCCCTGCTTGATGCTTCCAGTCATCCTCCTTTTATTTATTTTATTTATATTATTTATATTATTTATTTTGAAGTGGCGTTACCTGAGGTGCACAAAGTATTTGAGGTGCACACACACACCATGGATTAATACACTGAAAAATTGTGTGCGCCATTTTGTGCTTTATGCTTTTCTTAAGAAGCCTTAGCATTCAATTTGACTTTTAACAGCTCCTGAGGATAGACAAAAATTTTCAGAGAACTTTCCACAGTGATGTCAAAACCACTTTCATGAGCAGTAACAGTTAAGTCCTGTCATCCTGTACATCTTAGTTTGTCCTAAAAATGCATTGCTTGGTGCTGATCAGCTTTTTTTTTTTAATTGCTTATCAGCTTTTTTGCTTATTTCCCTGTTACTCAGCACCACAAAATATTTTTGCAGCTCTCTGAAGTCTGCTTCCAGCTTGAGTATCCTGAGCAATTTTGTGTCATCTGCAACTTTTGCCACCCACTATTCCCTCCCATCTTCCAGACCGTTCTGCATTTCATAGACAGTGTGAGTCCTGGTAAACGTCTGTAGGGCCTTGCTACCATTCCGTTAGGAAAACCAGCCACCCTTCCTCCTGCCCCCAGCATCTGAGCGGGGCAACATCTGGCTTTGATTTTTCAGGCAGCTTTGGAAATCCCAGCAGCTCTGTTCAAACTGTGCACGGTAAAGACAGCTCAGACACGCACCTCTAAACAGGGGGGATCTTGGGGCCAGCCTGCCCAACATGCAGCCAGCCCAAGGCCAGGAGAAGCCCAGTTTTGCTCCAGCCACCTAGATACAAACACACACAGACACATGTGCACGCTGGTAAATGCAGGGTGCAGAGGTGTTGCTCTGCTTTTGAACAGAGAGCTTGAGCATTGGAAAAATACCGTATTTGTAGTGCCGGGCTGAATATTGAACCAGCAGCTTTGCCTGAGTCAGCACTGCAGGATCAAGCCTTTTGCGCACAGCTAAGCAGTTTCTTCCGGCTGCAAATCAATTTTGCTCACCTTTCGGCATGAAACGATGACTTCTATTCCTCGTTCTCAGGGCCAGGGAGGAGATTCAGGCTTTTATATTTTAATTCTTCTTTTTGACTCGGTGCTGGCCTGTTGCTGAGGAATATTCCTGTAAAAATGAGAACTTAGAGTTTGAGCTAGTAACACCTCTCCTGCTTGCATCTCACTTTGTGAAAAGCAAACTTTCTCTGCAATATGTGGGGAGAAACCTGTCTAAAAAACAGGAAGTGCCCTCAGGCTGCTGCTCCGTGGTTGCTTGTCTCACCAGGTCCTCACAACCAAATGAGGCACCAAAGATCAGCTCTATTTTACCTGGCACAAGATTTTGCCTAACAGTTTGTTGTCCAACCTATTTTCTCGAATCATTTAAATCGTAAGTGCACATTTTACGAAGTTGTTGTCTTTGCACGATGGCAACAGACAGAGGAGCCCTAGGGCTGCCTGGGGTTCCCCATGTCAGGTGCTGTACAAAGACAGATGTGGTTGTGTCCTGCCCCTGAGGTCTCCAGGAGAGGAGATACATGAGAGGGAAAGGTGCAAGGTGGCAGGCTGCCCCTGGAGAGGCCTGAGCCTCGTCCTGGCAGGTGGTGGTTCTTACGATGCAGCATAAAGCAAAGCTGCCCTCACGGATGTCAGCGTGCAAAAAGCTGGAGATCTTCTCTTGATTTAATGTGGTGTTAGCACACCTGGTGGGATATGTCCTGCCCATGGCCCAGGCAGAGGACTCCACACAGACAGAGGCTGGGGATGAGAACATTGCTGTCTTCAGGGCTGTAAGAGTTCTGTGGACACACTTGCTCTCAGCTGGGTGGGGAGCAGTCCTCCGTGGGTGTCTTGGGATAAACGCAGACAGCCCTTGTGTGCCGGGCTGGAAGACAGTTGGCACTGGGTGGCAGCGATAAACTGACTGCAGTTTGCCTTCCCTTTTGGTGCGTGCACAGATGCTTTCTCTGTAATGATGCTCTTTGGGCCTCATTTGCTGAGCTTCTCAGTGCCTTCATGTCCCCTGACATCAGCTCTTGGTATCCCTGGCAAATCAAGATTTTGGCTGTCTTACAGGTAATGTTGGATATTCCTTTACTTCAGCATGAGGAAGATCTTACTCCTGTTATCCACCTTTCTGCACTGACCTGCACTGAGCACTGTACCCCAAGACAAGAGCTTGCTTGCCTTGGGGTGCACGCAGGTGGCTCTTACTCGTGTGGTGTGCAGGTCTGCTCCGGTACTGCCCTTTCCTTTAGGGAAAAAACACCATTTCTGGAGACCTCTGTTTGGGTTTTGTTTCACGCTCCCATTTTGAAAAAGGAATTCAAAGTGCTGTCTCCAGCCACAGGCAGAGAATTGAAAGCAGCAGCTGAAACACTGACTGAAGATGGAGTCGTACTGATAGGCGACTGAAAGCAGGCTTCTGGACAGATGGTGCCAATTGATTTAACTGCAGCTGCAGGGCCTAACAGGGGAGTAAATGCAGGTGTAAACCTAATGGGAGCCCTGCCCTAGTTAAGTCAACTTCTAATTTAACTTACCAGCAGTAATAATTGGTAATAAATACAAGCTAAACCAGTGACAGAAAATACAAAGTGCTTTGTTAGGCTTTGTAAACAAAAATTGTAGAGCTGTGGACCTTAAAAATGTACTTTAAATAAATCTACCTATATATACATATATATATACACACAACTAGAATACATAAAATACAGACCATGCTGTATTTAACATTTAACAAACTGTTAACATATATATCATAGGTATCATGCATATAATATACAGCAGACATATCTTGCCATTATCATATTATCAATATGTACTGATATAGAGAGGTGGGTTTTATTTATATTGAGTTAAACATACATAAAAGTCTATAAAACAATACAAGTGAAAGCAACATGACTATTGCAAAGTACAGGGATGAAAAAAGATGAGAAAGCATTGTGGAGGAGTGGGGAAAATGTGTGAAAGGGCAGGAGGGAGGAAAATCAAATGCTTGGGCCAGCTCCTTGCTCTTCTGCCCCTCTCACAGCTGCCTGTGTTTTGGTGCACCCTTGGAGATCTGAGGTTGATGGGTGTCCCGAGTCCCAGAGGTACAGTGCCCTGACAGTGAGCTGGGTTTACTGCAGGTGCTAGAAGGGGATTCAGTGCTGCAGGACCAGGGTTTCCTCCCCTCCTGCCACAGCCCCAACGCCAGGAGGCCGGGGAGCAGAGAGATGTGTCATTGTCTCTCCTGCAACCACCTCCTCCCCATCACATATGAAGACCTCCCCAACATGGTACGGGATCACAAAATCACTCCGTATCACATCAGGATGTGTCTGCATGAGGGTACAAACTGTTTTGTGGCAAACCAGCAAGCTCGCCCTGAAAAGCATTTGAAAGCCTGATTCATTTATTCACAACTCATCCAAGAGTAAATTTGTTACCCTTGGCTGAAGGTTGTGTGTTGGCAGCTTCCTAAATCTAGCACAGGTTGGCCAGCCACAAACTCTCCCATTTGCTTGTCTCAAGTCTTTCAGCAGAACCCCCCTCAGAACAGCAACAACTTTCTGTAAAGAGTTTTTACTTTGGGGAGCTGCTGAGCACTGGGAATTGCTGCAGTAGCCATGAAGCCAAGGAGACCCAGCAGTTCTTGGCGCCAGACTCTCAGGTTCAAGGAATTGAGAGGATTTTTGCTTTCAGGCAACTTTGCCCTCCTATGTACATGGCTTTCTTTTTTCTTTTTTTCTTTTATTTTTGTCCCTCTCTCTAAGCCTGTGTTAATGCAAGAAAGCTTTCTGAATTACTGAGAAAATCACACAAATCGAGTAAGCTGGGTGAAAACACCACCTGCTTGCCGTGTTTTTGGCTTTGGCATTTACATGCTACAGCTGCCAAGCAGTGAGACTTATTATCCAGGGACTTAGCACAGAGCAGGAGAAAAAAGCAAAAACAGAAACAACAAAAAAGAAATGATTGCTTTGGCTTATGGCACTTCCATAGCAGGACTGCAAGTTGTCAGTGAAAAGCGAGTGCTGAGAGCAGAGGATGGTTCCTGCATGGAGCATGCCAGTCTCCTGCGCACAACCCCCCTGCTTTATGATTTCAGGGCACAGCTGGAGTGCTACGGGCTGTCTTGTTGCTTGTTTCTTCCCCAGCCCCTCATAATGACAGGCAACTGTGGTAAGGACTAGGAAAAAATTATCATTATTATTAATGTGCAGATTTCTATAGCATCTGAAGTGAGTCAAATGGCCACGTGTCCAACCACGCTCATCCTCAGCAAGTGTATTTCAAAGATTGAAACATTATCCACAGCATATCGCAGCATCGGCTTTGATCTGCAACCACCCCCATTACCACTTAAAAAAGGAATCTATTGAAGAAGAAGATGAAACAGAAACTTCTCCCTGCCTCTCTGCAACGTGTTGTGGGCTGGGAGACGCATGAAGCGCCCTGCTCGGCTGCTGGATACCTGCCTGGCAAACTGGGTGTTGTATAAAAATGCCCTGGGCCATTGCATCAACAGCAGTACTACCAAAGCCTGGTGTCCGACATTCTTCACCCTGGTATTAAACAAAGTGAGTGCATTGGTCTTGTCTTGTATGAGTCTGGTAGGGTTTCTCTTCTCTTCCAAGCCCCCCTGGCTTAAATTGTTGCTGATGGGATCTCGTCAGAGCAAGGTGTGGGGCAGAGAAGGGTTGGATGCTCTCCCAACTCACCAGCAAATGCAGCCAGGCTTGCATGAAGAGGTCATCATTTGCTGATGGAAAGAGATTGAGAGGAAATTAGCTCCTGGCAAAGTAAGGACTGATCAGGATTGAAGAGTCAGAGAGAAACCTCATCAGTAAAGTGTACTCAGCTGATGCTCAGGCAATGCAACTTGCCTACATCACTGACCACAGTGGGGTCTGAAGAGTGGAAGACCAGCATTTAGTCAATAAGTAGTAGTAATGATAAATAATTTATTGTTCGTAATTCCAAAGCAAAATCTTCTCTATCTGTGGAGCGATGTGCTGGCACATCATAAGCAACCACAGCATTTTCTCAGTAAACCAGAGGGACTGATCTGGGTTTTCTTATCCCTTTCTTTATCCATAACTGTTTAACACATTTTCAGAAACTTCCACTCCTACAATGTGTTGTAGATTTCTGTAAATTCAACGGTTGCCTTGCAGACCACCCAGTCGCCTACTGCCAGCGTCTGAGGAAACCACATGCCACAGTCCACCCCCGTGGCTTCTCATACCAGCCAGTTTTAAAGTACATCTTCATGTTTCTGACTGTTTAGACTTGGTCTGTCAGACGTGTGGCTCTTCTCAAGCCTTTGAGGTGTGCTAGGCGGGGTTCGCAAAAGGATGTCACACAGAGAACGTTACCAATACTTGGATGCTGTCTTGCAGTGATTTTGATGGGGTTTCTGTTTCATAAAAATATCCTGTCAGGTTTAGACATGAATGACTTGTCAGGATTTCCTCTGCCACCTTCCAGTGAGACTTGTTCTCTGTAGAAGGACAGGCCAAATGATTTCCATCCATAGCGTTCTCTTTTGATGATAAATTGGAACTCTATTTAAAGAAAATTTTTCAGAAAAAAATCTTTTCTTTGAACGTTGTTGCTTTTCTTTGAAACAGTGATGCTAGAAACCCTCCAGATTTTCAGCAGCTGCTGAAAAACAACTAGTTGGTAAGCATTTTAAGTGTAGGGAGTTTTTCATGAAAAGGCAATGTTTCCTATGGAAAATTCTAATGAAAACGACATTCAGTTCATAGCCAAAACCTTCTGCAGAAACTCTCTCTTTCCAGTTCAGCACCATGTGAGTATTCCCCATCCAGGATCATGCATTAGGAAATTACAGCCAGGGCTCCACAGAGGTACAATCTTTACACAGGATTATTCAAGGTAAAGTCCTAGTGCAGACCTGATGGTTTGTGTTTTTCCAATGAGTAGCAGTTTCACAAAATGACACTTATGACTTCAACAGACCACCTCACCTTCTCCAAGGCTCTTCTGTAGCTGGCCAAATGGAGTTATTGGGGTTATCTGATCACTCCCATCAGGCCAATAGAAAGACTTCAGCCCTGATGCATCCAATAGCCAGGTCTCTCTCTCCAGGCCTTTTTTTTTTTTTTTTAAATCTTCAGTTAATAACCAATTAATGTGAATGTGCGTAAACAGAAATGAACTTTTGCAAAAATATATTGCAGCATTTTCTTCTACTTCATTATGCATTATTGCAAAGCAAGTTGCATGCATTTTCTCTCAAAAATTAATTTGAGATTAATGTCACATGTTGCTCATATTTAATAACAATGCACTCCTTGCCAGCCAGCTGTGTCCAGCTCAGCAAACTTCCAAATTGCTGCCATAAATTAACGGGATGGTAGAATGTGTTTTGCAGCTTACAACATGAAGATATTTCTCTAGGCATTTGTTGGCATGAGTTGTGGTTCTCATGGAAAAACACAATATGTGGAAAATAATGAAGAAATCAGGATTCAATTAATAATGAATTTTAAAAAATGCCACTGCTAATATGCATACGAACAGTATCATTAAGGTCTGGTAGGATCAAAAGGAGACCTGCCTCCCCAGAAATGCTCCCAGCTCTGGGACTGCCAGGGAGTTAATAGTCTATAATACAACCTATTCATGCTCCTAGATTAGTCTGTCAAAGACAATTAATCAAAAGACAAAAAGCTTTTTCTTCTCAAAATAGAAATGTATACACAGTTAATTTGGTGGGGGGTATTACTGAAATCTTGCAGTTTTCTTCATAGATTTTGCTGAAGTAGGAGTGGGAGAAAAGGCCTGTCCAGGGAAATCCACAAGGCATGGAAGGTCACCTAACCGTAAGGAACAAGCCAGAAATCCGTTTCCGTTTGCATGAATTTATTTAAGAACACATTCATCCATTCAGTAAAAATGGTGATATTTACAGAGGTTGCACTTTTTTATGCACTTGTAATCCTTTGGAATATGTTTTACAAATGCATTTCCAATAGACAGGCAGAGCTATATTCTGCCATCATTCAAACGTGTAATCTCATTGACTTTATTGGCGCTGTATCAGCATCACTGGGGGCAGAGTTGTGCACCATTCAGGGATCTCATCTTTGAAGATAATTGAAAACGTCTCTGAATAGAAGGACACGGGATTTTCCATTAGGATTTTTTTTTAATCATTATACAAAATGTTAATTTATTGTGTGTAGTTGGTCCAGTTATTACTTCCTTTCTTTTTATTTTTTTATGCTAAGCAAATTTATAGGCACTTTTAATAAAGAGGGACCAGAATGGAGTCAATTTCATAGGAAGAAATAACTGAGATACTTATTTCTTTTGGTGTTGTCTCAGATGGCATTTCCTCATTGCTGGTTTACATACAATGGGCAGAGTTTGATGCCACAATTTCTGAAAAGATCACGTACACATTTATACTACAGTTATTTGAACACATTACTCCTAATCACACCTGATCCATTGAATTGAAAAAGATCCAAAAAGGTGAGGGGCCAGTCTGTGGGAGGGTGCAACAAGGCTGTGCTCTCCTGGCATATCCTTCCCTGATGCCGAATCTACTGTCACACCTGCCTCAGGGTCCCCAGTAAGGTTGTAGTGCCCGTTGTGTGGCCTTGAGCTGGAGGCGATGGCTGCTCCACGTCCCACTGCAGCTCTGTCCCCTAGCACCAGTGCCACCATGTCCACCTTGTCTTGCCATCATACCACTTTCCTGTTGGGGGGGAAACCGTGAAAACCTGTACTTCTCTTCTTGGTGGTGCAGTGAAAATGAATGTTGAAATATCAAAAGTGCCCTTGGACTGAAAATCACAGATCGTGACTCTGTGGCAGAGAAGTTGGGCTATGACTGTCGATGAGGCAAGTGCCAGTTTCTAGAACTGACACACACACAGATAAACTATGTGACTGGAGCATGCTTATGCTGATTATTTTACATTTAGTTACAGTCTCAGAAGTTTATGTTCTTTGAGGGTTTTCTGGGGGAAGAGAAGACTTCAATAGAGTGTTTGATGCTGCCAAATTTTTAAGTGAGCTTTCTCCTTTCCAAAGGTGCTGCATTCCCACTGGCTTAACATTTTTTGGTGCTGGATCTTTGGAGACAGACAGTCTACCTGCCTCTGAATACCTCTCACTGACATGCAAAGCCATTCAGCATGCACTAAAACCTCCCCCCGAATCCTTCCCTTGCCTTTTTCACCCAGCAGGGAAGCACAATGAGAGAGACTTGGAGACAATACAAAATTCTAGTCGCAGCCTTTGTTTCTTATTACATTCGTCCTTCCCAGAAACGCAAGTGGCAGCTTGCCATGAATTAGGTCTGCTCAATAATTCAGACCCCTTGTAAGCAGAAGACAGCCGTCGGGGCTGTGATGGATAACAGCCTCGTGTCAGATGTCAATGTTAGGTCTCCCCAGTCTATCACCAGCCTTTGCAGCCATTGATCACATTATTCCACTTACCTGCCCACTGCCACTGGCAAATGATAAAGGGCTTGGCTTGCATTAAACTCTTAATTTGCTGGACTAGACCCTTCCTCAGTGGAGGCCTGCAGAGATACACTGCTTTTCTTGTCTTATTGCCCAAAGGCAAGGAGGACTGTGAGGCAACATAACTATGTTGGGTCAAGCTTCATCACCCCGGCTGGGGAAAATGCAACTCCCTTGCAAAGGCAAACAGAGAAATTCAGCCACAGCTTAACAAAGCTCTTGCAGTTTTGATATGGACAAAGCCGCTGAACTTCCTGAAAATACCGCTGTGTATATAAGGTTCACAATTGTTTTTCAGTGCTCTTCAAGGTCCATGTCACTAGTCACAGCATTTACTAAGTCAGGTTTCCTAGTTCGGAAAAGAGTTTTTTCAGACCATGAAACTACAAGTTTAACTGGCTTAAAATTATTTGGGTCTTTGGTATCTTAAACAACCCTGCTTTTGTTACGTGAGGAAGGCTTTTTCATTTGATTTCTTTATGAAGAGAGAATACGGCAAGCACAGCCTGCAAAGACAACCAAGGAAGGCACAGAGACAAGCACAAGCCCAGACACCTAAAATGAGTGCAGTGGTGGTGGGATGGCTTTCACCACTGAGGGCCACAGACATGCAATACCAGGCTCCCATCAGTGGTGCCTTCTTCCTGGGTTTGGGAAGACCCCTGTGAGTTTGCTTACTAACAACTTGTTTGATACAATGGCTTCTTTCTGGCTCACAAGTGTGGTATACCTCATCCTTGAATGCCTTGAAGAGGTCGCTGTGGGTTACCTGCCCATAAATCACTACTGTTTAACTAGTTGACAAAGGATAGTTTTGTACATTTCTAAAACTGAAGAATAAAAGTGTTTAGTGACTTTTTGGGTTACACAGACCTGTTCCTGGGACTTATGTCTGATGAACCCTGTGGAAATTTCTCCGTTTGGTGTTTTATGTTAGTCTTTCTTAGGCTTAAAGCTTTCCAGAACTGGAGTTGAACAGAAATCCTAAGAAGACTCATACATTTGGCTATTAGTCAGGGTACCTAGAAATCAGAGTTCTAGCTTGCATTTTTATTTGAGCTTTCAGCAATAATTTTAGCTATGTTGATGGTCAAAAGGCTGTTGACATTTGTCATAGAAATAAATGAGTGAAAACAGAGAAAACACTTGGTAAGGCAGTGATTCATTCACTCGGTTGGTGAGGTGAATCAAACCCAGGCAATGCCCAGTCTTGCACATTAAGATCATCTGCATGCTTGTGTTTTTCTCCTTTTAATCAGAAGTATTATTCTGAACCCCAAAACCTTTCTAACAAAAGTTTCATCTACAGATATAGATTTCCATGAAAAGTTTTGGTTTCAATGAAACTGCATTTTCTGGTGAAAAACATTTGATTGAAAAGTTCCCTTTCATCTCTTGTTTTGACATCCTCTTCAAGCACTAGATGTGAATCAGAGAGAAACAATGGAGCAAGCATTTTATTTTATTTTTCATTTAAATAAATTTAAGAAAACAGTTGCATGTGACAGTAATTATGTATTTTATAGATTTGACATCATTTTGAATGACAAGTCATAGTTTGGGTATTTGAACTATATATATATATATATATATATTTAATTTTCTTCACCAGGACGGTTGCTGATCAAAATTCTACTTTGCTTTCCTCTCTTTGAATTTTATATCAATGAAAACAAAACCAAACAGAATATTCTGAGAAGTTCTGGGAGGAAATGAAATTGAATGTGGTGCTGAGGTGGGGGATTTTGTGGGGTGTTTGTGTGTGTCAATGGAGGAGATATTCCTGCACCCTTGCTTGTGTTACTTCATGCAGAGGGTACAAGTGGCAGTGTGCTGGAACTCAAACAGGTGCATCATCCTTCTGGACATTTTGGCATGCCACCAGGCACTTGCCTGCCTCGACAGAGTAGAGGGAGGACAGGCATGACCCCATGGCTTCACTCAGGGCCTTCACAGTGCAGGCAGTGAACAGTGCTCACCTCGTGAATGAGTGCCATGGATTATTTCAGCCCTGTATGGGTTGTTGGTGCTGAGAGATCCTCACTTCAGCCAGCTCCAGGGATTGACCCCACTGGCATCACTGGCTCTCAAGTTGCAGCCCACCTATTGCCAATGAAGCTATAGGAAGTGCGTGGCAGCTGGTTCCCTGCGTGTAGACATGCCTTGCAATAATTTCTGAAATAGAAAAAAGGGTGTAATGGTGAGGTTATATGGTGGCTGGCAAAAACCTGGAGGTTTAATGGTTGCCCATTAATCCCTCACTTTTATAAATGTGATAAAATGTGTAGCTTGTCTCAAACTCACTGATTACATTCAGGATCTGATTCACTTTTATATCTTCTCTCTTGTGCTGGAATTTTATCTAACTTTTAGATGAAATCTTTCAGGAATGTTATCATTCAACATATTCCATATTGAGAAGTGTTCATAACATTACTCAGTTTTTTTCTCATCAAAAATTTTGATTGGGGACATATTTTTCCTAATATTTCCATGAAACAGCACTCAATTGTGTGAATCAGTAGGATTAGGAAAAGGGCATCCCAAGAATTATGTCTACTATCTTCTGACAATCCTTGAGCATGTCCTTCCATTGTGGTTTCCACTGTGGCTTGGGAAATTCCCCTTTTGGAGGGAAGCTGGGCGCAGATGTTTTCAGAAAATGCTGTCAGCACAACTCCTGCAGAGCTGCAGGAGGGAGGGAGTGAGCTGCGGGAACGTGATAGAGGCCCAGGGCACTTTTGGTAAAATAGTCACAACACAGAATTGCAATATCAGCAGTGAACCATTGTCAACTACGGGAGAAAAACTTTCCATTTCCTACCAAAGGTTGCAACACTTAATGGTGTCACTGACATGAACAGCAGTAAAGACAAAATCAGTCTGATATGCAAGGCTAGTTTGGGACAATCTAAAACAAAACCCACCCATCTGGATCATCAGCAAGGCCCAGAAGTCCATGGACAAGGCTCTTGCATGGATCAAAAGAGCAAGAACTTCCCACTTGAGTGGGAGGATTGCATGGATGGAAACCCTGAGCTGCAGGCTGAGCAAGGCTGTCCCACCATGCAAGTACAGGGAGGCGTTGACTGCCACACAGCTGTGTTAGGTTTCAGTTCAAGTCTGAAATATTCAGTTCACTACCTACATTGAAGTGTTTGCATAGAGATGTTGACACATGAGCTCAGAGGGTGATTCAATTGCCTCCACAGAGACTTCTCATGTTGCTTGAGATGCTACAGGGAATATGAGACATTGACAAGGAGTTGGCAGATGCAACACAGGACCTCCCAGTGTAGCACATGAAGGCCTGGAAGGATGCCCTGAAGTCTGGCACTCAGCACCTATCAGCAACCTGACCATGTCTAAGGGTGTTTAATGTCCCCATACAGTCAACAGAGTCTAGAAAATAATTTAGTTTGCCTGGAAGGAGGCTCTTAATGGAAAGGACAACCCCTGTCTGTATTGACCAGCTCCCCACTATGGAGACTTTAGACATACAGCTCGCAGGCAGATGCCTAAATATAGATATTTTAGTCTTCCAAACCTTGCCTTATCAAGAAAGGCGAGGAAGCAAAATCTCTGCACTCCAGAAGTACGGTGCCAGATTGAGTCAAGCTGCTGCCAGAAGTGCCCTCCATGGCAGCAAGACCAAAAAATTCCTGAAGTTCACTGGAACTGCTATTGGCTCTGTTGTGTCCCATAGGCAGATTCTTATTAGAGCATTTTAAACTCAAATCAAAGGAATAAATCCAGCATAATTAACTTTTTAAAAACACACCCACAAACACTAAATCTGGGTGGCCTTCTTGACCTAGAGCCAGCAGTATTTGCTCTACCAGCCGTTTCTGGTGTGCACCAAGCACTGCAAAAGGACGTTGGTAGAGGTTCATTCTGAGTGGCTGCAGTCCTCCTCCAGCAGGGCACAGACCAATCCAAGGGTATTACAAAGGGGCTTTGTACTGCTTTTAATCCATTGCTGGTGCAGAAAGAAAGCACCTGATAGTCTACACAACCAGTCTGGGACTGTTTCAGCACCTCATTGCTAGAGGCACATCTTTTTCCAGGTGCGCAAACCAACATTGCTGTGATTTTTGTGGGAACAGCATTTTTCTCTTCTCTTCTCTTCTCCTTTGTCTTTTTTTTTCTTTTTTCTTTTTCCTTTCCTTTCCTTTCCTTTCCTTTCCTTTCCTTTCCTTTCCTTTCCTTTCCTTTCCTTTCCTTTCCTTTCCTTTCCTTTCCTTTCCTTTCCTTTCCTTTCCTTTCCTTTCCTTTCCTTTCCTTTCCTTTCCTTTCCTTTCCTTTCCTTTCCTTTCCTTTCCTTTCCTTTCCTTTCCTTTCCTTTCCTTTCCTTTCCTTTCCTTTCCTTTCCTTTCCTTTCCTTTCCTTTCCTTTCCTTTCCTTTCCTTTCCTTTCCTTCCCCAAAATGAGCAATTACTGGCAACCAGTATTAAGGTATTAAGGTATTCTCTGAAGGACTTCCTCCTCTCAGCCTAGGACCTGTGGACATATCATTGTTTCCCTCCTTGGGAATTAGATTAAGTCCATCTGATACCTTCATTTTTTCTCAGCTGCTTCATGCGTTTTCTCCTCTATCAGCTGCTCACACCTGGTAGCGGTGCAGTATGAACGAGCACAGTGTTTTTTACAACAAGTCTCTGTTTTGGAAGTAGAAGAGGGGATGCAGTCCAACCAGTTCCAGGAAGCACAGGCATGTTTTGAATCCGTGATGGCAAAAAGCTAATACCCTGTGAAGCAATAAAAGTGTATTTTAAAGAAGCTCATCTCTGCTGGACTGTAAGCTGATTTATGAGGGCAGGTGCCAAGTGACTGCATAGCTGTTGGGGCCACCGAAAAGCAAAATTTCAACATTTACTGTTGTCTTCATTTTATTTTTTATTTTTATTTTTTAAACTAGTCTAAGTAGAAGCACTGTGCTAATAGGGGGTTTAAATGGATTTGAGAGTGAGCTCAGGATTCCTGTACAATTCAAAGGCATGCCAAGCCAGAAAACCTGCCAATACTCTGAGAGCCAGTACAAAGTTCAGCACACAGTGAATATGCTCAGAAAAGGAAAAGAAAAATCTATTGTTAAGCAGCTGTTGCACCTGCTGCAATGATGTCTTTTCCTTACAGTGTTCTTGCACTGGCTGGGCCCGTGAGTTATGTCCATGAACAGGGGTCATGGTGCCTATTTCTAAATGTTTGCACAGGGCCATGCGGGCTTCTGTGATTCAGGCACTGAAAACTGGCTGTGCTATATTTCCAATTGGTAGCTGAGCTCCTTTTGCCAAGGTGAAAAGGGCTGTGCAAGGAGCAAGGGTAACACAGGAACTGGCCTTATTTCTGCCACATCTCCTTGCTTATTTATCCTACATGGAGGTTGTTTACTACGGTTTGTGCTACTATAGCACAGAGCAACCCCAGACTTGGGCTATTGCTTTGCTATAGGTGCTGTGCAGGCACTGGACAAAAATAGGACCCTCTCACCACAGAGCTTGCAGTCCATGGGTGTGTTGGTTACAAGACACATCCGTGGCCCTCTCCAGCCAGGCCAGATGTGTGATCCAGTTCCAGGCAAGAAGCTGAAAAGCTGCTTTAGCACCATCAGAGCTATGCTGCCCGTAGGGCTCTGTCACACCACGGGGCTCCCAGTGCCATGCTGGCAGGCAGGGATGCTCTAGCCGGGTTTGTACCCATCCACCTAACACAACCCTCTGTGAAAAGCCCTCTGGGCACATCCTTTCTTCCCAAACCGCCCTATTGCTTAAAGCTCTCCCAAACCAGTACAAGAGAGCCCAATTTATGGCACGTTTTAGGGAGCCCTGGCAGCTGAGCCATGCAGGCTGCTGAGAGATGCCCCACACGTGGCATGGAAAGGGGGCCGCGGGGAGCCGTGCCCAGCTCGGGGCTGCTCAGCCCGCACCCCAGAAGCAGGGGAGCCCCCACACAGCCCCTGCCCCCGGGCCGCACCGCTGCGGGGTGCAGGGGGTGCGAGCGCACCGCTAGGTGTCACTGCCACCCCTGGGTGCTGCTGGGAGCCGGCTGGGGCACGGCTCTTGGCTGGGTAAACGCAGGGGTGCTTGGGGAAGGGAAAAAAAAAAAAGGAAAAGGAAAAGAAAAAAAGAAAAGGGAAAAAAGAAAGAAAAAGAAAAAGAAAAAGAAAAAGAAAAAGAAAAAGAAAAAGAAAAAGAAAAAGAAAAAGAAAAAGAAAAAGAAAAAGAAAAAGAAAAAGAAAAAGAAAAAGAAAAAGAAAAAAAAAGAAAAAGAAAAAGAAAAAGAAAAAGAAAAAGAAAAAGAAAAAGAAAAAGAAAAAGAAAAAGAAAAAAAGGAAAAAATAAAAAAAGAAAAGGAAAGAGGAAAAGAAAAAGGAAAAAAGAAGGAAAAAAGAAAATGGAAAAAAAGAAAAAAGAAAAGGAAAGAAAGAAAATGGAAGAGAAAAGGAAAATGGAAGAGAAAAGGAAAAGGAAAAATAAGAAAAAGAAAAAATGAAAGAAAAACAAAAAGAAGAAGAAAAAAATGGAAAGGGAAGGGAAGGGAAGGGAAGGGAAGGGAAGGGAAGGGAAGGAAGGGAAGGGAAGGGAAGGGAAGGGAAGGGAAGGGAAGGGAAGGGAAGGGAAGGGAAGGGAAGGGAAGGGAAGGGAAGGGGGAAGGGAAGGGAAGGGAAGGGAAGGGAAGGGAAGGGAAGGGAAGGGAAGGGAAGGGAAGGGAAGGGAAGGGAAGGGAAGGGAAGAAGGGAAGGGGGAAGGGGAAGGGAAGGGGGAAGGGAAGGAAGGGGGAAGGGAAGGAAAGGGAAGGAAGGGAAGGAAGGGAAGGAAGGGAAGGAAAGGGAAGGAAAGGGAAGGAAAGGGGAAAGGAAAGGAAAGGGGAAGGAAAGGAAGGGGAAAGGGGAAGGGAAAGGGGAAGGAAAGGAAGGAAAGGAAGGGAAGGAAAGGAAAGGAAAGGGAAGGAAAGGAAAGGAAGAAAGGAAGGAAAGGAAAGGAAAGGAAAGGAAAGGAAAGGAAAGGAAAGGAAAGGAAAGGAAAGGAAAGGAAAGAAAGGAAAGGAAAGGAAAGGAAAGGAAAGGAAAGGAAAGGAAAGGAAAGGAAAGGAAAGGAAAGGAAAGGAAAGGAAAGGAAAGGAAAGGAAAGGAAAGGAAAGGAAAGGAAAGGAAAGGAAAGGAAAGGAAAGGAAAGGAAAGGCTGTACTTTTTCCTCTGCACAAGCAAAATCTTTTCCTGCAGCCTCACCCTGCCCTGCAAACCATCAGACAGCTCCTGTCTTTTTTCACCAGGTCTGCAGCCTGCTTTTTAGATCAGCAAGATTAACATCACTGGCATAAAGCAGCCAAAAGTGAACTAGGCAGGTGCTCAGTTTATGACAATCTCAGCTGCAAAATTTCTGGCCCTGCGGCAGTGAACGACCTCAATCCTCACTGTGTTCTGGTCATGGCATTAACTTTTTTTTTTTTTTTTTTTCCAACGAGGTCTTTTCTACGGAAGTGATTCTATAATAAATAATAAATATATCAATTAAAATGTTGCACATATGGCTGAAAACCATAGCAATGAGCACTGAGACAAAACATTCTGGGTTGGAAAACCTTTTGCTGCACAAATCAGCTATCCAGATAATGGATTCTTATAAGCATGTAGGACAAATAGCTGTATGAACCATCTGGGACTCACTCAGCAGCAGGGAAAAGACTGTTAGTCTTGCAAGATCAGCACGCAAGAGTGACTGCTCCAAGGCTTCTTTGTAGAGAAAACAAAGGCTTTGGCATTTGAGCTATTAATAATTTTAATGTAGTCCAAGTGTTGTAATATATATTTTTTGCCCTAAACCGTAAATTCAGAATTTGTTAGATATTTTTCATATTGAGGATTCACAAGAGGCTTAAGGTCACCTATGTTCCCTTGTTCCCTTGCCTCCCATGTGCCAGTGCTAGAGTCTGTGAAGTCCCCAGCTGAGCCTAATCTGGCTGAGTACTAACCAGGTATAAAACCCAGCAAAACTCCTTTTCAACTGATAATTCCCTGGCTCGACTCATCCTGCAGCTGCAGGGACACTGCTGCTGGAACAAGAGGGAACAAGCAGCTGGAGTCAGGTCTTTTGGGGTGAGCCTCCCCTTAGGCCAATTTATGCTGATAGTGAGATCACAATCTAATTGTGCCGGATGCTTTCTTCACCTTAGTATTACAATTGAATGAAAGAATAGTTAAAAGCAGTGACAATTTTAATCAATTACCAAATGTGCAATTTCAGTATAAATCTAGCTTGTGATTTCTGCTAACTGGAAAAATGTCTGACTGGGGAAAAATGACAAAGAACAATAAAATAGTTAATGATTTTATAATCAGGCACATGAAGTTTTGTACATTGTCCCCACTGGGTTGCAATTTCCAATTACCAACTGATATGTTTAACAATGGATAACTAAATGCTCAGCTATCTAAAGTTGCAGCTCCTTAGCAGTACTTCTGGTGTCCCACGCGAATTTGGCTCGATCTGAGAAGGAGACCAAAGGCATTACTGTTGGGAAACACTGAATATAACTTGCCTCTGGAAAACCAAGGCTAAGATTTGTCTCCAGATGAAGAAACCCATGTGTGGGTGTCAGTATGCAGGAGCCTGCCCCAGCATGGGGTGTCCAGGCTGCCTTTCTGGCTAGGGGAGGCCTATGGTCTGGTTCAGTTGCCTTCACCCAGGGTGCAGTGACCCCCTGATGGGGCCAAAAGCTGTGACAGAGGTTGTGCCCTCCTGGGGTGGCACGTGGAGGCCAGGGCTCATAGAGCAGAATTAGAAACCCATGTTCACAAGGCTGAATCCTTCCACTACACCCACTGGTCTTGTTCATCCTGTCGCCCACCAGGAGCTTGGTTCAGCTGCCCACACATGGGTACCTAGTGCCACTCAAGAGTTCCCCAGGTACACAGGACACCTGCATGGGGTTGACAGATGTGATGAAGGACTTGTAGGAAACCTCTCTCTCCTGGAGGAGCGACACAAGGGCAGGTGAGGACTCAGTGCTGGTTGCCTGTGTTGAGGCAACAGAGTAGATTGTGAGTGCCGGTGTTCCCTCTGTTCACATGAACACCAGCACGCTGGGCAGGACTTTGGTGTTGTGGCTAATATTCAGTGACCTCTCCCATTGCATCTGTGGTATAAGATTCTTCCTAGTGCAAGGCAGGACATCTCAATCTATTTGTTTGGAAATGACAGCAAGTAGGTGATGCTAATCACACGGTAGCGATCAGCACATAAATTAGATGCTGCTTTGACAGGATTAAAACCACCAGGCCTCGCCGAGCTGACTCTGCTGTCCGGCACTGCAGGGTAATACCAAACGTGAGCGAGGCCATCAGCTTGAATAATGGGGTCCAATTAGAGATGTCACAGCATCCACCTCCCGGCAGACTTTTGGCCAGGAAGGCCGGTCTGTGAGCCAAACCACCGTCTTCCTGCAAAGGTCAGAACGTGTCCCCAGTGACCTGTAATTTTATCTTGACTGATGGCCCTTCCAAAAATATTTCAACAGCTGTAAAAACTGAACATCTGGCCATGCAAAGTTTCCTGAGAGCGTTGCCTTCTGGAAGCAATAAAGATGGACCAAAAGCAATGGGAGTGCTCTGTTCTGTTTAACAAATTGCTGTTTCCAAGTGATCGAGCCTGTTACTTTCTGTCTTCATTTTGGAATGAGGTTGTTCCCACTAAGGCCGATTTATGTAAGGCACTTAGAAGAGAAAATGTTACTGTTTTCAAACTTACAAATATAAAATAACAGAACTAATGTGGTGATGAAAATGCTGAGTAACATGTGTCATGTAGTATTATCCACTGCACTCTCAACTGCTCCCTCCAAGGCAGGCCGGTGTGACAAAAAAACTCACACCACCTTTGGCAGGAGATGTAATTAGAAGTGCACCGTGTTAAAAAGAAAAGGCAGGGGCTGGATTTAGCAGAAATACATCTTTACCAGGGACTAATGATGAGACCACAAATGAATTAAAGCAGGTGCACATCAACCATGAACCAATAAACTGAGATAAAAGTACCAAGGAGAGAAATTGGCTAAGCAAAATTGATCTGCTTGTGGGATTCATATGTACGTACAAGCCTAGGAAATCACTAACAAAGCAAAGCCCAAAGCTACTGGAATTTGGTTAGCACTGTCTTTAGACACTTTTTGCCCTTTGCAAACTGCTTTAAAGGCCCATGGGACATTCACTTCATGTGAATATGAAACAGAAATGTTGAGTGTATTTCTAATGGTTTATTGGCCATTTTTTTTCAGACACTCTTTTCATGGAGGTGATGCAGAGAGAGATGGAAAACATTGTAGTGGTGCATAAAACACTAGCAATGAGAGGAACCAGGAGGCCCTGTGTGGTGATATTAAACACAGGAGCGTGCATCCTGAGCATCACTCACCTGCTTGGCAGCAACACCACAAGGGAGCACTTACACAGCCTCATACGGCAGCAGAGGAACTTGAAAAGCAGTAGTCACTCCAATGACTGCTCTGGAGGAGCAGAACAAACTATTTTGAAAATAGCCCCAATTATCGTGTGTACCTTTAAAGCTCCCGTCACAAAGGCCATTTGAGAATATTATTATTTACATTGCATGGGAGGTGCCAGCCAAGACTGGGGGACTGGGCTGCCACAATTTCAACCATAGCATTGCCTTCCTTCATTGCCAGTTGCTTGGGACAGTAATTTATGGCAGTGAATTGTATTCACATTTAATTACAGGTTTTTTTCTTGGGTAGCAGAATTACCTATAATTCCAAGACTGCAGTTAAATCCTGAATCATTCCTTCCTGCAGTTGTTTATTTCTCATTCAATATATGGATACACCTTTTCTCGTTAGGGACTTTGAAACCCAGGACCATTTTTCCATGATCTTTTTTTTTTTTTTTTTTTTTTTTTAACACTTTTGCCTTGACCTTTTTTTGACTACATTAAGCCAGGTGATGGTCTAGACACACACACACAAAATTGCTCAACAAGGTGTGGCCAGATTATTTTACACTGGGGAAAAAAACATTGCCTCAACGTATCAGATAAACACAATGTCCTTCATACCTAATGTTCTAGGAATTGGAGTTCTGAGCTCAGCAGCAGAAAGATTATGAGCAGGCATTGCTTCAGCTTCATTAATAACAGAATCCCCACTAGATGAAAGAGGTCATCATGAGGACTGAAAATAAACAGTAGAAGATTAGGAGAGAATCTGTTAGGATGAGGAGTTAAACTGTTATGAAATATAAAGGGGAAATCATAAGCAGCCTGAAGGTTTTCCATAGGAATTGGTTGCATTATGCTGGTCACACTTAGGCTTATGAGTTTGAGAATATTTGTTTAATAAAAACATCTTTCTCAACTTCTCCTGTTTGATGGCTGCAGACCGACCCCTAGTTTGCATTTGTTCTTATACTGGTGAAGTTGACCAGTAATATAATGAACTATGATGTGAAACCAAATTTCTGAATCCTCTCTTGGCTAAGGAATACTGTTAGCATCAAATTTGCTGAATGGAAACTAATAGGGAGGCAGGTGTCACTCCTGGTACGCTTCGCAGATTTGCAAGGGTGCATATGAATGTAAATGCTGCTGCAGAGCACAGAAACCGGATTGTGATGCTCTTTCAGTCCACACACTGGGGTCAGTGAGTTTCAGACACACACTGTGGTCCTGATCGTGCCCACCTGGACACACAGCTAGGACAGCCTCAAGTCCTTCTTCCAGGCTCTGCTGGCTTGTAGCCCAGTGGGGAGAAACCCCGCGATGTCCAACCCAGTGAGCTCAGCGGTGGCGCTGCCATGCTGTCTGGGAAGATGGGAGCTGTGCTTATTTGGGGGTGACATTGTTTCTCTGGTGGAGCATGCAAGGAATGAAGAAGGCTTTATGTCTAATATTACCTTGGATTGATATAGCTCATCTCCAAACTGCCTCAATGCTTCTTTCTACTGCTTGCTATTTGTGCCATGTGGGGAGCTGTGCCATCGCTCTGTGCTTTCCCTCTCGTGACTGGGTAGCAAACATTTATGAGAAGAGAATAATAAATAGAGAAGCATTTCATTTCAGGCATGAATTCTTAGATGAATGATCATTCGTGCTAAAATTAGCAATACTCAGAAGGACATAACAAATGTGGAGCAATTGTCCAAATAGTTTCCCATAAGAAACGTCATGAATTGGAATAAGCCAAACCTTGCTCTTTTATTTGTTAAAAATCTGTATTACATATTTTTTCTGTCATATAGCCTTAGCATCCTAAAATGATTTATGTACTAAATGATCAATGCTTATCTCTTTCTCCTGAGAATGGTTTATGGTTTGTATTGCAAAAGCAGTATGATTCCAGGTATTAAAATGTGGGGCTCAGCCTACACGTGCTTTTGATTTGACATTCCTAAATATCATTTATTCCATTTAGGAGAGCAGAATTTCATTGTTTTGGAAACATCAGCGCATTAAGTCAGGCAGAGGACAGGCTGCTGGTTCCTGGAGGCAGCCTTGCACTCCAGGCTGCCTCTGCGGTGCTCAGCCCCGCTATTTCCAGTGGAGTGGCAGCTACAGGAGACCATGCGGCATGTCCCAAGGCCACCTGAGGGTCATCACTTCACAGCTCTAAAGCAGTTAAGTGTTCATTTATAGCCCACTTAAACCATAAGTATTCCCAGATCAGACATACAATATTTTTAGCAGGGTACTGTATTCCTCTCCATATATTATGCTTCTCGCTTTTAAATACCTCAGGCTGCATTTTCAGACAGCATCAACTTGTTATGCAGAGCTGTAAGGATGCAAGTGCCCATATGTGCACCTCTGTGCATGCCCACAGAAACATGCACACATTTTTTTCCTTATGTAGATAGGATGGTTTTGCAAAAAAGGATCCAAGCCAGCCTTTGGTGGGCCTGCTTGTGACACTTGCTATGGGGGAAGCCTGAGGAGTGTTGGTCCCACCAACCAAGAGTTTAGGCATCAAAGCACGCAAAAATCACTTGCATACACAGTCTGAAGCCTGGGAGAAGAAGCACTCAGGAGCACCTTTGCAGGCTGCTGCGGAGTGGAGATAGGAGATCAAGCTGTGAAATTTATTCATTGGGATTTTTCCTCCTCGATAGTTGAACCCTATGGAAACCATGCCAGGTTCATCCAGTGATCGCAGGGGGAGAGTGGTCTGGCACCCACTGCAGTTTGAAGATAAAGATACTGTCTTGGGTTTGGAAATGTATACTGGCGTAGAACATCCTGCAGGAGCAGCCGGGAAACAGCACCACAGCACCTGCAACCCAACTCCTCTTGGCAGCAGGCCTGGCAGGTTTCTGTAGCTTGAGAAGAGCATGCATTCAGATGTGATATTTTAAGAGCCAGTCTCTCCTGAGGATGGTGCTGACATTAACCTCTTGCCTGCAGGTGACTCACCTGGTCTTGTAGCTGAATTTAGCCCTGGTGCCCAGTGGCCTGCTCACGCTGATACGCTTGTCTCTGTCTTAACACCACGACCCTCCCTGCCTTAAAGTATAGCCAGTGTTCATCTGCCTCTGTGTGACAGCCCATTTAATTAACGTGAGCCACAAAATTCGCCTTACTAAGAAAGATCTGGTCAAAGCACACGTGAGAGAGGCAGCTCTCTTTTTCAGCTGAACTTCTTTCCCTCTGCCAGGATTCACTATCTGGTACAGCTGGCTCATCCTTCGGGCACGTCTGCGTGCTTCTTGCTTTAAATCCCAAATTTCACAGGTGAAATCCAGCATGAGTTCTTTGGCCTCAGGTTCCAGGCACAAGGTGTGAAAACTTTTTGCAAACTCTTCTGCAACGACACCAACACCATTCACTTGAGGGCGCAGGATGGTAGAGCTGCGGGGTCGTGCGAGCTGTGAGCACGTTGTCCTGCTGCCCCACGGCTCCTCCGTGAAGGACACATCATGTCCCGGGCCCAATGGAAGTGGGTCACCAAGGTCTGCTGCCAAATGGGAGAAAATGATAACAAAATAAATGTAGTAATGTGGAAAATGTTCTTACTTCGTGCTTTGCCTGACGCTGGTGGTGCCTTTTCGCTGGACTGGATAGTGCTTAATGGATGGGATTGGAGTGTAGTGAAGCATCCCAGTACGAATTTTGAGCCTACAGAAAGAATATTAACCCTTTGACTGCCTGCTTCACCAAGGTGCCCCACCTCGGGAAAAACAGAATATTCATGTGGTCAGCCCTCTTCCGGTCTTCTTGCTACAACAGGGTCCTTAAAAATCATTTACTTAGTTTTTTCATCTGTCCATTTTATATTTGTTTATCTGGATTAAAGTGAAGAGCAGAGACAGGCAGAAGATGAACTGTAAACCCCTGAACAAGACTCTGCTCCTTGTGCTCGCCAATTCCCTCAGATAACCCTGCTGAATAATTTGCAGAGGATTTTTTTCAAAGCAGCACAGACTGCTCAAAATAAATTAGACCTCATAAGCCCTTTTGCCCTTCATAACTTTGCAAGACTTTCATGTGTTAGGTGTTTTGCTTTTTCTCCTTTTGATTTCACTGTAATTTATAATCATCAGGAATACACAAAACATTTCACAGTGGCCAGCCAGTTAATGAGTGCTAAGATTTATTATTTACTGTACTATGCTACTGTGTGTTAAGAACCTCAGATGAAGAGGTAACACACACAAAATCTCCTGTTTCATCTAACACAAAAGAGAGCTCTTAAACTTGCAAAAATCCATCAAGTTATGTCAGGGTGAACGCTCAATATGATATTGCTCTTGTAGGGTTGACTGCAAGGACCTTTTATGAAAGGTTTACTTGCAACCATCTCTCTGCCTGGAAAAGCTGTTTGGGACAAAATATTGTACAGAAAATATAGTACAGAAAATATCAAAAAATATTGAGATTTTTTTATTTTTTATTTTGGAAGTTGAGAAATGTTCCATGTACTACCCCAAGAAGAAATGCCAATAAAATTAGTTTAATATTGAGCACAGAGCTCAAGAACTCATTGCCATGTGGTATTTCAGATGTTAGAAGTAATTGGATGAAGTCAAAGAAGGACAAATGTCAAGGCCACAGTAAACTCAACAGGAATGGATGGACGCATTGGTTACTGAGAGGGATCAGCAGGATATATGGTGGGAAGCTCCACCCCGCTCCTCTCCCATTTCAAGCATGCCTCCTTACATATTTGTAAGCTGTTTGATTAATTTGTGGCTGTTTGACTAAATCTGGTATGTACTCAACAAAACTTGGTTGAATTGTATGGTCAAAAAGATGTGAGAGCTCCGCCTAGTTCCAACCAGCAAGCGTGATCTTCACATATTTTATTTCAAAGCCATAATTGTTTCTTCATCTGCACACAAAACCTTGTGTTGGTTAGTTGCCTAGAGAAACTGAAAGCATGTTTTGGTAAAATATGGCTGCATCTTTGACTTTTCTGGGGCTCACAGTTGTTGTTAAAAAATGCAATGCCTTGCAAATAATGCTGAAATTTTCTTCTTTGTCTTTCATATAACAAGGAAGATCACTAAATAATTTATCTTTCCTGCCTTTTTTCCTAGAGCATGCTTCCCTGAGGAGCTGCAAGGCACGATTCCTGACCTAGCATTGCCGCAAACCTTTCTCTAAGTGACCCGTGCTGTTGCGTGCTCTGAGCTCAGATTTCTGACCAACTTTGTTCTACCATTCCCCATTTGCTTAATTATTTATGTCTGACCCAGTTTGTTTATATTTACATTTTCATTGTTGGTTGTGCATGCAATATAACACACCTTGTGGGCTGTGTGTTCCACTCCTCTGCCTTTACACTTTGTGCTGAAGCCATACAAAAAAACACATGCTTGAACATGCCCATGCAAATCAGGTGTTGAGCCAAAATAGTATAGTCCTTAATTACGGCTCTAAGTCAAGTAAAAATCTGATTTTTCTAATCAGGTGTTAAACACAGTTTAGTTTTAAAGAGAAGAGCAAATTTATGATGATTTACAGTGTATTTTTGATCAGAGGTAGTTTCTTTAAAAGATATGATTTTCAAAGAAAGTGTGAATTGCATCCATAATTTTTGCTGGATCAGTTTTTCCTGCCAAGTGCACGTGTCCATCATTCACTTTCTCTTCCACCTTCATCTGCATTTTGTGTTTATTATCCAAATACATCTGAGAGCCTTGCCGAATTCTTTTAAAGCACCATGCACTTCCCTTGGATGCACCTGCTGAGCCCTCCCCATTCTCTAAACTAGCTGTTTATAGCAGTGTTCAGCATGAAATGCAAGTAAATAAATTCAGTGGAGTGATGTTTTTTGACATTTGGAAAGACCTAGATGCTAAGAGCACTCTGACAATTTCACGGTGGTGTCATGCTGGGGCTTGTGCTGGAGTGGCCACTCCAGCAAGGCTCCCCAGCAGGGTTCACAGCCTCACCAGCACCAGGTTTGCATCTCTCAGTCCATCCACTGATGATTTCTGCCACACAGGCCACTCATTGGCACGCTCAGAGTCCCAAATCTCTACATCGAGCCAAGTCCCAGCATCTTACGTCTTGGGTGTACTCCTTGTTGGAATAGCTGCGGATGATTTGCAAAGTATCCCTGAAACAGAAAGCCTTAAAAATAATTTGCCCAATATATGGTGAGTCTCAGTGTCACTTCAATAATGTTGAAATTATTTCAAATTGAAATTTTCCTTTTGAAAAAATATAGAGGGACATTTCATTTTATAGACTTTCTTACCTTCTAATGAAATATTTGTATATTACATGGCAGTGGAGAATTTCAATTAAGGTATAATACATATGTATATATAAGAAACAACAACAACAACATTATGGACAACTTCTGGCTAGTTCAGAGTGGAACACTGTATTCTATTTTCTCTATTAAATGTTTTATGCTTGTTGTAGTTAAACAACCTTTTTCAAGAATGAAAACGAGCCATTCTTGTTATATTATTCAAACTGTCATACATTTTCCAAGTTGTCTCTATGTATTGGAAAACATTATGTTATGGAAAGTAAATTATTTTAATCCATATTAAGCAGCAGCTGATTACAATGCTTTTTTAATAATTCAAGTCAGCTGTAAACTAACCAAGTATTTTTTTTTCTTAGCTATTATGTCATAACAGCATATTACATTATGCACCAGTAATTCTGATATCACAAAATAATACAGAAATAGCAAAAATAATATACGAAGACTTATGCTCATCTGGAATGTGAGAAATCACAACAGCATACAAATGCTTTTAAACTAAATTTCTTCTTTTTTTCTTTAAAAAAGTTATTTTTTGTTTCAAAAACAATTGCTGTCATGAGAAATGTTTTCAAGGTTGCTGTGATTTTGCAAATAAAGACAATAATCAACACTTCTGTCAAAAGGCCATTTTCCTGGCTGCCAGGGGAGCAGCCCCATGACCCAACATGCTCTGTCAGAACCCGTGCCCACCTGCAGGGCACTGAAGTGCTGCCTGAGGCAGTGCGTTGCTTTGAGAAGGTGGCAATGGGCGACGGGTGGATGGCCCAGAAGAGGTCAGAATGTCATGGATTTGGGGAGAGAAGTGGAAGTGTAAAGAAACATTTGCGGGTTTCAGATACAATAAAATTAAGGCATGATATTAGTGAAATTAAGAGCTGACATGGACAGTCTTCCTCTTCTGTCAGAGATATCAAGGCTGGGACATTTATCAGTGTGTGCATTAAAGTCAGGGAATTTATTTCAGATGAACATATTTCCACCTGTGTTGAGTGCCTGGTGCCTGTACCATGCACACACTGCACCCAGTAATATCCTGTGTCTGCTACTGGCCAGGCAGGTGCACGCCACAGCAGTGGTTTATCTCTAGCAGCAGCTAAAAGCTCTTCACAAGTTCTACCAACTTTCACCTTCATCAATAACCCAGCTCACTGAAGAAAGTATATGTTTCAGCCGTGTTGTTCCTCATCTTTTATTTCTTCAAACTACAGGGCCACAGAGCAAATATCCAAGACTTGTGACATTTCTAGCCTGGCAAACACTGGGAAAGTAAAGGCCATAGATCTGACTTCTATCATAGAACCGTTTCTAATACAGAAGGACTGTGGAATAACAGCAGGGCAATGCCATTTCTTTTGTAAGGGCTCCACCTGTAATCTGAAGGCATCATTTGCTCTGCAGCAAGCCACAGTATGGAAAGAGCCACAGAGAAGGTGTGGCATATAGTTTCTCACCTCAGAGGTAGAAGTGCTGTGCAATGTTCCTGCACCAGAAGTGGGAAATCCACCCGTGGGACCGCATCCTGCATGGCACGCGTGCTGCCAGGAGCCACGCGGGATGTGTGCCGTGAGGACAGGCAGCTGGAGATCACGACAGGGGGATGTGCCAGAGCCTCAGCTCACTTGGTCACCTCATTTAGGGTCCTGTGGTGACATCCTCATGTGGTGCATCCATCTGGAGCAGCAGTGCTAGCAGCTCTCCCCATGGCTGCCTCCAAACATCACCGGGAGGAGGAGGCTGCACAGACAGACTGTAACTGGACCCTGAGAAATAAATCCATTTTGAAAGCACAGATAGCCACCAGAAATCAGGAAATGAGCAGTTGCTCAGCAGGCAGAATAGTCCACTCCAGGCAGCCAACACATCCAGGCCCATGGACATCTGTAGGCAGGCAGTATTTTTCTTTTATATTGCGGTCAGCGGTGAAGAAAAAGCACAAAACATTTATATTTTTCTGCAGGTGATGTGTGCAATTCATTTCTTGGTGCAGTGAGAAGTGTAATGTGGCACCTGTGGCCAGTCCTGGCTGCAGGGGACTAATTAACCCCAATGATTACCTGGTTCACTTTGAAACATAAGCTGCTTTTCTTCACCACAAGTCAACCTCTGTAACATATAAAATCTGTAATGTCTGCTTAGAGACGAACACGTTTTGATATACTTAAAAGGGGGGAGGACACTTTCTGACACATCACCAAACAAGAGTTTTCAGAGTGTTTTTTTTTCCCCTCTGCAGCCCTGGAAGTGCCAGACCTCTCCATTTCCCTTGCAGCTGCATTAACCGGCCATTTCTTCTCAATTAGGAAGAAGTAATCAGCTGGCATAGTCTGTTCCTGGTGCAATGGACTGAAAAATATCACATTATTTATTTTGGATTAACTGAATGAGGCTGGAAAGATTCATTTCTTCTCAGTCTGCTTTGACAATGTAATTTGTTACATGGCATTTAATTCTACAAGGTAGAATTAAGCTGGGAAAATGGAGGATATCAGACACTGTCTGCAAGGGAGTTCAGTGCCTGTGAAGGACTGGGTGCCCTGGAACCCCATGGGCTGGACCAATAAGCCATGGGACATGAGCCATACACCATTATTTTGTAAGTGGAAAATGATTATTTCCATATGACCCTATTTTTTTTTTATTATTTTATTTTATTTTATTTTATTTTATTTTATTTTATTTTATTTTATTTTATTTTATTTTATTTGTGGTTATTGCCATCTATAACACCAGTTACAGAGATTTCAGCAACAGAGACCTATCTACTAAACGTGCACTGAATTAAATGCCAGTCAAAACCTCTATCAGTCCAAAGTGATTTATCAGGGGGTGAATCAGCAGACAGAGGTTCGGGAGATCTGGCTAATGTTTCAAGCCTTGCCTTCAGGCTGTCTCTCTTTTATACTTGTCAGCTTGTCTCCATCATCTGCATCGACCATTAACACCTTGGGGACAGGACCATCCCTGGGAAGGGTCTGTACAGCACCTAGCACACTCTCCTCCTCCTCCTCCTCCTTCTCCTCCTGCTCTTCCTCCTTCTCCTCCCAAGCTCTGTTGTGCACATCTGTGTGCTACCACCATGCATAATCATCAAAATTGTTCTTTATGTACTGTTAATGCAGCAGGGGAGAAAATTTTATCCTTTTTTTTTTTTTCTTTTCCCCTCTGACTTCACTTGCCCAACCTGTTTTAAACACACAGCACTGTTGCAGAAAAGTCACTCTCATAACTTTACCTTACTTTAATTATTTCTTAATTCCTTCATGTTTTCCTTGAAAGCACTGTATTTTTGTCCTTTCTCCATACTTCCTGCCGGCTACAGGAGTTGAAGCTAATTCATGCTAAGTGCTTTGGGCCAAATTTTGCATGGCTTTACATGGCGAAAATCAAGGGACTTTCAAATAGTGCAGAACTCACTCCACTGTCTCTTAAAATGTACTCCATTTAGGCAATATTGTTAGCTGTACTATGAGAGAGGTTGTGATTACTAGGTTCAGACGCAGCTCAGGCAAGCATTGAAACTTAGAAACTGTTTTTCCATTCCTTCCTTCCTTCCTTCCTTCCTTCCTTCCTTCCTTCCTTCCTTCCTTCCTTCCTTCCTTCCTTCCTTCCTTCCTTCCTTCTTTCCTTTCTCTTTCTTCCTTTCTTTTCCTTTTCTTCCTTTCTTTCCCAGCTTAAAGTATTTTCTTACAGAAAAGAAAAAGCTGTGAGAAACCCTGGTAGGTCACCTGTCCACCCCTGCAGGCACAAGGCAACTCACCTCTGTATAAACCATTGCTGACACATGTTCATCTGACTTTGCACTTCTTCATATAGAATTGCTTCCTACTTTTCCGCACCATTTCTCCAATTTGTCACACTCACATTGAAGTCCAGGCATTTCCTTCAAAGTGCTTGCAGTCCCTCCTGGCTACATACCAGCTGCCCCTTAGTACCTATTCTCCCTTTTCCAGCACCTCAAGCACCATAGAAAATACTGACTTGCCCTGGACTTTAGACAGACCTCTGAACCCTCATTCATTATAATTTTCTGGCTTGGCACTAAACCTCTGATAATTACTTCTTGAGTGCAGGTTAGGCAACGACCTTATAGTGGCTCCAAGAACATGTTACTACAGTCTGATTTTAAAAATGCCAGGGGAAGCAAGGGGTCAAAACCCCTACTACACTTATGTTATCTGACATCTTTTGATTTTCTGTTTTCCAGCAGGCTTCTGGCACTGCCTGGGAAGAAAAATGAGGTAACTCTGCCATGTTTCATTCTTGAGAAGTCCATATTTGTTGTGGTTTTTGGTGCTTATAGATAGCATGCTTCTATGCCCCAGAAATTAAATCAAGGCTGGTGGATCCATATCTTTCCTAGTTTTCCTTTCCTCTTCTTAAATAAATACAGTAATTTTGCTGCTTTCCAGTTTTTCAATAATATCTGTTAATTGTTTTGAAACTGCGTTGCACCTTACTGTTTGGGTTTTGGCTGGACGTTGTGTAAGAAATTCCTGCCTCACAGCACCTCCTGCCTCCCTGTCTCTCTCCACTCTGTCTCTCTAACACTTTTTCCTGCCCTCAAACCACACTTAGCCCTCTCCTGCACGTATAAGTAGAGTTGCTGAGGTCAGACTGTAAACTGTGTCGATGCAATTTTGCCAGTTAAAAAATCACACTCTCCCCCTTTATTTGAGAAGGACTATTTTAACCCAAGGTTTATCAGCAGTCTGGTTTGTAGAGCATAAAAGAGGCAGAGATGAGCAGCCAAAAGATGTTGCCACTGGGCAGCTTCAAAGCACAGCCTCCTCCAGCACCCTGGGCACTCAAAGGCGAACATCCTTGGTGCTAGACAATTGGAAAAACACTGTTTTGGCTAAGCTCACGCTTCAATTTTTAGACCAGAACATTTCCTCTTTGCTCTGATGTTGGTTTTGTTAGTCCTTGGATCAAAATCAGTGAAGACTCTCAGTTTTGTAATTGTTTGTGTCATTTTTGGTGCTCTCTGCTATAAACTTTAGCTCCTTGCTGGTGCCTGAGCTTGCCTTGACTGCCTCCTAGCCACCACACAACTTACAGGCTGTTTTGTTCATAGCTTTTATTTCTCTTGCTAGCTGAATTTTGAGCCTTGACCTTTCTTATGCTTCCTTTATTCATTCTTTGTAACTTGACTGAGTTTCTCCTTTCTGTGCAACTGCCCTCTCAGATATTCCCAGTAAAGCTCTGAAGGGGCCTCAGGATGGTCCAGTGCTGAAAACTAAAGGACCAAAGTCATAGAATCACAACATCATAGAATGGCTTGGGTTGGAAGGGACCTTAAAGCCCACCCAGCTCCAACCCCCTGCCATGGGCAGGGACACCTCCCACCAGACCAGGTTGCCCAAAGCCCCATCCAGCCTGGCCTTGAGCACCTCCAGGGATGGGGCACCCACAGCTGCTCTGGGCAGCCTGTGCCAGGGCCTTACCGCCCTCACAGTAAAGAATTTCTTCCTAATATCTAATTTAATCTCCCCTCTTTTAGTTCAAAACCATTCCTCCTTGTCTTGTCATTATCTAACTGAGCAAAAAGTTGCTCTCCATCTTTTCTTTAAGCCTCCTTTAAGTACTGGAAAGCTGCAATAAGGTCACCCTGGAGCTTTCTCTTCTTCAGGCTGAACAGCCCCAGCTCTCTCAACCTTTCTTCATATGATAAAATTCTCTCTATATTAATTCAGCAAATTGTGATGGTTGTTGCTGTGGATCCACTGAATAAATAATCTTAATGTACCGCTATCCTGATCTGCTGGAGGACTGCAAAGGAATCCAAATCTAACAGTGAGCCTGCCTCCAAATTTGCATCTCTATCCGCAGTTATAGGTAAGAGCATTTTTGAGTGGAGTTATAAGCAAAGGAGCTACTGCAAGATGTCCAGAAACCAGTGGGTTGCCTGGCAGACCAAAGCAAGTTTGGTGCTGGGAGGGCAGTGTCTCTGGGAGAGAAAGAAGCTGTCTCTTCCCCTGCCCTGGTCCCCAGCCAAGAAGAGCACCTGGACATCTAACGAAGGCTGGCAGCTGGGAGGACAAGTGTGGGGCCAATATAGCCTGCTTGTGAGGCCATTAAAAAGCAGCTGGGTGTGAAAAGATAGACCTGTGATGCTGCCAAGTTCAGCCAGACCAGTGGCATGATGAGCTTCCCAGTTGGTAATCCGTGCATTACTGCAGAGCTGCATGTGGAGGCTTTGCCATTTTTTCCCAACATATTGAGCCATTACAGGTGAGAATATGAACAAACTTTCATTTCTTAACCTGTGTCTTTCTTAACCTTTCCTTTTTTATGTGAGAATTTACTGCAAATCTCATGAGACCTGGTGTACTGGGTTAGTTCTCTGGTGCCAGCATCCTCTGGTGTCACTGTATTGCAGCCCTGGCAGTGAGCTCTGGGGTGACCTGTTTATTTATGTGCAAATGCACATTTGATATTCCCACTGCATGTACCTGGGCGAATAAGCCTCCCAGAGGCTGATGTGAGGGAGGGAGTTGTAGCTAGCTTGGAGCTCGTAGATCCAAGGATGATTTACAACAATTGAGTCCTTCTAGACACAAGCTAACTCTCTGCAAAACCAGTTTCCAGAGCACAGTGGGATTATTGGGCAGAGATACCCTGGCTGACCCTGCATGGAGCTGAATGTATTAATCTGGGTTAATACACTCCCCAGATAAGTTGAATACCAAATAAATCAAATGTCAGGCAAATCAGGCAAATGTCCACACTGGTGGATCTATATCCAGTGTAGCTGGCTCATTGAGAGCTGATTGCAGACTGATTTCTGAGAAATCTGAATCAACTGGACCTTAAATAAAGTGAAAATCCATCAAAGTCTGAAAAGAATGAGGTCCCTCAGGTTTTGGGCTTTGTGAAAAGCATAAATACTAGCTTGTTCATTTCGGTTGCATTTTGCTTGCAAGATAATCCTTAAGTCAGAAATCTATTTTAAAAAGGGGATGAATAATGCATATTTTACATTTAGAGAACGAATTACATTGGGAATCTCAAAATATTTTGCAGACACTGAAGGGTAAAGCCTTTCAGTAGACCTCAAAAGGAGGTAAAATTATAACATTATAGGTGCTTAATAGGTGGCAAAACAGATAGACCAGTTGTTGCAGGACCCACAGGAAAATCCGTACAAAGCTGAAAATAGCATGCAAGTCTTCCAAAATTCTTAGCATTTTCTGCCTTGCTTCATGTCAGCACACTAATTCTCTGACATATTTAGATTGCCACATAATACTTTGTTTTTCCAGATGATAAAGAGAGCTAATTCTCATTTAAACAAATGACTTTTCAATCTCTATAAATTAGGAAGCAGGCAGCATTTCCTCCAGCTGCCATCCAGCAATTACACTGTTTGGAAATGGTACACAGTGATTTGTGATAGTGTAATCCCTTTGGGGTGTGGAAGTAGCTCCAGAGTCAGGCTTGATTAGAAATGCCCAGTTGACTGCCAGGGACACATTTCAAGCAGGCTTATTGTGGGGAGCTGATATAGTTGTAAGCACAAGTCAAACAGCCAAACATATAAACGACCCAATCTGCATTTGCAAAGCTAAACTGTGCAGCTCTAAACCCATTTTCTGGCCTAAGGAGTGCCGCATGCCAAGCACATAGCTAGAAAAACAGTTCCTCGCGTGCGCTCAGAACAGGGAGCGATGTTAATCCGGGGAGCTCATCAGTGTTTGCAGACTGTCAGCTTTAATCTCGGGGCGTCGTTGCACCAGGAGCACATTTTAAACCTTATGAAACGTATATCCACAAACTCTTCTGCATATCCACAGAAAGCTAATACAAACCAACTCCAAAGACAAAGCTAGTCTTTTAAAACCTGTGCCAGAGCCTTCAAATTTTCTCTGCTCACTTGAAATCCGTCTTTAAATTCCATGTTGTTTTTTTTCTGCCTTTGCTTAACACAAGACAAAGAGCAGCCAGACAGAGGAAATGACAACAGGAACATTTCCTCGTGTTGTCTCTCAAAATCTTATGCATTACACAGAAATTTTTTTCTTAGAGAGAGACAACTGAAAGGTATTTTAAAAACTGAAAACAAAATAATTGAGGACGTCAGCAAGCAGATTCCTATTCAGACATCAGGCCTGGGGATGCTGAGGCTGATGTGTGTGATTTCTCTCCTGAGCTGAACTCTGCTTTCCTGGGTGTGCTCTGAGCACAAATCCCACCAGGTCCCTTCCAACAGCCTGCATGCAGCTGATGTAAAGCCCTCTGGCCAGCCACCAAAGGATGCAACCTGCAGACGAGTAAACCTACTATAAGCTGCTGCTCTGTCCTGGCAAGCAGGTACACTGGATCTCCCTCTGCAGTTATAAAACCTACTGGATGTGTTTGCAAAGCTAGCATAAGAGGACAGTGAGCTACAGGTCCTACCAGCTACCTCGTGGAGACAAGGGACTGCTTTCTACAAGCACAGCAGCTCTTCAGGTCTTGTTGAAAATTCAATGGAAAAAAAAAAGGGGGGGGGGGGGGGGAGGTTTCTGTTCCTTGACGGCTCTGACAGACCAGCCAGTGCAGCGTAACTATAACTGCAATGCAGTGTTACTAATGAGATCTGGATCACAGTGAGCTACTACATTATTAGCCTGGCTCGAATTTCCATTTCAAGTTTGCATTTATTTTTTCACTTTCCTAAATCTACCATATTAACGTGGCACCAGACATATCCACTGGAAAAGAAAACAAAACTTCTGACCCTGAGGGGAAGGATGGCAGGGCTTCTGGGGTGGGTGGGTGGTAACATCTCTTTAACCTTGGCTTGCAAGGAATTCAGCACCTTGTCAACTTTACTTTCAAAACTTATATTCCTGATCAACGTCATTCATGGAAATTGCCCTAGCTATCACATCACTTAGTCACGCTCATTCACCCAGAGCTCGTGTCTGAGTTGGAAGCTGCTTCAAAAAAACACCTTGGTTCAGTTCTCCCTCTTGAAAAACGTTATTCCTGTTTAATCATTCTTGGAGGTAAGAGGCAGGGCCAGGTTTTGCCTCTTGCAGGGTGTCCTGCATGTCTGATAGAAGTGCAAGGGCCCTGAGCTGAGTTATTCTAAGACAAGTCATGTTGATCCAAAAAAAATTCCATCATGGAGGTGAGAGAGGTATTTTTAATCCATTAGGATGCTAGTTATGATTACTATATGAAACAACTAATCTCCGCTGACAGGGCTTCAAACAGCATGCCATGTAGCCCAGACCTCAGTCTCAGTAAAGCTGAACATCTTTGCATACAAATTGACTTTGTTTCTTTTTTTGGTGAAAATCCTCATATTTTCATCTCAAATCCCTTCTCAGAGGTGTAATTATTTAGTGTTGTTTACTACGTTCCTTAGCTGAAACAAGTAACAGCTTTGCCAAGAGTGTTCTCCCTCTTGCCTCCGCATCAGGAGGAGTTTAACATGCTGACAGTATCCAATATGGTCTTCCCTGATGAGCCAAAGCAAGTTTTCCAAGGGCTTTTCGCGGAAGGTGGCACTGATCCAACCCCAAGGGCGATTTTTCTCGTAAATGCATGTTATGTAAAACATGAAAGTCACTCACCTTTGAGGAATCCAGCCCAGCTTCCTCTCAGGCTGCTACTTAGTGATGAACAAAGGTGAAGCCAAGACTTCTGTGCCCCACAGTGAGGGTTTGGGGGCTACATACCACTTCCAGTCTTGCGCAGGCTTGAAACTTGGAGCAGAGCTTATCGTTTGCATGTGTCCAGAAACCATAACAGATAAACATCTCAATACTGCATAGCAGAAGCACTACATCAGGGGGCCTTGAACTCTCCCAGAGTGAAAAAGGGGTGTTTTTACTCAGATTTCATGAACAGGAAAATTGTCATCCCTTTTGCTTACTGCACCTGCAGACACAGCTCACCTGGACTAGCCCATAGATGGAGAGGCATCCCAGCTTCAGGAGTGAACTTCCACTTCTGCCCTTGCAAACAGAGGTTAGTACTGCTTTTTTTTTTCCTATTTTTTTCCCTACTGTTCCAGTTTACAGCCCACTTAAGAGCAGGAGGTCATTTTTTTGAGAACTACCCCCACGCTAAGACTGGTGTGAGCAGAGGTAAAATAAAGAGAGGAATTTTCTTTATTGTGCAACTAACTTTTTGCTCTGTTTCAATTTTCCTTTTTATTCCTGTGCTTATTTCTCCTTTACATTTTCATTCACTTTTTTCCACATTTTGTGTTTCTCCTCACCCTTCCTTCCCACCTGTGTAGCAGTGGGTGGTGGATTTCCAGGTAAAACGTCTTTCCCTCAGCTTGAACATAAATGACCAGGGGCTCCTCTTGGTTCAGATATGTGCTTTAAGGTTAGGCTAGAGCAGATGCTGGTTCCTCATGGGAGTTCAGGATTTCAGCATCCCTCTGCTTTGCTTGAGCAGGCTGTTGGTGAGGAAGAGGGAATCTGCAGCTGTTGAAGAGCAAGAGGTGGTGCTGTTGTGCTCACGGCACGCAGCTGGAGAGCCGGCTATACTGCCACAGGGACAACATGGAAAGACATTTTGGAATGGTGGGCCACCTTAAAGTGCCTGAAGTTGACCTGTCCAATCATCCAGCATCTAGCCTTTTTATTTGTTCTTATTGCTCATTTTACCTCCAATATATTCTGATAAACAAAACAAATGACAGTGGCAGACAAGGTTCTACACTGAAATTAAACACAGCTGATCTTTATGTGTAGGCTCACACAAAGTAACTTTCGCCCCTTGCCCACGAAGCTGCAGAAACAGCAGGAAGTCTGGCTGAATCTGAGTAGCAGCAATCCAAGGGGTAAAAAGAACAGCAAACCACTCACAAATAAAATTTCTTTCCCTTGTACCTTGGGGAAGGAACTGTTGTGCCACAGACAACATCTCAGTGCACAGCACACTGGTTTCAAGGGACTTGATGGTGGGGGTCAACAAGAAGTGCAAGTACCCAGCTGGCATTAGTGCAAAAAACCTCTCTGCCCTGTAAGTCTCTGTACCCAACGCAGCACAGGGCAAGGAGACGTTATTATATATCATAGGTGCATATAAATGATTGCTATGTTATGTTATTTTTGTCACATTTTGTTATTACATTATATGCCATGCTGCCTTATTATGTTACAGTAATTTATGTTAGCTTATGTAAGGGAATACCAGCATTTCAAAATGCATCCCAGGCTCTGTCTACACAGGGTCAGTATTTTGCTCTTACTGCTTGGGCATGTGCTAAAGCAGCAACTAAAAAGTGCAGCCAGGACCAGTCTGGTTGTGTCATGCACTGTGAGCAAAGAAAACGGGACAATCCTGTGACTTGCTGCAAGATGTCAGGGCTTGCCATCAGGATTGATGAAGGCAAGAGGGAAAGGGAAGAGCAGACAGCCCAGAACTACCAGGCTTTCAATCCTGTTTTTCACCTTACAGCAAGAAATTGCAGCCCTGTTGCTCAACCTGGAAGGTGTCACAGCTCCTCTTTCTGCCCAAAGCCTTTCCAAGCACCCCTGTTGCACAAGGGCACAGGCAAGATGGGAGCCGGGATGAGGCTCCACCTGAAGATGAACATTGCTTTCATTGTGCTCAGCTCTGAAGTGCTGAGCATCGCAAGCCAGCTGCACCCAGAGCAGGGCTCTGTGTCCCATGGCGCATGGAGAGCCCATGGAGACGAGGCAGTGCTGCCCCCAGATCACAGCACCCCGTCCTCCTCACACAGCCCCCCAGCATCAGCAGGTGTGCCGGGACGTGTGTCAGTGTTAGGAAAAGGCAGACGGGGAGGAAGGATGATAATAGCCCTGCCACGCTTTGTTTTGGGACACCAGCAGCTGGATGGGAGCACTGGTGGGGACAGCAGACCCCAGCCTGTCCCAGCACTTCACCCTTGCTGTCACACGTTTGCTGGTCCCGTGCAGCTCCAAAACCAAGATGCTGGGGGTGCCTGGACTATTTGGCCTCTAGGATGCCACCTGAGAGGTTAGAGGTGGAGAGTGCTGGTGTGGCCCGGGGGCGTGATGTTCTCCTGGCAGCACGCCTGCACTGCAGCAAGGACCGGAGCCACCGCCTCCCTCTCCTCCCTCTCAGCCAGTGGTGACAAGACCAGCAGTGTGCAAGAGCACCCAGCTCACAGGTGCAGCAGAAACTTGTCTTGTCTGGGTTTGCATGCTTCGCACCTCCAGGACTTTACTTGCCAGCTGCTATCAGCTCTGTTGGCTTTCTTACCGCTCCAAAACCTCAAACTGCAACTTCTCTGCACCTACTGACTTTAAAGGTCTCGTGTCAAAGCTATGTAAAAGTACTGAGTTCTTTTCAGACCCCCAAAACCAACCAAACAATAACAACAACAAAAAGGCAACCCATAAACCAAACTTATAACTCACAACTGAACAGAGTTTCACCCCAAGCTGATACAGTTTTATAGAGAAACTTGGACCAGGTGACGTTTGCGTGGATTCATTCAAAGCATCTGTAGAATATCAATTAAATGTAGCTCTTCTGTAAAGCATAGATTTATACATTGGATTTTTCCACTGCCGAGTGAAGGATATATGAAATGAAAACATACTATTAGGACTTAAAGGTTTTAAATATCTTTTTAGAAGTTTAGCTAGGCATTATGGATTTCTGGACAAGTAGGTTAAAGTAGAACACGTGCAGCAGCCTACGGAGGAGCTGGAAAGCTGGGAAAAGCACTGATGAAAGTCAGGGCCAAGAGCAAAGGACCTGAGTTCACCCAGAGAAGACAAGGGAAGACAGAAATCCTGGCTGGTGCTTCACAGTAGTCTTAGGCAGGAGAAAAGTCGGAAGACTGATCTTTATCTGGAGTAAAAGACAGGCTGGAAGATTTTATTTCCTTACTTGCAATGAAAACGTAAACTCTCTCGTTCAGTGGAAGGAAAATGGGCAGCAGGATAAAGGTCATAAATGAAATGGGGAACCTGAGCAGCTCCATTATTTATGGCTACACACCCTGCTTTCCTTAGAAATCATGGCCAGCAGCTCAGTATTTATTGAAACACCTCAGGAGCTGGAGGGCTGCGTGAAGAGAGAAATCCCGAGGAACAAGATATGTTTCTGGTGACAGCAGCTTCCTGCGTTTTGAGTGAGAGGCTTCGTAAAATGGTGCAGGCTTTTGTCTTGCTCAAGAAGCACCTGTCGATCCTGCAGTGGCAGGTGCATGGAACAGCAGTGCATCGTTGGGGAATCCTATTCAGGGACAGGACGGAGGTATTTTGAGCAAACAGCAACGAGGGGTTATCATGTTTGCTCATTTTCCTGGGCTGATGGTGTGTCTCGGCCGTGCTCCGTGCTTGCTGTTTCACCTTGCTTGACTGGTGCAAAAACTCTCATTTGCATGAGAAGCGGCTGCAGCAAAAGCGGCTGGCTCTGAGGAAGGAAGCAGAGGGAAGGAGTGAGTGCACCCTGCAGCTGGTGGGAGGTGTCTGTGCATATCGGTGCACAAACCCCTCTGGCAAGGGAAAGCTGCTGGCATGCTCCAGGGCCGTGCACAGGCCACCATGGAGAGGCCTTCGTACATCCAGGGGAGAGGGAGGACCAGGACACGGTGCTGATGGTCAGACCTTGCTGTAGAAACGGCAGAGCCCAAGCGTTGGAGCAGGGAACGGGGCTCTGAACCCACAGGGGATTGCAGTGCTGTCACCTGGCTGTTTTGTCCTGAAAAGAGCGGTGCCACACCAAGCAAATCCCCGCAGAGAGGTGACCTGTGAGATACTTCAGAGACCTTACACCTGCGAGGATGAAGACCAGTTTCACCTCAGAGAGCACATCTCTGTATCTGTTTCTGGGACCTGAGCTTTATCACAGACCCTCTGCTGCTCCTGCACGTCTTCACACCTGGCTCCAGCTGGTTTCCCTGGGTGGCATCCTGGAGCCCTGCCGGCCAGATGTCGGCTTTGAGGAGGTGTCCTGGAAAACAGCCACATTCCAGCTCGCATGCACTTGTGGGATCAACACCTCTTTTGCCAGGCACACACAACCCAAGCATGATTTCGCTGGGAAATCTGTGCCTTGCCAGCTTACACTACTCCATCAGGGCTGTGCCAAGCCCTCCTCCAAGCAGCCTCCAGGGAAGACAGAAGGCACAAGAAAATCTCAGAGGACAGGCACAGAAATGCAGATGGATTTTAAGGCTTTACTATGGTACTGGCTGTTAGGGGGCACAATGCTGGCCTGTGCAATGTGTTGGGTAAGGTCCTACAGCTCTTCAGGTGGGGTAAAGGCAAAACCCAAATGCCTGGCAGTGATACAGCCAGATTTTGGCAGTGGATGGTGGTTTAAACTTGCATTTCATTTCAGGCACAACCAGCAAATGAGAGTGCACAAAGGTGAGCATTCGTAACTTCTCCTGAGAGGACGCACACCTCATCTGAGACCCCACACAGACAGCTGCTGACTTCTAACCCCAGCCCCTCTGCCAGCAAAGGCACGGCATGTCATGGACCACTGCTCAGGGGCATGAGAAATGTCTGCACACACCCATGCCACAGGCACAGAAACCCTTCTCCACCCAGCTACCAGCTGCTGCAGAGAAAAGCGTACTGTGAACACAGAGAACCCGTCTCACTTCGTGACGGTCAAAGCAAGGCATCTTCACCAGCCCCGTGTCCACTGGGCTGGCTCTGAGATGCGTTGTCAGGGCCCTTGAGCACAGCCAGGCTTCTTCAGGGGACACGTATGCCATCCTGATGGTGTACAGCCAACCCAACGTACACCAAGGCACAGCGTGGCCAAGGCAGCACCACAACCTCGGCCTCCACACAAGATTTATGCAGACAGAAATTTCTAATCGTCACGGTCGGTTTTGTTACGGTCTTCTCACTGCCCCACTTCACAGGCGCCATCCACGGGCATTTGCAGCCATGAGACTCATTTGGGAGGTAACCAGTGAAGTCTTTATATGTTTCAGCTGTTCCCAAAATAGAAGCTTTCTTGAATAAGCTGCTGCCTGAGCATGACTGGCCACGCATGAGCCCTTCTAACTTATTAGCATTGAGCCGATTATGTGCCGAAGGATGTGCATTAGCCTTGTAAGCCAGCACTGAAAATCACTGATTTCCACATGGAAACATTGAAGCTTTATGGTCTGTAATTGATGAGTGGGAGTTTGTGAAGGATGTCAAGTGTTACCTTTGTTTTACTGTGAGTCACTATCAATGTTGGCAAGCATAATAAAAGCAGAGGAATGCATTAGGCACCAAATATTGTACTTCTTGCAGTAAAAGACACTAATCACGGGGATAGAGATGTTATGCTGCCTGTGCAGACTGATGTCCTGGCAATTTGATCGCTTTACTGCTAAGTGCCGTGTCTCAAAGCTCAGCATGTCCACGTATGTCTCATTTGGTCATGCATTTCTGGGGGACAATATTTAGTATTACAAGGAATAGAATCACACTGAACTTTCCACTTACCTCCAGATGAAGACAGCAAAGCCATATACATAAATTTTGAAGCACCTATATGCTCAGAGGTACCTACCTCCCCCGTCTCTACAGTGAGCAATCACTTCTGGTTTTATTTCTAAAACAGAAAGTCATTCAGGGGACGGAATTTTCAAAATATATTACACAGCTCAGTACGAGCCCATTTTTACAGCATTGGCTTAGCCTACGGTGTAACTGCATAGGAGGTCTCTGCATGGGCAAGCTGGAGGGACACATCTGGTTTATGCCAGTCTCTCACCCGAATCCAATGTGATTCCTGCTATACTTGGCTGGACTGTCAAAACTCCTGCAGCTACAAGACCTGGGCTCATCAGCTGCCCTAATGACTGGGGAGGCTAGATCCATGTAACCACAGACAGTATTTCCTCCAAATATTTTTGTTGTTGTTATTTGTTTTTTCCCTGTGAGATAAAATTTGGTCATATCTCCATTCACACTAGGAGAGCTAGATGATATGCTCCTTTACTTTCCTTTGCAAATCCCACTGACAGAGAATGTTCTTCTGCCGTAAAGCCTGATCCAAATGCCTCCCTCCAAATAGTTAAAGCTCGTGTAAAAGAACAAATCAGTCATTCTGTGGGTATTTTCCATCAAATATCAGAAGTCCTGAGCAGTTTATTGAGCAAGTTCAGTCTTTAATAAATGCTTTGCTCACCTATTGGAGAGTCCAATAAGTAATAAAGTGCTGAACATACATCCTATTCAGCACTCACTATTTAGGAATCTTATACATCCTATTCAGCATCAATATTTAAGAATATCAATGTTTAATGCTGTCATTTTAATTTCATTGTATTCTTTGATTTATTTCAGCATACGGGAATAAAATCAGAAACTAATTTAGCTAATGAATTCAGTTAAGCTTTTCTTTTGAAAAGGCAATGGAATAAATTTGAGGAGGCCTGATGTTTAAAAACTGATCATTTTCAAAGGGTGACAGAGTTGCACTCAGAAGAGGTGTTTTGACCAAATCAGAGTCAGCTGTCAGGGGCATTTAGGGACACACAAGTTGATTTTTTTTAATTTTTATTTTTTACCATAAGCTACAAAGATTTGACATGAATGAATGAGTTCATTAAATTCACACACTCTCTTTGCAAACACTTGTGGAGTTGCCAGTACAGTCATAATAGTTAATTCCCAGTTGCATCTATTTTAAAAGTCAATTTTAAACATACGTTCAGTGCTGATATGTTTCTCTGTAGGTGGCTTTTTTTTTTTTTAGCATAGTCTGTTGTTTACTACTTTTCAGCTAATTTCCCTGTGGGATATCAGTTTTCAAGCTTCTTATCTCGGTTAGGAAACTAAAACACCTCAGATGAACAGGTCAACATTGAGAAATTGAGTCTGGATCACTCAGTATAGCTCAAGCCCATGCAAAAGCAGGAACTGGACGAGGAAAGACCAGATGCAGTCACATCCTACCTCGTTATAAACACCAAGTAAAATTACTTCTGTCCCAAAGAACTGTGCCTTTTAACTACATATCAGAAGCCACATTTTTGCAGACCTGATTCTAGCTCTGCCCCTTGGACTAACAAATCTCTTCCTGGAAACAGGTAGCACCTACCTGGGGAAGGGAAGGCAGCTATCAGTCAGCTGGTCTTTGATCCTCCTCCTCCCCATCTTCATCTCCCTGCACACAAAACCCAGAACTTCCGGCATTTATGTGACAGTAGGAAGGGGCAGATCCTGGCCAGTATAAGTTCTGGACATCTTTAAAGATAGAGAGACTAAGACCGTGTTTTTATCTGAGCATTGGTAAGCAACCCCTTGCCAAGGCAGCTCAGCACCCAGCTGAACTGAGCCATGAACAACTTTTACCCCCCAAAAACCTACCACCATGGTGCATGTTCAAGGGGTGTTATAGCTTCTACCACATCTCTTTATTTTCATACTTTGACTGTTTTTTGTTACACCCAGAACAATAGTTTTAGGCTGCTGCCATCTTCTTGATTAAATTTTCATTTGCATTATGCTTTCACTATGCAGGAAAACTGTGATTTAAGCTCCACTACACACAAGTAAATGAAATTAAAAGAAGGAAATAAATAAGATTTTAACTGCACTTCATGAATTATGAATAATGCATGTTCTCAGCCGTGCTCTTCAAGAAAGCCATCACAGAATCTTTCCAAACAAATTTTTTTAGGGGAAAATGCACCTAAAAGCAGTAACCAACTTTTCCATTAAAACACATTCATTATAAAGAGAAGTCCTCTGCATAAATGCTTTTCTTCACTATCATTTTTCTCCTATGAAGACACAGGAATTATAATTTATATGAACCACAAAAAGACAATATTTTAGCTTTTATTCGGATACATCTGAGGAGCACGCCATGTCTGAAATGTTGTGTTATAGTCCATAAGTAGCGGTGGCTCTAGCCTCAAGGGTTCAGGACTACTTCACATGAAAATAATCACAAATACTCAAGTTCCTCCTTTTTTTTTTAATTTTAAAATAAAGTCAGATGAAGATAATGTAGAAATGAACAAGAAATACTGATGAGTCATAAAGCTACAGGGACAGGGAAGTGTATTTTACTGGGTATGGTCCCAGAGCTGGAGTCAGTGCACTTGTCCTGCAAAGGACTTGCCACGTATGCGATCCTGAGCAAATCTTTCTTTGCCTGGTATGGTTTCCCTTCCAGTATTTCTCTGCCCTTTTGTTGTCTCTGGTAGGGACTGTCAGAGGAGACAGATCCCAACAAGAATTTGCAGAATACCTTTTATTAATACCTTCAGGGAGGGGGTCTGAGCCATGCAGCCAGCATGTGCTGGTGGCCTTGGACTGGGTGCCCCGAGTTTCTCACTTCTTGCAGATTCAGGAGGAGCACCCGAGTCCAGGGCACTGCAGTACCTGGGAGGCTGTCACACCCTTCTCAGCACGTTTCCTCTCTTCAACTCACTTCTTTTTTTCTGGTGACTGTTTCTTCATTCACATCCACAGATACTTACAGGTCCCCTTCACACAAGCCCACACTGAAAGGGCTTTCATGAAGCTTTATTTCTCAGCACTATCCCAGTTCATACAGCTGTTCAGAACTCTGAGGACCTCTAAAATGAAGTGATATGCACTTTTATTTGAAGAAACGCTTCTCATTATAACTCCTTTTCTGGAAGTGGAACATGTCCTGAGGTGGAATTTATACATATTCATGATGATATCTTTGTTTTTACATCCTCTGGGGAGTGAGGCTCTGCCTACAATGGAAAGAAGGAGAGAAAAGAGGAACTCTTTTGCATTGGAAACAAATGAAGGAAATACTTCGATTTTTCCAGATCCTTTTCAAAAAATATCGAATGAAATGTTATATGCAACAGAGAATGTGTTCGTATTTGCAAAACAGATTGCATATATTTTGCTTAGTTCCTTATAACAAATGTTACCAAATACATTCAGGGGTGTAAATTTTCTTTAAAATATTTTTTTTTCCATTTAGAGTTTTCTATTATATCACACCAGAAATAATAAATATTATTAACACAACTAAGAAGAGCTCACATTTTGGACAGTTTTAGAACATGTGAAGTAATTTATTAGGGCTATTTAGAAACAAACTTCTGTGATTTTTTAAAGGATGATCATGTTTTTGTGCGGAGGTGTGTACAAGCTCGAGAATTTTTCCTTATTTTAAGGTTTTCTTCTTTTGCTGAACCTTTTTTTTTTTTTCACTTCGGCAGAACAGTAACTAGTAGGATGAGCAGAAGACAAAGTATATATATCCCAGTATGCGGGGCTCACAACAAAAGCAATGAAAAGTGCCCATGGTGGAGAAAAGATGAGAAGAAAATGGTCCATAGGTTGTCTCACACACGCACATACACATGCGTGCTGAAGACCTAAGCCAAGTCAGGAAGCTTTACAGAAAAAAAGTGGAGGTAATTTGATACTCCGTTAATTGAAGCAATTAAAGCAATGCAAAGCTGAAAAGCAGGTTTGATTTCTTTCATTATTTTGCCTCAGCTTTTACTTTCAGTGCATCCAGTTTTTGAGTTCCCCGGCAATCATAAGCCCTGTAAAAGTATTCTCTGTGTGACTCAAAGGTATTTGATTATGGAGACCAACCTACCAGTTTATTACCTGTGATCTCTGGACTCCTTCAGACTGTACCTGTGGTTTATCTGCCATTTATCTCCCCAGCTTGCACTCCTACGCTGCCCGTGGGAGCTGGAGTCTGCCCTGGGCCTGTTAGCCCCGGCTGCTCCAGGAAGGGAATTTCTTCTGAACACTTCGGCTTTGTTCAGGAAACGACCACAGCAACCAATGCACATCTTTCCTGAAGGACAGGTGGAACAGTGCCAGCAACATACACAGCCACCTTCCAGCTGCTTGTGCTTGGAGAAAAAGAAGCCATTGCTGTCCTGATGTTGCGGTGAGGGACTTCCCCAGCAGCGCTTAGTCACCAAGCCCTCTGGTGAAACCTTGCTCTCCCCTCTGCTGTTTTATTCCCCTGCTGTGGCCCTTCTCAGGGCAGCTGCTGGGACGCAGACTAAAGAAGCAGCTGGCCAGGGCCCAACCCGACTTTGCTCCCACGGGAGGTGTAGGTGCTGCCAGTCCCAAAACCACAGAGGCTGGGGTGCGTCAGTTTGTGCTGCAGGAAAGAGACAAAGAGTTGGTTTATATTTTTTTTTACATCCAAAAAGAACTTCTGCATGTAAAAAATGGGAGTTCCCTCAGAACACTGAAATGATATTTCTGTCAGCCATCTGACTCTTGCCTTTCACTGGAGGCTTGGCTCTTTCAAAAGAGGGCATGACTGGGAGTACTGTATCACATGGAGTGATTATGAGGAACAAAAAGAAACAGAAATTCTCACAGATGGACTGTTTTTTTGTGGTAGTAACTTCAAAATGGGCTTTTATATATATATATATATCCAAATCCAGCCATGTGGAAAAGAGATACTCATGGCTAACAGTAATAGGGAATTTATTTGTATCAGATTAATTTAGGAAATCACTAGTGACTTGAAAGTGTGACTCATACCGACGCCCAGAAACCATTGTCAGAGCAAAACACCAGCATCTTCAAAAGCAGGGTGTTCAAAAATATGCTCATCTTCATTGAGCAGCCTCCCTTAGGACTTCATATCTGCAATTTTGAAGTATTAAAAAAAAGTTTCTTCCAAATGATTGAAGGAAATGACCCTATGAAGGAGGGTGGAGGTAGAATTTCAGGGGAGAGAGAGAGTTACAATGAAAAAAGGAACAACACTATCCTGAAGTTAGAACCTCCTAAAAGCTAGAACAGGACTGTAAATAAGACCTGGTGTTGAGTGGCAGCTAAAGGATTCACAAATCTGTCAAATTAGCAATAATTAATGCATGGGATATCTGTCTGCAGAGATCCTGGTTTAGCAAAGCTCTTGCTTGCTTCCTTAAGTTAAGGAAGATAGGAAGTTAAGGAAGATTTTCCTTAAGATAAAGTTTATATAAAGAAAATATATCTAAAGAAAATATAGAAATTATATGACTGGGATAACTGTGAATATTCAAATTTTTTGGTGGCTTTCCAATAACATGGGCTGACCTGAAGCAGGTTACTCATTTGCTTCAAGTTAAGCACATGCTTAAGCTGATTGCCAAATGGAGGCCTAAATAGTATTGATTCAGTGCTGACCGGAGCCTAAAAACGGCAGTCTGTGTGGTACACATTCCTGCATACCTCTTTCTCCCTTTTCCCTCCTTGTAACTATAGTACTGGCTTTAGTGATCCCTGTGGCTGAAGACCTACCAGTTGACCACAGTCAACAGACTGATGCAGATCTTTATGTCTCTGCGGGTTTTTATTCGTTCCCAGGAAGAAGTGTGTACCTCTGTTGCTATTGATAAGTAATCACCAGGCTCACCGATAGATGGGAGGTGGTTAGCTTTAGAGCCACTGCAAAGCATTATGGTAGATAAGATTACTGAGAACCATTATTTCCTTTTTAATAGCTTGGTCAGTATTTTATCACATTGAAAAGGTTCACCACTCAACAATAATATGATATAATTAACTCTTCTTACCACTGTGGCACACACTGTAAATGTTATGTGGCATCCATACGTTTCTAGAGTAGATTTAGAGAATTGAGCTGGGTGAAATACTGTTCCCATCTGTGATAGCATTAGCTTTAAGTCCTGGAAGATATGTTCCAGATGTACTGTGCTAATAGGACTATTTTATAAAATTGTGGACAGATTTTAGGAGCAACACCCTGATTAAGCACTTTGCAATCCCTGTGAAGCTTTTTATTATTATTTCTTTCCATCCAAATTAATGGTTCTTCGGTCTCACGTTAGTTTCATCCAGTTGTCATAGATCACAAGAGAGTCATCATTTACCGGCAAGTGACCCTTTACTCATTTAGATTTCCAGGCCTCTTAATGTATTCATGCTGATTCAAAGGAAATGCAGTGAATGCTTTAGCTGAAATCTCGGTGATGATTATTTACAAGTTAGCATGACAAAATTGATCAGTGCAGTTTATAGAGATTCTCAATTTTCACACACGCATGTATATATGCATGCATACAGTGGGTGCTTTATATATTTGTTATTTATGTGTATGTGCATATATAGACACAGCTATGATTCACATACTAATATTAAATACAGGGAATAAAGTTGAAGAATGTAAAGGCTGACATTTCTTATTTACGTTTCATTTTGAAGCTGATGGGTGGATGAGCATGAATTTTCCTTTTAGTTTGTATTTATCCCCAAAGCATATTAAAAAGACAGCTTCCCTTCATTTCTACTTTGAATGTGTCTGGTGCCCTCAAGTGAAACCACTGACTCATACTCCTTCAAAAGCCTCCGGTGATCTTTAATTCAGGAAATTAGATGCAAGAGAAAATACTTGGCTTTGCTGTCTTGGAGCAAGTTAAAATAAAAATCCTCGGCCATAGGACTGTCTTCTTATTACACATTCCAAAGACTGACTTTCTTTTTATTGGTTGACCTGCAACATTTTGTAGCCAAGTATTTTTCCCTACATCTACTTCATGGAATTAGAGCAAAGCTGCTATATCTTACAGACCACGTCAAACACACCTCAAAGGTGGTTGCTGCAAAGCACTTCTGCAGGCAAGTCAGAGAGACCACATCTTCCAATTCGTACTTGATCTTTTTGATTTCTACCACTCATTTCACAGAGCTTCGCCAGAACCGGGAAACTGAAATATGCCTTTCAAATTCCAAGAGTAAGAAAAAAATAATTTAAAAGAGCTGAAAATACACATTATTATTTTTAATACAATGACAGTAATTTATTAAATTCCTCTTTTTTTTTTTATTTTACTAGTTGCAATGTGTTACACTGGATCTTACAGTGATATGTGGATTTCAATTTGTTCTGTTCTCAGAAAGAAAAGAAATATAAGGTAAAAATAAAAGTTCAAAATTTTTGCCCATCATTTTCAAGGAGCCCTTCTCTCAGTGTTAAAGGGCTAGAAGAAACTAGGATTAGAAGAAACTTCCTCCTATAAATTCTACATTACCTCTTATTTACTGGTGGCAGCAGCATCTTTACCTCTCCTACTTAGGCCAGTAATACAGAAGTGGCAATTAAGAATTCCCCTCGTAAGAGTAAAATGGCACGAATATCCTATCTCATGTATTATCTCATGAAAGTTTGTTTAAAAAATATAAATGTATTTTTTTTAAAGTTTCATCTTCTTTTTTTCCTTTTTTTTAAATTTATTTTTTTTTCTATGAGTTTCCTTTACATGTATATCTTGAACTTCAGTACCTAGCCAGCCATGTATGCTTTGATGCTTTGGGGAGAGCTGGTGGAAAATGCAGTGTTTTAACTCATTATTTTAATTCAATTAATAGAAACCAGACACCAGGCTTGAATCATCCCTCCTGCCTTTAATTGTGAAGACAAGTATATTAAACAGAGATGGGTCATTACATATTCTCTATGCATAGATCAGAATGCCTAAAAATAGATTCAGCAGAGAATCATCACTTTAAAACCTTATATCATCCAGGCTGTGTTCATTTATTGGATAACAACCCCCTCTGTAGAGTAGCTTGATGAAATAAGATATGTACATTCCATAATCCCTAAAAGAAGACCAATAAAAATGAACTGCTGTTGGCTCTGTCAGTGTATTAACACAGCAGCACGCAGCCCCTGCCTCTAAAATTTATACCTTAAACACTTCAGAGAGACACAAAATTACAGCAAGAGTAAATAGAATAATCAGCATGGTAACGACAAAGTTGTTAATTTCATATTTTTTTTCATGCATTTACTGTTTTTACTCAAATAATAACATGGTTTTCCTTCCTTTCTTTCCCCAGTCATGATTTAGCCCTAGAAATCCTAAGGCTTTCCATTAAAACATTGTGTGAATGGGAATTATGTTGCCTAACTTCAGGCATTGATAATCAAGATGTTGACAGTTGACATAGTCATCCCAGCTCCCTTCATGCTCAGTGGAGAGAAATAGGCATGCTTTAGGGAGCAATTCATTAGCCCTATTTTAAGCATTTGCTTTAGGGTAGATGAATCAAACAGTCATTACGGTGGAAGTTTTTTCTCCAGAGAGAACCGTGAAGACTGGCTCAGATGGGGATGCCTACTCTGAATTTGGTTATTTCTCTCTGTAGGTCTCTGCTGCTGTGAAAAGTGTGAGTCCAGGGTAGGGGCGCTGATGCAGAATGGTCATTCCCATGTTCTGGGTGGCTCATCACAGAGACACAGCCCAGTCGCTTGTGTTGTGTGACCATTCTCTGCTAGCTGATGATTTGGGCTGTGAGAGTATTAGCTGGAACAAGAGACAGGGAAGGCAGTGAGGGGGACAGTGGAGGGGAAACAGGTTGCTAGAGTCTACCCCTATGAAAATGTCTTACGTCTGCCCCTAGAAAACCAGACTTTTCATGTTTGCCTCCCTAGGCACAAGTGCCTTTAGTGTTGAGGAAGAGATTACAAGATAAATAATGGAACAACTGGAACCATCCACAAAGGAGCTGCAGTGACAACAGAAAAAAAGGGCTGCTTGGGGAAATACTAAGGAAAATCTTGCACTGCACTGCCAAATCTAGGAGAATGTTTCTGTGAGACTGAAGCCGTGATAACTCACCCCAATCACATAATCACATCCTTCCCTTCACTTACTCTTATTACACAGCAACATGGATTTGATTATTCTGTCAGCAAATACCCTACATCCTTGAAATGGATGAGTATGACATGTTTGGAAATATGGAAAACGCCAATAGGTTAAACATAATTCATATAAAGCTAATAAAAAGAGCAAAAAACATTTACATATTAAACACAGAATTCTCATCTGCCAGAAGACAGCAGGGAAATTGATCTCTCACAAGTACAGGCTGAGAAAGTAGGCTGAAGAGGGAATTGAGCTCAAAGACAGGACATGGCATGACTTTCATCACATGCAGCCTGAATTTAAAAGCTATCAATTTGGTAGGGAGAAATTCATTAGCCACAGCGCATCAGCCCTTGCCTGGTACAAGGGTATTCCCTAGCTGCTCTGAAGAAATTCACATTGACCAGGACAAAGAGCTGCTTATACACTGGTACCCATAAGAAATCCCACATAACCTCAGCAAGACAGGCACACGCTATGGTCATTTAAAAAATGCCTAGATAAATTATAAGGTGAGAAGTTAAAGAGCAGTTCAGAAATACTAGTTTACCTTGTTCCTGAACTTAATGGTTATTGTACCCTTTACTAGAAATGCTCTCAAAAGAGTTGTCAAGTGTTTTGTGTATGAACTCAGACACACGGTTCCGGCAGATGAACCTTGCATTTGTGTGTGCATGTACATACACTGGAAAAAGGACGAGGTGAAATTAATGACTTTGCTTCTGGAATGAAGACTCCCAAGGAGGCTAATTACAGTGCACTATTGCTAGCAAGCAGGTACAACACATGGAAGCATACGCAGATATGTTATTAATATATCGACATAAAATGCTACATGTGGCACACACCTCTTCAGATTTTTTAGGCTTGATTGCAAAGAGATTCTGTCTATCAGCAGGATATTAATTATGCCATCATTTCAGAAAAAAAGGAGGAGTCCTTCACTCACTAAAAGGCAGAATGATGGAAGTTGGCCGTGGTATCTGCCCGCCACCAGTTCCCCTAATGCCAACAGTCCACAGCCATTTATATTTTGAAATCTTAACTACTTCACCAGTTCCTGTCCTTGAAAAGTCATTACTGTAGCATTAAAGCATGTGCCTTTACTAGTATATGAAGGTTGTCTGAGTTTTTAGCTGAAGTTTTCCTTATGGGTTCAGTGTGTCAGACAACACAGCCACTTGTTTTGTAAGCTCTGATAATAGTCTGGCTCTTTCTGAGAGAGGGGTGGATAAAAACAGGGACCCTTGCTTATTGCAGAGGGGAAAAATGATTATGATGACTTCTTCAAAGTCATGCCTTGTAGGAGACGGTGAAATTTAGCAAGGTGACACTTTCTCCCTAATTTTAAGATATCCATGTAACCTTAGGGCTTATTTTTTCTACGGCTACCACTACCTTTTTGGCAGAAATATGATTCCAGCCCATCTTTGAAATCAGAGCATCTAAACAAAATAAAGCAACAGCCAGCCAAGGGAAAACTCTGGAAGAAAAAAAGAAAAATCAACCTTTGTTTTTCTTTGCCTAAGCATATACTGCATCAACCAGTGCTCTCAAGATTGAGGCAATCAGTACACAGAGAAGCAAAGAAGATGCTGAGAAGTGGCAAAGCCTACAACAAATCCAATATCCTTAGCATTAATACACAAACCTTCCGGTATAAACAATTCAAAAGGTAAAAAGTAGAGCTTTTACTTTATACTGACTAATATAACCAGTCATTTTTTATCTATCTCAGAGACGTAGGAGCTCAGAGAGCTGGCCTTTTCATATGAATGCCAGCCATTTGTGGTCACGACCTATGATGCATGCAATATGCATTCTAATTTCAAGCAAACTTTTGAGGCACATCTAGCATTGCCCCAGGTCCAGTCATCCTAACAGAGAGACATTTGAAAACAGTTTTAAAAGACAGCATGATGACTCTTTTCCTGCTACTGCTTCCCTTGATCAGAGAACAAGGAAGGGGGGAAGGCAGTCTAGAAGGCTGACTTTTTAACTATCACATGCAGGAGTAGGCTGGAACCCCACAAATAATGGGAATGAATTTTAGAAGACGCACAGACATTGGCACATACAGATAGAGGTTAGAAAATAGGATGTATTTCTGCTTTTGCCTACAGAATACATAAATAAGTACATGTATTGGCAAAGGTCAAAGGCGACTACTTCAGATCCACTTGCTTTGTGATGGCATATAGTTTACAGGAAAGGATTAAATTAAAGACCTCCACGTTTATTAAGGACTCCTCATGCTGAAGAGTGTCACACTCAGGTTTCCTCCTGCCTCTCTCTGTGGCCTGTAATTTAGACCTATAATACAAGATAGGCCAGGGTACTGCAGTAGGTGCCATAATGAGAATAGCTGTTGCTTCAGGCACTGATGACATAGATCACTGTGGGCCAGCATGTGCCTTATTTAGTCAAATTAGGTCTGCCACATGCTGCATAAAATCCCACTGAGAGAGTTTATTCAGTATAAGTTAGGTTAGTGACTTGGCTAAACGTGCACAGGAAGATGACCAGTGGAAAAGGATAAAGTCCATCGAACCTGGAGGTTATATCTAGGGCTGCTTAGAAAAGGATATATAGGCATATATAGGCTTAGAAAAGGATATACAAGTATCCTTATATCTAGGATGCTTAGAAAAAAAATTAACAAGCTGCTTGGCCAGGGTTATCCTTTTCTAAAATATCCTCCAGCCTAAGCAGTCAGACATTTCTTGAGTCTATATGAGGTATAAAACTGGATAACCAAAGTTTGCAACATCATGCTGCACTTCAGAGATTCAGGTTCCAATAGCATTTTATACCACTTCCAAACTAAGCCACTGAAGAAGATTCGCTCGGAGAAATTAAATAGGTATTTTCAAATAGTTCTCAAATCTATGGGCCCCTGGGCCCTAGTTTCTCAAATGTTTTGAGTGTGGGAATGGGGAGGAAGCATGGTTGAATCCAGGAAATGCGTTACCTCCCACAGTTTAGGGAAAGAGTCTGTGCAAACATTGACATAGCCTGGAAATGGATGAAGACTGCCTTCTTGTGCCCTGGAGCCTTTGTCTGAGTGGAGTGTGAGGCTGCTTAGCATCAAGGGGGCAGATGGCCCAGCTGTCTTGGATATGACTTGATTTTCACCCACTTCCAAGTCTAAGCACTGCAAGTCAGCCCCTCTGTCAGTGTGGCTGTCAGGAGAAAGTCCACAGTGCCTTCCGCCAGCTCTCTCAGCTTTCCCTGGGAACAGGGAGGTTGTCCTAAGGGCAGCAGGCCCTGTGGTGTCCATGTCACTCAGTGTGTCTGTGTGGGATCTAGCTACTCGGCACTAGTGACATTGACCGGGCTTCGCATCCAGCAGAGCTGGTGGTGAGAAGGCAGGAAGATGAATGGTAGCACTTGACATGTCTCTTGGAAGGAAGAAAGCAACTTGGAACCAGAGCTCCTAGCTAACCCTGTATCTTTTTATGCACTGTCTGACCAAATAAGTATTCTTGATGCTGCATTTGGCACGTCAATCAGTGCGGCACTCAGCGAGGGTCAGCCAAGGCGGGTTCTGTTTCTGGAAATGGGGAAACAAGGCTCTGCCTCTCCAAAGATTTCTCTACAGCTGTCACTCACAGCGGAGGGAAGGAGCTAAGCTGCAACAGGCAATACACATTTTTTTAATAGTTTCTGTACTGTCAACAGCTGGTGGCTTCTGTTCAGTCAAGAGACTGCCGGAGCTGATCTATTTTTGGTTTGTATTTGCCCCCAGTTGTGGTCTGGGGACCTGTGCTTGGAGCTAGTTTATTCATACTTGCAAAGTCCAACTGAATTTAAGTCTTCTGAATTTCACCCCAGTGAGTAAACCAGAAACTAAATGTTTGACAGAACTTTCCCCTTCGTTTTCACCCAGGTCTGCAGGTGAAGGCTACTCCCTTCCTATGTTTGCACACAGACTTTAGCTGAGCAGACTCAGAGACGAAACAGGAAGAAGTAGCACTGAAGCACACCTTACATTATAAAATTAAGGGATTTCTTATTAAGGTTACTCTGCCCATGGAAGAAGTTTGGAAACCCTTCCTCTACCCTCTCACAGTCACAAAGCTATGTTACCTTTTCAGGAACAAGAAAGTTTCTAATTTGGGGCGCTTGGAGGCATACTTCAAACAGAAGAGGCATGCCTCACTGCTGCCACTACTGGAAATGCTCAATCCTGCAAAAACTGGAACAAATTGGGCATGTCTGAAGAAGACAAAACATCTTTCTGAGGTAAATTGGAGACCTCTGTAGTTGAAACCCTTCAGCTCCGTGCATCCCAAACTCTTGCATTTCTCATCATCCCTTGCACATGCAGGACTGAAGCCCAAGCCCGCAGTTTGCATGGAACTGCACAGCAGGAAACTGCAGCTTGCTTTGGCTGAATGGGGGCCTGAAAATCTCCGAGGGAAACATGAGAGAAGTCTCAGGCAGCATATGCAGTTGTTCTAGCATAAACTGGGATGATTCATTTCCACACAGGGCTGTTTATAGCAGAATAGTTTTGATTTGATTTGACGAGGCTCTTTCCAATGCACGTGGCTTTATCCTGCTAAACTTAGCAGAATGAGACTGACAAAGCATTTCCCTTGAAATGCAGTTTTCTGAGAACATCTGGGCCTTTATTTTGGTAGTGCTTCCTTGCTGAACAAGCTTTGTTCTGCAACCAGAAACATAGTAAATATAGGAGCTCTAGCCAAAGAGATGCCCACTGAGGAGTGGTCAAACCTCAGCCCCATCTGGTGGAGGAGTGGAGGAGCCAGGTTTTGGCTCTAGCCAGCCAGCTGGAAATTTCCTGACATCCCATGTGCAAGGAGCATCCAGGGCACTGGAGCTGCAGGAAATACAGACCATAGCCACTCTGGGACTGGGTTTGCAGACCAGTAATGGAATTGTGTATAAGCCTCAGGCCCCTTCTGTCCCGTCCTAAGCAGGAGTCAGCCACAGGGAGACTCTGGGCTTTGTCCCCAGGGACTGGCATGTGTGATGTGGTATAATGAACGTGCAAGGTGTTTTTAGAAAGGCAGTTTTAGTAGTGTGGGAACCTTTTCACTGAGGGCAAGAACACTTCTGCTTTTTCTTTCTGTCTTTGATCAACACAATGTCACCTATAGCTCGCATAGGGTATAAGACTATGGGATGTGTTTCACATCTGCTTTCTGTTTCTGAACCAAGAAACTTTCTCTCAGACCCACCTATTTCAGAATGGATGTGGCTATGACAGCACAGGTGTGCTGACCCATCACCCACCTCCAAAGATGACAAGAACTAGAGAGAGAGGCACACACCGACAGAGGGTCCTGAGAAGATGGCAAAACAGCAGGTATCTGCTTGCTCTTACTAGCCTTTTCCTTTCTCCCTGTTGCTCAGATGGCACTGAATCTGCTTGTTTGTTACCTCACAATTTTCCTGGCTGTCGGCACCAAATGACATAAAACACCAGCTCAGGTCCTGCTCTGCCAGGACTTCTGGGGAAACACACAACAGATGGGACTTTCAGAAATGCAAGTGGACTGGGCTACTGAGGCTTCTAATCCGCTCCTACATGATGAGATGAAGAAAACAGCATTTGATCTTACTACAAAGGCAGTGAGACACCTCTGTCTTCATCATCCCAGCAGGCTATCAAGGCCAGGTTTGCTGCCGGGTCCAGGCAGTCCCCTGCCAGGAACATAGCCAGGCAGGGAGGCCACAGAAGCAAGCAGCCCCAGCCTCAGACCAGATCCAGCCAAGGAGGAGGTGTTTGTTGAGCTGGAAATGGGATTGCCATTTTTTGGTAGCTGCTCTTCTTATAAAACTCTAATATTATCAAGAGCATTTCAGTGCATCATCTGATAAACCTGCCTGAGTCCCACCTGGTACTTCAAAGCAGCATTTCCGAGTACTTTGTCTTGCTTCTGGCCGCAGGTCTTCCTGCAGGGATCGGTCCCACCGCAGAGCAGCGGGCAGAGCAGCACCGCTCGTGGCCGCGTCCTCCCAGCACGGCAGCGGTGCGGACGGGCAGCCAGCCACCTCCTCATCTGTTGCTAAGGGAACACGGGGAGATGAGCTATAATTATACCAATAAACTGCGAGAGACAGCCAGAGAGAGAGGGATGGGGAATGGGCATTCGTGACAGTTCCTTTTTTTTTTTCTTTTCTTTTTTTTTTTTTTTTTAACTCCATTTATTGCTTTATAAATCACCGACAGAAGGCATCCGAAACATTTCACGTGCCGGCCGATGACTGAAATGTAAGCAATGCCTTTTGTGCAAACTGTCAGCGGCTTCCTGAAGACACTGGGATGAGAAAAACTGGTAAGCTGTACAATTTATCCCAGTCACCAGCACCTCCCCAGAAAGAAACACACAGAATCAGAGCATTTAATGAAAAAGGCAGGGAGGGAAGAGGCAGCTGGTGGAATATGACATTATCGAGGGCTAGGTCTGCAGAGTGGCTTGAGGAATGAGAATCCCCTACTCCAAACACCAGCTCCTGGTGCTTTGCCAAGGGAATCGCACTGTGCCAGGTGTGTCCTTCCTAGGGAGGAAAGCTCTCGGGACAGCAAAGCAGTCTGGAAATGTTGTCACTCTGCCTTCCCACCCGTGAGAGCCCGATGGTCACTGCAGGCCACCCACCCTCCCCTGGCTGTGGGAGACCAGGGCAGTTTCACACCATGGACCCAGATGGTGCTGAGGCTTTGGGGGAAAGGAAAGCAATTGGATCACACCGTGCCTTGATCTGTTGCTGTATCACCAGGGAATCCAGCACAGCCTTCAACTTTATTGGATAAACAATTAATTTCCCAATGTTATTGATGACTGTTTAACAGTCTTTACAACCACATGCATTTTCTTTTAACCTAAAACACATCCTTTCAGGAAGAATACAGTCTGTCACTGTAACACCCACCCTTCTGCACCACCTAATGCAAGTTACAGGAAGACCTGATCTGGGGACAAACTGAGTCACTCTCATGATGGCAGGTGCCTGAGTTAGTAGCATGGTAGCAAAGAATGAGCTAATAGGAAGGGGAAAACGAGGGAGAGAGAGGTTAGAAGATAATCACAGGTATTTAACAATTAGCAGGTTCAATAGGACCATCTTACTCAGAAGGCATTGCACCTTGCAAAAGTGGTGGTGTGATCTGCACCCCGAGAGGAGCACAGAAGCACTCCCAACATTTGAAGGCCACGCGCAGAACCCTGCTGTATTTATGACTGCAAGGGAGCCAACCTCCACAGCGACTACTGCTCATACTCGGGGTGGGTAGGAGCCAGGTAGTGCCCCGACTGTGTCCAGTGCCAGCCTTGAATGGCCAGTCTTCTCTGTGCAGCAAAGGGCAATGCACACGGGGGTCCATCAAACTCATTGGCATTTTTGATAAATAATTTCTTTCCTCTACTTTGTTAAGATGAATATATTTTATCAGTGCCATTCTGATTCTACTGGGGAGAGGGAATAAACCTCCCCCAGATGTTAATATGAAGCGTCTGTTGAGTCAGATCAAATGAGGGATCAACAGATACAGGCCTGCTGATTTCACCAAAACTGTGGACGGCCTTCCAATATTGCAGTACAGCTATGTTCTCAGTACATGCGTATGTTTGTCATTACAAAAGGAAACAAAAAAGGGCAAATTCAGCCTTGCTCTCACTCTGCCAAACCAGGCAGCAGCACAGCAAGAAATCTGGCCCTGCCTGGCTACACTCCGCTGGGAGCCAGTGTGCTTGCTACCATCCATTTCTCTTATTGTCAAGCACGTGTATTCGTGTGCACACATTACTTAATTACTGACCTTAATGAAACATGTCAGTACAATGCAGTTCTCTCAAATTCCTTTTAACTTACCCATGCTAAATGCTCAGGGTGAAGCTATTCTAAACAGTTCGCATAATTTTGTATGTGCCGTTCCCAAGAAACACTATGCATTTTAAACAATATGAACTGGACTTCAGCTAATGAAGTTAAACGAGGCTGGCAAATGATAGTAAACTAGACATGATTTAGCAAATACGTCCTGAAAGAACAATATTTATGAAGGCAGAAATCTAGCTCCATGTACTCTGGGGAAGCTTTCTACAAACAGATGACTCTGGCTCCCAGGATTTCAGCTATCAGTCATGCCTCCCAAAAAAGACTTTCCCCCCTGAATCATCTCTCTACATAGGGGAACATATAGGGAATTAAGGACTGCTGGTGAAACCTAATGCAACTTCCAGGGGAAATAACAGATTTCTTTAGCCTCATTTGTCATCTCTGAGACTGAGCAGTTCACATCCACTCAGCCCCATGTGAAATCACCTCCTTTTCCTGGCCAGCTCTGCCTCTCTCTCCCTTGTCTCCAACCAACACTTTTTTTTTACAGCTGGCTAGTTTCTGGAAGCACTTAGTTCTGTGAGGGAGCCTGGATCCCACCTGAGTATTTGCCAGTTTGACATTTCCATACCAGTTGGACTATTGCACCTGGGGCTGCTCAGAGCAAGACAAGCAGCTGGTGGCTGAAGCACATTAAATTTCAACCTAGAGCCAGACCAGGTCCCCAGCTGAGGCAGTTTTTTCTGGCAGTTAGAGAAAACCTTTGTATTTATCATCCTTTTACATGGAAGAACCATGGAAGAATTTGTTTAAATGTAGAAGTGGAAATAACTGAGGCACAGGTTGCCCCATTGGAGGGCTACAAACTCCAGATTTCAGGAGGGCTCCTGGTTCCCTGGAACAGCTGGAAGGGGACTGTAAGCAAGGAAGACTGTCAGGGCATAAAGGTATGGGCCAATGTCTGGAGCAATGTTTTGAGAAGAATGATATTGGTCCAGGCATGAGGACAACTGACGTAGAGAGGGGCTACAATGAGAAGATTTCTTCCTGCCACCCTAGGCAACAACAGTTGTCCAGGATTGGAAAAAGCTATGTAGGAAAGCACATACAAGTGTCTTTAGTGTTTCGTCTAGACCTGTAGGATTCTTTTGTCCACCAGAGTAAAGAGCAGACAGGTTCATTTGCTTCACTCTTCATACTCTTTGTGACCGATTGTTTGAAGCATCATTCATCAGCAAAACGAGGGCTTATAAACTGAGTGTCCTCTTAGCTAGTGGTGGGAGGTATGTGAAAGGGTGCTACTGTATCTTCTTCCTCAGATCAGTTATGGATGTAGAGGGGAAAAAAGGCACATTTTCCAGTGTGATGCTACTTTGGAAGGCCACTGGAAAAAATACAGACCTTCACTTGATGTCTTTCTAAGATAAGTGGCCAACAACAATATCTCAAAGACCCACATCTTCTCAGCAAGTATTTCTATTATCCCTCCTCCCAGTTAGAAATACATTTCAATGTGCTAAACAAAGACCATCTTTAGGCACCCTGGTCCATTTTGAGCAAAGCAAGGCTAACGTTGACTGAGAAGACTTGTGGAGGAGAACGGATCATCAATGCACTGTTCTCTCAGAGCTGAGAAAGTTCTTAAATCCCTGCCTGAACTGGAAACAAGCATTGTCCAGGATGGCCCTTTCCAACAGTTTTTTTCAGTGGTAATTGTAAGACAAGGGGAGAATTTTCAGATTTTATCTCCTTGGTACCGCAATGGAAGTGGTGATTGCATTTGTTCACTTATCTGTGGGGATAATAGCAATGAAAGTGACACAGGAGCCCAGACAGATAGAGACAAAGATCAAACAGAGGAGCAGCTGGATACCTTACACAAGCAAACACAAGCAAACACTTCTGAACAGGGTAGTTTCTGATTGTCTGAGTCAACACTCCAAGGAAAAGGAGAGCTGAATGGTGACAAAGGAAGGAAACACCTCTAACCTTTCCAGAACATCCCTCCTTAACCTCTCCTTCATATCTCACTGATCAAGGCCTCTGAATCAGTAAATCACCATGCTCCAGACTAAGGGTTTTCCTGCTCAGGAAATGTTGATACCTCTGTTCAGCCTGGTAGATCAAAACAGTTCAGCGTTGTTTTTTTTTTTTTTTTTTGAAAGCCAGCTTAGCATGCTTGGCTGCTAGAAAGTGTTCATCATTCAATCAATTTGCATTTCCAGGTACAGGCAGCCAACAGATAGAGGATGACTCTAAATCCACGTATCACTGTTCTGTGCAGCTGCGTTTATGCTCTGTGTAGCACTGCATCCCAGCAGACAGGCCTCGTGCATCAAAACAGTGCCCACGTGCCTCCCCAAATCAGCTGGCACTGCTTGGCAAGCCCCCACTGCAGTGAGGTGGTGGCCCTGCTACACAGCATGCAAGTTTGTCCCAAACATCCATGGATGGAGAATGCAGCAGTGTCCCTTTGCTGCAGCCCCCATTTTGAGGCAGGCAGCCTGGCCCCGGCCCTGTCACTGTCCCATCTCAGACAGCACTGCATGTGGTGCCAGCAGCAGCAAGAAAAATGTCAGGGCAAACCCTGGCTATACATTGATGTTTACAGGTTGTACTGGTGACTGTTTACTTATATGTGCAGTGCACTTCCCATTATTCAGAGCTCTGCAAGCGTCTAGTAAAAAAATAATAATAATTTTTGCAACAAAACAATTTCCTTTGCTGTTTTCCTCAGCAGCACCTTAGAGAGAAAGAAAGTGGATGACTACTCAAATAAAGAAAATGAAGCAACCCCGTTCATATACTTTCTAAAACTGCCTGGAGACTGATTCATGCCAAGTCAAAGGCTGGCAGTTGAGAGTACTCCTTCTGAAGCTCTGATGTCTCCTCATTGTTTTGCTAAATTTACCTCCAGGTTTTCAGAAAAACTCCATGTCAGTATAGCAATATACTCATGAAATGCCAAGTAAATAGAGGAGGAAGCCAGAGAAAGTAATTTACATTAGAAAACCGGCTTTCCTTCACAATGCTGGAGCATTTGTCGTAACAGGAGGAGAGCGAGTCCAATAAAAAAAAGATAATAATAATAATAAAGAACTTCTCCTTTGGCAGTTCCATACCCAGGAGTTGGTTACTGCATTTCCAGGCATGGACGGGGATTACCATTATTTCCAGTCATTTCCAAATGACAGCAACTGTGTGTGCCTCAGGATGACCCAAGCTGTACATTCCTTCCCGCAGCAGGCTGAGAAGTACTTCTTGGCATCCCAGGCTTGGGATCACAAGGTGGTGGAGGAAATACTACTCTGACAATACTGTTACCAAATTGTACACACATACTTTCATATGCTAGTGAGAAGCTGACCAGCACTGGAAGAAAAACAAGGAATATGAGATCTTGACAAGTTAGAGGCCTGGGCAATCATCAACGATACGAAGTTTAAGAAGTGCAGGTGCTGGATTCTGCACCTGGGAAGGGGCAGCCCTGGCTTTACGTACAGACTGGAGAGGGGGTGAGAGGCTGAAGGGCAGCCCCACAGAGAGGGATCTGGGGGTTCTGGCTGACAGCAAGCTGAACACGAGCCAGCAGCGTGCCCTGGCAGCCAGGAGGGCCACCCGCACCCTGGGGTGCATCAGGCCCAGCACTGCCAGCCGGGCGAGGGAAGGGATTGTCCCGCTCTGCTCTGCGCTGGGCGGCCTCACCTCCAGCACTGTGTGCGGTTTGGGTGCCACAACATGAGAAGGGCATAAAACTGTTGGAGAGTGCCCAAAGGAGGGCTACAAAGATGGTGTGGGGTCTAGAGAGGAAGATGTATGAGGAGCGGCTGAGGTCCCTTGGTTTGTTCAGCCCGGAGCAGAGGAGGCTGAGGGGAGGCCTCATGGCGGCCTGCAGCTCCCTCACGAGGGGAGCGGAGGGGCAGGCGCTGAGCTCTGCTCTCTGGGGACAGCGACAGGACCCGAGGGAACGGCATGGAGCTGGGACAGGGGAGGGTCAGGCTGGGGGTTAGGGAAAGGTTCTGCACCCAGAGGGCGGTCAGGCACTGGGACAGGCTCCCCAGGGCAGTGGTCTCGGCACTCAGTCTGTTGGAGTTCAAGAAGCATTTGGACAATGCTCTCAGACATGTGGTCCGATTTTTGGGTGGTCCAGTGTGAGGCCAAAAGTTGGACTTGATGATCCACATGAGTCCCTTCCAACTCAGGATATTCTATGATTTTGTGATTCTCTTTGCCTTGAGCTGCATCAGGTTTTCCAGTCTCTGCCATGCACATTGTATACAGGGCTGGAGAGCAAAGCTGTGGCCGAATGCTTAATAACACCGTGGTGCTGCTCAGAGGCAGAGCAACAGGCTCAGGCATTCAGGATGCAGAACAGGAACACAGGACTCTCTAGACCCTCCTTTTCTCCTAGTTCAGGAAAAATTATAAGCATTAGTGCTTATTAGTGCCAAATTTCTGCCTCTCCCTGGATGTGCTGAGGAAATCAGTCTTCACAAGGGGCTTTCATCCTGATTTCCTTTCTCAGACTTCATTGCAGTGATTTGGCCCCACATGCTTTTCCTAGAGATTATATAGTTGAGTGACTCGCAGGTGAGCAGGATCTAGGGGGGAATCCTAGCTCCAAATTTATCTCATGACTCAGAACCAGGCCTTGGAGGAGTCACTTGACCTTCACAGAGAGCACTAAGCCCAGGTGGAAAGTGGGGAAAGTAAACCACAGAACATAGCTCTTGCTGAAAAACAGAAAACCTTTTTCTGGACCGAGAAGAGCTGTATATTTCCGCTAAAACAAGTGTGATTGATCAGATGCGTTTGGCTGCTACCACACTAAGTTCTTGGTTGATTTAATCATTTAGGAGGCTTTCTCTTGTTTATAGTCACTTGATGTAAGGGGATTTGTTTGCTTATAGAGAGGAATATACCTGTGTTGACTGCAAATGAAAGTCCAGCAGTTCCTAAAAGTACCAGTTCATTTTTGTATTTGGGCTTTTTAAACACAAGGTGCATCCTTCTGTCATCTCTAAGTAACACTGCATGAGAGTAAGAAAGGAAAAAAAAAACACTACACAAAGAATTTGTTGTTCACATTATAACGGCTGCCGTAATTGCATTTAAATGCAATACACTTTTGCTGATTAGTTTGCATGCGACTGAAACAAGAGGGTAAATAAACACTTAACAAGGGCTTTATTTTGCTGTGCAGTAATTGCAATTTGCAGAACTATTGTGGTGGAGGTATATGTCAACTGAATTGCTTTTCCTTCTATTGCGAAAATAGGAAAATGCAATTAATTTCTGTACAGGACCCTCTAAAGATAGTGCAGCACGCAATCTGAGAGCTCCCATCAAGAGTCAAGTGGATTCAGACAGGTTTCTGCTTGCCAGCAGCCCCCTCCCACACTGAAGCTGCTATTCCCATGTGCCCACAGCTAAATATAGCAGCCGCACCACAGAATGACAGAAGAGCTCCCAGTCCTGGCTCCCGATCTTTGCTTCGTGCGCTCCTAATATGGATGAGCACTGCAGCCAAGCAAGCGCTTGGGGAGGACTGGAGCGGGTGTCCGGGTTCAGCAGGACCGTCCCTCCCCACGCCCTCCGGGGAGCCACACCATGGGAAATAGAGCAGACGTGGCCATGGAGAAGCTGTGCCTTAACCTTTTGGTGTCTTGGCTGCAGCTCAGCTGTCAGCGAAGCCACCCGGCTTCTCACGAAAGCACACAAACTGTGTGATACCAAGTGACGCCAGCGTCCAGTTGACACCAGCATCAAGTGTTCCCACTTGTCCCCTATCTCTCACAGCCACAAACCAGGACATTGAAACCTCTGGTTTAGGGCAAGAAGGGACAAAATGCTGGCAGTGTGTGCTGTGAATATGTTATAGGCTCATAAATGGAAATGTAAAGCAGTATGGGGGTCATTGTAGTCACCCTCCCCATCCTAGTTTTACAAGCAGGCCAAACCATGTATGCAGTGCTGGCTTGCACATCTCTGCAGGGCATTGAGCCGTGGAGGCCATGGAGATAGAGCCTGGGAGATTATTTCAGAGAGCAGCAATAGCTGATTTCATCTACAACTACTTGCCAAAGTTTTTATTACTAATTTTAAAATCTTTCCTGCATGACTGTATTAGTTTAGCAGGAGGCCCCAAAGCCACAAATCCTGAAACTCCACCAACAGAGCTACAGGGAGGAAACTGGCCTCTGTGCAGAGGGTCAGCAGGTTTGCTTGAAAAAAACTATAACTATGGCACAGGCCTTCTGCTGCCCCTCTGCCTCTCAAAGAGCATTTTCTGGCTCCAAAGCTCCCTCTCCAAAGTGCCAACCATCTTCAGCCCATTAAACATCTCTGCTCCCTTTGACATCAACCTGCAGACACCAGGGAGCCCTGCAGTCTGTGAATTAGAATACACTGGTTGGGATTTTCAGCCCCGGGGCGGTGGTTACTCAAACCCTAAAAGCGCCCTCTGGGCATGCAGAAGCACTCATTTACACACTTCCAGCTCTTTGAAGGTTTATAGGGAAATATACTTTATAAGTCTGTAGTGCACAAAGGCCAGCCTAAACAGAATTCATGATGGAAAAAGCATGGAGAATAAATATTTAAAGCAGTAGCAAGGTGTAAACTTACCAATACGAAAATGGGGAAGAGAAGGAGGAACTTGCTTGGCACAAAATTTACTGTGTAGAAATGCATAATTCATAGCACATTGCATCCATTTGTTCCTTTTTACTGGTGTGGGGAGAGAAGAAACCATGCACAGAAAGCTGAAGTAATTTACTCAGATTGCAAGGTAGGAGACCAAGCATCCCGAATTCTAAAATCTTTGGATAAGGGACATCTCTAGTAGGACCTCATACTCAGGAAAGCATTCACATCTTGAAAACATTTCTATCTCTGTGACTGTTGTTGGTGGATAAGTTCCTGTAGCTCTGGTAGGTAAAGGCAGATGGGAACATCCCACAGGACCATCTTGCAGTGTGTTAGAGCTCAGCTGAAGCTGATGGCAGAGTTTTCATCCCTTTTTTCTGTGTTTCATTTCCACTATCAGTGATGCATGAAGGAAGCTAAAACTGCTGATAAACACAGGTTTCCTGTTGCTCAGGTTCCCTCAGTACTGCAAGTGACAAATACAGGTTATTTATAGTCAGAATAAGACAGTAGTTACTGTCTGTGTTTCCATCACTATAAACTGAATAAACTGATTGCCCTACACTGCCTTGTTAAGCCCCACTGCAGCAAACTCCTCTTTATACATTGAGCCAGCTTACCAGCTAATGTTCATCAATAATAAATCAGAAGTGTGATCTAAAACACCTGCCTTCAGAAGGTAAACTTAAGTGGGCCACTAGGAAAAAGGTACAGATTGGAGGCATCGCTCCGATATAAAATGCTGTACCAATGTCTCTTGGAAATGCTCACTGATGGAAAATCACCCCATCTGCTTCAGGCTACTTTAGGTATGCATGTAGACATTTCAGAGTACCTAAACTAGGAAGTATGAATATCCCCTCACACAGGATCTTTCTGTTGATTACCTTCTCAGCAGCCTTCATTCCTTGTGCTGTACACCAGTCAGCTCTGCTTCGTTTGAATGCCTGTGTACTCAGGACTGCTAGCAGGTCAGAAAAGACCAACTTGATAGGGCTACATAAACCGCATATATCTATATATTATATCAAAGGCAACATTTTGTTGGATTTCAAATGTTTGTTTTCCATAGATAAAATCTCCACAAATATAAAAAAAACAGTTCAATCTACTTTTGAGAATATTTAAGCGGAAACTCCAAGCTTTTCGAGCATCTCTTATCAACCTTGCTTCCCCAGAAGTAAAATTAGGCAATTAAAACAAGCAAACAAACAAACAAAACAAAGAAACAAACAAACAAAAAAAAGACAAAATAAGATGGAGTTGCCAAATCGAGGCTTTCTACAGGAAAGACTGATTTAAATATCAGGCTGCTCTGTTTCTTTCCAGGCCCCAGACTTAGGCCAGAGAGTGTTTCAGTTTGCTACTGGGAGCTGCCCAAATACCACAGTGAGGGCGATGAGGTAGATTAGGCAGAAGAGATCCCAGAAGCAGATAGAAATAAGTGAGGTATTGGCCATGCCTTTTGTGTGGCCAGGCAGTCCCCAGGTTCCCTCCTAGAAGAAGCCTCACCAGTCTTGTCCCAGGCAGCTGCCAGGGCAGCACCTTGCAATAGGCCAACCCAAAGGTGAGTCTGAGAAAAATCAGGGTTCAGCCTGTTGCTTGAGGTAGTATGTTGAAAGATAGTGGCTGGAAAGTTCATCATGTGGGAATCTGAGAGCAAGCAGATTCTGGAAATACTCGAAAACAGCCAAACTCATTGGCAACGGTGGGCGCAGTCAGGCCGTGGCAGTGGATCCTCTTGCCTGTCTCCTCGCACCTTGCACCCTTCTTGCTAGGTTGCCTTCCAGCTGATTCTCGTCCAGACTTTGGTCTTGGCCAGGTTCAGGGAAAGAAAGGAAATGACACCGTCTAGATCCGATGAAAAAAAGACAGAGAGCAGAATGTCACCAGCATACTGATGGCACAGCAGCCAAGACACAGCTGCCATGCAAATGCTCAGCAGGAGCTGTGACAGAGAGAGTCTGGTGGGACGCACCTCTAAGCTTACTGACAAGGGAAAAACTGAGTTAATGATCAGATCTTGCCAAATTCTGTCAGGGGAGGCACTGGGACTCTGTGATCAGCTTCATCTGAAGTTGTTGGCAGAGGATGTAGTCAGCTTTGCCATTTTGACTTAATCCATCATTTGTGGCAAGAGGTCTTGCTCAAAGAGCACTGATGCCTCCATGCCCTAAATGTGATCAGGGGAGGACAGAAGAAGCAGCCAAGCCTGGAGCACTGCTGCTGTGGCTGCATGGCCTCTCTCGAGCAGAAAGGGTGGCAGTGAAGCAGTAACTAGTGGGTGATCGAGACTTATTGAGCAGAGGCCTAAATAGTGCTTGTTTAACCATACTTCTACAAACATTTACAGCGTTATAGTTGCCACCCACAGCAGACCATGATGTTGTCAGCTTTTTCTCGCAAGGAAAGTGCACTCACCTCAAAGGCTCCAGTTCCTCCGACATCTCCAGTGCTGCATGTTTCACCAGCACAAAGCAGATCCTGGTAGCAGATCCAGTGCGGCCACACAAATGCACAGCTTGGCACAAGCGGAATACCGCCCCTGGCACAAGCTAACACCTTCCCAAACACTTGAGCCTGCTAGATGAAGGCTCAGTGGGGCAGCTCCTCATGGGGACACTCCAAGAAAGATGAGCACTGAGTCTTCTTTCATGAAGCTGCTGAGCATTCTGACTTTTAATTCCACTTCACCCTAACCTCCGAGGCATAAAAGGCATCCTGTGTGGAGAAGCCCCTGGTGGACTGAAGACCTGAATACACAAACTCCCCCATTCTTGCATTTGGATGTACTGGCCGGCTTTTTCCATGCCAGAGACAGGCTGTCCTTGAAATTAAGGTGATTCATCTCAATTCAATCTATACTAAGACATTTTAAAACCACTCATTTACCCTGCATCACACAGACACTTAACACAGGCACACTATTATTCTCTGTAACATACAGTGCTCCTTGGTTCTCACAGGCCTCCTGGCTTGCATCCTAGAAGTTTTATGTTCTCTAATATTAGATAAATGATGTATTTGGCCCATTTTTCTTGTCATTCCTGAATTTTCAATTGGAGCAATATAATCTAAATCAGGAAAGGGATTTGCATGGACTTTCTTACACAGTGACACAGAAAGCACTCCTTGGCCAACCTCAAATGTATGAAGTGGTCCAGCCAAATAGATGTGGAGTCTAACAGGTAACTTTTATGCGTCATAAGGACTTCCAGAGGGTGTTCAGGCGAATAAGCCACATCAGATATAATGCCATCTATCTGGTGCCAGATGGGAAGAATTTAACCATTATCAAACTCCGTAATCTCTCAAAGTTATGTGTTTATGATGCCTTAGCTTCCAGTTATTCTAGAAACCATCCAAGCCTGGGAAATTTCTAATTGCCATCTGTTAATTCTACCCTATTCAGATGAGCTGAGACTTTTACCATTGTAAAAAAGCATATAAATACTAGAGTAAAAATCCTCAGCCCATCTGTGAGGCTGGATACTCCTGACCCCTGATGGATCAGGTCTGTCCTTTGTGGAGGACCGTGGAGCACAAGGAAGGCCATGGCACTTCCCAAGGAGATGATCAAGCTCTTCGTGCAGCAACCCTTGCAGGACCCTCACTTTTGGGACAAGAGGTCTGGCTGGGCTGGCATGCCGAGAACCAGCACTGGTGCTGGCAGTGACATGGAGAAGGGAGGGTGCTTGCAGGACCACAGGCATGCGTGCACTAGGGGCTTCCTCTAAAAGGAGGCTTCACAGCCTTCAGAAGAAAAACATCGTTTTGATTCAGCAGACCTGGCTTCTCATTCTCTCTGGGACAGCCTCCCAAGATTTGTGTTCCTGAAATATCAAGGTTGGGTACATTTTTTAATAAACTGGGCAATTACTCTGACTACAGGAAATGCAGATGCTTCCAGCCAGCTCCAACATTTTGTGAACAAAGGGTGACGCTTCGTGATGCATTATTTATAACTTGAAGACTGTAATGAAAGGCTGCTCAGTCTGAGGAGAGAAAGACAAGGAGAAATCCAGTAACAGACATGGATAGATGAGTTCAGGTGTAGATTTATGAGGCAGCAGGGCAGGAAAATGGAGAAGGAATGGTGGCTAAGGAAGCTTACTACACTGTCCCTGTCTCCCAGCCCCTGGTACAGCTCTGGGAGCTCACGTGTCCCCAGGGTTGTGACATCCATCATCTGAGAAGATGGAGAAGCAGTTGACAACAGGAGGCACGCCCAGAGCTTGCTTCTTTTAATGGAAATGGTCAGTTTTTCACTTTCCAGTCACAATGTATTCATAGTCAGTGAACATGATTCATGTGGTACCAACATTTTTTTCCCTCCTCAAATTTACCCCATGGGCATGCCTCATACAGAGAAGCCCTCCTGTCATTGCATTTGTTTTGTCAGCCTCTGAAATCCAGAGTCCAGGTTTCTCTAACACTAAAGGTTTCCAGCTATCCTGACCATCTCCACTGCCTGGTTCTGCAGCTGGAGATGCCTGTGCTCCTCCTTCCTCACCAACCAGATGTGCTCCCTGCCCCAGGGGAAACCACCAGCTGTGGCTCCAGTTCCTCCCAGTCTCTGATGGAGATCCCTGCTTCACTGTCTTCATCTCTGTCTGCTTCTTAGCATCACACTTGCAGAATGGCCATATTGACAGTCATTCTGCAAAATCTTCAGCCATCCCTTCCCCTCCAACTCACTTGTTTCCAACTCACAAGCTCCCAATTTGCAGTGGAAGATTTTGGTTTGGGCTTCTCGCGGTATGGAATTTCATCTCATTTCTAGGACTCCAGTCCTTAAAATCATCCACTACTATCTGGGCATCATTCAAAAAAAAATCAGTGGAAAACCAGGGTCCATGCTCAAAACTTCTTGAAGAACGGCCCAAAGGTTCTGTGTCAGCCTGTTTAGATATTTCTTATCAGGGACCCTTGCTCTTGGTCTTCCAAACTGGAAATAGCCCAGTGGAAGCACACGATACATTCAGCTTCACTGGATGAATTACATTTTAAACAGGCCTCCTAAATTCCTGCTTTCCCAGTGCTGGAAAACCTCCAGGTTTAGTGGTGTGAGAGGAAAGCAAGTGCTTTAGCAAGTTCTCAACAATGCCTCAAGAGGGGTTTTACTTACTTCCCCAAAAAGATTTGGACCCAAATCAACTTTCTGTTAGCTACAGCATCCCTTAATATTTTTAATTTATATTACTGATATTCACTGACAGCCTCTACTTCTGCGCTTATACCTCTGTTTCTCAGCAATGCCTACCCTTTCAACATTTGTCTTCTACTGTCTTTTGCTGCTCCACCATGTCTCTGTCCTGCCTGTAACAGCTGGTTTCACATCCTGCACAAGTAGGTCAGGTTCCCCTATTTTGTTGCCTAGGTGCCTGGTGTTTGTGTGTGCAAACATTTGCATTGTTTCTCTGCAATCACAGCTGAGCTTGGGCAACAAAAAGTCAGTTGACATGGAAAACTGTTAATTTAGTTTGCAAGTATGACATGTGACTGATGAGGGTTGATAATCCTGTTGGAAAAAAGGGTGCCAGTTTGCCTTGTTTCCATCTTAGGGATAAGTCGTTGCATACACTCACAGCCAGCAACTGGCAGTCTCACTTCAGGGATTCACAAATGAAGAGAAATCCAATGTATTTGCTGAAAAGGCTCAGCTGGGCAACAGCGGACTGGCAGGCACATAATCTGATAGCTGATCACTTTCAGCTTCAGGGCCATGGGCAGAGTAGCTCAAAGAGTTGTGCATGAAGTGTACGCTGATGGGGAGGGACCTGTGCACGTGTGCATGCATTCAGTGCTATATCCCTGCTCTGTTACAACTGTTCAACAATCTTGCAGAAGTCACTCTGCCAGTTTCCAATCGGCTCAACAGAAATGGCAGCCAAAACAGATCCATTTGGTCTTTGTTCCTGTCCCATCTCAAAGGATAGTGACAAGCTGAAGCAGTTCTCTCCTTCATATGCCATTGCTAGCTAAAACCTGTATTTTTTCTGTTTGCGCTCATTTTAGAGCAACGTGGGGTTTGCGGGAGAGGTTTCAGGGACACCTCGTAAACAAGTTCTCGTTACAGTGTAGTGAAGCATGGCATTAAGCAGTGTGCATTTTCCTTTCATGCTTGCCAATACGCTTCATTTTCGTCACGGAAAAACCACCTGTGGTGACCAGGAAAGCACTAACCTGACTTCCCCGGACTTTCACCCTCTGGGTTCTAGTCCATACTCTAAGATATGAATTATTCAGTGGTGGCAGGTCCCCTTCCCCCACATCCACAAGCACCGTCCGTTCAAAGCATTCTGGCAATGGAGCCAGTCAATGGCTGGTTGGGTGACGTGTCTTCCCCAGAGCCCTTCCAGCCAGGAGAGATTCTGTAATTCTAGTCTGGGGCAAAAAGTAGCAGATCAGATCAGTCTTTCTCTCTGACTGGCTTCTGTGCGTACCAGAGCCTGAGATTTCAGACCAATATGCTCTCCTGGAGCACCAGATTTACAGCTCTGTGTGGGTAGATGTGGGACCAGAAGGAAAATGAGCAGGAGTTGTATGTACGGCCAATATGCCACACTTGTAGTTTGTACAAAAAGCTGAGAGAACTATACTTTCTCTTTGTTTGTAGATAGGAGAGATTATTTAAAATCACTCCCCTAATGCAGTCAGGTCAATCACCTTTGCCATCAAAAATGAGAACTTTGTTTGCTGGAAAGCTTTGGATTTGCATCCATACATGACTTAAATTTCATCCAAATGAAAAGCTATGCCTTGGTACTTTACACGTGTACTTAAAACATTAACAAGCTTACCTTAGACCCAAGAGCAAACAATGCCATCCTCTCAGCAGTCTTAATGTGCTCTTTGTAACCCAGATACCAAAGCAGAGCTCAAGGCTGTCTGGGGAGTCCACCTGGGATGGGCCTGGCACGGAGCAGCAGTGCTTGTCCCAGACACGACGCCTGGGCAGCGGGACGGGCATCAGCCCTCACAGCCCAGCATCAGGAGTGACGCAAGTGCCCTCCGATTTCCTTTGAGAAACTAAGTGCTGCTGGTCAAAGTCAATATCAAACTCATGCAAAGCCTTATGCCAAGAGTTCTCGAAGGCAGTTACTACATGAATAAGGGCTGAGAGAGTGAGAGAACAGGCTAGCCTGGTCTCAGCACCTAGCCGGGGCAGTAAAACACTCCCTGTTTGGCACATGCTTACACTCTAGGAAGCAAGGTGCATTGATTGCTCCTGCTGGAACTGTTAGGAAAGCAAGGAAACCCTCCTGTCCTCAGGAGCGCTGGGGAAAACCCAGAAATGTGACTCTGTGGAATCATACCAGAAAACAACCCTGTCCTTGAATAAACCTCCTGCAATCTAAAGAGCATTGCTGTATTGCACCAGCAACACTGCGACAGAGAAATAAAGAGCTAGGGCTGGCTGGAAGGATCATTTCAACAGAGAAACTCCCGAGGGCAAATGTTTGTTTCTCACTCATTGCAAGCTTTTTGTGTGTGTAATTTAATTTTCATTCTGTGTGTGTAATTTAATTTAAATCCCATTCAAAAGTAAACCTTTGCATGGCTGTTGAGACAGAAAAAATAACTTACCTTTTGCTTGTGCTCACATACTTTAGAAGTAATATAACTTCCTGCCCACCATAGCTAACTTTTGTTTCAAAAGGGAAGTAAACAAAACAGCTGATATTTATTAGGGTGAGCCCAAAAGTGGCTTTAATAAAGAGAATTCGAGATAAGCTTAAGGCATTCGTATAAATACCAGTGATGAAGCTGAAAGAAAAATAAAGCAATATGAGATTTTTGCCTATTTTATTCTGCTCTTTAGAGAACTTATATGAATATAGTGCCCTTCTATACCAAACTACAGACATGACATTTATTGGATGCAATAATTGTTCCCTTGTGCCGTATGCAAAAATCCCCACAAAACTGAGGCTTAAGGACCAGAAAGCTACTTTTAATCTGTGTTTTGAGAGATGAATCAGTGTAACTACATGACAGGAAAGGTAAATTTTTACTTTAACCACAAATTTTGGCTTCGTTTGGTTCAGTTTTAAAAGCACATTCTTGTATGTTTTTCAGAGTGTGGCACAAACCTATTAAAATTGTTTTCCACAGACTACACAAGCTGTCCATTTCACACAAAAAATGGGCAAAAGGAACTTAAATTGGCACTATATCCACTATCTACAAGAACAAAAATTGAGTAATTTGTTGAACACTGGCCCAGGAAGTGACAGGCATATTAGAAAAACTGTATTGCAGACAGGAGGCAATTTCTAGATGGTAGCAGAACAAACCTTAGATTAAGAACTAGCTAAGCATGAACTGGGTCAAAATGGAGCTGGAAAATGAGACTATTGTTCTAGCAGGTTAATATTATATTTTAGTCAGGCGAAGATGATCTGAAGGTGAAAGTGTAGCAACTGACCGAGGAGAGGGGTAGCAGTAAATATGAGTTCAACACAAAAATAGATACAAATGGGAAGGGACAGCAGTACTCAAATACCCTCTAGACAGTGTTGCACAGCCCACACGGCAGTCATTAGGTCAGTACCTTTAATTGGTCCCCACCAACCATCACTCACAGACCTTAAGCATATCTGAGGCCCTTCAAGACACAGCAGCATGCAGGTCCTTGTGCAAGGAAAATACAGACTCGCATGCCCACGAGGGGTTGGTTCCTCAGTGGGAAAAAACCCCTGGCAGATTTGGTAGTTAGCGTTCATCTGCTGGTTAAAGTTCCTGAGGTCCAAGCTAAGCAAGCAAGAGATCACCCTATTTTGAAGTCACCACTTCTTTGTTTCCATTACATGTGCAATTGTCGGACCAGCCCTTAAGATCTTGGAAACCTGGTTTTCCTGAAATAATGTGGCTTTCTTTCCCTTCTCTTCCTTCCCTTCGATGAAGGGTCATGGGGGCACAACATCTCAGGTACAGCAGCATATAGTGAAGAGACAACCCAACCCTCTCCAGTCATTTAATCATGGGTTGAAGGTTGCAATGGCTCAGAAGGAAATAACTCTTTGTTTGGTAAATACTGAAAAGCAGAACAAGGGTAGAAAGGTCCAAAGGAAAAAAATAAAATCGCATTTTTAAATATTATTATAGGAAAATTTGAACATCCAGGAATTTTGAAGTGGGATTTTCCTCTCTGTTGAGAAAGAGCACTAATGTGTAGAGTCTTGTGTGAAGAGTCCTTGAAATGGTTTGACTCGGCATACTTTTTCATTGGGGTAAAGAGAAAACCTTAAGGAAAACCTTCTGAATGTCTGCAGAAAGCTTAAGGTCATATAGTCACTTGGAGACAGGTTCCCCCCACCTGGCTCCCTCCATACACAAAGCATTGCTAGCAAAGCTAACCCATTTTACCTGCACTGTTAGATATGGTGATTAAAACAAGCTCTTCCTTCACATGGGCTGGAAACCTCCTTGCTTTGCAGAGCAGCTGTGCCCACAGCAATCGCCTCCCAGCACCTTCCAACAACCCCCAGCCACTGAAGGGCAGGCAAACACGGACAGTGAGGAGGCACTGGGCAGCTCTGCTGCCCTCGCACCCACAGCAGTGGGAGGCAGGGGGATGCTTCTGGGTGCTGTGCTGCCACTGCATGCCCACGGCACTGCCTGCACCACAGAAAAGCCATATGGCAAATGTTGGGGCACCCACAGTGCCCAGGGATTGGTTTAACACCCCCCACATACCACCACTACCATTCAATTTTTTTTTTACGTTATTTTACTTCTCAAGGAAAAACTAGGGACTCCTGTCCCTCAGCAATGGATACTTTGTGCTGGAATACAATATTCTGTTTTCTTGCTTTTTCGCATCATGCTGCCATTCCCTGGGTGGGAACAGAATAAGTGGCTCTCTTTACCACAAACAAAGCAGCTTTTAAGACAATTTAAAAAGAGATCACAATTAAAAAACAATTAAGAAAGAACTGGTCTGTTCTTCTTTAAAGTCTGTGTAACATAACTGAAAGGAGATCTGGACACAACTCTGGGAATTTGTTTAGCAGAAATATTTTAAAGGATGTTGAAAAAGAATAGCCCAAAATGTCAAGTTCTTCTTGTCTCCCCACTCCTCTCCCCTGCCCCTAAAGGGCTCCACTTATGACAAAACACTGAAAGAAAATCTGCAATTCTCCCACTCAGCTTTTCTTTTCGAGTCAGCCTTGTCCCATACAACGCAACTACCTCTTGCTGTTCATATCCCAGTAATTTTGGCTAATGGACGTAGTTAAAAAGTGAAGCAAGCTCAGGCGAAGCCACCTTCAGAAAGCAAAATCACATCTTCAGTGATCTCAACCCCGACACGGGTTTTCAGGCTCAGATAGACACTTCAGCATTTCTTTCATTCAGCCTTTTGCCAGCTGCAGTTTTTAGCTGGATGCACTGTTTACTTTCCAATACACACAGCTGCAAAAGCCTGAGCACAGCTGGGCTTGTGCTCTCTAGAAACTGAACGTCTCCTTCTGTGGCAGCCCCAGCCAACCAGGCATGCAAGATGCTTCAGCAATATTCAAAGCATTAAAAAAAAAAAAAAAATCAGCAGGAAATTTGCGCTTGTGCTTCTCTCTCACCACCAACCCTCAGCACCCAAAACCATCCCCCCTTCAGTTTTTGCACTGCTCTTTCTACTCTGTTGCAGACTAGTGGAGTTGAGGAGCCCTGATCACTTCCTGTGTCTGTCCTTGCTGAACTGCTGTCTGTCCCTCCTGCAGCTGCTGGGGAAGGTGCTGCTGGCCGGCCTGAGGCAGCTCGTGCTGGATGCTGGATGCTGGATGCTCACCCAGCTGCAGCCCGGCCTGGAGGGAGCCGGGGGGAGGCCACACACGGCGAGCAGCGAGCAGCTCAGATCCAGCACAGCGAGGAAGTGCAGCAGCTTGGCACTTAGCCCTCTTTTCCCTGGGGAGGCTGTTGTAAGCGCATCACAGGTGACGGGCGCCCAGGTTCAGCCTCTCGCCTCAGAAGAGCTGGGACACGCCAGCAGCACTTCCCCACCTCGGGGGAGGAACAGGGACTTTCCTCCTGCTCCCACGGCCGCGTGTCTGAGGATGGGCCGCAGCACTGAAACAAGGGGAGCAGAAACATGAATCACTCCCATTTCCTCCTCACTCGCTTTCCTGAAGAGAAAAACCACAAAAGAGTAGAAGCCACCAGCTTCTGTGCGTGCACCGGCATGGGCTGGCAGCGCTGCTACCTGCTTTTCACCGAGTTCACGTGGATTCGGTGATTTATGGTGAAGCCAAGTTAAGAGCTTAAATGCAAAATGAGCCCCCAGTCGCCCTTTTAATGAGGCGGCTGTTCCCTTTTTATCCCCTTATCCCTTAACCCAGGATTAGCAGTAATACGACATTTAGAAAGGCATTCGGTTGGGTGGCTTTATCTTAAAGATCGCAGGAGATGAAGGGACGGCCGCTAAATAAAACATTTGTGTCACTGTTCCGTGGTGGCTTTCAGAAAATAGGGGAAACCCTTCTGGGGCCGACTCTTCCCTGCAAGTTGCTATTTGAAGCCTACACGTGGCCTTGCGAGCCTGCTCTGAAGCGCAGTGAAAGACAGGCAGCGCTAGGCAACGAAGGGGACAACACGCAGGGAGCCAGCCCTCAGGTTGGAACAGGCTGCGAGCCACGAACGCAACCTTTCCAACTTTCGAGGAGCTCTGAATTTACTCACACACAGATTAGTAACCAAGCATTATTCTTAAAAGGGCTTACAGCTAGCAGAGCTCGGTCTTGAAGGTCTTTGATGCCAAAGCAGAGCTTTCCTTTCCATCCACAGCTGTGCACGCAGAAGATGACAAATTAAATTAGCTATTGTTTTTCCAGCGGTTTGCTGAGACTAAGAGCATGTTTTTGAGAAAAAAAAAAAAACCTCCAGAATTTAACAATGAAACAAAACCAGCCCCATTTCAATATTTGTATACATAAACTCCAAACAAGAATTCACTTCAGTTTGTACATTGCTCCCTCCCTACTCCCACCCCAATTAATGAATATACATCAACTAGCTGAATGATCTGTTGTCCAAGGCTCTGGATTTTTGGCTTAGCACTGATATGCTTGGCGTTGATCACACTAATTTAGAAGTTATTTGGATGTTCTAGCTTGCCATTATTCCATTATTTTTAAAGCGAAACCCTGAAAAATTATTAATGCTCCCAGGAGAGGCTGAACAGCTTTAAAAATCTGACCAAAGAATAAAAAAAACAATGAGATTGTTGCACTCTGAAGAGAAGAGCTCACGATGTCCTTGCCCAGGCTTGCTTCCCCAGAAAGAAAGTGCCCATTGAAGCTGCTGAAGTGGGTGGCTTCTTCCTCATTGCCAGGTCCCTGGGTTCCTGGTTTGGGAGAGGGGAGATGGAAAGTACAGGGAAGGAAACTCCAGCTTTGCTATTTCGACTTCAAGACCCCAGAGACCTGGCAAATTACTACTACAAGTCAGAGGGCTGTCCCAGGAGACAGAAGAAGAGCAAGAAAACAATTGTGAAAAGGCTGCTTGGTATGGAAGAACAGCAAGGTAGCCAAGATCTGTAGATGGGGAGTATTGATGGGGCCAGCACTTGCTGCTCCACAACAGCAAGCCCCTGCAGAAGGGCTGCAAAGCAGATGAAGGCTCCTCTGAACTTCTGGGAATTGTTCCCAAAGAGGTCTTGCCATACAGCTATATTCCCCCATCCCATCTCCGGGAGGAACCCACATCTTGCAAGGACTTCAGATGTATCTCCCAGCTCAGTTTTCCCCTGCAGCAGGGCTACAACCTGTCCTTCACTTATATTCTTGGCAGGAAGACTTGTTCTATAAACAAGTGCTTAAAAAGAAGAAGCAGATGCTCTCCTCCTGCATATAACTAAAGTGAGGAGCATAATCAGAGACTGATTATGAGACTGATTTCCGCTCTGTAATTTAATACATGCTGCAGGTAATGGCGTGTACTGCACACCATGTGCCATATAGCACGCGTTCAGTTTGTACCACATCGCAACCTCAGCTCCTAGAAGGCAGGGCTTTTTCAGCAGCATTTCCCATTTCTGGGCAAGTTCTTTTCAGCCTGTGAGAGATGGAATAATGTCCTTATTCCGCCTGCGACAAAATGCATGTTCTGAGCACATAATCCATAGTCCATAGGCTTAGAAGATCAGAAACCCAGGAGGACCAGGCAATTTCACATTATCGACTGTGAAAATGTCAGCCTCCGCACAGTTTGTTCCAATGGCAATAAGCTAAACCAGGGTGTTCAAACATAGCGATTTAATCACTCCAATGATAACCCTCATTGTATTGTCTAAACTGTGGCGCAAGTTACACTATTGCAGGAGCAGAAAGGGTATTGAAAAGGGAAGATAACCAAAGCTGTATTTTATTTAATCACCATTCTGAGCAAAGAAAAGGAGAAGACGAGGTGCAGTTTCTGTGGGAAATATTTGAGGTTGCTGTTTAGAAATGGACAATGAAATAATAAACAAAATATGACCTCAACATAACACAGCCCTGGCACTGTGAATCAACCAGGGGCAAAAAGGCACAGTACTTTTGAAGCTTGTTAAGCCATGCTAAACAGCCAGCCTGTCCCTGTTGGGCCTTGGTAGGGCAACCTGCATGAAATGCAAGGGAGCTGCTGTAAGGAGCAGAAATGCTTTGCCAGCAACCAGGCGGAGAGGCTGAGTGATGGCAATCTCACTGCACAAGCCAGAGGAATGTGAAGATAAATAAATGCTACTTAGAAAGAAAAGCTCTGGGTTTTGTTGTATTTTTAAACATATAATGCTTCAACAATTTAGGTCCTGTTCCACAGAGCTTGCTCTTCATTCTTAGCTTTTCAGAGGTAAAGGATTTCAGCAGGGCGGCATGTCCTTCAGCATCTCTTCTTGTCCCCCATCAGGGCAGGAGCAGCATGCGATCCATCTTTTAGGCCCATGTTCTGGTCTCATTTTCAAGTTGTCCCTCCCACAAAATACTTACTTTCAGGCTGCAAAATACAGCTGTTGCTTTGTCCTGCATAACTGCAAACCTTCTCACCTCAGCCCACCAAATTTTCACCTCTTCCATGTTCTTCACTGTTATTTTTTCCTCCTCTGTGGCAACTGTTCTGGAAACACTGCTGTCCTTTCCTTTGACATCATGAATATATATATGTAATATATATAAAAGAAATATTGCTGCTAAGATCGTTTTTTCTATATTTCCTTCCTGACTCTTTCAAGTCACCCCATTGGTTTCACCTTCCACCACATCAAACACATGCTTTCTGCCCTCTCTCTCTAAACCCCTGTCATGTCATATCATTCAGAGCAATGTCATATCATCACTCCATAATAAGGAGCATTCCAGGCACCCAAATCTCCGTTCCTCCCACAAGCCCTTTTGCTTGCTTTCTCCCCCTTGACCCCTTATAGGTTTGCAAAATTCCTTCCAGCACCCACAGAGGCAGGTTTCCCCACCCACCTCAAAGCCTGCTGTCACCACGAACTATCCAGAAGAAACAATCTGAGGAAGGATGGTCATGCAGTGAGCTGGCTCTTCCACTCCCAAGAGAGGAAAAAGGTGTTCATGCTGTCCTCTTCCTGCTTCCTTTTTTTTTTGCACGTTGCACATACAAGACTGAGAAGTTGACTTGCTACACATTGCACGAGCCCTCCACTTCACCCAGCTTCAGCTAAGTACCACTAAGTGAAAATATTGCGAGTAGATTAATTCTAGTAATGACACTTAGGTTAAGGAAAAAATTCTCTCACTTTTTACATCATCTTGCTACCTTGATCTAAGTCACATTAAGAATTTATATTCCCTTTAACCCATGTCTGTGAAAGACTTCAGAATTTAGAGTCACAGCCAATGCTGCCACATGCCACTGGCGTATGTGGGTATGCTCATGCATATACACATCAAGACCTTCAGTACTGAACCTCGTGTGTTCTCTTACTAAAAAATAAGACCCAGTTTTGATAAAGATTTCTCATCAGAATTCACCAAGATCATGCAAGAATTTTAATATTTTTTTTAAAAGAACTGTGACCTTTTAGAGTCTCATTCAATGACTTATTACATTTTTCTATCTAAATTGAGATTGCTTTAATTTTAAGGGTTTATTGTTGTTATAAAGATGAGGAACGGGAGGGTACAGTCAATAGTAATACAGCAGAACACAATAAATATGGTTTAGTGCAGAGACTGAATGAGGTGGCCCACCTATGCACAACACAGCACGAAAGCCAGCTCTTTCAAAAAGAAAGAATAGCAACTCACTCTCAGCACGTGAAAGAACTGGGGAAGGTGCAGGGGAAGGTTCAACTTCCCTCTTCATCACCCTCCAAAAAGCTAGTAAGGGAAAGGAAGGGTGAAGGTTTTGGCATCAGGCAGTTCAAGCAACCCTCATGGACATCCCGGTGTCAGCATGCCCCAGGTGTGTTTGTGGTTGCATCAGCCAACCAATGTATGCTCTGAAGTGCTTCATTAGATTTACAAAAATGGTTTGTCAAATATTTTTTTTTTTTAATTCAATTTTATTTCCTCTTTCTTTCAAAACCCAGGAGGTTTGAGGCACTCTGGCAGGAAGCCAGCCAGTTTCTGGCCACATTTTGGCAGAGATTCACTGACAGATCTCTGCAAAGCATTTTGGTTTTCTTGCAGCGTTGCTGGGTAGCTCTGACCAAGTGCTACCTGCTTGCTTCCCTTACCTCTTCCCATGGAAACTCAGCTCCATGTGGGAATACAGAGGGAACACATACTCATTCTGGCTACAGGAAAGAGGTCTTTCCAGGGAAAAAGGCTCTTGTGTGCCCTGGGAAGTCTTCCTCGCCCCTGGGAGACGGCTGGCCCCAAAACATAGCTTGACCTCCCCTCTGGCTCTGGCTATCAGTGCAGCAGCTGTAGCCTGCTTTGGGAAGTCTTTCCCTGCAGTTTGCCAGCGCTCAGGAGCTGCAAGTGGATCTGTTTACTAAACATTAAGAATCCCCATGTGCTTTGCAGCTTGACTCTCCAACATCAGTACTCATTTGGTACAGGAGATAATAGCTTGCAGAGAAAAGAGCCACCCCTGACAAATCTAACAACTGGAGTTTCACCTCCCCTTCCATATTACAAGCACAATACCATATTTTTAAATTCTCGTCTCTCGATCAGGATATTTACTACGTTCTTTATTCATCCCCAGGTCTTCTGAGCGCTCATGTATCAAAGCATTTGTCTGTAAAGTGGGAAAGGGATAGCCATTTAATTCTGACCTTTAAAAAAAGGGGGAAAGGCTTAATGGGCAGGCTGGATTGCAAACAGGGCAGAGAGCCCTCGCCCTTTGGACTGCCATCTGAAATGAGTAGCTTGTGGATGTCTTTGGTGAACTCGGTCAAATTTGCAGCAGGCAGCTGTCTGGGTTGCATCAGGCATGTTGCAGTAGCTGTGAAAGGGCTGAAATTCAGCTCTCACGTGCTCCTTCCTGAGGAGGGACTACTCTGAGGGGCACTGAGACTGCTGGGCTTAGCTCTGTGAGAAACTGTAAGGTATCACGCTGAAAAACAGTGTTTTTCATGCATTTGTTTTCCAGAGCTCAGCCTAGGGGTCAAACAGCCCTGTGAAAGGACATAGAAAGAGACAAGTTATTGCTAGGATTGTTAATGTCTTCTTGCATTTCAAAGCATGAAGTTTAATTTCCTCCTCACACCTCCAATATAAGTTTGCAGCGTTCAGCACTCTGTGGTGATTGTTGATATATAAATAACTAATTAGATAAGGCTCTGTTTATCTGAGAGAGCCACATCCTCCTGACGGCAGGCTCGCAGCAGAGCTCAGACTACACGAGCTGCGTAATACACTGCTGGTTTTCGAAGGAAAGCCAGGCCAAGTCCTGTATTGCTTTGTTGACTGAAGGCATACTTTTCAAAAAAAAAAAAAAAAAAATCAAAGCTTAAGTTGGATTCCCGAGCTTGTGTTTAAGCTTCAGAAGTGCAGCTGGATTTTCAGCCTACCAACACCCTCGAAGTCAGCGTATGTTCCAAGAGCGCTGGGAGTCAGAGCAGCTACGCAGGAGCCAAGGTCTGGCAGCACGGCCAAGATGTCCAGAAAGCTCCTCAGTGTTTCAGAAGCATGCAGGAGGCCGTAGCTAAAAATCCCAGCCAAGACCCGGGGAACCATCATGTTTTTCTTCCCTTCCCTAATACAAGAAGCATTTCAGTGAAAAGAGTGCTGTGATTATCTTCTGCCCTTGTTGTCCTGAGGACACCCACCTCGGCTGCTGCTTAGCCTACAGGGCTTGTTCTCCATCAGTGTTTCAGATGGATACCTAGGCTTGACCCTGGGACATTAGAAACAGAGGGTGCAACGGGGAAGGGAAAAGATAGAAAAGCATCAGTTAAAGATGCTTTAGAAGACAAATCTGGTAGCTACCAAGCAAGATTAGCCATATATTTATGTCACAAAAGAGATTTCTCTTCCCCCAAAAAACAGTCTTGAGAAGACACCTCTTATTAAATGTCCTCCCTGCTGTCAGAAAATGGTGCACTCAGTAAGAGGAAAAAAAATCCCTCCCACTCCCAAAGAAGAAGGTATTCCTTATGGAGAAAAAAAAATTGCTCTGTTTATTTTCGTGGACAAGGCAGCAACTGATCCTCCCTCTGGTCTTTAAAGACAGGTCTATGGCAACAGGAGTGCCTGAAATCAAGGGCACTTTCTGTCTTTCTGTCAGTTCTCAGTAATGAAAATAAAACAAATGGTATTAGGTCCCAAGGATGTCTACCTAGAGACATTTTCAAAGGATCCAGAGGTGGAATGGGTCTCCAGACAACCTACAAATAACACTTTTCATGCTGGAATCAGCAGATTTGGGGAAAGAGCAGACACCTTTCTGCAAAGGGCAAGTAGCCGAGAGACACCCTGCACCTTCAGAAGAAAGCCAGTGTTGTCAGAGCTTATCCTAAGAAACTGTCCAGAGTCAGGGCCTTATGGGTGAGAGTTTTACAGATGAATAGGTGATTTTTTTTTTAAATATTTTATTTTTCCTGGCCAGACTCAATTTATTCTTGATAAGAAGTTTATCTCTGCTGGATTTTCTATTTTCTGTATAGACATAAAACACTTACTCAGCCACGATGCCCGTATACCTGGTGTACTGCAGTGTCTGTTGGCACACAACCTTCACATATCCCTTGAACATTTTCTAGAGATTATTTTATTTTATTTTATTTTATTACTTAATTTTAATTTAATTTAATTTAATTTAATTTAATTTTATTTTATTTTATTTTATTTTATTTTATTTTATTTTAATTTTATTTAACACTATGTTACCATGATGATGAGGGTGTCCCATCCCTTGTTTTTCCTGTTTTGCATCACTGCATGATCTCTTGTTATCATAAAGAACAAGGTAGACTAAAGCTGAAGAAATGAGAACCAAATTTGTCATAGCAGAATCAAAATATGGTGTGACTGTGGTTGAACACAGTTGGACTGCAGAATCTGCACTGGCATCCGCCTTGGGGGAGTCTCTAGGGCCCCTGCCTGCCCATATGGTTAAGGTGAAAATATTGGGGTAAAGTTTGGTCCAAGAAGACTGGTCCCATAATCTACAAGATGAAGTGTTTGCAGTCATTAAAACAGGCCAGAACCCGACGGCGTGTTATTGCTGGCACCCCTCCGAAGAGCAAACGAGAGTACCGGCGCGTTGCAGAAGGCAGGCCGGTGGGTAGGTGGGACGCAGTGGGACCGCAGCTGGTCTGTTCCTGCACTGCACAGAGGTGTGTGGGATGGGATGGGGAGGGCATTGCCAGCGCCATGCTGGCGCTGGGCTAGTGCTGGGCCTGAGGGATGAGGCAGATGGGCTGGGAGAAGGGTCCGTGCCTCAGAGCACCGGTTTGGCAGCAGTCACTGGGGCTTGGTGAGTGCAGAAAGCCGGTCACTGGTGTTCACAGAAAGCGCTGCGCTGGCAAAGGGCACCTGTCTCCTTAGCAAGTGACAGAACTCAGGGCAGGCACCAGCAAAGCACTGCTGGCTACTGGCCAGCACCCCTTAAACCTGTCCGGAAAGAGCTCTATTGATCGTGAAGAGGCTGGTTTGGCTTGTCCTTTCAGCCCTTATCATCTTTGTTCGGTCTGCTGGAACGGTTGACGAGCTGTTCAAATGACCTTGGCAGCTCTGTGACACAGGTGCCATTCCTGGACTGAGACCAACCATGAACTTCAAGCAGCCCAAGTAGCCTATAAAAGTTACAGAACCTCTAATTTCACTGGTACAGACATAGCAAATGAAACCTGATGTCACTTTCATCCAGACCTTCCATCCAGCAAGTTTATCCAGACAGTGTACGTGAGTTGCAACAAAACAAATTCCAATCAGGCATTAGGGGAAAAAAGGTGATGCTGAACATCAAGGGTGAACAAAATGGACCAGCCGCCCAGAGAGGCTGTGGAGTCTCCAGCCTTGGAGATATTCAAAACCCAACCAAACACAGCCCCAGGCAATGTGATCTAAGTTTGCCCATCTCCAAGCAGGGATTGTATCAGGTGATCTCCAGAGGTCCTATCCAACCTAAACTATTCTGTGATTCTGTAGTTCTTCTATAATTTCTTAAAGTCTCATGATAAAATTACCCAGGTTTAAAGTAGACAGCTTGGGGATACTGGGGCTTTCCTGTACTCCTTTTGATAAGTTCAGCCTTAGAGAACGCTTATCTAGCCCAAAGGCAGTTATATGATGAGAAGAAGGTCTGTGGTTAAACAACTGTAGTAAAACAAATAAAAATTATGCTACAGGGGTGAATCAAAAAACATCATTTTTTTAATATATGCTATTATACAGTATGAATGCTGATGGGATGATGCCTTCAATGTTATGTTCACTGTGTAAGTCACTGCCTCTCATCACAAAGTGGGGTAGAAAGGAGAGGGTCACAAAAGGAGGAAATTACTTCAGATATCATATTTGGGATGCTGAGAAGGGGCTCCACACTAGAGGACATTTAACAAGCCACCCATCAAAACAGGGTGTGCACCCCCTACTACCATTTGGAGCTGCCTGCTTGTCAAGAAATTTGACCAAGCACAAATTCTGCCAAAATGTGGTTACTCGGCACCTCCGGAGAATCAGCATCTTGAGCTATTTAGTTTGGAGGAGAGCTAAGGGAATATGAAACAGGCACTGCTATGTGCCATTTTCCACAATAAAGGAGGGAAGAGGGAAAGAAATACTCCAAATGAGAAAGGGAAACAGTAAGTTTTTAAAAGTCCATCCTGACATGAAGTAACTAACTTATTGATTTCTCTTGTTGTATATAGTTAGGGATTAGAGATTAGTATTCATTTTTAAAGATGCCTTTTCAGTCAAACAATATAATTGGTTCAAACCTCTGTGCACAGAAATGTCATCTTATAGACATGAAAAAACATCTGTGCAGAAAGCACTACAAAATGCCATGCAATTTTGACCAAAGGGATTTTTAATGTCTGCTGCCCATTGCTCTCTGATCCTCACAGTCAACGCCTCCCACATCCAAAGTTAAGGATCAGCAATGCAAGCATCACAATAAGATACATGAAATTATATACAGGACTCACAAAGTTACAGTTAGTAAACGCCTTGATTACAAAACATGGCATGAACAGCCTCTGGATGACGAAATCCCTTCCAGCAGAGCTATGCCAAAAAGCTAACCAGGACCTTGATCTGAGCAGTTAAAGCAAACCACAGTATAGTTTTATTGCACTCACCACCCTCGAAAGATTCAATTCAGTTGCCAAAAAGATTGCAGTGCTCAATGGATGAGAACATTTTTTTCCTCTGCAATTAAAGTGTCTTAAAAACAAAAGTTGCTCTGTGCCACTATCGTATACTGCTTCAGTTCCACCCATTACTCACTACTAACATCTTCACTGAAATATATCAACCTTAAACTATATCAATCTGAGAAGCAGATGTGAAGCTCATCTATTCAAAATTGGTTTGATAAGTGAAAATGTTTAGCAAAATTAACTTCATCATTTTGTGTCATTCCTAAAAGCTTATTTTCATTTAGTATCTTCTGAAAACAAGATGTCCTGATGTGTGGGACCAGAGGTGTAGGGTTCACAGTCAGCAAGAATCCACACGGTAGCCAATAGATGCAATACAGTTTATTTCTACTCCAGATGTGTACAGTCCCAAAAGATATAACAGAAGCCCCAGCAGCCCTGCCAGGACAAGGGAAACCAGCAGATGTGGTGGAGCATTATGTGGGCTTGACCTTCAGCTAAACTAGATGTGGTTGGGTACTTGAAATGTGCAAGAGAGGGTGATAAGCAAGAACAGCCCTCTGCCCATCACCTCACTCCTCGCAGAGTCTTGCACAATGGCCCATACACCTGAGCACAGGTGTAGGTGGGAGATCACAGCAACAAAATGCCATCGTATTTTGGTTTTCTTGGATCTGTTGCTTTTGACAATGCATTTGTGTTCAAAGAATCATCTAGGTTGGAAAAGACCTTCAAGATCAAGTCCAACCATCAACCTGACCTACTGAGTCCAATCACTAAACCATACCCCGTAGTGCCACAATGTTGTATTGGTCTGCCACATAGCTACAGATACTGAGGCCTGAAAAACAACTGTTCACATACATTCTGGCAAGAAAATTCTATATTTGTGCACATTTCTGTAATTCAGAGAGGGTTGTTATTTTATTGTTGTTGATTGTCTGATATTTTAAAACACTTCTGATGAAAAAATAGCATAGCAAATTGCAAAACTGTAGTTACGTAAACTGTGTAATATTTAATGGAATAATTGTGGCACCTTTTACATATGATACTAATGAACAGCTAAAGATCAGAGTGACTGAAGGGTGTCCAAAATTGTTGTTTGCAGCAGAGATGTTTATTCCATATGCATTTTTTGTACCATCCTTATCATCAAAACATCGTTAAAAAGAAATTAACACCTTCCATGATTTTGCTTTTCTCATCCTCCCCTCACAGAGGATTATATTCATTTTATACTGTTTTGTTCTAATGATGATTATTTTTATGATTTCTGCTGTTAACATTTTCCTCTCTTTTTGGCACTTATGCTGATATAAGAAGACAGTCACCTGGAGTGATCTGGTCCCAGGTCACTCACGTGGGTCTGGCAAGACTCAGGGAAGCTGAGGGTGAATGCTCAGGCTTGGAGCATTGCAAGCAGAGCAAGTGGAGCCCGCTGGAGCTCCTGGGCTGTCTGTCACAGGAAGTAAAGGTGGTGGGATGTTACATAATTATGGCTTCACAGGAAGTAATTTCTTTCCACATTGAGAATAAAAATGTAGTGAGCATGATACACTTTGGGGACTCCGATTTAACACATACTTACAATTGATTGAGTATGAAACTTTAGGGTAATGCTAACGTTACTATGAAATGCCATTAAAAGCCTAAATCCTAACCATCTACTGCTTTGCAGAATGAATTGCAAGGTCTCCAAAGTACATACCAAAATAGCCCTGGGGGAAAAAAAGTAATGACATGGTGCTATTTGCTGGTGTCTGTGTGCTCTCAGGTCACCCCAGCCAGTATGCTACTATTCTGCATGGCACACCAAGAACCTCACTGAGTTTCAGATAAAATGTGGCACCACGTTGCAATACAGATTTTATTGTCTCATCTTTCAGAAGCAGCAGGAGGCACTGAGAGAATCTGCAGTACAGTTAAAACCACTCGATATCTAATAGAGCACTTTATTAGATCTTTCCTTATGGGAGTCTTCTGTTAAACACTGGAAATATAATGTATTGCCTTAGATAAATATGTAATAGGAATTGGGAGTTATTAATGCATCGTAAAAAATCTATTCCAGCAAGAGCAGTTACCTTATTAATTAGGAATAGCAATACTGAAGATTCAGTTATTTATATGATTTTAATTTAGTTCCAATTCTAAACGAAAGTTTAATTACAATTGCACCTAATTCACCCAGAGGATGAAGGGGTCCATTTAACAAAGGACACTCTGGCTTCATTAAATGATTACAAAAGGAACGAGGAATTGATGGTATTTTACAATATTGTTCCAAATCTCAGGGGATTTGCATCAGATATGCTGCATAACATTTAGGACGATCAATTCTGGAACCCCAGTGAATGAATCCATAATTTACCCTTTAATATCTCAAAGTGCTGCCTTCCTCAGATGGAATTTGTCACTCCTGGGATCAATAGGGAGAATAGACCAGGCAGCATCTTTATTCCATGTTCCAGTGGGTCACACTGGCAAAGCATTCCTGTTCAAACCAGCAGACGCCCCCGTCATGGGGTGAAGCCTGGGTAGACCAGTTTGCTACAGGTTAATCCTGTGTTTCAGTGCAAGTAATAGTAACGTTAACCAAACTTGCCAAATACATGTGCACAAGCAACACACATAAAAATTACTGAAGCACTGAATGTTTTGTAGAGTGGCTGTCACGGTCTCAGCACACACAAGTCAAAGCGAATACTCATTTTCAGCACCAACTCGTTAAACAAATATCAGAGAGGCTTGTTCTCCAGAGAATTAGATGAGCAAAACTGCTTATGACAGATATCTGGACATTACTTGAGAGCAGGTGGACAGTTGGTATAAACCATAAAGCTCGTGGCATTCCCTGTGTTTAGCTACCCTGGCAGCAAGAGCAGGGTGCCACACGGGGTTTATTCAGCAGGAGTGTCGGGTTTTTGATAGGCAGTCCTGTATGGGGACTCCAGAGAGAAATGCCTCACGTCAGAGGCACTGCACGTGGGTGATGCCAGCAGCCCTGGTGGGGACAGTGGGACACATTGCCACCTCCGTGTTGGCACCGAGTCAGACAGCTGAGAGCACGGGATTCCTACACAAAAACGTAAGATGGATCACATCCCACAGCTGGAAAATGGCAGTAGGTATCCACCTGTCTGACCCCCAAGAGGAAGAACAGCATTGTGTTTCCCCACTGTGAGGGCAGAAAGGGAAAGGGTGTCAGTGGGTTGAGAGGTAAAAGAAGAAATGACCCCTGCCCTGAGCGCTGTGGGGTCCTGCCACCACCAGTAGGGCTGCACTGTGTCTTCCAATCTTGTTGCTTTTGGACACTGCTGGTATCACATAAGATCAGCAAAAGCTGGTACTGCTGTGCCTTGTGGTACAAGAGCTGAAAGTTTCCATTCTTTATCCTCATGCACATCTGCAAAATTGTCAATCAATGTCTGGTTTGTTGCAGGAGAAAACGTGAGAGCAGCTCGCTGGTGCCTTCCCAGCAAGTGGCCTTGTGCAACTGCTTTGCTTCTCACCCTGCTGCATCCTTGGTCCAGAACATGCCCTCCTCATCAGCAACAGCAGGTGTCCCTTGCTCGACCTCCTCTTTCAGTCTGAAGACAGATACGCAGCTTTTCCTGCGTCCTTATTTTCTGGGCTATACTGCCAAAAATGCAATGCCCATTATAAAAGGCATACGTTTTACCTAGTGTCTTAAAAGCATTTTGAAGCACCCAGGGTAAGAGGGGCTGGTTGGCTTTTCTGACTATAGGGGCAGTCAGGATGGATGCCTACATCCATCCACTGGCTAGTCCTATCCTGTGTCACTATTTATAATGCCAGTGTTTCTCAGCTGGCTCTGGAAATTGCAGTAAAACTGACAGGAGGCTTGTTTGTTGTTGTTGGTTGTTTTGTTTTGTTTAGTTTTTTAGTCTTATAGAAAAAAAAATCCTTTAGGGTCCCCTGTGGTTTTTCAGCCCCCTTTAATGCTACGTGAACCCAGCATGGATTCAGTAATGAGACAACATCAATCCTGCGATCACCACAGTTCATCAGGGTATTCTTTCATTTATTTTTGGAAACTGGTGCCTTACCACATGTGCAACTTTTTTCATTAAATCACAGTAAAACCTCTGCACATAAGAGAGAACATCACATTTTAACTTGTTATCAGGTCATGCTTCCCTGTGAAAAGGCAGTCAAAGGGAAAATGTGGTGAGAAAGTGGCAAGCTCCCTGCCTTTTGCAAGGTCAGCACAAAAAATAATTAAACACTTTAAACATTTTACATTCTGGTTGTTCTTCACCCTGTTCCCCTCACCCCATTATATTCGAAGGAGATTCCACTGGGTCACTCAGCTAAATAGGGGTAAGAAGCACCAAAGTGAACTTTTTCACTGTGGCTCCGCACGCAGCGAGGTTCCAGCCAGGGTCCCGTCACTGCACAACAAAGACACGTGGCTCCTTGTGATGAGGGATCGCCTTTCTCCCACACCGCTCTGCTTTAAAATACTCGAGGTGGTTAAAGTGGCTCTCCTTTTAGTCTCACAGCTGTTGTCTGCAAGTGATTACAGAGGAAAATAAAGCCTTTTTTTTTTTTTTTTTTTTTTTTTCTGAGCCCAGATGGGAAAGAAGCTTTTGCGTCTGTGGCGATAACAAAGTCTGGGGAAAAGAAAGAAGTTTACCAGAGTCAGGGATCACAAAGCTTGCAGCCAGGGCCAACATTTTACCTGGGAGAGCGAGCAGTCCGCGGCCGTGACCACGGAGGAATGCACAAGGCACAGGGCAAGGGCTGCTGCTCGCCACGAGGCAGAGCCCGCTGGAGAAGCTATTCTTGGGGCTGCCAAGTGCTCAGACTCGGGGGCAGGCACTATCACTGCAGGGCAGCCTCCAGCCATCTAAATTTGGACACCCAAAATTAGAGACCGCTTTTGAAAATACGAGCCTGGGTGGAAAATTTTGTGCTGCGCGTAAGCAATGTGCCATTTTCACGGGCTTATAACAGCTCACTCCTAAGCCAGCATTTTTTCAGAGATGACAAAAATACCCCTTTTCAGTCAGAACACAAGCAGCCAGCATTTACAAACTAAGGCAAACAAAACCCAAACACAAATAGTGGCAGAATTATAGTCTTGTATGTGGAAAAATAGCCACCTTGTGCTGGGCGAGCTCAGACAGAGCTCCACCAGGAGATGTTTCTGCAGGCAGTCTCAGAGCACCAGCCCTTACATTTTCTCAGTTTAAGTATGGTGTTCCTTGGGGAGCTCCTGCTGAAGCGCTGAACGGGGCATGACGGCTTTCCTTGTCCTTGAACACCAGCTTCTGAGGGTGTTTTTGGAGGTAGTGGGAAACCCAGAACATTTTGGGAGGGGACATGGCACCCATCGCAGTGCACACTGCAGGTGCACGCCAGCCACAACGGGCAGGAGCGGTTGGGGCACCTCGGCTCGGATGGACACCACAGCCCACTTTCAGCTACTGGGATTTCCTTAATCATCACTCCTTTTGTTTTTAAGTCTCATGTCTCTGTTGTTTTGGCTCCAGGTAACACGAACAACGTCAATTTCTTCATTTACATTTCATTTGCTTGCATTCCCTCCTCCCCGCCATGCAGCCCCTACAAAAACAGCCCGTCAATTCCTCCCTCAGAGAGCTAACACTCAGGCTCGCTTCAATTTCTTCTGACCCCTGCTATAAAATTCATTGTGATGAATTATTGATGCGTGGAGCTCCCCGGGGAATTATCATTTGTATCTCCTCTGGTCCCTGCCTGTCAGCGGCTATGACTTAGTTACACCAGCTGGGCAGCAGCTGCCGCCCATCGCACCGGGTCCCTCCTCTGCCCGTGCTCTTTGCATCACCCAGCAGGCACAAGCCGGCCAGTTCATAGACCAGGTTGTCTGACAAACCCACTCCCTTGCCCATTTTGAAGGTTAAAGTTGGGTTGATTTCATTTCCTAATAGCCTTGGTGCGAAAGGCAGCAATAAAGAAAAAAAATACATGCCGCTACTTCTGTGTGTTTGGATGGGCAAATAATACCAAAACCAAAATCTGTCCCAGCCTCTTACCAGAATAAAGTTGTACCTGAATATGCTCATTGTCAGGCAAAAACAACTGCGTTCTCCTAAACTGACCAAATTCAAGTGTCATCTTCAAGGCAAGAAACTTACCTGCAAGCTCCCTAAGCCCTCCCTAAAAAATTAAGGGAAAAATTAAGAAAAAGGGAAGGGAAAAATTAAAAATTAAGGGAAGAAAATAATTAAAAATTAAGACTTGGGTGTGAGCATGTAGCTATCCAGCAAAGGCCTCAGTTGTCACCTCCTCAGTCATTCATCCAACACCAGATGTTAATATTGCCATATTTTCTAGTTGCCACAAGAAGTGGGTTCTGCTGGACATAAGATCCTGGACCTTAGATCTTCCAGCAATTAAAAGCTTCACAGAAGCACTTTGAACATGACTTCTAATCCACTCTGGCAATATTAAATGCTTATGTGTATTAAGCTAAACGGGAACCAAAATCCTTATAGGATTGGAGTTTTAGTCAGCTACACCTTCTGTGTACAGAAAATCCAAATCTAGAACCATTTCACTTTTTTAATCTGTTTTTTTTTCAGTTAATTTTCTGTGTGTCTGAAAATGAAAGTTCTATGCAAACTTTTGCAGCATTTTCAGTTTCACATTTAAACTGATTTCCTCCAACTTCTTTCATTTTTAAACTCCTTTCTCCTTCTCTCCAGGTTCCTGTGGCAACATAAGTGAGTGCTGAAAAGGAGAGAAAGAATTGTGAAGCATGGGAAGAAAACCAAAAGGAAAATCTAACATTTAAAAATCACGCTTTTGAAAAAAAAATCAAAATAAATATTCAGAATGTTCTTGAAAAAATATTTTTTTCAGTTTAAAAGCAGCCATCCATGATACTTTCCCGCCCTCCCATTCACTGTGGTCTCTTAGTTTGTCCAGGAATCTTTGTGATGAAGGAAAGCCCAGAAGCAATTCCAAGCAGAAGCCCTTTGCAAGAAAACTCCATTTGTCTTTAAAGGATGGAATTCACTATTAAACAGAATAAAAAAGATAGGTAGTGAAGACTTATAGTGAGGTTTACTCCTTGGTAATCCACGTGGGCTTTGATTTTTTTAGAAAAATACCTGCGTTTGGGATGCACACCACACAGAACATCCAGCACTATGGGCCACTACAATATAAGCATACCACTTCTGAAGACATCCCCCAAACCCTTGTGAACCCCCTTGAAGCCCGTGAGTTGGCACATCTGGCCCCTATCACCAGCTGCGACCCTTCTAGGAGTGACACAGAGGTAGGAATTGGCAGGGGCAGGGCACAGCCCGGATCTCTCCTTATCATGGCCCGTGATACGAGCATGTCCCATGAAGTTCAGCCTCATTCTTAGTTCTCTGTGATTTGGTGATTCTGTGATTCTGTGACTCATTGGCACTCAATTCACCCTAGCAATTCTAAACAGTCCCTGCTCCCTGCAGGCGTTTTCCTTCAAATCATACTATTGCACACGCTATTGATAGCACCAAGGACACTAAACACTCAGAAAACCTTTGCAATATTGATATGTGCCCTGCAAATTCATTAGTCTGGGATTTAATTCTGCTTTCTTTTTCTAATGTATTCCTTTTAAAATCATAGGAATTGTTCTGTGGATTTGAGGTTTAGAGCGTACTTCTTTTCAGATACAGCTCTGAGTCTAGAAACTTTTATTCACTAAAAGGTCAGAAAATATAACTATAGTAATTCTAGGAGTGAGGAATTGAGGAAAAAGCACAAGTTGAAATAATGACAGCTGGCAGCATAATAATCAATACTTTTTTTTTTTCTTTTCTTTTGGGGGGGGGTGTAATGGCAACACCTTGATCCTTCTATGTTGATTACAGCAAACTACATCACATCCTGAAACTTCTCATTGAAAACTGAATGCCAAATGTGAGTATTTTTTCTTACAGTCACGTCATTTCTAATGTTTTCCTAAAAGCCGCAGCTTCTCAAATAATACATACTCATGAGAATCACAGGGCTTCATTCCTTACAGTGAGATGATGGAGATTTAACAGAGCAAGCCAGGCACGTAAAATTTTGCTGTGACTGGTGTCTCATCTGTAAGTGACAGAGGGAGTGCAGAGGGTGCAGCAGAGAGACTGAGAGAGTCTACACAGCACAGGGCAGAAAATCCCTGGGATGCCCGGGGGAAGTACCCCAGCAGGCAGGGAGAGGCATTCTTCATACCGTACACGTCCCTGGTGGGAGCACGACCAGAAGGCTGCCCACAGCTCCCGCACGGCGCAGCTCCAGCTAGAACAGGTGCAGAGAGCGAGTAGGATGGGAACGGGGAGTCGGTTTTACAGATGGGACAAATATAGCTTAATAGGGTGAGCCTAGCAAAATACAGGCTGAGGGAGATGCAGTTACACTTTATAAATACATTCCTAAATACCGGCAGGGCTGAGGAATCACTGAAGCTATAAGACAATGTTGGCACAAGAACAAATAGCATGGAAAAAAAAAAAAAAAGTCATCAGCTATTTTAAGCTAAAAGCTCATTTCTAGCCATCAGAGAAATAGTGTTTTGTAAAAGCCTTCCAACAGAAGCAGTTGAAGCTAGTAAGCTAACTGTTTTTATAGCAGAAAAATAGTAAATTTATATAAGGGAATTTATGACATGCTGTAATAGTGGATGTCCCATAGGCTTTGTGATCCTGGAAAGGTTCTGGCTGTCACAGTTGGAAGAAAGGAAAAAAATAGATAAATGCAAACTCTGAAAGCTGAGATACTTGAAGGCAATCAAACAGAAGTCCACTGGTAACCTTCTTTATTTATTTATCTATTTAGTTAGTTAGTTAGTTAAATCTCCTGATTTTATGTTGTTTGAATCTTTTCTTCAAGGTGCTTCTGACTTAGGCAGGTGGTTATTTACTGATAGCCAAGTCCATTGCAATACACGGCTGAATGAAACCAGTGACGGAAAAAAAGAAATCCCCTCGTTTACTGCTTATTGCCCTCTCTGTGCCCCTGGCTCTCTGGCCTGCCCACTTACAAGGAGGCTGGCTCACGAGGATTTCCTCAGCTTGGGCCAAAGGCAGAGGTTGTGTGACCAGTATTGCCAGGCCCACCTCGGTCAAGGGAAAACCAGAAAAAAGGGGAATGAGCAGCCTTAGGCTGGTCCTCCCCTGTACCCAGGGACTGATCTTGTTCCCTGATCCTTCCTGCTCAGAGCACCCCAGGGGCCTGTCATGCCAGCTCTCTCCTGGAGACACCCTTTCGGCAAGCAGGCCGAGTGGCCTCTACCAGGTGGGGAGAGGTTTCTGCTCCACATCCTTCAACGGCAGAGGCACACGTGCCCTCGTCTGGGTGTCTCACACACCTCATTCGCAGGCTGTGAACAGTCTGCCGGCACCACCACTTCCACACAGCAGGCCATAAATCGCTGAGTAGGTACGGATTTCACTGAGGGCCCTCGGAGGGCAACCCAGTGACTCCCGTAGAGTCACTGGCCATAAAGATAATTTGTCTGAGTCAGTACCAGAGGAAGAAGGAAATCTGGGGTTGAAAGGTATCTGCTGTGAGAACACACCAGCGTGCCTTTCTGGCAGCTCTGCCCGCGCTGACTTGCTACAGGCAATTCTCATTCAGCGTATGAGGAGCATTGGCAGGAGCTACCTCCTAATTATAAATCATTTAGTCAATCAAAATACAGCTCCTCAGATACGCAAAGATCTCATTTCATCTCCAGAGCCTTACATGGAAAGAAAAATGGAAATGTTGTACTGAGAGGAGGGGCAAAGCTTTATTTAAAAGCGACAAAAATGGAAGTTTCAGGATCCCATTTGTGGTGTAACTTACAGCAACTTAGGTACTTGTCAAAGCTAATTAAGACAGGCCATCTGCGAATGCTTATGAGAGGAAACATCACCCCCCACTGCAGCAGTACGGCCTGTTACAGCCTCCTCACATCCTACCCTAACCAGCACCAAGTTGCTTCGCTTGATGCTCCCAGCGCCCTGCTAGGGACCATTTCCTCCTCCTGCAGCAACAGGAGCACCGCCTGAGCTTCACTCTCCGTTTCTGCCAGGCAGAACAGGCCAAGCCTCCCTGCCCCATGCCCACCGTTAGGGACAGGAGCACCCCGAGGGGAGAAGGGCCATTTTCACCCTCGCACAGCTCCGGGACATGGCCCGCTGCCAGGCCAGCTCCCACCGGTGGGCTGCCAGCCCCTGCTGGCGTACCCTCTGGAGCAGCTCCATCTCCAAAGCACTGTACTAGCTATTCACAGCCTTTGGCAAGCAATTTGCAGGCAGGGCCACCAGCTGCCCCTTGCCTCCCATTAGCCAGGCTGTGCTGGGGAAAGCTGTCTCTTCTTAAACATCTTCGTGCCACCTTGGAAGTGTCACAGTTGGACATGATGAGTACTGGGATCTTTAGAAATCCATCTTTGAGCTGTGGGCTTTACAAATTCTGCTTTGGCCTTAAGATTTCTTCCTCTGCTGAAGTTTATCAAGCCAATGTAAGTACATGGACTCAGGCTTTAACCCCAAAGGAGCAATTTCATTTGCCAAGCAGGATAGGCTATGAAACAGCTCTCCCATGGTGAATGCCCATTTCAGAAAAAGTGAGAAGGAGCACCTGTCCTCGGGGTAACATCTGCCTCCTGCTCACTGCAGGAGTGGGGAGTCTCTCGTGGCACAGCCTGCCAGTTAAACAGGGATCCCAGCAGGGAGGCTGTGCTCTGACACGTGCGTGACACTGAGATGTTGGGCTTGTACTGAGCCTTCACAGAGGCAAGGGGAAAACGAAGCCTCACCTCTTTCCTTTGTAAGGCACTACAAAGAAAGCTCACAGGGTTTTTGGTTTTCACAGGATCATATATATATATATACATGTATACGCGCATGCATGCATGCACTTCTTTCTTTTTTTTTCAAGTTCTAAGTTTAAGTCTTTTTAAAGTTTAGGTCCCGTTCATCTGTCAAGAGATGATGTTTCTACACTTAGATGGCTTGAGCAGAGGATATTTGTAGTGTCTGCTGGCACCTCACACACCTGGAAAAAAAATAAATTCAATGTAGAATTTTTTGCTACGTTGAAGCTGAAGTAAGGGTAAATTTTAGTGCTACCTTTTATAAAGGTATTAGTATTATACCCTTCTAAATGTTACTAATGCATTAGCATTATATCTGAAAAATGTGTTTGGCCCAAAGACTCTAGAAGGGAATTGTCAACAGTTTTTTCTTTTCTGCTAAGTGGATGCTTCTCTCCCACATTATGGTTAATCAAGGTTTAATACTTCACTGCACCTCTATCTTGCAATGCTTTGCAGTTAGACACTCAGACCTATACGGACTCTGTGGGTGCTACACAGCGGGCACTGTCAGGTCAGCCAGCCTCCGAATGGTTTTCCCAGGGCCAATGTAAGTTTTAAAATAACACCTTGGCATTTGCACCTACACCGGACAGTATCTCTAGGTGCATAAGGTATGCATGGTCATGTGCTGCTTGCAGATAACCAAGGCAAAGCAAACACCATCTACAACAAGGGGAAAACAGCTCCGGCTCTGTTAGTGGGAACGCTGCATTTGCCACCACCCAGAGGCATGCAGAGCTGCCAGCACAAAAACTTCTCAGCAGGACCTCTCCCTAACTCCAGCTATGTCCCAAACCTCCAAAAAGATGTCATAATCTTGCTTTAGCAGTCTCTTTTTCCTGTCAAGCAGTGGACACAGGCTATTTAATTCTGAAGTACTTGGCATTTCTTTTGAATTTCATACAGAGGTTATAGGACCAGGTTAAAGGCTGCTTTGGACCCCGGAACGCTGCAGCTGGAGGTAGATGTGCACCTCTTGTCTTTGGAGTTTGGTGCTAACTTAGATTTTTTGTTTATTGTTGGGAAAAAGCTAGAGAAAAAAATATTTTTACAGTACTCTCCATCCCAGATTCCGAAGTGCTTGACAGGCGGCAGAAGTCCAAGACTCACCACAGTCAGAGGGTGGAAAGCGCTTCCTAAACACAAACAAATGAACAAGCAGGCAAACAACAGACATAAAACCAAATAGGGAAAATGACACAGAGAAACCCCAGTTCCAGGAGTCGCAGAGGATTTCTGTGAAGGAGCAGAACCCAATGCTATCAATGCCACTTTTATTCCGCTACAGCATATTTGGTGGCTGGGAGACCGTGTGCTCAGGGCAAAGACTAGGAATATTCTTTCTCTCAGAAAATTGAAAATATAAAACACATGACTATGCTAGCAGCATATTCCCATTATTAATTAAACTTTTGAAACAGAAGTATAATATTGAAATTAAAATTCTACCCAGAGAAAAGACCCTTTAGTGTTATTTTTAATTATTACCACAGCTTAAAATGACAAGCTGTCAAAGAATGAAGATATTTTTCTACTGAAATAATAGATTATCAATGGTTTTTAGACACTGAGATGCATTTAACACTTACCTAATTCAACCTGATATTTAAATCTTGAACCTTCAATGAACACAGGAAAGATCATGTTTGCCTCAGACTTGGCCCTATTCATGTTACAGATTTCTTTTTTCCTCTAAATACCCAATCCTAACTATAGACAACCCTACACAGATACTGCCCTTATTTATCTGTTTTTTCATTTCCTAAGTTCTGATAAAAAGTAAAATTCATGCTGGATCTTTCAGTAAGGAGATCTTAAAGGGGGGGGGGGGGGGGGGGGAGGGAAGAAAAGATGGTATTTTTAAGAAAAGCAGCAGCACTTAGAAGAGAAAAACACGGTACCTGATCATGACTGCACTTCTCACATTCTTTATTTGGCTTGCTGTAAAAACAAACAGAGCAAACCTGAGCTGCAGAGAGAGCCAGAGGAAGCCACAGTTACCCTGCAAAAGGAAGCACTGCGGAGATAACAGCAACCACAGACAAGCACAGGGTGGGATTTGAGATTCTGAGCACCTCTTTTAAGACGGGCACCTAAGCTGGGTTACATACCACTGTCTCTCTCTGGGGTGGAAGCCTTGCTGGCAGAGGGCAGCTCCGTTCCCCACCAGCCACAGGGAAAGTCTCAGCAAATGGCATAGGCACAAAATCCATCTTCCAGACCACTGAAATCAGGTGAAATGACCCCTTCCTTTCTTCAAATAAAATAAATACAGATATAACAGAAGTGTACAAGAGTGTACAGAAGCGGGCAAGAGGGACAAGTGGCTGGAGAAGGATGAGAGAAACAGGTTAGAATGAAAAGAAAAACCATTAAAACAAATCAAAAGAACTTAAACTGCCCTTTTTCCTCAAAGGAACACAGTAATTAACAAATAGGTTTTAATCCACACAGATGTAATTTTTGGCTCACTGCTCTTTTGGGGCTGTAACCAGTGTTTATCTATATTTAATCTTGACGCTTTTCATGGCCTGGAATCTCCTGACTGTGCTGGATAGCAGACATAGAAGGGCTGTTAAAATCCCTTGATTTCAGCCTGTGCTCGCTTGAATCAGGGAGGCTTTTCAATAAAGCTGCTCTGGGTGTATGCTGGCATTACAAAGAAGAGAACGTGGCCAGTTACTCATAGTAACTGCACTAAGCAGTGAAATTACTCTGGATTTATATGTGACAAGAGTTTAGCCCAACCTACCAATCTAAATTCTCAGTATCCTGGGACTTCACAAAGTCGGACAACTTCTGAAGTCAGTCTGACGCAAAAATCAGTGCAGAAATCTGTTTTTTACAGCAGTTTTCAAAGAAATAAATCCCATACCCTGCCTCTTTCTCAGAAAAAAAAAAAAATATCTTATAAAACCAGATCTACTTTCATTTTGAAAAAAATTTAAAGTCAGTTAAAAACAAACAAACAAAAACCAAACCAAAACAAAAACATAACACATTTAAATACCAGTGCAGGCAAAATTCCTGCCAAGGATGGTTTCGCTAGGCAAATAAACCAAGAAATGTATTACTTTCTAAGTCCTGAGAAGAACTTTAGAAACTCGACGCCAAAAGCAGCCCTTGGGCAATATTCAAGGCTGTCAAGACACATAAAGCAGCATAAAAATAATCCTCCAGCAACAGGTAAATGCTAAATACAGGTACCATAGGCATTTCTGGGGGACAAAGGCATGGCTGGCACTGACTTCAGTGGGCTAAGATAAGGCTTTTCCGTGATTAAGGAATGCCAGCACTTCAAGGGCTCTCTTTACGACCAGAAAAAAACCCAAACTACAATGGAGAGAAGTAAAGTAGGACATAAAATTTTATTCTGAAATGATCTCTGGCCACAACAATAAAATGTAACAAATATTCACTAGAACAGTCTTAACTCCTGTCATCAGCTGTACAATACATACAGTAACATAAAACTGGCCACTAGGATTAAAACCCCACTACAACATCTTTAATGTTAAGTGGCAACAGCAGCATCTCACAGAAAAGTATACATACATATATACACAGTCCACATTCAATCGTTTTTCACATGTTTTCAGTACACACAGTTGCAGCATATTACAGTCACGTGTCTAAGTCGTTGCCCAATAAAACCCCAAGCTACTGCTTAGACATCATTGTAGAGCAGTCGAACTGAGTAATTACAATTTGTAGCAGAGATGTACAAGCCCCTCAAAACAATAATTCACAAATGTTTTTGTTTTATTTAAATGCTACCGTAGCGTTAAACTGGGCAATATTCTAATCTTTACCGACCGGAAAAAGAGAAAGTGTTTTGTACTTATCACAAATATCGATGGAAAAAAATACTAAAAATATGGAGAGCATTAAATAATGCACACCTTTCCTAAAGATTCTAATATTGCCCAATGCTACTTGTGTCTAAAGTGTTTCCAACGTTCCCATGAAGTCATTTATAACTTCAAACCACCCACCAAGTTAAAAGTGGCTTAAGTGCCTTGCACCCAAATTGTAAAAATCCCTGGCCACCTTTATAAGAGCCAGGCACATATAAAAGGAATGCACTTTGGTTCATACCAAATGCCCTGGGATTAAATCACACTATAAAACTAAAGAGTCTGAGGTAAATTTTTACAAATACAGTTGACTTCTGTCTAGTATTACCGTAACAAAAATTTATTTAAAAAAAAAAATCAATTTGATGTTGAAGTACAACCAATGAGGAAGGGCCGTCTTTAACCCCTTAGTGAGACGTCCTACAAGAACAGAGTGTCCTTTCCACCCCAGCAGTGTGATTGCCTTATTGTTTCTGTTAAGGCCTCGATAATCTACAGGATGTTTTAAAACAGGTACGGCGTTTAAAAATAGATTTCATCCCTACGATCCAGTATTCAAAGGGTTAAAGAGGCCAAGATGCATGCCCTACAACATGGCATTGGTAACAAAAGGCACATTGTTAACACCAAGGGCACAATCCATCCTCTATTGTTAATCTACACATCTTGCATCACTCTGTTGTTCCAATACACTTCAGTGGTAATGAACACTCCAGTGGTGCAAGAAACTGAGCCAAGTGAGACTGCAACCAAAGACAAGACAACACTGTGCTATTACTAAATCTGAAAATAGCTCAGACATCTCCAGACAATGGTAACATGTGAGACTAAGCACTGTTTCCAAGCCAACTTCTATCAGCCTAATTATCAGAGCCCTTATAATAAAATCACACCAAAGCAAGAGGCAACGTCTTCTCCCCCCCGCCCCCCTCCTTTTTTACACGTATAAATAAGCTACAATAAAAAGCAGCCACATAACTTAGAAACCTTGATGTAGCTGCTTCTTTAGTATAGAGGAAGTTCCACTATATCTGGGTTAAAAAAATAGCTCTGCACACTATATTTTGGCCTTAAAGTTTCCGGTAGCATTTATGAAGAAGGTTGGTCATAAATGCGTTATTGGCATTAAGAACTGGTTACATGTAAAAGAAAATTTAGTGGTTTTAGCCCATTAATGACCCATGAACCTTATGAATGTTTTCATCTTCAATTGTCATGAAAGGCAGGAACATGTATCAAGGTTATCTTTAAAATATACTATGGGGGAGGCGATTCTTTTTCCACCCCTCACGTAAGTAACCCCATTTCTTAACTTTTGCGGAAAGAGCTAGGTAGAAAGGAGTGGTAAAGCCAAGTAGTTGGTGGAGGAAGTAAAGAATCCCAGTTACTGTAAAAAAATACACGGTACTGTATTCCCACAGTCATGGGAGTCAGCTAATTTTATAGGAAAATTAATATATCTCTTTTCCAGACTTAGAATTTACTGACCATAACTTACTGGATATTCATATTCCAAAAGCTACTTTTCTTAGCTGTATTACTATATTTCATTTTTAACATGATTTCACACATGTTTACATATTGCACTTACACACCTTGTATAAAGTTGTGAACATTTAAACACTAAATAATTTACTTTGACTAGAGGCAGGAAATGATATTTTTTTATAAAAAAGTAATAAAGATGGTTGATTGATGCTCTAATTTTTACATTTATCAATCAACAAATACCATCCTCTACTCAGAAATTATTTTTGGAGCTTCTTTAGGTGTTGACTTTTTGGCAAGAAGTTGAGTGATATGTTTCCTGAGAATTCTGTCGTTTCATACTTCTATCCCTCCCCCAGTCTTACATTAAATTAAAAACAAACAAACAAAAAAAATTAGGCTGTAAGTGGTAAATCTTAATGAACATGAAGAACAACTTAACCGGAAACTTTCTTGGCCTCTCAGGGGACCATGCTTTAAGTGTTTTTCTTAATTTGTACATGTAACTTAGTAAGATCTGTGCATATAAAGGTTGCTTATAGTAAAGTTATTGAGGTTTTATGCAATCCATTCTAGTCTCTCTCATCCTAACATCCATAAACCCTTCTAGATTATATTCTATTTATCTAAAATTCCCTTTTCATATGCTGTTTTATACATCTAATGTAGACCACAGTCATTGCATGTGATGAGATACTGGTCTTAGATTTCAAACTGTTCCTGTTGAAAACATGCTACAATGTGTAAGTATTTCTCACGTAGGTCTAGATATTATTCCTCAGTAAAGACCATCTTTCTTCCATGAATATAACTGAAAGTAAAAAAGAAAAACCAAACATCAGCACACACACACACATGAACAAATCTATACATATCTCTGTTCCTTCAAAATCATTTTCAGCTATAAACGCCAAATTCCAGTCATTTACCTTTTCCTTGACATTTCTCCTGTATTAGTAAGTATCTAAGATGGTGCCTGCCAACTGAAAAGCTTTCCAAAGCAGATCTTTGCATCTACACCTATGTTCTCTAAAGAAAGGTACTTGTCTACAGAAAACCATACAGTAACATAGTGTTTGCCCCTACATACAGATTTGATCTGAAGTGTAAATGTACCGGAGAGGTTACAATCGCTCAGATAGACATTGTCAGAAGAAATAAAAACAACCTGTGAAATCCATGTAGCATTAACAGTCTGGAAGTTACAGTATGACAAATGACAAAAATGACAAAACAAACACTTCTGCCTATGTGATTTAGGGAGGCCAAGCTGCACATGAGGAGAGAAAATAGAAAAAAATAGAGAGAAACCCAGTGTGAATCCTCAGTGTTATATACCTGAAATGAAGTCCAGAATGTTTTGCTTTACCTGACTTCAGGTTTAGGAAGCAACTCATCAGTCACTTTCAGATTTAGAGGAACAGACATACTTTCAGCTTCATTCTTTCAGGCCTGTTCCTCTCACTCTAGCACATGGCATGTACAGTAGAGAGTCTATTTTAGCCCTAGAAGTTCTTTTTTTTTTTTTTTTTTGCATTACATCTGAACGATCATTTTAATCAAAAACATTACTGCCAAATAGAGAAAGCATTCCACAGGCGGTTACTGTATCATTACTAAGTGATACCACTACTTTTTCTGGGCTACCATTCAGAAAATGACAATATAACATGCTATGGCTCCATTTCAGATAACAAGTTTGCAGGTGCTTAACTGTATTTCTTTGAGAATTCTCCCTGGAGTCCAGTCAGGCATAGGTGTTAGTGTTTGCAGGATCAAGACCCATACCCGTAAACTCCAGAAGAACCTTACGAATTTACCCCAGGTGAAACTTAATATGAACCATGGAAGAGAAAGGTTAATACCTTTGACACCACGCTGCAATGCATGACAATCATGTTGTAACCAGTGGCCTGCCACTGATGTTTATTACTGTGTCACACTAGTTACAGTAAGGCTAATTGTACTGTAGAAGACAAACATTTTAAAAAATAAGTATAAAAACTTAAAGCATTGTCCCCGTGTTTTTATAAAAACAAAATCAACATTTCTTACATTTAAAATGAGTGCTGAAAGATACAAATGAATAAAGTTACTGAGCAAATAAAAATGTATTATCTGAGCTACTTTTTCATACAAATAAGGCTCAGCCACATTGTATCTCTTGTATTAACAGCATTGGGTTTTTCAAACTCAGCTAACGAGTTTTGGCAACACTGTTCTTTGCTGAATATTCCCATTGGCATCTGTCATCTGTGCCAAATTAGTCCTCAGTTTTGAAGCTGAGCTTGAAGTCGGAGGTAACTTGGAAATCGATGTTATAGCACCAGTGCTCTCTGTAATTCTCTTCGCCGAGGCTTTCTCCCCAGTTGGAGGCTTTGGCAACCGTCTCCTTAGCCAGGGATGCCGCAAAGCCTGGCTGGGTGTCATACGGATAGCAGGATCCCATTCTAAACACTGTTTTAAAAAGTCAAGGAAGAGGGGATCATCACATCCCTTTAATGCATTACCCCATTCTCTGCTCTCTGGCGGGCCGCGTAGTTTTCCCCTCCGAGAGCGTCCACCGTTAAGTATTACGGAACCATCAGACAAGGTTGTGATGGTGCAGTAGCGGGGATAACCCTTAGAGCTCACAAAGTTTTTGGCTCGCTTGGATGAATCCAGAAGTTTTGGGGAAGGCATGCCCAATAGCTCGATCATACAAGCCAGCTGGTCTCCTTCATCTTCTCCAGGCAAAAGTGGGTAACCGGTGAGAAGTTCTGCTAGAATACATCCCAAGCTCCACATGTCTATGGGCATCCCATAACGAGCACCAAGGATGACTTCAGGCGCACGGTAAAAACGTGACTGAATGTAAGTGTAGACACGCTGGTGCTCGTAACAACTTGAGCCAAAATCGATCACTTTAATACCACTTCTACCCTGTTGCTTTAACAGAATGTTCTCAGGTTTAAGGTCACAGTGAATGATTCTATTTTTGTGCAAAGCATCCAAGCACTGTAAAATTGAGTGGGCAAACTTGCGGACCAAAGGCAGGCTAAAGCCCTGAAACTTGTTTTTCTTTATTAATTCGTACAGGTTCATGCTCAGCAATTCAAATGTCATGCAGATATGGCTGCGGAATGTGAAGTTTTCCAACATGTGAATAACATTCATGTTGTTATCCTTATCTTGTTTCCGGAGGTGTTCCAGAATCCTAATTTCTTCCGCAGCTTGGCGGTGGAAACGCTTTTCGTTTCTCACCATTTTTAGTGCCACATGCTGATGCATCTTGTGATCGTAGGCCTTCACCACCTGCCCAAAGCTTCCTTTCCCTATAACTTTCAGGACTTCGTATCTGTATGCAATATGATCGTGGGGTACTTGCACATAAGACCCCTGGTCATCATCGTACCCGCCGTTGTTTGGACCACCAATCACACCTTGCCGCTTCTTTGCATTTGGACCCAAAAAGTATATTTCAGGGTAGCAAAAAATCTCGTGATGCTCAAAAGCTGTTAATTTTTGCATGTATTGCTTCATTGCCTGCTCTGGTGTCATAACGGAGGCTTTCACCTTCCCTGTTCCATCTGTAGATTTTAAAGAGCTGGAGCTCCCTTGTCGTCTGTGAGCACTCTCTGACTGTCTGTCCTGAACCACTGGCAATCCAGATTTGCCTAGTGGTGTAAGTCCATTCGGCTGCGTTGTCAGAACCGTCCTCTTGTTACTATTATCTTCAAACAGCTGCTGAACCTGGATTTGTCCATGGCTACCAACATGGAGGTGCTCATTCATTGTGTGCTTACTGCCTCCAACCTAAAATTGAAAATAAATACATACCCAGTTAACAGGAAAGGCATAAACTCTTCTATGCTTCACCATTCATTCTGAACCCAACATCCTGCCTAAAACACCACAAAACAAAGTATTTTCTTAAAATTCTGCTGTCTACAGCTAATTCAAAAAAATACAACATATATGCTACGACACTACTAGATGCCGTTACATTCTCCAGATCCTAGTTTCTCAAATGCCACTTTCGTGATTCTCTGAAATGTTTGTAACAAGGCAGTCAATGGTGTGCCACAACATTAAGTGAACAACTCCTCCAAGGAACCTTCAAGGCAACAGTCCTGTTACACCAAGAAGTATGCTTGAGGGATATTAAATCAGATTTCATAGTAGCAGTTTTATTTATGCTGGAGGTCAATATATAATGCCTGCTGGAGCTTACATAGCTAAGGCTCTCCTAGTCATCTGTTCTCAGAAATCAAAATTTTAACTTGTTCTAAAACTAGCTGGGTATCAAAAGCGCCAGACACAATTTTCAGCAATGAGGAATGTGCTGTGACCTGCATGAAGAGGAGAAGAACCTGGACATTTCTCAAGTTCAAGAGATGCCATTCACTGCTTGCGATTGAGACACTCCCTATTCAGCAAAGCACTCAAATCAACGTACAAGCGTAAGTATATCCCTCAGCACTTTGCCACGCCAGCCTTATGACTTTTAACCAAGATGAGATCTGGGGCCTGATACAGACTAGAATGGAAAGAAAATCTTTGCCTTGAAGAGCATACATGCAACTTTATTTTAAAGGGATGGAAAAAGTATTAGTTGATTTTACAAATTACATTTGTTCTTTACAGTTTGCACAAGGGAGAAGAAGCACTCAGCATTTTCAAGCAAAGAAACACTGGAAGTACTGGGGTATGAAAACAGCTAGTGCAAGAAACCTGTTACTTTTAAGGAGAAACAGGAAATTTACAAGCATATACTTGCCACTAAAATAGCTGTCCTTAAAATTCCTCATTTGCTCTAAAGTAGAGGATAATTAGTCTGTCTTTTCTGCCTGGTCTTAGACAGACGTGGGAAGAATTCCCCTGCTGTCTCTCCAGCTGATTCACCAGCCTTAATATTTATGCCAAATTACTAACCAAAAGTTCACAGATACTGTCAGACAGATGATCAAGCCAGGGTTGAGAGCACTTTTAATCTGAACCTTATTTTTTCTATGCAGCTAAGGAAAACACATTCCCTGTTCACTTCAGGTTGCTGAAATGAAATCAGAAAACGACAGCTGTGTGCTGTGATACGAGGCAGTGAAATCTGTCCTGCAACTGCAGAAGTGCTTCCTAATGAAAAAGCCAGGACATGCGATGCAGATTCTAGCACACTTTTTGCTTCTGTTACGGTATCACACAGATATGGCAGCGACTTGGCTTTGTAATTTCATTAAACTGTTCCCAAGGAGTATCCAACTAGCTGGACACACCAGCTTTGCCTTTGGATAATATTTTGAAATTTGCAGCTCTAAAGCTCACGCAATGCAAGAACAAGAGCTCTCAGGGACTGTTTCTGCTGAGTTCACTGTTCTCCTGTTTCCATTTTGACTCACGTTGAATGACTGGTCCATTTTATTTCATCACTGCAGTTGGACTGCGTAGGTTTATTTGCAGAGCAATTTCAGCTCGTGCAATCAAATTTGATTGATCTCATAGAAAGTGCCACCACACAATGGCAATTCAGAGCAAAGGCACCTGTAACATTCAAGCACAAGGAAGGTATATAGGATATTGACATTAACTGTCTTCCTGGTTCAATGTCTCAAAAGCACCAGGGAATTGCCTACAGGGAATTCCTTCAGGTCAAGTTTGAAGCACACTCCTGCAACAGTCTCCTTAAGGTTGTCCTGATCCTGTATATGCAGCAGTGACTGAACTTAAGAGAATTTGGCCCCAAGAGCTGCTACGCGGTGAACCTCTGAAGAACTGGATCTGGTTAGTAAGATGTGTTTGGAGGTTCAGCGCATGCTGCATGGCAAAACTGCCTACGAGAGAAATGCACAACAAAGCAGCAGAGTAACTGTACAGACCACAAATGCTTCAGCCAGAAAATTCCAGGTACAAACATTTCTTCTGCAGGGCTGCTTGACCAGCAAGGCAGCACATACCTAGATAAACCGGGAGCAGATAATACTAACGTACGGCCAATGAGGAAGAAACAGCATAGGGGAGAAAAACGTCTCTCAGAATTTCTTAGCCCAAGTGCTCATTGACACAGTTCACATTTTGAATTAATTTTCTTTTTATTTCCCCTTGAGTCACCTGTTTTCACAGTTAGCTATTTTCTGCCCTTCCCGAGCACTGCACGTTTCAACAGACGTGCTGCGTAATTCTTCAAACTTCGGTTATTTGCTTTGTACCAGGGCTTTGAAAGAAAAACAAAACACAAACATTTGTCCACTTTCAAAAGTCCACTGGGACTAAGGAGTTCTTCTTCCTAAAAGCACGTTTGTAAACACATCTCTAAAGCGTAAACCATGTAGCTCTGCTTCCTGTACCTTTAGGCAGCCTCACTGCTTCCCTTGCTGCTCATAGGTTTCTTTTTTGCAAGCAGCAGAATGAAATCACCGGCATTATCCCAGCTTCACCCCAAATCTGAAGTGACCGGTTTTGCCAGTTTCAGTCAGCTGCTGCTGGGGAATGCAAATGCAGATGCAGACAGTAGCACTGGTTTTCTTTGTGGAAGAAAAGCCACTAAATCAGCACAGGCTCTGTTCCAGAGCTTGTGGGGGAGATGACAGCTCACGTTTCTTTCAAAAACCCCAACGGGAGTTTCAGAGGTATCGGACACATCGCTGCAGAAGAACCACCACCTTTTCTTCTGTTTCCTGTCAGGATGAGCCGAGGGCTGGATTCTCCCCAGCCCTTTGCTCTGCCTATCTGCTTCTGCCTACCGGCTGTCTGAGATTTGCCGTCAAGTTCGGGCTTGCACTGCTTACACGCTCCGCAGGCTTCACCGGTGACGCTCTAAGTTCCCCGAACCACAGCTAATGGGCTTGGGAAGCTACAAAGGGCTACAGCCCTCTCGTCCCGTAGCAAACTGCTCACGGTTCGCAGGAGCTCCATCAGCCTTTCATCCGAAACCACAAGCCCAAGAGGTTTATAATGCGTCTCCCTTCTGCATCTGCAGACGGGCCCGTACATTCCAGAACCAACAACCCGCACACACAACCAACAACCTGCACACACTTACACACCTTACTTACTACAGTGTCACATTGCCTGTGCTCAGACCCATACACACCTCCTAAGATTTGCGTATTTTTAGAGCACGCATCTTCAAAAACTTCTTGATGCACCCATTTTTACATAAACATATTGAAATACCGGGTAAGCTTGAACTCGAAGAGCTAATATTGAATGTTCTAGCAACATCAACTATAAAACAGCAAATATTACAGGTTTTTTTCCGCTAACTGCAGTGTTTCATAACTTCAAAATCACTGCTATGATTTTGCTTTAACTTTGGTTTGCTCAGTTTATGGAAATAGATGGCTAAGCTGAAAAAAATTCATGCAATCTTTGAAACAGAGACACCAAGAAAAAAACAAGCAAAAATTATTTTGTTCTTTCTCCTCCCTCCCCGCCCCTCCTGAAATGGATTTAAAGACAGAAGTGGACTACAGTACTACGCCTAGATGACAGACGTGTTACAACACAGTGGTGGCATAAAACTGAGTCCATCCTGCTAACAAGAAGGCAAACTGACAGTTCTCCTGAGGTGCCGCTCAGCCAGTGCAATGAGGTCTCAAGACCTTCTACAAGGCTGGAATGACTGTCTGCAGGATCCAACGCCATCTTACTTAACCGATTTGATAAGTATCAAATACTTATTCTACATGGTGTCTCCCAAAACCCTTAACACATTATGCAGTTGTACCACATTCCATCTTTTCTGTAAAACAAAACAAAACAAAAAAAAAACAAACAAACAAACAAATAAAACCCATACTTGGTGTGCTATTAACACCCTTTAGAACTATGCAAGACTGACCCATGCTTCAGTTATATATTATCATTTTATTTTAAGCAAAACCCCAGAAAAAAGACTTTGCCATCAGTCCGAATCTAGAAGGATTTATAAAATGAATCCCAATAATAAGGTAATTGTATGATGTCCTGCAGAAATACTGCACGGGAATAAGATGTCTTTATCTGCTATTACTCTGTACAGATGAGAAATACCATGCCAAAGTAATAACTTATTAAAAGAATAGATGCTACACTCTAAACCCCTTTCTTTACAGTACTTCCAGGCACGCCAGTTTCAGCCCCAGTGAGCCTAACACGCTAGAGGCATATGGTATCAGGTGTAGCACGCTTCACTGCCTATTTGGTTGACTACAGCCTGAATAAATGTACAAAAGGCCCTTTTTCCTTGATAAATGAATTCAACAGCATTCCTCTGTGCAGAACTAAAAATAGCTGCTAATTAGCACGATAACAATAATGCAGGATTATCATAATGGTTTTATTATGAGTGTGGGTTTTATACACTGAAAAAGACTAAGCCCTTGTCCGAAACAGCTTGTGTTCAACAAGAGCAGTAGAAAAAAAACAAATCATTCGGATTTTTTGCTGCTGTCACACACGGCCAACATAAGCTTATTTTTGAAAAGTTAACATTGACTTTATACTGCAAATATTTTCAGGGACAGAACTATGCTTCAGGAGCGATACTGATTCATAAATTCCTTTCCACCTGTCTGGGTGACGCTGTGCATATGCAGTGAGCCTGAGTACTCGTGGGACACCCCCGTGCATTACGCACGTTGAAATCAACAAGGACACTCCGTGCACACTACATCGTGCCTTCAGGTAAGCTGATGTGCACATGTAGGAGAGATGTGCCCAGATGTTCTGCGCTCCCCATAGCACAGCCACCAACCGTTAGAGCCCAAGTTTCAGATGTCCTCCCAAAAAAAGTTAGATAGCTTCACTTTTCCCCCTAAGCATAAGATTTATGCAGAAGAAGAATCACCCAAAGAAACCTAGGCAGAGCAAGGTCATGACTGCATACTTATTTCCACTCAAACACGACAGCATTTCTGTGGCAATTTATTACACAAACACACCAGAGTAGGAAGATGTTTTCTTTGTTTTTGCTTGCTTTAAAACAGCTGCACACAACAGAAATTTGCAGCATGTTATCCACCAGATCTTCAGGTAACAGAGTCCAGGGATCTCTGTTCCATCATAAATTATTATTGTTTAATTATATAATTTCAAGATTAAGGCTGAATGATGCAAAAGCATATGGTTAGACACTCGTCCCTAGTGGCAAAAGAAAACAGGCCTGCTGCAGGGAAATCTTGGAAAGGCCTTGAAGAAAGAGGGCACTGAATGAGGCACTGTAAATGGGTTGTTGTTACAGTCCTGGACAGGAGGAGAAAAAGATTAAGACTGCTTTACTGCAAGAGAAACAGGAAGAGTGCAGGACGTAGGGACATATGCCAAGTAAGAAAGAACAGAGATGGAGGTAGGCAGGAGACAAGAGTCTGGGAGAGAGACTCACAGACGGGTGGGGATTTACACGAGCAAAGCAGCAGGCAAGCAAGATAATCTCTACTGCAGCATGTCAAGTGGATGCAAGCACACCGTAATGAAACAGGACAGAGCAAATAGGAAACGATTCCGATCATCAATGCAGAGACTTAAGGCTTCAAAAGAGAAAACAATGACTAGGAGAGGAAAACGAGGAGGGCAAGGCATTGGAAATGAGTTTTCCATCGCAAGCATCCAAAAAGATAAAGTCACGGATGGAAACAGGCAAGAAAATGCCTAGGATGAAGCCACAGATCTTTGAAAATAAACAAAACCTTTCCCTGCTACAACACACAACAGTCTGCTTAGCAACAAAGGCTGCTGCGACTGCAGAGACTGCAGCCAAAACCTCTGCCCTGTTACATGAAGCCCGTGCATCTCCCCGCTTCCCCCCCCCACGCTGCTGTGCCCTGCCAAACAACCAAACGTCACTGGGAAGAGGGAGACAACAGCTCTGCTACAGGCTAGATCACACAACCGCTGCAAGAAATAAGACAGGTAGTGGACTTCTTGTCTGTCTGAATTCAAAGAAAAACTTTTTGGCTTAAAAAAAAAAAAAACCCTCTTCCACCTCAGTCTCTCCTCACGATCAGTGTACACACAATGCACACGTGCACAGGCAGCCACAGGCAAGTTGAACCACTTAAGTAAACTATGCCTCTGAGAGTTTGAAACACAAAAGAGAAATATCCGTTTCATTTTTAGCTATTAGAGAGTTAAAATGACACAACGGGGATGAAAACACAGTATATAGATGAATACAATGAAACAAAACGGTTTAGGAAAATTGAAATGTTCCATTTCAAATAGATTTGATTGGAGGAAGTAGTGGGACACAAAACCCACTGCGTTTCAGTCGGTGTCAGCTGAGGTCAGTAGGCCTGAAGTTTAGAGAATGCTCACATAACATATATAACCATTTTTTTGGTTAAAATCCAGCATTCTGATGTCACATCTGATCCTTACCGCAAAAAGTTATGTTAGCCAACCACAAAATAACAACCTACAGAACTCACAGAGGCAGTCTGAGGTATTCCTGTAATAGTACCCAAGGCTAAATAAATACTGTAGAGTAGAAACGTATCACAAAGGCAAGGCAGGGTTTGCAACAGTCAGAATCCAGAGGGACTTGAAACACAGCAGGAGAATGCTCGATCACCCTTGAGTGCTCCCATTAGGTATTCCATCTATATGTACGTATATGCACATGCATATATGCTGAACATAAACATATGCATACATACACAATGATGTATGTATAAAAATACTGGAAACAGAAATATAATGCTCAAACACTCCTTGCATGCTTTCATAAAGACATCATCTTTATATATGTACGTACATAAAAATGTATGCATCTATCTATTGACACTATACATAACATACACATACACACATATATGTATGTATAAAAATACGAGGGTTCTGTACTTACAAAATTAGTTGGTAGCCCCAGATACACAGCTGGACCACTGGGCCTTCTCAAATCCTAAATTAAGTCTGGGCTCTGCTACATGTGGGCCCCTGCTATTTGTGGGCCCGTCTCTATGTGCAATTTCACGACTGGTGCCCAGGCTGTTGGTACTATGTTTATTTTCTGTTTTTAAAGAAAAATTAAACCACCGTTCCACTTCTAAAATCAACCAGCACTTAACTGGAATGCAAATGTGCAAAACCCTGCCTTTGATAGCAATGAACAATTCAAATATATATCCTAGCTACATAAATATACACTGATGTTGCTCTTAAGTATGCAGCTCCACCTTGAATCTGCAGAATATTCATCATTCCTTTTGAGAACATCCTACGTACACTTGCATTTTTTTTAATTTAAGCCAATTCTTTCTATAAATGGATTTGAGTAAGTCGCTTTTACCCCTGAAGCTACACGGAAAGTCACCGAAACACTAATATCTAAATGCATAGTTTCACCTTCCACCAGCCCATAATCACATTACCATTTAAAGCTCTGCCATATGTTTACGAAGATAGTATGTGAGCATCCATGAAGAACTCATTAATTCTGAGAAAAGTATGCCATCAATGCCTCTCAGGGTCAGTCTGAAATCTTTCCTAATTTAAAAGGAAATGTATGCAATAAAAATTTCAGATATTTAGTGTTAACATGACAGCCTATAGACCCCTCTCTCTACGCCGTCGTGCCTCCAGGACAAGAGATACCCTCTCTCATCCATATATAGTGGCATACTCGGGAAGTTTCATTCCTAGTAGATTAACTAGGAGTGGGAGATAATGTGAGATAGCACACAACCGGAAAATAACATCCTTTTCATGCCATCGGTGCTCATTTCTTTAGGTAAACTACTGCAGCAATAAAGTCGGAGCCATCCAATCCTTGCCCCCGCGCGCTGCGATAGCTGTTTCCAGGAAGACAGCGATCGGCCCGAGCTCACCAGACAGACAAGGGGAGAGCAGCCTTCATTTTTCACCAACGGGGCTCACGCGACCCTTTAATCCCGCTGCCAAAATAATGTCAGCTCGAAAAATGCGTTTACCAGAACAGCTCCTCTTGGAAGGGGGGGGGGGGGGGGGGGGATGATTCGTGAGTGAAAAATGAGCTGTAAAACCGGACCGATGAGGGGCTGGAGGGGCAGAGGGGTGAGCAAGCCTCTCCTCAGCGCACTCGGGGGGTCTGGGGGTGCCCAGCTCGCACGAAGCCCCTCACCCTCACCACCGGGCGCAGCGGGCGCCCCGTCGGGCGGCGCTGGGTGGCGACCCCCGGCCCCCACCGCCCCGTCCCCCCCCCCCCCCCCCGCCCGGCCCCGTCCCCCCGCCCCGAGCCCGTGCTCACCGTGTGGGAGGCGTTGCTGGCCCTGAGCGGCGGCAATGCGAGGGGCGACGGCGGGCCGGTCCCAGCTCCTGCCCGGGCCACCCCGGCTCCGGTGCCCGGGGAAGACTGCAGCGGGCGGCCGCTGTCCCCTGCCCTGCCTGCGGAGAGCACAGGGGTGAGCGCGGAGGGCCTCGCCGCCCCGTCTCGCCTCGGCCGCTTCTCCATTATTTTTATTTATTTATCCCCCACACACACACACATCTCCTCCTCCTTCCCCGGGTCGTTCTCCCGAGCCGTCCCCGGGTTTATTTATCGCTTTCCCTCGCCCCTTCTCCCCCAGGACAACTCACCGCCCCGCGCAACAGCCGCAGCCCGCAGCCCCCCGCCGGCCCCCCGGGCCCCGTTGCCGGGCGGGGGCCGGATCATTGTTCCGACACGAACGGCCCCGCGGCGGCGGCAGCCCGGCCGCCTCCTCCTCCTCCTCCTCCTCTTCCTCCTTCTCCTCCTCCTCGCCCTCCTCCTCCTCCTCCCCGCGCCCCGGCCCGGCCCGGGGCGGAGCGGGCAGCGGGGCGCCCGGCGGCGGCCCCCTCCTTACCGGCTGGGTAGGCGGCGGCGGCGCTAGCGGAGGGTTTCTTGGTTAACATGGCCGCTGGAGAGGAGGGAGAGGAAAATGCATGTCAGGGCGCCTCTCCTCCGCTCCTCCTCGGCCTCTCCGCTCGGCGGCTGCCTCTCGTCTCCGATCAGCTACAGCGGGACCCAGACGCGTCCTCCGCCGCATCCCCCTGGCCCCGGGCCCGCCGGGCAGACCCTCCGAGGGCCCGCCGTCTCCTCCCGCAGCAGCAGCAGCAGCAGCAGCAGCCGCGCCGCCGCCGCAGCAGCCCCCGGCCCAAGCTCATCACCTCCCCAGCCCCCGCCCCGGTCGCCCCGGTCCCCTCGCGCGGAGGAGGGGGCAGCAGAAGGCGGCCGGACGGGGCCCTCCTCCTCGTCCTCCTCCTCCTCCTCCTCGGCCGGCGGAACGGCGGCGAGCAGCGCGCTGCGGGGGCAATGCCCGCCCCGCCGGCCGCCTCCCTCCGCTCCGCTCCTCCCTCGGCTCCCTCCGTGCCGCCACCCGCCGGGGCGTTGAGGGGGGCAGCGCCGCCCGGCCCCACAGCGGCCGCGCAACGGCCCCGCGCGGAGCGCACGCCCCATGGACCCCCCCCAGCTCATCCCGTACACCCGCTCCTCCTCCGTCCCTCAGCGCCCGGCCGGCCGGCGGTGCCCCCCCGGGGCACAGCCATCTTGGGACGCGGCCTGCCCCCCGTGAGGGAGTCGTGACGGGCACCGAAAAGGGGGTCACCGCCGGCTGGGGGGGGGGGGCAAAGGTGGCACCCAGGGTGCGGGGACACGGCACCCGAAACGTTCAGTGGGGTGGAAACTGGAAAATGGCGGAGGGAAGAGAGGTTTTTGGCGTTGCCCCGAGCCCGCAGGAGGGGAGCGGGGGGTTGTGTGTGAGGGGACAGCCGCCTCGTTTCCCGGAGTGCACAACGTGCTCCGCCGGGCACAACGCTTTGGATGCCTGGTTTGTCAGTGCGAACGTCACTCGTGCCAAAAATAGATGTCTGAGCAGTTGCTCAGCTTGGGACGGCGTCGAAATGAACTCTCCTACCTACGCGCAACCCTTGTTCAAAATCTGTGCCGACCGCGCATGTTTTCCTGTTGGAAACAGCTGGTGGATCTGGAGACAGACCTCCCTTCATCCCCTTCCACTGAAAAAGACAGAAAAATAAACCTCCCCTTTCCCTGTGCCTAAGCAAAAAATAATTAAAAAAAAAAAAATCCATCCCTGCAGCCAGAGAGAAAGACTTTGCCTCTTCCAGTACCACAGAGACATGCATAAACAAAGACATTTCCTGTACTAGTACAGAGAAATAAACACTTTCCCTAGCCCCTCCTGTCACAGAGAAAACAATCATACCTTCTCCTGCCCACACCCACCCAATCTTTTCCCTTCACTGCAGCAGAAAGCAAGCTTTGTCTTCCTCAAAACCCCCCAGATGGACACATGCGCCCCGAATTCCCCTCCCCTTCGCTGCCAGTTGTATAAATGCTTTCTGGTGACTCCCAGTATTTTCCCGTCATTTTCACAAGCAGCGTACGCACATCAAAAGTATCTGAATAACAAACATTGTCATAATATTTGCATTTCTTGTGAGATACCTTCAACAGTTAAGGAACGGTCAAGGAAAATACGCTTTTCTTGTTAGCCTAGGAAGGGGAAGGGGAAGGAAGCTTGTTCACATTCAAGCTAGATACAAAAAGCTGAAGTTGATATCAAATAATCTTTTCCTAGGGCTTGCAGGATTTCTTACTTCACTATCTTAAATGATGTGTTCTCTGACTGTCAGAGTCACAGATGGCTTCGTGCACGTTCTGGGATTAGTTACACCTAAACACTGAGACAAGAGAAAGCCTGTTAAGTGTCCTGTTTCAACTCCTTTCCAGTCGGGTGCATCATTCACAATGTGCTTCCACTGTTTGTTCAAGCAATCTTGGGGTACTATGAAAAATATGTGAAAAAAAAATGAGTTAGTCTATCATGTAACAAACAGCCTCTTAATTAAATCCGTGGGAACACATTGCATTGGTACCTGCCCAGCTATGCCCTTTCTAAAGCCATGTGCATTGTAAGCTTTCAGCGTGAGTCTTTGAACCTTGGGCCTGTCTACATGCCTCAATTTCTCTCACTCTTTTCCCATCTGCAATCCATCCTGGCAGCTGCTATCAAGGATAGTTCTACCTGATGGAGTCTGAAGTGAAGCTCAGGATGAGGGCAAGCTCATCTTGATTCCCTCTGAATGCAATACAAGAAACTTCAATTTAAAAGCCTCTTTCATGCAGGATGTAGGTTGACAAAGAGGAGGAACATGCTAATATAGTTGTAAAATACCTTGGCTGCAAATACTGATGCCTTTAACAGCCTTCTGCAAAATCATAGTCACAGATCTACAAAGAAAAAAAAAAGAAAAAAAAAAAAGGAAAGAAAAAAAAAGGCTAAATACTCAAAAGCAAAGATTGCTTTTTTTTCGTGCCAAGTGTTATACTCAGGAATCTGAACTATGTCTCGCTGAGTGGCCACAAAACTTTCTTCTTTCTGACACTGGCCAACTGAACATATATATCAGCACTTTCCAGACCATTGCTACACATAGATGAAATCAACAGACTTCAGCTCCCAGGACAGAAATATGTATTAGACACCTGGCAGGAGAAAGTGTACAGTGCTCAGAAATCAGAGGGCAAAGTGAATTAGGGTTTTCTTGATCCATTTTCCTGCCCCTTCAGCTTTTATTACCCAAGAGTGTGAACTGACTCTTAATGACAGAAGATTGGTCTTCCCTTTCTTGCAAATAAATGTACAGTGTGTTCACGAGTGTCAGACCATTTGCAAGGGGCTTGTAAAGCAGTGTCATCAAATCACTTGTTTTTAAAAGAAATAATCTGAAGACCTTTTTTCCGGATGGGCACCCAAAAAGTCCTGCAGACTTGTAAGTGCCAGCTCAGTGGGACACAGGCAGTACTGGTTCTTCACCACAGTGGCCACCTAAGGAACGGGGAGGAACAGGTCAGCAGTTGGGGATGCAGGTGGGATCAGAAAGCTACTTGCTGCAAGGGAAAGCCAAGAAAGCGTCTGTCTTGATGAAGCTTAGGCTGGGCTATTAAAGGTATCGTCCTCCTGTGATAAACTGTACAAAGCGTTCTAGAACAAAGCTTAGCAACTATTGGTAAAAATAAAGTGGTTAAATCACAACCATCGAATGAGAGAATTAAGGTATAGTTTAAAAAAAAAAAAAGAACCAGAATAGAATAAAACATCTTATCTGTAAAACTTTGTCTAAAAGTATTTCTGCCCACATAGTACATTAAAATGCATTATTGAAGATAATACACTAGTACAGTGAGGAGAGGTACAGAGCATGCCGCGTTTTGTGAGCCATTCAGTCAGGGCTCTGCCTTGATCAGGGCTCTGCCTTGTGACCAAGACAGATAGCAATTCCAAGCAAATTGTGAGGGACCACCATGGTCGGTTTTGCCAGGCTGCCTTGGGACACAGCTCATATCTAATTGTCTTGTTAGTGCATTGCACCTCGTAAGCATCACTGTGAAATTCCCCATGTCAATCTTTTTACCTCCCCAAGGTGGATGCTAGTTAATTATACGGGACTTTGGTATGTAGTTTTAGGGCGGGAGAGTATGGCCAGTCAGTCACAAGGCATCTCTGCCACTGTGGTATTAGCAAACGCTCATGTGGTCAGCCACCAGGGAATTCCTGAGACGCCACGCATGTTCGAAGCTGAAATGATGGCTCTGGGGGCTCCCACAGTGACGGGTGCAGCGGGTGCTCAGTGCCTTGCTATGCTCTGACTGTTCGCACCTGGCACTGCAAACTATTTTGGCTTTAGATAAATGACCGGTACATAACATTGATAGTCGGCTGAATATGAGCCAGCAGTGTGCTCAGGTGGCCAAGAAGGCCAACGGCATCCTGGCCTGTATAAGAAGCAGTGTGGCCAGCAGGTCGAGGGAAGTGATTGTGCCCCTGTACTCGGCTCTGGTGAGGCCGCACCTCGAGTACTGTGTTCAGTTTTGGGCCCCTCGCTACAGAAAGGACATGGACGTGCTCGAGCGAGTCCAGAGAAGGGCGACCAAGCTGGTGAGGGGTCTGGAGAACAAGTCTTACGAGGAGCGGCTGAGGGAGCTGGGCTTGTTCAGCCTGGAGAAGAGGAGGCTCAGGGGCGACCTCATCGCTCTCTACAGTTACCTGAAAGGAGGCTGTAGAGAGGTGGGGGTTGGTCTATTCTCCCACGTGCCTAGTGACAGGACGAGGGGGAATGGGCTAAAGTTGCGACAGGGGAGTTTTAGGTTGGATGTTAGGAAGTACTTCTTTACCGAAAGGGTTATTAAGCATTGGAACGGGCTGCCCAGGGAGGTGGTGGAGTCACCATCCCTGGAGGTCTTTAAAAGACGTTTAGATGTAGAGCTTAGGGATATGGTTTAGTGGAGTACTTAGTGTTAGGTCGGAGGTTGGACTCGATGATCTTGAGGTCTCTTCCAACCTAGAGAAATCTGTGAATCTGTGAATAACGCAAATCCAAGGCTACTCAAAGATACGATGAGGATGGAGGAAGTGGGAAAAAAAGAGGCAAAACTGGCCTACAACACAGGAAGCAAAAATTTGGCTTATTGTTGCTTTTTGGTCATCCTCTCATGCTAAGCAGAGTTTGCATAGAAGGAGAATCTACACACACTTTCAGCATCTTTTAAAATGATCAGGGGTATAAGCCATTTAAATATATCTGTTTTTCGCACTGTGTTTGTGAAAAGGACTTACATTCTGAGCTTGAAATATTAAAACACTTTGGATATGTCTCACCGTCAATTAAAGATACGTCCAAGCCTGTTCTCTCAACCAATAATCCATATTTTAAAAGTAAACCCAGTAAGAGGTTGTGTCAGGAGGTCCTGAACACAATGGGCACCAGGGTCTCATTAATGTGTTGTGGATAATTTAGGCATGAGCAGGGCTGAGTGCATGCCAGTGTGGTCTTCCAGCAGACTGGACTGAGCACAGCATAGGCACTTCAGAACCAAAATACAGCAACCTACTAATGCAAGATGGGAAGCACACAGGTCAAGGCTCAGCTAACTGTCAAACATGCACTTCACTGCATGGTACACATGTAAGGTTTGCAACTCCTCCCTCTCTCTAACCTCTGTGGAAAAAAAAAAAAAATCCCAGCCGAGTATCACCAATATCTTAGGATAAAATTATGTTTCAATACAATTATAAAAAAGGGGGTTATGTATTCAGAGCAAGAGTGTGGAGAATCACAGCCACAAATCAGTTCGCTACTATGTGTTCATACTGACAGGAGCATATATGAAGCTAAACTGGCTTGCTAGGCTTGGATTTTTGTTGGCCTTTATTCCAAAGCGTGTTCTGTTGTGGCTAAACCTTATTCTGTGTTCAGGGATTTGCACTTTCTGCCATTTAAGAACACATAAATCACCACTTCTATTACAGTATTAAGACAACAAAGGGTGTTTTATTGGTCAGTGAAGAGACTCTGAGCTCCTATGCACCAGTCTGCAAGAATACAAGTTATTTTTTATTCTCCTGCTATTACAGCTATTTTGCAGGAGATCATCTCACAACATATTTGTATTTTAGTGCTGGTAAATCACACATCAAGGAAAATGTTTTCCCTTTTCACCAGACCATGCCAGTGTTTCTAAGCGCCTATATTATATATTTTCTGTATCATTTCTGGATTCTTTTAACATTAATATTCATTAGAACATTAGACTTATTCCTTTGTGTAAACTCCCATCATGCGTAATGGGAGGAGAAAGGTTCCTGTTTTCCTCTCGTGTACAACCGAAGCAATCGTGATGGAGTCAGTGGAGTGGCATTAATATAAAAGTAATCTCAGGGAAAAGCCTAACGGTGGCTGATTCTTTTCAGTCAGTGGCACACCCTTCAGCATGCACTCAGAAAAAAGGAATCTTGGGAACAAGAAAAGAAGGAAATATGTGTGCCGTTGGCCCTTCTGGAGTTGTCCCTTCCCACCTCATCTGTGAAGCCCCTCCGTTCCCCCAGCTATGCAAACAAGGGAGATGTGAGGAGACCAAAGACATCATTTAAAACGACTGGCTCTCTTGTCACTTGAGTGTTGGACTTTCCTGAAAAAATAACTGTTACTGCAAGATTAGCATGCAGTTGGTAATTAGGATTTCTACCGAACCATTTTGGAGAGAAACCACAAGGTTGTTAAACACCGTGTCATTCTTCGAATTCAGTTTCCTCTTCTAAGCACCTCGAAGATCAATACAGAAACTCGGTGTAATCTTGCATGTGCTCATTGTGTGGGCCACTCAGTTTCAAGCCCAGCTGCTCACACACGGGGTTAGTCCCAGCTGTCGAAACTCCGGTAACCTTTGCTCATCCAATTCTACATGTAAAACCGAAAGAGACTTAACATTAAAGAGTTTATGGGAGCCACTCACTCTCCACAGCAGCGTTTTATGGGAGCTGAGATTATAATTCCGCCAGGTGCTGAGAGGTGTCAGCTCTCCTGGGGCAGGGAGCCCAGTATCTCACAGGGCGCACTGCAACTGGGAAATTATATACCTCACTCACTCGTGATAAAGCTCATTACTATCATTAAAATCACCACTCTACAAAAGCACAAAAGTGAGACATAATTAAAAGATAATGTGTCAGAAGGACTCAGAATCAAAAAAATCCAGCCAAGTTCTTTTCCTCACCCGGGCTTTCACTGGGCAGAATTTATTAATAATAAAAGGAAAATGAATCATTAAGTTGAAGTCCCAGGGCCTGAGTGTTATATTATTAACTAGTATAATCTACTGTCAGGATTTACATGGTGACTTTGGAGTTAAACCACAAGCCACCTGCTGAAAAGCAAATTTAAGGCTACATGCTGGGAAAGAACTTTCTCATTAAAACATAATCAGGGTTTGTTAGGGCAACAAGGAAAGAACCAGCCTGATGTACCGAGTTAAACCGAGCTCTCCTCAAACTGGGGACTGAAGGTAACAGAAAGCTGTGGAGAGTTCTTCAGCTCCCCAGTGCACAGGGTGCAAGTCCCACATTGACTTACTGTGGGAAGGACCGTTGTATTTATATTAGGGAGGGAAAGTTAAGAGTGAACTCCCTAACACCCCCTGCAGTACCTCACTGCTGGTCCTTTGGTGTGGAAATACCCTAAGCCGCTCAGCCTCTCATTTAGATTGCTGCCTGAATGTTTGGCGGTTGTGTGTGTACTCGTACGTGAAGAGGGAGGGAAGAAAAACAGCAAATACATGACATGAAAATGGGCTGGAAGCTTTAGCTCACTGTCCTCGTTTGGAATCTCCTTCCAAAGGAATAAACAAACACGTTAACACACACGCACTTCACTGTCAATTCAGAAAAGTGCAACATGAAATCATTCTCTAATTCGGAAAATTAAGTAAACAAAGGAGAATTCCTACAGGTGCTCTACAAACAGAGAAAAAGAAAAAGGGCCCAAGAGAGCCCTTCAGTATGTGTGCTGCTTTCCTAGTGAAATTAATCCCAGTGATTTCAAAAGGAGCACTCACATACAGTTCCACCTGTGATTAGGATCCAGGCTTTAATTCATGGAACAAATTATTTTCTTACCTCTCATTTTAATTTTAATTTGCAGGAAGGTAGAACTTGCTAACTACAGGTAAATCCTTATAAACTGAGATTCAGTTATGTACAAAATGGGTAACATAAAGCATTTGGGGCTACCTCTAGTGAGTGCCTAGCTCATAAAAGGACATCACATACAGCAGAAGGATAGATGCCAACATTCATTCCAGCACTTGGAAGACTGTGCTGTGAAGTGGTGTCAAAGCAGACAGACACAAACCACAGATAACTGGATAGCCCTGATTTTTCACTCTCCAACCTGCACAAGCTGGCCAGCTCAAGAACATCTCCTGGAGATGTCATCTGCTTATTCTTTCAAGAAAAAAATGTCACTGTCATCGTAGAGTCCCCTTCTGTACAGTGAGCTAATGGCAAAAGAACTCATTTGGGAAAGCTCATTTGGGTGCCTCTCCATCCTTCAGCCCCTGAAGGTGTGCAACACACTACAAGCTACAGCATCTGCAGAGAAGATTCATAACTCACTGGGACAGAGTTACAGAGCTGAAATTAAAGAAGTAAAGAAGAAAAGACTATTACTGTGCGGTTAGAGAGGGGAAATCTTTAAAGCACTTTTTTTGAATGTTGCATACAGCACAGTCACGTTCTGTCTCCCCAGTCAGGCAATGTGCAGGCTTTGTCTGGGTTTAGAAACAGAGCGAGTACTTTCACATAGAGGTCAACTTCAGTTTGTAAAGCCTAATGATCTACTTCTGTAAACAGAAAACACACTGAAAAACAGGCAATAAATACCTAAGAGACAGGAAAGGAAGTCAGAATGCAGTAGGAAATACATGAAAAATATTATGGAGAGCAACACAGAGTAAAGAGGATGAAGCTAAGAAGCAAAAACATAATCTCTTTTATTATTATTTATTTATTTTCTGGCATTAGCTTCCTGATAGCATGACCTTTGTCTTTTTCTCTCTCTCCATTCAATGCTGTGTCCACTTATGCTCTCCTGTTTTAAGTCAACATTTTGCCTACTACTTCTTTTTGCCCGTTTGCTCTCTTAGCATTGTTTTTCAGTCAGTGGGGAGGCTGCAGATGGACCCAGCCCTGGTTGTCCACACCTCCTGGCTGGGGCTGTCCATCCCCCAGCAAACCGTGCCACCACAGGGCTGCTCCTGTGGCTGAAGATTGGAGTCCTGCTCTCGGGGGGGGCATCAGCTTCCTTTCTGGAAGTGTGAGAGGGCGACTGGGCATGTTTCGTGGGCTTAAGTGTGCCCAGGACTTGCCTGAATGGAAATAGGTCACCGTTCCCTGTTTCTTTTCTGCAGGCTCTGTGCGAGTCCTACCCCCGCAGCTGCAGAATTTGTGTCTGGAGCACTTACCCCAGCAGAGCAGCTGTGACAGGAGGAAGCCTAGGGAATGGGCTAGTGGCAGCATGGGGGTGAGAGAACTAGGGCCCTGACAGGTAAATTAAATAATAATAATAATAATAATAAAGTTGTTTTTTTTTTTTTTTTTAATGAACGGACTTCTTGAAATTTCATTAGTTTCAAGACAGTCATTTTTTGTGAAATCCATATTTGATTTTACCCCATTTTCCATTTACTTCTAGGTCCTCCCTTCCCCCCCAATTCATACATTTATCCAGACTTCAATTACAGCAGTAAATTCTTCTCATACACTCAGGTCCTCCTCAGGTATGCTTTTGTCATGGAGGACTATAAATCAATCATGCCAGGTGTTTGTGGTTGCAGCAACATCACTGCACTTAGCTTTCTGTATAAGATTTTCACCTTGCTCACCTCCAGTTGTTCAGTGGCTTCTTGTCACTGTGAGATAACCTGTGTAGCATGATGGTCTCCGCTCCTGCGAAGTGCTTTATTGCAAGCTGAGAAAAATACCAAGCTTCTGAAGGTGGTGGCACCTTGAAATGGCATGGCTGAAGGAACCAGTTCCTTAACCACTAGATACATAAAGATTCATTTGGGCAGCAAAAAGATGCTGTGGATACTGAAAATAAATGTATATCTTCTTCTGGCAGTTTTAATGGGGTGTCAGACTGGTTGCTGTAGCTAAAATGGAGTTTCAAGGGTATGTGCTAAATGGTCTGTTTCTCAGAGGTTACACTGGACTCGTGTGATGTGAAGTCACAGCTCAGGTCTAGCAGAGACAAATTCAGTAAACTAGGAAGTGCCACTGAACATAACAGAGAAGCAATATATATAGCCAAAAAGGTAGGTTTTTTTTTGTTGTTGTTGTTTTTGTTTTTTTCCATAGCAAATGCTTTTTATTGCTCAGGCTTTTTAGTGAAGTAATTCAGTATTAATATGTGTTGCTACCTCTTTTTTTTTTTTTTTGTGTGTATGAGAGAGAAAATGTCTCTGTTGGCAAACTGCCAGAACTACAGGAAGCGAACCAGAGGGCCAGAGGCACAAGGGCTGATGAAGAATAGACCACACTCCTTCCAAGGATAGCTGATTTATTGTTCTTCTCTCCCTACACATATATATCATTTTCCTCTTTTGGCCTTTAGCCAGATTTGTAGTTGCTGCTTCCAAGACTTTGAGTGGAAAGTCCACACTTCTCCACAGCTTCTCCCAAATCCTGGAAGGATATAAAATCTTTTGGTCTATTCTCTAGAGTATTCACAAGGCATTCAGTTCAAAAGGGATTTTTCTTTTCAAGCCGAAGGTATGAGTACAAGAAGTACACATGGAGGAAAATCATTGCTTCATATGTGTATGTATTTATTTTGTAAATGGAAAGATAAATGATCAAAACATGTTGATTCCTTGAGAAGATAAGGCTTTTGAGTAAATATTCATATATCGTAGCATTAGGTGAGCTGTAACAGCATCAACTATATGTAACAGATCCCACATGCTCACTTCTAGGGAGCTGAAAGCAGTGGAGAGGAAATTGAGAAGAAGTCCATTGATAGTGTCCATCATTGTGTTGGCAGATGATCAGTAAACCCTGGGGGGAAAGAGGCATGACACCTGACTGCTTCATGCCCTTTACAGAGAAAGACAAATTCTTAGAAGTTTGCTTTGCCGACAACCATGGAGAGAGAAAGAAACTTCCTCTGTTTAGTTTGAATTATCCTCATGAGAATTTGAACATTTTCTTTGCTCCCACGGAGCAAAATCCTCCAAAATCTACATGAGAGGATAACTGAAGGATCAACAGAATATCACAGCCATGAAACATGACCATCTTTGAACACACCTCCAGTTGAGAAGAAACATTTGCTTGAGAAAGAAAAAAAATGTTGACCTCAAGCAAGCCAGTCTCCCACAAGGAGGCCTTTTCATTTCCTGTCTTCCCCAAGCACTGTGATGTGAAGTCTTTGAAATGACAGTAGTTGCAAAATAATAAAGAACCAGTACAGGGGCTCGGGCAGACAACGTGCACTAGGGACACACTGCAGCTGTGAGGAAGACATCAACTTATAAAACAACACCCAATGCAGCACCTCTGCAGCACATGGAAGAAGACAGGGATAATTCTCAAAAACCCAGCCGTCTACAATCTATGCAGCAAGGACGTCTATCAGTTGCATAAACACCATTCATACAACTCACTGATTAAAACAAGGTTGTCTTAGCCATTAATCTACAACCATAAAGCATCCTACAGTTAGAACAGGTACCTCACTAAACTCTGAACATCACATGCTTGTTCTCACATATTGCCCTATCTTCTGATTATTGTATATTTTAATGACAGAGTAACACCGAGGTCCAGTTTTCTTTAAAAGCAGATTTAGAATATGACAACTTCTACTTCTGAAAGTAGATTGCTTTAGACACCTCTGGGCCTTGCTGTAAACATAAATCACCCATGCAGTATGCTTGTCAGGTTAGTCCAGACATGTCATACAAGAGTTGTTTCTTGGTGGTGGTGTTGGGTTGTTTTGTTTTGTTTTGTTTTGTTTTTCCACGCAGATATAAGCAAACTTTCTGTAGAAACTTGAAAACCAACCAGACTACTGTCATCTTTAGCTGAGAGGAAGCAACAGAAGCACTGTGCTTAAGCCCTTCTTTCCCATATGGCTCGTAAAATGTCAGGACTGCCATTTTATTACCCTGAAGAGACTTTTGGGGGTAATTTCCATTTTGATATAGATCCCAGGGAAGTAGATGGAACATCCTGACACTGCTTTGCAAACAGCAGAAGAAAGACCTGGTGTAAGACTGACTCATAAGTACCAGGCATTATGGAAAACACAGAATCCTCCACACCCCAAGTGGGAATGCTCAGTATCAGCACAATCCTGGTAGATCTTTAAACAAATGTGGTCTTCATCGAGCTCTCATTAGGAAATTTGACTTTGTTATGCTGCTTCCAGTGATATTACACAAGATCAACAGAATTACTTTCTAATATCTGCATCTTCAAGTTTTGTTTCAAATCAGTGATGTGATGTCCATTGGTTCATTGGTTCATAGCTCATGTAGCCTGTGCTGGAAAAAAAAAATAAAAATTGTATCTTTAAGGGTTGCATGTTTCCTTTGAGACTGACACTAATTTCTGCAGTGCCCTGGGCAAGAATAACATGAGCTCTGCAAGCCTCCATGGGGCTCCATCCTCTGCAGTGCTGTGGAGACAGCATCTTTGCACATTCATGACAAGCCCTAACCTTTCCTCCTGCCCTCAGCTGTCTGTGACTTTGCCCCCTCAGGCTGTGATTGCCCCATCTTTTCATTTTTGAGGCTTTGCAGTCTTTGATGCTGTTATAAACAGTGCTGGAAGCCAGGAGCAGGGAAAGGATGTGGTAAAGAGGAGGATGTGATGAGATTGAGAGGGAAACTGGGGAATTCAGTGTCTGCCACAGCCTGCCAGTGCCAAGTCAATGCACAGTGTGGATGGGGTGCTGAGGACTGACGTAGATGGACATGTTTGTGGAGCAGAGCCCTGGGAACAGGGGGCTCTGTGGGTAAACTGACGGCACACTACTGTTAAGGTTTCTTATTCTGTTTAGTAATAGCAAGGAATCTTTGTTGGTTCCTGCAGACTTTTTCAGAACATATGGAGTACCCTCTTCATATGCAGCATCAAAGAATCTGGCAGGCACAAACAACTTCAAAAAGAAATGATGACCTTGACTGCACAAGAATGGCTTGATATAAACACTACAGGCTGTAAGAATGGGCCCGTGAGGCTCATTCTCAGTTTTGAGGTGAAGGGAATTAACTACTTGGATCTCCAGGAACCTCCCGTCGCACACAAGCGACAAACAAAGCTGACAGCTCTGTTTGGTAAGGTTTTGTCTTCCTGTAGGTTTCATCTTTCTAGCCAATCTGTCAAAAAGACTCAAAATGTACACATATAACAAGATGTTAAAGGAGAGACAGATATAGCTGTAGACAAGAATTAGTCAAGGCTGCACTACCTGCTGACTCTGATCTCCTCCGTTACCACTTCGTTCACCTTGCTAGCTCTCCTAAACAATGCTCTTTTATCAGAGTCCCGTCCTTGTTCTGTATTTGAAGATCAGCTGTGATATCCTCAGTGTAACCAATCTATCAGCTGGATCTAGATTACCCATTCTATTTTCAGCCCACAGGCATTTTTCTTGTTAGACAGCTGAAGAGCAGCTTCCAAATCTAGTCTGCCCCTTCAAAGTTCACCTTGTACAACAGCATCTCAACTGCAAGCGAGAGAAAAGGATAGGAGAAAACGCAGCTATTGTCAGAAAAGGAGACAACTGCAAAAGTGGGTCGTGAGCATATTCTACCGCAGAAGTTCTACATCTCAGAAATGGGTCAAAATGTAAATTATCCCAGAACTCTCACCATCTACCTGGGACAAGTACCTATCTGCACCCTGTTTTCAAAGCTGCTTTAACGTGCAGATTACCAGATTTTAAGTCCAGATGGCTTTATGGTGATCTCCCCATCTGAAATCCCACGTGTTACAGGCCTTAGGATTCAGTAAAACAAAATCTTTCTTTAGATCCCATGCCAGTGATTGAAATGGAGCATATCTTTAAAAAAAGTAATAATAATTTGCTTTTCCAGTAGGGGAGAATTCATCATCAGCCCTGTGTGTTGTACTTCAATGATCATCCCCACTGCTACAACATTTTGATTTTATTTCTAGTCTGAATTTGTCTCGCTTCAACATCCAGAAATTAGTTCTTGTCTGAAGCATTTTGTGCCTGTTTTGAGTGCCCTCTGCTACCAAATTACAGCTCTCCCCAGACCGGACCAAAGGCCTGGTCTCCCCACATATACATCTCAAATATCATTTACATGTGGTCAGTGGGTAGAAAGCAAGTTTTACAATGTAGAAATTCATTAAAAATAATACAAATTTCAAGACTAATTAATACAGTATTGCAGAATATATGTGCAGAATATATATGCAGAAAAAAAGCAAAATCACCAACCCAAAAACCTCATTAAATTTACCTTACAGCTGGCTTATATTTCACCATCCATAGCAGAAAATAAATATGTAATTCAGAAATTAACAATAGAGACACAAATCTTGCCTCCCAGAACCATTTATTTCTGAGCATAACCTCATTTATTTTTGTAACCCTTTCCTTGATTTCAAAATAAATGTATGATATTGTAGCTAATTACATCCTGATATCAGAGCTAATTTACCTTCCCTTTACATGTAGCATGATTTATCTGGAGAAGACTGTTTTGTTCAGATAAAGTTATGGTCAAAGTGGTAATAATATTCTGCATATTTACCATGTTTCCCCTGCAACATGGAGCCAACTAATTGCGTTCTGTGCTTTACATTTGTCAGGTCTGATCCCATTACATTTTACTTTGTCAGGGGTAGTCTAGCTCCTAATGACACCAGCACCAGAGGTTTTAGGCAATGCATTAAAATACTGCCAGTGGAGAGGAGAAGCACTTTGCAGCCTCTCTCAGAGACCAAAACAGGTACAGAAAATAAAAGATGGAGGAAAACCAGGCTCGGTGAGATTATTCATGTGACTGTGCTAATGGAACTGGATCTTTGAAAGTGCCTTTGGATTCTTTTGGATGAAGTGAGCTATACACAGGTAAACATAACTTACTAGTATGGAATTGATTTGTTTTTCTTGATGACTCCAAAAGACTACTGGCAACACAACAGTAAATTAAAAAGTGAATAAATTCACTTGGCTGATGTTCAGGGCTGAGCAGTGAAAAATATGTAACTTTCATATTGCCCAGGCTAGAGTTTAGATGTACTTTTCTTTAAATCACTGCTTACCTGACCAGTGAAATGAAATCCATGTTTATACAGAATAAAATAACATTTTAATATCTAGTTTACATGAGATTTACTATATAACAGCCACACTACAAAGCTATTGAGAGTAATGGCATACAAATGTGCAATGTACGTGGTGTAACTGTACATAATTGGGTGACGTGTGTTCAAAAAATTCCAGGCAAAGAGAGCAAAGCAAATCTTTCCAAACAGCACAGGGCCCACGATAACATAAGTCAAAACACACTTATCTAGATAATACATCTTTGTGTTGTTGTTGTTGGGGGGGGGAGGTGGTTATTTATTTATTTATCTTTATTTTTTATTTATTTTTTTTTTCCATTTCTCTTGGAGAAATCTATATAACACCAAGGCAGTTTTAGGTAAAAGTACAAGGATACATGGAAAAATCTATAGGATTATATAAGCTAAAAACAATTAAAAGGGACAACAGCAACAAAAAGAGCAAATACTTCCTCTTCTATGCTTCCAGAAGCATTCTTTTAATGCAGAATGAAAGTGGAAATTCAAAGCCATGTGCTCCACAGGTGAAAACTAGATCGATTAACACACCAGCGTTGTTTGCCAATGTTTGTGGACATGAATGGGACCAGACAAGGTACACTGAGGCCACTTCATGGGACTTCACGCAAGTGTGGCAGTGAGGAAGAACCTTGCAGAGGCTATATTCATTATTTATGACATTCAGACCACTCTTCACAGCCAGGAGAGAGGTTAATATGAATGAGAGTTGGAATTGCAAGTACCCACAGGCAAACTAAGGAAACGTGAATAGAAATAAGATACGTGAAGAAGAGAATCTGGTGTGCCTAATCCCAAAATTACAAATGTGTTTCACAGCAGGTAGTTATGAATTAATGATGTGCTATTGGCTATTCAGGTGCATTATCCTGAAATAACACGGAAATGAGAGAATACAGCCCAGTGTCCGGATTGCTTGGGCTTTTTCTCTTCATCTGCATCAAGGGGCCAGGCATCAGCAGACCCCAGGTGCTGAAAGGCCCCACCAGCTGCCAGAGCTCGTCTCACCTTGGGGCACAGGCGACAGCAGGAACAGAGCATGATGCTCACTAACATGCCAGAAGAGGATCTTGCCACATGAGAGGAAGATCTAGAGGTCTCCCAAGTGAGTCTCCTGCTTGTTCTTAGAAGGTCTGAGTGTTTCTGATTGAGCCTGGCCAAGCTTGGCAGGGAAAGGGCATGGCCATCCAGCCCTCACGGGGGCACAGAAAGTCCCTGGGGATGTGCTTCTGGGTTGCAGACCAAAACATAGCTGGGAACTTCAGTCTTGAGGTGCACAGCTTGAAAAGCCTTGTTTTATAACAGTGCATACGGCAGACTTTCTGATATGAATGTCTCCAGATAGGAAGCTCAAGCTGGGGGCACACCAAGGCAGCCATCCTCGTTATCCATAGACACATAAAAGATGAACAACTGCTGTTGCTTTATTTTATGACAGGTAGCAGCTTCCCCTCTAGTGCACATAGTGTTGGGCTCTGATGGCTGGTATTCGGGTAAATAAATATATGTTCAGCACTTCTGACTTTTTGTCTATTGGGGTTGGGTAGGAAGATCAGAAGTTCTGCTTAGCATTAGGTTACTCCTAGGGGCTTTGGCCCAGCACACTTGTAAATAAACCATGGAAGCAGTGGATACAGTGTGGACCTAAAATTACAGGCACGTAGGATAGACATCAGAATATTGCACTTCAACATGGGGAAGATCTTGAAGGCACACTAATGATAGTAATGACTACCAAGGAAATCTCGTCCATTCTGTGCATTATTAAATGTGTTCAGTAACTACAAACCAGGCAAAGAATAAAATCTGTCTGAAGAACCTATCACAGCTACAGATACAGAAATGATGGTTGAGCTTCAAGTTATGGCTGTCAAATCTGAAAGGAGAGTTTCTTCTCAGAAGTTCTGACCAGGACTGCTTTTCCTTGGATCTTCTGTTGCCAAAGCCTGTCTAAGAGGAGAGCACAAAGTGGCACAGCTCCAAGCACCGGCATGACTGGCTGGAACACGGTACTAGGTTTGTTGTTGGAAAGAACCTGCTTGGATAGTAAGTAAAATCAGTTGTATAATGCAAAATGTTTGGCACCACTCATTATGAATTGTTGGGTGTAAGCATTTAAAAATTCACCCTTGTGACTTTATGCAGCCACTTTCTAGGACTGGCCACAGTTACAGGCTACGGTGGATAACATCTAGTAATTCTTCTGCAGGAAATCATTTTATGTTTATTGTTTCTGGGTTGCTGAACAACACCGCAAAATTCTGTGTGAAGGATATCCTGTATCTTCCTGATACAGAAGCAGGGAAGCTGGGGTTTTAGTCATCAGGAGCAGTAGTGCTGTCTGCTAACATTCACCATCTTAGAGTTCAGTTCACATTATAAATTAAGCTTCTGTTTTTCTTCCCTTGTCAAGGAAGAGACATAAGCTCCTCTAGAAAACCTCTCCAGTGCATAAGATTGTTTTTTTGCAGTCATATCTCCAGAGATTCAATAAGCTACAAAGACGTAACTTTCCTTGGAGTGAACAGCCTATACTATTTCCACTGTCTACAGTCAGCTCAGCAAGTGTAATGAACCAGGGAATTTCAAAGAGCAGTCTGAAGTAAAAGGTTGGTTTCATTTTGTTTAGGACAGGGGTACCTTCCTTCTTGTGCTTCATGGCTGACACAAACTAGATTGTCTGCAAATCAAAAACATTTCCAAATATAGCTCTCCTCTTGGCTTGGAGGTTGCTTGTGACACGAGAACATGGCACGGCTTCCAGCACTATTTCAATGACATAATGAAATGTCTCCCAGCTGAAAAGTTACTCACAGGATTAAATCTCCAAGATTAGAACAAGTTTAGCAACGCTTTTTCTAGGACAAAACAGTTCTTAGTATGCAGCCCTGATAAAACTGTACAGTTTTAAAATCAATGGTTTTCAGTAAGCTAGCTTGGGAGTTTGATAACATGGTGTATATTTAGCTGGATATATATATATATATTTTTTTTTTCAGTAAAGCTGCCAGTTTGTTCATTAGCCCTGCAGTGGTTTGTTAAAACTTTAACTTTCTATTTTTGTGCATGAAGTTTCTGAAGATTGTTTTCTCTCTCATCTGTGTTTTTCAGGCTAGGCATATTGCATCTAAAGTTTGAGGTAGGTTTTCTGGGGCATGTTATCTGGGACATTTTGTTTCATTTACAATTACAGTCCTATTATCTTTGTGAAATATAAATACTTGTAACAATTCTGTATACGTAAGCACAAAGGTATCAGCCATTTCCCTGTTATAATCTTAATTTTGTAAAAGACAGTTCTCCAGGCTGCTTAGCCTGTGCTCAATATATAAATGTGCTCCCGTTGTGGGCAGCTATACACATTCAACACCTCTATGCACGGCCTCCAAGCATAGAGCAGTTACTGCTTCAGAGCAGCTGGTCATGCATGATTATAAGCAGATACAGTTCTACTTTCATCCTGTCTTCCGTCTTGATGGATCTGTCCTCTGCTGAAAATGAGTAACACGGCTTCATGACAATTCAAGTGTCACCACACCGTGTTAACAAGGACTTCGGATCAGCATCAGGAGGAAACGTGTTGACACCCTGTTTACAACCCTCCTCTGCTGACGTCAAGAACTGACTCTCCTTTCACTCACACCTATTTTACACTGGTGTAATTCCACTGATTTTACAGACGCTTTTCCTTGGTAGCCATCTGAGAAGCAAGGCAGACTCTGAATATTCACCAGATCTACTTATTCTGGGGTTGCATGTTTGTTTAAGATCCTAGACCTGCAGAACGTTTGAATGACTCCATGCATAGTTGTTTTAAATGTACAAGTATAAAGCATAATAGTGTAGATTTTAGGGTAAAAAAAATGTTTTAAATGTACAGGTGTAACCAAAATAAAGCATAATATTCATGTGAGCCGTTGTTTTTTGCATCCCTGAGTGCCTGGAATTACCTGTTTGGCCTGACCTTGAGATATCAGCTAGTGATTTGAATTTTAAGCCCCTGATATGTCACTCTTAGATTGAGACTTGAGATTTTTTTCTCAGCATTTAAAAATTACTCTACTTTTAATACTCTATAAATCACCATCCTCTGTAAAACTCTATAAATCACAAAAATATTGACTCTATGGGATCATGCCAGCTCCTCTGTTTCTTTCTCTGGTGTCACTTCTATCACAGTCTCTGGCCTCAGAGGCTTCAGCATCCATCAAGACATCCCCACTACCTGTTAACCATGTGCTTATGGTCTTCGACTTGCCAGCTCATCCCAGGCAGATGGGTGGTACAACTGCCTTAGGTACCGCTCCCACTCAGTTTTTGGGGTTTCTGCCTTTTGTCTTTCAAACATTGTGTTCTCCGGTCACAGAAATCTCTGACTTCACCGCTGTAAGTGTCCCCCTCTCTATCTTACATTGACTTTCCACATTCCCTCTGCTTTTCTCACACCTTCTTCACTCCTCTTCCTTCATCACATCTGTTCCTCTCTACATTTCTACCCTCCTCCTTTTTTACCACAGCCATCCATGTTGTTGCTGCACTGTGGCTCTGGAGAGAAAACGACAACGCTCCCCGTTACCCCACTCCTCCCCATGGGATTTGCCTCATTCTTCTAACAAAAATAAATCAGGGAGGAGGGAAAGGTGGGCAGCTGAACTGTAATCTTCACTAGCAGGAGTTCATTGGCCTCAGCTTTTCTGTACTGTAATAGCTCTATTATCCTTGTCTGACTCATACAAACCATGCGTGTTAATATCATCTTCCTTGCACGTCTTGCCAACCCCGTCATCCCTCAGTACGATCCCTGCTAGGGATTTCCCTCTCCTTTCTTTCCAGTATGTTAAAGCTCCTTGATTTTGCCATCATGTATAGATGTGTATATCTGTATTTATATGTGTGTGTTCTACTTCCCTGTGCTCATGTGCACGTATACACTCGCACGTGGAAACCACTGCAGTCCCCGTTCTCTCTCGTTTGCTTCCACAGGACATGCTTGCTTGAGTTGTTGGCAGGACACTCCGGTTTAATCTGCCTGTGTCAAATCTTTACTGGAGGAAAATTACACTTTTGCATGTGAGTATGTGTGTTTGCATTGTACGGACTTGGCTGAGGCATTTTTTTCCAAACGCCTTCCACGTCATATCTCTCTCTCTCAGTTCTTACATTGAGTCAAGGTTTGGCTTTTCATACCTGTGGGCAGCCCAGTGAGGCTCCAAACCCTACTGGTGCTGGCAAGATAAATTTTAATAGTAAGTTATTCTTTAAAAATATCGACTTCAAGCAAAAATAATGCAGATGCTTCTGGGGTCCCAGGCTTTTCAGAACACTCGCTATGCAGTGGAAAAGGAGACCAGCTGAATATACTACAAGTGTGTTAAATGCAACTTTAAGATTGTTGTATCTTGGCCAATGTGCTGTAATTTTTCACAGGCATTGCTGTGCTGTGGGAAAGAAGGGGGAACACAGATGAGCATTTCTTTGTGCAGGAGGCTGGGTGTTTCTCAGCAGCTCTGTCCTTTAGGCTGCTCGCTCACAAGCTTGACTCCTTGCCTGAGGCTGGCAAGAGGCAAGTCTCCTTCTCTTGCATTTCTTTCTTTCTCTCTCCCACATGTCCACAAACCCACGGAGGAACTCCACCCCTGCATTCTCACGCTTCTTAATGCGACTATAAACAGCGCCTTAGTCTCTGCCAAATCGAGTTATCTGCATAGGTCATTTCAACTTAACTTTGTGCCAATCCCATTTTAATTCAGCCTGAATACTGGCAACAACCTCTTCCTTTCCCTGGATTGCAGGAATGCTGCCCAAAAAGTATCTGCTATTTCAGAAACAAGAAATGACTTAATGTTAGAATGCCGATCTCTAAAGGGATGACTGCACTGGGGAAACAGCTTGTGTTTTTCCCTTGGCTGCACAATCTTGAGATTTGTCTCCACTGGATCTTAATTCACGAGCATCAAGGTTTCCGTACAAAATCCCTTGTGAAGAAACAATTGATATCATGATCACTATCACTTTTCACTGGCCAAAATCCCAAGGCAGACTAGAACTTGCCCAAGATTACTTATTAGGAGCCTATACCACAACTCTTCTAGCCAGAAGAAGAAATGCAAATCTATTCAAAACCAAATCAGCTCTCTTAACCTAGAACATGCAGATACGACCCCCTCATAACTGATGATTTCCCATATCTTCAAAAAAGCCACAATGAATAAATTGACTTATTCCTGTTGCCTCCAAAGCAGCCCTGTCATCAGAACAGACACTCCCTTTTGGCAACAGGGGTGCATTTTGTTACAGCTTGATAACTGGGATGTAGTTCTGCCCTCTTAAAACACAAGAACCAGGGAGCCCAGGATAATAAGCAACTGTATATCTGACCTCCAAACTAGCCCATGCACCAAATGGTGCACCTTGATCATACCACTGAGATACTCCACTATTCTGCTCCTTTCTCCTTACCTGCTCACGTTCCTCAGCTGTTTTCCTTCTGCACCTGCCATCTCTATTCTAAGTCAGCTGCCAGTCATGAGGGCCCTTTTGTCTGGCTGTCCCTACAAAAGTCCCTGTGGCTTTGTTACAGCTATCACACCAAGAGCCCAACCCAGATGGCTACTAGCCTCTCATTTTATATCCAGTCCACTGCTGTAAATAATTAAAGGAGAATCCACTAACAGAAATCAGCAATAGCTCAGATCACCTTTTCACCAATGCTTCTAAAGGTTTTCAAATAATTAGGAGCCACACCTTGTACCTATAGTAATTTATACAATCAGTTATCCTTTGCCATTTCTCTGTCTGCTCCACCTTTGCCACATACTCTCCTCCTTCACAATTTTTTTAAAAAGCCCCAGGATGGGGAAAATGATACCTGTTCATTTTTGTTGTTGCTGTTTATTTTGTATGCAATCTGAAGCAGGGGATCCTGGTTAAGATCAAGGCTTTTGCCCATACAGTGCAAGTAAGTCAGATAACGCACTACTGCTGATAATAAAGAACACAATACTGAAACCAGACAGTGGTGCTATCTGGATGATATTTTGGATGCTTCTGTTTTCAAGTATGAACAATCTGAAGGTACCAGACAATTGCAAGATAATAATATATGGTCATGAAGGGAAATTACAGAACTCTAATAAAACAGTCTTTCCAGGAATCTTTATGGCATGAAGGACTCAAGGTTCAAAGACGGTCCATGGCCAGGAGATGAACTCTTTGTACTGCAGACAGAAAAGCACCATGTGTCCTCTGCAGGAGGCCCTTGCCATGGGAAAGGTCAGCAGAAACACTGCACATGGATTGTCACTGACAAAGAAAACGATGTACATTTGGATTTTTTCAGGGCTTAAATATAGAAAGTCTTAGATGTGCTTCATTGTTGGACCCTGGCAGGCTGCTTCAGATAGAAGCTGCCAGTGTGGCCTCTTGTGAACTCGCTGGCCAGCCATCCCGCACTCCTTGCACTCTTGAAGGCATGCAAGAAGACAGGGAGCCTCAGGTGTTAAGTTTAGCTTCAAGACAGATGTCCAAGGTTCCTAGTTCAAATCATTGATGTATCGTTATATTTCAACAAACTACCGAAAACTGGGACACCGTGCAGATTAGAGAGCTACGTGTTAGACTGCTGGAATACAGTGTTGATGCTTTGGCAGTACCCTGAGGAGGGTAAAATGCAAGGAAAATTAAGAGATCACTTGTTAAAGTGGCTGATTCAATTAATACCAGTGACAGAGTACAAAAACTCCCATTGGAAAAGGAAAATGTGAGATTAGAAAGTAATTGGGTAATCTAGGTGTGTGCAGATTGGCTGCACCTGGCGAAATCCACCCAGCATGCTGAAGGATGTGGCTGAGATGATACTAAAGCTGTTTTCTTTCATTGTGAAAGAACTGTGGCTGAGCAGTGAACTTCCACGACACTGAAAGGGGGCAAGCCTGCTGCCTACTCAATAGAGACAGCAAGTCACCAGTCTGGAAAAATGAACAATCAGACCATTTGTGGCCATCCCAAAGAACACAAAACTGTAACAACTGAGGTAGAGTTGAAAAAAATCTGATCTCATCCAGCCCAAACAACCTAATTTCACATGACGAGAAGCGGTCAGATTACTGCTGTTTCTCAAGTTGCTGTCAGCAGAGGTGAGTGGCATATGCTTGAGCCACCCCATTTGCAAAGCAAGCCTATGCCTATAAGGAAAGGTACTAGCAGTTATATTTTTCCTTGCAATTTGTAGGAGGTAAAAGGGACACAGAGAAAAGCTGGTTTTGTTTTGTTTTGTTTTGTTCCTTTTAGTTTAGAGAACAGAGGATTTTCCATCAGTTGCAGCAAAGAGAAAAGGAATAACCTGATCTCCACATGTACTATTAAAAAGATAAGAATAGACACATCTCACTGTAGTTAGGGCTGATCTCTCTGGTGCCTGTGCTGTAATGAATAAGGCTGAAGGAAGAGGAATTGAGCACAGTGTAATGCCTGGGGGACGCAGCTCACTACCAGATAAGCACTGAGCTCTCTGGATGCACCGGTAGCCTCCGTGCACATTCAGCAAATGTTGCTTTAGAAAACTCTCCCTGCCTGCTGCACAAGTGCTGCTGGCAGGACAGGGCAGTGGGCTGGAAGCTCGATGTTCTCACCGTGCACCTTCAGCATCAGCATCTTTAGGAAGTTTTGTTGAGCCAACACTACTAATGGGCAACCTGCCTCGTAAAGAATACAGCCAAGGCAGCTGTAGAGACTGAGTGAGCAATTTGTTTAGTCTGGTACCGATGTTTCCCTCCTATTATGAAAAACTTTCCTCTCCCCCCAAGTTTAGCGTATTGTTTTCTACGGAGCTACAGGCTCAGCTGGAGGCAGGAGCTCAGGCAGGGGATGACGCTGTCCTCTGGGGGACCAGCGTAACAGGGAAATGTGTGTGGCAAAACTTGACCTTTTGCATCTACCCTCTATTTTGCTCAGCAAATCTCTGTAAAATCAAATCCACTCTACAGGATTAGCTGGAAACTGTCTCTAGAGCTGACGAAGTCGAGCGTCTCGCAGGAAATTCCAGCTGAGAACCGTGCAAGTTCTTTCCTATTAGTTTCAACTGGAAACCAGATTGTAAAACAAGAGTAATCCATTTAAAATTAGTCTTTGCAGATTGGTCTTCCAGCAGAAAATAATGGTAGTAACTGTAATCCCCAGAGACCAGCAAAGGTTCCTGCAGAGCCCATTGAAATTTCCATTAAGCAGATGACAATTGTCCTGAATTAGCCGTCTCTGTTTTAGGCAGGGAGAAGCTCTTTTTACAGGTACAGCCCTATCAATTACCAAGCAGATCATTCAAAAAGCGGGGTTGGTGGCTGGCGTTTAGGTGAGAAGTGGTGCTAAGCAAGCTGGATAGAAGCGCTTTATAGAGGGGAAATTGAAAATACAGGCTGCACCAAGGGGAAAACCTGAAACAGGCAGCTGTAATCAGCAACGGGCAAGAATAATGACTTGTAGAGAGGTGGGAGATGCCAAGGAGCACGTTAATTTTCCATTGCTTGAAGTGTACCTCCTATAAGACAGCCTCAGTAACCCCTTCTGACCCTTACATGCTCCCAGGTAACAGCGACCTTTCCCCACCGAGCTCATTCACTGCTTTAGACATCATTCCCTTCTTCTCACCTTCTGCCTTTCAAATTGTTTTCAAAAGGTTTCCCTGAAGGGTGCTCGATCTGTCAGTGTCGTGTGTGTTATCCATAGGGAATACCAGAGTGCAAACAGCTGCTTCTGCTCGCGGTATGCTCCTCTCTTCAGGCCTGCTGCTGATGACCTCTACAGTACATGTGTTGAAATCTAAAATATTTATACATTGGGGTGACACTGTTCTTCTAATTAGTGCAAATGATGTTCTGTGTCTTTCATATCATCTCCTCTGAGACAGCATATGTGATCAGCTGTAGTAATAAATTTGTTCTCTCTCCTTCTGCCATGCTTAAAGCTGGCTTTATTCTTGCCTGAAAACCCTTCCATTTAGCACTGTCACATTTACTGAGTATCTCAGAGTAAAACTTGATCATGTTCTCTCCAGGGAACCAAGTAAATGTCTTTATAATAAGAGTGTTGCTAAAGCGCGAGGAATAGTACACTACCCACAATGCTGTTAAGGTTGAAGACGTGCTGTTGAGTTTATTTAGGATGCCACATCTCAGATGCTGTTCCTCCAAGTGATCCGTATGACAGTGGGCAGGACGGTTGGAAATGAAAGCAAAATAAGTGATTGCATTAAGGCTTATGCTCTGGAAGGAGCTCAAAGCTCTGCACCGATTTGGCGTTTCATAAGCTTGAGCTTGCTTTTTGGCTCTTACCCAGGATCTGGCTGAACTCTCTCACTCCTGGCAGCCTGGAGCAATGCTCTTCCTTGGGCCTCTGCAAACTCTGTGATCGACCCTGAATAAAATGTGAATGTGCTTAACACTGCCAGGTGTCATGGGCAATATTAAATTGCCATATAACTCTCCAAAAGACCAAGAGAGAAAATAAGCAGACCTCAAGTGGATGCCATTCCAGCTGCTCATTGAAAAGCATTTATAACACTTTCCTCAACACTGTGCAAATACAAAATCCTCCTGCGAGTAGCCCTCAGAGGGAGCTAAATATTCTTACACCCAGATGAGTAAATTGGGGCACAGAGAAGGGAGGTCTCGGGGGACAAGGCTGGAAGAGAGCTCAGCTGTCTTCTCCCAGCTGCCTCCCCCAAGCACCCCATGCTGGTCTGTCTGCCCATGCATGGTCTGTCTGCCCCTGCAGCAGCTGGCTGTGAGTGCTGGGACAGACAGGAGGGTGGCAGAGCAGCTCCTTGGTCCCCACGGTGGTCCCAAGGCAGAGCTCGGTGCGGCTCTCTTGCTACCGCACGTGGCAGCAGCTGGGTGCTGCTGGTGCCCAGGGGTGGCTGTGATGGGCTGGCACGATGGGGCTGCGCTGCCCTAGGTCCGTGTTGTGGCAGCACGGAGGTACTTCCAGACCTTTCATTCTGCAGCAGGCAGTTTGGATGAAGTCAGACAACTTCAGCAAAGTCCATTTTTAAAGGTTGTGGTTGAACGGATGAATTGAAGTCAGCCAGGATTTTGCCTGTGGTCCTGCTTCTCAGCAAATGCAGTCAACCATTTCATGCCCCAGATCTTTTCGCTCCTGCACTGGTATGTGCCGATTGTGTCTTCATGGGTCAGGCCGTGCGCAGCCGTAGCCACGCCGCCCTGCTGGGATGCTCCGGGGCGCATGGGCCAGGATGAGCAGTCGGGGTCTGGCCATGTCCCTGCAGGGCCACCGCGGGTCCATCTGCGCTGCTGGCACTGCTCACCCCCTCGCCTGTGCCAGGGACAGCTGTCGGGCGGTGGCAGCTTCTGGGCCACTGCCAGCCCAGGCCAGCTCTAAATCGATGATTAGAATCGATTTTTTTTTTTTTTAATTTGGAATTTATTCTGCTTGGCTAGGTGGTGCTGGTGCTAGTTACAGCGACCAGAGAGAGCCAGGCAGGCTGAGCTAACCAGCCCTGCAGGTTTCACTCTGCGCGAATGCCTGTAAATCACAAACACTGGGCGTGTGCAGCAGTTACTCTAAACCACATCCCTGCTCGCTGCAGTCCTGACTGCAAAGGTCACAAAGCATGCAAATGAAGGCTATTTCTAATTATTATCCCTGAGTACAAAAGAAAAAAATCACACACGCAATCATTCATGCAGAAGTGACAGAAGGAAAATATGTCTCATACAGAGTAACAGCTTCGGGGATTCACTTGACTTTGTGTGTGCATATGTAGGTGCAATGCCGGCTGGAAAATGCTTTTTCTGTCGGAATTGATGTTGTTCATGGATTTGCTTCCTGTTTGCTCTTGAGTGGAGAAAAAAAAAAAAAAAAAAAAAAAAAGGAAATTTTCCAGTACGTCTGAATACCTCACTTAGACATCTTCAAAAAGAAGTGTCAAATTCTCATTTCAAAAGAAAAAGTTCTGTGTGATTATCAGTCAGTCATTTAAAAAAAAAAAAAAAAAGGTTTAAGGGGGGAGGAATAAGAAACTAAAGAAAAAAAAAGAAGCAGCTGACCTAAAACTAAATTTGTCAGAAATTCTAAATTTGGCCATCTGACTGACTGATTCCCTCTTTCACACAGCCCCTTCACAGAGGAGGTGAAGCGTGATCAAGCCATTCAGGGTGAGTCCTTCACTCAGAACTTGTCTGATGGAGAAGCCTCTGCATAGCACAGAGATGAAAGTAGGCCAATCTTTGCCCTTTAGAGAGACACCTGAAGCTATATCACTGAGGATTAAAATCTTCTGGGACTCTTCTCCAGGGTGGACAGATGGCAACTCCACATAACAATAGAAGCATCCTTGCAAAATAAATGAAGGACAATTAGTCACCTCCCACATAGCAGGAGACCCTAATCCAAGCAGCCAGCATTTGATGGGGACCGAAGAGTGATCAGACAAGCTGCTCTTAAGCTATACTTTCTCTGCAACATATGGAGGGTGGAATTTAGGGTTGTGCATGCAAATAAGACTTTTTTTTTTTTTCTGCAACAGAATGGCAAAATTGGAAATAAGAAATTACAACTTGGGTTGAATTCTAGATTTTCACCTTTTTTTCCTCACTGAAACAAGATGAAAAATTAATTACGTATTTACAACAGATCCCATTTATATAATTTCACTTTCAGTCATGTAAATACATGGTCCTGCTAAGAAAACACTGTGAATGTCCGTCTGTTTTTGCAATGTTAGCAATGACAGCGTTCACTCAGGATGTGAGATACCACCACTGAATTTCCATAGCTACATAAGGGTCTGTCAGTGTGATTTTTCTAGACTGGGCTCTTACCATGAGGGTGTCCTGGAGCTTGCTCCACCAACATTGTTCTATTTATTTGTATTTCTAAGCTGTTGCTCAAGTGCAGACTGCACCCGGCAGCCTCACCAGGAGGGCAGTCCCAGGGCATCGAGGCTGGGTGCTGGTCCATCCTGGTGGCAGCACGTATGTCAGGGGTGCCAGGGTCGAGCCACAGCGCTGAGCAAGACGGAGCTTGCAGCCACGGGGCACCACAGCACAGCACAGAACCACAGAAGGGCTGAGGCTGGCAGGGCCCTCTGGAGCCCATCTGGTCCAATTCTCTGCTCAAGCAGAACCACCCAGAGCAGGCTGCCCAGGACCATGTCCAGGGGGCTTTTGAAGACCTCCACAACCTCTCTGGGCAGCCTCTTCCAGAGACGTCACCCACACAGGGAAGCAGTGTTTCCTGACATTCAGACAAAACCTCCTGTGCTCCTGTTTGTGCCCGTTGCCTCTTGTCCTGGCACAGGGCACCACTGAAATGAGCCCAGCTCTGTCTTTGCACCCTCCCTTCAGGTATTCATAGACTCTTATAAGTATTTTTAACATCCCCCCTGACCCTCCTCTTCTCCAGGCTGACCAGGCCCAGCTCTCAGCCTCCCCTTGTAGGGGAGGAGCCCCAGGCCCTCACCGTCTCGGTAGCCCTGTGTTGGGCTCTCACCTCTCCCTGCCAAGGGCCACAGTTTTATCCTTGTGCCATACTCCTCCTTCTGCAACTTCCATCCTTTGCTCTTCTCCTGCCCAAAGCGCTGCTACCAAAATTGCTTCAATTTCAAATTGGTCTGACCACATCACACCTGTAAATCCCTTCAGGCTCCCAGAGGCATCTGCATCAGGTTCAGCGAGCCTACTTGTTTTCAGCCAACCTCAGGGCTATTTACACTCCGCTGTTGTGCCTGCCCCGTCCTCACAGCATGGCCTCGGTCCCAGAACCCTGCCCCTCACTGCCCTTGGGGTTTTCTTCCATGCCGCTCACCAGGCTTTTCTCCTGCCACAGCTTCTGCTCAGATCAGTGTCACGCCTTTCTGCCACAGGTGGCCTCCAGTGCACAGCTACAGAGACTTGTACCGCTCCTGCCCCAGGAAGCCTCAAGAAGTTCGCTTCCTAGAGGACAAATCCTTCCTGTGACTTGCCAGATGTAGGATAGGGCAGTCAGAAAAATTTTAATACATGTTTCTTTCACACCTCCACCCAGTTTTACTGCACCAACTAGTGCGATTTTGCACCAACATCTCATCCAAAATTAATGAATGACTTCTCTGTCTGTTTCTTCCCATCTCCTGTTCTTGAGCCTACACACTTGCTGGGACAGTGTTGTCTCCCATCGTTTTATAGTGCAGTGTCTGGCACAAAGAGGCTCTGATCACCATGGATCTAAGCTCTGATGTACCAATAGCTAATTAAAGTGGTTTTTTTTTCCATATTTAGGACCCTAGTCATCCTGTTACTAACAGACAGTGCTGTGAAATCACAGCGATTTTAGAAAATAACTGACCAGACTGAACTCATCAAATATCTTCTAACTTGCTTCACTTTGCCTCCCTTATCTGAACCACATGGGTGGAATTTAGCTCCTCTATTTTTAATCCTGTAGCTCAGACTTTGACCTCTTTACTGCAGTCACCCTTGGTTCCCTTTACAGTCCAAGAAGAAAGGGGCACTTTCTAGGGTGCAGTTTGCTTGGCCTACTTTTGTGGTCTTCTTTAGGGCAAGATGAAAGGGACCCCTGAAAAGTCTATTTCTCTTCACCGACTATAAAGGGAGCCCTGACAATCATGCCACATGCCTATAGTGTCAAGCAAAGCTGAACCTAATGGCTATGAGATGCATTTTGTACACCATTGTGCACACTGTTAGCTCTGAATAAGTGTATTAGACATAGCATATGTAGTATGATATATTACGTATGTACTATATGCATACAGTATATAATTGCATGTCCATGCATTCATATATTATTAGGAAGATAATCCACAGTGGTAGTTTCCATTGTAACATATTTTTTTTACTGTTTCTTAGACAAGAACTCAACCATTAAAGCAGTGTTTACACCAGTCTAGGCTGTGCAGAGTTTATAAAGATTTGTAAGACCTTGTTCTTGGGGAGTCTTTGCATTTCTAATGTTGACGCTCCAATGCCAGCCATCAAGCCAGAACTGCACTCAGGGGAATCTGGCTCATGGCATTTCTTTAGGTCTTATCAGGGCTGCCCAGCAGCTAGCTGGGGAGGACAGCCAGAACTGGAAGCACTCTACTTGCAACATCCACTATGAATTCATTCCTTGCCTGGGCACAACTTCCACTGAAACTTTTGGGAGCAAGGGCTTCATGTGTCAGTGTGATAAGCCAGGCAGCCCCCACCCTTTTGCCACAGCTGACCAAAATGAGGTCTGGAGATTTGAATCTACATTTGACCTTATGCGTCAGTCACTTGATGCTGAGATTCACAATATTCAAAATTAATAATCCACCAGTGCCCCTGGATCTGACCGACAGACCCTGTTAGCCACACGCTACAGTGCAGCCAGTCCAAAGCTGGAGCTGAAACTTGCAGGAAAGGAATTGGTATGGCCTGTGAGAACAAACCATGCTGGTGCACTTATTTCAGAAGATAAGAGGGTTTTTGAGGAGACAGGCCACTTACACCCAGACTGTATGTGCCCAGACAGTAGCTCTGAAGAAAGTTTTAATTTTTCAGTTAAAGCCACTCTGAGAGGAAGTAATTACTTGGCTTCTTTTTCTTTTTATACTTCAGTAGTTGCCTGAGAAGAACCAGGATCCATCATGGCAGGGGACACAGGATAGATTGCACAGGTGTGGGGAGAGTGCAGTCGTGCATCTAAACCAGACACGGGCATCTGGGAGGAGGCTCCAATATCACCAGTCCATGTAATTTATCGACAAGGTAACAAACGAGAATGGATGAGAATAATCTGCCATGGGCATTTTTCAGCATCAGTAAGCTATTCAGTCCTGAGCGCAAGTACTGCAGTAATGCCTCTGGGTGCAAGTAGCACTTTGTGGTAGATGATTCCATTTGTTTCCTTGAATTGGAGCTCTAATTAAATCTGTCAGTGGTTCTCCTGCCAAAGATCTGCTGCTACATCTGTGGGCAAAACCATATTAAATACCTTTCAGAGTCTGTAGCATTTCATTGATCAGATTTATAAAGGAAAGGTAACCAGGAAAAAGACATCCTGTTATCTTCACACCTAGGAACATGATCTGATAGGCAGATTCTTAAGAGAATCAGTTTTTTGGCTATGGGTCTTTCTGCATGGCAAATGAAAGTATCATGAATAATCTTAATCTTCCAGTGTATCTCTTTCCCACGATGAATTGCATTAAAAATGCATGGCAAAACATTTTCTCTTTCTTCTTAAGAGTCATTGCAGCTTCTTTATTTTATGCTCGATGAATTCTGCAGAAGCTATTCTGCTATCCTTCATGTGCTGCAGTCTTGGTACTCTCCTGTACCTTTACAAGAAAATTGGCCCAGCTGTACTGCATTTCTTATTGAAAGCCCCAGAGATCAGTATTCTCCTGGAGCACCCTCTGGAGATGAACCCAAACCATCCATCAATAGCTCACTGCAGTTAGGAAGTGGGTTTCTCTTCAGAAGCAAGCTTCTGGGGCTTATTAGCATTTCCCCTTTCTATACATCTGGCTTTATGCATGGTCTGTGAAAGATGAATAGTTGGTGCTTCCACCTGAATCACTCCGATACACTGAGCTGCAGCAAAGCTGCTCAAAGGCAGCTCCTGCTTAGGCCTGGGGCTTGCTGAATACTGTCCAGCACTGCACTGTCAGGCACGGAGTAACCCCGTGTGTGGAGTTAATAACAAGAAGATATGTCACTTCAGTGTCAAACAGAACATTGGCCGAACACTTGGGCTTTAAATCACAAAGGTCTCAGTGAAAAATTGCATGATAAATCTTAGTGATAGGGAGAGCTATGTGTCTAGCATTACAGCTGAAGGCAAGCAGGACTCTGATTAAAGAGATTCAAGTCCATGGAAGTTAACAGAAGCTTTTCCATGGGCTCCAGAACCCCTGGAGCGGGTCCCATCTTCTCCCTGTACCAACACAGCATAACATGAGGAATTCTGCAGGGTGGCAAGTGCCGGGGCAACAACTCCCTGCCATGCTGGACAAGCAAAGTGACACAGGGCACCTGCACAACTGCTTTTCTTTTGTGAACTGAAAGGCTGCTGGCGCTTACAGCAAGCCATCTGTGAGTGCAGGCGTTGGACTGTGCCCCGTGGTGGTGGTGTTGGGACCACGGCATCCTCAGGAAAGTGCTTGCGCTGTAGTTACTGCACTAAGAAGGCTTTTATGTGGCTGAACTTGCACATTATGGGTTACTCCCATCTTGGGAGCTTGTTTCGTGGCATTACGCAGGCTTTCTGGCTCGCCCATGCACTTTCAGGTTTACAACAACCGTGCAAGAAAAATACATACAACTGGAGACCGAGGCTGGCCAAGGCGCCGCGGTTGTCTCCTGTATTTAGTATCCCTGGGGATATCTGCATACCCTGGCAGTCCCCAGCATACCCAAGTCCCTGGCACGCTCCGTCTGCCCCTCGGGGTCACCACAGGTCCCGCACGGCCTCCAGCGCAGCACCTGGGGCAGCGGGTAGTGCAGGCTGGGCTGGTGCATGGGGAAGGCACGCGAGCAGCAAGAGCAAACCCAGCACTCCCACGTGGCCATGGTTCGTCCTCAGCAGTAATTAGCTGCTCTTACGCCGGGCTGTGTGCTTGCATGTGAGCCCAGGCGTGCTCTCTCCAGAGCAGCAGGGAGGAGCGAGGCAGTGCTGTGAGCTGGCTCCTGCCAGGGAGAGATGGCAGGTACAGACACACACCTCCCGCTGCGGCTGAAGAGGCTGCTGATGTATAAATAAAAAGATCTCATCTCTTAGGGGGCTGAAAGCATACTGTCGGGTCAAGCTATTTGCAGGGTTAAGGCAGCTTTACGCTGCTCTGGCTGATGCTCACTTTCCTTGTCACTCCAGCTACCAAAGCATGAGGATGCCCGGCTGTATGTGGTAAAATCCTGATGGTACCCTATAGCAGGTGCTCTGAGGTAGCTCTGGGGAGATCATGCTGCTCAGAGATCCTGATGTCTTCCTGCATTAAGCCAGAGCTATGGTCTGTTAAAGATATCTGAAACACCAGGGGGTCCTGAGAGCAAAGGTCTGACCCGAAGGCTGTTATTTTCCCAGTGCAGCAAGCACGATTATTGTTCTTAGCTGGCCATCAGTGACGCAGACAATGGATCTGTGTGTCTGGACAGCAGCTGTTACCATGGATGGGACCACGGCTCGGTGTTTTAAGAGGGACAAGAGTGAGGCGCGGAGGGCTGCACGTAACGTGTCCCCTCCCCACCATTCCCGGTGAGAGGTTACTGGGTTATTTATTCCAGCATCTGATGCATCCCGCTAATCCACGGGAAATCAATCGAATCAGCTGGGAGTGGGCATCCAGCGATGACAGATCGAGTTAATGGTCTTTATCGCCAGTTCAGTGGCAGAGGCCTAATCTTGGTGCTTCTGCCCTGACACGCACAACGGAGCACACGTGTGAAGCACAGAGGCAGGCGAGGTAAGCACAAACACGCTTTGAACTTCTCACCCACCTGTATGGGTGGGCTGGCGCTGGAATAAATGCTTTTACTTCATTTGCGATAGAAGGTCAGGACCAACAGAACGATGTTTATGTCTCCTGCCTCACCTCCCCGATAGTATTAGCAACTTACATGCACCTATTTCCTGACCAAGGCACATCCATTTCAGTTACTGAGATGTTCAACCTTCAGTCTTAGCTCCAAATATCTCAGGTCTTTTCACATTATCACAGGTAACTAAATACCAGTAATGCCAGAGCTCAGTGCTACCATGCTCTGGGTTTCGTGTTATTTAATGTGTTAATTTTAATATTATTTAAGCTAGATGTTTAATTTTCTTTTTCTCCTTCAGCACTGCCACCTTTGTGCAAATGATGTGGTAGAGATCTTTGTAGAAGATGATGTGGTATTGCAGTCTGTGTCCTCTGTTGCATACTTCAAGGTTTGTTCCCCAAAGATCAGAGGAAGATTTTCCAGTCATAATTGGGGATGTCTTGAAATTTTCCTCTTTTTTTTTTTTTTTAATGGGAAGTTAGGATAAAGGACCCGCGATCCAGACATTTAAAGTCACTACTCATCTTTTAAAGACTTGATCACTTCCACGCTGCTTCACCCGTCATTTATCCCCACAGCTATTATCTTTCTCTAAAACAGGCCTTTGCACGTGAACAAAAGAAATATTAGTGAGATAGCTGATATGGGAAAGGCTAGCAGGATCAGACCTTAATATTCCATATCTAATCCTGTGAATATTGTGTTTATTAGGTCCCATATGCGCTGCTAATTCCAGCTTTATTCATAATACACGGCTTATTTCTTAGGATTAGGTTTAGATAATGAATGACAGCTCAACAAACAGTGCTCTGAAGCAGCCCAGCCCAACAGCTAGAAGTGGCTTCTGACTGGATTGTAAGAAAATATTTATCCTGCTTGATCTAAGTAATTGAAGCTCTCAGTGATGAAAGTTTTAGCCTCCTAATGGGACTTGCTTATTTGCAAGGCGATTCCTGATCTGCTCATGCTGACTTCACTTGCAGGAGGACAGAGCCCTGCCCTCCCCCTCCCTGGGTGACATCCTCCCCGCAGCCATCTGGTCCCCAGCTCCTTCCCTGAGCCCCCTTTAAAGGCTTATTTTATCCTAAAATAAGCTGCTTGGCTCACGGATGCAGCAAGAAAGAGCAAGAACACAGTTATTAAACAAACAGGCAAGACACAAGAGCAGGTGAAGTACTGGTTCATTTACACATCATCTAATTAGCTCATTTTGTCCTCTGCCATTTCCACCACGTGCCCATGCAGACGTTCTGGTGCTGCAGCTTTTCCTTTATATTCATATCTTGCAGGATGGTTTTATCCTTCTGCTGGTTCGTCTGCAGGACGGTCCTGCAGGGGGCTGCCACATGCCCACCACAGGACCTCATGTACACTTTGCCCAAGAACAGCCACCTCCCTCATAGACAGTGATGGGGGAAATGCTAGCACCAAAATCAAGTCAGCTGTGAAGACACTCTTTCAAACAAACCTAAATAAAGCCATTTAATCAGGATGGAGAGCAATGACTATTAGTCTATACATCAATAAGAAACAACTTTTCTCCTTAATTCCCATTCCATTATCACCACTTTCCTTGCTGCACAGCTGCCTGCTTGGACTTCCATCTTAATTCGCAAGTGCAGTTTGAAAGACGCCCCATTTGGGCATCAGATCTGTGAGGAGCCTGTTGTGGCCTTCTTCCAAGGGAACTGCTTGGTGTGGAGGTGTATTTTCAGGTTTGACTTATGTATTGACTTTAAGGATTTAGAAAATTATTAAAGTGTTCTGATATCATCTGGTTCAGCTGGTGACAAGGGAATTTGGAAAAGATTAAAATTGAACGAAGGGGTTTTATTTTATTATGCAAAGGAAAGGCAAATTAAATTAAATCACAATGTGTTGGTGGTTTAAAAACAAAACAAAAAAAAAAATCAAAACAAACAAAGAAACAAACAAACAAAAAACACACCAGAAATCAGCCTAATCTTAAAATCTTATAAATTATACGTGTAGTACGCTAACAGGACCTAGTGAATACGTTAACTTCTCATCCTTGTACACCTAAAATACTGATGCACAGATGTTGCACACAACATCACACACTTATAGGGGGACGTAACCACAATGTGATGGAACAGCACATCGCTGCAAGGGTTACGGTGGGGATGCTGCCCTTGTGGTCTTTGATAGGGGAGAGCTTTGGCTGCTCTGGTTTCACAAGCTGTGATGGAAAATTCAGCTGGAGATCTTTGTGCCTGGGTCTGTAGACGGATTTAGTAACAGGCTGATGGGGAATTCAACTGAGAAAAAAATTTACTGTGGGTTGGGACTGAAGCACACTGGTGAAAAGCCACACAGCCAGGGTCTGCACAGAAAAATGATTTCTCTAGGAAACCAGGCTAAAATCATAATTAACCAGGTAGCACTGCCAGGAGAGGCTGTTCCTTTAGGCTCTGCCTGGGCTGAGTGCTGGCTGGATGCCCTGAGGCTTCATTAACATGGAGCAGAGCCGGAGCCCATGATGTGCCCCCAGTACACACACAGGCACCCAGACACAGATGGCCCCAGCGCAGGGTCCAGCACAGGATAAGAGCTGCAGCAGCCACCGTGACACGGCTGTGACAGGGGCTCGGTGGCCAGGCAGAGGTCTCCACTGGCTTGGGACTGGAGATGCAGCAGAACCTTACAAACAGCAGCGTGCTGGTGCGTGGAAGGAGCAAAAATAAATAAATAAATAAAAATAAACAAAAATAAGCAAAGACACTGTGAGCAGGCTGCTCACCAAGCACCCAACCCCTGGAAATGGTTTGCAGTCTCAGCTAACTGGGACAGGATTGACCTGATGGTTTCTGTGTTTGCAAAAGGGCCACTGAGCACAGCAGGCTGCAGGTCTGAATATTTATGCCCGTCAACCCCTCTGCATGTCAGCACAACTAGCCTCTTTGGACTGATGGGCTAGATTTCTTTGTAGTAAGCATTAATGACAATTATGTTGCATTACTGTTGGAAAAAGGGGGATTGTGGACTTGATGGGGCTTAATATCAGAAGACTACAGTTTAGCTTGTTTTTTTCTCCTATTTTTAATCAGGAGATGAAGCTGAGACCTTCATACAAAGTATCACTGCTACCTGAGAATCACAAAATCCCAAGGATGACCATGGAGCAGGCATAAATGTGTATATGGCAACAGCAACAAGTGTAGATATTTTGATAAGATTCAGAGGTTAAGGATTTCATTGTGGGTTCCTCTCACCCAAGCTTAAGCATGGCAAACAGTGTCTGAACCAGCAGTTCCAGGAACTTTTAGGGCACAATTCATCTGTATTAGACCTATTTTGGGATAACGTGGGTCCCACATGTGTCTGCGTGCCTCTTCTAACTGAAGAGACAGTTTAGGTAAGTACCTGAGAGACAGAGCCCACTGGAAATGTCTGACTTTGGCTAGGTGGACCCCACCCCAGGTGGAAAGATAATTTGAGTCCTGATAGCACAAAAACAGGGGAGGGAGGTGGGGTGAGGTCTGGTAGCACTCCTCCAAGCTCTTCTGTTTTGGCTTGCCTGGCCCAGCTTGGATCAAACACAAAAAGCCTGCAGTGCCCTAGAGAGGAGGAGTTGATCCCTGTACACAGACGAGGAGATGCCATGAAGTCCCTGCCTGGGTTTTTGTGAGCCCCAAATCCCCTCAGCCCTCTCACTCATGAGGTTTAAGTGAAGGCAGGAAGGCTGGGACATGAACCTGGGGAGGTGCTTGCAGAGGAACTCTGCTTACTCCAGCTGCTGCTGCTCACTGCTGTGGTCTTCCCAGGATTTCTATGGCTCAGGCACTTCTTGAACAAGGATTAATTCCCCAGCTAGACCCAAAAGCCTTTTCTTTTAATATACTTTTAAAAATAAATCCTTCTTGCAGTGTAACCGCTCCAGTCCAGCAGCTGCAGGCAGGACTCAACCCTGATCTCACTTTCTGAGGACGGATTCCCCCCTGCAGAATACCTGTAATTCAAGCATTTGATTTTTCCCAGCAGGGCATCATTTCTGCAAATGAAGCCTATTTGTCTAATGAAATATCAAGAAGTTCACACAGGGGTGCAGAGCAGTCATATAGGGAAAGAGCTTTCAAATGAAATGCAGTGCCAAGAAAGATTTAATTGTCATCACTGTACTATACATTAAAAAATAAAATAAAAAAGAGAGAGAGAAATCACTGCAGGAACAGGCTGTTTTCATTTCCCAGCAATTGCACAACAGCAAGCCTACCTCAGCACTCAATAAGCTCCAGTTGGCACTAATTGGCACCCTCACTGGCAGCTCTGCACGGAGGGGTCTGGTGGCCACGGGGACAGAGCCGGTCCCACAGCTCCACAGGGTGCTGATGGAGTGGGAGGCAGCGTCCCAGGCCCCTGGCACCTCTTGGGACTTCTGCAAAGGAATTTTTTCAGATATGGTGGGAACAAGTGCGTGCACAACATTGCTGGTATCAGATGGGGGAATGGTGCCAAGAATCTGAGCGCAGTTAGGAACTCTGTAATGCTCAGGGACACCTATTCCTTTGGTACAGCGAGCATGTAGGTACCTGAATAGCTCTGGGCATATGATCCAGTGCTTTCTTCCAAGGGGGCCTGAAGGAGTGGGCGAGTTCCTCTTTATCTCATCTACTAATAACATCCCAGATGATCACAGGGTTTTCTCATCCTAACCTTTGCACTGGTATTTTCCACATTTACTTCCTGTGACCCTCCCCTTCTCTCTTGCTCTTTGCTTCTGCATTTGCCTCTCTTGCCCCAAGGGAGTTAGAGTTTTTCACGTGGAGGTAAAGTTATTGCTGTTTCTTGAGTGAATCTTCAATTGGGATCACCTATATTCTTCGCTTGGTCAGAGGTGAAACCAACCCCTTCTCTGCGCCTTTTCTGTACCAAATGGCAGACCGTCCCAGCCCAACATTTAGCATGGTCACTTAATGAAGAAACCAGGGGGTTTTAGAAAATAAATAAATAAAATTGTGAGATTTCTGATTTTATTTATTCTTCTTATATTTCAAGCAACAGCTAACTGAGCTGAAAGGGATGATACAGTTTATGCTTTGTTCCTCTATTACTTGTATCACCCAGAGGCCCAGGTTTTAGCCAGAAGGCCTTCTGGATGTAAGGCTCTGGGCTGAGGTCTTGCCTCAGACATTCATGATGTTCCCATTCTCATCAGTAGCCAATTCTTACCATTTCCTGCATAATTTGTCTATTCAAGGTATTTTTGGGGTGTTTTATGATACTTCCAGGAGTTCAGTAGCTAACAACAGTAGAATAGGTCAGTTTTCATTTGGCTTAGCAGTACTTGCCACAAGCACTGTACCAACAGATAGCCCTCCAAACCCAAAGCCTAAAGGAGACTTATCTGAAACTCACCAAGGGTGGTTTTCTGTTTGTTTGTTGGTTTGTTTGTCTGTTTATTGGCTTCTGCAAGGTTCAGAGCATGCCCAGCTATATGATTATCTAAACTGACTTAGCAGGTTTTTAGCCCTGCCATCAGCAATGCAACAGGAGGGATGGGAGCGCTCAATGGCAAGGCTGCGCAGTCTCCCCTCTTCAGTTCTTTCTCCATTTTTGGAGAGACTCAACCGCTCTTTGGACTATGTCTCCCCTTTATGAAAAGGTTTTTAAAGCCGGGGAATAAGGCTGTGAATGGTGGGGAGAAAAACAAAGCAGGGCATGTATAAGGGAGTCGTTGCTGGAGCTGGCTACAGACTCCTAGTCCAGGTTGCCTTCCAACAGCAACCTCGGCTTTTGAAAGAAGCAGCATTGTGCACACAGAAGCATTCTATCAGAAACGTCAAGCGGTTGCCAAATATTTTCCGGCCAAATCTAGGTTTAGTTTTTGATCTAAATAAATAAATAAATAGAGAGAAATGTTCTCATGGCTATAAATTATCACTGTGGTAGCTCTATGTAACTGCTGGAAAAGCAAACTTACAAATGAAGGATATCTGGCTATGCACAATACTGTAACTTTGTGAAGGTGACAGCAATAAAAATGCCTGAATTGTAACACAAATTTCTTGCAGCAAGGCAGAGGGAGAGGAGCAAAATCTGATTTCCTACCTGTAAGTAAGCATTTTAATTCTGTTTGGAAATAAGCATTTCCATTTCTAATCACTATGTAGGCAGAAGTGCTGACAACAGCTAGCTTACTTCTACAGTAAGAGGCTTCTCAGGAGCGGACAGTCGGTAGAACAGGAAAAAACACTTTGCATGCATTAATACTTGTCTGCGTGCAACCTGATGTTTTAGATGGTCGGAAGGGAAGAACCTTTAGAGATGGCCTCAGTGTCCTAGCAGTGACAGGGTAGTTAAGAAGCAGTCGGTGGGAGCTGGTTTATTCTTGGTGTCTCTGCATTAGCAGCTGCTCGCTGGCCTGAGCTCTGCCCCAGAGAGCTGGTGCGTAGTCCTGGTGAGTTGCTCAGCTCCCAGCTCTGGCAGAGGGTAGCCCCCATCCTGCTCGGCCACTGTTCTGCAGGAGCTGGAGTGTCCCAGCTGCTTCTGGTGGCCTCAGACAAAGAAAAGAGACAGGAAGGGGCCAGACCTCAGCTCTCCCATTCCCAGAGGAGGCTCAAGTCACCAGCGGTGGTGATGGCATTTCAAGGCACTCCTGTCTCCTTGCTTCCCAGCTCTGCTCTGCAGTGGGAAGGTCTCTACCATGTCCTCTCCTGAGCCTCAGGAGCTGCAGTCCAAGGCCAGGTATTAAGTGCCTGTGAAAAGGTTTAAGATCCTATCTTCAGGCCTCTGGTATTGGATGCCTATGCTTTCATTCAGGCATGGTGTGTTGGAAAAGATACTAAATAAGCAATGATTTCTTCATAAGTATAATAACCATGCTGGCAAATCATATTTTGACTTTAAAATTGATAGTAAACACATGTAATGCATGATTAGCTTTATTTATTGCATGTCCGTAGCACTAGATGATACCGAGGCTATTAAAACAGTATCAATCAGACACTGCAAATAGTTTATATTTAGCACATCTCATTTTAGGTTAAACAGACTCTGCTCTCAATTACCCAGTAATTACCTAGAGGCATGAAGGCATGTGTGCAGAGCCACAGCAAAGCGACTATGTGAGCACTGCCTTACTTTGCTGTTGATAAACTTCATTTTGTCAGGATTAATTGGCAAAAAGGCTGGTGATGAACACACGACAAGCACAACACTCAATAATGCTTTAATAAAGCGAGGGAAGCAAATGTTTTCCATCAAACCTCTTCAGCACAGGAAATGTGATTAATTAAGCACATTCATCTAATTACTGTATGAAGTCTCGGGAGGTAAACGTATACTCCAAAGCAGATATGCTGGATGTGATTCCAGGGGATAGATTCAATTTATTTATTTTTATGTGGCATTTTTATGTAAGCATGAAATGAGCCGTTTTTTTAAGGAGAGATCCTAACTATGATGGGTTTCCAGCACCAGATCAAAGCTAGTCTTAATCAGCAGCATTTGTCAGAGTTCTTGCTTCAGAGTAACTGTCCGGCTTTTCTATTACTACCAGCGTGACAGAGCATTATGAGAAAATGCAACCACCAAAATACTTGTTGAATGTTAGCTATGTTTTACAAGCCATCCTTTGCATTAAAAGTGCTTGGGTGTACAGTGCCAGAGTTGCTTTTCTAATTAGCACCAGCGATCAGACGATATGAGGCCCCAAACTGTGTCCATAAGAGTTGGGTTGCTGAATGCCCCCAGCCGCATGGTGCACCTGTGTGTGGGGTCGCGTGGAGAAAGGCTGAAGGGACAGAACACGCAGCACGGACAGTCATGCGACCACAGCGGTGGCTTTCTGTGGAAATATTTGGTGGAGTGAAGGTGGGGAGAGAGAGAACAAAGCTACCAGCAAGGGGAAACATCATCTTACATCCCCTCCACCACTTCACTCTTCCACTTCATCCTCTCTCCCACGCCCACAGGAAAACCTATGTGCCTGGCACCTAGAGCCTTAAGAAGATCATTGCCAGGCCATCTAGCCCTCCACTGACTGCATAAATACCCACAGTCCGGGGAGCTTTCCTTCCACGCCGCTAATGTAAGCAACATCAGCCTTGCTCGCCATCACAGGTCCTGCCGTTTTTGTCTCACTAAACCCCACTGTGCCTTGGTCTTCGCCAATGTACTCGCTTCAGTGGTTTACAGCAGCCTAGCCCGTAGTGCATTTAAAGTCAATAGAGAGACTCTGCCTGACTTCTGTGGGCTTGGATCAGGTCCAAGGGAAATATTTTCCTACTTAAGTAACTCTAAAACAGGGCGATCACACCAAGGAAAAACCCCTGGAATGTTTCTTTTAAAAATACGTTGTTGACAACAGAGAGCAAAGAAATCCAAGCACTGGGGATATATTTTTTAATGTTGCTTCAATCAAATGCTTGAGAATAATGAAATGCTTGCAAAATAAACCTTTTTGCATTTATGGCTTTCCCTTTTATGGGTTGGGGGCGGCAGGGAGAGTGCTGAGAAATTCTGCTCTGAAGGGAAGAGCTAAGCAAAGCAAGAGCTTTCTCAGGCAGCCTGGCAGCCTGCTAGCTTTCCTGGTGGGGCAAGCGGAGCAGAGGGTGGGGGAAGCCCCATGGTGTGATGCAGCCAGTACCTCTCTTGTTGGTTCCGTATCACTGTAAGAAGCATCTCTTGTTGGTTCCGTATCACTGTAAGAAGCATCTGCCCCTTTGCTGGGACCTCACTCATGCCAATAGTTGCACCTATCAAAGGGCTGGGAACCTGAGTATTTCAGACACAGCCATGAGGCCACCTAGATGAGTAAAGCAGATGAGGTGTCCCCATGGGAGAAGGCAGGGCTCCGCTTGTCCTCTGCTTGCTGACAGCAGCCTTGGGAGGCTCCCACACACCATGACTAGCTCATTGCAGTGTCGTAAATGCACCACAGGTGTACACAGCAGCAGCAGGCAGATATGCCCGTGGGTAGGTGGGTATCTGAGGTGGCTCCCGTAATCATCCCTCAAGTGTAATCAGTACTCGGTGCGTAATGCTCTGTCGCGTAACGCGGGCAGGATAATGAGCACCACTTCAGCAGAGGGAGCCCAGACGCATTGTGGCAGCTGTGTGGCTGTCCCAGGACGTGTGCTGGGTGGTGCCAGTGCCAGCCGGCTGGCCTGACTGGGAAACCCCTGTGGTGCTCATCCAGAGGGCAGGGACAGCCCTAATGAATCCATGTGCTCCTGCACCGTGCCTGAAGTACTCAGGGATGGCCTTCAGGCAACATCAGAGAAACCCAAGACTGCACAAGTATCACAAGACGTTTAACTACTGGGATTTTTGTTTAAGGTGACTACACGAAAGTCTTGGCATTGGAGAGCCTGAGACCACCTCTCTGTTCTCAGGAAAAGGAGAGGCCTAGCATAAGCTTGTCCACCTTACTTTGTAAATCAAACCCACATGTAGGTCTCCCTCAGGCGTGGTTAAGCTGCTGCCTTCCATTATAGCATGTGTATGTTTGTTTTGGCTGTGTCTTAGGATACCAGATTTTGGTGCATCCTGCTGTGATGTGCAAACCCTCTGACATCTCTGCTCTAAAAATTAGCCTCAGTTGCTGCTTCCCTTCGTGTACTCTTTGCTGATTTTGTTTTCCACTCTGTCCAGAGGTGGTGGTACTTCACGAGTGGCCAGGGCCTGTAAAGCTTTCTGGGTGGGCCTGTGCAACGTGATGGGAAGTGCAGACTGGAGTAAAATATGTGGGCTACATACAAGACAACTATGAGAGACAGCGATCAAACCCCCCAAAACATGTAGTGAGGGGAAAAGTGAAATTGTAGGACAAGATCTGTTATTCTGAAAACCAGTTCAGGAAGCAGTGCTTTGTGATAAATGTTAGACATGTCACTATTCTTCCCCTCTTAGCGGCCCCTTTTTGGTCCCAAGGTGGGGACTTTGCTCACAGGAGTTGCCATCGAGCTAGGTCACCATCAGGGAAACCAAAGGAAAGAGAGCACTGTGGTCCAAGAAACTGGGACCCATTGAACACATTGTAGCATGGTGGGAATTAGATCAGATACTGGAGAACTTTAAAACACCAGAAATAGCAGTTGCTGTTCCCACCATGGGGACCTCAGGTGCAGTCCTGGGCATGAAAGGACTGCCCGAGGAGGTGCAGCCCTGGCAATACTTCAAAGTTGGCCTACAAAGATGTAGAAGATGGCCTACAAACTCAGCCAGCAGAGACCAGCTGGTCTCCTGCAGCCGAGGCCTGGCAGTGCTGGGAAGGACACAGGGGCCGGCAGGACGTGGGCCAGACATGGAGGCCCCTGCCCTGGACTCCAGCTGAGCTCAAGGGCCAGCAGGAAGACGTCTGGAGAGGAGACACTTCATGTTCAAAACCTCTATTCACATTTCTCTGGTTTGCATCAGCTTCCTTTTCACCACAGCTGATGGGGCTGATCAGTCACTCACACGACAGAAAGCACCCCACCTGCCCTTACAAATGCATCCTCTTCATTTGTCCGTATCCCACTGTCACAGTTTCTGAAATATACACCAGCATATGGGCAAAATCCCATTCTGATGAAAGAGATTAATACACGGGAGGGCTGTGAACTGAAATCGAGATGAATGTGGGATTTTGGAATAAATGGAATATCTGAAAAAGAGAGGATTAGTAAATTCTGCTGGTGCCATTGCTAAGGTGTCTAAAGCAGCAAGTTATTTCCACTGCATTGCTAAAGCATGCTACTTATCAAATATATCCTATAATTTATGTGCAGTGAGAAGTGGCTAGAAAAGTACGTGTTTTCAAAGTGATGGTCTGAATGAAAAAGGAGCAGTTTTTCATTAAAAACATGTTGGAGGTGTCTCACAAAGTCTGGAACCAGATTTATCCTAGAATTAACCGTGGGCTACCTTGGGCAGACACCTACTTTTTTTTTTTTTCTCCCTTTTCATGTGGGGCTGAGCAAAGCAGATCTTTGACAGAAGATCTGAGATACTGACAGAATGTAAGGGCCACATGGACCACAACTTGACTAGGATTTTGAAAAAGACATCAAGGACTCAGTGCCCAAGTCCATGTGATGTTTTTGAGATCACTAGCCCATAATGTTAATTCTTAAAGAAAGAAAATTACAGAAAGGTGTTTGTGTCTACTGTAGTGCAAAGCCCACATTGCTCATGTAGTTCTTTCCCAGTACAAAAAATGAATAATCATTCCTGGTGGAGCAAACATTTTGTGACCATTTGGTAAATACTGAGCTTAGGATAGTAGGGGAAGATATACGTACAGCAAACTACTTCAAAATCCTAGTGATACATCTGATCAAAAAGTAGACAATGATTTGTCAGGGCTTTCTATACCCATAAATTCAGAAGTACAGGGATTCATTTCCTGTCTAGCAGTTCAAAGCTGGAGGTGTGCTAAGCTGGCTTCTTGACATTTGAGAACAGAAGCTGTCTTTGACCCAGCACAAGAAACAAGATTAGCCTTTCCAGATTAGAAGGAAAATATTAGTGAAGCACTGGAGGGTTCACTGTGGGGTCTTTTTAATAGCAGCAGGCTTGGATGATGATGTTGAAAGCATAAGCTGCCAAGTTTAGAAAGGAGGATAGATGAAGTATCAATTTACTTATTGCTTATGTGCCTCAGCTGATGGTGAAATGCTGTTCAGGACAGACTGCTATAAAACAAGGGTTCTTGGAAGAAGGCTGTAACACACAGCGAGAGTATCTAAAAGAAAAAAAGGAAGAATTTAAATTCTCACATGAAAAATTCTGAAGCCTTCAGCTAAATTCATCTGCCAAAAGAAAAGGAAACATGAAACTGGGCGAGCTGGACCAAAGGAGAAAGGGGACTATTGCTAATATTGAATGTGTCTCACCAGGGATACAAGACATAAGCAAAGAGTTTGTTATCATTTGCAGACCTGCTAGTGCTCAGAAAACAGATTTTCCTCACATTATGGCTGTTTTCTACTGATTCAGTGCTTTGCCTTTTACCTACTGCTAGATCTTAGACTAACTAAAGTCAGAGTTCTTACAAGGCCACAGAACTGTGTGTGCACATTAGTCATTAGCTCTGGAACTGCACTGATCTCTTCTTTTACTTTTTTCCTTGAGTTATCTCATAAGCAAAATCACCCAGCAGCAGAAAGCTTGGTATCATCCATGGTGAAATTTTTGGACACACGTATTCCCATAGGGTGTCTGTAGACTCATCTACTTATTTTTTGTTGTTGCTGCTGTTGTTGTTGTTCAGCAGAGGATATCAGACACGAGATGTTAGAGATTTAATCCAGCAAATGCTAATCCACCAGATCAGGGTCAGAGAGGTCTGCACCACTTTGGCCCGAGCCCCAGAGAGGGCTCAGTTTGAAAACGTGGGCTCCTGGCATCACGCACTGCACGGGGATGTCACCTTCCCTGCTCTGTGATGCGGTGAGCCAGATCTCCCCATAGTGAGGTTTGGCTGTGCTCCCTTCACGGTGGTGGAGCTACACTACTTTAACAGGAAATAAGAATATTGTCTTGTATATGACAATTTGAGCTGTTAAAGGTACACTAGTAAGCAATAAAAAAAAATCAAATATCTAATTTTTGTTGTTTACATGACTGTGCACATAAAAAAAAAAAAAAGGCAGTATTAGACATCCAGGACGGTAAATAGCAATGTGAAAACTTCCTGGAAAGTCTGCTGTTCTCCTCCCAGAAACCAAACTGACATAACGTTGTGCATTTCTGGTGTCTTTTCTTCTTTGCTCAAGAAAAATCAAATGAAGGAAGCACTGTTCGATCTGAAATAATCTACAGTCTTTCTCCATCCGGCAGAGCTCTGGCAGTTCACACAATTGCAGCGTCCCTCGTCTTGCCCTGGGTACGTGCCCTGCTATGGGAAGTGGGCTGAGCTCTGGCTTCATCCTACGTGTAACTCACATGCAGATTCAGTTGGTTTTGGTGAAATGACTTGAATTCCAAAGAAGCTTTTTCACTGAGGGGCTCCTTTTCCAGAGCGCTTTCCAGCAATCATTTTACAACAGCATCATGGATTGTCATCACTTAATGATATATTAGCAATAGTTTTGCCCTGGAAATAGGGCTGTCTGTACCAGCCCTGGTTTCCCTTTGTATGGCTGCCAGACAACATGCTCCCTTGGCAGCTTTCCAGCCTCGCTCCACTTTCTGAGAGCTGCAGGTATTCAAGCTAAGCCTCGCCTGCTGTGCTCACTTCTCACGCTTTACACTCACTCTGCAAGAGTGACTGACCACTAAAATAAACCTGACAGGACTTTTTTTCTTTTTTCCTGGGAAGTGATTCCGGCCAAATTTCACTTACTGCCTCACAAACACGGCCTTGAACCTTCATCCATCTGTTTGCTTTTTTGGTCAATATAGGAAGAAAAAATAAATAAATAAATAAATAAATAAATAAATAAAATATTTAATCAATTCTGCTTTTTTTTTTTTTTTTTTAAAGATAAGTTTATCTCCAAAGTTCAAATAACCAAGTTTCCTCACATTACGGAAATAGGGGAGCTGTGCTGAATTTCTCTCTTTCTCCTTGCTTTCTGGAGAACAACCCAGGTGTCTCCTGGCCTCTGATAAGAAAGCAAGCTCTAAATCACCAGGTAGCAGTTAAGATAGGTGGATCTGTGATACCGTGACTTTCATGCTGCTTTTAATGACACTGACGGCCTTGACTTTCTGTGCCCTCCTCGCGATGCTGTAAACCAGCTGGGAGCCTGGAAAGCCACGAGCGATAAGAGCCCGGTACAGGGCAGCACCTGCCTGCAAAGCTTGCCCATGTCAGCTCCTGCAGTCACAGCTGGGTTGCTCAAAGAGGCGGGAAAAAGCTGGTCGGGTACTTTCTGACAATGTTTTCATATCTGAAAATATCACTTAGTCATAACCGCAATGTCTGAAAGTCGCCGATTCTGAATAAATTTCTTCTGAGAAGCAAATAGAAATGAAGCATTGCTCTAAGATCACTGTGGAAACATATCAGACTGGAGCGTTTTGAAATGGAATCTGACATTTTCAAATACTTTGAAAGTGGGAATACAAAACAGAAAAATCAAAGCTATAAGGGAAAAGTTAGATTTCAGACGACGTTGTCCAATCCAGAAGAACAAATTATGCCAAATTTGGTGTTACCAGAGACTCCAGAATTATTTGTTTTATTATGGTTTTGAATTTTCTTTTAAACCTGAAAATCTTGGGAAACAGCTCTAAAGATGGCCAGGCAGTAACCTCTTTGCATATATACATATATACATATATACATACATATATATATATATAAATGCATTTCTCTTTTATTGCTTTTGTTTCAACTGCTGTCCTCTTGCATTCAGAGGATTCCTATTTTCCATGCTGAAGCAATATATTTAAATTGCAGTCATATAAGAGAAAATTTACAGATAATTCTAGATGGAGACGTAATGTAAGAAACATGATTTTTCTTAAGAACAGTTTTTTTTTTTCCCCTCAGTGTATTTCCTTAGATTACTGAGTGAGTAAAAAATGACATCCAAGGTAAAGGGACAGGGTGACAACACATTTGAAGTATGGCAGTGACAAATCATCTCCAAATTACCTCCTCCTCACGGAATTTGCCTTTGTTTTCCAGTGCCTGGAGAAAAAAAAATAAAAAAAAAATATTTGATAACATGAGTAAGTGGGAAAAGATTATCAAATGCACTCTGAAAAAAATGAACTATGATAACATAACTTGCATGTTAATAGATTTCTGGCCAGAACTGATGCACAGTCATGCAATGAATGCTGAAACTTGAGGAAGGCTGCATGTGACAAGGTCACCAAAGGGATGTTGTTACATGGGATGCATATTTCCTGTGAGTCCTGGTATGGAAGAGAATTTAAAAAATCTGGTGTTTCTGTGGCATTTCCCATCCTGCCCCCAGACCGCTGCTCGGTGAGGAGGAGAGGTGAGAGGAAAGGCAGAGGTGGTCTGGCTGGCAGGGGAGTGGACGTTTCTTCCAGCCTGCATCCCACAATGAAAAATTAGTTGAAGGGATGTTATTCAGTCTTTAAAGGGAACTTAGTGCTTACTGTTAGTCACAAAGCAAGCCTGGGAGAATTCACGTGGCAGACAGAAATGCCATGCAAACTTAGGGTGCCAGAATACAAGCTATCCAGTTTTCCAGCTTGTACTCTAGTGGCTGCAGACAGCAAAAAAATTAGCTGCCTGCAGATGTTTCAGCAAGTAGGCAAGTGCCCAAATCAAGTTTTTACTGTGAAATGATAATTTTAAAACCTGCTGTCACATCTATTTGTAGATCATAAACAGTAAGAAAGTCTTCAAAAAAGAAGAAGAAAAACTGGTGGTATTTCAACCTGCCTACTTGTATTTAAAGCAAAATTACAAAGCAAATAAGGGATTTATCAAATCCATACAGTTGGTCTGATTCCTCTGCCTTTGCTGCGCATTCACCATGACATTTTGGGCCACAGTTGATCAGTTTTGCCTTCTTGTTTAAGCACAGTTTTCTTGTCCCACACTAACCTGTTATTTTCTCAGTAATTTCCTCTGCGTGCCTCAGTCACACTAAAGCAGGCAGAAAGAAGACGTTTACAAAACTTGTGTGCCCACCCAGAGGCTTTCACAAGGCAGCTGTTTAAGTGTGAGAACTGAATAAGGGTTTCCAGGGGCAAAGTCATGGGCAAAATCCTGCTGTGGTCCCCTTGAAGGTTTATCTCATGGGGCCGTGGTTGCCCGTGCTGGCAATGTGGGGTCCCCCCTTGACACCCTTGTGCACACTCCTGACCTGCTGGGCATCTGGGCCTCACCTTTGGGGTGGGCTTTGTGGACATGCAGCAGTCAAAGCAATGTCCAAGCCAAGAGGTGGCCCTCGCTGTCCATCCCCTGAGCTAAAACCTTTCCTTCTTCTTCCATACAAGTGCTGAGCACCATAATCCCTGCAGTTGCTTCCCCTGTGCTTGGCAAATGTGATCATCAGCGTATTTGTATTGATCTGGAGCATTGCTGCAAAAGCAGTTTTGCTAGCAAAGCTCTCCAGATGCAAAGAGGATCTCTCCAGAGGCCTCCTCTTTCCTTCTTTATCAAGCATTGGCAACAGATTTTAACCCTCAGGGCCCTGTTAGCCAAGGCTTCTGTAAAGGCTGTGTCAGGACACACAGGCCATCTCTCCTGCTGAAGTGCAGACACGTCCTGGCATTCATTTCAGGTAGTTCCTAAGCAAAGGTTCAAAGGTGGCTTTTGCACTTAGGTCCCCTTGAGGAGGGTGGACGCTCCCGTTTCCATCTTCACTGCTGGCACATTCTTCATAGAGTGCCCATGTCTCCTTGCAGCCCATGGGGAGACCTGGGAAGTTGGCCACCTCAAAACAAGCAGTATGAGATGCCATGATTCTCCTAGGCAATGAGGTACTTTACATTGTTAATTATTTTTAGTCATGAACACTCTCTTGGGCTGAAGTTCCAGAGCAGGAGATAAGGAGACAGGAATATACATCACATCCAGCAGCACCGACGACAATATGGCCAGAAGAAGTGGGTGGCCCAGGTTCAAACCTCACACTTTTCCTGATCTGAAGCATGGACCTGAATCCATATTTCTCTGGTAAGCACTCCAGTCACTGGACCATATAGCCTTTTATGACAGATAAAATTTCCATGATAGTTGCTTCATTGCACATAAAAGAAGTAATTGCATATTAAGCCGTTAGCAAAATAAAAGGACTGTATAGCTAGATGTTTAACCCCCTCAGCTAGGACAGCACAGTCAACGTCTTTGACATCCTAGCCAGAAGTGTGCATCAGTAGTAAACTGTCCGTGTATTTTGGAATGGTGGGGACCTCCACCACCCCTCTCTAACAGACACTGACTTTTTTGGCAACATCTGCCATCACAGTCAGCTTCTCCTTGTCCTCCCAGAACAGTTTGGTTACAGAAATGAAGTTCTCTCTGTAATAAAAATAATAATGAATTAATGTAATACATTTCTCCCTGTAAAATCACCATGAAAATGCTCTGCTGTTGCCAATGGCCAGCTGAAGCAACCCATCTGAGCACCATTTCAATAGCCAATGCTGAAATAGCCACCACCCCTGTGGAAGCCAGGAAGGACCATTCTGAAGATCCTAATGTTGCTTATTGTTATTTCATTACAATGGTATGATTTACCTAAGACAGTGAAGAGCAAAGCTTGAAAAGTTCAGAAAAAATTAGCTCTTTCTCTTATTTGAATTATTCCCATAGATTATTTCCCGTGCTTGTAGGACTGGTCCCTCTCTGGTCTCAACTACCTGTAAGAGGTGCCCAGGGACATCACTATTCTTCCTTTCTCAGACCTACCTCACTTAGGCTTAGGGCAAAACCTCTGCACTTGGCTCCCACTGCCAACAAGGGCTCCCAGATCCACCTCTGCCTCCAGCAACACAGCAGGGAAGTACTCCAGGACTTGTGGTGCCCCCAGGAACGTACGAAGCCATCATACAGCCATTTCAGCCAGATTGCTTGGTCAGTGAAGACTGAAAAGCTGGAGAGCCCAGAACAGAGCAAAGGCAGGGGAGCATGAAACGTGCAGAGGCAGGAATTTCTTAGTGCTCTGCAGCTGATACTCCCTCAGTGACTGCCAGCACCATCCATCTCCCGTGTCATTTCGAGTCCCTCCACATCTGCCCTCCTGCCCCTAGACCAACCACAATCATAACTCCCTTTGCAAAAATAAACTTTAATGAGCAGTTATCAAAGCACGGCAGCCTTGGTTAAAAGAGGAGCAGCTTGGGCATCGCTGTTCGTGGCCGGCCAGACAATTTCCCTGCAGACAGAGAGGCAGAGCCCCGGGCGCTGCACTCACACCGCTGCCCCATGGCTCCAGGAGGTGTGACACTGCGTACCCAGGTGTGCCACTCACCACTGTGGCCTCAGCTGCTTTGGCATTTCTTTCTAGCAATGTTAGCTTCTAAGGGGGAGGAATAGGAGGGAAACCTGCCTGCTTGCCTTCAGACATGTCAGTCATTGCACACAGGCTAGAGATCGTCAGCAGCAATGACATCCCCATATTCCTGGTAATATTAATGTGAATAAATACCCACAAAAGGCAGAGCTTCAAAATAGGCGTGATGCTCAAAGCACCTGTATCATGGGTTTGCTTGCTTTTTTTTTCCCCATTTTTTTAATTTGAAAAAAAAATATACCTTTAAAATTGATTTTCCCTGAATACCCAAAACAACAATGACCGATGACCATATCCAAATGAGTCCAAGGGCCAGCTTTTCGGTAAAACCTCTGCATTTGCAGCTCCTGCTCAGAGTGTACTCATTAAGATAACTTTTCCAGTCAGTATCTTAGGTCAGTTCTCCGGTAATGGAAAGCAGCACCTGTGTGTAGACAAAGCAGGTTGATAAGTTTGGTCACGTCCTTTGTCCCTTCCAGAAGCAGCAATGGTCTATGCAAAACTGCAGGCTCACAGCTGAAGGGCATTTTTGTCAGTCTGACGCAGAAGACCATACCACAGACCGCTGTCTGTCTGAACGCTGAGAGAATACACATATAAAAAAAATAAATAATAAGCTAGGTGTTTTCCTCTCTTTGCATAAATACGTATCCCAGCACCATGGCTCTTGGCACATGGGGACTGCGGATGAATTTACCCTTGCCAGTTAAGCTGACATCCTGTTACATCGGAGGAAATCGTTTCAGGATATCTTGAATTGGGGTCCATTCAACTTGAATATATTACTCATGCTTTAAGACACATTCATGTTTACTGATGCTTTTTAGACAGAAAACTACCTTATTCAAGGCTACCAAAGAAAATGCAGGAAACTCCCCTAGATGCGCTCTGGTACCAGACTCCATCCTCCCCGATACTTCTTGAAGTCCTCCAAATATCTACCACAAGATAAAGAGCAATGTTTCCATTGCCAATTTACCAAACGACATATCTGAACTCCCACTAACCCTGCGAGCAGAGGAGGAGCCCAGCCCTTTTCCCTGCACACTTAGTCATCACTTATGATTTCGAACAGGAATGGCCTTTCCCCATTCTAACGTGAATAATAACATCTGCTTACCTCACGGGCATGACAGCGGAGTTAAAACAGGATTTATTAAGCCTTTCAAAGTCCTTGGAGAATAGGAATTACAGAACTACATGCTGATACAGCATCAGGCAGAACATTTATTTTTTTAGGATAACAAAACAAGTTTCTCTGTCTTATGGTGACATTAAGAACTCAGCTGAGATGCTGTGAAAGCATGAAATGCACATTTCTCTCCTAACAAAAGTCTTCCATCAAAGGATCATAAAAGCACAGATCATTTTAACCAGTGTATGAGATAAGACAACTGTTACGGGTTATGAGCTTATCTCACAATTTCCTTGGATTTGTGGGTTTAAGCTGGAATTGGAAATGCTTTTGGATGTGTGTGTGTGCAGAAACATGAGCATACTGGCCAGAAAAAGAACATTTAGTGGGAGCTGCCAGCATCTGGATGACAATGCAGCATGCAAGGTACATTGGAACTGATTCATACTCTTGTGCAATAACTTTATTTGGGGTTAAAAGAGGGCAGAAAAGGTAAACTCCATGGGAACTGTGCTATGTGAGTCCATGAAAAGGTCTTGACAGCCAGCACTGGAGATTTGTTTGCAGGATGTCATTCGAGGCTTGTTTAAAACACCCCGCAGGATACCCACTAGGGTTACTTTGCTTGGGGCTTGCTCTCCCCAGCTGCCTTTAACTTTCTTCAAGTGCTCAGGGAAGAGAGATTTCCTACAGGTGATTTCATTACACCAGGATCCAACATATCTGGTGTTCTTCCCTTCTCTGCTCTGTCTTCAATCTTGCCTGACTACGCAAATAAAGATAATGTTATGTATATGCATAGCAAAGGAACAGTCGTTTGACCAAGGCCACCTCACTGCAGACCCTCCTGAGTGCACTTCCCTTTGCCAAAGGTCCTTCAGTTGCTGCAGCACATTCACCCCTGGGAGGGGGGACCATGGGACCACAGTCAGTGGGGATGTCCAGGACTGGTGGGAGGCCAGGGGATGTCCACAAGGAGGTTCTGCCATGCAGGCATAGAACAAACCCTGTGGATTGCATCCTTAGAGATGGAAACTTCAGGTGAGGAGAACTCAAATGAGGAGTCCCCGCTGGTTTCTCCTTAAAACAATGCCCTCACCATTCTAGCCTTAACATAAGCCAGTGCAAATCATGCACAGGGGACCAAAACCTTTTCCAGTGAAACATGTAAATCCATCTTAGCAATAGGAATCCTGAAACATGCTGTCAGGTCTGCAAAGTTTGGGGCTATCAGCATCAAGCTGTACACTTTCCTGGCAACTGCTGACTCCCCAGAGACCAACAGGGGAAAAATGGAGGAAGAGGGGTAGAAGCATGTGAAAAAAAAGCAATGCAAAAAATCCATTTTGCATAGTTCCTGAAGGGTTTCTATATGTTTAAGACATGTTCATGCCAACCTCCCCATCTCCACAGGGTTACCTGTGCTAGCACACTACAGAGGGGCAGGGTATGGGTTTGATTTATACCAGCTAAGGATGTACCTCCACAATATAACCCAATGGACTGGACATTTGAAACCAGTCTCAGATCTGATTTTAGTTCTCCATCTGAATTCTTTACTCCTTTGTTTCACTGTGAATTATTTTATGATTTCCATCTTCAGCTTGTTATTAAATCAATGAGTTCAATATCTGCTTGTAATACATGCGTGATGAATGTTTCTCATAAAGTTACATTTACAGTTGTGTAGCGTGTAAGGCATCAGTTGTTCTCACTTAGCATGAGGTTCCAGTAAGAGCCAGACAGGAATACAACATCCATCAAAAAATGTCTTTGATCTTTGCTGGCTGAATCAGTGATATCAGCCTTGAGGGACTGGAGGGACCCTCTACCAACAAAGAGACTCCCAGAGTCACAAAACCTTTGTAAATAAAATCTAGCGCTGTCTGCCGATGATACGGTCTGTGCATGCTTTAGCCACAGTATGAGCGCTGCAAAGAAAAGTCCTTGATGCACAACAGTAATTTTGTGGCTTTCCCGATGGAGACAGCATGGCCAGGGCTGGCCTTACCACATCACTTGCTACAAATTCCCTCAGGTCAAAGGGACCACGTCGCATAATCTGATGTGGCCATATGTGCTGCACAAAGCCTTTCCTGTTCCTCACAACAAGAGATCGCTGCCCGCAGAGTGGGAGAGGAATGAGAGCAAAACTTCAGCCGCCCATCCCTGGACTGCTGGAAGGACGAGAGGTTTTTCTCTTCTCCCTCTTTTCCCTGGCAGGGCCTGCTGAGAAACATTTTGTCAGGCAGCATGGTGGGGCAGAGGGTGGCAAACACCCCGGTGAGACCGATGCCCGTGCGGCTGCAGCACACGGGAGATGGGGCAGGCAGCAGAGATGACAGCGATGGGGAAGGAGGGATGGGCACGTGCACAAGAACCCACTGGAGTGGCAGGAAAACAAGACATCATCCTGCAGCCAATGCCTATAGCATCATGCAGGGGCAATTCAAGGGCTGCTGAGAGCTAGTCTCAATTCTGGCATTTCCAGCTATTCATTAATTGCCTTTTAATATAGCTCAAGAGAGTTTGAACTCTTTTAACACATGTAAGAGTATTCAAGAGCACATATACTAAATAATTTTCTGCAAACGTGCATATGCAATTATTTTAAAGCAGCCTCTTTTGCACCTTCTGTTTGAGTACACAAGTAATCATTTCTGACCAACACCTCAGACCACGCCAACAACAATTGTTTGCATTTCTATAAGCCCTTCCACTTGGGCATGCCTCCACTTGGTCCACAAGTGAAAGTGAAGAACATTTCTATTTACTAGACGATGATACTCAGCAGAGAAAATTTGCCTGAGCTGATCTCAGTTAGACAGAAACAAACCTAAAACCTGAGCAGATCTTAAATTATTTCTCTAAAGCTTCCATATGCTCCCCAGTTACCGACTGAGAGAGAAAGCATTTATCCAGTGGAAAAAGAGATTCATTTACATTGATTGGCCTTTCCCTCCTGACATACACATTGTGTAATGTCAGGGTACACTTATTCCACACCAGTAACTCACAGCCCTGCTACAGTCTAAGTGCTCTTTCCCATTTAATTATTCAGGACATCAGGATGGGCAACGAGCTTAAAAAAAATCAGAATGATCTAAAAAGAAATTAATAGTTTTGTCAGAAAAAAGGAAAAGAAAAGAAAAGAAAAGAAAAGAAAAGAAAAGAAAAGAAAAGAAAAGAAAAGAAAAGAAAAGAAAAGAAAAGAAAAGAAAAGAAAAGAAAAGAAAAGAAAAGAAAAGAAAAGAAAAGAAAAGAAAAGAAAAGAAAAGAAAAGAAAAGAAAAGAAAAGAAAAGAAAAGAAAAGAAAAGAAAAGAAAAAAAGAAAAGAAAAGAAAAGAAAAGAAAAGAAAAGAAAAGAAAAGAAAAGAAAAGAAAAGAAAAGAAAAGAAAAGAAAAGAAAAGAAAAGAAAAGAAAAGAAAAGAAAAGAAAAGAAAAGAAAAGAAAAGAAAAGAAAGAAAAGAAAAGAAAAGAAAAGAAAAGAAAAGAAAAGAAAAGAAAAGAAAAGAAAAGAAAAGAAAAGAAAAGAAAAGAAAAGAAAAGAAAAGAAAAGAAAAGAAAAGAAAAGAAAAGAAAAAAGAAAAGAAAAGCTTGATGTTATTTTTATTTAGAAAGATCTAATTCTGACTATGCAAGCTCAGTCCTTTAATTCGACAGACACCTATAAAAGAAATCAGTGTCATTAACATATAGGCTAATGCTATTTTTTTCTTCAGAAATCAGACCTGCTTGCTGTAACTGAGGTAAAAAGAGAAGTGTGAACTACAAGTTATTTTAAAATGTGAGAGCGGAAGTGAGGGATGGGCTGGAACAATAAATGAGCTGCTTGCTTAAAAAATAACACGGGAGGGAGTTCACTGTCTTCGTCTCCCGGTCACATAATCCGGTGGTTGTTTTAAACAAATTAAAGCAGACTGCTTTCTTTCTGCGCGTTCTAGTAAAACAGAGTTTTCAGCCAGCAGATATTCAATTTTCCTGGCTTGTTTTTGGATTCCAGCCATGTGTGATTAGTGACCTATTTTCACTGCAATGAGATCAGCTATGTTTGTAGCACCCTGAATCAGCAGATTTGTCTTTATTCCTGGCTCTGCCTGCCAGAGTGTTGAGCCAGGACAATTCTCTGAGCGTGCTGCCCTGCTGTCTCTGCACAGACCGATACGAAACGGCATTTAGCCATAGGGGAACCAAACTGGTACCTGCCGGGCCAGGACCATCAGATCCACGCTGTACAATCAGCTGATCTTGCTGAACTTGAAATTAAGTTTGTCTAATTAAAGGGGACCAAGAATAGAAGAAACCTGTGCTGTTTGTGGAAATTATAATCCTTCCTGGATAATGATGTTAGAAAAAAGATAAATTAATTAAAAAAAAAAAAAAAAAGGAGGAACAAGAAATGGCAGTCAGAGAAGGATCCTGGGGCTTTATCTTTAGAGTTGAAGCAATTCTGGTCACAAAGGCCTGTGGCAGACCCTTTTGTCTGCAAAAAACATGGATCATATTGAATCAGAGAATCATAGGACCATTTATGTTGAAAAAGACCTTCAAGATCATCAAGTCCAACCATCAACCTGATCCACCAGGTCCCATCAAGGTCTCTTAAATACCTTCAGGGATGGGGACTTAACCCCTTCCCTGGGTGGGCAGCCCATTCCAATGTTTAATCAAATATCTCAGAGTTTGCCAATACTTCATTAATTATAATTTCCTAATGCAATTTTGAAGTCACCTCCCGAGCCTTCTACTGCTCTTTGCAAATCCTAGCACAATGTCTGTGCAGGTTTGCTGGTTCTACTTGGACTGACCCAGTCAGGGCTGATCACAACCACACAGGAAAATTCAGACTGGAAGTGACCCCACAGAGGTTGTCAGGTCCCAGTCCCTTTTCAGAGAGAGGACAGCTGAGACTGGGTTGCTCAGGACATCTTCGTCCAGTTTTGGTGATTCAAGTACAGATGTTGAGTTAAGGACACCACATCCAGGATCTGTTCCCCTGGGATGGAGTCTGTTTGGATTAGTATCCTTAAAGACGGGTCTGAAATAAATTATTGTATAGAGAGAGCCTTAAAGGAAACCTGACTGCAACTCCTTTTCATGTAGCCCTGTGTCTGCTGGTGCCAGCAGCACTGGGTGCTCAGCTCTCCAGGACAAGAGGAGTTGGCAGCAAACAGACAGCCGTCAAAACCCATCCTCAGTGAGCAACCACAATCACAACCAAGGGAAGAGAAGGAAATAAAGACAGACAGATTTCCCTCCCAGCAGCCAGGAAAAGGAAGGAGATCAGCAATGGCTCACATCCTGCCTTCGGTCACTTCTTATCCTGTGGGTGTTTGCACAAAAAGAGGCTTCAATGGGATTAGAGGACTGCTCCTCCTCTAAATTTAAACCCAGTGGATCGCCTCCAGGTTGAAGTGATGTAAGAAGGGCTGAATTTGGTCTCGGTCTCCAGTGAAAATTAACACTGGGCATCACCTGAAGTGTCCTGGCAGTGCTCAGAGGGAAGAAGAGATGGTGTCATCACCAGCAACTCTGGGGTTTCACCATGTGGCTGTGTGATAAGGGCCACCCTGCTGATGGGGCCTCCATCCAGCCCTTGAGGAGAAATTTTTTGCTCTTTTCGCTTTCACAGTGCGTGCCAAGTTGAAATGCTCGCCCCCAGGCATATGCCAACAGCATGGGATCCTACAAAAAGCCCAGCTCCTTCAGAAGCAACGGGGATGATTGCATTGAGGGAAAGTCCCCAAGGGCTCACTGAGGCAGACACAGCAGGGAGGGTGACAAAAGCCATTCTTCAGGAGGTGTGCTGGGGGCAGTACATGCAGCACGGACGGATACCTCATGGTTTAAAGCCTTTGCACTGCTCCGTGCCGCTTCACCTTCCTGCTGCCACAGACCTTGAGGGATGCCCTTGAGCCTTTGCAGGTATCATACAAGCAGCTTTGTGGTGAGTGACATGCTCCGGCTTTCCTCTGGGATACGCCGTAACTGCATTTTAGCAATTTCTTTGTTGTTTGCTGCCTCCAACAGGATTACTGGGAAATTTTCCTCCGTGAGTGACAAAAGGCACGCAACAATAGGAGCAGCTGCTTTTTGTACTCACAGAGGAGGGCAGAGTGGTCCTGGAAAACAAGCAGATTCGCAGGGAAGTCAGCTAGAAATCGGCACAGCTCCAACCAAAAAAGTAGCTCCCTTCGCAGCTGTTTGGGCATTAACGATATCACTGCTTAAAGGCTAATGAGTAACAACAGTCGCTTTTTTAAAATAAACCAAGACGACGCCTTCATTCCTCCAAGGTCACTCTTGGAGGCTTCATCCCTCTCAAAGGGCAGGGGGACAAGGAGGAGGCTGCTGGGGCCACCTCCCAGGCCAAACCCCTCTGCAGGCCGGCTCCGTGTCCTCACACACCTGCCAGCACCCCATCCCTGAACCCCGAGTGTGAAGTGCTGGTCGGGAGCTTCGCTGAGGCCGACGAAACCCGAGCCTAGGCCCGAAGCTTCGGGAAAGGTCAAGCAGATTGCTGGGTGCCAAAAAAGCACCAGGGTGCTGCTTAACTCGGAGGAGTGCAACTGCTGAGGGCAATTCCTTCACAAGAACCTTCACGTGTGGGAGGGCTCACGTGCATGTGTGTGTGCTTGCACACGTGTGCACACATCCACACATGAAACGGGGAGATAGATGCGAAGACTCTGGGCAGGGACACCGGCTACCCGTCGTCTTCCTTGTGAGGGACAAGGCAGGGAGATAAAATTAAAGGGGATTTCTCAGAAGTGGAATAGGAGCAGCGGCCCCTGGATGGATGAGGCCAGCTGCGAGGCTCAGCGGGAGCCACAGCTGTGCCCACCCCCAGCAGCACAGCTCCCAGCCCGTGAGACCCATCCGTCACTGTGACGATTTTCCTTCAAAAAAGGTGTTAACGTGGAGAAAGGTCTTCTTCATTTCTGTATTTAACTCTGATTTTTCCACTGTGTAAGCGAGCTTGAACCTGGGGAGATGTACTGATCTCAGCATGAAGGTGCCTGAGAGCTGTGTGTTTATACAAGGCTGTATTTAGATTAAAGCTTTATGACCTCTCAACATACACCAGTCTAAAAATAACGTTAAGCATATGTTTTTTATCACGGTTAAAGCTGTTGCAACAAACTCCTTTCCACCCAACATCACACCCAGCTCCTGGCTGTTACGTTACACGGTAACAACATTCGGCAGAAACAAAAAACACTCCTGGTCGAATTTGACGTGAAATGGAGACCGGACAGTAGCTCCAAATCTCCATGAAGTCCATGAAGGAGGATACCCTGCCGGGGCTGTGGCATTTACTCTGCTGAGTGAGACACAGGCAAGAGGCTGATGCCAAGAGGAGATGGAGCCCAGGGCCTGATGCCCAGTCAGGGAATGCTGTAGGGTGGGATGGGGTGGGATCCTCATCCTGGGGATCACCAAACATTTCTTCTGTCCCTGCACCCTGGCCCAGCCCATTCCACTGAGCAGTAAGGGAAAAACATCAGCAGTGTTTGCCCTGCTGGGAGCTGGGGGATGACTTATTTCAGGCTATCATGTGCCTGGGATATCTGGAAGGACATCAGTGAAGAGCAGGAGGAAGAGGAGCAGGTTCTGCCTATGTGGGTGAATCTTCACAGGACTACAGAGGCATGAAATTACATTAGTGCAATGAAGGATCAGTCCCCAGACACAAAAGCATCAAAACTTTGGAATCAGTGCAACTCTGTCCAGCACTGCTGGCTGGCCTGCATTGTCAGCATTGCCCAGCACATGTCCCTGGGTCTGGTCACCCCCAAACTCATTTTCAGGAGAGGAAATGTTTAGGTTCTTGCCTACAGTTCTGAGTACCTTTAACTATGTTGTAGTTTATTTTGAACACTGCACAGTAGCAATGAGCCAACTTGCAAGGTTTTCCCATGTTGCTACTTACCTGGGAAGGGACATTTGTCCCAGAGAAGTAAGGAGTGACTGAGGACTGTAAGACAAGCACAGCAAGGCTATAAATGTATGGAAAAAGGGGTTGAATCCAAGGTCAGACACTCCAAAATACCTCCAGTGACATGCACTTCAGCAACTGACTTGCTAACTTGGAACACAACCAACGCTTCTGTTTTGTTAGTAGGAACAGAAAAATGCTGTTCTTCACATCTTTCTGTTCAGCTTAGATGTGACAGGACAAGCATTCGACACTTTGGTAGTCAAGCAACAAAAATAAGAAGTTTATAATGGAAATGCTGACACAACTGCTAGCGGTGCTGCTGGGCATCCCTGTAACATGGGTGTGCATCGTGAGCTGTTGTAAAGGCTGCATCCACCCTGGTGAGGGCTCACTGCTTATGCCCATGTTTAGGCACATTGGCACTATCTTTGTGCTACTGTCAGCTTTGGGAAAGCTGCTGAGAATATCTTTGACCTTAGTGTATCTCAAGTTAGAAGCTAAATGGAAGCAGGCAGCTAAAGGCTTGCAAGAATCTCTGCCAAGGCTAAACTCCCAGCAAGCAGTCAGAAGTGGTTTTGTACCATTACTGCATTTCCAAACATTACTGGTGCCCCTGACAGTCCTCAAATAGTCATTCAGAAACCAGCAGATGAAAGCCAAGTAACACAGCTTGAAGAAACCCCTCTGCCCTCTATCATCTCTGAGCTAAAATGCAACAGCCAGGGCATGTTTCCCAGCACCAGCACTGGGATATGCCCTGATTTTCCCCATCAGAAATTTTCCTTTCAGGGAGTGGCTACTCACCTTATAAAGCACAAGCTTCAAAGGTAATACATGTCACTTAATCAGATATGGATGTAGCTGCTATTCTGTTCACTTGGGTACCAAGCTGCTTTGTGTCCCCTCCCTGCATCACCACACCTTGGGTAATGCAATGTTTGCTACAGGAAACGCAAACCTGTACCCACAGCAAGCACTCACTGGGGCATCTGTCCCACCATGGCACAGAACAGGGCTGCTGGAGGGAGCAGCAGCCAAGATAAGCACACACACAATTTGCTTCAGCCCTAACTGGCTTCTGTGTGTGCCACATTAGCTGGCTATTTGCTCCATCCTTCTCTCAGCACCTCTTCATCTCAGTTCTACTTCATCCCCCGCCCTCCAACTTGCTTTTCATTATCTCCATCAGTTTCCTTTCCATATTGCACATCTCCTCATCTAACCTCCACCTTCCCAGAAAAAGAAAAACAACAGGAAAATAGCATAGCCTTTGCCACTGCCCTGTGATGCCCCCCACTTGGCTGTGTCTCCTCACCCTTGTGCCCGGCTTGTTATTGCAAGGGACAGGAACTGTCTGCTGCATGCTGCTTTTACAGAGGGGTGCAAGCCCAGCTGCTCCCATTGTCATACGTATAATAGGCTCTTTACCAGCATTGGTGCTGGATTAATGGCTTTGGAAGTGTTAGTCAGGTCAGTCAGCTATTTTTATTATTGTTCTTGCGGTACATGGGAATTCCAGCCCACTCATCAAAGATCCCGTTCGTCGCACAGCTTCCCACACTGAGCAAAGGCAGGCACCGATTCCTGGGCTGCGTGGGTGGAAGCTGTGCTGGAAATTACACGCTCTCTTCACATACGACTTTGTTTCTCCTAGGAAAACAAGAAGAAGCCACAGATTTTGGTCATTTCTGCACACATAGAGAGAGAGCAGGACATTCAATGAAGGGCCTCAAAAACACCCAGAGTACTGCTGCTGCCTGCTTGGAGCTGTCTCTGGTCATATCGACGAAGGTTTTGGTGTGGTTTGGTCCCACATGCCACCACCTCCCAAGGGTTGAGCAGGAGCCATTGGGACTGAAGACAGCACCAGCGCTTGTGTGCTAAGGAAGTCTGTGAGAAGATTTCAGGGGGATATTTGTGTGTATGTGTGCATATACATGCATGCATATATATATATGTAACTGTGCAAAATGCTACCTCAAAATCTGATATTGGAACACACCTGTTTCAGAGCATGCTTGTAATACACTTGTTTAAAAGAAATCCTCACACTCCATGTATTAGTCTGTTCTTTTTAGCTCTGTAAATTCAGCTTTTGTTTTTCTAAGGACCTGCATGGCATTTCCTCTTCCCTCCCCCTCGCTGGGAGCAGATAACACTGAATTATCCGGGATTTAGGTAAAATGCTACCCTGTGTGACACTTTCTGTAAGCAGCTGGAAGGAACAACTCTGGCTTGTCCTCTGTCAGAGGGCTGTGCCGGCAGGGAGGACAGAGAGATGTTGCAGTTTTGGGGTGCCACAGCCTCAGCACCTCCTAATCTGCTCCACACCTCTCAGGCTTCAACAGATCTGAAATACAGCCTTGATGAGCCCACCGGAGCACAGTTTCCAGGCCCAAACCTCATCTCCAGCTTTCCCTAAAGTAACCCAGGGAGGGGCTGGGTCTCCTCTGCACTTGAGAACCCAATCGAGGGCTCAGGGCAAGGACCCTGCCACGACCCCAGGGGGCTGCAGGCAGAGAGCAGAGACGGGGGGGAAGACACAATGAGAGGGGAAAGACACAGCGAGGGGGAAAAGACACAGCCAGGGGCGAAAGACACAGTGAGGGGGGAGAACAGGGCCTTCCCCTGGCTGCTGGAGGCATCCTGCCAGCAAAGAGCGCGGCCTCCCGTGGAGAGTAAATGAAAGCCTCATTCTGAGGGAGTGGCAAAAAAATAAAAATAAATAAAAATAAAAAGGACAAATATATATATATATATTCCCTGCTGCTCTGTTTGGACGTGTTTTATTGCTCGCTTTCCCTCCAGAGCTGGCAGCGAGCGCTAGGGGTCGCCCGGCGCAGCGGGGAAGCCCGGGGGCCCCGGGGGGGCTCCGGTGTGGGTCAGGGGCCGGCGGCCCCCGGCCTGCTCCTCCAGCAGAGGAGGCCAGGAGAGGTGCAGGACCCCCAGCCCAAGCTCTGGGGGCATCGCCGCCTCGGCAGGTGTCTCCGAAGGACAAACCCACGGAGGGTGCTGCTGATTGACGAGCCTTGGCCATGTCCAGACCACAAAGCAAGGGGCACCCCTGTGGGACACCTTCCCCCACACCATTCCCCCCGTGCTGCAAAGCCAGGGATGCGATGTGAGCCAGGTCTCCAAATGAGGATCCATCCGTACTGCTCGATTAGGGCCCCGTTTGCCCACAGCTCCCGGCCTGTGCCAGGCCCCGAGGGTGAGGCGGAGGAGGCTGGTCTCATGTATAAGGCACCTTTCTCGCCCCACGCCTGCCAGCAGCAGGGATCGTCTCACAGCTCTGTATTGCCACAAAGTCCCCTTAGATCCACAGCCCACTACCTCACGCGCCACTGTCCAGTCCCACCTGGGATTCACCGACCTGCCGAACCAGGCACGCGGGGTGCCAAAGTTGGAAAGACGCCACCTGGCTTGGAAAACAGATGATATTCCACATCTGAAAACGCCCCGTAGGGCCAGCTGGGTGCTAACCCACTACCAGCCCAGACGGCATGCCATCTACGGGACCAACACCTCCCTGCCTCGAGCCCCACCTACGCCCAGCAGCACGGCGCACATCGGCCACCAGCAGCCCCCCGGGGAACAGCCCCACGGTCCCTTGACCTGGTTTCTAACCCCCAGCCCACACTCGAAGCACTTGTTGGGTTTTATTTCCTCCAGCAACAACACCGACTCGATTTTGTACCAGTGCAGCACCGCACCTATCCCTTCTAATTAAGAGACATTTTCATAGAGGGGGTGAAGCAAATTAAAACAGTAATTAACTGAGAAACAACTCGAGTTGTTCTCTTAATTCCCTATGCGCTGGGCTGAAATTGTGTTCTGCCTTCCTACAAAATTACATGTACCACATCAAAAGTAAACACTTAATCTAATATTCTAATTGTGTTTTTAGATAAACATCACAGTTATAAATCATTTTAATGAGTACATAAAAAAGAAGCAAATACCACATTAACTTTTCATTACCTTTTTAACATCCCCCGTGGATAATGCAATTCGTTTACGAGTATAACAGCCCCCTCTATTACACGGTGTAGGTACACAGAGGGATGAAATAGTGTAGCTTTGGGAGTGGTTAAGGTATTTTAGAATAAGAAATGGCCATGTCTTGTTGATCCACTGCTTGTAAAAATAAAGGTTACATATTGTAACAAAGAAGACTGAGAGGGAAGCATGGACAATTTGATCCATTAATTAAAAAGAAAGGCTTTTTTTTTTTTTTTTTAATTGCTGATTTCACACAGGAAAGGTTTTAATAAAAGGAAAAGTTTACAGTAGAATCTCAGGGAAGTCAACTTTTCTTGACAAGCTATTACTCTAAAAGACTCTCCTGTTACAGTCATATAATCAAATACATCCAAAAAAAGTCACAGTTCAGGCAAACTAAGCATCCCAATGGGTGACAACCTCTTAAGCAACAGGAATTCAACTGCCTTCAGAAGTGTAGCCATATGCTTCTGTAAAGAACAGAAACATCTGGGGAAAAATCATGCTGTTCTTTAACTCAGCAGAATTTCGACATTGACTTCAAATATGGTCAGGATTTGGGCGGTGTTTTCAGTCCTCTCATTTAGAAAAAGATCCCTCTTCAGAGCATTTGTTTGATAGTAATAGCTTTAAAAAAATGAAGAAAAAAAAAAGATTGGTTATCTGAGCAAAAGTAGCTAAGAAGCTTCTCTTTCTTTGGCCTGAAGTAAGTAAATGTCCCATGCAGCCTTCCTACAACAGTACATCTATTGTTTCTGAACTTACATAATTTCTTTGTGTCTTACTCTAAAATTTATGTTGCAATATTTGTACGGGCAGTAGGATTTCACACAGAGCTTTGCAGTAGCTGTATCAAATAACAGCAATGGTGAAGAAAATAAACTCTTTCACCGTATCCTAATTTATTACACTTGACTGAAATGGTTTAGAGCCATCTCTGAGCCACACAACCAGTAATTCTCTGCTTCACAGGCAAGACGTATTTTCCTAGATATAAAGTAAAATTTTTATATAATGCATAGAGCATATGAGCCATCCATTACCTGGTACCTCTGAAACAATAGGATGGAAAGCAGCCAGCATTAATTGATCATCCAACTGTCCAGTTAGTCTGTGTGGGCGATTTATGTCAGCTGCAATATAATCATACTTTGAAACATTTTCCAGAAATAAATCTCCCATATAAAGGGAGGCGGCTGTCTTTGGAAAAACTCTTTCTGCACAGTGATTTTCCAGCTACAGCACTTGGGCAGGACACGAGCCAGGCTCGGCCCCCACTGAACAGCAGGGCTGGTGCTCACGTACAGACACACCTGGCAGAAGGGCTGAGTTAATAGGGCCCCACATAATGTTCCTAAGGCAGGTTTCCAGCAAGGCCTGGGTCTCTGGGATGTGTCAGAGGCGACTTGGCCAGGGCCAGAAGAATCAGTAGTCAAAATTATTGCTAGTTTGTGAAACCAGTGGATCAAAACCCACCTTTAATGGACTTCCCCACTGCAGCGCCTGGCTCAGCAGGGCTCGGTGGGCAGGCGAACTTGCTGGTCTGCTCCCCAGGCCTGGTGGCTTCATAGGGCTGAACCAGGCACAAACCAGCTGGCACCATCCCTGCTGATCTCCCTCCTGCATCCGCCCCCCCAGGGCTTCTGGGCAAAGTCGGCTCCTACAGCAGCTTGGGATTTTTTTCTTTCCTGTATCTCAACTTTCTAATCCACCAGAGCTAATATATTTACATCAAAGACAAGCTGCCTCTTAAGTTTTCAGCCTTCATCTCAATTGTTTTTCATCTCGAAAGAATTCTTCCTTTTGAGAAGTCAGCCTTGGAGCATTTGTCAAGCTGCAGGGTGATGAAATGCTCTGCACAATGGAAACTGGGTCAATGGATCAGCACTGTGTGTTTTAATGGACACTTGCAGCATGTCCACAGAAAGTCAAGGTTTTATCTGCTAGGATGTTATAAATAATATTTTTTACTGCGTATGGAAGAATGCAGAAAAATTGGATTTGTTACAACTGCAGCATACATCTTCAGGAAGCCTCAGCAGGAGCGCTTGTGGGGCATACAGAAACTGTGTAATACATGAAAAATATTTACCCTTCTCCAGCTTCTCCTTGCTGCTCCACAAGACCCTGAGAGCAGGTCACCTCGGTAGCCTGAACAATCCCAGCTAAGCCTTTGCAATGACAAACTCATCCTCCCACGTGTGCTGGTAATCCCAGCTCCCTCCCTCCCTTGCACACACTCCTGGTGCGGCACAGCAAAGATGCTGGCTGTGCTGCAGGCGGCATCACCCAGCCCGCAGCCTGCCTGCAGGTGAGGGCTGTGGTGGCCGCCGTGCTTGCAGAGCTGCAGGGGTTTACCTGTGAGAACATCAGCCCCCTGGCAGCAACACGCAGGAGACCCCCAGCTGATGCTTCTCTCTCAGCCACATGCAAATCCCTGCAGCTCTCCAGATCTGTAGTGGCTGAGACCTGTGCAGCTCCCTCCAAACCTTCCCAATGTAAAGCTTCATGTGTTTCCTGGCATTGTTACCTAGCAAGCAAGCTGGGGGACTTTCTGTCAAAACAGCTTTATTTTCTATTTTTAACCTGGCTCCCTGAGGACACAGGTCTTGAGCAACCATGCTGCAAGTCTGCCTTTTCCCCCTGCATGCACTCCAGCATCTTTTGAAGCTATTAGTTGTTTCAGCTGTCTCTAACAGCAGAGGCCCCGAAGATAACAAATTCCTGTGAACTCTGTGAAAACAGGCAGCCAGGCTGACCCCAGCGACTAAAAGACAACAGGAATTCAATTATGGTAGTAAGCACCAGAGACTGACTCCACGTGGGACACAGCTACCATGGCATCCCCAAGGGCAGGGACAGCAAGGACCCTGACTCAAACCTTTCCAGGTGCTCCACTGCCACACACAGAGGCAGGGATAGCTGGCGAACACGGCTCTGCTGCTCTGGGGGGGAGTTGTTCCTTTACCGATGTCTTCCTCAGCTGCTCCATCCCATCCTTCAATTTATAAATCAGCCCATCTTTTCCTATCTTCCCCATTCTTGCTTTTCCAAGTCTTTCTATGATTATGTTTTTCCTTTCTTTCCTCATCTAAACTTCCATTCTGTTCTCTTCTTATTATTTTATCCTCCTGAAAATCACTTCTTCACCACGCAGTACTGATCTTGTTCCTCTAAGACTTCTCCACTGAACCTTTTTCCCCATGAAGGTCATTTAAATCTAAAGGGAAATGAGAATTATGAAAATTATGTGTAAAATATGACATTATCCCTTTTCCCTGTACCCTAACTCAGACAGAGGCTTTAATGTAGCAGTGGTTTTGCAGAAGTGCAGGAAGAAATCTACCTTTCCTGGGCCTCCCAAGAAGAAGAGAAAAGATCGCACTACACAGAACTACAGTCCCACAGCTCCAATATACAAAGGCTTGAATGTGGGTATTAATGAGAAGTGTCACTTGAACCAGTACCTGGGGTCTGAAGAGGTCTGCAGCGAGCGTAAGGTTGGACGTGTCCACACAGATGTGTCCAAATATTTGATCTCCCTCAGCTCCTGAGATCAAATGCACAAATTGCCACGTGCACTTGCAATGCGCTGAGCTCACCCAGGTGTCAGGCAGTATTCTGGAGTTAATTCCCTTCCCTCCTCCCATCTCCAACTGTTTGTCAAGCCTTACAGGGATATTTAAACATGGGGAGGTGAAATACATACAACTTGTAAGCCATTATTTTTAACAGCTGACTTTCAGAAGGAATTCTAATGGCAGATTGCTGATTCAGAGGTTGTTTTCTCTTCCTATTGAAATGTAAGTTGGGGCTCGTGCAGGAGTGGTGGAGGCCAAGGAAAGCCACGAGCTGAACCCTCTGTCTGTCTGCGCGTGAATAAGAATTGCATCGGTTTCCCACCAAGCAAAGCTGACCAGCAGTCACCGCAGGACACGTCCTTAGTCAGGTTCAGCCTTTGCTCTCCGCTGAGTCCAAGAAACAAGCCGGTACAACCCCTGCTTTCCACGGCGAGCTGCAGGCCACGTTCAAAGTGTGCTCTCCCTGCTCTGAGAGGACAAAGTGCAGGGCTGCTTAAATCACTTCTGCATGGGGGAAATCCTAGCCGATTTCCAAAAGAACTGTTGAATATGTGGTGCCTCTGGACATCGCTGGGATCTCCTAAGTGATCTGTTCCCTGCATGTGCTGAGAGGGTGTGGAGGGTTCAACTGAGAGCCAGTTTCACCATGGCACCAGTGAGAAAGGGGAGAAAGGGTTGGTTCTTCATCCCTTTGCTTAGTCCTGTCTTTTGATACCTCCTCATGTTGTCCCAGTGAGCTCCAGAAAGTGGATGCCTAATTATATAACCTACGCTTGATCCAAGATTGTTTCGAAATTTTATTTTCTTCATGCTCCTGTCTACAGCAGAGGAATTTTCATACTTTAACAGGGCCTCCTTATCTTTGCAGGAGAGCCCAACTACCTAACTAGCAAAATATAGGGCTGTTATAAAACAGAATAACTGCTTGACTGCTTATCTCAAAAATAATTTACTCTCTCGCTAAAGAGGCATATAGATGCAAGATGGGAATTTATTTACAGTTCATGCCTGACCTTTTTAATGTCTGGTAAAGTCATGTTATGGAACTGTTTGAAAATTTATTGTCCCCATTTAGCAACGCTGACATTTTGTGATTATTGGCTCTGCAAAATCTACTGGCACTGTCAGGCAGAGAAAGTTCAGAAATTGCTTCCAGGGAACAACAGACCCCTGATTTTTAGAGTGCTGAACACTAACAGATCCTTTTTATTGCATATTTTTAATACCCACAAAAAAAAAAGGAAAACAAGCTGCAAAGCAAAGCTGAAAAAGGAAAGGAGAAAAATACCCTTGATTAAACGCAAATCAGAGCAGGGCTTCACTCCCAGCTGGTTGAAGTCAATGGTAAAAAGCATCGTTACTTCAAAGCAAGGATGACGGTGTCCAGGAATGCTCCGAGACCGGTTCTGTGCCAGTAGGGCCTGGTGGCAGGTGGAAAATATCTCGGAGAGGGCCAGCTGGCAGCGGAGCCACCACACGTGAGCCCCAGGCTCATGCGGGCGCTGCAGGCGAGGAGCCCCAGCCATTAGTGCTTGTGAAACGTCCCAAGTGCTCCGGCCAAGCCAGCGGCCCCCCCAGCACAGAAAGAGATGGGAACAGACCCACGGGGCTCCTCAAATTGCCAACAGCAAGTCGTGCTGTATGTACGTGGCCCCAGGAGGTGCTCCTCAGCGGGTGTCACAGCACTGATGAGGTCAGGCCACTGCACAAGTGAAATGGCCATAAAATTGTCAGTAGGTAATAGTTTAACGTGGCACTCAGGGTGGTGTTGAGAAAGCCTTTGCCAAGACACTTCAGTTGGGTTCATGTACAGCAGCAAAACATTACAGCAATGTAAGTACTCCGTTAGAAGTTGTTTTTCTTTGTCCTGACACATAATTCCTCAATTTTTCAAACATTACCAGTCTTACTTTGAAAATTCTCCTTTTTCCTTTTACTTTTTTTTCCCACTTAAAGCTACAAAATGTTGAATTGTTTGTAAAAAATCAACACAGTTTTGTACAATAGCAAAAAGCTAGCTGTTTCATCAAAGTGCTCTTAAAATTCAGATTGGTAATGATTCATAAAACAGGCAAATGCACAGTTAGCTAAACAGCTTGTCATTGGAGGACATGGGTTTTTCAATACACTTATATTGCTATAAAACATTTAAGGAAAAAAGATTTAAAAAAAAAAAACTTTAAGAATTGCAGCTACGAAGGAAAAAAAAAAAAAAGATTTACAGCCTTTCAAGGACCCCATTTCCAGGCCCAGTTTGCTAGCCCAGTTGCAAACAAAACCACAGGGTACAGCAGAGACCATGGCAGTATGTGACATGAAATATGTAAAACTCTGCAAGTGGAAAAATTGCGCCTTACACTGGTGTGAAAGTTCTTAAACACAGTTATTTAGAGCTAGCCAAGCATTGCAGTGATTTCAATGAATTATAACAGTCTTTACAACTGTTCTTTTAAATGTAATGACTGGTCTAATAGAGTGATCTTATAAAGTGTATTCAGTCATCTGAGGTCCAATGGTCTAGACTTGGCTGTGCATCCAGTCCATTTACAAGCAGAGTTGTTTCAAGTTAGTCCTTCTGTCTTTCTTTCTTCAGGCTTTAGGAACTCGTAATGGCTCTTTAGTTACTTCTAATTTTATATTGTTGCTTGAGATAAGATGCTATGGGTCTCCCTTCAGAGAAGACCACATCTGACTCCTGTGATTTTGACATTTTAATGACATTTTAATACCTCTCATTATTGCTCCAGAGATCATATACATTAACAGAATTATTTCAGCATGTTAAGCAATTTTTGATAGCCAAAGAGTTCAAAGAATATGTAGACAGAGGAGCATAGTCCATGGCACGTAGCACTGAAGTGTCTTGGCAAAAGCTTTTTCAACCCCATCCTGAGCGCCATGTAGAACTATTACCTGCTGATAGTCACGTAGCAGCTCAGCTGACTCTGTGTCTTGGCCAGGTATCAGCTCTGCCGATGGAAACGAGGAAATTACTCGAGTGGCAATCGGGTTAACACGTTCGCATATCTCTGAGCACACCGGTGCTGGAACTGCCATGGAGAGTTCTGCTCACCCTTGTGCAGGCACTGTGACTCTGCCTGGTGGCACTGCAGAACGGCGATGCCATTCTGTGATGCCACCGTTTCTGGTGGCAGTCGTGCCCTTGTCGGACTCTCTCAATGCAACGGGACCCAAAAGTCAGACTCTGCTGAAGTGCACAGCAGTCATGTTTCAGTATCACACAAATACCTGCAGTCTTTAGCACTGTTTCTGCCTCCCTCCCCACTCCAGTGAGCTACTGCGATGGCTATTACCTGAAATCACCGAGCAGATTTTATTTGCCTATAGAAAATTAAAAGGCAAAAGCTGCACTGTACTGTAACAGCCGTGGCGTGATTGAATTAAAATGCAACAGCAGCTAAATAATTATCACGTTACTCCATTAGTCCACATTCATAAAGCAGAGTTATCAGCACTCAGTGACTTCCAACAATTATTTTAAATGTTTTTTTTAAATGTGGTAATGGGGAAAATTTATGGAGTGTTTCTAAAGCAGCTTGCTTCTGAAGGACTTATTCATCAACTCTTCATTTATTCCTGTATTAACATTTGCAAGTCAGCTCTTAAGGAAATTTTGCATATTTCCACTCATAATAAATAACATTTTAAAATACGAACTGCTAATGACTGAATGCTGTTTAGAAGGGAGAAGCATTTCGGGCAGTCACTCAAGAAAAATGCACGTGTCAAAACCAAAAGTGGGTTCCCGTTTTCAGAGAGAATGGAAAAAAGGATTTGACCTTTTAATGCTAGGGGCAGATCCAAAGGCAAGCGGCCATGAATGAGCAGACTTCTGTGCTTTCAGCTACCCTCGACACCCCCTCAGCAGAGCGAGCGCAGTTCCTGATCTCCATATGTGAGTTGTAAGAGCAATGCCACGTTGTTGCTGCTTTTATAAACGTCCCTTCCTGGGGGCAGGTAAATGGTGAGAGCACAGCAGCGATCGCCAGCCCGAGGAGGCAGACGCCTGGGTTCTCCAGCTCTACTTGGCCCACGGGAACGAAGCAGAGCTCAACGGCAGAGGGAAGTCCCAGGCTGTCTGGGATGCATTGCTCACTGCTGGCGCTCCAGGGCCAGGAGAAGCTGAAGGTGATGCTGTGGCTTGGCTCTGCTGGCTGCGGTGGCAGAGGCAGGTGCCAGCTGCTCAGGAAACACTCCCAAGCGTGCTCAGTGCCTGAGGACCTGAAAGTGCGCGGACTACGTTATTTGCTAATTCACTCTGGTGAGTATCCCTAATGAGACAGGGAGCTGTTAGAAAATGCCCAGTGCTTCCTGACGATCCTGCCGAACACATCAAGAAGTCCAGATACTTGAAGAACCAGGAAAAAAGTTACAGGACAAAAAAAATCAGTGAGCAAAATACTGTGCATTCACAGAGGCACCGGCGAGTTGTAAACAGGCAGAGGTGAAATTCCAGCTTCACACTCAAGTATGTTGCCATTTCATAAGGTGCACCCATTCTGTACTGCTCCCCATGAGAATAGCTCCTTTTAATGACAAGAATGATGCACAGGCAATTTTTGCCCCCCAGTCAATCTATACAATGCACTCCCTTTAATTAGCTGGTACCCTGAATGAGGAACACTTGCACTTTGATGAGTAGAAATATAAGGAGAAGTTTGGTAGGTGAAATAGACACAAAGACATAACTAAACAACATATTTTACCCCATTGATGTTCAAGGAGATGATTCCAGATCACAGTGTCACAGGGTTCATCTTGTTATTTTCTACTTTCTATCTCTGAAAGTCAGGCTTGATAGCGAGATTGGGATTAATGGTGAGTGCTCTTTCCAAAGCTTGATCCTTTTCCCACTGGTGAATGACTCAGACATCTCTCACCTTTAAAGGCCTTCATCCTGCATTTGTTATCTTTCATCGGACTACCTCAAGAGCAGGTAGAAGGAGTCCATAGCCATGTTCTTCCTTCTTGAACAGGTGAGATACAAATATGTTATAGATATTTACAGTATTTCTTTTGAGCAGCAAAACTATAAGGACTGATTTTTTTTTTCAGTATTTTCATTCCAGCCAAAACATCCCTAGTTATTTTAAAAGTGATAGAAGAATTTGTCACCTCATTTGTCATCTGCATTGAGCAAAAAAGGAGATACTGGTTTATCAACTTAAACTCTTGCCTATTCACATTTTCTGAATCAAAAGTTATTTTTATTCTATAAGCCGACAAATCTCTACTAGGGTTTGTTGCAATGTCACTTTACTCTAAGATTAATGGAAATCAATCAATCAGTTTTTCATAAAATAAGAAATCTGCACTTTAAGAAAAAAGAAAAAAAGGAAAAAAAACAACCACTTTCATATGAGGCATACTGCAATTTTCCACAAATGCTCTAATATACCTGAATGAGTTTTCCTTCATTCATGTTAGAATCAATTCTATTTTCTCTATGTATCTAATGCACCAAAGTTATTGATCAAAATCTCTGAACAAAACATCCAGGAGAAATTTTGACTCAGCTGCTCTGAAAGCCTAGATTTCAGTGTGGACTGGTGCTTGTGTATTATTGCTGCTAATTATGCCCACAATAGGAAACTTCAAGCATATTCAGCTGTCCTGTTATGTCTGCTGCAGTGCAGGATCCTTATGGCTTTGTCCACACTTGAATAAGCATTGCCAATAGCTTCCGACTTCATGCAAAACCTCAGGAAGCTGTTAATTGTTCAGCATCTGATCAGACACAGGAGCTCGCTCCAGGTCCCACTGCAGGCATGTTTGTCACCATTTTTCAGCAGAGATAAAAGCCATATTCTCTATTTTCATACTATTTTCATTCTTTCTGCAAAACGCACATCTAAAATTGATTGCTCCATTATGAAGGATTAGGGAAGCGGTGCACGGTAATAAATCACTTATCCCATTCATAGTGTAGAAGCAATCATAATAGGCTAAAACTCAGCTAGGGGAACATGACTAAATTTTGTGTAAATGAAAATTTAGAAGTAAGGTATTTAGAAAAGTGACTGTTGTAAGAACTTGTCCAGTTTTACAGAGGAGATCACAAGGTGTAAGGTCATTACAATCGAAATGCTTTGGTCAGTCTTAAAAGAAGGCAAGCAATACAGATTTGGACCATCCTGCTCTTGTCTTTATCTGACTATTGTCAGTCCCACGTGCAGGCAACACTGTGCAATGCCAACTGTGGCTGGCTGGTAAGGAGAAAGTGGGGTATTATTTCAGATAAAACATGATGGAGCCCCCAAAGCTAATCCAGGGTGGAGGGAACATCCTTCTGGCCAAATGCAGACACAAACAGTGCTGGAGATGATGCACCGGTGTGTCTCTGCAAAAAGACAGTGACTACTGCACTGCTCATGGAGTATTCACATTCGCCTGCACACCAGCTACTATTTAAAACATATCTGATGAGGATCTGTTGTGTAGGAAAGCAGAAGTGGCTACGGGGAGCACTGACAAAGCCCTCCCTCCCTTTCTGCTCCAGCAGTCTGGCACGTCGCTGCCAGCATCCCGAGGGAGGCACGCTTGGTACTGCCCCACGGGAACCGACACGCAGGAGCAGCACGCAGCAACGTCTCTGAGCATTACGGCAGGGGAGGAAAATGAGAGGAAGCTGCAACACAACACTGTGTTCAAATTCAGCAGGGAGAGAGACGCTGGCTGGCTGGAGATGGACGTTTCCCTCCGAGGCTTGTGGCTCTTCTCAGAGAAGGGCTGTGGGCCAAGCAAGAGTGCAGGGTAAGAGGCTGTTGAATTGTGTTAGTTCATTGGTTTTTAAATCCTTTTTCCTCTGGAGTCAACCTGTGTTCCTCCTTTTGAAGGAAATACGCTTGGTTTCAAGCCAGCTGGCTATTCACTGCACACTGGGGGTCACAGCTTCCCATGGGAAGGCTGGCTCGTACCCCCATCCCAAAAGAGAGCCTCTAACACTCTTTCAGTGTTTATTTTTCCCTCTGTTTTTAACTCATCTACTTTTCAGGAGCAATACACACAGGACAGGAGAGAAATCACCCCTTCTGTTGGGGCATTCAGAGAAGGTTCAAGTCCCAGCTCCTCTATATCCAGAATTTAGTATCTAAATGAGAGAAGTTAAACAGAGTAGAACAACTGTAGTAAGGCATCTTGAGGGAGACTCACCTCAGTAATCTACAGTCTCCTGTTTACCCACTAAAATATATCATCATGGTTTGAATCAACAAAACCAGACTAAAGCTTTATGGGATGAAGGAGATGATCTCACAACTGGCTGCAACTTGTTTCTGCCGACGCTAATAGAAATGTGACATGCTATGGAAATGCTAAGCTTTATTGCAATGCATGAAAATATATGAACCCACAGAAAATAATAGAGTTCGGTTTCATTTTCCCTCCTTCTCACAATACAGACCTTTCAAAGATTACTCTGGATTTTTAGTTTCCCAGCAGAGGCACCAAGTCAGAAAAACGTCACATCTCTTTTAGCATTGCAAGAGTCTTTGTGCAGTTAAACATGGGATATATTTTCATTTAATTTGTACAATTAATCACTTTCCACATGAGAGGTAACAAAATATGTCTCCATTTAGAAAAAAAAAAAAAAAAGAAAAATCATGTAATTAAACATGATAAATTACTTTGTGACAAGTGTATCTCAGCCCCAGGCGATGCTGTGAAACAATTGACCTTTCTTCCAGTATCACCTACACCTTGCTGGTAGCCAATCTCCTCTCTCTCTTTGGCATGGGTAGGAAGGGGCTGCTTGTCATTCTCAAGATTTCCCTGGTAGCCATTACCATTTCAGTTAACAATTTAAATTAATATTTTATCTCCAAATTTTTTTGTTCACAAAGTACTAAACCCAGCCCTTCTTTTTCTTCAAAGGCTGTCATTAAACCATCAGCGGGTTCCTGACTCAGCTGATGTGGCAGTACCTCTTGTGAGCGACATCTGAATGAGAGGCTGGGCCCAGCATTCTTAATTTACTTAATGTGCAATTTGATAAATTCCTATCAACCAGCTGTCCGGGTTACAAAACAATAGCACTCTGAAGTGATTTCGCAATAGCACAGGGAGAAACCTACCAAGGAAACTGCAGTAGCAGCTTTGCTAATCAATATTTCCATTACGCTAAAGAACAAATAGCTGTCTGATTTTTGTGCGGAAAGTGATTTTTTCAGTTTTGCCCTTACTTGCACATGAATTTAATTCTGGGCTGGACAGTCAATTTTCACTTCCAGACACACAAAGTAAAGCTTGGAAAGGACCTGGGGGTCCTACTGGGTGCCAAATTGACCGCGAGCCAGCAAAATGCTCTTGTGGCTCTGGAGGAACTGGTACAAGGGAGGCATGGACATACCGGAGAGAGCCAAATGGCCACCAAGATGATCACAAGCTTGGAGCACCTGATGTGCACAGGGTGAAGGGGAGAGAGCTGGGGCTGTTCAGCCTGGAGTTGAGAAATCTCAGGGGGGATCTCATCTAAGTGTATACATACCTGATGGGGGGGGAGAAAAGAAGATGGAGACAGCCTTTTTTCAGTGGCGCCCAGCGACAGGACAAGGGGCAACTGGTACAAATGGAAATAATTTAGAGGAAAAAAAAAAAAACTTTTTTATTGTGAGGGTAGTCAGGCAGTGGAAGAGGTTGCTCAGAGTGATTGTGTGGTCCCCCCATTGGAGAGTCATTCTGTAAAATCAGCTGAACACAGCCCTGGGCAACATGCTCGAGCTGTCCTTGCATTGGGACCCTCATTGTCCTCCTCTTTCTGCAAGCCTTGCTTTGTTTGAGAAAACTAGCATAAGAGAAAGAAAAAGGCGAAAGGAAGAAGAGGGGGAATTAAAAAAAAAAATTAAAAAGGGAGCTTTTCATCTTAATAATTAGCATTTCTGGACTGGAGCACACACACACGGTTTTCATTACCACCACCGCTTACACAGCCCTCCAACGCCGTACACTCATGCTGTGGGTGTACGGTGCAGCTGTCGGTGCAGATCCAGGGACGCGTTAGGAAGCACTCTGAGGACTTGATTCTCCACTGTGCCTTGCTTGACCCTTGCTGGAGGCTCCACAGAGAATTATTCTTGATGTCCCATTCCCAAAGGATGTGGTATCACCGGTGCTGAGTATCCCCTTTGCTGGTGACACGTGGATGTGTCCAGGAGCACCCCATCTCACAGTTCCCCACAGCCACACGCGTGAACTTATTAAAGCCCCGAAAGCTGTTATCTGTGAGCTCCCCAACAACCTCACACAACCTCAGTGTTTCTCCTCTGGCTGCCTCTCTCCCGCCAGTAACTCACTCCCTAATTCAAGATAATCTTTATTGTCGAGTCGGCGCTGCACAGCTGACGGAGCGGCCCAGGCTGTAAGAGCTGAGCCAGATAACCTCTGCAGAGACAGCAAGGGGAACCACATTTTAGTCTCTAGCTGGTGCAGTTCCTATAACTGTCACGAGATTAAAGCAAACAACTGATTTATAAAGTGAGAGATAGTATGAAATATGGTTCTCAGAAATAACCGACATAGTCCACAGAAGGAGCGGGGCCCATTTGTTACCCATTAGTACACAATGTGTGCATTGATGGCCTCTGCGGCCACACTGGGACATAATCTCTTTAAAGTCACACCAAAGTTAAATCAAAACAGATACATTGATTACAGTTTGTCAATATAAATTGAAATTTAAAAGAAAGATTTTTTGTCCTACCTAGAGAAATTAATAGAACTATGTACAGGATAAATCAGAACTGACTCAGATGCTCCCTAGCATATGTATTAGCAAGGAGCAGACCCTGGACGTTCATGCTGAGCCCTCACTTACACCCAGGAAACCACGATTCAAGCAGTAGAACTATGAAAACTGCAAATAAAAGCCCGTTTTGGCCACAGCAATGCAACATAACCTCTTTGCTATTACAGAAGCAAACTTCTTTCTAAAGGCTGTGATGCAGGCCTTGTCAGAGAGGATAACCACAAAATAGCCTGTTTTTCTGATCCATTATGGCAATTCTGATGTTCCCAAGTGAGAGGAGTGGAGAGCCTGTAAACATGTCATCAAACCAGGGGTTACGTTTGTTCCATTCATTCCCTAGTTGAATTGCATTCAACTGTTGCCACTGGTTACCAGTAGGAACAGTTTCAAAATGAATGGGAGTTATTAGAAAAGAATTAAAACTTCAAATGGATTTCCTTCCCATTTACTCTTAACGTTACATGGATGTAAGGAGAGTTGGTTTTGTGGGTTTTTTTTTGTTTGTTTTTTTGCTTTTTTGTGTTTTTTTGTTTGTTTTCATTGCCAGATAGACACAAATTATTAAATGAACAATTTACATGTATTCCGATATTTGCCATGTTGCACAGGATTGCCACAATAAGAGGATACATATGAAGCCTGAAAATGCTCCTCAGTGCCTCTTTGTAGACCTAAATTTACCATTTGTGCCAGTCAAGAGGCTTCAAGCAAGCAATTTTTATGACATTCCCTGTAGCTCCACATACTTTGCTTCTGGGAACATCACACACATGCTATTAAATTGTTCTGGTTTCATCTGGGTTAGAGTTAATTTTCTTCCTGGTAGCTGGCATGGCGCTGTGTTTTGGATGTAGGATGAGAATAGTGCTGATAATACACTGATGTTGTAGTTGTTGCAGAGCAGGGCTTGCACAGAGCCAAGGACTTTTCAGCTTCTCACACCACCCTGCCAGCAAGGGAGCTGGGGGTGCACCAGGAGCTGGGAGGGACCAGACCCGGGACAGCTGGCCCAGGCTGGCCACAGGGATGTCCCACGCCATATGACGACATGCTGAACAATAAAACTGGGAGGGTTGGCCAGGGATGGGTGAGGCATCAGTCAGCAGGTGGTGAGCAATTGCAGTGTGCATTGCTTGCTTTGTACATTTTTGTCATCATTATAATAACTACCTTCTCTTCCTTTTCTGCCCTGTTAAGCTGTCTTTATCTCAACCCACGAGTGTTTACCCTTTTTACAATTCTCTCTCCCATCCCACTGTGGGGTGGTGGGGAGTGAGTGAACGGCTGTGGTGGTTAGCTGCCTGCCAGGTTAAACCACAACACAAATACAGGACTGGGCTGTGGTAAGCGCAGACCAGTTAACTACTGCATATCTATATCTGTATCTCTCTCTCTCTCTCTCTCTCTCTCTATATATATATATATATTATATAAAATCTTTTCCTTTTTTAAATTCCTCAGAATATTCCAGTAGGTCCTTTCCAGGTGAGGTGCGTCAGGGAGCAGCACTGGTGCCCTTTGCCTTTTTCATCTTCTAACAAAGGGACGATATTGAGAGAGCTACTGTATGAATGAGAAGAAGATACTGTTGTGAAACTGAGTTGTTGTTAACCAGTATGGTTTCAACAAAAGTTCAGCTGGCATTTTATTCAGCACCATAGGAGTCATCCTTGACAAGCTGTTCATACTTTGGTACGAACAATTACCTCCATCCAAATTCATTGTAATTTTGGAGCCTTAAGTCCAGCTTGTTTCTGTAAGGCAAAACTTGTAATTGAAACCAGGTTCCAGCAAAAATACCAAGTTTTAAAGCAGCTTAAACAAACTGAGCACTAGCAAATCCAGGCAGGAGGACAATCTAAGACTGTATTTGTAATTGTAGTAGCAAATACTACTTTTCCTTTCAGTTTCTAATTAAATACATATGTTCCAGCATGCCTTGCCTTTCCTCAGCCCTACCAAAACAATCTCAACAGGCTTGTGAGCTCCCGAAGCTGCTGTTAGCTTACACGTGTTGTTGAGTGACAACTGCTAGGCAATTGTCTTCCCCAGCTGTTCGTATAGTTACGTTGCAGTTGTGGTTCCTTAGAACTGTGTATACATTTTGCTATGTAGTACTCCTTCGGATCAATGCCATTCCAGAAGGGAAGCCCCAGTTCTATGGCATAACCAAATATTAGGGTTGGGAGGTTTTGGCGGTTCCTATTTATTTGGTGACCAAATTGTAAAACAATGCATGATGAGATTTTGTTGGCTAGACCATTAAAAAATTAATTATTGGTAGTAATGTTAACTTGCAATGGAAACAAACTAAAAAGGCATCTTACCTGCTTCCCCTCCTTCACCGTCTTAAAAAACAAGCAAACAAAAACCAACAACAAAAAATAACTCCAGACATGAAAAGCAAACCAGTGTATTACCACCACATTTTAGCACTTTTAGGAAAGATATGAATATAATTCAGAAAAAGGCAAACCCTACTGACATACCAGTCTGCTCCCCAGAACCCGACACCTAGTTTTGCCAGGCCTCTCATGTTAAGAGCCACCATCCCCATTACAGCTGCGTACTGAAAGCGTGGGAGAAGGGAAATCATGAGCAAGGTGAAAGTAAATATGGCATTTTGTCATGAAATCTGCTTTATTGAGCAGGGAACGCAGCTGGTGGGACACAGCGGTCCCCTCCACGCCTTGCAGCGGTGCCAAGGCCACCAGGACCAGGCCGTGCCACCGCCCAGCACCTTGCTGCTGGACGGGCATAGCCAGGCCCTTCACCTACCTGCACAGACCCGCCCAAACTTTATGGTACACAAGTGAAGCTTGGAAATGACTTGTAAAAGTTTTTAAAGGGTCTTCAAAGGGAGCCATTTATAACAGAGAGCTCCAATACTTTGGCAAGAAAATAAAATGACTTGATCCGTTTCATAGCCATTCGTCAAATTCCTGCGATTTCTTATTTGTGAAGAAATTTTGCTGTACTTTCTCCCCGGTTTGTTTGGCACTTGTTAATGAGGTTACGGCGCCATCTCCTGGAAGAAAATAAGCAGTTGGAGTTGCTCCTGAAATCCAGCTAATTTTCACCCGTGTCCATAGAGCCAGCCAACACGCTTCGTCCTGCCATGACAGCGCAACAAGATGAAGTAGCTGGACAAGCAATAAACTGTATTATCAACCTTTTTTTTTTCTTAGCAGCCATACTGCAAACTGCTACAATAAACATAGAATGGAGAGGTTAACCTTAGCTACACCTTAGCCCTTTGAGAGGAAATACTTATGCTCCATTGTTAAGAGACAATGGCAGATTCACCATTAGAGAATCAACACCGGGAGGGCACCGACCCGCTAACACATTTTGCCACTTGTTGATCCAAAATAAATTAAGGGGTTTCTGGTTCAAGCCAGAGGGTCCAAAGTACTAATATTATGATGAAATTGAAATACCAGACAAGTTATGTTTTAGATTTCCTCTTGATTTCTTTACGAAAAGACTGATAAATTCATAGCAACGCAGGCATTTTCATATTAAAATGCTCATCGGTATGTATATATATTTAATATTACTAGATGATTTTATTCAACATTTAGCATTGGAAAAATATTCAAGATTTGTCATTTCTTCAGATAACAATTACCACACGTACAAAACTTGCATCTAGGTAGAACTATATCTCAAAAAATCAAAATGTTGAAAGACTGAAAAAGCAGGAAAGCTTACCTATTCTCAGATAGATACACACATACTAGTGTGTTGGAGAGCCACTTGAAAGAACAGAAAATACCTGAATGAAGACTTATTAACAAGCATGTATTTTAATCCTACAGCTATGTATCATCTTAATACTCACTATAGGTACGTCACTATATTCACAGTGCATTCTGAAAACTTTGTTAGGGGGCATAAAGAATGTACTCATTACGTGAGGTCAGCACTGAAGTTATAATGAAGAAACTCTAGCTGTTCCAAGTGCATTAACATTATTTGTGAATTATCCCATTGAGTGGGATTGTACCCAGTATACTTACTACAATTTTAAAATTACCAGAGAAACATGAAAAAATATAGCTACAGGATTAAATGCTATAGTTATCTAAAAGAACTTTTCTTTCATTAAAAGGTTTCAGGGCTTGATATTTAAAGCTCTTCCTGAAAAAGAGACAAAATTACAGTTTTTTTTATGATGTAAACAATGTAAGATAATAGTCTTGGGGCATCCGGTCTCTCTCTGGAGAAATGGTAGTTTCTGCAATCGCTAACATTTTATTCATAAAACTGTCAAATTGGTAATATTGGTCCTACAGTAATACCTTGTACACAATGCAGCATCCTGCTTCTGAGCACAAGTAACCTTCAGCACTGTGCTATATTTACCAACGTGATAGCATATTCAGCAATACAGCCAGGCAGAAACATTTGGAGTTTTCTTTAACAAAGGGCATTGGTAGCCAATGAGCAATGAAGACAGACTTCACAGAGAAGACTTCTTCAGCCACACCATCAACCAGCTGTAAGAATGGATTTATCCAAAGCTGCTTCTGATGCTCTTCTCAGATACTGCGCTTTTAATAAACCTATTTCCACTACTTTGTCAAAGAAATAACTGGTCTGCAAAATGGAATGCATTAACTATGGCATCTTTGTAGTCAAACATATTATTCTGCATGCAGTCCTCAGACATTTCCTACGGCTCCTCTGTTTCTGTAACATCAGCTTTGTCAGAAATGAATTCTGTTCTCATTGCTATAGGCTGAACTGTGGATAAAACTGCAGAAAAGTATGCGAGATTTAACCAAGGCAAGCAAGACTGTTCTGTAGTGACATAAAGCAAACAAACATTTGCAATAAAAGATGTCATCGGTTTACAGTCCTGAAGTGCATTTGTTTGAACATTTCTCTTGTAAACAAACACTGCAGCAGCACAAAAAAAAATGTTGTGACATTTAAGACCAACTTTGTAAATAAATACTTAAATCTTGTATTACATTCTTTGCCCTTTCAAAGCACTACCCAGACAGTTTGCTCCTTCATGTGTTCAAATATTAGCTCTAGTCTACAACAGTAGCAGGTCACTTTCTAAGAAGAGAAAAGTTGTCTCCAACATTTAAACAGGATGCTAAAGTCTGAAAAGAAATATGTAATTTTTTAGAGCATAAGCATTCACATTTATCCACCAGATCACATTAAAATTAAAATTAAGGAGAGGGACACAGAGTAAATGTCGTCCCTCTTCACCACTTCCAAAAGCAGAAGATAGTAGATGTAAGACTAAATTTCTGCAGAACGTTTTAGTTTATTCTGGGTTTCACACTAAGGCCTTAGGTGTGCATTTAGTTGTTTTTTTTTGTTGTTGTTGATGGCGGTTTTTTACTTGTTTTACACAGCAGCATTTTAAAGTTTCCTTTGTGGAAAATAAATTTAATTTATTGCAACAGTTGAAAGTATTATCAACTGACAGTTTTAGTTATTCCATCCTGTCAGAGGAATCACTTAATCTTATTATTTGAGGTGAATTTTCCAGAAAGAAATCAATGAAGCAAGCAACTTCTTAAAATGAACATTCCCTTAAAAGTGTAATTGTGCAATTAGTAAAAAAAAAAAAATTAAAAAATATCAAGAGTAGTGCATTCTTACAGCAAACTGCATAGACCTGCAAATTAGCATAAATCCACTATCTCAGGTAACACAAAGCTCCCTTACATCTACCTACCTGTTACAATGTGAATCAAATGATTGAGATGGCATGACCGGTTTTTTCTGCATGATGTTGTTCCCATCTTTCAGCAACGTATTTTGCTTTAAATCTATTCAATAAACCTTATCAAACATTTTTTCCCTCTGTTGTGCACCAAATAACAGGAAAAAAAAAAAGACCAAATTGTTATATTCTGCAGAGTTTTCTTGAACTCCTATAGGAATGCCTTAAGCCACCAATGGACCTCATCTTTCCTTTTCTTCAACATGATCAAAGATGCATGGGAAAAAATAAACCCAGTCAGCCACCCAACTACTTCAGCACACCAAATCCTTCTGCAAACTCCTTCTCCCTTAATCAAAGGCAACTCAGATACAGCGGAACACCTGCTTCTGATAGTTAAGCTATGAAAAGTCTCAGAGCAATAAGACGGGTAAGAAAAAAATCAGACCAATAAATATTAACTGCTTGCTAAAGAGCAATACAACACAGATTCCCATTTGTATGTGACAGCCTGCCCTTGCACTCCTTTGGTCATGGTTCAGCCACCTAACAGACTTGAAAGAAATCATTCATGGAAAACCAGAAATTTTACAGTTTCAGAAAACTCTTTGTCCCTAAAATAGCCCTTGATGATATCAAACTCTTTCAAATCTGAATACATTAATTCAAGCCATTCTTTGAGAAAGCATCATTTTCTATGTATATAAATAACATCTCTTGAATTTCGTGTAAAATTTAACATAGAATGATTGAATGCACAAGGCTGAAAGCCATTCAACCGCGTTTCTGTTCTTGACTTTTTTTTTTCTTGGGAAGACTAACAAGGCCAAAAAAAAAAAAAAGGACAGCCCTACAAAAATCAAATACAACAGCACTATGGAATTACAGAATTGTGGCTTTCCTCTTATTTTAAAAAGTTGGGAGTGAAAGAGAAGAGCAGACCTGAAAAATTGTCAAGTTCTTAGAAAAGGACCTCCAAGTAAGGTCTCTGTTTCTCCACGTATATGCTCCTAAACAAATAAATAAAAAGAACAGTACTTAATCTTTCACATCAGCCACTTGAGAGATGAAAATATTCTGATATTTTAATGGGCGTTGAATTGCACCTCAGGTTCCAAAGTTGGTGCCAAGTGAGAGAGCAGCAGTTTGGTGTTTTACTTTGGCTCTACTTCGCTTGACCCATGAGTAGAGGCTAAAGACACTTGGTTTGCCTAGTTCGAAGAAAAGGAGGCAGCCTCGTGGCTCTCTGCAACTTCCTGAAGGGAGGTGGAGAGCAAAGTGCTGGTCTCTTCTCCCTGAGAACTGATAACAGGACACAGGGGAACGGCACAGAGCTGTGCCAGGGAAGGTTTAGACTGGGCATGAGGAAAAATCTCTTTGTCATGGGGGAAGTCAAACCCTGGAACAGGCTTCCTGTTGGGGTGGTTGATGCCCCATGCCTGCCAGTGTTCAAGGGGCATCTGGACAATGCCCTCAGTAATGTGCTTTAATTTTTGGCTAGCCCTGAAGCAGTCAGGCAGTTGGATTGGACAAATCTTTGAAGGTCCTTTCCACCTGAGCTACTCTATTCTATTCAGCTTGCCTTGGCAAGGTAGTAAAATCAACTCTCTCATCCATCTACAACCTCAGTTCCACAATTCTAATTCTGATGATGAGGTGGAGTTTCGTAAACAAGTCAGGATTTCAAATCAGAGATGTGTGTTTTCAGTTTGCAGCATTAGTTAAAAATAGGACTCGGTAATCTTGTTGCTTTAATTTAGCATCTTCCTCCTAATATAGACTCCCTTGATCATCTTTGCATTTAGAAAATTTTGCTTAAATTGGTTGACTGCTGAGTTTGACTTTGAAGAATCAGGATCACGGGAAATCCAATTTTTTGTTTTCTTCTTAAACATTAGTTAATTTCTACCCTTCTGTCAAAGGTGGCCAATGCTCCAAAATCAGTTACCTGTGTGAAAAATCAGTAGCTGCATAGGGAAAAGGATCAAAGTAGTACTTGCCATGCATTGCCCCAGCAGGAAGAACTTAGCTGTTGCAACACAAAAATCCTTCTTCTGACCTAGAGCTGTAGCACATATGATTCTTTGTGCAGTGCAAGCACTAAGAAATTTAAGGGACAGGAGAAAATTCTACCTGAAACCACATTCCCTTTAGCTGTGCTGCACATGGAACGTTGTTTCATTTTTGTCCTTCGCTTTGTTTTTAAATAGGATAACTTGAAAACATATATTCTTTCACATATCACTTCGTTACAGTGAATTTTAAGTATACTCGTTTTTCAGCGAAGTGCTAGAATTTCAAACCTCCTCAAAAATTGGCTTCAATTGCATTTAAGCACAGCATCTCTCAGAGAAATCCTTCTATAAAATGGATATTACATGAAATTCCTGAAAGAACAGCTTCCATGGACAATGGAAGTGTCACAGATATGGGAGATAAACCTGAGCATTACAGCAAATAATCTGAGAAGACTTCAAGGAAAAAAAGTCTTCTATAGGACCTGAGATTAAAATATTGGGAAGCCCCAGAAGGGTAGCACCAAAATAACAGTAATCAGATGATTAAGAGTCCAGTATTTTCTCAGCTGAAGAGAAGAAAGGCTGGAGGTTGTAAGGAAAGCAAACGTGAATGTTTTTTTTTTTAATTAAAAAAAAAATGAGAAAGTGAATTGCAAACTTACTCTACTGCAGGAATATCTTCACAGCCCTGAACCAACTGACACAGTTTATGTCCTAAAGCCTACAGCAGCAGTACTAACTGCCTCCAAATTATCAGGTGGGAGAAATCCACAGATGAAGGGAAATAATTTCTTCAGAATAAAATAAAATATTGAAAATACAATTAAAGAACTTAAACCTACTAAAAAGGCTTTTGAATATATACTTCTGTAGAAAACCTGTGGAAAACTGGTTGGACTTTCATTTTTTTTAAAGGAAGCAGCAGGGAAGAGAAACTAAACCCCGAAGTTTTAGGATCACAGAAGTTCACAGCTTGCTAATTACTTCTTTTTTTCTTCTGTATTTCCAATCTTCAAAAACAGGATAAAAGGCAGAAGCATTTTTTTAATGAAAATATTTGTACTTTCAGATTATTTTTGTTTGTTTTTCTCAGTGTTGCATTTCAGCTGACATCTGTCTTCCAGCCAGTGTCTGTGTGGTTCTCAGAGAAACACTCTTACGTCTTCTCCAGTTCAGGGTTAGGCTCTAAAACACAAAACTCAGACTACAGAAATCCCTTTGTTTGTTCTGGGGGACGGATGACCTTTGTGGAAGGCAGTTTTATCCTCAGCAAAGATTATGTGGAGACATTAAAGCATCATGCAAGAATTTAAAGAAGTCTAACTCCCTACTGAGACCAAATTGGCTGATGCCCACCTCTTGCAGAAAACTTGCCCACTTCAACGCTAGTTGCAAAGATTAATTCACTTCATTATGGTCAAGAAACCCGATTTCCTTCTCCTTCCCAAACTCAAGATTCAATGAAAAATTAAAAGTTGATACTGATGAATAAGCTCAGTTTTAGCATAAAAGAACATTGTTGCTCTAACTCTATACTGAAGAGCTCTGCTCTTCCAGAGCACCAGGGCAATCCTTGCAGTCACAAAGCCTGCCCGCTCATGTTCAATAGAGCAGCAAGCAAGGCTTCCCATCTCACATCAAGGAGTAAACAAGGACAAAAAGAAAGTAACAAAGTGACAAGTAGTTTTCATTTCCCCAGAATTAATACAAAAAATGGTAAGAAGAAAGAAGTACTTTTTATCTGCAGTTTAGGGTAAGAGGGAAATAAAACCCAGAAGCTGCAGGCTTACCTGCTTCATCGTTGCAAGAAAGAACAGGGTGAACTTACGAACTTATTCCTTGTGTTATTACTGAGCTACATTAAGCCAAATACAATGGACACAAATATGAACTTTTACATCACATTTCTAGTTTGGGTTGATGTTAGAACGATCCATCCTTCATCTGAGAGAAGCAGTGCTGCTTACATGCATATGAATGAACCTCATCCAAACAGGAGTTGTATCAGAACTCGTTTCATTTCGTTCACGTAAATACAATCTGAAAGCAGTTCATCTCTGTCAACTGCTATATTAGATGTAACATTTGGAAGGAAAGTTAAAATCAATTTAGATTAAAGTGCAGCAAAATATATACCTAAATTATGTATATATGCGAATCGTGTTGTTTTTTAAAGAAAATACCTCCTTCAGGATGGCGAGATTTTTCATAGAAAAATCAGAGCATGCTGAACAACTTTTTCTAGTAAAAACTTTAATTACTTTTGAGATACAAAAATAGTTAATGGCAACAAAGGCCAACCATTTCTATATTACGTGTGAGGTTATTAAATTCTCTTGATTGCGTCTGTGCAAAGTCATGAAAAATACCGAAGTTCTAACCATACAAGGTATCTTTAAAACAAAACTAGAATTCTGAAAGGCTGCTCTTAGCATCACTTTGTACTTCAGTTTCAGACATTTATTGCCTAATAAACAGCTAGAGGTATTCCTGACATCATTCTTAGCAGAACTACCTGAACCTAGTTGCACTGAAAGCATAAATACATCAGATTTACTCAAACATACTTGACAAAGCGGTGGAGAAAAAGCTCTGCTCCCCTAAGAACAAACACTTAAAGTGGTCCAGTGAGTGTCAATGGAGTCTGAACACCTAACCTAGTTAGATTTTATAAAACCAGCAAGTAATTTCAGTAATCACAATGCAGTTAAAACCTTAATAAAGCTGTCTTCCTGCCTTGCCAAAATATCCACAGCTCCTTGGTGAGAATCCTATCTTGGAATTTCCATAATTTACAGAAAACTTAAATCAACTTAATTCTTCTGTGAATTTAATGTTAATTCTTATGTTCCCACCTGTTTCATAAGTGGTCAAGTAAAAATTACTTTCCTGTAAGAAAGCATTCACCATGTAATACATCTCAACCTTCTATTCTGTCCTTAAGCTTGCTCCTCTGTACTGTAAACAAAGTGAGTATTATTTGGATCCACAACATAGGCATTACGGCAGCACTAAGCACACGCATCTCCCAACCATGAATTTGAGTATCCTGTTTACTTACCATTGCCACCTACTCCTTTTACATGTTTTAGCCTCACATTTCATGTTTATCATACCATCCTCACACTTAGCTTTAGGTCTAGAAAACATCTTAATGCACTCTGAAAACTTAACACAAAGGAAATAAGATTAATTTGACAACTAATTAGCACAACAGATTCTTAATTAGAAGGCCTGAATATTGCTGTAATTGAAGCAGATGAGTTATACAGCAGGGGAAAATGCACCTAATTCACAGTGCTTTTCTACCATATGGTTTCTCTCTAGAGTCATCCCATACTTTTTCATGACATTTAGATATGTTGGTACAATTAATTTCATTTATTTCTACTTCTAGAAGACAATTGTTACATTAGTACGACGACTTCGGAGACAGAGAAAGCTACAATTTCAAAATTTCTACAGCATTAAAATTGTTACTACTGAATGAGTTCATAGATTTCTTCTTTCATGTCCTTTAATTAAAGTAAAATGCACCAATATCTCCTCTGCTTTCCCCAATCTTTAAGTGTGTGAAAAATTTGCCCCTGAACCCCAATGCTCACAGGAAACTCTCTCTGAAGTCATAAAAATGTATGTTCGTTTAGTTCCGTAGCAGCTTCTGCCACATAGCCATGTAACAGGCAGGTTTCCAAAAATGTCAACTAACCAGAGGAAAATCAAGTTCAGATCTGAAAGAGACAACACTAGCCAATTGCATTAACCAAATAATGACAAGTCCCAATTTCAGGCAGTGTTTCCCCATCTTTTGGTATTAAATTCCAAAACCCAGTTTACGGAGGTACTGCCAGCTATCACATTCTGGTCCCCTTTCAAAATATCTCAGCATATTCACAGCAGATTTTTTCCCCTTTTAGCTTGTTTTCTAACATTTCTCTGTCGAGTCTTACGACCATTCCCTGTTCCCTCTCTTACCAGAATACCAGTGACAGTTGCAGCACTGTGATCTACTGCTGATTCCACACGCCAGAATACCTTCTGATAGGCACAGAATGATGCTCTGGCAATACTTGCCGAGGTAACGCCATACATTAGTGCCTTAACAAAAACTGTTGCACAAAGAACAGAAGGTAGAAGGCACCGAAGAAGCCTCCTTTCACACTTTGATAACAAAGGCAGAGTTGAATCCAGAGTTCAGCAGCCATTGAGCAGCTATTGTTCTTCTCTGCTCACTTCACCTCCAGCTCATCCTATTTCCCTCCGATCTTCCTGTTTGTCCACCTCAGTTCCAAGGGATCCAGCCTTTAAGTTTGAAAAACCATGAAAACTGCAGAAGCTGTCATATTTGCTGCGAGTATAATCTGCAGGGTCATACTATTGGCATTTCAAAAACCCAGGTTAAAACAACTAACCTTCATTCCTCCCTTCCTGTATGAATGTTCTGTACGTTAAGATACCTGAAAACTGCACTGATACAGTAGCACTTATTTTAACTTGTATTACGAATAAACTGCACATGCTGTTTTACAGACAATATATATTTGTAAACTTGCTCATGCAAAATTAGTGTGCACAAGAGGGATATTTGTTTTTTAATCCCCACACCTTTAAAAATGACATTTATGTCTTCTTTTTTTTGAACTGTACCCAAGCCCTCTCTTTAATATAATAAATCTTACACAGAATTTATCTGCCAGCCAAACCAATTTATGAAGCTGAAACAAAATGAAAAAAATAATAAAAAGTTATACAAAAACATGGTGCACCTGGATGCTTGATTCCCACCTTCCCCCACACACACCTTTTTTGTTGTTGTTTACAAGTAGAAAGAGTGAATAAAAGAAAAAAATCATGGTCACAAAATTTTAACATTTTAATCCTAAATGTTACAGGGCAAATGGATGTTGGAACCTATTTCCATACACCATGCGTCAACTTTTAATTCCCAAATGTGGCCAAATCCACTAAAACAAGAGTGGTTAACAAACTCTGGATTATGGAAATACATTTCTGGAATAAATGCTAGAAAAGCAACAATGGGAAAAGCCAACTGTCTCCATAAAGGTAAATAAAGTGGAACAATGTGTAGATTAGATACTTTTTTGTTTCTTACTCATAACCTGTCAATTCAGTGCATCTTATGGTTCAACATAATGGTCCCCATTTTGGGCAAACATCTAACTAGTGTCCATTGATTCCAAGTTAGTGGATGATGAATCTTTTTGGATACTTTCAAAGATGGCTGCCAGCTCAGGGTTAGAGCTTATCTGTGACTGAAATTCACTCATTAATGGACTCTTCTCTGCTTCTGGAATGGTTAGAAGCGCTGCTACTGCCCTCATAGCTGATCGTTTCAGTTCATCTTGCTTTTCAAACTCCTGTTTCACTGAATTTGCCTTAACCTATAGAAAAAAAAAAGAAACTGTTTGAAGATTTAGCTCAACTTTCCCTCTACACACACCTTAACACAGACAGCTTATAAAGAACTACTTCCTTCCATAGCTTTGGACAACTTTCACAATAGTTTTAAAGGTCTTAAAACGTGTACTTTTTAGCAGACTTTTTACCAGCAGTTTTAAAACAGACTGAAACTTGAACGCTGAAAGTAAGTGGAAAAAAAAAGCTGTGAGTTACCAAGTCAATTACCAAATTAAAACAATTCTAGCAGCCAACCTCTAGCTACTAAGGTCAGTAGACAACACTGAAATCGTATTAACACAACACTTCCAGCCTCCAGAGAACAGAAATTTTCAAAAAGAGTTAACCTTTATTAAAAATTGATCAGTCTTGTTTGATTTCAGTGATAAACTATTGTTAAAAGCAGTCAAATTTCTTGACTCAAAAAATAACTGATTACAGTATTGAAGAAAGGTAAATCAGGCATTAAATCACTATCAGAGTATGCAGCTGGATCAAGACAACGATAGGTATAGAAGGAGACCAACTGTGCCAAGAACCAAGAATCTCATAACATAAATGACGGAGGAGAAAAAAATAGCACCACTTTACACAGCCTCCATCCTTTATCACCTGATTTTTTGTCTGCAATAACAATCATCAGAAGTCAGAAAAACCCTCAGTACCCTCAATACTTTCACAATTTATAATGAAATGAGACAAGTTGTCCATGTGGCAGCTAGATTTTTAAGGCATAAAAGGAATGTCAAAGAAATAGAGGATTTTAAAAAGAAGCTTAACAAGTTTATGCTTCAATTTGTAATTTAAGGAAAGGTAATACACATAAGGGCTCACATTATTTGTATTATTTTACCTGTTGCAAATTATGAACAGCAATTCAGGAAATGCTGCAGCAATACACCTAGATTCTCAGAATTGTTCTTCATACACAAACTTGTTTATACTTCTGTAAGACCATACTACATAATTAACAAGCAGAAGTTTAAATTTAAAACAATACCTTAGTTGTACATGTAGCACGCAAAGGTTCAACAAGCCTATCCAATCTCTGCAGCACTGCACTTGGACAAAGGGTAGACAGTCTCACCAACATTAAGAAGGTTAGCATCTAGTTAGAGAGAAAAACAATCCAAAAATCAGTTATGATCAGCATGTGGAAAGAAATTCCTAAAATACTGTGTAACCTTTAACAGCAACACTTTATTAAATATTGAAATATTTAAGCACATGAAGCAGTATTTTGACCATTTCAGTCTATTCACTATTTAAAATATTTTGACTGACTCACTGTGTACACGCATACACAAAAGACAGCTAACCTTAATATCATAGTGGTCCTTCAAGCCATCTTCAACATGGTTCAGGAATTCAAATATATCTAGTCTATCCAAACAGCTATCCAAAAGAGTATACATGCACTCAAAAGCAGCTTTCCTTATGTCCAACCCATCATCAACTGTATGCTTAAATGGTCCCATTTCCACCTGTTGGCAAATTCAAAATTAAAGTTAAAAAGGAATGTATTTAGAAAAACTAAGTGTCTACTTATGTTAATTTAGCCCTATTTTTCTTAGTTAACATACCTCTCTGATTAGTTCCTTTCTGACTTTCGTTTCATTGTAAAGATGAGGAAGCACAGTATCTAAGAGGTCCCTTATTAATGATGGTTTATTGTGTGCAGCTGAGTTAAATGTCACTAGGGCTACTCTCCTGACATTGAGATCCGGGTCTTCCAATGTTTTCAGAAAATCACCTGCAATCACGTACAGAAATAAATCAAAAAATTCCTAAGCTACCAGAAAATAAGCCTACTTAGTATATATAAATGTAACAACATGTCTCTCAGCCCACCCCACCCTCATTGCATTTTCAGGTTAGAAATTTTAGCATTCTATAGCACTGCCCTGGTAAAATAAATGCCTGCAAGATTATATCATATTTTCATCCCCATGTTTAAAAGAGATGAAACTTTAAAAAGGAGAAAAACAGCAGGCTGTAAACAAGTAAATTCCATAACCACAAAAAAGATGGGTAAGAAAACTAAAAATGATTTTTAAACAAAACTAAACAAGATTTTTGCAGTACTACATATGAATAGTTTTTGACTGTATGAGTATTCAATACTTAGTAAATATTCCCAGAAACCAAAGGGACAAGGCAGCTTCAGTGGGAGGGGGACAGCAGGAGGAGAACCCCACAAGCATAATCAAACAACTTTATATATTATTTAAAAGTACTTAACCTTAATGATGAAAGTAACACATAACAGCTGACACCACCTCACCAGAAGTAAAAAAACTCGCTCTCTACAAAACTGTTTTTAAAAATGAATCCTTCCCTCCCCATTACATTTAGTAGTATACACAGCTTTGTACAGATTTTACAGTGTAATCATATCCACTATAAAACTAACATTCACCATAGCATATTAAACAAATCTACAACACTATCATACGAATGAGCATTGCAAAGCTCCAATCCCTATAAAAACTACACATGCTTCCAATAACTTTCAGACCACAAGGCATTACAGAATCACGAGGATCTAAATTTACAAGTCGCCCAGCATTCACATATATACATATTTTAAGTGACAATGTCAAATATTTCCAAAACTACCCTTCTGGTTAAAGACAGTACCTTACTACATCAAACTGATATAATTTGGCAAGAGCATGGGAAAGGAAATCAGCTTTTAGGCACCATCCTACATACCCTAGCTCTTTGCATTCTTTGCCCATTACAGCTTCAATACATACCACTTTTATCACACACCTTTTTCTACTCAGAATTCAAACAAGCTGCTGAATTAGAATAGAATTAATAGAAATAACTGTCTATTAAGGAAGCACTTCATAACTGTTGCAACAGCTAACATTAGCAGCTATTTCTGGTACCTACACGGTATTCTTTTCTGAAAGCACAAAGAACATATTTTAAATGCAATTTAATCACTTGAAAACTTAGAGATTGTCACTAAAAGCAAAGAACTTACCTATGCAGTTCTTCAAGAGCGGGTCTATGGGTTGTGGATGATCAGAAATAGTGAACTTAACAGCAGTAACCACTGAACTTCGAGCATATGAAGATCCTAATATGAAATAAAGTCATGAGCATGTAACATTAAAACAGCACAATTAAAGCTTTTAATTCTCTTAAGAAAGCTGAAAAATAAACATTACTTATTAATTGCAGTGCAATGTTACCTCCACAGATGCACTGGTGTTGCATTTTAATGAGGGAGCGATAACATAATATTTGTAATAAACATTTTCTGTCACAGAAAACTCAAATAATGAGCATATTAGGAGACTTTTTAATTCATCTCACACAAGCCTACAAACCACCTTCCTTTATGAAGTAGAAGCACATGAAGAAAACACATCAATACAGTTCTTGATACGAAACTGATTCATGGATTATACACAATGATTCCTTCTAATACTTACAAATTTCAGAATTCTCACCTAAAATTAGGAATACTGTAGTTTTCTTATAAATGTCAATGCATTACAGTTAGTCTATCAAGTAGTGCTGTCCCTTTGTTGCACATGCTCTTCCACTTAAGTTTATAGCTTTGTTGAATGTAACATATTTAAATAAAATACCATACTCATACCAAAGGAAAGATTAAAAAAAGCATGTTACGTATGACTAATATCCTACAGCAAGATGGATCTAAGCTCCATGTTGCTCCTGATGCAGAAGCAGGGAGGGAGTGCAAAACAGGAGTATCATAGAACTTAAGCAAATAATTTGCAAGAACAAAACAATTTATTAATAGATAGAATAAGGCCACTTGCTACAACATGTACATGAGTTATTACTACTCACCTGATGCCAAGTATCCCTTGAGTCGTGGAAGCAGAGTCTCTGGGTCTATTAAAGTAAGCTTGCCCAAACATTCAGCAACAACATTCCTTGTACCCTCTTCTGCACATTCGCAGTGCTTCAGAAGTAAGGCCCAGATGTTCTCAACATATGGCTTGAGACCAATCACTGATGCAGAGCTAATTATTTCTTTCAAGGAATGAAGAAGAAGGTATTGCCTCTTAGGTTGGCTGGTTATTTCTTGTAAGACAAATGGCAGATACTCAGGAAGATTGCCAACACTAATACTGCCTAATGCGTAAGATGCTGCTGATTTGACTTCTTCGCTAGGAGAAGAGAATGCTTCTAATATTACAGACTTCAGCTCAATTTGTCCACTTAAGTCAATGTGATGCCCAACTTCCCCAAGAGAAAGCAAAGCCAAAAGCCGAATGGAATCCGTGGACCTTGAGTTCTTGACATCTTGAATGAACTGACCTACAACAGCTGGTCCTTCCTTAGGGCAGGCTCGAGTAAGGGCAGCCACACATTTGGCAATGGAATAGTAAGACTGCTTGTGAGTAAGTGCTGTGCTCTGAGAGTACACTGGACCCGTTAACATGCGCAGTAAATCCATATAGCCTAAATTATTTGTACCAGTCACAACTAAAGCTTGGAAAAATTCTAGCATGGCACTAAGTGCTCCACCCTGGAGTAGAGGCGATCTCACCAGCCCAATAAGTTCGTTGAGAATGGACCCACTAATCTTTGACAAGGAGGAAGGATATACTTTAGCCAGTGTTGTCAGAAAACTGATGGCCATCTGCGACACATGCATATCACTTTCACTAATAAGAGGTGGAAGCTCGTCCAGGACAGCGTCAATCATGGCAGCTGTCAAGCTGTCACTGTAATTCTTAATTAAGATATCTAGAGCAGAAAGAGTACCCAGTTTCAAAGCTCGTTGGTTCTTTCTCAAAAAAGAAGCAAGAATAGGAACTCCTTCCCCAAGGATTGGTCTTAAATCTATCTTCAAAGGAGAACCAGCAATCAGTGTCATGGCCTTCACGGTAGTTAACCGAGTGATCTCATTCTTCAGTCTCTCTAGGAAGATCTGAAGTGTACTAGGCAGGTCTGTACCCAAGCTGTCACCAAGGCTACAAATGATTTGACCCATGCAAGATATTGCCCTTTCTTTCACTTCCTGATCAATGTCAGCAGCCTTTAATCTCTTGATTGTACAAGTAAAGAGATCTTTGATGTAAGGAGTAGCATCAAAGGAAGAAGGCTGGTCTAAAGGACGAATGACCTTCACAAGCTGTTGGGTAACCAGAAGTGCCTCTGATGTTATCTTGTAAAACGGGTCTCCAACACAAGCTACAACTGGAGGTACCAGTGCTTGAACATGAGGATGAAAGACTTGGGGAGAATGATTGCAGAGGATCACATACAAACAGGACAAAGCATCTATCTTCAGATTAGAAGAACTTGATTTGTCATTCAGTGAAAAAATTATTCCTGGAAGAAAAAAGAAATATGTACTTTTAGGTTAGGATATTTATATTCTGTTAGAACACTTCAAAATTTATGAAATAAGGCAGCTGTAACTGTGTCAGGTTGGGTGCAGGAAAACATTTATGGAATGCTTCTAAGCCCCTTTCACCACTTTATTCAAACAATTACTTTTCAGACTTCCTCTACACAGAGGACTTGGGCCATTTGATGGTTTGTGATGTCTTAATTATAAAGGTAACCTGTACCCTCAAGTTTTCTAAAATTACTTTTCCTTTTTACTTCAAAATTCAGCATTTTAGGCTCCAAAAGCTAAAATATGGGCAATATTTTTGATATAAGAGGGCAGCGTTTGATCTTGCAACTAGAGGCAAATCAACTTTACATCAAAATATAGAAGAAAAAATGTCAAACTTACAGCCAACGCTTGTTTTCAAGATTAATGGATATGTGTCACTAAAATATTTATATGGTTTCACACAGTAGCTGATTATGTTGCCAATTTCTTCAAATAGAAACAACACTTCAAAGCTTTTGTAAAAAGCACGGTGAATATTTTTGTATTTAGAAACTCCATAACCAAGTTGCCAGTAAATCTTTAGGTTAATAGTATGTTTTTCATACCTGGTACAAGTACAGGAACATGTTGTGTTAGGGCTCCAGGTAATACATTTACTAGCTCAGTCAGCATGTTGAAGCAACACTGACGGGTCTTCACACTTTTCTCCTTCATTTGTTTGTGCAAGGCTTTAACAATGTTGGGAACCTGTAACCATCACACATCTGTTAATTGATTCAGTAGCTGACATTTCTTTCACCTTTGATCACTGGGGGATATAGAAGGCTAGGACATCTTTATTTCTGGTTTCTCCACAGAATCGGAGTTGTTGTATAAACAGTAGGAAATGAAGATTCAAAAAGAATTGGTAACCATAAAAAGAGCAATTTAACTTTAAAAGGTGAGATGAAACATGAAAACTAGATTTGCACTAACAAAACTATATAGAGCAACAATTGAAAATTTAGTCAAATAATTAACTTAGAAAAAGGAAAATGTCATTTGACAACACTACCCTTTTTATTCTGCAAATAAAACATGTTGTAGCAAATCAAATTTTATCTTGATCAGTAGACCTTTTGCCTACGTTCTAGAATGCACAAAATAACTGCTTTGCTTTGGTAAGGTGGCAAAACTACATAGGTCATACAACTTTTACAGGTGAGAGTAAAGAACAAGTCAGCTAAACACATTTGCCTGAGCTGATAATTTTAGTTTCTAAGACTGCTGTACTGTTCTGGGCCAGTTCCCTGGCTTACTCTCTCTGTTAGTACTACAGTAATAATTTGTAATCTACAAATGACAGAAGTATAGCACAGCATATTTCAGGAGCTATCCATATGAACAGGACAACTTCAATGTGTCTTTAAAAAGATAACAAAAATTTGATGAACAACCTGACTCTGAAGCATTGTCAGAGGTGTCTCTCCCTGCTCCATTGCATCAGGATCACAAAGCCAACTTTGCACAGGTCGAGTTTGTTTTAAAAGAGAAAGATATGCATGAAAGACATCTGCTTTAACATTCTCTTCACGCTCTTTGAATCTGGCTATTAAAGCAGGAGATACAGTTTTGTAGAATTCTGGAAGCATTTCGTGTCGTGTGCTAACAACAGCATCCAGACATTTAGCAGCTGCACGCCTCACTTTCCAGCTCATGTCATCATCATCACTATATTCATCATCGCTCCCTTGGAAAAAAAAATATGCATATGTTCAAATCTAGACAATCACAGCATCAAGCTTTATTTTAAACAATTAATAAAAACACACTTTGGTTCTTTGTGTAAGGCACTCCAAAGTAACAGGTGGAGAAGTATGTTACAAACCATACATAAAAGGCTTCCGAACTGCCTAAATCTTAAGACTAATTATTTTCTCTACCAATTTTCTCACACTAGTCTTACACATGTATTTATCTAAGCTGGAAACTGGACAAGGTGGTTCCCATCACATTTACAGCCTGACTACTGATTTAAAGCATGTTATTCTTTTTTTCATGACAAAATCAACAATGCAACAGCTACTAACTGATCAAGATTCAACAAATTATTCTATTCAGTTCTTTCTAGGAATACATCAAACCAAATCATACCCAAAATGACCACAGAAAACATACAACAAGCAAGACAAATTGACTTTTTAAACACTAAGGCAACAACTATACAGCTCATTCAATCTTAAAGTAATAATAATGTTATGCTCTGGGTTCAGATTATTTGTATCCAAGTTTTCATAAACCTTACATACAGCAAAGAATTTAGCCACAACATTAACAATAAATACCTTCTACTTTTCAGTCAAAATCATTTATCCTAACAGAAAAACACTGAGTATCTTTCAATTTTCAATGTATTAGATTGTATGTATTAAGTAATGATATTTTATATATTGGAAGTATTGAGAAGTCCTTCCCATGACAAATATGTATTTTCAATTCATTAACTGACACATTTCTTACTTCAGTTCGATCATCTTAGACGCTGCTAGCTTTTACCATCTCATTTTTCCATCTTTCAAGTATTTTAAAGTATTTATCTTGTACTTTACATTCACCACGGGAAGTATTTATCTCCAGCAGTAACATCCAGTACTTTTATTGTACATTTATTTTTAAATGAGTTCATGTGCTGTTTTTAAACACATCTTAAAAAATGAATTCAGAAGTATACAAGCCATTCAAATACTTGTACTTATTAGCAATACCACCCATTTTCTCAGACCACTGCAAGTTCACAAGCTCTTTCTCTCCCCCTCACCAAAAAACAAACATACCTTGATCATCATCATCACCACCATCAGCATCCATAGCATTTTCATCTTCGTCTTCATCGTCATAATTGTAATTTGGATCATAGGTAAGGTATTTAAGACAGATGTTTATAATAGTAGATACATGAGGATAAACTTCTTTAGGACATCTGCATAGTACAAAAATAAAAGTAAAGTTAAATTACCTACAAGAATTAAAACATTTCTACCTAGAAGATGAAATTATCACATCTTGTACTCTGAAGACGTTATAGCTAAGGCAAGTGTCATCAAATGCGTCCATCTGAATCTGTACTTCAGAAAGGACCCAAACTACTAGACTGGAAGATTGCGGAAGACCAAGATATGCCTTTGGATATCAAGTTTTTGTTTTTCCTCCCTCATCAGCAGTGGACAAGAAATATTAGAATACTTCCCCCCTCCTGTACGAATTAGTAGTATGTCTGGCACAGTAGACAGTTTATGAAGTGCAGACATAACATACTGCTTAACATTTAAGTTTTAAGACAGTTATAGGAACAGTTCCAGCTCAAAGCTTGCAAAAATATTTTGTACCAAGGAGACTACCAGCTGACACTTACAACCAAAAAGTACGCAACACATAGGCACGTGACACAGGCACCTGAGAATTACTTACCTCCTAACAAAGGATTCAAAGGCTTGAATGCAATACTCTCGTAGTTCATCGTCATCTACATTACAAAACTTTACAACCAAAGGAATTATTTTCTCAAGATATTCACCTGATAAAAGAATATTAGCAAAGTCATTATTCTCATCTAAAGAACTTTTTAGTTACAGATAATTTAGGTATTTTTCTTACCTATTCTATGACCTGCTTGCCTACTGATAGCAGCAATACACTGTATATAGGTCCTAGTTGTTGACATGGAATCATTTTTAGACAGCTCTGTCAACAGATGTTCAATGAGGTCAACAAAAACCATATTGCCACAACTCATAACCAGGTGACCAAGAGCAATGATGGTTCTTTTCCTCACAGCAAGCCTGGGGCTAGTCAGCTGGGGGAGCAGACAGGTCAGAATTGAAGGATGGAAGTTAACAAGCAGTCCTCCTTGCCTTAAAACAGACAAAACACAAACTCAAACCAATTGAATCTAGGTAACTTTGTTCATATACTCTACCAGAATTATTTTAAATATTTTCAAAACATCACAGAGATTACAATTAAGTTTTTTAAAGTTCCAAAAGCTTAAACACAAAGGAGTTTAAAATATACCTTCAAAGCAGTAAGCATTGAAAATTAGCTTAAAGCTACAGTTCTCAGAAGATGAAACAATAATCAGTCTATCAACCAACTTATCTTCAATACATTCACTTTTTTTAAAAATGAGGCTTCATCTGTACTTAATATCTTGCCATATTTTTTCACTTAACTTAAACAAAACAATTTATATTTAATATTTGAAAGATTAAAAAGTTCAAGCTTTAAAAAGTATTTATCAGCATTCACCAGCATTTCGGAAGAAGGATGTTTACCTGCTCAGCATATCAGCCATGATATCCAGTGCCTCCAGTTGAACAGACACATCTTCCTGCTTGGCTATAGCACTAGTGAGACGCCCTGTGATCTTTTTGCAAACATTAGCCGCTAATGCAGAACCTGAAAGTACAACAAAACCTCAGCATTTTCGTAATGAGAAAATACAGGTTTTAAACACCAGAGATCCTTTGTCACTACGAGAAGCTGAACATAACATGAAGAAGCTTTCACACCCAACAAAACAAGCTTGAACAGCCAGTTGCTTCGCTAATGCGAAGTATTATGCTCTGCATTAGAACTGGAAGACTACACAGAAACATACTGAGTAGGATAGCTTTAGATTCAGAAGGTGAATACAACAGAAAGGACACTGCTTTTGGCAGGGCAAGCAAGTGAAGAACAAGACAAGTCTAAAGCAATACGTAAAAGGAATACAGGTAGAAATAAAGGAGTAACTAAAAGGTAAGGGGAAGCACAGAAGTAGGTAACGTCACCTTTAAAGAACAGCTGTAAAATGAAACAGGACTGTAAAATGATTTTGCATAAGAAGCTATTTAAATCTACTTGAAATACTGCTGAAACATTTGCAAAAGGACAAAATATATACCCAAAGTATTTTAAAATTCAAGTTAAAATTTCTTCACTGTATCTGCATAGCTTTCTCCCCCCAACACATACAACTCTCCAGCATTGTTTAGTGTAATTTTGTGAAGCAGTTCATGGTTCCCAATGGCTAACACTCATCTTCATTTGGATTAAGTTTTGTAAGTTTTTTAAATGCTATTTTTGGAATGTAGATGTGTAATTAATACCATTCCAATCTATATTAAATATAGATTGTTTGGGTTTTTATACGGAAAGATTTTGCTGTCTTTGAGCCTTACCTCCAGCTGAAAATCTGCTTTTGTTTTGTGTGGGCATACAAAAGAATAATAAATAAATAAATCACTTGAAGCTTTTATTTATAAGTTTTTGCATCGCACCACTACCTGATAAACTCATCATTTACTTGTGGACTTCCAATAGAGGATGTCAAAATCAGAGGGTTTGGTGTTTTGTTTTTTAATTTAAGAAACCTCAGCCTCTAAAAACTGCACGTCCAAAACCTTTTTAATCGCTTTTCTATTCTCATTCCTCTCATAACCTACAATATCTGAAAACCACTTGAATAAAAATGTAACACCATAATGATGAGCTATTCATCATTAACATCAGTTTTGGAGTAAAGACTGCATTCATTTAAAACTGCAGGTAAGCACTGCATTAATTTAGCAGGCAATTGTTAGAAACATTAGGCACATTCCAAAACACTTACCTAAACTGAGACAAGAAATCAGATCACTGAAGAAAAATGAGTTATAATCAATTTAAAAGTGTACTATCAACCAAAAAACAAGATGAGATTTATCTATGACTACAGCCTAGAAACGTTCCACCACACAATTATTAAGATATAAACTTTTACACTCAATTTGTTATACCAATGATCATATACTACAAGTTAATTTTCCACATCCATACAATTCTTCAGTAAAAAAAAAGTTTTTTAAACCAGCAAAATCTGTAAGTACAGTCACAGAAGAAACTGAAGAATATCTTGAATAGCAAAGTCCTTACCGCTGGAAGCTGGGGGGAGTTCTCCAATCACAGTTTTAAGGCCAATGCTTGAAATGTCACGTAACTGTTCTTTATCTGAAAGCATGTTTGTACAGAGTGTATCTACAATGGTCTCCACTTGATACTCCTTTACTTTACTCACCAAAGGGCCAAGGCTGTGTAAACAGAAGAAAGGTATTAGGCTTGTAACCTTAAATAAAACCCTCAATCCTTCATTTTATTTTACTATTTTATTCGAAGTCACAAACTTTTAGATTGGTTTTGGTAGCAATATAAAGCAGAATTTTTAAATCTGAAAACCTTCAACTGGTTAGGCTGATAAACTCACCTTAAACCTAGTAACAAACTACTGGTTTAGTGCATCTGTTTTTTTAATCCATTGGTGGGAACAGTTTCTGCGTAACTGTTCTGCTTCACAGTCTGAAAGTCTGAGTCCCTCTTAACATCATCATGCTTAATGCCAAGATTTATAACTAAGTTACCTAGCGAGAGACACCAGTTTATGCGCCTGACCATCAGTGTCCATCCACACAGGTTGGACAAGTAAGCAAACTTCTCGATTACTGCATCTTTATTCTAGACAACACTTGGGTTCAGTCTGACAGACCCATTCTGTCTTAGAGTGCCCTTAACTGAATGCAAACGGTGAATTACAAATCAACGACACGGTCTTCGTTTACAGACTCCAAGCACCCCTCTACACACTGCACTTGGAGGAAAGATAGAAAACATCACCAAATTTGGGGGGGTTAGTTATTCTGTTTGAGAATCATGACAATTTTATATCCCTAGTCAAATGCTCCCATTTGTTCAAAACACTGAAGCTGCAGGTCTCTGGTGAAGTCTAGTTCATTGCTAAGAAATACAGCGTCCTTTGCCACCTTCCTAGCTCAATCACCAACGTTTAGTGTCTGTCCATTGTTAACACCCTTTTCCAAAAAGGACGTTGCACAAAAAAAACAACAGCGCCTTATTTGTTCTTTATTTTCTTCCAGCACTAGCAAGCAAGTCTTCCACATCCTTCTTCACACTCCAGGAAAGACACAGGAGCAGGACTTTGGTATTATTGAGCTTTGTAGGAACATACATATACCTTGTCTTAGCTACAAACCCAATGCTGTCCTGTTGCAGAGAGGAGATCTAGAAAATCTCACAGATTATATGTACTAACACGTGACAAAAATCACAGCTCAACTTTCACCCTCTACATTTAGCTTGCAATGTAAGCTTGAAACCACTACCATCATCTGTCTCACTATGGCCTTGGATGCTGCCATCCATCTGCTTTTCTTTGTTTTGTACTGGTATTGAGAGCATTCCCACGTTCTTGCTGTGTTAACGCATTTTCTTACTGTGTTTAATTACTAGACAATACCTGATCTGATTAAATCTATTAGCCACTATGCAATAAAAGTAGTTATGAAAAAAGACATGATTTCAGTACAAAGCAGATCCCATAAATTAATCAAAACTAACATCAAGAACCACAATACAATTATTTTTTCCTCTAACGCAAAACTGATAGTGTAAGCACTTGGCCACAATCACCAAAGTTTTATCAGCAAAACAAGCAATATTACCTTGTAAAAATAAGTTACTTTACAATTCCATTCACCTGTGAAAAGGCTTCATAAGAGTAAGAATTTACTCTTTTTCCCTCTCCCCCTTTTTACTCCGAATTCACTTACCTAGTTACTCCCTAAATTTCTAGAACACCTGCCTTCAAACCACCTCAGAAATGGAAAATCAGTTTTGAAAGACTTGACCAATTCTTTTAATTTAATTCCACTCCCCCAAACATGCTACATTAACAACAAACATGTCAAATTCTGGAAAATGAGTATTGTAAGCTGCGTGTTCCATCAAAAAACAGGAGTTAACCTGCACAAACAGTAACATCTCTGAAAGACACAGCTCCATTGTTCTGCAAGCTTCTGCACGATGATCTTGCCAGCTATTCTCCCTCTGCGGTGACATCTATCACACTGCACCCAATCAAAGCACGCTTACTAATGCAACATCAACACCAGAGGTGAGATGCAACAGGAAGCTCAAGTTAGTACATTTCTGCAGTCTTTCGTTTGGACTGACCCTGACAAAAGCAAGGGCTGTACACCAAGGAGCTGTGTGCAAGTCACACAGGAGAACAAGCAATGGATTGAGGCAAAATAGGAGACAGCAGTAGTGAGGACCATCTACAGAAAACATGGGAACCATGAACTAGGAGTGTAGCTCACCAGCAGAATTCACAGAAACACAGACACATCTTGAGAAAACTATCTATTTTTTCTTCCAGGTCAATTAAAGGGATAATGGTTAGCACTTGGTCTTGAGCACAGAACTTCCCTTGGTTATGTTTTACAGCTGTTCCCAATGTCCCATCAAGAAAATCCTACAGCCTGATTCACAGCAGCATCTCAATGCTTTTCCACCTCTAACACATGCTTCAACTTGCATCACCATCAAATTCAACTTCGGCCACAATAAGACAGCACACAAGGTTTTCAAGAGATTCTGCATGCACCCTCAGTGTGAACTCTGATGAGCGTGATGACTTTTGATATGAAGGGCTCACCTAACCTGGTTATGATTTCAAGAAGTGGAAAGACTTGGGCAAGGTTATTATTTCGAAAGCATTTTTCAGAAGCTTAAACTCTGTTGTGATGCTGTTTTTGTGTAAGTTGGTGCCCAACTCGCAGTACACGATCCAAGCAAGCCTGTGGAAGGGTTCCGGCTGGTCCATGCAGTCTTCTTCTGAGATGCCAGAGTGAGCAAGTAGCTTCAAGAGCCACAGCAGCCTCCTGCCGCAACAACAGAGCCAGAAGCCATGGATGTTTCTGCTGTTCACAAGGGAGGATCTAAATCTTTTTTTTTTTAATCTGCCCATCAACACTGTACACAATGTACGCAGACAACCACTCTACAAACCAGAGATACAAAACTGAACCATATGGAAATAAGTCTATGAGCAAATGCAGAAAAAGGAAGATCTCTAAGCCAATTGCAAACCGACTATATTAGGACTACATTAGAGTACGATGCCTCCATATAGCTTTTTTCCCTGCACTGAACTTTAATACTGCATACATCTGCTTTTCATTAAGGTTTATTCTAGCAAAGCTAACAGAGAATAAAATGATCTCTGCAGGTTTAGTAAACACTAATTTGGAGAGCTGAAACCGAACTGAAAACCTACAGGTTTTCAAGCACAAAATGAACGAACTTGTTAACAAAATAACGTTAACTGTAAGGAAGCGAAGTTTAAGTTTTCAAATCCATGCCACCATTTACTACAAGTACGTCAGATTTTTGAGGCTGCAATGATTTAGGGCCGTATTATTACTGAAATATCTGAAGTGTGCATAAGTTTTACAAATAATTTCACCATCTGCTTGTAAAACAGATTAACATAATTAACAACAGAACAACTTCCAACTAGAAGTATTTGTCTAACCTAAATGCTTGTCAACTGTCAAGGCAGGACCCTGGAGAAAGACAGACTGTCTTCTCGTGTTTAGAAAAAACCCTAGTATTTAAAAAGCTGCAATGTATTAATTTGTAATTCAGTTTTCACTGATCATAAACAAATAGCAGCTATCAAGCTTTTAGAACAGCTCGGTCACAAGTTAGTTTGAAACACCAGGGTAGATAACTTTCTTCTTCCCCAAGTTACCCTTTCAAAGCATTTTACTGAAACAAAAAAAAAAAAAAAAAAAACACCACACACAAGCCCAAGACACTAGGGAAAAAGGTGGGATGAGAACTTCCATCTTCATAAATTCGAATATCCAATGTAATAATGGAATTGCCAGATCATGGTAGAGCAAAACCCTGATTAACAAATAGCAGCATGCAGTTCTAGTAAATGAAGAAATGCAATACATGACAGTCTAGTTGTACTAGATTACTGGAAGCAAGCAATCTAGATGCAAAGTATTTCCTTTCAATGATTACAGCAGGGAAAAATGCTTTGGTTTTATTTCCTAAGATTCTGAGAGTGATTCTGAATTAAAAGAGCAAGTTTCACATTTAAAAAAAAACAACTCACTGGCACTAAGTCAACTGTACAAAACCAGAAAAGAAATAAAAATCAACATGCAAGCAGAAATTCTGTCCAAGATATCTGGCAAGATTCTCATCTGTCAATAAAGACTATTACTCTGAAAGCAGATAGTCCAAAAGCTAAATCAAGATATGCCACTCAGGCAAAAGCTTACTTTAAGCTTAAATCATCTAATTCCCACATCACTGTATTATAAAAACCCACAAGTATTTTAAGACAGAAAAACCACCCTTGAGTCTTCATAATCTAAAGGAAAAGGTTGCTGTATATGTATTGAGACAAGCACACAAGATGACAAGCAAAGCAGTCTGTCTTGTTTTACTGGACATGGGTCTGGAGTTGAAGCCTAAGTCTCCAAGAACACAGCTGGATCCTGGGTTCACCACTAGCTAATAAAACTGTCAGAAAGGCATCTGCAGGGGAACACGCCAGTGACCCATCACATTCAGAAGGAAAGGCTTGAGGCAACAGCATTCAGCATACAGGCATTCAAGTTAGTTTAGGAGCTCAGTACTGTACTTGCCAAGACTGAGAGCAAGACAACCCCCACACTTTTATTACCTGGCTGGTACTGCTGGGGAGACCAATTTCTGGATTGTTTTAGCAGTGGAGATCTGAGGATGTGTACCTTAGTTCTGAAGAGCTGTCAACAGCGAAATGTTACCTGCTATTAATTTTACTTGTCAACCTATTTATGCTTTGGATTTTCTCACTGAAATGAAACTTGGCACCTTGGACCTTACTGAATTAACTTCTGAATGTACAGTCAAACAAACTTTCATTTTGAAGTTGTGTATTTTACTGATTCCTCTTTCTGGATGCAGCTACTGTCCTTTCGACTTTACATAGGGAGAAAAAAGAATAGTCAAATCAAACAGTTTAGAAGCACCTACAGGGTAAATACAAACGTGTATGTTCCAAATTCCTCTGAAACTGTCTTCTATCCCATCTCCAAGCACCAAGTTGTCCACTCCTGCCACAAAAGCTTCCAAACACACTCCAAGTTCCCAACACCTTTCACACTTCTTACTGTTTATGTCCTCTCTGTCACTCCAAAGCCGCTCCTTTTCACCATATAGCTCCCACCACGGGATGACTGTAGGCCTTCAAAACCACTGTCCACCTGATCTGGTCACCAATTTTCTCCACTCTTGAAAAAGGCGGTGTTCCAACAGCCCCAACTAAACGCCACACACAGATTTTGGAGGGAGCTAGGCTGGAGGACTAGGCTCAAACTCCAAGGACTGCAAGCCAGTGACTCCAGCTGGACTCGAAGGGCCAAGATTTACAGCTTTCATTCTAGGACAGCTAGTAGACATGGCTCTATACGAGAGGACAACAACATACACCTTCCACCCCTAAAACCTGTTGTACGTGCCCCCCACTGCTGTTACCTTTCTTCCCTATGTCCAGAAGTCACAATAGCAAGAGCTAACTATCGTCAAAAAAGCTCAACAGAAGCAAAAGGCAGCAAGCTAGCGCAGACAAGAAAAGCACGTGCAATAATTTATCTGTTACATAAAGCAAACTTTTGCATTCAAGCACGACGTGTAACTTACATTATGATAGTAACCACAGAGTAAGTTCCAACATCTTGGCACCAGTGGTCTGTCACTATGTTAGGCAAACCTATGAGCTTCTCTTTCAGTGGCTACACTCATAACACCCTGCCCCCATGAAATCAAAACATTGTTAACGCTTGAGGCACAGCACCTACATAAAAAGCCCTGGAACACGCTTTTCCCAATTCCCAAGAGAATTGTACGTACTCCTTTCCATGCCTTCCTTCACAAACTGTAACCTGCATGGTTTCCTGCTCTCCTTACCCATCAACACCCTACTCATGCCATAGAGCCTGTTCAAAATAAGTGCAATTTGGGAATTAAAAAAAAAAAAAAGCAGCATAGACAAAGCGTATCTACCAAAAACATGCACTGCAATATTACTCTCAACTCATTTTTTTTTACAGCATGAATCTTCAAACAAATCTGACATTGAGGCCAACTCCCCAAATTAGGCCACAGACATTATGATCACCCCAATGCCATACATTTAGGAAGACTGCAATTCACTCTTTATTTTGCAGAGCATTTTACAGAAATGCAGATATCTTAAAAATAACTACATAAAAACAACTTTGGTATAACATTTCTAGAAGGTTCTGCATGCAGGTAAGTTCAAGAGAAGTGTTAATTGAGATACCGACTGATATAGGATGAAAGGCATAAAAAGAAGCCCTTTAAGTGCCCAGAAACAAAGATGCAATGGAATAGTTTCTCACCTGCTTCAGCAGGTACACTTACTCCTGCAGAAATGAACAGCCTTAACAGCAGCCTTTGTTAAAAACAGCAAAAGTCAAGCCTTAACCTGGCACTGCCCTTTAACTTAGGGCCGGGGGACAGTACTGACATCTTTAGATTCCATCTAAGCATCTCCACAGCTGCTAAATCCCTGCGAGTAGTGGTTTAGAAGACCATACCCACAATCTTAATCTGGTCATGTTATTGTTTCAATCATGATAAACAAATACTGCAGTCTTAGGGTAATTTTTAGACACTGCTATGAGCGAGGACCATTTCTCCCCCCCAATATATAAGTCCTGAAAAGTTTGCAGATGAGCATCTGCCAAGACACAAATTACCACCAAGAATTCTCTCTCAGACACAGATACACCAAGCCATCCCTGACTGCATCCCTAGAAGTTGAAACATTTTCTCCAGCTGCTCAAAAAGCTCTCAGATTTCTCCACAACCTAATTTCACTTTTCAACCGAGCCTTCCCCTCGGTGGCACATCACTAGCTCCTCTTCCAGTGCACACTGCTGGCAGTCAGTGGCTATGCACAGCACCACTGCACTGTTCTGCTCTTGCTGCGTAATAAACTGGTTTGCAAGCAACACAAGCACAAAGCACCTAAACAGAAACGATCACAATTCCAAAGTATGGCAACCATCCACAGTAGTATGGAGAGAGGAAATTCCCTGTGCGTTTCAGTCAACAGACTACAGTCCAGAAAGGTGTGATTCCAGAATCTGTGGAAACTATTTTGCATCCATAATGCTTCATACTCCAACAAAAGTACTGTAAACAGAAGCACAAACAAGCAGATGTACAATTATGGAAACATATTCATACAAAACCAAACAACAGCAACCTCTCAAAACTACAGCTAGCCTTCAGAGTAGCAATCCCAGAAGTCAGCAAACTCGCTCTCTATTAATCAAAAGCGATCTGGTTGGTGAGATTCCAGGTGGCAACGTCAGCTCTCCTTTCGCTGATACAAAGATCGTGTCTCCTGCTTTTGCAGTTTGCAAAGATTTGCACAGCTCTATGAAAATACACCTTCCACAACCCAGGCATCTGCAGCTGACACCATCTTTTTATGCACCGATGACTGACAGACCGTATCTCCACCAAAAACAAACAGTTGCTCCAGAAGCAAAAACACCTAAAATAATGGGCAGGATGTTTATTTTTTCAATGTAAATAAAGAGAAACTAAAATAATCAGAGCAAAAGTTGGTCAGTTAGACATATTAGATCATCAGATAAGTAAAGGAAACACTTTTCTGCCGATGTCTGAAGATAAACTACTGAAGTGACATAAGTCACTCACCCAAACACTTGGGATTTCAGTCCATAGGAGGTGTTAAACCAGACTTTACCTGAGTTAGCATCTTCATTTCATTACACATTCCTGTTTATTCTGATTTAGTTCAATACAGCTGACACACCAGTTACGAAGTACATTGTAAAAAAACAATGCCTTAAGCTTTTCTGGCCTTTCAAATCAGGAGATATCACTTGCAGACCTTACTATTAGTGTCAGATTGCAAACTGAGCTTATCAAAAGTAGAAAATAAACTACAACTTTTCTTTCTTTTTGGAAATGCTTTTTAGTTATTATTTTTATTTTTAAGTCCTCTTTGATCTTTTCCTTTTCGCTGGAAAATCACAATTACCAATAATTTGTATCCAACTTCCCTTAAAGTCAACAGCTCATTCAACTGTCTATGGAAATAAACAGCAGCTACAGCAGGGTCTCCTTTCAGTTATATACATCTGAAAATAAAAGTGTTCGTAGCACGCCCTCCCTGCCAGGAAGAGGGATGTCATCTCACAACCAAATGTAGGCTGAAATCAGTGTGGCTATCAAAGAAGCACATTTACTTCCAGGGAAGAGTTAAAATTCACAAATGAAAAATAAATATATTTGACTCAAATCACCAATATAGCATGATGTATAATAGTGTATTACCACAGCATCCAAAACACTTTAAAGCTGCTAAACCAGATCAGCCACACAACATATGTGCATCATCCTGCTCACATTAATGACTCACACTCGCAGCATCAGGCAGGGTTCCCTACGTTGAACTACTGCCCAGAGAAGTCACGCTGATAAATGCAGATAAACTACAGGATGACAAGGGGAGGAATCACTGAAAGTAGTTACTTCAATCCCACTTTTCTACTTCTTATTTTGAGAGATATACATATATGATGAATGATTATTTATTGTAAGTTTCAGGAAGCATTTTAGTGTGAAACAATACAAATTTGTCAGTAGAGGTTTTAATGGCAGAGTATCACAACATAAATAGCTACCAGAATGAGAAGCACATTCAGTGCTGCAGTTTAAGGATGAACTAAGAAGAATGATTAATGGCAGTTTGGGCCAACAGAACATTACCGGCAGCGAAGCCCAAACAATCCACCCCACAGTCAGGCAAAGCACACCGCTTGTCTAACCCAGATGCAGGTAACCTTGGACAGAGCTACAGGCAGTATAACCCCTGCCACCATAAGGTGCCCCGGGTACCATTCTGGACTACACAGATAGCCTTAAAACATGAATGGTGTAAGAACGTCCAATAGTGTTTTTTACATTGGCTGACTGTAAAACAGCCTTTGATCATCAGATAGAACAAAGAAGTCCTTCAGAAAAAAACACAAGCAACACACACAAAAATATTCTTAAGACAGACAAGGTGAAAAAACTGTTCATATCTACTGCCTGAAATAAAAGTTTGATGAGTACACTCCTTTCTCTTCTGTAGGGTCAAAGATGTTTGACTTTTAAAGCAAGAGTATTAAATCAGTTTATTTTCATTTTGATTCGGAGATGAACATCACAATCATCTTGCAAGATAGTTACCCAAGTACCCATAAACTCTCAAGCTGTTAAGCAAAGACAAACATGTTTTATCCTATCCAAAAGCAGTATGATATAACTGAAAGGTCCGAAAACAAAAACACCAGTGTGCTTTGAAGAGATAATGAGAAACAAGTTCATCAGCATTTTAACCAACAGAGCACTTCCTATCCAAATGTGAAAGAGATTAGTGGATAAGGCAAAACTTACTCGTTACTACACTTGCCTAAGAAAAAAATATTGCTTTACAACTGTTATGAGTTATTTCAAATCTTCTCTGTTCAGTGACATCAGTAATCAAACCTTGAAAGAACAATGTTCCTTGAAGAGATTCTTTCCTTGTTAAGGAGTGTTCAATAACATTACCATTCAGTGTTTCCATGGACCTAGCTGGAAGAGAAAGCTTCCCTAACAAATTGCAAATCTTTCTTTCCCCCCCAAAAAAGCTGTCTCAAATACAGATTCAGCAGGACAGAGCTTTCTGTGTACCTTTAAGGCACTCCTATGAGAGGGAATCTATACTTGAATGGGTCATCAAGCATCAGTCTGATGAAAGTTCCCGCTGATAGTCTCTAAAGAGCACCAGAGCATTTAATTTAATAAGGTAATCTAAACACAGTTTATGCTTTCCTCAGCTGAAAATGGCAGCAAACATGTAACAGAAATACACAAGTAAAGAACAGCAACACAAAATATTTTAAAACCAAAAAGGAGGGGAAATACACTGGTCAAATTTAAATTAACAAATTAGGTTCCCACCTAGCATTGTAGTAGATGGAAAATCTAGTTTAGGTCACCCTAAACTGCCTTAAACTACATCTTAGCAGTATTTCAACCTCTCCCATCCTGTACCCCCACTATTGCTTCTACCAATGCTCATCTGAATGTAGGAGGAGAGAGCTGAGCCAGAAGAAATCTAACTCCCCGAACCAGTCTACAACAAAATCAGATGCACTCAAGAAAATGGACACGGAGGGGAAGAACATCAGAAGAGCAGCAAAATTAGCTTAGACTGGCTTAAAATTGTGATGGAACAATACTGTGAGTCTAAGTTACCTGAAAATAAATAAATAATGTTGATACATTCAAGGTACAAATTCTATACGAAAGCTGACAATTTCCTGAAAACTTTTTCATCTTGTTTCTTGTCCCCTTACATGAAATTTCATGCTGTTCTTTAACGCTACTTGGATTTTTTCTAAAAGTATTCCAAACTTTAAATTGATTCTGTCATTTTAATTAAATCCAAGTATTTTATCAGTGTGTCAAAGCGAACTTTAAAAATGGAAGAACGGTTAATAAGAAAAGAACAGGGCATGCCCACATGCACTGGCAGCTATCTATTTTCCTCATTCTCTTTCCTTTGAAGTCTTTAACATTACCTGTACTTTAGGTCCAAAATCCTAACCTTGTCATTAAAGATTGTTACATATACACTGCGTGCATTAATCTGAATTTCAAGGTAACTTCAGGCTATGCATTGTAGATGAGTACGGCATGTATGCTGTAACCATTTTGTTCCACAGAATGTTACTTTATGAAAAGCCAGTTCTAAGCCTGAGCCAAGTTTCATAATAATCTACTTTTCATGCATGTGTCTCTTCTGACTGAGCGCAGGCACCCTGTTTCAAAGCCAGAAAGCTTAAGCTGTACCACAAGGTACTCTGACGTTTTAGGACTTCACATTCAAAAGCAACATGTTGGTTTGTGTTTTTTAAAATAACTGGAGGGAGACATGTTTCAACAAAACTGCAACTCTTATAAAAGTAGTGAAAAAGTAGTGATAATTATATTGCTATGCAGCTCATAGAACATTAAACTTTGGCTGGAAACTTGCTACTCTCATATTAGATCCTCTGTGAAAGGTTTTACTTATCACATAAAATATTTCAGAAGCTGAAGCAAGCGCTTCTCGTAAGTATATAAGCAGATTTATGTACGCAGAGGCTTTAATTTTCTGCTTTGTTCAGGTGATGGGTCAAATTGTAAAGAACAAGCTGAAACAAACTAACTGAGCTAGTCACAATGTGAAACTCTTCTTCAAAGCTGTCCCAAGCGCTGCAGTGGTAAGTTTACCTCAACACATGCTTCACAGAATATGACTCAAGTAGACCAGATGAGATATTTTAAAAAAAAGATCACGAACAATAAATATTCTTACAGAAACACTAGGAGCTTCTTAACAGAGATGCCCTCCTTATAGGACACAAAAGTAGTCAGAAGAACCAAGCCAAAAATCATAATAAACGTAGCACCTCTTCAAAGAGGTGGAACACAGCCAGAAAAGCCACACCACAGGTAAAGTTAAATAAAGGGAGGAAGAAAGGCCACTGAACCAACAGAAGCCTCTGAAAAGCAAGTAACTGCACCCTGACCCCATAAAACATCTGCAGTTCCTGTAAAGCATGTAAAACCATTAACACAATATTTCAAATGCTAGTGAAGAGGCAAGTTCCATGTTTGATTAAAAGGTAAATACACAGTTTTGCTTATGTTATTTCTGTTTGAGAAGGCAGATCATGGAATTGTAGCATTGGAGTAGTTTTCGCAGTTAAACATCAATGTGGCAACTACCTATGAACTATGATCTTTAAAATCTATTTAGCATTCAAGATTTATCACCAGCGAACAAGCACACTGTTCTTATACCTTCAGCAATGACTGTGCAGTTGTATTTGTCCCCTTAAACCCCAAACGTTAAATGCAACACCAACAAAAGACAGTTCTATAAGAAGCTACGATTAATGCAGACAACCTGCAAAGGTTCCTATGTGGACAACAGATTCACATTTATTTTGCATAGCAGTGGTCCTTTACGTTTTTTTTTTTTTGTTTAAAGCTTTATGTTTTTCAGTCAACAGACAATTCTTTACACCACAAAGAAAGAATACATACCATTTGACAGCTAAGTTCTGCACCTCACCGTTTTTATCTTCCAGTAATTTCAAGATCATCTTCACCACCTTTCTTTCACTGTCATCATCCAGCTTAATAGAATCTTTCTGTAGTTCCGTCATCAAGTCGTTAGTAGCCATAAACCTGACAAAAAATAGTCAGATAATTATTGCTAAAAGGATATATATGGGTCATTCAGTGCTCTTCAATTCACAATTCTCAGTTTCCACCATTTGTTACCAAATAAAACACACTTAACATTGGATTAGCGTTACCTGCTTTGTGATACAAGCAGCATTTCTTCTACTTATAAAATAAATAAGGAGAAAATGTCATTTTTAAATAAAATTTAACTTTTAGTTAGGTCATCATCTTTCCTTGGTGAGGACAGCTCCACGTTTTACTCATGATCTTTATGCTGTGCTCCAAATAATCACCAACAAGAAAACTGACACTTTCTCAGATTTGAAGTAGTTCTCTCACTAGCTACACAATTTTTTTCTTAAGCAAGAAGAATAATACAGTTTTTCAAACATTCTCCCACAAAAATAATAAGCCAGACATCATCGGAGAAATAAAAGTGAAGCTATGTTTTATAAATTTCTCATTTTGTCTGTCCAGACTAGTTTGTTTATAATCCAGACAATGGCCAATGATGTTTATCCAGCCCTCAATCTAAGGCATGACATTAAAGTCTAAAATTAATTCTTGAGAGATCAAGAAAACAAAATCAGCTTTCCTATCAGTTCATTTACTGTTCAATACCACCGTCACTCCAACCAATACGAGAGAACATACTGAGAAATGACTTTCCAAAAATACTGCTTTTATGCCTTTTGTTTCTTTTCCTTCTAAAGTCTGTCTTCCAATCTATTTTCCTTTCCTAAGCATCCTTTCTCCTCAAGAAAAGTAATAGAGATGCCTTACTCAATTACCAATCCCAGGGGCTCCAGTGCCAATCCCAGCCCCCAGACAAAAACGGTCTGTTAATTACACAGCTAAGGTTGACATTTGGGTTTCTGACACATCAGCCTCAAGCAGCCATCGCTTAAGCTCAGGTCATCCTCGGAAGGTTATCTCCACAGCCTGACCTGCTCGATACTTCTTTATTGAGAATGAAAGCCAAGACTGCATAATCTTAACGTGCATCACAAATGCCAGACGACTCCCCTCAAATAATGGACCCCGACTTATCCTGTCGTGTAACGCAGCCGTTCCAGTCTAACAGTCTCAAGGTGTTTCTAACTAAGATAAGCGAAGCCCTCACTTGTTCTTCATTCACTCCAAGAGCGCCGTCGAAGCAAGCCTCTAATCTGACAGGAACCAGATGTGTGCATAAACAGATGATGGATGTGAAAGGCACCAGCCTTTAAGCAGAGCAAGGGAAAAAGCTACTTGAATAGTAAAGGGAAGGGGCAGATCAGATGGGAAGAAGGGCATCCACGAAGCCAAGCAGCACTAAAACATTTAAAAGCCATCTCCATGACGCTGCTATATTTACCTCTTTTTGTTAAACCTTAACAGCCTCCCCTCGCTTCCTCGGGCACTAACTCCCATTTCCTAGCCTTATGAGTTCACATGCACTCATCAACTACTTGTCTAAGCAGAGCTTGAGCATCCTCAGCTCATCAGCACTTCTGCGCTTGGCTACAACTGAGGAGTCCTCCTGGAGGATTCCTACTAAAAAATAAAATACCAAACCCCACAGTGGCATGGGGAAGACTGGCAACTCTAAATTGAAGTAGCTGGTATTTAGAAACACCACAGTTTTGAGTGGTATAGATGTGGCCTTTGACCAACTTTATGTGCTGCAAAGCAGCAGCGCATCGGTAGCTCCTCACCCCTTGTACGTGGAGCAGCCATCCTCTTCCTCCAGCGAGCGCACCGCTCCTCCCACAGCCCCAAAGTAAACTGCCACCTTACATCACTGCCCACTTAGAACTGAAGTTTCCCCACAATAAATGCCAGAAACAATTGCATCAGACAAGTTAGTTTATCCAAAAAAACTGAGGATTAGATTTACTGTAGAATAGCTACTTGGACTGTGGTTTGCAGTCAGCTCCCTGGTATCAACAACCACACCATCCCTCTTCAAATACGCACAAGTCTAATAATAAATCCACTTATAATTACCAGTACTAAGAACTATTTTATCCATTATGCAAATACATGATACATGCAAAGGTTTCAGAAAACACAGTATTGCATAACAGCCAGTTTGTAGAGGTCTATCGTCACTCATTTTACGGTTTCTAATTCAGATTTTAATCTGTGTTGTTATTATTTTTTTAGTATTTCAGAATCCCAAAGTTGTTCAAAGCTCCTGGAATGGGTAATCTGCAGAGTATGCTCTCCTAAAGCAACTACAAAACAAGTTTTAACTACATGTAGCTTGGAAAACTAATTGCTACAACCCCATTTGAGGCTACAACCTCATTTGAGAGCAAAAAGTTTTAAACTCATTGGAAATCAGTATTAAGAAGCAAATCCATCACAATATTTTGGAAGACATCCTTCCCATAAGCACTAAATGCAAAGCTCACTTAATCACAGAAACAAATTAGCATGATAAAACTAAAAAAAATATTCAGAAAACAGTCTGAATCTATTTTTAAGTGTAATTTAAATGACTCAGGCAATTCTGGACTGCATCTTTTCAGACTAATCAGTTTTTGTTGTTTTTCTTTTTCTTCCCCAAAGTTTCTAGCCTCAACTCTCCTGGTAACATCATTCTAGAGAATCTGAAAGAAATGGACATGAAAAATACATACGTTTATCACAGCTGTGCCCAGTGCTTCAACAGTTTTGTCAAAAGCCAACTCTATAGCTAATCACAGCCTGTATTCTTTTAGATTTTAATATATTAACAAGAGGCTGCTTTGGATGTCACTGTGTTCTTTAACTACAAACTAAGAACTGTAAAGGTGCAAAAACGGAATAAACCCCAAGTGGGTTTTATGACTTTTCCCTGTATTGATGCACTCTCTTTAACAAATGAAAGCTTCATACATGAATTCCTGGGTATGCACAATGCAGACAAATTTAATTATCTTTAACCTAATGGTTTGTTAGAGCTACTGTGTAAGCGGTCTCTTTTTTTTAGTTGTTTTTAGTTGTTTAGTTGTGTTTTTTTAGTTGCTATGCTATTCATTATCTGATACACCATCTTTTGCATGTTATCTACTGTAACGGTTACTCCAATAAATAGTCTGGTGACAGATCCTAAGCTCCATAATACACATTCCAGTCCCACCTTCATAAAACTTGACTTAACTGGACTCCTCTCTCTGGACACACACAGTTTTAGAGGGATCCTACAAGAAGGCTGGGGAGGGACTCTTTGTCAGGGACTGTAGGGATAGGACAAGGGGGAATGGCTTTAAACTAAAAGGGTGGGCTTTGGTTAGATATAAGGACGAAATTCTTTACTTCGAGGGTGGTGAGGCCCTGGCACAGGCTGCCCAGAGCAGCTGTGGGATGCCCCATCCCTGGAGGTGCTCAAGGCCAGGCTGGATGGGGCTTTGGGCAATCTGGTCTGGCGGGAGGTGTCCCTGCCCATGGCAGGGGTTGGAGCTGGGTGCTCTGTAAGGCCCCTTCCCACCCAAGGCTCTACACAGTGAGCCCGGCACCCCTGCCCACACCCCGCAGCACCCAGGAGGCGTGCGAGCCGCGGAAGCCGAGGCCCAGGGCGCTCCGCAGCCCTCCCAGCCCCTCTGCAGCACCCCGCGGCCGGCGGGGCGCTCACCGGGCCCGGCCGCCCCGCACCGCCCCGAGCAGGCCCCGCTCCTCCGGGCTCCGCGGGCCCCGCGCCCGCCGCAGGCGGAGGCCGAGGCTCCGCTCCTCAGCGGGGGGAAGCCCCGAGGCGAGGCGGGCCGGGCCCGGCGGCGGCGGCGGCGGCTCCCACCTGAAGTCCTTGTCGCTGGACGTCATCTTCTCCAGCAGGTTGGAGATGTGGTACGAGGCGCTCGCCATGTTGACGGGCCCGGCCGGGAGCAGCGGCGGCAGGAGGTGGAGGAGGAGGAGAGGGAGGAGGAGGAGGAGGGGGAGGAGGGGGAGGGCGGCGCCTCCCGGCTCCGCTCGCCGGGGCTGGGCCTGGGCCTGGGCCTGCTGGGGCCGCCGGAGCCCCCCGCGCGCCGCCGCCGCCCGCGATTGGCGGCGCTGCCAGCCCCGTGACCCCGCCCGCGGACGTGGCGCCGAGCGGGTGCGCGCCCAGCCCGGGCCGCCGTTGGAGAGGCGGCGGGAAGGGCGGCCGCGGACTACGAGTCCCAGCGCGCACCGCGCGCGCGTCCCGCCCGGCGCCGTTGGCGGGGCGTGGCGGGAGTTGTAGTTTGGCTCGGTCGGGTGTCCCTCACCACCTCAGGCCCTCGCAAAGCCACGGCTGAGCGCGGGCTGAACATATCTGGCAGAAGTCCAAAGCAGCGACGTGAAAATGCGTTTTCCTTGCTGAATAAAAGTGTGTTTCTGTCTGTCCCCGTTGCAGAAAGCTGCCCCAAAATGTGATGTGAGTGCTTCCGGAGCGCCTGGGGGCAAACTGAGAGATTTTTTTCATATATATTCACATAACTTAAACACTCATATCATAGTCTCAGCAGTAACTTAAAACACTCAGTTCCCCAGGAAAAGCACGGCCTGGCCTCAGGGTCTGCCTTAGCGCAGGCCATGCCCAACAGGCCTCCTGGGCACAGGGAAAACAAGTTTTTGTACCTGTAACCAAGTAAAAATGCACTTTTTTACTTGTTTTTGCCTCCCTCGTTGCTGTACATGTCAATCTCATTGCTTTTCTGGGCAAAACCTGTGATCTGTCTACGTGTGGGTGGATGATAGGAAGTGGTGGGAGAACTGAGGAAGTGTTTCCATGTGTAAAACAAGACAGCCTACTGCAGGCAGCCTCCTCAAGTTTCTTACTGAAACAAAACATGAAATAATCTTAATCCTCCTTCTCAGTTATGTGTATGTACTGAAAAACTAAAGAAATGCTTTTTTGTTGTTGATGATTGGTATTTTAAAGGAACAAGATTTGAACTAAAACCAAGATGTCCTTAAAATACGCATTTTTAGGCGCAACTCACAGGCAGCCTTTCACAGCAGCCGAAGGAAGGCATGTGTTCTTCGTTAACTGAACCGAAATCACAAGTGGATCTGCCGTGGCCTGTCACCCAGGCACTTTGTGCAAACAACTGTTTTGGAAGACACAGACACTGTCATTGTCTGGGTGCTGTGCTGGAAAGAGAGCTTGGTATGTATTGGTCTCATTCCCCGGAGCAGCTTGGTGTCAGGTTAGTGCTGTGCAGCAAAAATAAGGGACAGGTAAGAAGGAGGTGGGCAGCGTGGGGGTGGATTGGTGACACTGACGTGGGGCAAGGATGGGTTACAGAAGGTGGGAGTAGTTGGGGGGAGGAAGAGGGAGTCTCAAGGAGAAATGGGGGACCATCGGTATGGGCAGGGGAAGTGCAGTGAGGGGAAGCACTCAGAAGGAGAGGTGGCCTTTTCAAACAGGCCATTGACTCGTTTGACTTGGGAATGCTTGATTGAGGGTTTACCTTTGGAGAGGAAAATCATTTACTTCCATTTGCGTGAACACTTAGGTTGGCTATTCAAGGAAGCCAGCTGGAACAGTACAGATGAAGACAGGCTCACTCCTGACTCGTTTGTGACAGCTGAAAACAGCTTATGATGCCTGAATTGTGATAACGCTGTGCCATGCACAGGAAAACTATGCAGCTTCTCTTTGAAGCACCAAGACAGAAAAAGTTGAAATACAAATAGTTGTCATTTGGCACATCAATTTGTGTTTTGCCATGTGGACGTTAGCACCATTCTAAATCACTTTGATGACAGTGACTTGTGAGCATGTTACAATCACAAGAAATGATTTGTTTCTGAGATGTCAAATTGTCACATCATCGCTTCTCACGCACTGTTGGACAAGACCGTTCTAACCTGTTCTTTATTTACATTCATGACTTTGGTCCTAAGTGGGGATCAGGTGGTTAGGGGGTGGTGAATGATCATCTATTACAAAAATGTTCTGGCTACATACTTACCATGATGCACGTTATTGAATAAGCATGTGAAACGAACCAGATGATAGAAAATGCTGTTATGGGAGAGGTCTTTTATGTCAGTCCCTATTGTAGAATGAAGGATTGCCAGTGTTCACTGGAAGCAGATCCACTCAAGTTGGGAGTTAACTTTCTAAATTAATATTGTTTCAAATTAGACACTAAACTGAGCTACTTCCCACTTTGGGAATTTTACAAACATTCACTTACAATAAGGTTATTCATGCTTCTGACTGATCTTTGTCTTGTCCATGTTTAGGTTATATTTCCTACTCTGCATCTCAGAGATTCTATTCCTGTCAATGTTCATGTTCCGAGAGGTATTTTAGCTTGCTTCCTTCTCTTTATCAATTTTTTTTCTGGTTGTTCATGTTGGGGTTTGGCATCCTCATGCACAAATCTCTTCCTTAAAGATTCTTCAAGGACAGGAGAAAGATAGAAATAAATCCATAGCATGAAAGTCACATCTGCCTTCTACTCAAAGGGATTCTTAGATGGGAAAGTATCTGCATATCCTAAGATGATACTAAAAGTAGGAATTTAGTCTTGCGTTTGCAAGATGTAAATATAACTGACAGCCTCTAACACATCCAGGATGCTTTGTGATCTTGTACATTTTAAAAATGATTTTTAAATCATTTAAAGTCATAATTCTGCTGCTGGTTTCTGTACCTCAACCAGCTTAGCCTGCCACTACTTAAACCTGGTTTCATATTACTACCAGAAATACAGGTCATCATGGAGGAAGTCAAAGTATTTTTTTTGTTGTTCAAGCACAATTATTACAATTGGGATTCAGCTATAGTAGATGCAATGTTCCAGAGGAAGTTAGACACACGTAGAGTCTAATTGAGAAGAGATTTTTTCCAGCTGATAGCAAAAAACTTCACAGATGGAGTGGTACTCCTGATCTGTTCCCTGTAGACACGCATATTAGATGCTCTTGGTTCATTCACAAAGATAGCTGAAAGCTTAATTAAATGCGGGAACCTGAAAGGATTTATCTTGCTTTATACTTGCAAATACATTCCCCAAATGCTGAAGATGAGAGAAGAGCACTGTTCGATTAGGGATGCATTCACCACACCAGAATTTGAGCCCTCACCAATTTGCTCTTTCACTTCACACATGAGTTGTGAGCCCACAGCCAGGAGAGGAAATCGGGAATGTGCTGCATGTTCATATATCAGCATGTAAAGAGCTATACCATACATTTTCACTAGGCTTAAAGGGACTCCTTTACGATGACGAATTTAAAGCTGGTTATCAGTTTTTACAGCTGGTTTTGGGGAAATAAAAGGAAAATTGCCGTTCCGAGTCAAAAGCTGCACACTGCTGTAAGCAGATATTTTGAGCTAGAGAACCTTACGGTCCTGGTTTATCACTTAGATAGGTGACTGACTTTGTACATCTGAACTATTAATCTTGAAAAAGATACTTGGGAAGGAAGACTTCAGAAATGTAGTTGACTGATTATAGTAACAAACCACAGATGGAGTCAAAGAAGTGATCTAGATTAAAACATGGAAGAAACTTAAAAAGGGATGCTATGACTGTTTAACTTAGAGCAAACAAATTGAAAAAACATGACATGCATTAGACCAGTCATATGGGTAAATGTGTGTTTCAAGCACCGTATTGCATTGTATAAAAGTTTTTAGTTGTTTGCTTTTTTTCTTTTAAAGCTGAAAAAATTTTCACATGAAACTTAAGAATCCCAAAGCATCTATCCAAAAGCAATTTAAAGCTTTGCTACTGTGTTGAATCTCACTTAAGACTGTTTCATTCTGGGACAGTAGAAAACATTACTGATCTTATTTATGAGACATTTCTACACGCTTGCCAAGAATAATAAGTAATATATGTAGTTGTAAACTGCCTGGCCTTTACTTCCTAACCCAGATAATCCTCTTTTGTAAATCAAAGTAAAGCAAAGCAGACTGTTTGCATGTCAGATTCCATCAGCTGTAAAAAGAGAAAGATTGGGAAACAGTGCTGAAAATAATATATGTATCCAGTTAAGTAATGGACTGAAGCAACTGTCAAATGGACTGAAATTGCCTCTCTAAAAGAACAGAGCTCCAATAGCATCTTCATCATAAGATTGTCAGGAAATATAGTATCTTGAAGGAAAAGAAAATAATAATGTAACAGTCTTCTGACTAAAATTGGATAAAAAATGCAAAAAAAAAAAAAGTTAAATAATTTATCTTCTGCTTGCTAAACACTGCACAGCTATTTGCAGCATTTTTGGTCAACAGGTTTCCAACATTTGCCACACACTCACAGATAAAAACTAAAATGAATCTTTCAAATAAAATCTGACCTGATATACGACACAAAAATTTAGACTCCCAGATGTTTACCGTTGTATTATTTCCATGCCAAATGAACTCAGCTTAGAAGACAGAAAAAAATTCATCATTACTACCCCTTCTGAAAATGAATCCAGGTTGTTTTTCTTTTTGATTGACCATTTGCGTTTTCATTCCTTATCATAACTCTAAATGTCTGATTCCTTCCGAGTGAGTTATGTTTCCCTTTATGTCAGCACACCCAGCTTTCTGCACATAATGACCTCAGCAATGCTTGTACTAGAGACACTTGTCTCAAGTAAACTTACAAGCACTTGCTTAATCAGAACTTCTGATATTGAACAGTATTGTTTGTGTTTCAAAAGTGGTACAAGTACAAATTATTTGAAGTGTTTTGACTATTTAGGCTTATTAGAACCACAGGCAGCCATGCAATGGATTTTGCTTACTCTGGATCTCACATGTCAAGAAAACCTTGACTATCGATAATTTAGAAATTTGTATGTTAGCACATCGGCTAATTACAATATGAGCCAAAGTTTGACAAAGGATATATAAAGGCTAATCTGTTCCATTTCATAGCATTTTAAAGCACTGCTGTTAGCGTGTTGATTCTTGCCTAAGAGTGCTTCATTTCAGGACAATATAACGTGACATCTCCCTCATGCATGAGACTAGCAGTAAAATTAGCAAAGATGAAAAAATACAAACCTAATTATTCCTCCATGAATCAAGGTGAATAAAAGGGGCTAAAACTAAATTAGAATGAATAAATCTGTTGAACAGAGCGTAACGTGACCGAATCTGATTCCTTGGAGAAAGATCGACTCATTCACGGAATCATCTAAGGTGAAATGACTCAATGATGCTCTTCTCTTGGAGCAGATGATGCCCTTCCTTGACCTCATTAGGGTTTTACTCAAACTCAGTTAACTCAGCCTCACTCGTTTGGGTCAAGAACATTTTGCACTGGAGGCAAGGCTGCTGAAGGGGCTGGTGTCCTTCAGGCATCCTTCAGGTTTTTTGACTGTTTGGCATACAGGTTGTGGTACCAGAAAAGACAAGGACATGTCTTTTCAGCTCCACACTAAAGGGCTTTGCGGGTGTCAACAACCCCTTGAACAGAAACAAGAAGATCTTGGGAATCTGGAGAGGTCCCAGTAGACTGGAAGCTGGCAAATGTTGTGCCAATTTTCAAGAAGGGCAAGAAAGAAGATCCTAGCAATTATAGGTCTGTCAGTCTCACATCAGTGCCTGGTAAAATTATGGAGAAGATGATCCTTGAAGTTATTGAAGTGCACCTGGGGGACAATGCAGTCATTGGTCCCAGCCAACATGGGTTCATGAGGGGTAGGTCCTGCCTAACAAATTTATTTCCTTTTATGATAAGATCACCCATCTAGTCGATCAAGGGAAACCAGCTGATGTGATCTTTTTGGACTTCAGCAAAGCTTTTGACACAGTTTCCCATAGGATCCTACTGGAAAAGATGTCCAGCATACAACTTCACAAAAACATCGTACGATGGGAGAGCAATTGGCTGACGAGCAGGGCTCAAAGGGTTGTGGTAAATGGGGCTACATCAGGCTGGTGTCTAGTCACCAGTGAGGTCTGCCAGGGCTCCATTTTAGGGCCAGTCCTCTTCAATGTTTTTATAAATGATTTGGATGTAGGACTAGAAGGTGTTTTGAGCAAATTTGCTGACGACACCAAACTTGGAGGAGTTGTGGCCTCTGATGAGGGTGAAAAGGCCTTGCAGAGAGATCTGGCCAGATTGGAGAGCTGGGCGATCACCAGCCACATGAAGTTTAACAAAAGCAAGTGCTGGGTCCTGCACCTGGGACGGGGCAACCCTGGCTATACGTACAGACTGGGTGACGAGACGCTGGAGAGCAGCCCCGCAGAGAGGGATCTGGGGGTTGTGGTTGACAGCAAGTTGAATATGAGCCAGCAGCGTGCCCTGGCAGCCAGGAGGGCCACCCGCACCCTGGGGTGCATCAGGCCCAGCACTGCCAGCCGGGCGAGGGAAGGGATTGTCCCGCTCTGCTCTGCGCTGGGCGGCCTCACCTCCAGCACTGTGCGCGGTTTGGGTGCCACAATGTGAGAAGGGCATAAAACTGTTGGAGAGTGTCCAGAGGAGGGCGACGAAGATGGTGAAGGGCCCAGAGGGGAAGACCTATGAGGAGCGGCTGAGGTCACTGGGCCTGTGCAGCCTGGAGAAGAGGAGGCTGAGGGGAGACCTCATGGCGGCCTACAGCTTCCTGGCGAGGGGGAGTGGAGGGGCAGGTGACCTGTTCTCCGTTATCACCAGTGACAGGACCCACGGGAACCGTGTTAAGCTGAGGCAGGGGAAGTTCAGGCTGGACATCAGGAAGAGGTTCTTCACCGAGAGGGTGGTCGCACACTGGAACAGGCTCCCCAGGGAAGCAGTCACGGCACCAAGCCTGTCTGAATTTAAGAAGCGTTTGGACTGTGCACTTAGTCACATGGTCTAAATTTTGGGTAGACCTGTGCGGTGCCAGGAGTTGGACTCAATGATCCTTATGGGTCCCTTCCAACTCGGGATATCCTGTGATTCTATGATTCTATGAATTGATTTTAATTGCAAATTCTCTGACCATTACCTGTTGAACCTTGGGGCCTAGTTTATTTCAAAATGATTTTCCTCTTTACATGAGTCATTAACTAGATGTTTGTATGCTAAAATTAGTTTTGTTTGTTTGTTTGTTTGTTTTTAATACATGTTATCAGGCTAGTCATATCATTCTAGGATTAGTAGCCATGTATTGTAATAGCAGGGCATAGTCTAAGTTTAGGACCGAATGTTTGAACTTGTTAGAGCCACCATTAAAATTTTTAAACCCTCTGGGCATGTGCAATTTCTGTTCTATTCATCATGAATATGTATAAAATTGAGTAGGTCTGACAAGTATTGGTGGCTTGCTTGTGAATTTATGTGTGTGAATAGCAAATACAAAACAAAATATCAAAAGGAGCAAGAATCTCATATATCTCATATGCATTATTCAAGCAGGAGCAGGCTCTTAAAAGAAAATATCTGCAATTAGTTTTAATACTTTGGAAATAATTACATGCCAGTAGGAAAACCATATATCGAAAGGAATATGTTTAAATTTCAAAACAATCTTCAGAGATACCTCCTGTTGTTTCGTTATCTCTCTGGGGGTTAATGATGCCAGTACTTCGCAGTGAGAAGGCATTTTTAATAACTTCTATCAGAAAAGTCAACCCATGCTGCTACAGCCTGGTCCAGAGGAATGTCATTTCAAAAACAAAAACAGTTCTACAAAACTTTTCAGTCTTTTTATGCATTGAAACGCTAAGTCCTATTACTTGTGTTAGAAACATCTCCTGCCAGTCACAGTCAAGGTGACCTACTTGATTTTAATTTATTTTTTTAATTCCTTTTTGTGGTACTGCCAGTTTAAGGGCAAAATTTCATCTCTGCATTCAGCTGCAGCGATACCAGATCATGGCTTTGTTCTGTTATCATACTGCAGAGGCCAAAATTAGACATTTTTGGAAGATTTTTTATGTTGCTAGCCAGTTCTTCAGAGAGTCTGGAACTAATATATTGTAGAAGCAATGTCATTTGAAAGGATGAGATACAGAGAGACAATTGTCTGCTCACATCTCACAAAATAAAGATGATTTTGTCTCCCAATGCTTTCTAAGAATATCCTCAAATTCCGTTCCTACAATATTTCTGGAGGCAGTGATTTCTTTGCCAATAGAAAGAAATTAGCTTGTTTCCTTTTTGTCATGTACCTGATGTTGTCATTTACACAGTGTGAAAAAGCTGGTGGCATTTTGTAGCCATTTTGTCCTGATGCGAGTTGTGGCACTGTCTGCAGCTGGGGGGGACATGGAGGGAAGGAAGATGCAGTTTCGCAGCATGGCCTCCATCAAGCAGTCATCAAGGTGGAATGAAAAGACAGGATCACAGCGAAAGCAGGAACTAGCATCCCCCAAGCTCTTCTCCCTCAAAACCTGTGCTGCCAAGAAGCAGAAAAACAGATGGAGAAGCACCTACGGTAATCTGCTAGCCTCGAATGTGGCTGAGTGCTGTTCTCCATTTGAGATACAGGACATTTTTACTTCCACGTTTGCTGTTTTGATTAAACCACGGAGGCTCGTTGCTCTCAGGCCCACTTCTCACGCTGCATCCATTCCTTGCACTCTCTTTCGCTCTACATGGTGTTAACAGGGTCATACTAGGAATCCAGCGAAGGCCAAGAACAGTATGAGATTTAAATTATGTTAAATTTACACAGCATCAGCAGCTGAGGCTGAAAGAGAATTTTCATTATCCCTTAGCAGCACACAGTCTAAGGCATGTAGCTGAGAGGCTGTGATACCATCGTGGAGGAATGGTTTCTACATGCTTCAAGGTCAGCTTGTAAATATAGTTATTTTATTGCAATGGAAATATCCAATTTTAGTCAAAGCTCAGGACCAGGACATTACCAGAAGGGCAAGAATACCTAAGAGAGTCATTTTTTTTTTTTTCTGTTGAGAACTGTTTGTCCACAAACCAACGCAAAGAGTGTTTGTTTCCAAAAGCCAACTCCAAAATTACATTTCTTTGTGGTGACTCATCTAGCAGTGCAGCAGTGCAGTACCTGCAGGGCAGTCAAAACAGATTGGCAGTGATCCATGGTATCTCATACCTCTGGGAGAGCAGTAAATTGTGTAATGTGGTTGGGTCTTCTGATCCATCTTGGATGATTCAAGGATGTCTTAAATACAGCTAAGCACTTAAGCTGTGGGAACTGATTGAATGCAGCATCGTATCCCTTTAGTTCTCTTTTATTAGTAACCACCTGGATATCCAGATAGATAATTCCGAACAAATTTGCTCCTTTGAGCGATTAGAAACTGAACTGGAATGAAAATCCATTTTCACATCAGTTGCTAAACACTGACCAAAAGAGCAAATATTATTCCGAACCACGTTCTAATTTGGAGGGGGGTGATAAAAATTGACACTCAAAGTAAATGTCTTTCAAGATAAAGCACTGGGTCATGTGTGGGCTGCTGTTAGAAGAGAGAGGAGAAAAGAACTGCATGTTGCAATTATTTGCAGGTAGGAATTGCATTTCCTGCCAAGTAAAATGTCTCCTCTAAAATTGCTCTGTTTGTAGTTCTGCCTCGAGATAACTTTCGCACCTGCTGCTCAAAGATTAAACTACATCTGTTGAAAGGAAACTGCCACTTGGGGTCACATTTGTTATCAAATGACATTTTTTGTTTATTTGTGTAGCGAGCGCTGTAGAATTGGAAATTCCCTCTCTTCATTTTGAGCTTTGCTGTAGATCCTCATCATGAAATATTTTTGGAGCCAGTGAAAATGTTGAGGCTTTAAGCTTTATAGCAGGAAAATAAGAAAAAAGATGGCGTATTTTTTCCTAGATTTCTCTACAATAATACACCTGTGTTATTCATACTTCAGTCATATATGTAATAATCCTAATTTATAATCCTTATCCCAAGTACCAGTTCAACATTCTTCTTGATATGCATAACATATACCGTAAGAACAATACAAAAGACAGAACAATGGCTACTTTTGAAAAATAAGGTTAATATATGGAAGTGTTCCCTAACATATGTATTTTAGAATATTTGCAGCAAGTTTATAATGTGGGTACTCTTAACGTGAAATAATATTCCTACAGAGAAGTATTTGATGACAGCTGTAGTTCTTTAACTTTCTCCAGGTCCTATTCAAGAATAATTTCTTTATGGAGATGAGCTTGGTAACATTCAGCAGTAGTGAACTGTAGAATTATCTACATTCACAGTTTTTGCTTTAGAGGATTAGCCATTAGAAATGTATCTGCAGGGCTTGGAAAATTTTTAATATGAAAAAGCCAACTAATCAGAGCCTTTCACAAAAAAAAGCAAAGGAATAATGGCTGAATACACATCACTATTTTTAACAAACTGATATGAATCACTCAGTCCCTCAGTGCTGATTCCGTAGCGATACGTTCTGTTTTGACAAGATCATTCACTCAAGCTGTCTTTCTTTTAGCACTTACAGTTGGTGGCATACAGAGTCAAGTAAGCCTAAACTTCTCGTCCTTTTTCCCATCAGGGTGTAAAATTGCTATGAAAGCAGAACCAGGTGAAGATTCAGAATGGGACCTAGTGATCCAACATTATATATTGTTGGACCCCACAGTCTTGGTATACGTTTGAGTTACTTCCAACTGAAATCCGCTGAACTTGCTATTTCGTGTATTCGTTTTGTTTACCAGTAGTCCTCTTGAAAACCTAGTGCAAGAGGTTTAGGATGTGTTTACTGTAATTCACATGTCATCTTAAGAGCCATCATAATTTATGCTGAATATAAATGCCTGAAGAATAAGACTACGCTTCTAGGAATGGGAGCAAAACAGAGCTTCATCAAAAAACTGTTCTCTGGATTGGGCGTCAAGCTGTGTAAGAATTTCCAGGGTGTTTCCAGTGATTAGGGAATGCAAATGAAGTGCAAAAGAAATGAACGTTGCCCAAAATGCTGAATAATATCAAGAACTGATGGAGTAATCAGCCCTTCTTGTTCCAAAGAGTTATTTTTTTAAAGCAGATGGAGAAAAATGCCACAATCATAACCTATAATTCAAAGATGGAGGATGCAGTGAGAGCGATATTCCGTTACAGTTCATTTTTCCTTTTTCACTGAAGATCAACAAGTTCAACAACAGCTGAAGTCAGATTGTTATAGACAGTTATTGTTTCAGCTCTCATTACTTTTTTGTTATTTGCCATCAATGAATATTTTCAAGCAGCACATCCAGTCTTAATGCACCAAGACCCACTTAGAAAGGAAATGCTGGATGATTATTTAATAACTAGGGATTTAAACATGAGGAAGAGTTAAAGGAAATAATGAAACCAGTGTGCATTGAATCTCAAACAGGAAGCAGTTTTGTTTTGCTAGCAGGGCCACCTAAAAAATAAGACTCAAAGCAGTGGATGTGTTTTGTGGCCAACTGAGGCTGACAGAGGGAAGGTTCCCAATATGTAAAGTTGAATCACACTGTGTGCCAGCTGTGGTAGTTTTTTCTCTTGCCCGTAGAATAATCTTGTGATTCCAATAATAAAAAACAATTTCACTCCAATGCTGCAGCTTTATTCTTATCCCTTCAAACCAAACCCAAGAAGCTAATGGCACAGAAGATACAAGAATTATATATCGCATTGGTGCTGAGTGATCTAATTTGCTCTGATGCAGAAGTCCTGAAGAAATATACTGCTAAGGCGATCCAATCAGCTAGGGTTTATTCTTTTCCTGTTCTAGTTTAGAAAGCAGAAAAATTATCTGAAAACTAAAGCTATGCCCTCCAGAGAGTTACGTTATCACCAAATCAGTCATGAATGGAATGCAGAAATCTTTCAGGGCAAACAGACATTGAATCCATCTTGGTGTTATCTTCATTTTAAAGCTTCAGTAATGATATTTCAGAGGAATTCATAATGAACCTGCAAAAAAGGGAGAGGCATGGAAGTTTTGCTGCAATTTCATACATGAGTTACAACAACAGTTCCCAGACCAAGACCTTCCTCTCTAACGGTCATAAACAAACCTATGCCTAAAGAACTATGTCAAAAAAAATCTTCCCGACACAGAGTGTACCTGAACGCCCTGGGAGTTTATTTCAGAGTTCAAGTGCAAAGGTACTGAAGTGTGATGTCTCTTTCAGATGCTAATAATACAACCAGGTAGGAAGGTCTGGAAGTCTCAGTGTGTTCATGATTGGGTACGGTCTCTTGAACGTCTAGGGTAGTGATTTAAATCCAAAATAAGTCAATACAACAATCTATGAATTTTGTTGCCATCTCTGCTGTCAGAGAATTGGTCTCAGAGTTCCCGGTAAACAGGTATAATATCACATTAAAAATGTCCCACCATAATTGTCACCATTATAAGCCTCAGAGAAAAACATATAGACTGGAGCAGGCATGAAGAACAAAGCTCACATTAGTTCTTTAGGTTGTTCCCCATTGGGCAACAGATTTACGTTAAGGAATTTGGCCCAGAGGAGAAAAAAAAAAAAATCACAAAACGAAGAAATGAAAAACCACTTGTAATGCTTCCCTCCTACAGCTTTTAGTACCAGCTTTTTGTTTAGCCAAACTTAGTCAGTTTTGTTTTAATGTTCTTCGTGAACATTAGAAAAACATTTTTGGGGTCTACGTAGAATCACTAAATGACAGCTGAAAAGAAGCAACTAAGGAAATTAAAGCAAGAAATCTTTTTTTTTTCTTTTTTTTTCCACTCACAAAAATACGTTTCAGATTTACATTCTCTTCCATTCTTTCTTGGTAATAATTTATTCTTTAGTTTTGTGCAACAGGTCATTAACCTGCTTAACAGCCCTAAATCTAGATGTTTTCCCCTTAGAGAAAAGTAGTGAAAGTCAAGTGGGCAAAATACCAAATCTTACTTTCACTTCATTTTCTTTGATAATTTAGGGGAATACATGATCCAGGATCTTTCTCTCACAACAGAAAATGGTAATTTAGCTGTTAACTACATGGGATTCAGATTTGGGACCCTTACTAAATCTGCGTGCAGTCTTATCTGCTGGGTCTGATTATGTTCTGATCAATATTATCTGATGACTGTGACCACAGGTGGGAAGTTTCAAGGATATTTTGACTTCCATGGCCATTTGACAGAATGGCAGAAAGTACCACTGTGAAGTTCTTGTCCATCTTGGTCTTTTTTGCTAATCAGAAACAAGAGAAAAATCCATGAGAGGAGGATTCAGTTTCTGCATCTTTGCTTCCCATGTTTTAGCTGCAACATAAACCACGTGGGTGCTTAGGAGACAGATTGTGCAAAGAAAGCAAAAGTTAGACCTATGCCTAAAAGCCTGGTGATGGTTCAAAAGCCCTCCTAGGTTTTGCCTCTCTCTAATTTGAATCGTTTTTTTACTGGGAGTTACTATTCTTAAGATATGTTAAGATTTTCTGTGTTTCCCTTGACGTGTTCAGTCTTGCTCTCACCTATATCAGTGCTCCTTTTGAAATTCATAACCTGGAGGCGAAGGCCAAAACCTCTCTAGCTGTAGAAGCAAATGTATTCACTTTACTTGAAGGATCATAAAAACCCATCTCTTTGCCAAAGATGCTCACTGAGAGAGATGTCAGCCAGCGTGGCGTTCCAGGATTAATTAAGGAGTTTGTCTGCCAGACATTCTTGAAGTCTGCTTTTTCTTGTCTTATTTTTACTTTTTGGCATGTAGTAGTATTTCCATATTTATTAAATGCACACTGATAATTACATGCAGAAGAGCAATTAGCAGCAGACAATTTAGTGGCAAAGAATTTATAATTTGAACTGTTTACCATTCAGAGATGACTGGAAGTGATGACAACTTGTTTCCAGCCCATTGGACTTCTCAGCTGTATGAGTGATGGGGCCCTATAAATAGAAGCAGAACGGCTCCAAATGAAACTTCATTTCAGTGATATTGTTATAGCAGAACTTCCAGCTGAAGTGGCCATTTTTAATTCTCTGTTTTTTCCAGTCTATCTTTGTATGAAACATAAAATCATACCTGTGCAGTAGGCAGTTACCTAAATGGCATGCAGTCTATCAGATGTTTTATAATGCAAAACCTAAATTCAAACCAGTGACAGATCCCTGTTCATCGTGGTGTGTTGAGTGACCTGTCCACATGCTGCCTCTTGTTCATTCTAGAAAATAATCTGTTTCATGAGTTAGCATAAATTATGTTTCTTAGTCAAAGAAACCTAGTGGTGTCTGAGATCTGTGGAGGTTTTCTATACTTGTTTTAATAGAAACTTTAATTATCTGTCTGCAGGAACATAGTTTCTCTGTTCCATAAATAATATTGCAATTTCAAGCACAGTCACTAGACCAGAAAATGCAGAACTCCAATCAATCAGCTCATATCTGAAAGAAGGAAAAGATTTGATGAGTATTACAGAGAGCTCTTTCTGAATGAGTAGTTTGAGGAAAGTGTTTGAATGCCTTTGATCATGGACTCACCAGGAACCAGAATGTCTCACTTTCCTGACAGTCCTTTCAGCTTGAAGTGTTTCAGTCCATTTACATACGGACAAGAATAGGCACAGGCACTACCAGTTTTATAAGAGCTATTGTCAAGTTCCCTTGTCCCCTGTGATGTGCATCAGAGAAAAGATTTGAAAATGGCGTTGGATAACCAGAAAGAAGGAGAATGCCTGCAAGATGGAAGACACCCCCCCAGGTGGTGAGGCAAGATTTCTTTCTACTATTTGGTCTTTATACTTTAGCCTGTTACTCTTTTGCCTTGTTTAAATTGCAGTTATGCAAAGTCACGTCTCCAGTGTAAACCTTGCTATCAGTTGTCACTATTTATGGTCATCCAATCCACCAAAAAAGGCATAGAAAATTCAGTACATTTATGATTGAACTCAAGTCATCACAAAGAAATCTGGTACCTATTTGTATAATAATACTAGGAAAGAAAAGACAGGTAAGGAACCAAGTTCAGAGATGCCTTTAAAACAAGCAGGGAACAGAATATAGTCATGACAGTTTTTATATTCCTCTAAAAATCCACATGGATCTCAACTGTCTATGTCAACATGAAGACTTGTGGTGGCATCCTGCCCTTTCAAATACTGGTTTAAGGCTCATACGAAAGAGAGTCTGCTACCTACTGATGAACCATTTCCTTTCAAATGCACCTGCCGTGTCTGTCCAGCCAAGTATTGACCTAATCAAAACTCACTCAGTTTATGAGACCTGATGTGACTACGGCCTGGCAGGTATGGTTTGTAATACTTCAGAACTCAGCAGAAGAAAACATGTCCACTTTTTATTTTAAGCATCCAACTGTGGGCATGCATTTTGATTTATGATGAATGCTGATGTTTATTTTAAACAGAAATGCAGAGAAAGGGATCTGTTTCGAGGCTGTGGTGCTTTTTAGATTTATTTGCATGTGTAAGTGATTTTTCAATCTAACTGACATAACAGGAAACTCGTTTGCCTTACAGTTCAAGCATAAGTATGATGAAAAGCGTCCTCCAGCATTTGTCATGAATATACACAACAGTGGCTCCATAATGAGCTTTCAAACCAAAATCGGGGAGCTTGGGAAATCTTTTGTATGGCTGTACCTGTTGCATTGAGGACCTGTAGATCGTTGCCTATGCTGTTCTTACCAGTACTTTTAAAGCATCGGAAGATGTTGTAGCCTTCAATCTGTTGCGTAACTATAACTGTGGGCACTTGGTTTAATTCCTCTGAAATCAATGCTCACTTTTAATTTGCTAACCCTAAGTCAAAACAGAAAAATCCAGAAAGACATTCGGGCAAGTTTGTTTTAAAGTGAAAGGGTGTGTTTCTTTAATAAAAATAATAAGGGACAAGCATGCAGTAACACAGTTAATACACCTACACAGAGCCTAGCAAAGCGTAGTTAGACAGGCAATATTATTTATATTTTAAAAGAGATTCCTGCCCTGTTTCATGGAGTATCCCTTCTGGTGGAGATCCCTATTCTCCCCCTCACCCCCCAATTAATCTATGTATATAAAAAAAAGGGGGGGGGGGGAATCAAAATAACAAAGGATCGTTTGGGCATTGAAATGCTATGACTTCCCTGTCCTAGCCTGGGAAAAAAAAATTAGTCTTTATGATAGATTGCAGGAGTCCATCTGGTTTGTGTGGGGCTAACAATCCTTTTCCCTTTTAGCAGGGAGACGTCTGTCTTTCCACAGAGCTCATTCTTCCCTGCCCGGCTGCCTGCACATTAATAACAAGGAAAAGAATCCGGTGATTCAGTGATTGATACCAGCTTATGCTAAACAATGTCCCCTCCTGTTTCCAATAAACATGGCTGTTCAAATAGATTATAGTGTCTCAGAGCACTCGCTCCCCCCCCCAGCCTGCCTTAGATGTCCTTTAGCTGCTCCTTTGTGATGGTAATGAAACTAAACAGCATTTCAAAGCAGGCTTTGATTAGCATGATAACCGTGTAGTAGCTTGATGGTCAGCGAGGAGCGATTATCTAGCCTTCCAACACCAACAGTGTAGAGGGAAAGTTACACAGAGTGGTAAAATGTCTGTGTGTGTGTATATGTATGTCTGTGTGTGTGTATATCTGTATGTATGTGTGTGTTTGCATTCACATAATACGTACAGGCATAACTCAGGTATCAATAACTACTGACAAGGTCCGTTCATTGATATTCCCCCTTAGAACAGTGTTTTCTTGATGCACCAGCTAATTACACCAATTTGCCACAATTTGCCTGGGTACTGCATATGCATTTAAATAGGGGACAGGAGGCGGCATTGCAGCAGAGCTCACTAATTCGTTTTATCATGAAGAGCATCATCACACACTAGTCAAGCCACTGGGCATCACTGGAGGTGCTACGTTTGGAAATGGAAATGGAGAACAGCAGAAAGACCACAGAAAGCCCAGTGTCTAGAGAACCATGCAGCAACATCGGTATTTCAGCACGGGCTGAAACTAAAATGCCATGGCACTATTAATATAGTCTTCCAAATCGGATGATTTGAGCCGAGACCTTCAGTTGCAGCAAAGAGTTGCATCTCCATCAACATGATCAGAGAGACGTGAGTCCCTGCTGGGAACACGGCCTGTTCTCCCTTATAATATCTATTCCTTCCCTCTGGAAAATAATTGTAGGACAAAAGTTTATTTCTGGACTGTATTTATCCAACGTGGGTCATCATTTTAAGAGGTTATAACCACACAATGTGATGGGATAAGCAGTAGCCCATTGGCTATTTCACACTGTTTAGACTTTACGATGCATGACTGACTACTCTTGTTTCTTTTTCAGTTTCAACTTGCAGTTTCCTTTTTTTTTTTTTTTTTTAAATTATTTGGAGCAAGAACATGAAAAACTGTCTTAATTGAAATAACGTTTCCCCTGGAATTCATTTTTGTAATGTTTGTACATATTTTGGCAGCCCTTCAGGATGCCGCATGTTAAGCAAATATATGACAAGTGACATTTGGTAGTCTGCAAATACTTAAATGCCAGAACATGGAGAAGCATCGTGCCATCTATACTAGCAGTGTATGTATCTGACAATCCAAGCAGAAAGCAAGAGATGAGTAGGTGCTTTACAGAGGCAACACCAGATGAATTCAGCAGCATCATGGAGCTGATCACTGTGATACAAAGCAGCGTGTCATCTCTGTAAGTGTGCTCAGCACTGGGAGCTGTGGTTACCACAGAGTACCAAAAAGCCTTATGAAGAGGTTTATCTGCTTTAACTCTAGAAATACAAACAGCATGAATCCAATACACACTTCGTAAATGTTTTTTGTTTTATTGCTTCTGTGAACAATTTTACAAATTTCAGTAACTGGACATTAAAATAGCAGATACAATTCAAAGTGGGTAAATTTAAGTCCAAGGCCAAGAGCATGCCTTGCTGTGTAATGAAGCACCATGACCAAGAGATAATATCCCTTTATTCAGCACTAATTAGACCACTGCTAGAATACTGTGTCCACTTTGGGGCCGTACACTACAAAGTAGACATCAATAAATGGGAGCAAGTTTGATGGAGGGCCACCACAACAGCCAGGGCTGGAGCACTTGCCCTGAAAGGAGGAATTGAGACATGAGGGCTTCTTTAGCCTGGAAGAGGAATGGTTTTCGGGGAATGTAACAGCAGTACCTCCTAACCAGTACCAACTAACCAGTACCAGAGCCTGCAGGGAGCTTATTGGGAAGCTGGGGCCATGCTCTTCCTGGTGGTGCATCAGGAGAACAAATGACAGTGGCCTTGAAGTGACAGAGTGGCACATCTGACTGGCTATAAAGCAAAATATTTTCCTTACGAGAATAACAAAATGTTGGAACAAAGAAGTTGTGCCTTCTCTGTCCATGGAAATTTTCAAGACCCAACTGGATAAAGTCCTGGGCAGGCTGGTCAGGTCTTGCGGGTGACCCAGCTTTCAGCAGAAGGTTGGACTAGAGACCTTCTGAGGTCCCTTCCAGCCTGAATTATCTGGTGATCCCGTGTTTCACACAACACATAGCTAAGCTGTACAACTAACTCCCTTGCAGGATGCTGCAGACACTGAATGTTAAATGTAGGCTTAAGAAGCTGGACAGGGTCACCAAAAGGAAATCCACTGAATACACAGAATCTGTCTGAACCCCAAACACTTGGAGGCTGGGAAGTGTTAAGAGAATTATTATAGTAAGATTGCTATAATCTCATGTTCCTCAGTGGCCAGCAGCTTACGGCCACTGTCAGAGACGTTTTATTGGGCTGGATGGACTGGCTGTCCATCTCCCAGAGCATTACAGCTCTTTTTGTGTTCTTACTTCTAAAAAATACACCATCAGCATGATCTACTGTTTCAAACCTAAAATTTTGCAGAGCTTTTAATTACAGGGAAGTGCAGTTTTTAGAATGTCATCCACACCCTTGGAAGGAATAGTAAAATAATGAGGCTTTTCAGTATATTTTTTCAGTCAATTTTCATAATGACAGTATTTCGGAGGGAAATTGAAGATTGTAGCTTGTTACCAGAAAGTACCAGAAATGTTGCACAGAGATCTATTTTTACTTTTTGATTTATTTTTTTTTTATGTTTTCAAAAGTTCAACAAGTTCATTCCAATCTGCCTCTCAAGGTCAACCATCTGAATCAATGATCTTCTTAGCTCCACCAGTTCTGATTTTTGAATAAAATTGTAATTACCAGCCTTTTAAGCACCAGCTGTTCTATTGAAACATGATACTGGTGGTGTGCTCAGTCCTGGTGGAAAATATCAGTGAGCTGCTCTTCACTGAAGCCTCCTGGCTGATTGCAAGGAGCATTGATGGGCACAGAATTAAAGGGGCCACAACCAGGTCCTGAATTTGGAAGCCGTCATGGGTACAGTCGCCTTCCTTCTTTTGTGAATTATCCTGTTCAAACATGGTGTTAAGCGACACTGTACTCATTTCATGCAAAATAATAAAAAAGAAAGTGAAATATAATAGAGTATAATATGTAAAGGAGTAATCTGTCAGCTCATCCACCAAACCCCAAGTGCCTATCAGTACACAGAAAGAGAAATGCTTTTGGGAAATGTTTATCTCTAATTACTGAAGAGCACCCAAAGTGTGTACCATCTGTATCAACAGGAGACCCAGTTAAAACCTAAGGTGAAGGTTACAGTCTACATAGGGTAGGATACAGTACTGGAGAAGAGATCAGTCTTGGAAAAAAAAAAAAAAGCTTAAGAAGTACATTTATAGCAGGATTTGAAGGAGAATTGAAAGGCTGATTGGCACAGGAAGTGGCATGGGAAAATAAAAGCAAGAGGTGGAATTTGTCTTGGCAGGGAAGCAATGTCCCAGTATTAGGAATGCCTGCAGGCCAAAAAGAAAAAAAACAACCACCAACACGATGCTGAGACTTAACATACCTTTCCCAACTGCTTGAAAGCACAAATCCTACATAAAATATGTCCCAATGCACGTATAGTTTTATCTGTGCAGAGCTTTTCTGTCACGTCCAGAGAGGCCAGGCCAGCACTCGCTCGCAGACCGGGCAGCACAGGCGGGTGAGGCGAGCGGAGTGGTCAGGCACCGGGGCGCTGGCTGCCCTCTCTCCCCCAGCAGATTCGTGCTTTACACGTCACATGATATTGTATTTTCCTTTTTTCCTCTGTTTTTATAAGAGGTGAGCATGGCCAGGGTTAGCAAGGTGCTTGAGGAGCAGCTCCTGCCAGGGTGTGTGGCACCCAGCCTGGAGGACGCGGGGCAGGCCGCTTGCCACGTTGCTCACAAAACCTGAGGCACTGCAGCAGTGCTGGCCAGTTGGGCACTGCTGTATTTTCCCATATTAATTACGCAGCCTTATCTCTCTCCAAAGCCAGGGAAATGTCCATGCTGTCACAAGCCTTTAGGTGGGAGGACACTCGTCCCTCTGCAGCGCGCTATCTGCAATCGCAGTGCCTGGCGAGCCGATGCGCTTGGTAAGCCTCTCACTTCCACAGCAGACCCGGGGCTGTATTTATTATTCCTGCATGCAGCATGCTGCCAGTCACTCCGTTAACTCGTAAGGTCCCAGCTCGGGGAGGCCTTTATGCGCAGAATGAAATCTCTCTTTTCTAATGACAGCATTTAGTATGCAGTCGTGATCCCTAAACCTGGCCTGAGGAAGGATTTCTTCCCAAATCAGAGACAAGTGAATGCCTGGATCAAAAAAGGCAATACAAAAGGAATCGTGAAGGAATGTTAAGAACTATTTTATTTCTTCTTCTTTGTTACTCAGTAATTAATACGGGAAAGGAGAAAAGCAATACACGTATGTTTCACTGGGAAATACAATTCAACTGAATGGAGCTACCAAGGTTATTTCTTTTGTGCCGCGTCCCTCAGTCCCCAGTTGCAGATTTTTGTAGTGAGAATTACGTTTTACTGGTTCTGTGTACAGGACCTTTTACCACAGTAGCTCCTGATCTCATTCAGGATCTCTAGGCACTCCTACAGGACGGGTAAGAGTAACTGGGAACAAGCACGGAAATTATTAACACCTATTAAGAGGCCTCCTGTTGCTCATCATGAAGAGAGCCATGATGGGAAATTCAGAACGTCCATATGAATTATTAAACACAGACACACAGGCTGGAGAGCTCAAATTATTGCATTAAAGATCGTGTAAGAGTCAGAGACTGCGTATTTCTTTTTAGAGACGCTCATTTTGTCACTTCCTCAATATTTGTCCTTGCTTTAAACAGTATCTTCAGGGTGTTGTGTTACGATAACTGAGGCTGATCAGACTCTCTCGTCTTGAAATATGTAACTGGTGCCTCACATCTCCAGATGACGCTGCTAGAACAGCTGAGCACTTTCAGTTCCTGTTTCTGCACTACACCTGGCTTCTGCTGGCCAACACTAGGCCATTTAATCTTAATATTTCGTTGAATTGGTGTGTTAGTAATACATCAAAGGCTGCGTCTTAATGAAATGCATCAGCAAGACAGAGTCATGGCATTTGAAGGCTACATGAGCAGAAATGGATGTTTACTCCAAACGGAAGAGGAAGCCTGATATCTGTGCTGCTGGAAGTTAGAGGCTCCAGCTCTGGAGTAGGCGAAATGCACAATATACATTTGGTGTTATGTGAATTTCAGAGCTGGTGATAGACGTGCAGTCCCAGTCAGTTGGCAGGGATTCGTGGAGCAGGCAGAGGCTGCTGCAACCAAGCAAGCTTCCATATGCTGCCTTGTCTCAAAGCTAATCTGGAAGCAAGGAGAAAATACTCTGCCATGGCTTGGCATATTCTCGGCTTCACAGCCAAAAATGCTGGTGGGCTTTGTGATTTGCATCTAATGTGTGGTAGTAGAGGTTTTTTTTGTCTGGATACTGGGCTGAGACCACCCAAGTCATCTCATATAGGTCACAGGGGGGTCTTTAGGGGCTAGCGGTCCTTGGTCACCAGTGAGTAGTGACTGGTGTCAGAAACAGAGTTCAAGGTGAAGGATCTCTGTATGCTGCTGCCTGTGCTCTAGGCTCCCAGTATTTTCTCAGAACACGACAGTCCAGAAAAATAAAGACCCCAAATTAACAAGGGGTATTTCATTAATTCTTGTTCATGATTCAATTTTTTTTCCCCCTAATAAATCATGATTTGTTTGCAGGAGTGTCCCCCCTGCAGAAGCAATAAAGGGTTCTTGTCATGTTTTATGACAAAATGTGATTACAGGTGTACCATATTTTGATTTTTCTCCTTGAACAGATTTCATACTTTTTTTAACCTCTCTTCCTGTTGACGTCATTTGATATCTGTATGCATTTATCTCTGAAAGCAGCTCTCACAGCGATCTAGAAGAACTCTTTTCCTCCAGTGTCTTAGTTTATACATTACTTACAGATGCAATACACAAAGCCTATTCTCAAATGCAATCTGTTAAGCTTGCAGAATGACTGATCAAGCTGTTGGCTCAATTTTCTCTCTGATCATTTAGTTGATAAGGTAAATCTTGACTCAGTCAGATTTTCCGTGCTGGATCGATCGAGTGATGGAAGCTGAATACTGTATTTTCTCACCCAAAGATACCCAGGGAAAAGATCAGCATCATGACACATCTATTTTGGTAGATAGTTTAAGCTCTGAAGCTTGACTTTTATCAGCTATTAATAGCCATGAAGAATAACTGCATATCAGAATAACAGCATTTACACTCAATCTGCTGTAGTGTAAATAGCTGTATGAAATGCACGGGAGGTATGAATTGACCCTGGTGTGTTTTGTGCCAGTGGCCCACTACATCAGTGGGTTTTACTGGTAGGTGCTTTTGCATAAGATTGCCTACAAATGACTGACAAGTGAAACACTCTCAACTAATAATAGAAATCAGTAGAAGAACTTTCTACCCTGAGAATCACATTTTGACTTTTTCTGTCTAAAATGGATTTGATTTCATCTAGACTAATTCATTCCTTATTAGTAAGAAGAAAATAGAAAAATTGCTCTCGAAGAAACATAAAGGAAAGAAAGAAAGAAAGAAAGAAAAAGGGGGCTAAATATCTAAATGCAAAGTATACCCTTGGACATGATTATAGTTGGTCTCTTAATAGTAAGGACATGAAAAAAATTCGGAGTTCTCTTCAACTCAACAGAACTGAATGGCAATCAAATGAAAATCCTTGACTTCCATATTAATCCAGCTCTATTCTGCCTTAATATAGAATGTGCCATCAGCTACTGAAAACACCATTGAAACTGTACATTAAATTAATCAGATATACTACAAGGCATTTGGAGAGTATTTTTTAAATCATGTTTGCATAGTTTACACATTATTCTTTTCCTTCTTTAAAAAGTTGGCAAATGACTGAGAAATCCAGACATTACCCACTCTTTGCATAACACCTCCCATTTTATTACAAAATATCAGGAATCTTTTGGGTCATTTTGGATCCAAGTTCCTTTTGAAAACAAAACTTTGTCCTTTTTTGGAAAAGAAAAAAAGTTCCCGGAACATTTTAGTTAATTGTAATAATTAAAAAAAAAAAAAAAAAAGAGATAATGAGAATTGTTTAAAGATAAAAGACTGCATTTTAAATCTTTTCAATGAAAATGAAAGAACTTAACCAAATATAGGATTCAATCCATTGGTTGTGTGCACCCTAATAAAGCTTAGCTAGATGTAAAAACCTTTAATTTCCACTTCTCCTGCCTTCTTGAAATGTGACATTAATAAAATAATAATAATAAATAAATAAATATTAATAAAAAACAGCTTGCCTTTTCATACAGGAATGATTTCAGAAAATCAAAAATGTGGTTACACGATCTGAATTTCTTGATAAGTAAAGGTGCTTGAACTGCTGACCACTCTAAAAATCGCTGAGCTTCTTCTTTAGCAGCTATTGCTTCCTCATTCTCTGTGGCTTCTAATCTCAATGACTGCTATGTGCTATTAAATCTGTCAAGGTTGGAATTGTTGCCAGTAGCTTTTCTGCATCACATCTCAATGTTACCAAAATTAATACTCCTGCCAATCTCAGGCATATTTGTTTTTGTTTACCTCGATGGCCAGTTTTCTTGTATGCATCTTTATTTAGAAATTCCTCTTAATTTAGAGGGAGCTATGAAATGGCGATGTATAGTTAAAAAAGATGTGGTACTGCTCGAACAGAAAATACATTATTCTGCCTTTAAGTGGAATGAAAAATCGCCATTCTTATATCTTACTGTGTACATTACTGACACAGTCTTCTGGTGTGATTATGTTCCAGCAAAGCCTCACCCAAATCTACACAAGATTGGTAGTTTATATTTTGAACCTTACTACTGGAAAGGAAATATATAAATATACATTCTTATCATTTTTAGACATTTGTGGAAGTCTCTGTACCAAATGGAAAGGAGCTCTCTTATCTGCTCAGACTGATGTACGAGAAAGCAATATTGCCTGTGGGTATATTATCTGGATAAAATAGCCACTTTCCAATATTGTGGGTAAAGGATGATAGTGGTCATGATATTCACATGCCTGTAATGGCCTGCATTTTGCTGATACCTTTATTTACGCACCAAGCAGAAAGATGAATCTTCCAGTTTCTAAAACAATGATGCTGTGAAGCAGTTGAGAACTGGTTTTGGCACATTTTTTCCCATCACTCTCTTAAATTAGTCCCAAAGTCTTATGCTTGCTTATTAAGCTTATAAATACAGACTGCTTCCATTCTACTCTGGCCACTTTCCACAATATTGGCAGGCTTCAAAGGACGGGAAAGAAGAAACATGCTGATGAAGCCTGCACTTTCTGTGAATCTGTTTCACTTATTGTAGCCTTTAGTTCATACTAATTTCAGCTGTGAAGCATTTGCTCGTGCAGCCATCATAACACAATTTCTCCTTCTGCCCCAAATCTTTTCCAGCTTCTCCTTTGTTTTAAGGTCCTGCTTGTGCCACATCTTCTGTGTGAAGAGAGAGAAAAAAAAAAAAAAAAAGTGTTTATTTGCCAGTGTCTTCTGGATTTGAAAGAACTTAGCAGCTAAACCCTGCAGTTATCTGTTGGGAAAATAGTTGCCACATTCATTTAGTTCAGAAACACCAAGTACCTTTCTTGAACTGGGGGCTCCAAGCGTTTCACAAATAAGCATCTTGGGGGTTGTACGCTTAATCCTTTCTGTGCTGAAACCACCGAGGATGTTGTTTACTTCAGAACTAAGATACCCAAACATACACGTCTGTACATCGATGCCTACCTGTGGGTTTGAAGTGCTTGTTATGGGCAGTGGAGATAAAGGCCATGCCAGCAGTCAGTGCAGGGGACTGGAGAGCATTCCAGCTGGCCCATGCAGGGAGGCTTGGGCGAGCTGCCCACGCAGAACTACGTGAAGATGTTTTGAGGCATCCACACCATGATGGTAGGTAAGAAGCAGGATCTACAGGAGACTCATATCATAGAATTATTTAGGTTGGAAAAGGTCTCTAAGATCACCAAGTCCAACCATTAATCATTAGCCAGAGTGGTGTTCTCCCAGAGAAGCAGTGGAAGGCCAGGAGAGATGCGCTCGTGTCTCTTAGCATCATCCACCTCTGTTTAGCAGCTTTCTAGCCCGCTGCTCTGAAATGGGCTGGATTGCTTTCTTGGAGCTCTCTGACTGTTCATTACCAAGTGAGACGTGGCTCACCTGTGGACACTCACATGTAGGCATCTACATTTAGGGTTGATAATCTGGAGCTGGATTCCTCCATGAGACTCACCATTGGGCCCCCACTTTTAGCACTTTGCACCACATTGGGTCTGCCCTGTACCAGTGGTTCTGGAGAGTTTCTGGAGTAGCTGTAGTAGGACTGCGTTCAATAGGAAGACTACAAAAATGCAGCCAAGGAATTTGGTTGTGAAACACGCAGATTTAGAGCACTCCAAGCATATAACCATTGCTCTGGAAAACAGACGAGTCTTAAGGCAGCTGAGTATAAATTGAACGTGAGCAAACCTACATGGACTGGCTGTTGCAAGTTAGAGGCATCCCTATGGCAGGTTGGCCCTAAAGATTTGGTGAGACTTATTAGCCACTTTTGACATTTTTTTGTTTGTTTTGTGTATGTGTTTTTTTTGTTGTGTTTTTTTTTTTTTTCTGCCTCCCTCATTCCTCGGAGCCTACACCAAGTACAGAGTGCAGCACCCTAAGACTGGACCAGCGTCATTCTTCGGTGACTTCAGTGTTATTGAGATAGCTGGCAAACGACTATTAACTTGTCTAATTGTTAGGAAAGATATAAATATAAAAATAAGCTCTGTCACAGATATATTTAGAATTATTTATCCTAAATTGGAAAGAATTGGAAAGTATATGTTGACTACCTTGAATAACATTTGACAATATATTTACAGTTCCCTTTCACACAATTTACTTTCAAAGAAATGGGTAAGAAATAGCAGCAAGGCTCATCTTGTGACAAGACAGATTTCTGGCCATATGTACACCATCACTCATAGACATCCAAAGGGGCTTTGCTAGAGTTAATCTGACGAGGAAACACAAGAGCCTATCATGCAGAAACACAGAGAAGCCGTTCACATCTGGAAACGTGTATCTGCACCGGCATGGCACTGCCCTGAGCTAACATCCTCTGCAGACACGTCAGAACTGCCCTGAGCCTTGAACTGCTGCGTCTGCGCTGCCTTGGGGTACAGCCTGGGGACTTGCTAGCTTAGGTTTGCTGTGACTCAGGTGTTTTGTTATGTGGCAGGAACCTGGCCTTCATGTCTAAGCGCAAGCCTACAGAGAAATTTCAGACATGAGGTTCTCCTCTTCTTTTCTTCAGGTCATCTGACTCTAATTCTCTTTAATAATACAGATATTTAAAACAGGCTTAATTGCTCTGGTACCAAACTCTACAAACTTTAACATATTCTCTAAGTCATTTTTAGACACAGACATTTGCCACCACTCTAATGTCTGGATGCACTAATGCCTGATGATGTCACATTCACTACCAATACATTTAAATATATTTATTTAAAATCTATATTCATAGAAATATTTATATATTTGAGTAATCTTTCCCAGCCACAACCAGTGTTCTGCTAAGTGTTGTTAACTGATTCAGCACTATTTCCAGGAGATTTTTGAAATTCCTTACTTTGTGTAGCAGACTTAACTGATGTGGTCCATTTATTCCCCCTCCAGCACATTATCTCCTGAATGTAAAATGAATTATTACCTCTTCTTCAGCGTAACAGTGCATTATGCTCCACAGAAGACCCAAGACTTTTAGTCTACATTCCCACAAAACATTCTTCCATTATGTCTGGTTGTCTCTAATTATACTTCACTAACTGGTCATTCACGTTGCTCTAACAGTATTAATACTTATATACTTACACAAAAACTTTATTGGAGTGGTTCCCAGGGGATGTTAGGCTCTGAGGGTGAATCTCACCCCCATGCAGCTCATTTGTCAGCCAAGAGAATGCAGTTTGTGCGTGACTTATTGATGCATGGCCCAGCTGTTCAGTGTCTGCCTAAGAGATTTTCATCACGGCTGCATAAACCCTGGGTAAAACCTAGCTGCTGTCTCACAGAAGGAGTCCCATCAGCCTTAAAGAGTACTATTTGCGTGTTAAGTGTGTAAAGCTTGTGGCATTTATGTGAGAATCACTTTACGCAGCCCTGAAGTGGGAAACGTTTCTGACATGACATACAACTGCCACTTAACATTTCAATAGATACTACAGAAAGTTTAAGACGAGGTGTGAAAAATAACATATTCCTATAAAACTGCAGTGCTGTGGTAGGCAAGATTATTAGTATCCTCTCTGAAAATAAGACTTTATTATGCTAATTTGTAGTAAATATATCCAAGTCCCTCTTGAACTCATGCTGTCATCTGTGAGTCAGAAGAGAGACTTACACCTATTGAATCATCAGCTGGGTTTCCGATAGCATATGGGTTTTCCCCCTTAAGTACCAAGGCAGCCCAATCCCGCTTATGTTGTGATATCTGATTAAATCACAGCTTAAGGCTTACACAATAATTACTATCAGCTTAATTATTTCACCTTATATTTGCCACACTACTGCTTTTCCACTATTCTCTCTACCCGTATTTATTCCTTACCTTTCTGGTTAGAAGACAAAACCATCCACAAGCTATCCGGCTTGTGGCCATGAAACCACCCCTCTTGCTTATCCTTTCAAGTTTCTGTTTCTGGAGGAGACAGAGGAGTGTTGCTCAACATATGGCTATCATTAAGTTAATAATCTTTTGTTTTGATGATGATGCTAAAGTGGATTAGAAAAACTTTTTCCCAGAGTTTCCAGTTAGCACAGCTGTTGCCTTAGCTAGTGTGTTGGTTTACTTGTAAGCGTATAGATTTTGTATTAATCACATTATTGCACCTATTCAATTAGAAAATCAATACCCGTGTTTTGCAGAAGTCACTAACGGTTTGGAAAGGGTGGGCCTTTCATGAGCCACTTGCAGCTATCTATCATACCCACCTGCTATGTATTGCTTGTTTTGCATTTTATTTACACGATCCTTTCTCCTGCTCCCCCCACCCCAGTGTTACCCCAAATGGGAATATCTTTCATTGGCTTCTCTCTTTCATACTAACAAAAACTCAAGGGAGAAAAAGTCAGAACAGCATTCTGGTTTGGGAGACATGGTAAGTTGGAAACCATTAACAGGGTGAGGGACATTAAGCCTAATTTATATGTCAAAACCCCTGATTTGTGCAGCAGGGCAGCACTGAGTTTTACGCCACTGTTACTTGCTGAAAAAACAAACAAATAAAACAACAAAAAAACCCCACTACTTTATTTCCTTCAATTTCATATCCACATTTGTAAATTCATGCCAGAAATTGAAAATAGCAGGAACTGAATGCAATCTCCTGTTGCTGCTGCTTACTTGCACTGTCCTGTGGCAGTGGGACATCCCACGTACAGGGCTTAGGGCTTCTCGAAGAGCAGAGCCTTGGGGTTAGGCAGACGTGTGAGTCCCCAGACTGCAGGAGCAGAGATCAGTGACGATCAGCCAGGTGTGGGTGCAGGGTTTCCTTTTCCTACAGATGGTAAGTTGTGCAGGAGGGTCCAGCTTTGCCCAAGACCGTCCCGTTTTCCCACTCTATTTATCCCACAAGGCAAGCGAAGACAGATAATGGCCAGGGTAGGGCTATGGACAGTGAACAGACATTTTAATCCTGTAGAAGACTTTTGCCAATTTGACGTTACAAGAAAAACTCTCTTTCTTGTTCAAAGTTCATTAGGAAGCAGCTCTGTGCAGCTCTGGGCTCGTGTGTGGTCCCTGTCAGCTGGGCAGGTAGCGGAGACCACACAGACACATCCATTCGGGGTCCTCCAGGCACAGCAGCGTGGAGAGGTGGCCACTGATTATCTGGGGTCTACCTTCGGGCTGTGGTATCTCTCAGCAAGGAGTGTTCCCTCTTCGCAGGAGGGTGCAGCCACACAGCCCGAGTCTGTCCTGCTCCTCCCGGTGATTGCATTTCTCTAAATACTTTTACCAGCAAAATTACACAGGCTAAGAGTCAATTCATCTTTTGATTTGTATGCATGCATATACAAGAGCTGAGAAGGAAGACAGGGAGAGCCAAACCGTCTGCACACACATTAATTTCTTCTGTCTCCTTACAAAATCCATTTTGCTGACCATGATCTACCCTTTTAAATCCATGCAGACTGTCACGAGTCGCTTTCTACTTGTCAGCATGCTCTAGCTTGTTGCTGACCAGTGATATCAAATCTGCTGTATCAATGTCAGAGATTAAAAAATCCTCCTTTTTTCCCCTTGAATATCTGCATTTTTTTTAGAAAGGTTTTATTAGCCTATTTTTGGTTCTAATTTTTTTTTACTCCTCTTTTAGACCATCATTTTGAACGATCTTGTCTTTTTAATGCTCATTCCAATGGAGTAGTATAAATATTTTATCTTAAATGTATTCCAGCAGAAGCAGAGTGAACATTAGCTGTCTATAAGGGTTAACCCATTAGTGAAAAGGATGCCTGATAAATTGAAAGCGTGGCTCTTAGCCAAGAGGGATCAGTATATTCTGGGCATTCATTTTCATCCTTAGGAGTGGCAATTCATGTTGCCTGTATCAGATGTGATACAGCTTCCGAAAGAAGCAACCTCAGAGGCAAATTCAGTACATTGCTCTTCAGAGAGCTAGCCTCCGACTGTATACGTGAATTAAGGGCATTACTTACTTACAAAGTTATCATTGTACCTGAAGTAATAAATTGTAACTTGGAAACACGGAGAAACTGTAAATAACTTTAAAACAAGTCAGATTCCATTTTCAAGGTATGATGTGGTATGTATATAAATGTGCAATTTTAGGAGGAATTATTTATTCGAGTAATATATTAAGCACTGACATATTTTAAATATTCTCAGCCATAATTTCTTCTGCTCTGAGTGCTAAAATCAGTAACGAAGGCAGTAGTCAGATGCCTTGATGGAGCTGTTAATCCAAAAACATTCCCATAACCTCAGTATGGGTAAGAACTGCTAATCAAGATGGTTGGAAGTGAATCTGCCATAGAACAAAATATAATTTAACAAATTAAAAATTAAATTTAAAACTATAATTAAACAGCAGTTAACCTTTCTATTTTAAAATAAAATAAAGATTCCACACTTTTTTTCTTTATGAACTCACTTTTCTTGATCGTGTCTATTGCATAGTTCTCTACCTGCAAACTGCAATTGATGAACGTTGCATTTATTTTCATTGTGTATAATTTACATCGGAGTAAACATCTGCACAAGAACAAGGAGCAGAAGTTTGGGGTTTGACAAACACAGGTGACACTGAGCCTGTAGTCACAATTCTTTCCAAAGGAAATCCACACAGAGCTCCAGTGCTAGCATTGCTTTGACGTACAGGAATTTATGGCAGATCACACTGTTTGTGGACTACAGACACAGAGGGTTACAGGGCAGCATTTTGGGGGCCTTCATTTTCTTAGCTATGATATTAAGACCAATTTTTAGACACTTGTTTTGCACATGGAATCACTTCAATTTTCTCTATAAAAGCACTTTACAAATTCAAGTATTGCAGAACATGCTCAGACATGAAAATCGCAGGCTCTGAAACATCTAAACTCTGCATTGCTGACATTAACCTATTGTTCACTACAGAAAAGCTCCTTATAGTTTAAAGAATATGGAAAATTCAAGTATGCCTACAGTTATGGGGCATGTATTTACTTATATATATTTCCTATATTTAAATTCTATTTGTAGAATAGGTCCGGTATGTAGGATGTGCTTGTTCTGAAATAGGTGAAAGACAACATCAGTATTCATTTCAAGATTTGCGAGTGGATGTTTCCTGTTGTTGAAGGAGGAACACATTTGTTGACACTTTGCAGAATACAAAATAATTTCCCAGCAAATGCTCTTTCTTTGCTCTGTTTTCCTCAAATTTTTCTGGCATGGAGAAAAGCATGTCAGCAGCTCATGTAGAGCATACAAGTAAGATTTATTTTCCCCAGTGTGATTATGTACTCTTGATATTTCAGCAATCTATGGAGAAACATCCTGTATATTCATGCACCGACTTAGGAAAATTATCATTCTTATTGGTTTCCAGCTGTTCAATAGCAATATATACAGATCCACAAACAAATTGTAATCACTTTGGGCTTATAATTCATCATTCATTAGAACAGCCTTCTTGTTTTTCTTTCTCTGAGACCAGACGAGATTTGCAAGTTTGGCAAATAAATAGTAACAAAATAGTCTGAAATAAACTGTATTATAGGAGGGAAATTAAACCTCCAGAACTAAAATGCCAGCAACAACAATTTTCCAAGATGTTTTACATAAATATCTGTTTTCTAATTTATTTTATTTTATTATGCATCCCAAGAGTTGGAGCATTTTCTAGAGAATTTATGGATATCTGTGTTACCTTTCCCATTTATAACAAGACCCCAAAGTGGCCAGAAGCCTACGGTGAATCCGTCTTCATCTCCTCTTGGAGGAGACCATCCAAATGCACCAAAATGGCTTTCAGCTTTTAAATACAGTATTTTGCCTCAACAGAAACTGCAGCTGTAAACTTTTTCAAATAGCAAGCTGCTGGCTAAGACAAAATGTTGGTGCAAGGGTTTGCAAACAGGTTCCCTGTTTTGCCTGCCAAGTGCCTTTTTGCAGTGTGAGATTTTCCCTCAAGGCCTGCTCACAGGCCAGCAGAGAGCTCCTGGGCTGTAAGAAATCCCGTCAACCCCTCTCCCCCCCATCCCACCCCATCTGGTCCCTAGAAGAAGACTTTCCTTCGGCAACCTCCCAGTCCTGGATCCCCTAGGGAGCTGCTTCTCCTCCCACAGAGCACTAAAGGGAGATGCCATCCCTGTGAGCAAAGGAAAACAAGTGTCATCTTTCTCGTCTTGAAACAAGCACAATTGCATGTTCATGACATAAGAGTCATCAGAACTGCACGTATACTACACAGGCAATTGCTTTTTGCCAGCTGCCTTTTATCCAAAAGCGGAATTCACAACTGGTGTAAGCTACCACAAAGAAAACATGATGCACGCGGCAAAGAAAAAGATGGAATAAGAGGTACTCTGAACACTCACTGTACTAAATTTGCTTTATCATGGCAGCTTGTTCACTTTTTATCTTTCATACAGTTACAGTTCCTGTGTGAATTGGCAATTGCGACCAGTGTTTTTGCAGCAGCACCTTAAAGATTTGTTGTTTCAGTCACAGTAAAGCAAATCCAAAAACCTCAGCTTTGCAAAGCCTCCAAAAATTTATAGCGAGCTTGTGTGCTCTGTTTTTAAACACGGGCAGCAATATTCTTTGTAATCCTTCTGCATTTGATTTGAGCAGTGATTATTTACTCACAAATGCTCTCTATATGTCTAAGTGCAGTAGCTGGTGTTCAGGAGTTTGACAGAGGTGCTGCTCCTATTTGAAAACTAATGTCCAAATGTCATTGGTAGAAGTCTCCTGGGGAGAGGCATGGAAACAAGCAATTCCCTTATTGGTTTCTGTAGATTTTGATCCTGTGTGAAATCAAGAAATCTGTACCGCAGATCACTATCACATAGTCCTGGCAGTGGCTGCTACAGCAGGAGGTGGCTGCTGCCCTCACAGACCAGGGCCACGGTCAACATCCTCTGCTCTTGCTGAATTCAGAGGCAGCCAGCAACCTCATATTCCCCTCCTCAGAGGCCTTGTGTGGTGAACTGTAACGTTAGATTTGTTTCAGAGGTCTCAGAGGCTATTGCTTTGGTAAATCTGGACTTGAGAAGAGTGTTTTCCCCCAGAAAATACCCAGTAAGACACCAGCCAGGAAGTCACTGGCGTAGACTGAAACATTGCATTTGAATTGCTTAATAGCTAACTGGTGGATCTACCCATAGCCGCAAAGGGTTAGCTGCAGTTTCTGAGCTGGTCCTATTAGACTTTATTCAATGAGACGCTTTATTGCATTATAAAGCAGCAGATCCCCTTGTTTGTGAAGTTTCATCTTCTTTGCTCCATTGTTGAGACAGTACCATTACAGTGTTTTGGTGTCTGTAATCTGTTCGATGGGTCACAAATGTGCATCAAAGGCCTTTTTTTTTTTTTTTTTCCCCAGTCAGTCTTTGTTGTTACAAAGGCTTTGATAGAGTTTATGGTATTTTTGTACAGGAGCCTCATAGGAGAGAAAGCAATGAATAGGCTGGAAAATAAAAAGCTCTTTCCCAGGTAGCATAATGTTGTGCTACCCTCAATTTGTTTCACAGTGAAAATTACTAGCTAGGGAGTTTTATTAAAACATTATTTGATATCAATCTCCTTATTATATTATATGAGAGAAAGTTCAAAGTGACGTGTTTGCATTGGCTGCCATAGAGGTGCCATTTTCTCTGACAGGCACATGTTACTTGATTATCATTATCCTGCATTTCTTCATTTTCTAGGCACTATTATACTAAACAAGCCAACCAACCAACCCTTAATAAGGTTTCCAGCACTGAAAGAGGCTGGGCAGCCTCCACCTGCTCTTTCTCAAAGGGAACTGAGAGCACCCGGCTCCTTGCAGGACTCAGCCTCCACTGAGAAACAACCAAGTAGCCCCTAACTGTTCAAGTTTCTCAAAAGCATATTGCTATTTTAATGTTGTTGGTGGTATTTTTTCCGCTAAACATTTCAACTCTGTCATGGCAACAGCTACTTTTAGTTCTAAGTTTGTTTTCCTATCCTTCATGTCAAAAAAAAAAAAAAATTTGAAATATACTCTCTATAAATGGTAAGATCACAATTTTTAAAGTTTAGTGACTGTAGTGACTGTGAACAGTTACAGCAGTCGTTTGTGAGCTGCTTTGGATCTCATTTGCAAAGGTAAACAAGTGATCATACTAATTATAAAATAAAGAATGAAGAGAGGCACCTAAATGTTCAAGACAAGAAACAGCAGAATTAGCATTCCCACTACTTATTTAAAAATCAAGAAGTAAGCTAAAAATAATCAGATCTTAACTGGGTAACAGGGGATTGATCCATCAGTTTTCTCTGTACAGTTAACCTTAATAGGCTTGCATGGGTGCAAGTCTGTTTGAATACCTGAATGTTCAAAGTCTTGATATTAACAGCTAAATGTTTTATTATCCAAGCCAGGGCTAAAGGAACAGGCATTTAAGACCCTTAAATGTAACCTTTAACAAATGTATTGCAATTAAATATACTGGAAGTAAAATATAGTGGATGCAAAAATAGATGTTTCCCAAGTGTAATTGGAGGATTACATACTTTGGTCAAATTAAAAAAAAGACTTAGAAGTGCTGTAGAAATCCAATATTTCTTTTCGGAGTGGTCTGATCAGCAAGTAAATTACAGTCAACCAAATTTAAGGAAAAGAGTACATGAAAGTCTTTTGCTTATTTAAGTAAAGCACAGGATCTTCATGTTTTTTATTAAAGGTGTTCCTCCACACAAGTTCTGACTACCGAGTGATTCTTATAAATCTTTGTTCAACTTGCATGTGTTTATAAGAAAACAGGACAATGTTTATATAGAAAATAGTGCAATTGATTCATTTTACGAAGGAAATGAATATTTGTGTGACTTTTTTTGCACCTCCTAAGTCTGAAGAAAAAGCAGTACTACCTAGTAATGTTGAAACTTTACAATAAAGTTGAAAGATACTGCTAGGTTTAGCTCTGAAGTGGTACTACTTTACGCAGGCTGGTTAAGACAAGGTGTGTACCATTATCTATCTTAAGAACAAAAGGGTTTATAAATGGATTGTGTTTATTATCCAGAAACTACATCTTACCATAGCTCAAAGGAGAAATATACATAATATACTCAGAAGATGGATATTTCGTATTGGTAAACTCTGTACCATACATTTCCTTTTTCTTTTTTTTCAGGTAAGTGTATGAATCTCTGAATGTAACTGTGAGTATTGCTTTACACAGAATTTGTTGGATTTCCGGAAAAGCACTTTTCACTAATCATATGATTGAAGTCGTGGTTTGTTGCACATCCTCTTCTGGACTGGGGCTGTTAGCATTGATTAATAGTAATAATTAACACTAAACTGCATGTCTTCTTTGTAGAAGACTCATGATAAAATACTTATCATGTGTCCAATGATCAATAGACTCTCCAATCCTAACGTTATTTGAATGATTTAAACAATTTATGTAAGAGAACAGTCATTTCTGTTTTAAAGTATAATTGCAGGTTTTCTTCCTGGTCTGGTGCAAGGGTTATAAACACATTCTCTAAGATCATTACATTACCTCAAATACCTTAAGAAAAGCTTCCCTCTGATCAGCTAAGGGTTCTGTATATTGTAGGAATTGCAGAGAATAGTATAATTCACATAAATTTGCATTAATTATACAGAATTCCCTTAAAAAGACTATATTTAATCTACATTTCAAAAAAATCAGTGTGAACAACATTTTTGCTGATGGGTAACCTACTTGAGAATCAGCTTTATGGTTGTTTGTTATGGTATGTAGAAATTAAAAACCTTTTCTCTAAGATTTGGGGCAACTTAGAAACTGTAAACACATCTAAGGCAGCTGTGGTCCCATTCTCAAAAGACACTTGGAGGATGTCTACATTGCCATGTGTTTTCGCATTCCAACTCACCTGCTTCTGCTGGCACAATACCAAGCTCTTCACACCTCTAGTGCAGAGCCCGCTCTTACCTTTTGAGAGCTATTCTCAAAGAATCCCAGGATGGCTCAGGTGGCTTTTGAAGATCTCCAAGAAGGAGACCCCACAGCCTCTCTCGGCAACCTGGGCCATGGCTCAGGCATCTGCACAGCACAGAAACCTCCTCTGCTCCAGTTTGCGCCCTTTGCCTCTTCCTGGCACTGGGCACCACTGAAAAGAGCCTGGCTCCATTTCTTTGCACCCTCCCTTCAGATATTTATAGACATTGTTAAGATCCCCACTGAGTCTTCTCTTCTCCAGGCTGAACGGTTCCAGCTCTCTCAGTCTCAATTCCAAAGATTTGGCTTTAGGGATGTTGGGGTGTGTATTGTGTCAAAGCTTGGATCCATTTTAGGAAGTATTTCTTGGATTATTGTGTAAAACTGAGTCCATCTTTTCTGTCCCTTTTAAGTGTTAATGGCTTTAACTGAGCTATAGCCTTACTCGAGACACTCCAGAGACTGCGCACTGGCTGTTTTCCTTCTTTCCATCTCACTGCTGCTCATTCCAGCTGCCCTCTGTGTTAGCTCAGAGCTCATACAGCAGGCAGATGTTCTGTGAGATGCTGGAAACCTGCGCTACTTTTTGAGTGGTAGAGCTCAGAGAAGATAACACTAGCAGCAATGGGAATTCCCCCACGCTGCAATTGCTCTGGGTCCCACAAAAATTACCACCTTTGGTGCAAGGTGTGTTCAGGAGGGGCGCGATCATACCAGCATGGAAACCTGGGATGATCAGCTGTGGCTCCAGGAAGCAAATCTATTTCATGAGCTTGCCCTGAGCCTCCAGGCGTGGGACATTTATGCCCTGCAGTGGAACCAGTTGCCCCACAGAGCTGGCTACACCTAATTGCTGTAAGTTCATGGCTGGTTCAGCACCAGCGAGTCATTACTTCTCAGCTAGTGGGGATGTGTAAGACAATCAATCGTGTGGCTTGTGTGTGGATAATGGGTATAACTAATGTGCCTGAAATAGCAGCTGGTTTTCCGATAATGGGCTTCCCAAAGTGTGCTGAGTGTCATTAATAGTATTCATGTCTGCAGGTCGCTTGCCAGAAAAAGTAAGTAAATACATTTATCAGAATTCAACGCAGACAAGCATCAAAATGAAACATGCAGGAAAGGAATTGAAGAAGGTGTATCCACCTTGGGAATTTCAGGGGCCAAACTGAGTTTATTTTGCATGGGCTGTTCTCCGGTACTGTGTTTTCTGGAGAGTGCACGCTGACAGGCTGTGAACGAGGAGCACACGACTGCTGGCAGCAGGACTGACACCCTCAAAAGCTCTCTGCCTGCGCCCGGGCTGTGTACAGAGAGCAGGAGGAACGAGCACCCCAAGAAAAATCAGTTTGCTGAAGTTTGCCTCTCTCTGCAGCCACTGTGGCTTACAGGCAATGCAGTCTGTGACAGCACACTAATTATATGTTTGGTATAAATCCAGGTCATTCTACCAGTGTGACTCTGACTCTACAGAGAGCAGCACTTGCAAAAAAAAAAACCATGCTCAGGTTACCCATAGCTCTTATCTACATATGTGTCTGCTCTCTCTCTCTCTCTCTCATTTTCCCTCTCATTTTCCCTGTCCCTTCCTGGAATCTGCCTCGGATCATGGAAGACAATGGGAGACAGAAAATACGTGACTTGTCCCTAAAGAAATGGAAGCAAATCCAATTCCACTACACACAGTATCCTCGACAATAACATTCTCATTGGTCACAATGAAATCAGAAATCGTTCCCTGTAATACCTGCATCAATAAATACAATGAATGGCAGTTGTCACAGCCTAGATTTGATTTCTACAGGCCCAGATGTTCTTTAGCATTTTCCTAAGTCATCCTCTTTCTGGGGTGCCTCACAGTCCATTATTTCACGCACGCCGATCCTGCGCTTTTAACTCACCGAGATGTTCCCCAAAACGAATTCCTCTCCTGCTGCGGGCCTTATCTCCTCGCTGTAGAACAGCTTGACTGTGCTGAGAACCATGCTTGAGAAATGAAAGCGTCAGAGCGCCGAGCTCCAGCAGCGAGTGGTGTGGTGAGCCTGGGCAGGGGGTGCAGAGGGCTGGGACCAGGGGCACCACGTCCAGCTGGGGGCCAGGCACTGGTGACCGATACCCCAGGGGCTGATACCGAGGCCCTTACTGTTAACGTCTTTAACGACCTGGACGATAGGACAGTGTGCACCCTCAGCAAGTCTGCAGAAACTGGTAGGGGTGGCTGATACACCAGGGGGTTGTTCTTCACTCAGAGGAATCTCGACAGGCTGGAGAAATGGGCTGACAGGAGCCTCATGAAGTTCAGCAAGGAGAAGTGCAGAGTCCTGCTATGGGGAGGAACAACCAGCAGTACAAAAGAGGCATGGACGTGCTGGAGAGGGCCACAAAGATGATTATGGGCTTGGAACACCTCACATACAGGGGGTGAGGCTGGCAGGCTGTTCAGCACGGGGAAGAGAAGGCTCAGGGCGGATCTCATCCACCTAATAATATTTAAATTTAAATTAAAAATAAATTTAAAAAATAAATTTTAAAAAAAATTAAAAAATAAAAATTTAAATACGTGAGGGGGGGGAGTAAAGAGGACGGGGCCAAACACTTCACAGTAGTGCCCAGTGACAGGACAAGGGACAATGGGCTCCAAGTGAAATGCAGGAAATTCAGTTTAAGCATAAATAACAAATCTCTTTTTCTTACCGTAAGGGTGGAGGAACACTGGCACAGGCTGCCTGGACAGGTTGTGGAGTCTCCATCCTGGAAGATGCTCAAAGCCTGACCAGGCACAGTCCTGGGCAACCTGCTCCGGTTGATCCTGCTTTGAGCAGGGTGGTTGGACTGGATGATTTCCAGAGGTACCTTCCAACATCAACTGCTGTGTGACTGATTGTATTTTTCCTGGAACAGGACACATGCAAAAGATACATTGGTTAAATGCAAATCAGTTTGCCAAGGCTGGGACTTACAACAGAGAAAACACAACAGCCTCATTGCCAGAGATGGGAATGCCTGCATATGTCCGTATGTGAGGTCTTTTATGGATCTTTAGTACTGTCAGTAATTTAGACACACTGCTAATGTGAATGTATTGGTTAGGGCTTAAGTTACATCAAAAATCATTAGGTACCCTCAGATACTCTTGTACGGTTTTCCTTAAATCTGTTTTTAGTTGTCAGAGACACCTTTTGCAAAGAACAAAGTTTTAAATAATTCCAATTTTTAAGTCTCCTTCTAGGTAATACTCTGATTTTGTTTATACTTCAATATTAAAAAAGGCAGCAAGTTAGATTGTTAGTATTTGTGTAATGATTGTTAGTATTACATTGGTAATTCTGTAGCCCATTGCAATTGATTTACAAAACTAATTTTTGTGCAAACAACACACTTAAAAGGACTAATTGGAATATCTTATTTTAGCAGCACATGAAAAATAAAATTTGGGACTTGGATACCTGAATCACTCTAGCACTTGAAGCCTCAGTATGGTGGAAATGGTGTCTCTTTTGTTTTGGGGAAGGTTACAGACAAAGGAAAAGGGAAGTAGCACCTGGAAGTCTGCCAGCCCATGTCATCTGTGTGCCTGTTTGGTGCAAGGATGTTGGCAGGACCACAACTCTACAGATTGTCTCCTTCTAACTGAAAGCTTGATCTTCTTGTTCAAGGATCTGAGGAACTTATAAATGACGGTAAATTTTCGCTTTTAAAGGAAATTTTGAAATTTGTCCTGTCTCCTCACAACATGAAGTGGCCTGATGGCTAAATCCAAAGGCATGCAGACACATAACATGGGCAACAGTTAGAAAACAGATTCCTAAAACCACAGCTACAGCCCATAAAAGTCCCACCTAGCCTTACGGTTATTTGTAAGGCTGTGTCTACCAAAACTCACACCAACCATCATCTAGGTACCTAATTTTCTGACAGTGAGCCTAGACAGAATCCCTGCCAGCTTGCCAGAGCTAATTGCGTGGGTGCACCCGTCTGATTCCCAAACGAGCCTGGGACTGACAGCCCAGGTAGCCTGAGCCCTACCCTTCTTCGGGCCAGGCTCAGGCTTCCTCCTCTCCTGCTGAAGTCTGCCGCTGTGCCAACATCGAAGTCCTGGGGCCACAGAAAGAGCAGGCAGAAGGAAACATCCTCTGCTCTGTGTAGGGAGGCTATCCCCAGTGAGGCTGGCAGCAAATGGCCGCAGGTCTGTGGCAGAATGCCTTACTGCCTTTTGCAAGCATGTGTTAATAGAAGTGTTAAAATGCATCTAAAAAATCAATTGTTGGTATGCTCGTGTCTCATCTAGGAATTTTTTGATCTGGTGTTCAGTAACGTGACAGCTTTCGAGATGAAGCACCTTTTTCATAAAAGGAAAATAAAGAAAGAGGAAACACAAGGGCAGCGTGTGGGGAAGATAACGCAGTACAGCGTGCATCTCCGTTTTGCCCAGTGCTCGGTTCTGACAAGATTGGTATCACATTTTTAATGAAATTACATCACATTTTAATGTGACTTATACGCATTTATGTAACCCTCTGCAGAAATGTGTCAGTCTCAGGTATGCATTGGTGATCAGTCCATTTAAAAGGACCAAAAGCCACCTCCCTTTCCTCTCAGATGATGCAGGTAAATACTACAGAGCCGAGGACAGTGTGGTAGGCTCCAGAATTTTTCATCTGTTCAGAACAATATGGACATTTCTGGGGCTTGGATGACCAAAACCTGTAGAAGCTGCAATCTTTTGTTATTACCACAGTTATTTTAAAAGGTCATTTCAGACTCTTAGCACTTTCTCAAGCTCTTTGTAACCACAAATATGTGTATGAACATGGATAGTGACTGTCAGTCACTGAGAAAAGAAAAAAAAAAAAGTTTAAAGACCTAAAAGCTCAGGCATCTCTTGTAATTTAGAGGTAATTATTGGAAAACATTTGCAGTTACTGAGAAACTTTCCAGTCCTCCAACCTTCAGTTTGACCCATCTGTATATTTCTCCTACCTAGCTTTTAGGGAAAAAATAAGAACAAGAAATAAAACAAACAAACAAATAAAAAAAAATTGAATCTCCTCTTTAGAATGTTTTACAGTACAAAACCTTTCCTTGGGAACATTATACTTCTTTTGCTGTTTAATTCCAGTGTGCTGTTACATGTGCTTCAGATGACATCCATGCTGCAGTGTCAGGTGAGAAGAACGGCTGTCTCCTTGAAAATCAAGATTCGACTCCTTTAAAATCCTCCGAGGGAAAAAGCTGTAGACAGAAAAGAGCCAGCAGGAAGTTTATATGCTACTGGTGTGATGTATTCACCATTAAATGCACATCTAAATCAGGTGACCGCCTTCTTCCATTACTAGCATTGGGATATGCAGCAGCAGTTGTTCAGTGTGAAACAGCTCATGTGAGTAACAGAATGCAATTAAATTAACTTGAGCCAGGCACCCATGCAAGCTTTTCCTGTAGCACAGAAATGGGGAATTACAGAGTGTCATTGCTTAAAAGGATTTATCTGCAAGGTCTTGCATAAGAGAAGCATACATACTCCACTCAACGATGTGAATATGGCTAGCTATTTAACATGTAGTATGCTTATTCTTGAAAAGCCAGCAATATTTAGAAAAAGTAGAGTTTATCCCTCATTTTGAAACACATTTCTGGAGCAAATTCAGAACAGCAGCTGGAATTTTATGGCTCCCGCAGGACCCTGAAGAATCCCACATTCAGTCCTAGAGAATGTTTACTCACTTTAAAAGTGATGGCAATATAAAAAAATAGCTAGAAAATGGCTTGTTGGGGACTGGAGAGTAGGGCAATCTACTGCTTTATTCCTTTGACCTGCAATTTTGCACAACTCCGATGCTGGCAAAAAGTCGATTGGAGGATCTGAACTACAGTGTTAAGGCTCAATGTTTGTATTTTTTTTGTTCATAATGGAAAGGCTAGGAGTAAAAGCTGGACATCAGAGGCAGTAGGTAAGATTTAGGACACGGATGACACACAATCATCTGAAGTTTTATTTCATTCCATAATACTTTAAAGCCCAAGTTTGCTGTAAGAAATGGCATGGGTTAGGAGAATAAGTGTCAGAGCACATTTTTATAATGCAGCTTCTAAAGCAACACAGCTTCTAAACCACTTCACTGCCTCAAAAACCGTCTCCTTGCTGCGTATACTCCAGAAACCCTTGGGACAGTTTTCAGCCCTCCTCGTGTGGGTGCTTGCAGTGCTGAGCAGCTGCAGGGCACTGCAAGCTCAATTCCCAGCCCTGTTTCCTTTGCATCTGCCTTGGGCAGCGCAGCTCTCTGCCAGCACGCCCCAAAGGCATCTTCTGGAAGCTTTGCCCTGCGAGCAACGCATCTGGCTGGAGATCTCTATTTTAGAGCGCTGAGACATTTGCAGGCACACTCACATTTTTTTCTGTAGAAATACCAATGAGAAAAATAACATTTTTAAAGTAAAGGGATACGAAAAGAAGAATACGACTGTAAATATGTCTCTTCTTGAAGACAAGGCTATGGTTCAAGGCTGCAATAAATCCAAACTTAGCACCCGCAGTAACGAGACGAAACATCCACGTGTCAAACCTGTCAAAAACTCAGCCTGCCAGCTCTAAGTTGTTAAAATGCTTTCAGTTTGGTAACATTGTGCCACTGGTTTTTGTTTTGATTGGTTATCAGCTGTGCTCTCACAGACAGCAAAACAAACTCAGTGTGGTATACTCCAAAATTCAGCAGGAGCCCAGGATGTGCCATATCGAGGACATGGATCACACCGGCCCTGCTCGATGCCCCTGCCACACACGAATACAGCACTGCTGCTGCTGAAACCTCGGCCTAAGCGCAATCAAAGAAAAGCCAGTCGCTGCAGCTCTCATCAGTGGGATTTTAATGAAGAGGTTTTCACGAGTACCAAGACGCACATTTGCTTTATGCACTGGCACCAAGTCAACACGGAAAAATGCTGTGTCAGGAAACTGTCATCAAGTTTACAACAGAAATTAAAGTCAGGAAACCCTTCAAATTTTCATCTGAATGAAGGGCTGGCGGATAGTTGTTTGACCATGTAAAATTACTTAATTTCTATAAATACGAGGAAATGACAGGCAATGCAGAAATAGTCACAACATAACCGGTACGCACAGTGAAGCTCATATAGCAGTCCACCCCCAGAAGTGCCTTGGAAAAAATAATTAGGCTTCATTTATGCTGCTATCATTATTTTGAAATAAAATTCAAACCCGAGACTTTGAATTTTATAGTAGCTTTAAAAAAAATAAAAAAAATAAAAGGAATATTTAATTGCTTTAGCATTAGCCCGCTATTAGGACATGGCTATGTAAGAAACAATTTTGATGGTGAGAGTTGAGGTCTTTTGGTCAAAGGGTTGTAAGGCACCGGCCAGAATGATGCCAGAAACCTGCCCTGTCACAACAGCAGCCTCAGTCCTGTGTGGTGCAGATTCTGGGTGGGCCTCAAGTTGCGCCAGGGGAGGTTCAGGCTGGAAATGAGGGGACATTTCTTCTCAGAAGAGCAGTCAGGCACTGGGACGGGTCGCCCAGGGAGGTGGTGGAGTCACCGTCCCTGGGGGTGCTCAAGGAAAGGCTGGACGTGGTGCTTAGGGACATGGTGGGTGACATTGGTGGCATGGAAATGGTTGGACCAGATGATCCTGGAGGGCTTTTCCAACCTCAATGACTCTGTGATTCTGTGTGATCCAGGGGCTGTCGGTGCTGTTCCACGAGCGCCCGCGTACGCCCTGCCCGACATTTTGGGAGCCCCGCGGAGGGGAAGGGCCCCCCCCCCCAACCCCTCGGTCCCTCCAACAAGTGACAAGATGGTGAAAGCGGCAGCGGGGCTCCCACCCGCGCCTGGAGCGGGGACAAGGAGCAGGAACAAGGAGCGGGGACAAGGACTGGGGACACGGAGCGGGGCCTCCCCCCCCCCCCACCTGGCGGCTCCCTGCCTCCCTCCCTGCCGGCCCCACCTGCCGGGGCCGCCCGCGGCTCCTCCATTCGGGGGCCGGCCGTCCCTCCGCGCCTCCCCCTCCCACAATCCCTCCTCCTCTCGCCCCTCGCCTGTCCCCGGCTGAACCGGGGCGAGCCCTCCCCGCTCCTTTCCCCCCCCCCCCCAATCCCTCCGGCTCCACCGCCTCCTTCCCCTCCCTCCCTCCCTTTCGCGGCGAGGCCGCCGCCCCTCCGCGGCCGCCCGCCCCCCCCCCCCCACCTCGAGCCGCCGGTGGCCGCCGCCGCGCCCTGCCATGAGCCCCCCGCCGCCGCCGCAGCGCTGAGGAGGACGCGCGGAGCCATGCCGGGCTGGAAGAGGAACATCCCCATCTGCCTGCAAGCCGAGCAGGAGCGGGGTGAGCGCCCAGGGGAGGGAGGGAGGGAGGGAGGAAGGGGAAGAAAGGAAGGAAGGGAATGAAGGAGGGAGGGAGGAGGAGGGAGGGCGGGGGGCTGCCGGTGCCCGCTGCCCCCGGCTCGACGGCGGGCGCCCCGCGGGGACGGGCGACTTCACGCCTTCCATCTTGTGGGGAGAGAGCCAGGGCCGCCGGCGGGGGCCGTGCCGGGCTGTGCCGTGCCGGGCTGTGCCGTGCCGGGCTGTGCCGTGCCGCCCCGGCGGCGACAACTAACTTTTCTCCGCGGTGCCGCCGCCGCCCCCGGGCCGGCCGCCCGGGGGTGACTTCGTGAAACTTCCCCGCGTGGGGCTCCGACGGACCCCCCCCGTGCCGCCGAGCCCCCCGTGGGGGCGAGCGGGGCCGGGGTCGGGGGAGGAGGCGACCCCCTGCCGGGGCACGGTGGAGCCGAGGGACCCACGCGTGCTTTGGGGGACAGCGGTCGCCCCTTCTGTGCTGAGTGGGTCCGGGGGGCTGGCGTGGGGACCCCACTTCTCTACCCTGCCCCTAATCCTAATTTCGGGGTCATGCTGTCAGGAGCAGAAGGTGGGTAGTGGCTGGTCCCTCTTCAGAACCGCTTGCGCTGCTGGAAGGGGAACTTTGTCCTTCCACAAAGAGGGCTTCCACCGTCGGAGGTTGTTGTGCCACTGCCTTTCAGTCAGCCTGCACGTCAGAGGGGAGGAAGGCTGGTTGGTGCCCCACTTGCATGTGGGAACTTGCAGGTATGCCTGTCCCCTTCCATCGCCGGTTTGTGGCTCGCTGGGTCCACGACAGCGCGTGGACGAACCACGAAGTAGGACGTTGACTTTGCATTGCCGCCTTGCTGGGGGGAGAGCTGTCCTGCTGGGAGCAAGAATGCCCCCAACGCTAAAAATGAGGGGGTTTTGTTTGCTCTGTGCAAAAGTATCATCGTGCTCTCGTGTCGGAGGTGGAGGTCTGCTTCAGAAGTCCTGCTTCGTGCGAGTGAATCCTGCCCGGAGCGGGAGGCTGATCGCAGGCACATGACGTAATAAAAATAGTGACTGAAGTGGGAGCAGGTATTTCGGCTGCGAGAAGCTAGATCTTGTCTCTCTCCTCGGTGAACACAGTCATTACTTAAAGCTGTGGTCATATTTCTCCGTGTCAGGAATCTGTCTGTGTGGCTGAGCAGTCACAGAAATGGGTTGGAAGGCGGTTGTCAAAATGTACCAGATGCTTTTACAGATGGGGAAACTTTAAAAAGGGTCTAATCCGTACACGTCAGAAAGTGCAAAGATCTTCTCTCCTTTCATCCTGCATAAAGGTTGTGTCACAAACCGCACCATGCAGGCTCGTCTTTATTGCAACTGAACGGTGGTAATGGTTTTGCTCTGATGGGTTTAATGCCAGTTAGAATACAGATTTGTTAGCAGTTCATGTCTGTTCGTATTTTCTATTTAATCTCTTTCATCTTCATTTTGAAGGTGGATAGATTTATATTTTAATACTCTTATCACTGATGCTTTTCTTTATTGTATTTCCACTGTGCAAATAAAAAAACCCCTCTGGTGTGCCTAAGTAAATGATTACTACCTAAAGTATGTTTCACTGTATATTGCTCAAGTTTAGCTAATAATTTAGCAGAATTCCAGTTACGGGAACTCTTCTGCTTTAGACTTGAAAAAATATTGAATGGTCAAAATAGTTAATCAGCGCTGAATTTAACTGTCCTTGGGTATAAAGAATTGATGAAATAAAGCTTTCAAACTAGCCAGAAAAACGGCCAGCGCGGTAATGAAATGAAGGTGCATCTTTAGCTAATGTAGGAGTTTAGTATGGCATTGAGTTAAAAGGCAATTACAGATACAGTTAAATTCTGGTTCAAAGCCAGTTGTGCTAACATCCCCCTCTGCTGTTTCTAGAAAATATTTCCATTCAGATGCTCTGCAGAGCACTTTCCGTGTATCCTGCTATCAGAAGACTTCTGATTCATTTACATTATGCTGTTATTTTAGACAAACATCGTAGCCGTCTTTTAATGTTCAGTGGTTTACATATGGAATAAGATTGGGTATAAAATATTCAGTAATATAAATTAGCATGCAGCCTTAACTTCAAGCCTGGCTGTAGATGCGGTAGCAGCAGGTTTGGACTCAAAAAGAAGAGAGTGCTGGAAGCGCTGGGAAAAGTGGTATGAAAGGTTCACTACGGTGAGCCACAAGTGGTTTGTACAGACCATCTTTTCTCAGCCATTCCTTCCTCAAACCTCGCAGGCTTCCTTTTAGCCCTTTCTTGGGAGCTCTGCTTGCTGTGCATGTGCCTTTATACAGCCGATGGTGCCCATGGCTGTGGAAAGGGGATTGGTGATGGGCACTAAGACAAGAGGTTTGGGAGGCAGGAGGGTTTGCTAGAGGGGCTGTGGGGAAATCTCACTGTACAGTCAGGTGTATCCCAGAGGCACGGCAGCGTAAAGGGCTCTCTTGGTGCTGATGTTCTTGTCTCCATCCAAACCAAGGCAGCGTCGCCTTGGGGAACATTTCAAATGCTGCTGTATCTCCCTCGGTGCTCGGTTCGTCTAGTGCTTCAGAAACAAGACAGTGGAGCTGCTGCAGCAGCATATGTCTGGTGCTAGGGTTCAATTCAAAACTGTGGAAAAAAACCCGTTTGTTTTGATGGGAAGAGCTGTCAGGATATCGCAACGAGTGATACCTTCTGCAGACACACGGGGTTTGCTCCAAGTAGGGTTATTTTAGTATATCCCTATCCTTGTTTGCCTCTGCCTTGGTTCGGAGCCTCTCGTCTGTGTTGAATGCTTACCTCAAAAAGTCCTTCGCTCAGCCCATCTTTGTTGTTCCTACCAGTCAGGTGCTGAAGTGGAGGTTATCCAAAAGCTTGGCAAAACGGGAATCTTGCTAATGGAAATTGGCCGGTTGTACTGAAATGAAATACGAGAGCTGTGGTCAACACTGTTGGTTCACCTTGGCAAAAATTGGTGCCTTGGGTGAAGGAGAATAATATGGGTTGATGTTTCAAGCTTTGCCAGTGTCGGAGATGGAGCACGTGTTCATCCATGGTGAAGGATTTGTGGGAGCATTGTGTTATTGAGAAGATTCTCTTCCAAAGCGTGGCAATCAGCGCGATTTCAACGAGTATTTTTAGATGTCTCCACTGCGGAAATTATGTGGAATACCGGTGCCAAATAAAAAAGTACATTTTTTTTTTTTTGAGATACTCAAACCGTATTTGAAATATGATGTGGATGGCTGCTTTTTGGCCATACCTCAGTACAGTCATTGGGTTTCTCCCGCTGCCTCCGTGGTGAAGCGGTGCTCTGTGGTGGCTGTGGCCCTCCTGGATGCCATGACCAACGTTATCGCAAGGAATCTTCTCCTTCAGAGTTCAGGAAGAGTGCTCTCTGTTGAGTAATACAGCTGTTGCATGTGGCTAATGCAGTAAACCCTGTCATTTAGACATGACATGTAAAGGCTCACCAGTTTAAGGCTGCCTTTAAAATTCAGGGCACATCACCTCTCCCCCACTCCTCCCATTTTCTGCCTAAGATGCTAAATCAAATCTTGTTCTAAAGCACCTAAAACACTTTTTGAGGTGACATCTGAGCAAATACTTTGAGAAGAAAGATGTTCCTGGAATTAATTTTGTTCAATATCCCCTCCAATCAAGTTAAATGAAGGCATTTTATGGAACTCCTGGTTCAAGTTGATAGCTGATTGAGTTTGACAGGAGTACAGAAAATAATATTTGCATATCTTGTGTTCACTGCAGGGCTGCTTGGTGTCCCCTAACATACGTCGTTATTAATTTTAAGAATGCATCTGAGTATATACTTTAGCCTTGATGATAAAAATAGATTCAAAAAAAAAATAAGTATTTACTTTCCACTGTTATTTTGCCTTTATTCTCAGCACGGTAGCCCAGTTACGTTGAGGAAGAAGGAAAGAGTGCATTTCTATTTTCTGCTCATCCATCTATTTTCCCAATTCCTGACAGATTGGGAAATGAGGTGAAATTTAGGAAACATTTTAAAAATGTGGATTCGAGGATTAAAGCGTACGCAAGTATTTTGTGAATCTTGCCTCAAATACAAAAAACTAGCGTGTTCTCGTGGAAGATGTTCTGACAACACACATCCGTCTCTGGGCTTACCGCTGTGTGAGCTTGTCTGCTCGTTTTAAGCTGGAAGAGAATCAGTTGCTCAGATAAGGGAGAGATACAGGCCCATTACTGGACTTAATTGTGTTATTGTGGATTAGCAATTTACATCCGATCAAATGAGGCCACTTTAACAGAGTATATGCTTCATATTCTTTCTGGTTGCAAGTTAAAAAATAAATATTAGCTTATATTTCAACACAAGAGGATAATTGTTCCCTGTCTATAATCTGACACGTAATAAGTGGGTCCTCAGAAGCTGAAGAAAGCAAGCGGGAGACCCAGTACTTGGATTCAGTTGTCAGATTTATAAACTTTGGGATGTCAGAAAAGTTTGGGATTGCAAATGTCGTGCAAAGGCTTTCTGTATTTCTTCATCTGCCTTCTCGTATGTCTCACATGCCTCCTGAAAAGCTGAAGTACAGAATTGGATGGCAGAAGGAAAGGATGAGCGTACAAGGGCAGCGCTAGGGCTCAGGGCTGGCTGTTGGGGGTGATCCCCACTCTGTGGGGAGAGGTGCTTGAAAGAAAGCACCCAAACGAAGGCACTGACTGATTTTAGAGTCCAGGTAGTCCTGAACGACTGGGCATTTGGTCAGCTATCCTATGTGCAACACGTTGTATTTGCTTGTGTTTAAGGTGACGAAGTCATGAATAACGGTGTTAAGGATAAAAACAGAAGGAAATGTCACCATATTGTAGCTGCTGACATAATATAAAAGCAAGTTGAACTATAGCTGCCATCCAGTACTCCAGCAGCATCTGAAAATCTAAATCCCAAACCAAAAAACCCTAACAATAGGAGATAGATTGATAACAAAGTGCTAATTACCAATGATAAATATTTTATTGTTATCATGGCTTCTGCCTGATTTTACCTCCCTCTGACCGAACTGAATCTTCAACAGTTGGTCTTCCTCCATTTGGTAGCCTGAAGAGTGATGAGGAGAGCTCGCTGCGCTGGCCAGGTGGGATAAGATGGCACTGCAAAGCTGGTTTTCATCAGCGTGCAGGGGACACAGGCACAGCGTTAATTTCTTCATTCATTCCCTCAAAACCAGCCGGGTCCAAGAGGGCTCTAACATGGGGATGGGAAAAAGGCAGTGATAGCTCCCTAGTGACCTCTTAGCATGAAAGGAACTGAGAATAACCAAAAGCCATCTACATCTTTCATGATCTGCCCAGCCCCATTAACAGCACTGTATGATCTGTGATATTAAAATCATTTGGTTACTCGCAGAATCTTTATGAAGCTACAGTCTTCATTGACTGCTGGGAGATAACCAGCACTTGTCTCTGGGTCATAACCAAAACTAAGCTTTTTTTTCCCCGTATAGAAAGATGATGTGAAATACTGGTTGCAAATAAAAAATTTTCTTTGTTTTGCCTCTGAAAACAAAAAATGTTTTTGCTAATGTTCGTTAAAAATGGAGAGTTAGATTTGGTCTGGGAATTTGCTAGCAATGAGCGATGATTTATTGATACGGCAGCAAGCGCTGTAGCTTCCCTCAAAGAACAGCAACACGTAGACTTGGAAGCACTAGGGATATTTGCCACTAATGGCAACACGGTTGCTTTTCCTGGTGTCTGAGAGCTGTGAAGGGTATAGGCTCTGAACACAAGTTCTCCATCGAAGAATTTCCTGTGTGCTGATACTTCACAGCAAAGTGTAACCTGCAATACAGATGCAGTGTTGGAACCCTCAGTCGTTTAAAAGCAGACAGCTTTCCTTGAATCTCAACACGTGCCAATTTAGCTCCACTACGGGCCTTTTTTTCTATGATTTAAAATTAACTGAGCTCAGAGTCCTCCACGAACTGCCAGGACCGCGTTGCTGTAAAGTGGCTGAAGTGGGCCAGCCCTGATGGTCCACATCCTCCGAACTGCTCGTATCTGATCCCTGTTTTATCACGCTGGTGCTTATGGAAGAGGACGCACTGAGTCAGCGAAGGGTCTTATGATCATGACTGTGAAATTCGGTGTTGTTTGAATGTTATTCCCAAGTCATTTGAATTTATTTCTGTCGAAGTGACAGAGCACCGTCTGTCCTGACTGTGCAAAACCAGACTGATGAGATGTGCCAGCATCCTGTATGGGGACAGGGTCATCACCTGCTCACTGTTTGTTTGGCAAGATGAGCATAACCAGTGTAAAATCTGGGGTGAAATTCTAATGCTTATACTGGGTGCAAATAATCTTGTTTACTGTGTCGCCCTACTGATTTCTCTTTCCTTTCTCTTCCCGTTGGCACAAGCTGTACCGAGTAGCTGGGCGACACAAACTGTTCTGGCATGTCCTATAGTATGGGCAGCCAGATTTTCTGGTTCTCAATGGTGCTGATGATCTAACATTTTAAAAAAAGTCATTTTCAGTGCTAATTCTTTTTTTTTTTCCACTGATTGCACATCACAAGTGAGCTGCAATGTGGCAAAGTTCTTTGCTTACTACTGAAATAATTTAAGAGAACGTTAGAAGGAAAAAAAAAGAGGTAAGCAGGGGCTGACCACTTTGATACTGATACATTGTTTTGTGGAATTTATTTATTTATTTACTTTTGAAAATTACCACAGGAATTGAGGAGGACAGGCATGACTGACACAATCTCCATCTGCTTGGAGCATTCTTTCATTTCTCATTACCAGTGAAAATCACCGCTGTGACTGTGCAGGGAAAGCTGCAGAGAATATTTTGGTAGTTTTACTTTCCTCTTTACATATTGGGATCCCACAGGTGTTAGTAAGACAACCGTAGAACTCCCTAAAGTTTAACTCTTCTCTTAAAACAGCATAATTTCTTTGCTCTCTGAGATGTAGTTAAGGAATGTGATGTAATGATGACAGTTACAAATAACTCTCAAGAAAATGTATTCATGACTTGTTTTACCAGAGGGAGGGGACTGAATTTTTAGCCCTATTATTTTGTGGGGAGCTAACTGATCACTGTGTAACTGACTGTGAATGTTTCCTTACTAGCAGACAGTATTTTGTATGTTGTAAGGTATTGCCAGAAGGTGTTCTCCCAGTAACTGTCTTTCACATGAAGAAAGGCACTGCATAAAATGCTTCCTTTCTTCCCGAAGAAGCTTCATGCTAGGTGGAGGTACAGTGAGGTATGATCTCTCAGTCCCATGCTCTAAAGTGTGAATTAAAACCACCATGTGTACATCTAGCAAATAAAATGAAAAACATAATGGTGACTGGAACAGGTGTTTAAGTGAGCCAGAACTTATCTAAGTTTTCACGTTTTGAGCTTTTTGTTTCTATGGATATCAGCTAGCAAGATTTAAATGATTCCAGGTTTTCTGCAGTAGCCTGCAATGGAGTCCAGGTATTCCAGACTCTGAAGTTATTTGTTTGGCCTCTTCTGCAGCAGGAGAATATTCGTGAAAATGCTTTTTTCAAGCAAACAAATGGTCCAGTAACATCTAACAGCGTGCAAATCCCTTTACAGTGGTCAGAAATGCCTGTGGGATAATGCCTTGTAGGCAGCAGGAAGGAAGGTGCATCGTGTCCTTGTGAGTAGCGGCTGTGCGTGGCTCAGAGCAGCAGCGTTGGCTGGCAGGGCTTACTGAAAGCTGTTACTGAAATGTGAGTAATACCTGTGGACTGGTTACATTCTGTTTTTCTCTTCTATTTGGTTTATCACCTCTGTGGACCAGATACCGTGTCCTTTGTACTGCTGTTGAAAGACAGAGGCATCGCTCAAGCCCACAGTTGTCAGCTCTGTGTTCGCTAAAGGCCTTTCGTGAGCTGGTGATCAGAGGTGCCACCTCTGTCCTGAGAGTTGTTTTTGGCATCTGAGCTCAGCCAGGATGGCTTCAACAAGTGAACTGCATCAAGTTCCCTGCTATCCTTTGCGTTTTCAGAATCCATCTTTAAAATACTGCTAACTGGCAGAATATTGTCCTCGCTTGTCCATCCTTAGGCCAGTGTTGTGACCTGAGCCTGAGATGAGGCTGCAGTGGAATTAAAAGGCCGTTTTGCTACTTGGACACAAATTTAAGTTCGGTGACAAACAAGTATTTGGGTTGGCTTTGAGTGAGGAATTATTTACACAACAGCTGGGCAGGAAACTACAGTGACAGTCGCACAGAAAATACTCTGGGGAGCGAAATTCAGTGCCTGCTGAATGGATGCGGCTCTGCTGAATTCTGGAGGTTAATTTACTTGTGCCAGCAAATTTATTGAGCCCTTGTGTCTCTTAGTGGAGGCCATTTATTAGTCCAAGGTCTCTTCTGAAAAGTCAGAGAAAACTAGTGCCTAAAAATATGTTGCCTCCTTCACATATATTTCCACGAGTTGTATTTCTTATTCTTACATTTTCTGGTGGTTTTGTAAATAGCCTAGTATTTTGGAATGTGGTAAGATTTGAGCATAAAGCCTTTTCAAAATAATGTATTTGGTAAAGTTTCCTATTTTGTGAGGAATATACCTGTAAATCATTATTATTATTATTTTTGAAATACAAACCTTTCCCAAACCAACCAACCAGTGCATGCGATAAAGGCTTTAACTAAGTTTTCTTGTAGAGGTTCGGTATATGTGGTGGTTTGGTAGGACCAATGAAACGAATCTCCTCTCTTCCAGAAACGTGTTCTGAAATTATAATTTGTTGTGCTTTTGACTTCACCTCTTACTAGGGCTGTTTGCAAAATGTGCAGGAGCCAGATAAACTTGCAGGATTTGCATGTCAAAAGTGAAGCAGTTGATGAAAAGCTTTGAGTTGGGGTGTGTGCGTCTGTGTGGAGAGGGGAGAGAGCTCTATGGGTGTGAAAGAATGAAATGGATGGCATAAAGATAATTCAGTGGCTTTATAGTTGTAGCTCTTGTGTGTCAATAACTTACTTAACTCAGGAATATCGGTAGTAGCAAAAAACCCCAAGCAAGCCACTCCTCACACCTCAAGCACAAAGTGCTTAAAACACAGCTGGCGTTTTTTTGGGTTCACCTATGCTTATTGAACTGACACATTTTGTGACTTAAATATCTATCGTGTTGTCCCCGATTTCAATATGATGTGGTTTTAGTATTCCCAAGGTTTCCTGTCATTACTAATGCTGACAAAAATGATGCACTAATTCAGGCTTTTCGTACGGACTCTCTTATTTCTTGTCTTATTTGAATGCACTAACCCTAAAGTTTTTGGAATTTCTCATCTGCCTAAGGACATGCTTTCACATGTCCACAGACTCAGGCATGTTCTGATACCTGTGTTTGTATTTGTTTAAAGAAATAAAACAAAACAAAAAACAAACAAAAAAACCCAGGGATGCTATTATATATTGTATTATCATTCTGCTTAGTAAACACATCTGAAAATGCATCTGCTATTTGTTTAAATATTTAGTGTGAACTGACTCTTGCTTTTCAGAACTCTTTAATATGAAAAGAGCCTTAATTTTCAGATGACTTACCCTCTGCCATTAAATATAAATTTTTCAAAGCGAGTAAAAAGAAGGTTCAGCTGCTGGCTATAGAGCAGTTTATTTTCTGCTTTCATCAAAGATCAGGGTCATAGGAAAGTAGTTCCTGAGTCCATACTGCTATATGTATATTTCTTTCTTGTAAAGGAATTGAAGTAATTTTAAAGAAACACCTCTTAATATTTTGAGATGATTTCCTTGGGTAGGTGGCTTACTGAGTTCCAGCTCATCTGAAAAAAAAAAAAAAAACTTAATAGTTCTTTTTTTTTTTTCCCCAGCTTATAATATACATCAGGTTAGTTTTATCATTTACTTCTCTTCCATCATCGTTTGCTTTTTTTGTGATCTTATCAGGGCAGGCAGTGGTTTTTTTTTTGACTTTTTTTTTTTTGTAACGAGGCATATTTAAATTATTTTTCCAAATGCAAAGACAAGTCAGCCTACAAAATAGTAAGATGGGCCTGTTCATTGAATCTGAACAACTCCTTGGGGTTTAGGCTCATACTCTAATGAAAAGTACTGAAAAATAGTCCTTAGTTGACTTGTCTCAAGTGTTGCTTATTCTTTCCTTAGTACTAGCTGCCCTTAATAATGTAGTGTCTTTTGCTTATAATTTGTATGGCTTTGCTTTCAATTACTAAAATGAAAATTCAGTGTATTTGTGTGAAACTTCTAAATGTTGTAATCAGCAACTTCTGGGTTTTATGCCATTAAGTGGATTTTTCAGGAAGTTTATAGTGCATTGTATATTATTTCTGTGCAATTAGGTTACTTGAGGTTGTAAAGCTACACACGTTTCAGAATTTGCAAGGTTAAAGTTATGCATTTTGATTATTTTTAAAAATATACCTTTTGTGGCACGCTACTGGCAGAGTACAATAGGGAGCATTGGTTAAAATTTGCTCCCGAAGTTGTTCTGAAGCTGTGGGTTGTGATAGTATTCTTCAAACAGGCCAATTTTTAGCATATCGTAATGAATTTGGGCATTCTGATTCAAGCTCAGAAATCATCTTATTTGCATGTGCATTTTGGTTAATAGTCAAATATTAATCATTTTGCCTCTATACGACACTAAGGACTAAAAGAAAAACCAAAGAAATTGTCATGAATTGATAATATCTCAGGAATTTATCAGCAGAATAGGCACAAGGATGGTTTGCATCAGCAAACTGCCTTGCATTGACTCCCTAATACATTGAAGTATTTTAAAATACGTGTTTTTCTGGATCAGATCACAATACAGTAAAGTGCTAGGCTCTATCTGTAGGAACGGATGATGTACATCAAGGCCAACAACAAGTTCATTTGATGATCTTAAAGCCATGGTTAAGTTAAGGCCACTGAAACTTTTGCCGGTTAAGTGTATAGATACTTGAGATAATCCTTTTGAAGTCAATGGGCTTAAATTTAGGCTTATAACTTACGTGCTTAACTGGATCAAAGCATAATTATAAAAAGAAACTCTTTAGTTTGTTTAATTAAAGATCATTCTTTGTGATAGGAGTGCTAGTGGGGGAAGAAGCCAGCAAAAGGGATTCAAAATATCATAAATTGTCTCTTTTTAATTAGATGTTTTGTTCGTTTGTTGTTGTTGTTGTTTTTCCCACTGAACATGTATCCTTCTTTGGTGGTATTCCTTTGCTTCTTCCTCCTATTCTTTGTTGGAAGTGAAGCTAAATGTGTTTAACTGTAAGGTGCTTTATGTTCTTTGTTTTCTGGTGGAAAACCATCTTTCCACTACCATTCATTGCAAAATGTCACATTGTGAATGCATGTAATAGACAAAGAATGTATACCTGGAGCCAGCAGTTGTATTACCAAAGGTGACACATACCATTTACTACAACAGGTTTGAGATTTCGGTGCATTTTCAGTTGCCTGATTCATTATCCCAAAAATGATGTTACGTATTGTAACAGGAAGGGAAATCTTTGGCAGAGTGAAGATGTTGAAGGTTGTTTTTTTCCAAATTTATCTTCCGTATCGATCCTAGAAAAACACAAGCTTTTTCTCTTTGCCTGTTTAAATAAAATGGCCCTTGGAGCAGAAGCTATCACTTTACAAAATAGGTTAGCATCTTGGTCGAAATCAGTGAGAATTTCCTGTTGAACTTGTTGAAAGTAGGAAGTCGTTCAGTTACCTGGGCTGTTGTTGTTTGGGATGGCTGCCAGTTTTGCATCGTTCTGTTGGATGCTGGAGTATTGCATTGGATGAAATGTGAGGGTAATGTGTTGAGAAAGAGGAACTTATACACTGTGCAGCTGTGGCCGACAATTGGCCTTGAAGCAATGCTATTTTGTGCTTTGTACCTTAATTCCTAAGCAGTTTAAAATATATACAGTCTTGGATAATCATTGCTACTTTGACTTTGCATTTTATTCTCTCTGTTTTGAGACCTTTCAGATGTATTGTGTATGCTTTGAAAAGACTTGCCACCTGGAAAGTGTTACTGAAATCTTAGTAGAAGAAGTATTAAAATTTCCAAAGAAAGTCAAAAAACACCCCCAGACAAATCTGACTGTTCTCTGCTCCGTCCACTAGAGAGACAAGTTTGTGTTCATTAGTGCGTTTCAGCTTCAGCAGTGGTTTATAAGCCTCAGACTTCCTTCGTTACAGCCAGGTAGGTGGTGTTTTTGTGAAAAAACTGAGACAGGCGTTTCATACAAGATCACAGCAGAGGTCTGCTTTGCAGTTTGAACTCTCTCATGCCTTGTTCTTAAGTCAGTAGAGACCTTACACAAACTGCAGTCATTTCTACGTGCGGAAATTCTATGCGAGTTCTCTTCAATAGTTTTTAGAAAATATGACTAGAAGAAAGAGGCACTTGTTCTGGGCAAAAAGCTGTGCTTGTGTGAATTAAACTCATTGCAAGGGTTCTACATCCATTTGCTTATCCTTAGGAGCAGGAAGCCAATGTCAAATGGAAAGTATAAAATTTCCACTCTATACATGAAGTAAGCTGAATAATAGTTACAAAAAAAAAAAAAGGTGGAAAAAACAATATTGCTCTGCAATATGACACTATTGTAAATCTTTTGTAGTGTTCTATATCTTTCCAGTCAATTAGAAGAATAATATTCTCTGCAATAGAAAAGGCTTGTGTATATTTGTCTCTAAACAGACTTCAGCATTGCAGTAGTAAGGCTCATTGGTGTATAAGTCATTAAACCATATGCATATTTTGCATAGTTTGTGTGTGCTAGTTCGCTGCTCCACTGGCGCGTCTCCGTGTGTTTATTGAAAGATTCCCTGAAAAAAACTCCTTGAGGAACATCTTTTGAACATAAATGCCCAGTCAAGGGGGAGAGTGTCATTATTTTCATAATGAAGTCACCTTTCCCCTTGAACTGAGGTGCTGCATAAAAAGCAGACAAAAACAAAAGCGCTTTGGCTTATTTCATCTTCCAAGAGCAAGTTTATGCATTGCAGAGTTTAGGGATTGATAATCTGTAAGCCCCGGTGCAGAGGTGGAGGAACCTTATTTATTTTATTTTTTTCACGTGAAACCAAGCATTTATATTCAGTCCTGTAAAAAAATCTATTCAGCTATTGCTGAGATGTGGATGTTAAGGTGCATAAACAAGTACGGCAGAACGATACCAAATTTGTATGCAAGAGATTGATGTAGTTGGTAATGTTCACCCTTCCTCCCGTTGTCCCTGTAATTTGGACTGTGCTGGAGATACTTTTTGAGATTGGTCACAGGCAACTTTGCTGGCTGATTTACTGCTGAATTTTTTTTTCTTAAGATTCATGCTTTACTGAGCTTCTAGGGCTGTGTTGTCTTGATGGTGATGTACGTAAATACCTCAGCTGCTTCCCCAGTACTGTGTAACACAATGCATTTGCCATTTGTTTTCTCTCTGACCTGAGCAGGTTGTGCATGCTTCCCACATGAGCACCTTTCAGCTTTCCTCATGCTCTATGCATCCTCTGGTATAATAAAGTGAAGCAAAAATATATATATATTTTGACATTAGGCTCTGCATTCAGCTATCAACATCACGTTCTGCTTCCTTCCGAAAGTGACTTTGGAGCGTGTTTTTGTATAATTGATCATTTCCATGGTATTTCAAGGTTGCTGTGAATTAGGGAAGTTATGGGAGGAATTTGGATCTTCAAGGCAAAGTGCAGGTTCAATGAAAAACACAGGCAATTGGGCAGAAGCCTTATTAAATCAGGAAAAGTGAGAATTCCAGATTGAATCATGCTTCTTCATATGAAGCTTTACTAGGGGGGGGGGAAGGAAAAAAAAAATAAAAAATGAAAAAAAAAAGTTATACAGCAAAGAGGGATCGCGCTATACTATGCAAAGATATGAGCTAATATTTGCATCTTCAAGGAAATACTAACAAAATGTCACTTTGAGTAGAGAAAAGCACAACTTAAAGGTCTAGTGGTTTCTTCGTCAGCTTCTTTACATAGAGTATAGACTGTGTAAACATAATTTGAGATTCAGTGCATGAGCTGTTTTGCAAAAGTCATGTTTCTAATTTTTATTCACTAAAATTCAAATTAGGCTATTTAAACTTAGGAATCAGCAAAAATTCATGGGGTGAAATTGTTTGAAACTGCTTTAATTGTTTCTCGTGCCATAATGCAAATGTGTTTTTTTTGTTGTTGTTGTGGAGTATTTTTAATAAACAACATCACAATATACATCTGATTACTTCTAGCTATGTTAAAATGAGGTATTAAAAAAATATATATTTTTTTTCCAGTGTTGTAGGTAGCCCTAACAGTACCCCTAATTTATCTGTAATATTTTGTGTTTCTGTGTGTTATGTTAACCTTGATGTCTTCATACGTTACTATTCTTTCTTTAATGGCTTCATAACATTTGTTTCCTTTAACAATCTTCAGCTATTGCAACACATATTTTGTTTGCTTTCTTTTTTTGTTTTAAGAGAGAGGAGAGAGAGAATAACGTTCAAACAGGAACACTTTGTTTTCCACATTCGCTGGGGCAGAGGTCCTTCTGATCTGCTTTGTCCATGACCAAGTCTGGTTTTTGGTGCTTCGAGGCAATAAACTCTGTACTAATAAAGTGCAGGGTAGCCTACCTCTTGGGGATACTGGTTAGAAATTTAGTATTGCTCTGCAATGTGAGAATTTGTAGTACATTTGAAGTGTCTGTTAATATTTTTTTTACTATTATAAAGTGGATGTGCTTTTCACGTCTACAAATGCTTGGTGTAATTCTGTGAAGTGGTTTTGCATGGGAATGCGATTCAGTGTCCAATTCTGCACCATGTGAAGAAAGTGTTTGTGTTTTTCCTTGTTAATTCTGGTGAACAGTCTGGTGACCCGTTCTTGAGAAAGCCGGGGGTCATCCACTCGGGTGTGCCCTCACCTTTGTTTGTCTTCATCAGCGTTGTCTGTGCTCTTTGCTAGAGAGGCATGCTCTACCTGCTGCTCAGGCTGCACGTTGCTCAGCCTTCGCTCCTGCCTGTGTGTCTTTTCTGAAGCTGGAGGAACTGAGGGCAGACTTCCAGGTCCCAATCTACCTCCGTTGTACACTTACAGTTCTCCAACCCGCTGTTCACAAATCCCTCCTTCCTCCTGCTTTTGGACCGCTGTTGTTCTCTGAGCAGAGCTCTTCACCGGATCCTCAGCAGAGCCTCTACTGTTGTGTCACCCATCTGTTCATTTTCCAAGGTACCTGACGTTGCTCTTCTCATCATTATCCTTTAATACTTTTTGCATGATCAGGAAGCATTTTAATCTCATCAGTTATCCCTCTTTCATGTTGGTTTTCAATATTTCATGTATTCTTTCTAAAAAGATCACTTTTTTTCTAGTTTGAACATGTTCTTAGGCCATCTCGGTTCCTTTGAGCTGATGAAAACCTAGTCATGGAGTTGAGGAGAGTCTGACTTTATCTATGAACATTTTGTGGAATTTGGTTAAACCACCGATAAGGCTAACCATCTCTCTGTGTCCCCCCTCACTGTGTCGCATGTGCCTGCTTGTGTGAGAACCCCGTAGCTTCTTGAGGCTGAAGACTGTAATTTATGTTGGTTGCTTAATATTTTTCTTATCCTTCGAGCTAAAAATTTGATTTTGCTTTCTGTGGGATGAAAAGTAGATTTATTATTATATTTTAATGTTATCACGGTCAGTTAACTTAGCTGCTCGGAAGATGGGTAAGAGAAGGAGGCAGGAGAAGAAGGAAGTATTTCTGCACACGTATCAGAGAGCGCAGAAAACCTGGAGACCTTTGAGTACTCATCTGCGGGCTCTTGGCTTCCAGATTTCTTGCTGCTGGCTTGGAAGTCATTCCAGCTAGAGCTGCAACTCTAGCTGCAGATTTCTAAGCTCTCTGGCTGGGAACAGGGAAGCCCTGAAAGCCCAAAACATTTCCAAATCTGAAGCATGAGCTCTGAAGTCTCTAGTCCCTGGCTGTTCTGGATGGCAGAATATCCTGAAGCTATGGATCCAGCAACTCAGTGTGGGAGTGATCAGAATCCATATGCAGTTTTTTATAATATTTTCTTTGATTTTTTTTCCCCAGTAATTTGCTGGATTTTTAACTCCAATTGTAAGCATCAATAATAACGTTAATATCACTGTCAGGAGATGGACTTACTATTTGAACCTGGGAGTCCAAGTTCAGTAGCGCTGCAGGGAGGAGACAGTTATGGAAAAAAACACAATAAACTGCTTTCTGATTGTATCAGAAAAGTAGACGTTAATGATGAAGGCATTAACTTACAGGAAGAAGACCAAGTATAAAAGACCATTACTGTTCTAGAAACTGGAGTAGTTGGAGTTATCCATTTGGTACGTTCTGTGGTCTACTCGCTGTAGGCAGGGTAGATGACTTGATGTGCCTTGGAGCAACTTCTAGAGTAAGACAGTAGACTGGTCTGGTTGTTATGCTCTAAGCCATCTGCGTGCATCGTGAGCGCAGCAAAATTGTGTGCAGCTGTTGTGAAGCTACTTCTTTGTCTTTAGCTGGAGAACACTCGTGTTCAGTGGTGGATGAAGTCGAGCTGCTCTGGCAGCTTTCCTTGCTTGCACGTTGCTTTGGAGCAGCAGGGTGGAAACCCTGTTGCAGCCACAGTATTAAAAGTTTAAAAATTTTTTGTGAGTAATTATTTATGGAAATGATTAATAAATCAATATAGTGGCTTGCGTGCATTTTGATTTTACTCTGCAGCTGGTTTCCGCTCTGGCCTGGTTTGTAGCCCTAACGATCTTGCCTGGCAGGGCCACAGCACTGACCTCTGTTTCTGCAATTTAGTTGGCATGGCCTTGTTAGCACCCAGCAACAAGAGGACTTTCCAGTAGTAGCCACAAAGCTTCCTGAACAATTTCAACTGTTGATTAAGATGTCAGAAGGTGTTTTTTTTTTTTTTCCAGTTGAGGTTCTTTGCATATGATTTCTCATCCTGTTTTTTTTTTCCTTTTTTTTCTTGCTGCTTGCTAATAGCAAAGGCTGTCTGAGCCTCTCCCCTTTTTCCATCTCACCTGTTCTCTTCTTTCTCTGTCCCTCTTATCTTTGTTTCTCTCACCTCCCTATATGCTTGTTTCTTCAGGTCTTTGTTGTTTCTGAGTTACCCCTTTAGACATGCATTATAAACAAATTGCACTGTACTGATGATAACAAGCGTACATCTTATTTAGCTTGTTTTCATTTGGATATATTTTATGACTTTTTCCTCACCAGTACAACAGTTTCTGAGTGTATGATCTGACTGTTGCATCTACGTAGAATCAAATCAAAAAAATCCGAAAAAAAAGAGGAATAAAAAGGTCACTTTGTCTAGAGTTATTCAACCTGTGGTACATGAATCACTGTGGGGCTGTGGCTGACTACAAAATGGTCCTCAAAACAATTATAAAAAATGCTCCAGGCACAGGCTCCCACACTCAGCAGGATCGTGTCAGTGTGTGGGCAGGCACAGTCAGCAGTTGGCTCCCAGCTGCTGTCCAAGACTCATTAAAATGCTTATTGCTGGACAGTCCAGACTTCATCAAAGTGTGTTGTTTAACTCAAATGTTAGGATTCCCTGGTCTTAACTTCCAGATGCCAACTCAACAGTTGAATGTCATATGTAGTTAATGATCTTTTTGTCAGGTGCTATTGTCATATGTATGTGACAAAGGGGATGTATGGGTTCCTATCCAGTCCCTTGGCAGAGGGATGCCCCAGCCCATTAGTTTTTATGCATCCTGAAGTTCATGTGTGCACGATGATGGATTTATGCAAGATCTAGAAAGGCACGTAAGTATTTTTTTCAAGTGTATGAGTGGTGCTGGTGTTCCACAGAGGACTGCCAAGCCAATGAAGTGCTCCAGAGTCCAGAGACACGTTAAGTTTAATCCTAAAGGACCTACCTCTCTTCTATCCAAGTGCTTTGTTTTAGCATGTGTAAAACCAAGTTGGATTTTCAGTAGGCATCTTGCTCAGTGCCTTAACCTGTGTAATGCTAAGGGCCTGCCATCTGTAATTCTGTAGTCTGCCTTTCACTTCCAACTGTGCAACCTTCCATCTATGCGCTGCCCTAAGGTACTTACTGGCAATGCCTCAAGGGTAGAGTGTTTTTTTCCCAGATATACGCGTGGTTCTTAAGACTGTATATCTTGGCATGACTGAGAATGAATAATTTCCTTCAGGCCACCCTGCATTTGTGGCTGTGCTTTGTTTTTGTTTTATTTTTCCAACTATGTATAGCAATCAAAAACTCAAATGCCTTTTTGAAAGGTTGGAAAAGGATGGAAGTTTTCAGTGACTGAAAAGGAGCATGTGGACCTTCGGGATGTAGGGGTACTTGAGAAGCAGTTTTGGACTGCGTAAAGATGTCACAAGATAATGTTTATTTTAACATCATCAGAAACTTAATTTAAACATGGGTAAATTGCTGTGTTTAGATTCTAGAGCTAAAATTCCAAGTCTACCCCCAAAATAAGAGGAGCCAGCAGTTTGTGGGCTAGTGTTTAGACTTGATGAAGATATGAATCAGATAGAAACTAATCAGCTGTTGTTTCACATTTATTTGTACCATTAGCTGTACAATTTAAAAATAAACTGTTTCTATCACAGTTCTTTGTGTAGGCTGTGGACTTAGAGTGCCTGAGGTGTTGGACTTTTCCATGAATTTTCCTACTAGGAAGTTAGAGTTTGCAATGCTTGCCACTGTGGTTGATGGCAAGCATCTTGGCCTGGCAGTTAACTTCAGTTTTCACTAAGTCCTTGTAGAAGGGTTTTTTCCCTGTTGTGATAGAGTTGTGGTGAAATAGCTTCCTCTGTTGGGCTAGTCTCCTGGAAAGCAAAGGCAGAAGTCAGGTTCAGGAGGATCTGGTGTGCTTGAGGTGTCCCTGGTCAGGCAGGGCCCGTGCCACTGCGCTCTAATGTCACCTGAAGGGCAGGCTGTGGCTGCACAGAAAACCAGGCCTGATTATCGTGTGGTGTTTGACATCTGAGGATGTCGTTACTCAGATGTTAAGAGAAGGTTATGGAGGTTGGGCAGTCAAGAACTGAAAGGCTGGGACCTGTGAGAATTGAACAGATGGCCTAATTCCGTCCCCCTGCATGCTGTCATTACAGCAGCGAGTATATGTGTATGTACGCATTGCGATAGTTCCCATTCCCCTTCAGTATTGCAGTTTGCCTCTTGGATGAATAAAGTTCACTGTGGATTTCTCATGTCATTCAACATGCAGCAGCAGGCATTTTTTTCCCCGCTACTGAAACCCCCATTGCTATGTGCTTGCCTTCAAGATTTTCCATCACACTCACTGCTGAATGCTTAACCCTTCAGGGCCGTGTTTCTTCAACTTCAGGTGCTCTCAAAAGTAATTTACATTAAAGGCACAGGTGTCTGTTATTTTGGCATGAGACATCTAAGATCATCTGTATTTTTAAAGTATTTTACATTACACAGCTCTTTATCGAATATGAAAACAACAGTGCTGCTGGTGGGTGTATGTAGAGTCTTATTTTCAGGAAAGCAACTTGGCTGCTTCAGATTTGCAATCATTTCTGTTAAAGAAAAACGGGTAGATTGACTTCAGTGGTTTACTGGTAACTCTAGGACCTCATGGGACATCCTGTTTTTCTGTATCGTCTTCCAAAATATGTTGAATTCCAATTTGAAAGCAGATTATTTTCTGTTTGAATCCCATTTAATTCTTCTGGGCTCTGATAAATCCCACAGAAGTTCTTCACTTGGGGTTTAGATTCAGTCGTGTAGTCTCCTGCATGTTGCTGCCCAAGCAGTGGCCTCAGCCTCTCCGTGATGTACATTTGCACAGTAGTGATAGATAACGTTGTATTTTCCTCTGGGAGTTTGCTTTGCTAAACAAGCCGAGCCCTTCTAATCTTCTGCATTGCCAGGTTTCTCTTCCATCCTTTTCTGCTCACGGAGGCAGTGGCTGGTACTGTAAATGTACATGAGGTCTAAGCACTACCTGTAGATTCCTGTTGTCTTTTCACAGCTGCAGAGCTCCCTGGTAGAGGCAGGGCTATAAGCCAGTTCCTCAGGGAAGAATTCAGGCATTCTAACAGTGGGAACAGTTTTCCTCAGAAGTATGAATAAAAGATATTTTTGTGAACTTGCAGTTAAAGCAGGCTAACGCTATGCATGTTTTCATTCACCTAGTGGGTGGTGACTTGTTCAGGTGCTATGACCTGATGGTGTGCCCATGCCTTGCTAGCAGGTACGTGTTTCTGTCTCTGTGGCCCAACGTGAAAAGGGGATGAGATATTCTGAGAGGAGGTTTAATATCAAGGGGTGAAGTGTTGGAATTCAGTTTATATTTTGGGAGGTATATGCTGTTGCCTGCTCCTCCAGTGCTGGCTCCTGCATTTTGGACTGAAACTTGCCACATCCTAGTTTGCCGTGTTTACACCCCCTGTTCCAGTTGTGTTCCTTCTTTCTGATCCCAATTTCAGTCTTTTTTTCAGTATCCTGGGGCTACTTGGTTAGTCTACATGCAGCTCAGAAGAGAAGGCCATTCTTTTCAAGTCATTCAATTTCTCTCTTCTAGAGAGAAACCTTTTTCTGACCTTATCTCCATTACCTGCTCCTCAGCATCTGTCCACTGCTTTTCTTTGCCTTCCTGTTTGTGCCTCCAGGCCTCCCTTCTCCCACCACCCCGTTGTTTTATCTGTCTTTTCTCAACCCTGTTTTTGCTAGTCCCAGGGATCAGCTTTTTGCCCACTTGATCAGAGTTCCTTGGGCAATCCACAGAATTGTCTGTTTGCTTCTGTCCAGTTCACTGTGTCTTGCTCAAGGAAGTTTCTGTTCAGGTGAACAGTTCAGGTCTCCTTCCACACCAGGTTGCAGGTTTCCTTCCACATGTGCCACCTGTCTACTGTTTAAAAAAAAGTTTTAGACCTTCTAGTCCCATAATCTAAAGCCTAAAAAATTTCTTTGTAGCCTTATACTTCATTTCCATCCATGCCTGGCCAATTTTTTCCTTGCCCCTGTCCTGACAGTTCTTGTCCTATATTCTTCATGCTTGCTGTCAAGCTGCTGTTGCTGGTCGTAACGATCGCAATACTGTGCATGTTTTAACACCTACCTTTTGCATTATCTGAATGTAAAGCTCTTGGCAGTTAAAAGGAAAAGTCTGTTTTTGTCCTTTGTAGCCTTGGAATGGGACATGCTTATTCAGATCAGGGCTAATATTTGCTTATAGTCATATATAAGATCTCTGAGAAACTGGAGTGTCAAATTATTTCTAACGAACATGTACAAATAGCTTGTTTTATGGTTGGTTTGGTAACTGTAGTTAAATTTGGGTAACTTCCCATGCTATGTTTGTGATGCAAATTTGGAGTCCTTACCTTAAAGCATGTAAATGGGAGGGCACTTTGAAGAAAAGGCACTGGATGCTCTGAAAAAAGAGGGCTGCAAGTGTATTCACTTATATTTCAAGTATGATAAAGTCCTAAATATCTGACCCTTTCAGTTTAAACGAGACCAGTAGGAACAATGGTCGCCCAAAGGCAAATAATTAGCACAGATTTCAGTCCAGTTAAGGTCTGGCAAAGGAACAGATACCTGCTGAAGTCTTGTGCTGTGAGCAAGTAGCAACTGCAATAATAAGTAGTACTAATAATGAAAGAGTTGCAGTAGAAAACAGTTCCTTCCAAGTGGCTAAAAGCTTATCGTTACTGTACTGGAGGGATATCACAGAGAATGAGGTCAGCTGATACAAATTCTACAGTCTGTGGATTTTTTTCATACATGGTAAGGTGTAGAAGTCAAGTTGCCTCTTCCAAGAAGATCCCCCTCTTAATATTCAACAACATTAAGAAAGCAAACTGCTGTGGAAAAAAAAAAAAAAAAAACAGCACACAGGTATTCTTACTTTTATCCTCTTTCAAGGAGAAAGCTATCTAATGCAAAAAAATGCTTTCTGATAAAGGCCAAAAAATGTAATTAAAATTCTTGACATCCAAAATGAGGAGGAGCTGATAAAGAGCCCTTTTAGTAAACATTTTCCCCTAGGATCCACAAAGGAACCTGGCATTACTCTCTACTCTGCTTTGGGAGGATGTAATTAAAGTAGAATGGGAGCTTCTGAATAAAACAGGCAATGCATGAAACCTTACAGGTTTGAGGAAGAAACATCCGTTTCATATTCATTTCCCTGAAGTATTTGGAGCAGGGGCTTTGCTCACGAAAGAAGCTGCTATACCAACTGCATGAACAGGGAAATTTGTTCTAGGAAATAAATAGATAAATATTCAGAAGTTCTCAGGAGAAATCATGTGGTATCAGCTACTCTCTAGACATCATTAAATTCTGCATATTTTTTCAGGGCTCTTAGTCTGGAGTTCGTGGCCATGATATACACGAATGAAGGTGCAGGACAGGATTTTGTTGCTTGGTCCCACCAAGTGGTAGTGCTCACTGACAGTGAACCCTCATCACCCCAGGTGCTTGAATCTTGGCACTGGTATAACTGTAAGTAAAGTTTGGAAAACCTTCAGGCTGTAGTCAACTGTGCTTGAAGAGAGGTGGAAATCTCACACTTTCAGGCAAATTTCATACATAGGGGAGGCTGCATAGAGCAGATATGCCGAAATTAATACATCTGTGAGGCAGTCATTAATATAACATATTTTATTTGGCAGGCTGATTCCTGGCGTGCGCGGGCTAGGAGTCAGCATGTACATAGAGCCAAAGAATCATCTAGGTTGGAAAAGACCTTCAGCATCATCAAGTCCAACCATCAACCTGGCCTGTGGAGTCCCATTGCTAAATCGTGTCCCTAAGCTCCACATCCACTTGTCTCCTGTACCTCCAGGGGTGGGGATTCCACCACTTCTGTCCGTGGCAGGCACCACCCTGCCCCATGGGGATGTTAAAAGGGATGTGGAGATGAGCTTTGAGTGTGATATGGTGGAGAAGTGTCCATAGTGAGGAGAGGGGCAGAGGGAAATGTGGGGTTTGAGGAAGGGACTTCATCAGTGAGGAGGCAAACTCCCCTGGTTCTGCTGCTCCTGGTACAACTGGTGGCGTTACGTCCTGCAGCTGCCAGCCAGGTGTGCTCCCTGCCTTTACTACAGGCCTCTGTGGTCTCTCCTTCCTGTTTGGATTCAGTTTGTTCTTTTTTCCCTAAATTGTTCTTTAATTTAGGACTGAGCTTCTAATTGACCATTGTGTTGTGTTTATTGCACATGCAGATTTTTACAAAGGGAATAAAGTCAAACTTGCCTTAGAAAATAGCAGTAGTCAGACTGCACTGGGTGCGTGCGCTACAAGCATTCCTTAATTACCGTATATATTCGTTGGTTGGTTTTTTTTTTTTTTTTTGGTGTGTGCTCCCCTTTTTGCTATTCAGAGCAAAGCTGAGTAGTGATTACTTCCTGAACAGTTAATTAATGTCTTTTTCTTCTTATTGTTCAGGATGTGGCCGGTGCCTCATTTACAGCCTGCTATTCAAATTCTCTTCTTTGAATTCAGAATTAGGCATTTTGTCGTGAAATCTGTGGCCCTCATTGCAACGTTATGAGACTACTTAATGATATTTTATGAGGCTAGGTAAAACTGTGATCGTCCTCATCACATTAGTGGCAAACCGAGGAACAGGCAACTTAAATTTACCTGCTAATTTGTGTGGCCTTTTCTGAGGCTTCCATTGTGCTTATCAGACTGCAGCATTAGGTACAAGTTTCATTCACTGCTCCCATTGACCTCAGCTGCAGGCTGTGGCATACTGAATTAAATACTCAGGAAATAAGGACTGCGTAAATACTGATGGATCTAAAAAAAAATGGTTTAAGCTACGTAGCAACTTACTACAGACCAGAGGCTCTCTTCAACCTCTTAAATCCTTTGGCTTCCTTCTGCTATTTATGCACATGCATCTATCAACCCCCAGAAAGTTTCAGCAGCCCAGAAGCTGTGCAAGTGTCGCGTGCTTGTGGTCCTTCTACCTCCAAGCCTTCAGTCTTCTCCATTTAGATGTTCAGGGTTTATACTGGCTCCCCCAGCAGCGTTTCCCATTCTGTGTGCCAAGTGCGTGCTCCTCATTTCCTGCCTTCTCACTCTATCTCCTCACTATCTCTATTTTGTTCTTTGTTCCTTCTGACCTGAATTGTTTGTCCCTTGGTTCCCAGAAGCACCGACAGAATGGACGGACCCTTCAGAAACGTTAGCTCGTAGACATCATCAGAGCTTCAATGGAGGTGTGCAAATGAAGAGCTGTGAGAGCTCTGTCTGATTTGCCAGACGTTGTCACACAGGGTTTTTGATGTCTGGAAAGTCGACCCGATCTCTACTACAGAGATTAGCTCTGCAGGTTTACAGGTCTCTGAACTGAAGATGAAATATCTGAAATTTTCAAAAGAAAAGGTACCAGAAAAGAAATTTAATGTCATATGAAGCACTCCATTTGCCTCAGAATGTCTATTCTGTATTTAAAAAATAAAAATAAAAAGAATTTGTCATTTAAGTCTGAATATGGTATCATGAGAAGTTTCAGCTTAACCAGTTAAAATCCAGCAAAGTAAGAGGCACATAAAGGCAGTGTCAGATGTAATAATTGGCACTGATAATAACTAGAATAAATACATACATAAATGCTACGGTTTGAAAGACTTTAGTGTCTTAGAGCGGATTGGCTTTTCGTGCCACCTGAGGAGCTGATACCCATGACATCCATCTGGGTTCATAGAAGGAGAGATGAGGTAGAGTGTCATGTACCAGAAAAAAAAGGAGCAAACAGGGTACTTCTTACAACAGCATTAACTGCCTCTGCAGAATGCCAGCTGCGTAGGTCACAGTAGTGCACTTGACAATGTTTCATATGAAGTTACTCTCGAGCTGGCATATATGCCTTTCTCTGATGCATTTGTTTCAAATAGCGGTTTCTGGAAAATGATCCTTCAGGTTCTCCGGCAGTGGAGGGGTGTGCTGGGAAGCTGAGGTAAGGAGGGGGCGGGTAGTAGAAACAGTGACAAGTGATACTGCTGTAAGGAGAGAGTACGGCTATATAGAAGCTAATGATAATGAAGACACACATTTAATTTTTTTTTTCCTGAAGTTTTTTCATCCTAGCTATTATTTGAGCAAGTGAAAGCTTTTTATAACATTGCAAAGCAAACTTTCCAGAGTGGTCTTTACGCGCACTGCTTTGGTGTAGGACGGTCAGGCAATCTAACCTCATGGAGGTTAGGCAATCTACATGGTAGGTTAGATTCTTCAGAAAAACTTGTTCATTAAAATTGTTTTGGAATCTGGGCTCTGTGTGAAGTGTCACGTTCATTTTTCTTCTTTATTGCTTATTTTGTGCAATACAGTGTTTAATGAATATATTTCTTTCAAAATAGCATTTATTAAAAAAAAAAACGGATGAAATGCAAAAAGGAAAATACTTCTTGTACAGATCCTACCTGACTTTCAGACTTTGAACAAAACTGAAATTTTGCCAAATTATTAGATGAACAAAAATAAAGAAAATACAGAAAGGCCATGTTGCTATTGAAAAAACAAACAAACAAAAACAAAACAAAAAAAACCCAACAAAATCTTTAGTATTTCTGTAAAGCATCAAGCACTTTGGAAAAAAACAGCAGCTATTGTTGACATTAGACTTGCACTGCATTTAAAATATTTTAAAGTAATAGGTTTAGTGGGTTAAGGGCTCAGAACAGATAGATTACTTTAAAATTGGAAATTAAGACTATTTTGAAATATACTGTTTGCCTAAATAACGAGCATCATAAACCTTGTGTGTCTTAAATTTTCTTTGAGTGTTTTAAGGGCTTTCTTCCACTTGCTGATACTGAGCACTGTACAATTTTGGGGCAGGGTGCTGCTCTGGAATACAGCTAATTTGGACCACACATGGGTGTTTTGTCTGAGAGCTGTCTGCTTTAACTTTGGCTGTCATCCTTGCTTACTGCTGGTAGTTTGAGACTAGAAAAGCTGCAAACTCAGCGGGCCTTGGGTTTGCGTTACAGGCTGCAGGTGGATTGCCATGTTCTTGGACTGGCAGCCAACTGTGTAGCTTGTGTGCTGCTTACAGAGCAAGTTACTCGGTTGAATTAGGTTTTATTTTTGTAGTGGCTAAATGACAGATCCTGCTTCTGACATTTCTGTCTCTCCTTTGGGCAGGCTTTCTTGTGCTATTCTACTCCAAATCCTCTTTCCTAGGCTTCTGCTGGGCTTTCTTTCACCTGCCAGCCTTTGTTCTGCTAGGATCTGCTTTGGCAATTCAAATTTTGATTCTTCTTTTCCTTCAGGAAAAATAGCTTTTGAAATTCATGTTTTCAGCTAACTTAAATTTTTTTTTCATCCTTCTATTAAAGTCAGCGCTAGAATAATATCTTACTAATTCTTCTCTGCTTTTCTTATAATTTTTCTATTGCAGTAAGGAAAAGACTTAATAAAGTTGCTCTTCTCGTAGCTTTTGTTTTAAGATATTAAAGTTAATCTGTATGTCACGTGAAAGATAGAGATCTCAAGCTTTAAAACATAATTGTGCTATGGTGAGCTTCTTTCCAATCAAGTTTCTTTTTGATTTGACTTCAACTGCGAGCATGTGGCAAAAGTTCACATCGAATATTTTGTGGAAGTGAGCAGCAGAATCATATCTAGTTAGTAGATGATTCCTTTACATTTTAGTTTGTGTACTGGTTGGGTATGTAAAATTGGGTTCAGTTGTGGCCACGAAAATCAACTTGTTGCTCTTGTGTTCTTTTAATGTAATTTGAGAGCCCTGTATATTCCTTGGAATTAAGCTGACTTGGAATTAAGAGGTTTGGGTGGTATTTAGAAGTGATGCCATTCTCCTGCCTCATACACAATTTGTTGGGAGTGCTATCTGAGACTAAAACCTGCCTGAAATATCAGCTAGTACTACACACTGATAGGATTTATTCTTATATATTCTGAAATCGATTGGTTGCCATTTATAGAGACTCACCTAATCTGAAGGACAGAATGGTTCATCAATTCCTAGCTATCTCCATCATCACACTTACTGATAGAGATTGCAAATGAAATGTTTTAGTGTTTTGACACAATGGATAGATTCTCACTTGTTGTCAATATTTGGTCAATTTGAGTGTGTGTATGCATCTAATTTTTTTGTTAAAAAGCTTTTAGTCCAGTACTGCAACATAAAATGAGACACTGACTGTATATGCAAATAAATGTGTGCTCACATGCACACATATAAGTATATATAAAAATTATTTACTTGGGGGGAAAAAAAAAAGCTGCTTCCCAGTTACATTTTTGTTTTTTAGCTATGAACAAAACTCTATGGAAATCCAGTGTCAGCAAAACTCTATCTGCGCTTTAGGATGACATACTGCGTCTTATAGGAATGACATTGTGCCAAGGCTTAGTCTCGGTGCTAACCTTCTCCAGGACTTCCCATGCACTGCTTTGAGGTTTACGGTCTTGTGTTTCCCACTTTTTTTTTACTTCCCTGTAAAGTAATGGATATCTCCACAGCTAGTTTGGATTAAGTGAATACTTTGCTGCCCGTGAATACTAGTAAAAGAGTTCCAGTCCTCTTGCGTTATCTTCTGTCTGAGTTTTTACAGATGCCTACAGTTACTGACCGTCTGAGAAGAAAGTGGAAGTCAAGATGAGGATAATGTAAAGAATGTCCAAATGAGGTGCAACATAGTTTAGATCCATACGTGCTCCTTTATCATGCTGCAAGTCCCTGTTATCTGTGTTTGTACTGGAGAACTTTGGAAGATGATTTGTCCCAGGGATAGATAGAAGGTATATAAATGTCAGCTCTCAGTTTTGTGAAGCTCTGGAAGCCTGGACCTGCCATGGAAATTAATTTCTCCCAGTTGTTCATCCGATCTTACATGTGGTGAGCTTCAGATTGTATCACAGGGCTTCTTCAGTTGGGATTTAGAGCGTTTTGGGGTATGTGTGTTGTTTTTAGGAAGCTTTGTGAAGAGTAGGGCCATATTTATTGTTTATTTTAATTTTAAAGATATCTTAGTGCTATTTTACCTTTATTTTTGGAAGTGGGAATGGATTACTTTTCGTGAGATTTCTTATCAGGTATGTTTCTTATCTTCTTATGCACTAGGGCTCTTACTTTACCAGACTTGATGTCTGTTGAAAGCTGGCGTCAATCAGTAGCCGTTGTCTTTTAGATGTGTTCTTTGAAATGCTGTCGTTATTGACAATGAGTTTTGTGAGTGCATATTTCCAGTTTCAAATACTTATTTTTTTGTTTGTTACAAGTTTACTTGCAGGCATTTGAATTGTCTGACTTCCTTGAACTTGAGTTTGGATTTGCTGATTCTGTGTCTTTGGTCTAGACTCTGTCCTTTTAAATAAAAGTAGTGAAGTGCTGCCGTAAAGACATGGCTGCTTTCACCAGGATGGGAGAACACTCTCTGCTGCTCCTGGAAGTTTTGCCTGAGGTGGCTCAGGTGTAATTGTAACGTTTTAGATCATCGTTTGAAGTTCGTACTGTGCTTTTCCCCCCCATTTCCCTACATATTGAGAACTGCTTAAAAAGAAAAAAAGTGAAATTCCATCTCTCCCTTCTCTGCTTGGTTAGTGACATTGTGGTACATGATTTGGGGTTTTAAGTGCTGACTGGAACAGACTCCGTGTGTGTCGTCGTGCTCAACTAAGGGGGATAGGCTGTGTGGAAGGAAGGAGGATTATCTCCCCACGTGTTGGTGTGAGGAGCTACAGGTTGGGCTTCTTCCGTCATGCAGGTGGGCCTTGGGCAAAGCAGATGTTTTGGTGGAATTAATTCATCATGATTTTTGACTTCGCTATCAATAGTCATTGATTCAGCCATTTCTAGAGTTAAGTTTTGTCTTGCTGTCCAGTAGTACAAGGACTGTGGGCAACACTGAGGCTTCAAATCCCTAAGCTATTATGAGTGTGCTTGTTTCTGAAGGGTTAAAGGAGCTGGCCCCTCTGCTATGTAAGTGGGGGTACAGGAGGATTCCACACATCCGTGCCTCATCCTTTCTTTGCTCTTGTCAGCTACGTGTGCATTAGGAAGGCAGAAGGATGCTTTGGTTCCATGCTGCTGTTCTGTCAGTAGCAGATGCATCCAAACTGGCATCGTTTTCACATTTCTCATATCTCCAGCTGTCCCTTTCTGTTTCCCTGAGAATGATGTTGGTCTTCCTTGTTGTAGGTGTCCTTGTTTTGGCTCTCCTGTCTCTCTCTGCTCCTTTCGAGATGTGTGGACAGGTTTCTATCACATAACGTGATTATAATCCTGAAATTATACTCTGGAATGGTAATGGTCAGATCAGAGCCCATTATTTCATATGTGACATCAGAGTCATAGAATATCCTGAGCTGGAAGGGCATCCACAGGGATCATAAAGCACGACTCCTGGCTTCACATATGACCACTCAAAAATCAAAACATATTAAGATTTATTCTTTTTTCTCCATGTGCGTGGGCTTTCATAAATATGATTTTTAACCTTTTTTTTTGCGATCAGCCAATATTTTTACTTCTATGACTAATATAAGTATTATAACGAACATTGCACCTCATTAGTCATTTTTTTTCTCGTAGTTTTATTCAGAATATGTTGAGTGACTTGGCTCTTAACACAGATCTGCAGAACTCCACTGGTGACTCCCCTCTGAAAGCTTATCACTAAAGGTCTTCTCTTATTTTTTAAGAATTCATCTATGTAAGGGTAAATTAGGTATTTTTTTATTTAGCAAATGCAGAAGTCTGTCTTTTCTTGTTGTTTTGTTCATGTGGTGTAGCTCTAGACTTGTGATTGTTAATGATGCTTCTGTAACTTTTGGAAATCACTTTGTACTCTAATACCTTTTTTATCAGAATCTATGTACGCAGAAGTTTTATTCAGTTATTCATAGTAATTTCCCCAACCCTTGTAATTTCCTGAATTAATCTTTTCTTTCCCTCGATACAAGGAAGTGCCTGTACACCTCTGCTGAGCAGATTAAACATATTCAGTTTTTCAGGGTTTTCTTTATAAATCCACCTCTTCCCTCACATCTCCTGTCTTGGAGACTTCTGCCCAGGTCCCAGCAGAGCTGACTATCCTCTTCCATTTCCAAGAAACGCATCTCAGGTCAGTATTGCACAATACATTGGGAACAGCAGCAGTGCAGGATGAGTCACCTCGGGGGCTGATGCACTGCCTGCAGTGGCTGGTACCAAAGGCTTCAGGGTTCAAGTCCTTTGGACAAATAAACACGCGTACAGGAGGTTTTTCTTTTTTTTCCTAACCTCAGGCTACTAGTGATCGGTTCCTGTCTGGAGCTTCTGTCATTGGCAGAAATACTTGATCTCTGCCAGAACTGAGTTGGGTGATGAACAAATTCTGGTATAGGGATCCTATAAAACTCTGCCTGGGGCTCTGGAAATAGTTGCTGATTAAACTTAACTTAATGGTTCTGTGCGGGTGGCTGAGTATCTGTTGTTTTATTATGCCAACCAAAACTTGTATCCCTCTAATTTGGTTACTGGAGTCGCAGCGTGTGTCACCTTTCGCATCTTTCAAACACCAGGTTTTTACCTGCAGTTTCTTTAGAGCTCTATTCTGAAACACAGAAGTTAATCGTGAATAGAGATGGTATTTAACCAAACAGGATTTTACATGTCAAAATGTTTTGTAAAAGTGGATGATTTGGATGAGCTGTTACAGAGCTAGAAGTAGATCTCCTACAGGTTCTGCTCATGGGTGTCTTGGCAGACCTCAGCAGCTTTTGTAACCTTGCAGCTTTGGGTGGTCCTCTTTGTGGGTGGTGCTGAGCCTGCAAATGCAGGGATGAAGGATCCTGATCTTCTATCTCCCTGTGGATTTGGGGAAAAACAGGTGCCAGGGTGGCAGTTCTTGCTTGGAAGCTTTAAGCAAGATGAAACTCTCACTGTGCCATACATGCAAAAAGAGCCTGTCCTTGCAAACTGGTTACAAACAGCAGGTAAAGAACAGGCACCAAGAAGTTCTGCTATTGCCTTTTGAAAGAGAGATGGTTGAAGCAAAGGGTGACCTAAGGATGTGTAGCTTTAGACTGGGAGGCTGTGTGAGGGGAACAGAGCAAGCTCAAGCATTCGGTGTAGAACATGACAGCAGTAAGCCCAGTCTTTCATATGTCTCCATTACTGGGGAGAAAATAAAGACGTAAATAATTAGAATAACTTTCAAATGAAAGCTAATGATGTCCCTGCAATGCAAAAGGCAACAGAGTACTAAATGCCATGCTTCTCATTTAAGAAATACTTTGAGCAGAATTAGCTGCAGCAGTGGTGTACGTAAGATGCTGTTTTCCAGGCATGAACATTTGTTAGAGGCTAGCTTGGAGCTTGAGGTGTTTGCTGTTTTACATCCCCAGGCTTGGTAGAGAGGGCATGCTTTATTCTCAAGGCAGTAAGGCTGCAGCTACACGAGGTACAGTATGATTTGGCTCTGGGGAAATTAGTCCACTCATCTCATCAAGAATTGATTCTGGCAAGCGACTGGTAAATGTTACGACACATTATTGTCTTTCTAATATATCCTCTCTCTCCCTCTTTTTATGTATCTCTCTCGTTACGTGTGCGTGCCTATAAAATATGTATGGTGATTTGTGTTCCTAAACACGCTGCAAGCTAATGGTATAATTCACAAATGACAAATGAGCATCGGTTATAAAACGGAACTGATCACTGTGGCAGTAAGAATTCAGGGTGGGAGGCAACGACATGAATCACTTTGTCGGAAAAGAAGAAATATCTGGATGCAAACAGCATTTGGCAAATGACGAGTGGAAGTACAGCAATCTGAGCGTAGGCTAGACTAGGGCTCGGTTATTTTTATTATTTTTTCAAGTTTTCTGAACTGTTCAGCTGCCACTCTTGTAATATTTCAGAACATCATGAATACTTAACTTTGTATTTTCTCCTTTAGGTTGTTGCCAACAGCATTAAAAGAATCGCTGTCCAAAATTAATTAACTTTTGTTTGTTGAATCTGTGGCGTGGAATACAAATGTCAGTTTTATTCAGACAGAAAGAAAGATTCATCTCCAGGCCATAACTGATTTCACCCTGGTTTAACGAGTCATATATTTCCACTCGACCTGAAAGAGATTTTTTTTTTTTTATAATCACTTCAGGCCACGTATAACCTCATCGTTTGCAGCAGTGCAATTTAATGGATTTAATGTAAACTACTTGAAGCTGTTTGATGATATGTTTGACCTAAGCATAGGAAAAAAAAACACACCAAAAAGCCGTTTGCCTTGCCTTTAGATAAAGCAAAATACGAGATACAAGCCATCACGTATGAAGTAGTTTTGCATGGCAGAGTTTGCCTGCTCTGCACTGGTGAGGGAGCTGCGTGGCCACTGCCTCTCACTCCGAGCGTGTCCTCAACCTCCCTCCTGCGGGGCCACGTCTCCCCTGGCGCAGAGTTTGGTGGGGTCTTGGTGGCCCCCGAGCTCAGTGTCCCATGCCCTGGCTCTGCTGTGACTTCACACAGGCTCGCCATCCCTGCCAGAGCTGCGTGACAGCTGACACAGAGTAGCTTTCTGTCCTTTGGTTTTAAAAGCTGTGTATGATCTTCACCCGGAGGGACAAAGCTGATCAAGATATGTGCTGCGTGCTGCAGGTAGAAAGAGAAAATATTTTGTCCCAGTAAAACTGCGAAAGCTCACGAAAGCATCACTCAGGTAGTTTTTCAGTGAAAGTATGTGGTGTCTGTAGGACATGTGGCCTGCTGGACCCAAACAAGATGAACTGCGTGCCTCATGAACGCTGAGGTCATGCCATCGTAGAAATGTCTGTACTCAGCACCTCAGCACTTTGTTTCTTCTGAATCTGAAATTCTAGAAAATATTTTAATTTTGCCCTGTAAGGATGATTCGTTCTGCAGTAGTGAGCTGTACATTTATATTATCCATTACTTTAAAATGTTTGTTGCACTATTAACAAAATAAATTATTTAAACATACTGAACTTTGTCTGAATTCTGTGCTCATCAGGTACCTGTTGCGGACTGAACGCCAGTGATAGAAGCTGTGGTACCTACTGCTGCAAGTTGTTTTACGTGGACTTTAAGGACTTCTGTGCCTTGCTTAGTTCTTCCCCAGTTGGCAAGATCTGTAACATTTTAATCTACTTTAGGAAAAGTCAGGATGATTTACAGCTCAGAGCACTTGGGTTGTAACTGTGCTATTGCAGCAATGAAAACCTTAAACAGCTGAGTCAACGTACCCTGCTAAAGGGGAGTAGCAGTTGTCTAACACCATCCACTGCTTCATGTCTTACAGTGTGGAGCCATGGAATATGAAAACATACTAGCTAACGCACACTAAATTTTCATGCTTTATTTAGCACAGATTTTTGAAAGGGTTTTAAATCCTGATGTGTCTTTGCTGCTAAGAAATATATTTTCTAAAATGGCAGCAATGATGCAGCAGAACATCCAGTCAAGGTAGCTTTTGTGGGGTGTTCGTCTTGCTTTTCTGCATTCCCTTTCTCATTAACGAATCCAGAATAACTCAGTTTATTTGGGTGAACTTTACATTACCTGGTGTGACTTGAGATCCCTTTTTACTTGTATGTAATTAACATAAAACCTCAAACTGGAAGTATACAATGGAGTGTCTCATCACAAAAGCCAGCTAACTGTAAAAGCTGATAATGTTTGTAAAGCACGTTAAGCTCCCTAGGTGAAAGGTACCATAGAAATGCAAAGTATTAAGTCAGTAGTTTAATTATAAGATAAGAAGTAATTGAAATTTTCCAGCACAGTTGCATGTAGAAGACAGTCTGGTGATTTGCTTTGTAATATTTAGGTCAGTGAATTGAGATGTTTTTCTAAACCCTTTATGAATATTCTCTCGTTTAAGTGCATTGCTCGAAGGTGTCTGATACATTTATTTGGCTGGCTGATGCTGCAGTTTAAAAATACCACATTTCAAGTAGGCAGAGAAGAGCTGTATAGAAACCTTTGAAATAGCCAACCTTCATCCTTCAAAATGACATTTATTGTGCTATAATAATTGTAGAAGTACTGAATTTGCTTCAATTGATTTTTTTGAATAGTATACTGCTCGTTTAATACACAATGCTCCTAGAATTTTAATCTCCGTGTCCCTCTTGTGGTTCATGATTTAGTGCAGATTTCCCTGGAGATACTTTTCCTTGCCTTATGTATATCTATATAAAACCCGACCGTTTTATCGCCAGTACTAAATCCCACTTTGTGGTGCTTACTGTGCTGTCAGAAGGAACAAGTCATAATTTGAAATCGGCACTTTTATGTGACGTTAGGTCCTGAAAACTTCTGCACGGCGTGCGTTTACACACAAGTGGCACGTAACAGCTGGATGGCGTCTTCGCCGTGGGCTGCCCAGGGCGGCCTTGGCTGTCGCGCTGTGGCGGTGCCCTCCCTGTCACGACGGCTGCGACAACAGGGCCTGGGCTGGAGCCTGCAGCATGCTCTCGAAGACACAGGGGGAGTTCCCTGCGTGGTCCCCGGCAGCTTTTCTCCTCTCGCTGTCATGCCAACACCACAGGACCAGGCAGCTCCCAGCCCAGAGCTGTCCTGTGTGACCCTGCCGGCGGGAGGCAGAAGCTCAGTGGAGGCCGCGCTCCGCGAGCAGCGTGTCTGCGGTTCGGTTACGCCTTGGTTTGGTTTTGCTAGAAAAAAGTGATAAAAGCTTTGGAATTTTCTTTTATTTTGCACAGTAATTCTTTCTTCGGAAGAGGGAAATCTCCTCCTTCTTTTCCTTCCTTAGCACGTTGCCTCCCCCAGTGATTTTCACGAGCGGCCTCAGAAGACGAGCCGCGTCCTGCGGTGCGCAGCTGTGACTTGCTGCGGCAGCACCAGTGTTTGTGAAGGTGTGCCGCCGAAGTGCCTTTGTGCACTTCTTCCTGTGGTAAAAAGCTGGTCTCTACACGGCGACAACTCTTGAGAGTATTCAGAATTACAGGGGGGCCTGACTCTGACAAAACTGGGCCTAAACACAACTCTTGTAATTAGTGATGTGAAGACCTTTGCTTTTTAAAATTCTGGTTTGGGCAGGGGATTCGTAATTCTAAAACTGGAATTTGAGAACCAGGTGGGGTTTTTCCTCTTTGAAAGCTGTTTGTACAGCTACGGGAATTTAAGGATGAATTTAATTTTGTAAAGGAGCATCTCCGGGCTTTTGGAGTAGTGGAGAATTAAACAGACTTGCTGTGGTGTGTTTTTTTTTTTTTTAATGTGAAATAGTAAGACCAAGTGTACCAATCTTGTTTATTATTTTTGTAGCAAAAGATGGTGGCCTCGGTTTTTCCTGGTTGTACTCAGATGCGATTATGCTGGGGAGCATATGCTGCCAACCTTACAGGCAGGCCTGTTGCAGCTCATTGCCTCTCTTCTGTAGTAGAAAGACTGAGAGGAATATTGATTCTCTGAAATATGGTCTGTGGAATTGGTTGTCCTCCAAGGGATGCAAAACGACTTGCTTTGTATAACTTCTTTTTGGGGATGCTGTAGCATCAACTCTAGGGAGGAGGGTCTATGTCTTTGGCAGGAGGTTCTCGTTTTCCTGGTGCTCCAAAAAGCTGGGCTAAGAACTAGTAGATCTGAAAGCATGGTTTCATCCTAAGCATGAGCTACCAGGGTTCTCTGTCTCACTCCACTTCCCTTCTTGCCTATGGTAAGGCCACAGGAGTTAAAAACCCATGGCTCTTCGGCATGGCCATGGCTCTTTGGCAAGGCACGTGGGGAGCAGATAACTGGCACTTGGTGTAGTAGGTGTGGAGAGGCCACGGTACTTATAAGTGTAGATTACTGAGTCTGTCAGCAATTTGTGTTTTGCCTTATGACTTTGTAACGGCTTAAAAATATACTTAAATGATCTCTGTTGAATCCTGCAAATTATTTTAAGATAGACTCAAATGCAAGGATATGGCAGAGGCCCACGCTTTAAAGAGGAAATGTATCAAACGCTCAAGTCCTGGCTTTAGTCATGGTCAAAGAAAAAATTAATTAACAGCACATTTTTTTTCTTTAACGGTAACTTTGCTTTGACCATCTTCTGATTTCTTTCAAACCCCTATATTATGCTTTGAATGACAAACCTTCCATTATTGTCCATGCGCTTGAATTATTTGTTTACATGTTCATTTTCCTTAATTTTGTGGTGGCCCTGTGTCAGTAGGCATTCAGGCAGCAGCTGAAATTTTATTGCCTGCATATACAAATGAATACTATCATGCTTCATGGACCGTGAAGTTTGGATTGTATCTAGTAAATGAGTAAATGGTTTTTATAAATAATTAGTCTTCTGCTTAATTACAGGACTAGATTTTCCAGCACATTTCTCATGTGATATATGTATATGGTGGTGCTGTTTTTAATTGAATGTGGGAAATAATCAGCTTGCTTGAACTTTTTAGCTGATACCACCTCATCATACAAACTGTAGCTGATGAATTTAATTTGCTATTTACTGAGGTATTGATTAAATGACTGAGAATTTCTTGGGAGAGAGGAAGTTATTTGGAAACTTACAGTGGTGCTGGTCTTGATTGTACTGGCGGAAACAGCTTTCTAAATGTTATGGTGACTTAAATAGTTTGGTTAGAAATAATAAACCCAGTTTAATATTACACGATACTTTTCTGTTGTGATAGACCCTCTCTACTTTGACTTTACATTCAATTTACTTGCAAAGTAGCTTCTGCTTTTTGCAAAGTACTGGAAAGCTAAAATGCAATGCATTTACTGGTAGGTGTTTCATCTCAAGATTTTCATTTATTTAACACCCCTCCACCCCTGTTCGGTTAGGAGCTTTTGCTGAAAGATCTATAGACTGGAAAATGGCTCAGTCTCTTATTAGAAAAAATTACCATTTGTGTTATGGAAACTCAAGAAAGAATTGCACCAACGTTCATATCACTAAGAGGCAGGCAGAAATCAAAACATTTTTTTCCTCAAGGAGAAGTTTTCTGCGGTGTCCATGGCACCCCACTTTTTACAAAGCACACCAAAAGCCTGGTTTTGTTACTTGTGGAGGCAACCAGCAAAGGCAGTTTCTTTGTACCCACCCCAATGTCCTGTTAGTGACCCTGGCTTCCAGTGTGCACCCAGGTGGCTCTGCCCCATCAGCTCCTTCCGTCAGTGTGTGGTGATCTCGAGGTGACCAAATTTCATTGTTGTACACCCTGTGTGTATTTCCCTCCTTCCTTTTTTATCTTTGTCATTTTTGAATGATGGAGTATATGCCTGCCTGTAGGATATCTGTTTACATACGCCGACTAAATCAAGCATCATTTTAAATTAGATTTAATTAATAACTCTTGCTATAACCTTTGTAATAAATACTAAAATAGAGCTTTTTTTCAAAAAAAGGCTATGATCTCATTTAAAATTGTGTTTTAAAAATAAAAGATTTTAATATGCTTTCCTAGAATAGAATTTTGAAATGGAATTTTGTTTTGTGAATAAATTAGTGTTTCAGGTTTGGGATTTTTTCTTTCTTTGTCATCTACTGGTACTCATGACGTTTGCATTGGTAAAATTTGCCTGTCTTCAGAAAATGATACGGTAGTAAGTATATACTTCTGTGGATTGAAACCCCAGTAAAGAAAAATGAAAAGAACCAACATGAAGTGAGTAATTTGCAAGTTTATTTTTTAGATAAACTTGTGTGCCGCTACTGATCTGCATCCCCCCACCCCTGAAAATAATACATATTAGAAGTATTTCCCTGTATTTTTTCCCTGTATAATATGTAGTAGTTGTTTTTTTTTTTTTTTTTTTAAAGTTGATAAATATGCTACTGATCGATCCCATGTGTGGTAGAAAGGAAAGAGGCTGGTTTTCATGAGGTGCTTGTCTAGCAGTGATTTTACAGTTTGTTTTTGCTAGTCCATGGAATCCTGTGAGTTTGCAATTAGCTGTGAGTTTGCTATTAGGCTGATAGACATGTTGAAACTGTTTCTGAACTTGAAAGTTCTTTATTTCAAGCAAAAATGTACCGTTTCCAGCTTAAGGAATATGCATGCTTATTGTTGAAGTGGCTTTTACAGCTTTTAGTCTGTTTTTCTACACATCAAGTTTCTTGAAGCTCTAGATCAAATTTCTGTGAGTGGCCAGAAACTTTGCCTGCAGATTTAATGTGGCCTTTCTGTATTAACTGTGCTTCTCTCTTTTCTCCACTGCTCCAGATTCATCTCTGTCATCTTCACATCTCTCATACGTGTGTTATCCCTAGGTTTGTTCCTATATCTTAACACCGTCAAGCAATCCTGGCTTTGCTTCTGGGGTATTTCCATTGCCCTCTATTCTGCCAGCTGCTAGAAACATTGGCAAAGACCTTGTCTCAGAGACTGTTCACCCCGTTATGCAGCACAGGATGAGACTCTCAGCTGTCAAAACCTATCTGTTAGCACTTCCTGACCGCCTCTTTCAGTGATGCTGCCTAGTCATGGCTAACGGGCTCCTTAGTGAAAAAGCAAACATTCAGAAAGGTAAATAGCAGTGGTAAAGTGTAACAGTTGGCTATCTGAGCATCACAGCTAATGAAGCCTGATTTCGTCAGTTGTTTGTTGCCCCCTACATAACACCCTGGAGGAAGCAAGAGCTCCCTTTCTCCCAGCCACATCCTTTGCACATCCCTTGTACCGGCGGTGGTACCTGGGTACGTGCCTGGCAGTCGGCTGCTGCCAAGCAGTGCTTAATGAGTGACTCTGCAGGGCCTCGTGTTGGGTGGAGGCATTAGCTAGTGATACTTCCCAGCAGCTGATTTGCATTAAATTTGTAAGAGCATAATTATTTTGAAGTGCCCCCCACCCCCCTTTAAAAATTTGGCTGGAATCAGCTGACAGACTTAAAAAATGAGTGGGCAGATAATGTGATACAATAAGCTTAATTTTCTTAGGAAATCGTATGGATAATTTAATTTCCTTTTTTTTTTTCCATGGAGTTCTTAAATTGTGTAATTCAACTCATGTCACAGTGCCGGCAAAAAGTTATAGTACTTGAATGTCCTAATTCACAGGTATGGTGAAAAATTGTTCTGCCTCCTAACTAGGTACAGTGTTTTGACCTGTATTGTCCGTCTTGCTGTTTTCATTGCTACTTTGAGTAGCCAGTGACACAACTAAGAGTGGAAATGTCCCACTTCGTGAGGTAGAAAATTAGACAGCCTTTAAGTGCAGATACATTATTTTAAAAAATAAAAGCAGCATCCAGCCATACACCTCATCTGTCAGGAAGACGGTGTTGCTAATTTGCAGCATATCCCTGCAGTTAGGATATATTTGAGAATTTTTGCTCTACCTCATCAGTAGATAGAAATCTTAATGCTGGATGCAGGCAGCAAATCTCATCAGCAGAGCTTTGGAAAGCATCAGGAGCAGGCTGGGGTGTAAACCTTGAAGATCTGTACACCTCAGACTTGAGAGGGAGAAGAAGTCTTCCTGTAACATTTCTGTACTGTGTCTGATAGCCTGATAGAAAATGACATAACCTTCCTTTCATCATCTAAAAGAAGTCAGCCACGATGAAAACGCTTCCCTAGTGGAAGTTGTTTTGTGAAAACAAACTGACAAAAAAAATTGCTTTCATGTATGTTTATCCTCTACATATCCTCAGTGTCCTGATTTGCTCAGTTCAGTAATCACAAGAATTATTCTTGCTGCTTTGTTACTGAGGGTCAGGTTACTTTTTACAAATAGCTGTAAGGAAACTAAGCAACTCTGAGCTTCTTACCTGTATGCTAGGATATACCCTCCCTCTGCTCCAACCCCAAACCAGGCCCCCAGACCCTTCTGGTAAGTATCGATACGTATAGTGTAAGAGTTGCAGCACCCAGATTTTTATTAATCACTTCACTCATTGACAGCTTTCAATCGTGATTTCATTTCCAAGCTGATGCTAATTCACTCTCTCCAGGTGAAGGTAAGGCTACACAAATAACAACCTGTGGTGTAAGCTAGCTGTATCTTTACAGTACATTGCCACTGAAGGTAAGTGCCTGTGTGAATAGATTTGACCCAAATGGTAAAAGTAAAATAACATTATTGTACTTCCTGGTGATATTTATCATAGGTTGCAAATCACACCCTATTTTACTCATACTTGCTTGGTTTTTGCAGCTGTAGCGCCAGTATATTGTGGAGTATCCGTACCCTGAGATGTTTATGGTCCGTGGGCTCTCTGACAGCATGGACAAGCTGTGATGTGAAGCCTGGCTTTTTGGAAGGAGACTGCAGCTAGTATGTGACACACTATTCTGACCTTGTATGGCCTGTGGGCAAGTTAACCACACTTGTTATTTCTTTCTTCCTTGAGGGGAAAGCTGTTTTCATCTCTTGGGACGTGAAGTCAGCTTCTGAAAGCTTACATTAACAGCCAGATCCAAACTATAGTTGAAGTGGAACAAAATAATGTGCTTATGAACGACAGAGAACAAATATAAAGGGGGGAAAAAAAAAAAGCATTTAAGCTCAAATTGCTCCTATGTTCTGGTTGGATAAAGGCACCTTACCAGTATTAGGGCACCCGGGTCAGCGCTCACTGACCTGTAACAATCCTGGTGCACGTAGGGCATGGTGTAAATGGGAGGTGTGCTAGCTACTGAGTGCAAGGTACTGCACGTGGGCCGGGGCAATCCCAGACAGGAGGACAGACGGAGTAGAATTCATTGAGAGCAGCCCTGCAGAGAGGGACGTGGGGGGTCTGGTGGACGAAAAGCTCAACATGAGCCAGGAGCGTGTGCCTGCAGCTCGGAAGGAAGGCCAACTGTGTCTTGGGCTCCAACAAAAGCAGTGTGGCTAGCAGGGCTCTTGTGAGACCCCACCTGGAGTACCTCATCCAGGTCTTGGCCCCCCAGCACAAGAAGGATGTGGGGCTGTTAGAGTGGGTCCAGAGGAGGGGCACAAGGATGCTCAGAGGGCTGGAGCACCTCTCCTATGAAGAAAGGCTGAGAGAGCTGGGGCTGTTCAGCCTGGAGAAGAGAAGGCTCCAGGGGGCTTCTGAAAAAGTTGGAGAGCAACTTTTATTGCTCAGTCAGATAATGATAGAACAAGGGAGAATGGTTTTAAACTAAAAGAGGGGAGATTTAGATTAGAGATTAGGAGAAAATTCTTCACTCAGAGGGCAGTGGGGCACTGGCACAGGCTGCCCAGAGCAGCTGTGGATGCCCCATCCCTGGAGGTGCTCAAGGCCAGGCTGGATGGGGCTTTGGGCAGCCTGGTCTGGTGGGAGGTGTCCCTGCCCATGGCAGGGGGTTGGAGCTGGCTGGGCTTTAAGGTCCCTTCCAACCCAAACCATTCTGTGATACTTTGGGCAGCTACACAAGCTTTTTTTGGTGTGCATCATTTTATTGTGAGCTACAGCTACAGATACTTATCCAAGGCAATAAAGTTTAAGACACAGAACCAGAGCAGCTGGTACTGCGGCAGCTGCAAACAAATATTTAGGCCATGAGTTTTTAAACAGCAGCAGCAAACAGGCTGTGTTTTGAAAGGAAGGCACTTGAAACAAAGCATGAGAAAATTGCTCCTAGTTTGCCCAAGGATGACATCCCTGTGTCTCTTGGAAATTGTGCCGTCTGGTCGCAGCTTTTCGAAGCAGTTGGGTTGCAATGGTTCAGCTGCTCGTGCCCGTGCTGTGACAGCATCCTCAGCCTGGTTTCGGTGGGGAGGAAGCTGCTTTGCCCTCGAGCAGGTCTGTGCACTGCTCTGAGTCCGTGGCCTCCTGAATGTCCCTAGGCAGAGCCTGCTCCACCTCCCGTCCCCAGGGCCACCTCGAGGAGCAGCCGCAGAAGGGCTGGGTGTGTGCGGGGCCTGCGGGCCGCATGGTTTTTTGGGGGGGGGGTCAGCACCCGTGATGTGTGTGCAGGGCGGGCAGGGCCTTGTCAGCTCCCCCCCAGTTCACTCGGTTGAGCAGATAAGCTCTAATTGCAGAAGTTCAAAAGCAAGGGAGGAATTAAAGCTGCTGTCAGACTCTGGTTTTCTCACTGTCTGTGTCCATCCCTTGAGCATTTATTTTCTCCTCTTATGACTTCATGGAGGAATAACTTTCTTTATAATCTTATCAGAAGCAGTGTATTGACTTTTTTTATTTGTTGTTGTTGTTCTTGGTTTTTTTTGGCCGTATTTCTTAGCAGTCACTTTGGATGACACTTCAGTTTGTGCACAACTACCTCAGTTTTCATCTAATTCAGATGATTGTAGCTGAGGCGTTTCAGAGAGGTTTGACTTGCTTGCAAACTTCAGTTTCCCTTTAGGTTGCAGAAAGCCATGTTTTCTCAGGCAGTCGGGTTTTGTGGCTGTGCAGAGCTGTGTATATGGCTTCCCTCTTGACCATGGGTGGAACTGTGCAATCTGCTGCTGAGGGCTGTACGTGCTTTTGTTATTTCTAAAGCACGCTCTGGTCCCTGGAAAGCCTGCATGGGCTCCTACACCTCTGCTGGAGGGCGTTTGGTGCCCAGAGGTAACACTGGCAGAATTACCAAGTTGGCTGAGAAACTTAAGCTGAGTGTTTCGAGGAGCAGTTCACCTGCAAAACTCCTATTTTATATGCCAGCTGCAGTCTTAAACCAGTCTGTGGATGTTTTTGAAATTGTTGACCATATGAACTTCCAATAAATAAGTGGAAGCACAAGATTTTTTTTTCCTCTGTTTTGTCGACTCCTGTATATTGACAATTCACTTCAGGTTGGTTTGGTAAAACTGACTTCATTTGATAAACCAATTTGTTTAGGTCTCAGAAATCTGATGCAGTTTAAGGTCTATTAGTGGTGAGCCAAAAGCCCCTCTCTTTCTTGTCTTTCAAGTCACTTGGCCTGTAAGTACAGACCACAGTTCTCAATGTTTGGTGAGACAATCTGGTAGCCTAACTGCTTCTAAAAAGCCTTTACTAACAGACATAAGTTCAAGAAGATATGAAGCTGCTCTGTGTGCATTCAGAGGAGCTAATGGTGGTTGGGAATATGCTGAAAGTGAAGAGCAGAGCTTGTTTTCTCACTGGGTAACACGTACTCAGAGAAGAGAGTGGGGGAGCATGAGAGAAGACTGCAGGATGGGATACAAAGTATGTATAAATTATCATTCAATTCTGCTTCGATACTTTTTTATTACTATTATTTTTGCATGTCATATACTAAATATATGGTAATTACGTATTTGGAAATGAAATGTGTTTTAATATCCTGTGTGAAGTTCTCTTTGGAGGAAAAGAAAGAAGGTAATATTGTTAGCATCTTGTTGATTCGGTTTCAGATCTAGGCATTGGGGATATTGCTGTAGAATCAAAGGTAACACAGAGTAGACAACAATGAAACAAAATCAGGGTTTTCATATTATGGATTTCCTCTGGATGTTCACTTTATGCAATAAAGCTGAAGAGAAATGAAAAGGTGCTTAAGACTTTATTAGCTAATGCAACATGACAGTCCAAGTTTACCAGGGTATTTATTCCAGTCTCTGTTTAAGCATGAGACCACAATGACACTATTTGGTATTTGTAGTAGAGACATAACATTTTGTTCAGTATTTTCATTTCAGATTAAGCAAAAACTAATTTTCCATTGGACAATCTAATTTTCCATTAGGCAAAGCCTAAAGCGTGTTCAAAGTTATTTCTAATTGAAACAAACTAATTTCTTGTAAACTCCAGAAGGTTGAAAATAGGATAGCATCTACTTCACAAGCTTACTGCTTGCTTTATAAAGCCCCAGGCCAGCATATCTTCCCTGCTCTTCTGCTGTGCTTTGCAGTCACTTGTGCAGACTCACGGGTGAAGCCATGTGTTTCCTGTGGCACGGATGGCGAAGTCACTGATGACACGATGCTGGCATGCCGATGGCTGCGGCTGTGCGCTGCCTGCCCTTGGGGAACACGGGCTTGCTCCTGCCGGTTGCATTGCAGAGCTGTGGCTCGGTAGCTTTCTTTAAATAAGGAAAAAAAAATAATCCAAATTTCACTTCAGTCCCACTAAGATTTTTTTTTTTTGTTTGTAACTGATACTTTAAAAGTGTTGGGAAAAACTAGATGTATTGTAGCTATGCCTCCTGAGTCTGTGTTGGAAACTATTGTTATTGTCAGCATTTCTGCATTGATTGGTGCCGAGGAACTTTTTATATCTAACAGACAAGTACCTAGAAGACTGTTTGATTTCTAAGCTTATGATTTTTCCCTCTTTTTTTTTTTTCTTCTTCTCTCTTAAAGTCTAGTCAACACAAACATTTTTTTTTTATGTAACCTATGCCCTTTTGTAAAGCGTACATAAAAATGTAAGGAGTGGAAAGTTCATTAAGGGCCAGATATTTGTACTGCTGTCATTGTTTTTCTAGGATTCTTTGTTTTGCAGCCTTTTGCTAGCCTTTGCCTCAAAACATTGCCCCCTCATGGGCAAGGGATCTCAAGATTCAAAAGGAAAGTTCCCTCCATGTTTTCTTGGATCCTTTCTAAACTCAGTGACACTCTTCTGCCATTTAATATGTTAAATTTTCCTGTATGGTAGATGCGTACAGCATCATTATTCTTCTCTTTCTCCTTTGCTGTAGTGCAGCATTTTTGGTTTCACTGTTCTAGCTATCACATAAACTTTCCAGAAAAATGCCTGCGTTGCAGTGTTATTGAGGCAGGTCTGTGCTGACCCGTTAATTTTCTTGTGTTACTGGACTGCATTCAGTTTTTCTCTTAATGGTGAGAAATCACCAGCTGGCGTTACCATAGTTCATTATTCTTTATAGTACAGTAGCAAAGATTTAACTCCACTGAGAGGGTGAATGCTGGAATTAGATTCGAGTAGTATACTGATAAAGCTTACTGGGGGTGAGAGATCTGTCTTTCTCTTAATAAGGTAAGTGCAATTGCTTGGTTTTTTCATATCTAACTTTTCTGCTTTTTTTTGTGGAGGTTGAATTCATGGCCACGATGAGAGGCAGTGTGTGTTATGTAAGCAGTTAATAAGTAGGTGGAAAAGCATATAATTAATTTGGGAAAATCAGAGTGTCAGTAGCGCTGAGCCTTGCACACCATCATTTACTGCAGTACACTTGCGTGCAAGAGGTAAATAAGCATTTAAATTCTCACAGCCTTGGCTGACACTAGAGAGCCTTCTCTGAGGTCTGGAAGGGGAAAAATTCTGGCTGTTGGTTAAAAATGCTCATGTACTGACCAAGGTTGCCTCGTCAGTGTTTGGTTTGGTGGTTCCCAGCATTACCAGTGGAGTATCTTGACAGCAGCTGGGAGCCTGTAGGTGATGCACCAGAGCCAGTAAATGGCGTATGTCTCTCTGGTTCTCTCTGAAGTGGAGAGATACCAAAGAGAGAAAAACAAACACCTTCCACCAGGGTGTGCGTGGGGGGAACACAAAGAAAGGTAATTTTATTGGTTTACATGTAAATACTAATTCTGTGGCACAATTAGAAGAGGTTAACTAATTCTGTGTTTGTGTGGTGCTGAAAATTATTTTCCACAGATAAAGGTGGATTTATGGGCATAGGCACATAAGATGAAGAAACCTGTAACTGGTATTCCTGCAAAGACTGCGTCTCCAGGTCCCACCTGTGGCTGTCCTCAATTCTGACAAATGCCACCTCAAATCCAGCCCCTGATCAGCTGCACGGTTGTTAATCTTGGGCAGATTTCTCTCCTGCTGCTTCCATTGCTTTGCTGGCAGGATTTCACTTCAGGAAAGGGCAGCTCCGGGCCTTCCTCCTTGGAGTAGGCCTGGGGCCCGGCTTCCCAGCCCGGCGGGTGCTGAGCTGCAGACCCTGTGCCATGGCTTGTCCTGCCAGGAGAGCTTCTGGGCCACAAGCTTCAGTGAGGAGACTGTCCCTCTTAAAACACCACGGGCATCCCTTTTCCAAGGGGCTGGCTGGAAGAAGACAGCTTCCTGCCCTTCCTCCATCAGCGCCCTGATGGCTTCGCCCAGCAGCTACACGTCCATCTCTTGAGGCTCCCCAAGACGTGGTACAAAGCTGATATTAACTACAGAAAGTTGTTAGCCCAACTGGCATATTTTAGTGTGCGTATATATATATATTTTAAATCTGGTTTATCCCATGATTTCCCCAAATAATTCAGAAAGTGTCTCATGTGTCTGGTGAGGTGAAGTGGTTGGTCAAACAGCACTGAGAACAAGGTGGGCATCTGTGACCTGTCCTGTTCGTTTTAAGGATTAACAGGGGAAGGTGGAAGGTATAAGGAAGCTCATCCAGCCCTAGATTATTCCATTTCAGTTCTGCTGTATAGTTTTCTTCTTAGCAGTTTCTTACAAAGGATCTTTTGCATCTTGTCTGAGCGTAATTCTCATCAGCGTTGGTGAAAGCGAAGCATGAGAATTGACAGGATACCAGATCTCTGACGTAAGTCTATATCGTGTGTTTATGAATACATAAGGAAATTCATGTTCTCCACTTTATAGCCATATATAAAATATATGCAGCGTATGTGGAAATTTATTTCTAAAGTGAAGAAAGGCATTTACAGTGAATAAAACCTATATTTCCTCTGATAGTAAATTACTGTAAATGACTCTCTGAACTGAACTGCATTAGTTTATATCATTTGTTACCAAATAATATGTTCTCCCTTGGTAGAAACAATATCATAAAATCCCAAATTGGGATAATTTGATAGTCCTGAATCAGAAATAAATTAAACCTGACAAATCTGTCATAAACTATAAGTTTTAATAGAAGCTTAATCTAAGCTTTCATGACTTTGTCAAAACCAATAACATACAGCGGTGAGTTCTAAAAGTGGCTGTATCATAATGCAGAGTTGCAAAGGTTAACAGATTTTTAAGGCCCAGCTGTGAAGTTGTGTACGTATTTAAAAATGTCCTTAGCAGAAGACATATTTTGACCGACTGACTGAAAAATGCTATTTGTTAATGTTTGTTGGAAAGTAATGTTCTTTTACCACTAATTCCATAAAATAATTCCTTTATTAAAATGCAGTACTGCGTGACTGGAGAGAATTTTGACCTGAAGCAAGTAACAAACATATTTGAGCTTCTTTCCCTGAAATGTCTGTTGCATTCAACGTGACGTGTTTTGTGCCTTGTATTTAAGAAGCCTTGCTAAAATGCAGTGATCGTAATATGGGTTTGGGAAGCCTGAATGAATTCCCAAGATTTTAATCAATCATCCTTGATCTTTCTGCCCTGTACGTGCTGTTTTCAACTCTCTCCCCAGTGACAGCACAGTTCCTTTCTTCTCTTCCCTGTACACCTGTAAAAATTATTTCTGATGAAATGTCAGTGCACCCTCATAATAGATTAGGCAGAAAAAATGTAATTTCAGCGGAACGAGACTTTAAATGCTGCACTAGAGTTCTTATTTCATAGATGATATGCATACAGAATCAAAGGCGTTTGTGATGGACAATATATAGAGACACTGGGGATATCACACCTCTGTAACAATCAGATTAACAGAAATATTTCTGCAAAAGAAATGCTGTAGAATTGTGAAAGTTTTGTAAGAACTGTTCTCCTTAAAAGTCAGTACAAATTATTTGACTTAAGGGAGGATTATGCTGAGTTAAGTCAAAAGAATAAATTGTCCTAGTAAAGAAAATTGTGATCCACCCTCCCCATTTGGAGTCATCTCAAAAGAGAAAAAAAGCTTTTTCAAAAAGCAAAGAAGGAAATCATAGGTCTCATCATGATTCAAGAACAGTGATTGGGGGGGTGGCAGTGGTGGTGGTGAGAGGGAACTCAGAATTGAAGTTTTGTACCAGGTAAATTTGACATCATTCTCTGGTTGCAGTGAAAGTGTCATTGGTATTTGGCTCGTACCCATGGGAGGAATTTTTAAGGCAGTCCTGATTATTAAAAATAATAATAATTAAAAAAAAAAAGCAAAACATATATATTGTGACTTTATCTGTGAACATTCTACAGTCACTGACATGGTTGTATTAATTAACAAAAAAAAAGGTTGAATAAAACTGAAGTAGTAAAAATTAAACTTTTCTGCTAAAGTAGAAGTTAAAGATGGGCCAGCTTTTCCTCCTATACAAAAATAAAGCCTTTTGTGTACCTTAAGGAGCAGTGTTTGTTCATTTCTTTAAACAGTTTAACATTCTGAACATTTAAACAGCAGGTAATTTGCTAAATTTGCTTATGCAGTACACTATGATAATTACATCTTTTTTTTTTTTTTCTTTTTGTGCTTTAGAAAGAACTATGACTATCTTGATTCCCAAATGTGTGTCTTGGAAAGTAAATCATTTACAAGATTTATCTCTGAATATTTGAATATTGACTAGATAACTGTTGTATAAGAAGACTGCAAGTGTTTCTTCTTCCTGTTCTTTCCCAAATAATTATTCTAATGAAAGAAAACTTTCATTCATTAACAATGATCCATTTGCTTAAGGTAATCAGCTTTGCTAAGGTTGTTCCAGCTCTGGGTAAGATTATTTTATGAGAAGATGTGTTATTGTGTATGTGTATTTTTTCCCAGTTGATATTTGACCTGAAGCCATAATATTTGTTTTTCCTTTTAAAAATAAAATGTCTGAATTTCCTCTGTCAGTAGACTGCTTGTAGCATATTAAAAAAGCAATAAATATATTTTTTTCTGGTGACCTGAAATAGCACAACAAAATGTACTTCTGTGTTGATCATGACAAAAATGTCAGTGTTAAAAAAAAAAAAGTATAAAAGTACTTTCTTCTCTTCCAAAAAAAAAAAAAAAGGAAAGTTATCTTAAAGATCTGAACTGTAATTGCAGTCCTCTTTGTTTTTTTTTTCACCTTCTGCTTCAAATGGACCAAAGGCAACTGTAACTATCAGGAAGATAAACATGCACCGATTTATTTATTTTTTTTTTTAAAGTGCTTCTTCTGCAGGACCAGGGATATATTCTGGACTGTCTAGGAGGAGCTTAAATTCTGATGGCTTTAAACTACCTTTGAACACTTCTGTGTTAAGAAAAGGAGGATGCCAGGAGCAGCTGTGCCTGGGGTTTGTTGGTGCATCTCTTATGGAATCTCAAATGAGAATGCTTCAACCTGATGAATCTGCTTATTTCAGTGGTGGTTTTTTCTGGTAGCTCAAACACCATGATGTATATTCCATGTATTTTGTAATAGCTATTATTGTTTAAACAGGGCACTGAGACGTATGACCCGTGCTTATACGTGCTCTTATGGTGGATACTGTAAAACTACATGGAGTCATTGTGGTGATTTATTCCAGTCATGTGCCTTGCAGGAGCTGATGAAAAATATTTCTTGTGAATTGGGCTTAGGGGCAGCGCGAAGCACTGGTAGGGAGGATGCTTTCTGCTCTGCTCTGTGGGGCTTTGGACAGGTGAGGTTATGAAGAAAGGAAAGATCAGAGGGCAGAGACAAGAGCAAGAACCTGAGACTCTTTGGAGATGCTCTGCACTTAAAATTGGTTCCTATCTTAGTTAAGAAACACCAAGATCTAAAGGAATTAACCTGATATTTTTTGGAACAAGTATTCATATTCTTGTACAGATGGGATCAACGTATCAGAACAGGATTTTTTATGTATTTTTTAATTTAACCAGTCATCCTTGGATAACAAGAAATATTAAAGCAGCATGTCTTAGAATTAACTTAGAGTGGGCTCAAGAGGTCCCTTCAGACCTCAGCCATTCTGGGATTCTGGCTTTGTTACCATAAAACATACAATAAGTGGAATTCCACCTCCGTTGGTGTTGAGGAGGAGGAAGGGATGATGATGTATGTTTACTGCAGCCAGTGAAACCAGCCTACTGCTGAGAGTCTTTAGGGGTAGGCTGCACCTTTCTGGTTATAAGGGGACAGAGACATCTACTTACTCTAAAAATGCAGGCACCAGTCCTGGTGTCAGTAGAAGTAAGAATAAAAGGTGGGACAGATGTTGTCTTTGTAATAAATTCATACGGATTTTTTCTTAAACAACAAGTTTAGTCAAATGATTTGTGAAGCAAACTGTAAAACTGATGTATGTCAGACATCTGTCTCACACATAAATTTTAGTTTACAGTTGGTGTTTTATGCATGGCAGCAAATAGGTGATCGTGATTGAGAGGCTTTCAAAAAACATCAGCAAAAATTACAGGTTTCTGAAACTAATGGTAAGGGGATGTGTTATTTATCATAACTGGTGTTTTCTCAAACTCTTTAATGATCATTTCTAACGCAGATACTTTACATTTTATTTCAGGCTTGTAAATCTAGTAATTGTGAGTTAGGATGTTAAAGGCGTAAGTTGAAAGGGATGCAAGGGGCAATGGGCTGCTTGATACTTGTCTTGTTTCCCTGTCTGAGAGTTTGTGAAATTCAGTGAAAATGTTGTAGAGATTCATTTGATTTTTGTCGCCTGCCTTAATTACCAAGGGTTTAATGAAAGTCTTTACACAATCTGTTCATAATGTCAATGACCAAACTGGCTTTTTAGTTTGTTTGTTTTTGTTTTGTAAATATCTTGAATAATTGTTTCCAGATGGCATTGATATGACTTCAGAGGAAAATGCACCAACCCTGAACTTGACTTTGAGTTTTGCAATGTTTGGGAAGAGTTTTGGTAAGCAAGGAGAGAGATATCCAGATGTCTGATGAAGAGTGTGACCAATCTGGCTCTTTTCAGAACATCCAAATTGTATGACTTTTTTTTTTTTAATTTCATGAATTTTCAGTTCTGAAGACTGGAAGTGATTTAAAGGCTATTCTAAATTACAAAAAAAAATAATTTCCAATTATCTAAAGACTGTTTTAATGAGAGTTGTCAAGCACACTTAGAAAAGCATTGTCCCAAGGGTTATATTAAGATATAATTTTTGACAAGACTCCAGCAATGCATTTCTGTATATGTAGAAACATAGAACAGTATTCATTTTTTCTGTACCTCTTAGAAACATTGTTGACATGAAATGTTTTGGATAAAATCTCAGCCTATGGTTAGACTATGAACAGAATGGTTTGCTAAGCAGTATTTAACATGGTTTAGAAGCTTAACTGTTAAACAAGTATAAATGAATTTTAAATAGCCTAACAGCAGTTCAGATAAGACACAGCTACTAACAACAGAGAAAGAAAAGCAGATTCGGTTCAGAATAGGAGATCTTCACTGAATTTGAAGCAACTAAAAAATTAAATAGGAACTTGACAAGTGATTATCTGTAACTTTATTTGGTGATTTGTGTAGAAACTCCTGTGCAGTCTGACTGTGTAGCAAAACCAAACAATCCTTAATCCTTCCCACCTGTATGAAAAAGTCCCCTAGAATTTTCATTAATATGCTAATACATAATTGATTTAATAAAAGAAACAACCTCAGGATGAAGAATCAGAGCAAATTTATGTCTGATCTATTTAAAAATGTTCCCTAAATATTATTAATGAGCTTAGTGAGCAAATAACATGTAAAAAATGAGTTGGAAACTCCACTAATGTAAGACAAAATTAAGCAAGTGATTGAGACACTGATTTAGAGCTGCAACAACTGATGACTTCACTGTAACCTTTTAAAAAATGACTGTAAATTTACTGGCTCTGCTACTGCTTAGCTTGTTCAGTTTTGTTTTGGCAAACTTAGATATATGTCAGTGACGTGACCTGATGTTTCTACTGGTTTGATAGTCAATACAAAGAATTGGTGGCTGTTAAGGGGTTGCTAGTTATTGATCTTAAAGGTTTGTCTGCAGTTCTCAGGGAATGAGTTGGGGTGCTCTGAGAACTATAAAAGGGAGAAGTCAGGGATTGCTCTCCTGACCTGCCTGTTGCTCTTTGCTGACTAACAAAGAGGCCCCAGTGTGACTCACCGAGGTTGGATGCGTGATGGAGATGAACCGTGGGCTGGCTGTCCCTGTGCTGGCCTCCTGAGGAACTTCAGCTGGTGGGCTTGCTCTCTTGGTATCCAGCACGCTCAGCATTCAGTTCAGCACTAAACATGGCAGACACAGACGTTTCTGTTGAAAAGCATAGGTGATAGTAGGGCATTGTAGAATAGGATAGTTCAGTTGGAAGGGACCTGCAAAGAGCATCAAGTCCGACTACCTGACCGCTTCTGGGCTAACCAAAAGTTAAAGCAGGTCACTGAGGGCATTGACCAAATGGCTTTTGAACACTGACAGGCACAGGACTTCAAGCACCTAAACAGTCTGTTCCAGCGTCTGACCACACTCACAGTAAAAAAAAAAAAAAAAAAGAATTCCTAATTTGTCTGTTTTATTTTTATATAGGTTTATATATTGTTGTTGTTATATATATTATTTATATAATGTAGAGATCAGAAGTTTTGTTCTGGAAGGAGAAACTCAGATTCAGTGCCTTTGTCAACAGAAGTGGTTTTACCCCAAGGTGAGGTACTAGATTGTGGCAGTCATTCCTGTCTCCTGATAGTGAGATTGTGCAGGAAAAAGTTATTGAAGATTCATAGAGACGGAGAACATTTAGTTGTGGAAGAGAGTAACTCTTCTAGTCTAGTGTTTTTGAGAACTCAGTTGGAGGAGAAGTCTTGAATGTTGGTGTTTTTTTCAGAACTTCATTTACCTGATTAAGTAGCAGCTGGGTGAATTGTATACTTTCTGTAGGGAATTGGTCTCAGGTATCCCCTATTTCAGCAGACTGCCCCTGTCACTAAGCTACAAATTGTACCCGTCTTTGTACTGTCTCTCTGTGGCCCCATAAAGCTTGCATTCTGCAAAGTGGGTCTGCAAGCGTGATGTCTTGCTGAGCCTGCTTCCTGCGCTCTGCTCCTGCCTTCCTTCCAGGTTTGGACAATAACGTGGTGATCATGGCCCTCTTCTGGAGCGCCACTGTGTTAAGGTAGGGTATATCATAGTGTATCCCAAGTTGGAAGGGACCCACAAGGATCATCGAGTCCAACTCCTGGCACCACACAGGTCTACCCAAAAATTCAGACCATATGACTAAGTGCACAGTCCAAACGCTTCTTAAACTCCGACAGGCTTGGTGCCGTGACTACGTCCCTGGGGAGCCTGTGCCGGTGTGCGACAACCCTCTTGGTGAAGAACCTCTTCCTGATGTCCAGCCTGAACCTCCCCTGTTGCAGCTTGACACCATTCCCTCAGGTCCTGTCACCGTTCACTAAGGAGAACGGATCGGCGCCTGCCCCTCCACTCCCCCTCGTGAGGAAGCTGTAGGCCACGATGAGGTCTCCCCTCAGCCTCCTCTTCTCCAGGCTGAACAGGCCAAGTGACCTCAGCTGCTCCTCATATGTCTTCCCCTTTGGGCTCTTCACCATCTTTGTAGCTCTGGGTTGACCCGTGTTGACCCAAGAGCCATTAGAGGCTCTTGTCCTTGCCCTGATGAGAGTACAATGTGAACCCTTTATTGAATTTAAAAACAAATGAACTAAGAACAACACCAACAAAAGCCTTAAAATTAATAAAAAAGTAACCCAAGTCTGCAAAAGAGACTTGAGCACTTGAAATCAGGAGGGATGTGAGGTCCTTAAAGGAGCTTTGGCGCGTGATGCAAGGCTGCAGATTGCTCCTCTTAGAGCCGGACTTAAAGTTGTGGGCCTTCAGCACTGCTGCAGGTACGTCTGGGGATCCGGTCCTGCCCTTTGTTAAGCTCCTCTATCATTAAATGGGAATAGTCCCGTTGCTTTCATTAGGTTTTTAAATGGGCTTGAGAGAGTCATGTTTAATGAACTCCTTGCTGAAGCAGCAGCCTTACCACAGTAGTGCTGCATGCATACCTTTCTGGAAAGCTCACTCTGGAGACTGTAGCTGCTGTTTTGGGGTTTAATTGTGGTCTGTCTTTATTCTAGTAAACCAGGATGTTAAGGTGATTGGCAGCTGGTTTTAACATTTTAGCACATTTTTGGTTTTAACATTTTTATAACACACACACACACAACCCAAAACAAAACAACAACATCAACAAAACAACAGAAAACTCTGACACACTGATTGCTTTGGAAGGTTTTCTCCCATTTTAATGTCTGCTATACTTGCATATGCTGACAAGTGTCCCCAGGAAAAGGAGAGTGTTAGGAAATGTCTAATTGTGATGTTTCCACAACATGACAAGAAATCAGAACCTATATGGATGCTGGGCCTCAGTGCAGAGCAGTAGGCAAATAGACAGGAGTTAGTATTGTGTTTAGCAGCGATGGAAAAGCAGAAAGTAAATTTTACACGCCCATGAACAATAATATGGGCCAAACCTCTTTGCAGAACCTGTGGGGGATAGAAATGGTCACTGTCCAAATGTCATCCAGTTTTACTTTCAGTCTGCTGGCTGCTTGGTTCTGTGTAATCCTCAGCTGCTCTGAGAAGACGAATGAGAAATGGACGTCGCTAATCAGGGTGACTTCTGTGGTTTCAGTGTCTTCCCTTGCCCTTTCCCTATTACATGTGAAGCGATGCTTTTTGTTTATTTTATTTTTCCCCAGTCCTCCTAGGTTAAGAGAATAAGTAATAGAAAATGGGTTTTGTATCCTTTGAGGCTCATGGCTTTAGACATCTTGTCACCTTATCTGGAGGGATTTCCAGGGCCAGTTATGTGATTTGAGAGACTCCTGGCGAATCGAAAGTGGAATATGAAAGTCAAACTTACTGGTTCTTGATGATATAATTAGCAAATTAAACTCCACATCTGGGTGGTACTGTGGTGCTGAAGTGTCTTCACTGAAATTGTACTAGTTCTGCTAGTTACAGTAGAACTTATTCTTAGAGCAAAGTTGGTTGTGTGGGTAGCCTGTATCACAGGCAAATCCATCCAGTCTTGGCTCAAATCGAGAGTAATGCTCTGCTAAATGGAGTCAAAACATTCCAGGTACTGAATGCAGCAGTTAACAGCTGACTGCACAGAGGGCAAAGCTGAGGAGGCAGGCATATGCTATTTTATTATTTATTTATGAATGAATAGCTCTTGCTCCCCCGTGCCTGGGTTGCCTGGGTGGTGGACAAGGCTCTCTTTACCTGCAGAGTCTCTCATTAAAGCTGTCTCAAAGTAAAATAGCTGTTTCAAAGTAGTGGTCTTCTTCTAGTAACTGGGCTGTGAAAAACAGGTAGGGTCTTTGGGGAAGTAGGATTCAGCCTGTCTTGTTTGAGGCAGAAGATACCGGGGGGCTATCAGTGATTCGAATGCCTTTTATTCATACTCGTGCCTGACAGAATTGAAAATAGAAACTGTCAGCCTCCTGATTGTCTGATTATGTAAAACCATCAGCAAAACAAAACAGGTATGATAGGATTATGTATGTGCATATATTTTGCTTGGGGATATTTTTATAAGGTTTGTAAGGGAAAATGTTCACTGTCAGCTTTAGATCTTAGTCTTTTGGAGGCTGAGCAAGAAAAATGCTGACAATTTCTCAAACGTAAACGCATATTTTTGATGCTGTTGCAGATTACAATGGTCATTTTTGAGGCCGATCAAAATCTTTAAAAATAAAATGCTTCTTAGTTAAAACAGACAAAAAAAAAATCACAAAGAATTTTTGGTTTTTGGATCAGTTCTGATCTGTCCCTGCAAAATATCTATTAGAAATGATTCATCCTGTTAGGGAGGTACAAATCCACGTCACTGTTGTTAACCTCTGGGGCTGGGGACTCCAGGTTCAGGTCTAACAGACGAAGAAATAATTATGAGGCTGGCAAGTCAGTGCTGTGTAGCATTAATATAAATTGAGAGAAGAACTTGTATTCTTTTTTTTTTTTTAAACCACCACCACCAAAACAAACAAAAAAAAACAACCAACCAAAAAAAACAAAACACCACCAAAAAAAAAGGGCAAAAAAAAAGGTCAGTCAGGAATAATTTTGTGCTGAGTGTTTAAACTGGCAGCTGTACTTCTGATACTAGGTATTCTGTTTAGAATGAGTTATTTCTCGAGTATATAACCCTTAACATTCTTCAATTTCTTTGTAAAAATAATAATAAAAAAGTATCACTTCTCATTTTCTATTTATTTATTTGTCTGAAACATGCTTTTAAATTAAAAAAAAAAAACAAACCAACAAACCTTTTTGAAAGTGAACTTGGGTAAATACAGTATGTTTAAATGCCACTTGTGAAAGTTCTCTGATCGTCAAAATTAAAAACATTTCACGTGTTCAGGTTGTACTTTGCTTATTTATAAATACAAATGACTTTTTTCTCTTTTACTCATCAATAAGATTTAAACCTGGGCACCTCTGTAGCAAAAATACATGTTGTTAAACCTGAATTACTCCTTTGTATGCACAGCTCTCTTAATGCTGAGTTATCGATGACCTGGATGAGCCTGTTTTCCCATAGACTCAGTTTTAGTCATTTTTATAAAAATGAAAAAATCTAACACTTCAGTACAAAACAGCATTTATTCACACTGAGCAGATTTTCTTGGGAATGCCTGTTGAGAGTGAATTTTACTTTCTCTTAATGAAAGCCCAAATGAAGGGGCTGTACGTGGGGGCCTGACTGAGCTGAAGCTCAGCGCTTATTTCGGTGGGACTGCAGTGCTGCTGTCCTCTGGGGGCTGGGATTTTCGCCTGGGCAGCAGAAGGGCAGCCCCCTTCCCCTGGGCTGCCCTCGGTACAAAGGCACACAGCCCCTACCTTTTCAAGAAACGTTTCTGAAGTTTAAGCCTGAAAGACTGAACACAACTGCTACGTTCCTGACAGCTGTGTTTCCATGTGCCGCTCTGAAATGTGATGTTTGTTAAAATTAAATTTCCTGAGTATCACTGAAAACTTCCCTGAAAGTTCATACTGATTTTGGCCTTAAGACATGGGCTTATCTGATCAGAAGTTGTTCAAGGACTTTGGTGAAAGAGGTAATCAATGTCATGGTCTGAAATGGCACTGGGGAGTAGAAGCTTTTTGCTTTAAAAAGCAAAACCAAACCAAACAAAACACCCAAACCAAAAACCCTCTTCTTACCCTTCCAAAAAAGCAACCAAACATCCAACTAAAAAAAAAAACAACAACAAACAGACAATAAAACCTATAAAACCCCAAAACCAGCTTTCTAGTGAGTTAACAGATTTTATTTCTTTAGGTTTGGTCACGTTTTTTTTTATTATTAATTTTTTCTCTTGCAGTCCTCTTTTAAGCTAATAGATTTCAGCAACTATTTTGTGCAGTGAAGGATCCCAGATCTCCAGCTTTGGCTATTTTAGAATACTCTCAAGTGAGGGATTGTTAAGAGTAAAGGCTCAAAGCAGCAGCTCAGCCAACTGCGAAACAATTTCCCTCCAAGTGCTGCCTGGTCCCCAAAGTTATTTCTGTACAATTGCAAGGACACCAATTTCTGCTCTTTAGATAAACTTTTAATGTGCTTTTCAGACCGCTAGTAACTAAGACAGGAACAGAATCAGTTGTTCACATTGTGCTAACTCTTAATATCAATAGGGAGAAACAGATCATATAGGAAAAAGGAAAGACACAAAGCACAGGGGAGAAAAGAAAAAGCAGACCCCACGATTGTCTTCTTTATTTATTTTTTCCGTCCAGAAGTACCAAAGAAGTTTCACATGACAACCTCAGGAAATCATAATTCAGCTGCTGTTACACTGGACAAGCTGAAGATTATTTAGTGGATATGGGGCTCTTTTGCAGACCTTTCTGAGCGGAAATGGCTGTTAAGTAAGGTGCCATCTAAAATTTTAGTTTTGCGTTTGTATTTTCTGTTCACTGGCTGAACAAAGACATTTTGGGATTAACCTCTGCAAAGGATCTAAGACATGAACTTTCTACTTTACCAGCAGAGTTTAGCAGTAGATTCCTCTCTTGTTTGAATTAAAGAAGTAATATTATTTATTAATAGGAAGCTAATTACTATTATGTACAAGCCACGAAAGGGGACAATTCAGATTGCTGAATGAATGTGTTACTTTCAGGCGGATCTGTATTACAGTGTTTGCAGCTGTGCTTTGTATCAGTAAAAGCGTGATTTTCACAGTTCTAGAGTGGAGAGATTTTGTCATGTTATTGATTGAAACAACCTTTTTTTCAGGAGCTTGGAAGTCAGGATGAATTGCTCATTCTCAAGCCCTGCTCGTGTTGGAGAGCGACTTTTTGCTTGGGCAGACAATGACAGGACAAGGAGGAATGGCTTTAAACTAAAAGAGGAGAGATTCAGAGTAGAGGTTAGGAGGAAATTCTTCCCTCAGAGGGCGGTGAGGCCCTGGCACAGGCTGCCCAGAGCAGCTGTGGATGCCCCATCCCTGGAGGTGCTCAAGGCCAGGCTGGATGGGGCTTTGGGCAACCTGGTCTGGTGGGAGGTGTCCCTGCCCATGGCAGGGGGGTGGAGCTGGGTGGGCTTTAAGGGCCCTTCCAACCCAAACCGTTCTGTGATTCTAGTTGTGTAAGCCCAACTGTGGTCAGTTCTGTGTTCCCACTTGCTTTTGCAGGAAAACAGAAGTAGTACAAACACGGTTAATGCAGACCATATGTGAACTATGCAGTAAGAAATCAGTATTTAATCCAGTCACCTTTGAAACTTGTCAGCTGGCTTTGGCTAAAAAGTCAGGTTAGCTCTGAGTAACAGGAAGCAAAGCAAAATGTCCTGTAAAGGGATCCATGTCTTGTGCTCGCAGGCACGCTTCTTCAACCACAGACTTTGCAGAAAGATAGGACCTAGTGAAATCATAGCCTTAGGACTGTCTTCTGTGGGCAATATATCTGTAGTGACAGCACGCATACATAAAATGCTAGACGTGGGATATCTTTGTATCACCTTTTCTCACGTGACACGTGATAGGATGCAAGGAAATGGTCTTAAGTTGCACCAGGGAAGCTTTAGATTGGACATTAGGAAGAATTTCTTCATGGACAGGATGGTCAAGCATTGGAACTGGCTGTCCAGAGAAGTGGAGGGGTCCCCGTCCCTAGAGGTATTTAAGAGACACGTGGACGTGACATGGCACTAAGGGACGTGGTGTAGCAACAGGACTAGGTAGGTCAGACTGATGGCTGTTCTTGATGATCTTGAAGGTCTTTTCCTACCTAGATGATTCTTCATTCCATGATTATTACTATTTTAGCCAAAGCAGTGGTTTAATTAACAGAAATGTCTTCTGAAAGGAAACAGCACTACTTTTGTAAACAACTTAGAAAAGTTGCCTTCTCAAATGAACTGCAATGTATCAATTTATAAATTGATTTTACAAATATCTCTTTAATTTTCGAATTGCCCTTCTGAGTCTCAAAGGGGATATCAGGGCACAATTTGGTAAAATCATTTATCATTTTCATCTATGGGTTTTGTAGAGCAAAGGAAGTACTCTGCATTTTCTAGAGCATTGGTAGTTTCTGTCTTTCTTCAAAACCAGAACTGAGTTCCGAACTGAGTTCCCTCTTGTGGGTGGCATTTGTTTGTGCAATTTTTAGTGACACTGGCTAGAGAGAGACATGGAACCTTTGTTTTTTGCTGAGATGACGTACATCAAGACTTTCAAGAAGTAAAACTTAACTGTGATATTTTTCAACGGAATAATTTAGGTTTATCTATTTTCCTTGTTTTGCTCACAAATTAGCTATTCAAGATGTTTTGCTGCTCCAAAATTCTCTCAGTAGAGAACATTAATTTGCAAGCAGCATTGGTAGTTTAGCAGCATACATTTCATGGTTGGCAGGGCTGGTGTGACTCTGGAGCAATATTTGTACCCTTCTATAGTTATTTCTCCACATGTTCATTTTGTAATTGATGAAATATCACAGCGGGCAAATCAGATACGTTTAATAAGACAGCAGCATCTTTCATCACTTCATTTTTTTTTCCCCTCAACGCTGGCTGCTGTTGCAGTGCAGACTGGAGAATTCCAACTTCCTCCTCTTCGCAAATCTGAGACTAGGTGCAGTTGTTATTGAGACAGCCAGGAGAGTTCAGCTGCAGTGTTATTAACCATATGCAGTATTGCCAAACCCCCAAGCATTCAAAACATTGCAATGTATTGTAAAATTCATTTGCTGTTTGAAATCTTATGTTCCATTTTCTGAGCGTGAACAATGTTCTTCAACGCTGTTGAGAGTGTGAAAATGAAGACTTGAGGGTTACCTGATCTGATAAGAAATTTGCTTGTGACAAAATTATAGGAATTATCTGAAATACTACAACACGGTCTCCTGGGGTAGCATCTGTGAAGTATACATATATACAGCATGTTTCAGTTCATCTAACAGTGAAAGAAGCTGAAAATGCATAAGGCAGTATATTGAATTCTCCATCCATTTAGTGAAAGCTGTTATGTTTCTAGGAACTAGTTTTCAGAAGACCAAATGCTCCTGACAATGGGTTCACGCATGTGATTTCAAATACAAAACAACATGAATGTTGTAGTGGTACTCATTTGCACCAACGAAAATGTGTTGGAAGAGAAGAAGGGACCAATACTGTGCAAAAAAAACCCAACAAAACACCTTTGCTTTGTGGCACAGTGGGAGAATTTCATGTCTGGAGGCTGCAGCACTCAAAGGAGCTGCTGCACCCCTGGGAGCTCCCCAGGGTTGTAATGAGGCACTGCATTAAAAAGTTGGCTGTGTTTCCTTGGCGCTTGCACACTGGTGAGTCATGGAGAGAGGTGCTGTGAGAACTCAGGTAGTTTTAACATATGCTTATATGAATAAGTGGTATCTACAGGTGGTTTTATTTTATTTTATTTTATTTTATTTTATTTTATTTTATTTTATTTTATTTTATTTTATTTTATTTTATTTTATTTTATTATTTTTCTTTATTGGTAGCTCTTTCTAGCCAATTCTATAGTCTCTCTAGCAGCAAAACCGGAAGTAACATGTATATACTGTAGACTAAAATGAATTTTTTAGCCATTCAAAAGGCAGGTATTCTTAGGTCTTCAAGGAAAGATAAAATTCTCATGGGGAAAGGAAGGGACATCTCAAGAGTCTGGTAGGTCACTTGATAAGGGTAGGGTAGAAATATCCGCAAATAAGGCGAGTGCCTCTTACTATATTATTAATTTCAGTGCAGACTGAAATAATTATGCTCAGATGTATTATCCCAAAGCATTACTGAACATTTCATTGGTTGTCTCCAAGGTCAAACACTTTTTAAACAAAAACAAAAACAAAAACAACAGGTGTTTGACTGACGTTGTAAGCTGAAAAAGAATAAACTGAAAAATTGGCAGCTTTCTTAGTCTGTGGCATCATTCGTTTTTAATGAGGGAATGCAGTACAAACTCTATTAATTTTTAGTTGAAGAAGATTCATGTAAACTCCAAATGTGACCACAAAAATCATTTTTTTTTTCCTGAGAGCAATAAGCAGTGGTTCCCTATGTTCTCATTTGATTTCTTTATTCAGCAGCCAGCAATATGTTAGCATACATCTGTATAACCTTTTGAATACTTACAGAACAGAATATGCAGTTCTCCATCTTTTTATATTTTATTTTATTTTATTTTATTTTATTTTATTTTATTTTATTTTATTTTATTTTATTTTATTTTATTTATTTTTAAAATAACCATCCTGAGGTTTTCCGAGTTATTTTGGTGGTTGGAATAATTGTACATAAATGTGCAGCAGATGGCGCTGTGCTGTAACCGAAGAAAGTTTTGGGAAGGAAAAATGTGTTCATTTAGAGTTTGCACATTTGGACTGAATTCATATGTTCTCATAAACAAGGAAAGAAGATTAGACGGCTGACATGTTTTAAAGCAGACTTGCGTAAACTTGAGTAGCATATATATCAAGTAAAGCGTTGGTGGTTCTGCAGCAATGAAGTTCAGTGCTGCTTTTCCACCGATCCCTTTTGCTTTCAGCCAGTTTCTAGTGCTAAATGCCTGAAAGCTTAGGGGTTACTGAAGAATAGCAGGGCTGGAGTCAAGCAACACACAGCATTGGCTGGCTAGGAATTGTCAGGAGATAATGTGCAGAATTTATTGTAAATGGTTGAAAATTAAGCTAAAGCTACCCCAAACGTACAGTTCTGTGTTGTTTTTCTTTCACTTCAACTGTTAAAATCAATCATTTATCGGCAGTCCTGGCTATCGGGGGAGGTCCCGGTTGACTGGCGGCTAGCCAATGTGACGCCCATCTATAAGAAGGGCCGGAGGGCAGACCCGGGGAACTATAGGCCTGTCAGTTTGACCTCAGTGCCGGGGAAGCTCATGGAGCAGATTATCTTGAGGGTCATCACGCGGCACTTGCAGGGCAAGCAGGCGATCAGGCCCAGTCAGCATGGGTTTATGAAAGGCAGGTCCTGCTTGACGAACCTGATCTCCTTCTATGACCAAGTGACGCGCTTGGTGGATGAGGGAAAGGCTGTGGACGTGGTCTACCTTGACCTCAGTAAGGCTTTTGACACCGTTCCCCACAACATTCTCCTCAAGAAACTGGCTGCTCGGGGCTTGGACTGGCGTACGCTTCGCTGGGTTAGAAACTGGCTGGATGGCCGGGCCCAGAGAGTTGTGGTGAATGGAGTCAAATCTGGTTGGAGGCCGGTCACTAGTGGAGTCCCCCAGGGCTCGGTACTGGGGCCGGTCCTCTTTAATATCTTTATCGATGATCTGGATGAGGGCGTCCAGTGCACCCTCAGTAAGTTTGCAGATGACACCAAGCTAAGTACGTGTGTCGATCTGCTCGAGGGCAGGAAGGCTCTGCAGGAGGATCTGGATAGGCTGGAGCGATGGGCTGAGGTCAACTGCATGAAGTTCAACAAGGCCAAGTGCCGGGTCCTGCACCTGGGCTGCAACAACCCCAAGCAGAGCTACAGGCTGGGAGATGAGTGGCTGGAAAGCTGCCTGGCCGAGAAGGACCTGGGAGTATTGGTGGATAGTCGGCTGAATATGAGCCAGCAGTGTGCTCAGGTGGCCAAGAAGGCCAACGGCATCCTGGCCTGTATAAGAAGCAGTGTGGCCAGCAGGTCGAGGGAAGTGATTGTGCCCCTGTACTCGGCTCTGGTGAGGCCGCACCTCGAGTACTGTGTTCAGTTTTGGGCCCCTCGCTACAGGAAGGACATGGACGTGCTCGAGCGAGTCCAGAGAAGGGCGACCAAGCTGGTGAGGGGTCTGGAGAACAAGTCTTACGAGGAGCGGCTGAGGGAGCTGGGCTTGTTCAGCCTGGAGAAGAGGAGGCTCAGGGGCGACCTCATCGCTCTCTACAGTTACCTGAAAGGAGGCTGTAGAGAGGTGGGGGTTGGTCTATTCTCCCACGTGCCTAGTGACAGGACGAGGGGGAATGGGCTAAAGTTGCGACAGGGGAGTTTTAGGTTGGATGTTAGGAAGTACTTCTTTACCGAAAGGGTTATTAAGCATTGGAACGGGCTGCCCAGGGAGGTGGTGGAGTCACCATCCCTGGAGGTCTTTAAAAGACGTTTAGATGTAGAGCTTAGGGATATGGTTTAGTGGAGTACTTAGTGTTAGGTCGGAGGTTGGACTCGATGATCTTGAGGTCTCTTCCAACCTAGAGAAATCTGTGAATCTGTGAATCTGTGAATCATGAAGATAACTTTGTTACATCCCTGAGCAATCTGATGGTATATTGACATATGTATCAATATTAGGTATCTAAATCCCTAACAAAAAATTGTCAAGATAATTACAGTGTAAGCTACTTTCTAGCTTTGGGGTAAGACACCTGGTAGATGCTGACTTAGTGACTGATTTAGTAAAAACTTTTCTTATATCTTAAGACAAATATATTCAGTGACTTAAAATCATACAGACAAAGGAATAAGCTGAGGTGTAGAAAAAAATTCAGATGCTGGAATTGGCTGTGTCAGACTAGTAATAGAAAACTAATATTACCATTACCTGCCTAAAATTCTTTGGGTCTAAGAATTGTCATAACAACACGTGGAAGTGAAATGTCTTCTCACTGTACATGTGTCAAATCATCTGAAAATTTCAATATCTTGCCACTCATACAGAAATGAGCAAGAAACTTGTGAAGACTTAAAATCATAGCGTTATCTAGGTTGGAAAAGACCTTCAAGATCACCAAGTGCAACCGTCAGTCTGACCAACCTAGTCCCATCACTACACCACGTCCCTTAGTGTCACGTCCACATGCCTCTTAAATACCTCCAGGGATGGGGACTCCTACACTTCCCTGGACAGCCCGTTCCAATGCCTGACCATCCTCAAGCACTGAGGATGACCACGAGATGTGCGGTCTCACCAGTGCTGTGCACAAGGGGCCAATCGCTTCCCTAGTGCAGCTGGCCACACTGTCTCTGATGTAGGCCAGGGTGCTGCTGGCCCTCTTGGCCACCTGGGCGCACGGCTGGCTCATGCTCTGCTGGCTGTTGGCCAGCGCCCCCGGGGCCTTTTCTTCTGACTGACAGTAGTTTCTGCTGATAGCACTGCCAAGAAAACAGCACCACAGCGTCTGTTGGAAGTGATTTCTACATGACTTATCGGAAGAGGCTTGTGCTGTGCATGGAAGCACTTGTGGTAGTCAAAAAGTCAGAGTCCACTACAGGCAAAAAAAAAAATAATATTAAATAAAAAAAAAAAAAGAAGAAAAGGTGGACTACTAAATGAACGTGGTAAAAAGCTGTGCTAAAGGACCATTTGGAGATGTGGGAACAACTGAGGCTCTAAAAATGTGCCCAACGGTGAGTTTTATCAACAAATGAGAAACAAATTTGGCTATGGGGACAGATACTGTTCTGTGAGGATGTTACCATCTCTCTTTCAGTCACCTTCCCACACCCTTAGCCCATTTGAGAAAATAGACTGATCTCATTGTTCAGTTTCAAGGAGAGAAGTAAATGAAATATGGATGGTTAAGAAATGGCAACCCTCAAACCCTACTTACTTAAAATTTAAAGATTTTCCCCACATATATGTACATAGTGAAGGGGCTTGATAAATCTGGGTAGCTTTTCATTGAGGGTAGTGAGAAATTATTGTGTTACCAGGATTCTGTCACCTCATTGGAGTTTGCCCCTTCAACCAAGTGTAGAGTTGCCTACCTCCTGTTGTGTGTCAGGCTGGGCTGGTGGCATTTTGTGATCAGTAGTGCTAGGTGACCTGTGAAGGATTTGAAAGGCTCAGTGGGTGAAAGTTTTCTTTGTCATTTATACCTCAAAACTAGGAAAATAATGTCAACATTATGTGCATCCAATAAAAAAAAAAAAAAGACAACAAACAAAAAACAAAACAGAGGGTTTGGTGACCTCAGAATAATTTCTATGTGATGCTTTCTCAGTGTCTCTTCCAGAAGTAGACAAGGAGACAGCATCCATGTGAAAACCTTGAGCTACAGCTAAAGAACCCCTACATGGGGGCACCACAGTACAAAAAGGGCATTAAACTGTTGGAGAGTGTCCAGAGGAGGGCGACGAAGATGGTGAAGGGCCCAGAGGGGAAGACACATGAGGAGTGGCTGAGGTCACTGGGCCTGTGCAGCCTGGAGAAGAGGAGGCTGAGGGGAGACCTCATCGCAGTCTGCAACTTCCTCGCGAGGGGGAGTGGAGAGGCAGGTGACCTGTTCTCCGTTATCACCAGTGACAGGACCCGCGGGAACGGTGTCAAGCTGAGGCAGGGGAAGTTCAGGCTGGACATCAGGAAGAGGTTCTTCACCGAGAGGGTGGTCGCACACTGGAACAGGCTCCCCAGGGAAGCAGTCACGGCACCAAGCCTGTCTGAATTTAAGAAGCAATTGGACTGTGCACTTAGTCACATGGTCTGAATTTTTGGTAGACCTGTGCGGTGCCAGGAGTTGGACTTGATGATCCTTATGGGTCCCTTCCAACTCGGGATATTCTGTGATTCTGTGACTCTATGTGAAGCTCTCTGGTGGTGTGGTTCGGCTGCTGCTGCTTGGTTCTGCTGCTTTCTGAGGGGTCTGGGGTCAAGTCATGAACAGGCCTGGATCTTAGCAAGTAAAATTGAAATGAGGGAAAAGGTGTCATTGGTCTCTTCAGAGCTCATGGGCCCCAAGCAGAAATAGTCAGCTGGTTTGAATGCTGTTAAATTTACCAGGTCCCATCCTTTTGGTTCATCAGGAACATACCTTGTGGTCCTGTCTCCGATTTAGGGATAATCTGATTTGGAGGACTTAGGGCTCTTAGTGTACTTTGTAATGTCCTACGGGGTTGTAGTTCTTAAGTTCACTTTAATGTAGTGGTTCTTAAATTTACTAATGAGCAAATCTCTTCACGTTTCTTACCATCCTTCTTAGTGTTATAAGCAGAATTTTAAGCATGTCAGTGAAAAGTGTTTGACTCTTGTACATTTAAATGTATAAGAGTTTAAAAAAGGTTTTTAAAGATCAGTTTGCTTCTCTGTCGTGCTGAAGCAGAAATTTGAAATGGAACGTGACCAAGAATGCGGTGAATGCAAAGAATTAACTGTTTGTCATTGATAATCAGGGGGTGGTACAGATAAGGTCTTGTAGGCACAGCAGACATTTCTTACGAATGTTTCCTTCTATGCACCTTAGAGTGCTGCTAAAGCGATTGAGTCAGGCTGTGCTTACAGTGAGTTTAATGGCCTTTCTTGTTAACTAAAATGGTGTGTGATGTTAATCACGAAGCACTCCTGAGAACACTTCATTAAAAATTGACAGTGATATACATGGGTAGGTTCTTGTGTGTAAATCTATTAGTAAATTAATCAGCGGCATGATGCTTCGAAGGGACACTAAAATGCTTTATTGGTTTGCTGTTCGTTGCATTGATTATTGGGGCTCTTCTGAATGTATCCCTCCGAGCGCTGCTGCTTCTCAATTTGTCATGGCAGTAGTTAAATGACGTTTTGCTAGTTCAGCATTCTTTGCCACACTGGATTTGTTGCATTTAACTGAAGGTGATTCCTTTTTTACAAAGTGGACATGATTCACTAGGGAAGGGAAGGTACTGATAGCACTGGTGGTCTGCAGTATTTTAACAGTGAACTTGTCTTCACTTGCAATTCCTTCTGGTATAAAGTACTGTTGTTTTTGTCTTTGAATGTCCTAGATGATTGACATACCTGATCTTTAGTGCACATTTATGTAAATGGACAACATCAGACATTTTCAGCATGTTTTCTTTTTAAAGATGTGCCTTGCTGCTGATGAGCTGGCACGCAGAAATCCTGCCCTCAGCAAGTTCTACAGTTCCTGGACTGGAGAGAGCTGGCGACTTCCTGGCAGGGAGGATGTAACGCTGTGCTGCTGCGTGATGTCTGGGGCACTGGCACTCCTTGAGGCAACCTGAGCAGCAGCCAGACGATGCGATGCCCCTTTCAGGCTTACCCCTCCTCTCTGAAAACCAGCGGCTCTGGTGTCCCAGAGCAGCACGCAGGGACAGCTCTGCGGTGTGTGCAAGAGCGTGCTTTTCCTTGCGGCTATAGAAATGATTTAGGGAGAAGAAAAAAGAACAAAAGTGGCAGGAACAAAGTACCTGTCCACTGTCATTTGTTCAGATGTTTTCTTCTAAACCTCCCAATTCCTTTTGCTGAGCAGCTAAGAGGTGTGCTTTTGTAATTCCTCAGGAGTGTGATGGAAGAGTGCGGTGAAAGGGGCTGGAGCCAGCTGTGGGGTGCCAGAGGGCTCTGAGCAGCTGCTGGGGACCTCCTGTGGATCCCGAGGATCCCTGTGGATTCCCCTGGGCCTGGGGGAATCCCTCTGATTCAAAGTCGAGTCTCCAGGAGAACTTTCTTAAAAGCCCCCTGCTCTTGCTTGTAATATGCGAGCAGACAGCCTCAGCTGTTGTTTTATTTATTAACTGAATATCTTCAGGAGTAGAGTTCCTTTTCTCATGCAAAGCAGTATATATTGAATAGCAAGTTAAAAAATAGTAAATAATTTCTGCTGACCATCTGACAGAGACAGGTCATTTATACCAATGTAACTTTGTTTCTTTGTTCAGGGCTCTTCCTCGTTTGAAGAGGCTGTGATACACAATAAATCATGTCAGCCACATAATTAATCGCCTGTGAATGGAGGCATAATTTTCTGAAGCAGGAAAACCATACTGAAAGACTGAAGACATTCCCTGCTTGTTCTGAGTGGGAATAAAAAAATATGCTTTAGTGAAATGTGATAGAAAAACTTCGTAGACTTCCTGCTCTCCTAATGTTTTTTCCCCAAAGATTTTTAAATGTCTATTAAAATAAAATGATTGTTCAAATGGAAGCTAATATAGATTCATTAGATACTATGATGCATAGCATAGCATGTAATATATTATTTGAAATCTGTGGAGTGATGTCTGGCTTACAACATTGGAAAAGTTATATTCACATAACTGTTATCTCTCCCACCCTCACTTTTTTTTCCTTTTTTTTTTTTTTGTAACTTGAATTCAGGTTTGTGAGATTTGCATGACATTGATCCTTTCCTTGGGCAATGCACAATTTCATAATTCAAGTGCGACAGCTGCTGTAACCATCATGCCAGCTGTCCCTGCAGATGCTCAAAAATCTACAGCTTCTCAAAGATGTCTGTGTATCCCTGGGGTAAGCTGTTTTTCCATCAAGTAATGTATGAAGCATCTCAAAAGGGTCACTATGCTAGCAGTTCTCTGTGTGCACAATGCATGCTGTTTGGTTTTTGTCATTGTTGTTGTTTTTTGTTGTTTGTTTGTTTTGTTTTCTTTTTAAGCAACATTTTCCAAGCAGGGCGCAAAGCTCTGTGCAAGGTAGATGCTTACAGATTTAATGGGGAAGCTGCACAGCCCCATTGCAGTCCAGTTGGCGAAGTGTCCAGTTAAGTGTGGTGAGCTCAGATCACCTCTTTGGGCTGGATTGGTGCTGGTCAGCGATCCTAAAAGTGCAGGCATGCTGAGCAGCAGGATGTGTCTGCCTACATCTCAGGTACCGAACTAGCGAGGTGGGGTCTGGCTGAGCCGAGCATCTCCGTTTCCATCCTTGCACTGAGGCAGTTGCTCTGCTGCAGTATTTGGATCCCTGAAGCAGACCAGTTGCGTTGTTGGTTGTGGAAGCTCCGTGAATGGTTTGTGGTTTATTAAACGGGTCAAAAGACTTTCCAGTTCATTACATTGAAGAGTACCTTGCATTCGGACTAGGCCTGAGGACATAAATGGGTAACCTATGTCACTTGAACTGGTTATTTTGTATGTACGTAACAAAACCATCTTTTGTTTTGGACAATATCCAAAAAACAAGGCAGGCTTTAAAGCATTTGTTTTGTCGTGAAAGAATAATAAGTAATGGACACCCTAAAATAGGAAAGCAGTGGGGTTCTAAATCTGCATCCACAGGCTGTGCGTTTTACTGCTTCTGTTTCATTACAAAGAAAGTGTCAGTCATAAAAATCCATTAATAATGCATGCCTCCAGAGACTAACGTTTGTCAGAACAAAGACTTGGAACAATGATGGTTTTTTCTCCCCTTCCCCTGCTTACTATATGGTTGGAAAGAGGTAGATAGGGATTGTATCTAAATCTGTCCCATCTGAAGTGGAGATAACAACAGTGGTTGTGAGGCTAAGCGTAAGTTGGAATGGCATCCTTTTCTGTGACTTGTGTCCAGTATCCTGCTACCTCTCGTAGTTTGATCTTGCTCTTGTCTCTTCCTGGTACATCCACCTACCTTTCAAGGTCCTGGGAACAGCCAGAAATCATTTTGCTCTGCCGCCAACCACCCCTGCAGTATGGTGGATGTGGGAGATGGGGTGGTGGTTTTTGGAGTCTGGGTAAGGCTCTGCCTGGAAAACGCAATGAAAGAAAAGACAATTTATTTCTCATCAGTCCCAAAATTATAAAAAGGATTATTTTGGAAATGTAATTAGAAAATTAATTGCTTTTATGTTTTTCAAAGTGCTGTGCCTAGTTCCAACCATCTGTTCTTTACAAATGTAGGATTTTCATTTGGGCATTCTTGTAGTTGAAGAAATTGTTTATCTAGGTGACAGGTAAAGAAATTGGTTATCAAATTATACTTCTCTTTCAAAAGGGTTTCAGGGTAATTCATTTCTTCAGGGAAACATGTTTTCATTTTTTTTTCTTCTTGAATGAAGTAATTCAGAAAAAAATATTGATTTTAGAGGAACAGGGAAACAACGTGAAAAAAAATCAGTTTTAATAAAATCAAAAATGTATTTTAGAATCTGTTCGCGCTGTAGAACAGAGGCAAAACTTGCCAGTCAGGGCATGGTCTTAATAAGTAGATTGTTGTTTTTCTTTCCTACTTTATTAGTAAATTATAAATGTCAGCTGAATTTTTGCTCATTATTTGAAGAGTAGATTTTGATTCAAAATTTAGAAACAGTTCCTTAAGATTGGAGGAAAAAAAAATCATCTTATGAACAGAGGTTAAATTAAGAACAATAAGTCACATCCCTAGAATGCTTTTCATCTCAGGACCAACGCAGATCAAAGTGCCATTCTGAAAGATCTTTGTAGCATAGGGATAATTATTTTATTAATCAGACTTTGCACTTATGTCAGTTCTGCAGTTGGTGATGAAGGCAAAGTAAAACTAGGGTGTGAAACAGTAAAATATATTCTCTTTTGAAAATAAAGCAAATTTTGCCTGAATGTACAAGTAGCTTGGGGCAGGAATGTTAAGATCCAAATCTAAGTCCCTGAAAACCGTGCTGTTTAGTATTTCACTGTGATGCATTATAGACTGAAGGACCGTGTTATAAAGTTTGCCTTTTGTTTTGGTTCCAAGGTTTCCTCAAAGGTTTGTGAGTGTTCTTATCAAAGGTGCCGTTTATTGATACACTTCAAATGATGTGGTTCTTTCTAGAATGGAAATAATCACCCTTTCATTGCAAATGGATGTGAAATAAGCAGCTTTCAGGAATAAACACCTCAATTTTGCTTCAGTTGATTCTAGTTTGCAGCAGCTGTTTGTCTCTTCAGGCAAAATCATTAAGATAATTCACTTTGATTTCCTATACAACACATACTTTTAGGGTTACACCTTTTGATTCCATCGTTACCGAAGGGCTCAGTATGTCTGCAGTGATACACATCCACTGTATGCTCTCGCCTGCAGTCTGTGGGCCTACAGCCTTCCCATCTCCTCGTGCTCATGGCTCTGTGACGTGGGGATGTGTGCTGCTGGGTTCACGCACGGGGCCGTGGGCTGCCCCGGGTGCTGAGTTGGGGGAGCTGGAGGGTCGGGAGTCTGGAGAGAGCAGGTGTTTGACCAGGAGCTGCGATCCTGGCACACGTCTGTCTGTCGTCGTAGCTGCGCTAACCGGGGGTTTGTCCTCCCAGAGACTGCTCTGAGCTCCACTTCCAAACCCCTCGTGTACAGTGTGCAGCTGCCAAAGTCCGGGCTGCTCTCAGTGGGTTATCACCCATCTCCCTTACGAAGCCAAACCTACCTTCTTTTCATCGTAACCCATCCTAATCCCTCATTACTGGTGTTTATCAATTCCTGCTTGCTGAAGGAATGAAATGACTGCAGATGTTGGCACTGTGAGTTAGATTCGTAGAGGGAGACTTTACTACTGATTAGTGTGATATCAGGCTAATGGGGGAGCTCCTCAGAGTTAAGCTTATTTTTATGGTTTGCTTTCATAAGATGGGATCTTATTTCTGCACCAATCCTTATCTCGGTACTGGAGAGTTGCCATTTGCTCAAATAGTGGCTCATAAAGCATAAAAACTGTTTCATAAATCTTCTCATTTGCTTCGTTCTGGGTACTTGTTTTATGACAATAACTAACCTTTAAATAGATATTTACGGCAGTGGGCAGGAAGTCAGTTGTGGTATTATTGCCACAGGGACAGAGAAGAAGCCCTTTGATTCCTCACTTGAATTCTGTGTGAGGGAAGAGAAGTGAAAAGAAAGAACCAGGGCTGCAACCGTAAAGAGAAATGTGAGTTTGGGAGTATTTGACCTTTATGTCATGCAGCGTGTGGCAGAAGTGGTGTAATGGGGTTCCTTTAAAAATTCATAACATCACTACTCGGAGCAGCAATTTGTCAGCTTCTGAAGCCAATATGCCTTCTCTTGTAAGCAGTCTTTGTGTCCCCTTCCTAAGCAAAGGTAAGCAGTGCCTGAAGGAGCAGGGGCACACAGTCCATCTCTCAGGGCTTCCCTTTTTGAGGAGCCCTTCAGAGACTGAATGTACACCTGAAACCAGGTTTTTGACAAGCTGGGAGCTTAATGCCCTGCTGCCTCTGCATCGTGGCCTTCACGTTGGATTCCTATTCAGGAGGTGCACGTGTTTAAGGAGAAAACCTGTAATGCTTTGTGTTCCCCATTAATCGGGTAGCACAGGGGGAAGCATTGTCCTGGTACGCTTCAGCAGGCCTTTTGCTGTCTTCAGGGAAAATGCTGCTGCTGTTGCTGCGCTGAGGATCCTGCCAACGAAGCTGTGTGGAGATCTCAGTGTTAATAATACGAAGGCGATAAGCCCTTGAGATTCAGCTCTGTTGCTGCTCTCTCCGGCTTTAGTGAGGAGCCACCGGTGTATCTGCTGCGACTTCAGAGCTGCCTCAGCATTACTTACTTGCAGAGTTTTCACGGGAGCTTGGGACTGCAGGTGGTGTCCTTGCAAATGAGATGGATTTGCCTCCTTCTCCTCTGGACTAATTTTCACCCCAGTTCACCTACCAGTTTGATTTTCATGTGGCTCTCCCCAGAGTATTAACCAGAAGATTTCTGGGTAAATATCTATGTGAATAAACTGTTTTAGACTCAGTATTCTTCCTGGCTCACCAAAAGCTGATAGCACAGAGCTCTTTCCCCAGTGGGATGCTCATGGAGTTCTGGGAAAATATTAGAAAAAAAGAAAAGTGTCATTTACAGCTGGAGGAAATTCTGTGTCTCTGTGTGGACCACTAGTTTCAGGACTGTATGTGCTTTTACAAATCTAGAGTTAATGGAAACAAACGATTGCTTTCCAGATTTGGTGGCTGTGGAATATATGAGAAGTAAACAACTCGTTCAGGTTGGTGAGTCTCTGATAGAGAACTCAGTTTTGTCTGTAACATGTAGCCCAAGTGAATATTTGAAGAATGGTATTATCTTTCAGAAACAAACAAACAACAACAAAAAATCACACAAAAAACAACAACCTAGAATTCTACAGGCACCCCCCCCCCAAACACATCAGATGTGAACTGGAAGCGGTGAAGTCAGGGCATTTGTAAATACCATAGTAGCAAGCATCTGAAGAAAATTAGGAGGATGGCAAAAAAGGATTTTTCTTTTTTCTTTTATGAAATAAATGGAGTTGGCTGATGCTGCTTGCAGTGCTTGCAGACTCTTAAATAGTAATGAATATAGTCTATACAAGGGAGAATTGCTTTGGAGTAGAGGGCTGGTGTATCAGATGTACATGATCTAATTTTCCTATTTTCCTTTTTTTTTGGGGTGGTCCTTTGGGGACCCAGGAGTTAGACTTGATGATCCTTGTGGATGGATCCCTTCCAACTCAGATATTCTATGATTCTATGTATCAGTGTGAGCTTTTGTGTGAAAACAATGATGGATGAGTTCAGCTTTGGCGGATTTTTTTTTTTTTTTTAATTTTATTTTAATATATATGTGTGTACTTACCCACACATATGTATATCTAGTAGAAATTAAATTAAAAAAAAAAACACAGCACATTGCTTTTGATCACTTAGGGCCTCATTCTACTGCCGTTGATGACAGAAATCACAGGATCGTTCTCTGAACAGGTTTGTTTGGATTCTTTGTGTTCTAGTATAGCTTCTATACAGATTTCTTGGACGAAGGCTGAAGTCTTAAGTTTTTAGTACCTTCAGTTTAATATTAGAAACCTCCAACTTCTTTTGGAAACTTGTGCTCTGGTTTAATTGCTTACTTGTAAGCTCTAACTTTAGAGTGACACGCTTCAGCCATGTATAAAGGAAATCTTTACCAGGCAAACAAGGCTGTTTGAAAAGGAAAGAAAAAGATGTATTTTTCTTTTTCACAATCCCCTGCAAAAAATGTTCTCCTCAAAACCTCAAATGTTTACAAGGCTTTTTTTCTTCCTTTTTTTTTCTCTTTTTTCTTCTTTTTTTTTTTCCTTTTTTTTTCTTTTTTCTTTTTTTCCCAGGATGTTTGAAAACAGCGAGGGATTACTGATTTCTCATCTATGAAGTTTAGCAGAAATGCCATTAGATATGGCGGGTGAAAAGTCAGGTGTTGCTGGTATTGTTTCATGCAGTCTTTCCAATGACAGCCTTGCAGCAGTGCACAGTGGGCTTTATGTGGTAGATCGGGAGCTGTGGTGAAACTCCGCTTGGAGGACAACTGAGGTGATAATTTGGGAGAAGCAAACAAATGTTTAGGTGCTAATCTGAAGGCATGAAGTCCTTTTATACAGACCTTCAGCTCATCTCTCCCAGCACTTGATTTCTTCCTGCAGATCTTACTTTGACAGCACATTTCTGTGGCTGTGCAGGATGCCCTCCCCATCCCCGGGGGTGTTTTGGAGGCACCACAGATGGTCACATAGATGGTATCCAGCAAGCCTGTGGTCCTTCTGCAAGAGCAAAGCCCTCTGAGAAACCCAGGTCTCACGTAGTGCAACTTTCCGGGGGAAATGGCCGTGTGGGATCTGCTCTGTTTTCCTGTAAGCACCAGGGTGGTTTCTGCCCATGGCGCCATATGTCTCCCTTTCATGTATTTTGGCCCGTTCCTGTGCTCTCCCCCAGCTGCACCTTCTTCCTTCCCTGTGAGGGCAGCTCCCCCAGCCCTGAGCAGACTTGTCCTTTTCTTATCCTGTGTCAGCTGCCCTCTGGAGGTGGCCATGTCCTTCCCCTTCCCTCCTTACCTTCCCTGCTTTGTTTTCTCCCTGCTCTGCTGATTTTAAGAGTGAAGAAAGCACCTGAGTCCAGAGGAGACACTGGGGAACGGGTCAGGCACAAGCTCCTGCCTGCTTGCGAAGGGCTTTTGCAGCGACAGGGCTTTTGTCTTTTTCTGAGCCACACGCCGTGACTTTCCTTGATGCTGCACTTGAAAGTCCTTTGTGCAGTCCTGGCTGAAAGCTTTTGGCAAGTTAGGACCATTATGCAGGGTGGTGGCAGCCCACCAGAAATGCACTGAATGATGATCCCTGTCCCACGGAAGCTCACGGAAAATGCCGTGTGCGGGGGGCTCGCACAGTGCTCTGTCTTGGCCGCCGGCTTTTCGGCAGCAGCGTGCTGCTCCTCGGGCTGTTGGCCACGTGAGTTGCCCGCACTGATGAGATGTGACTTGGCAGGCAGCTACTGGTGCTTGCATCGAGTTTGTCACAGGCAGTGTGCCTCACCGCTAAGCAGGCGCCCCAGCCTGCTCGGCTATCGCAGCGGGCAAACGGAGTGAAAGGAGTAGGAAGACAATACTTGTCGTGTGACGGTTTGTGTGTAAGCAAAGGTAGATCGAGGCACATAGTGCGATTAATGTGTTGAAGTCTATAATTTTAATTGTAGTTCATGCGTGTTATGGATCCACGCATACCGTCCCTCCCACATTTGCCACCTTTTCTTCATCCCCGAAGATCTCCGCTGGGCCGTGACCCTGGTTTTGGCAGAAACGTCATCTCTGACTTGTTGCTTGTGGTTCACTTGGTGTCTTGCTACCCTGAACACCCTTGTGATCCCAGTAGCCACTCCTAATCAAACTGGCAAACGAAACACTTGAGGCATATGTAGTAGTAACTACAAGGCCGAAGCCAAGCAGACAAGAAGACAGCCATGGCCAAACCAGAACATGCCCAGGGAATGGCGGAGCAGGCATCAGAGAGAAGGGAGATGTTAAGCCAGCAGTAGAGAAGCCCTTTCTTCAAATGTACTGGTGCTATTTTAATGTATCATTGATTTTTTTCTGTGTATTATAGGAAAGCATGTGTTCTCAAGCCTAGTAGTGGAGTTTAAAGCTGTTGTGTTTATACCAAAATGAAGAACATCAGACATTGTGGTTAATTTAAGTTTAATGTATTGTGTAACCAAACATTTGGAACAGAGGTACAACCGCTACCTTCCCATTTTAGTAAGTCTCTCAAAATACAGCATGCTCTCACTTCCTCAGTCTTTTAAAAACTAGATTCCTATCCAGAAGTCACCTTTTGAGTTTTAACTATAAGCTTCTTGGATCAGTCTGAGCTGTGCTTTTTTCTCTTTTTCTTTTTTTTTTTTCTGTTTGCTTCTCGGGGTCATAATCACCACTTGCATCTTCGATACCTATGAAAGAATGAGGGGAGCATTAAGAACATAGCAAGGGGCTGTGTGGTTGTTGGATGGTCAGGTATCATCTTTCAGGAAAATAACATCAAGTGACAGCGCTCCTATTTTCTTGCTAGAGCAGATTCATGTGTATCTTTTTTTCCCCCCGTTTTCTTGAACAGTTCTCCTAGATTTTGTATCTATTGTGTCTAAACTCAATTTATAAGGATGTATCAGAACTTCATCTTTTTGGTTTTTTAAATTGGAAAAAATACAACTTCTAGGAAACTTCAAAGCATCTCCCAGTACAGGTATTTTTAATATTTTTGATCATTCTTTTCCCATAAAGTTTTCTGTTTGCTTGTTTTTACGCAGAAGGTCTTATATTGAGCTAAACAAGTACCAGGAATTTGGTTATCAATATTGAAATCTTTGATTTGTGGTCTGCTGAATTTGAACAGAATCTGCCTGGACTGGTGCAATGTCTTGTGGGACTTCTCATTCAATAACTGTGACCTGATTCTTCATGGCTGGACTCATATTTTGGCTTGATTTTGCTGCACTCCCTTGTATGATGCACTTTTGTGTTCAGTGTAGCCAGTCCCATGGCTGTAGTCTGGCCTTGAAAAATACTGTCAAAAGTAGAATGGGGTGTGAAGCATTTGAACCGCATCTCCCAGTTTGTAGGTGGACGAGCTGGGGGGTTCAGTGTTGAAGTAAACTGAAGGAAGACACTTTGGAGAAGGAGGTGAAGACTGATGAACCTGGGATGAGAAATTTCTCTGCGTGTTCTGTGGAAGAAGGCAGAGCCATCTTGGTTCAGAGCAGACCAGGTAAATGCCTGCTCTGACGTTAGGCCTAGTGGTGGAGGTGTTCTCCTGTATTAGTCAACGCAGAAAACAGTCATAACTGAACTTATTCTTGCAAAATAAAGTTATTATCTAAACTAAAGCATCTTTCCACTCAATCAGAAGTCCGATGAAGTGGACAAAAATAAAATCAACAGTTTCTATTTCAGATATTTCTTTGATCAGGAAGTTACTCACTACATCATTGTTGGAGAAACACATTCAAGCTAGCATTCTGCAGAGTGCAACTATTTAATAGTTGGCTCTAATCTTACTGCTTCATATTTTTAATGACAATTCTGTATTTATTTTTAAATGCCAAGACCCATTTAGTAAAAACGAACTGCTGGTGTGCTTTTTAACTAAGATGCTCATGGATTTTGCATAAATGAGATGGTGGTTGCGAGGTTTAGCTCTGCAAGAGCAACTGTGATTGAAATTTTTGCAAAAGATTTTTTTTTTTTTTTTTTTTTACTTTGGTAAATGAGTTTCTCCAACAATGATGTAGTCAGTAACATCTTGATCAAAGAAATATCTGAAATAGAAACTGTTGATTTTATTTTTGTCCACCTCATCGGACTTCTGATAGAGTGGAAAGATGCTTTAGTTTAGAGCCTATTTTAATTTTAACAAGAATTTAGGAAAGCATCTCTTAGTGATTGTCACCTTTTTCACTATCAGGAGGGGACAGTATGTGTGACCTACTAGAGAATTTCTGCTCCTGTCTGAGAGTGATTAATTCTGTGTGTGGGCTAAGCAGATGTCTTGGCTGGCAGAGAATGAAGAGAGAGCTTGGTCCACCATTGAACAAATATTACATACTTACATTAAGGCTGCATTGAAGGAATTTTGCTTGATATTTCTAAATGTTGAATATTTTGGCTCCTAATTAATCAAGCCTCGAAGAAGTCCAGGAAAGCTGGGCATTCCCAGAGCCAAAAATGCAGGGCAGCTGAGGAGACCCTGCTAAGCCAGTTGCCTGCGGGACACCTCTCGGCTAGTGACAGAGATGTGGTCACCTTCTAGCTGACACACAGTGGCATCAGAGCAGATCTGCTCTGGCTCCTGAGTGAGGCTGGAGAGCCTTCAGTGCCCAGGTGGGCTTCCTGACTGCGAGGCCTGTGCGTGGGACGATGTTTCCCCATGCGACCAAGAGGTCTGCGTGAAGACACACCAGCGAATGCTCTCGTGTTCCCCTGGCTTTATTCCCTCAGCAGTTCTGATGAAATTTGTAATGCTCTTTTCCTTCTTCTGGTTCATAATTCATACAGTAAGAAAAAATTCAAAAGCCAAAGTAAAAGTTTCATTGCCTGATGATTTCTGCCTGATAAGTTATGCAGGTGTGCATGGGGATACTGCTACGTTAAGTTGTCTGGGCACATTTGCAGTGCAGGACAGGGGAGGCAAGCAGGGAGCTGTGCGTTGCTCAGACATGACAGTGGCTGGCGGGCACTGCCTTAATGGAGGCCGGTTGCTTCTGTGTTAGATCAAAGCATTCCTGGACAGGTCCAGAACAGGATTGTCAACCAACAGTTCTAGTTTAGAGTAAAACTTTTTGTTTAAAAATTCCTTCTATCCCAGCAGAAAATGTCTCAACCTATTGATAACACGCCTGGGTTTGCATGTACCATCACAAAAGCTTCACTTCCCAGCACAGGGGTTGGCTGGGGCCTGCCTTGGTGAGCCTTTCCTGCAGTAAGTTGCATGTAGGTTCGTTTCATAAGTTCTGATTGATTTGCATCTTAATTCCTGGTAAGAAAGCTGTTTGACTTTTGGGGATGAACCTTTCATCTCCATTGCATTACAGTTTAATATTCCTTTGCAAGTTAGTTAGGCATAATAGCTGTTTTTTTGCTGGTGGCATTTCTGCAGTAAGCCATATGCTTCCTTTTTCCATTTCTTTCTCTCTCAGTGCCCATTTTTGAGGTCAGAAGAGTTTAAATTGCTTCTTTTATGTGTTTACCTGAATCTACAAGTATATGTCATCATTCTGTTCTGTGTCCTGATACGCAGAACGCCACTTACATTGCAAAGCTATCCAGGTAACTCTATCCAAGTAACTTTTTATTTTTCAATGGTTTTGGGAATCTGGAGGGGTCCCAGTTGACTGGAAGCTGGCAAATGTTGTGCCAGTTTTCAAGAAGGGTAAGAAAGAAGACCCTGGTAACTACAGGCCTGTCAGTCTCACGTCAGTGCCTGGTAAAATTATGGAGGAGATTATCCTGGGAGTTATTGAAGTGCACCTGGGAGACGATGCAGTCACAGCCACCATGGGTTCATGAGGGGTAGGTCCTGCTTAAAAAATTTAATTTCCTTTTATGATAAGATCACCCATCTAGTCGATCAAGGGAAGCCAGTTGATGTAATCTTTTCGGATTTCAGTAAAGCTTTCAGCACGGTTTCTTATAGAATCCCACTGGACAAGATGTCCAGCATACAACTAAACAAAAACATCATCAGATGGATGAACAATTGGCTGACAGGTAGGGCTCAAAGGGCTATGGTAAATGGGGCTACATCAGGCTGGTGTCTAGTCACCAGTGAGGTCTGCCAGGGCTCCATTTTAGGGCCAGTTCTTTTCAACGTTTTTGTAAATGATTTGGATGTAGGACTAGAAGGTGTTTTGAGTAAGTTTGCTGATGATACTAAACTGGGAGGAGCAGATGACCCTGTCGAAGGTGGAAAGGCCTTGCAGAGAGATCTGGACAGATTGGAGAGCTGGGCGATCACCAACCGCATGAAGTTCAACAAAAGCAAGAGCCAGGTCCTGCACCTGGGATGGGGCAACCCTGGCTATACGTACAGACCGGGCGACGAGACGCTGGGGAGCAGCCCCGCAGAGAGGGATCTGGTGGGTTTGGTTGATAGCAAGCCGAACACGAGCCAGCAGCGTGCCCTGGCAGCCAGGAGGGCCACCCGCACCCTGGGGTGCATCAGGCCCAGCACTGCCAGCCGGGTGAGGGAAGGGATTGTCCCGCTCTGTTCTGCGCTGGGCGGCCTCACCTCCAGCACTGTGTGCGGTTTGGGTGCCACAATGTGAGAAGGACATAAAACTGTTGGAGAGTGTCCAAAGGAGGGCTACAAAGATGGTGAAGGGCCCAGAGGGGAAGACATACGAGGAGCGGCTGAGGGCACTGGGCCTGTTCGGCCTGGAGAAGTGGAGGCTGAGGGGAGACCTCATCGAGGCCTACAGCTTCCTCACAAGGGGGAGTGGAGGGGCAGGCGCCGATCTGTTCTCTTTAGTGACCAGTGATCGGACCCGAGGGAATGGTGTCAAGCTGCAACAGGGGAGGTTCAGGCTGGATATCAGGAAGAGGTTCATAGAATCATAGAATATCTTGAGTTGGAAGGGACCCATAAGGATCATCTAGTCCAACTCTTGAGGTTCTTCACCAAGAGGGTTGTCACGCACCGGGACAGGCTCCACAGGGACGTAATCACGTCACCAAGCCTGTTGGAGTTTAAGAAATGTTTGGACTGTGCTCTCAGTAATATGGTCTGAATTTTGATTTTTGGGTAGACCTGGGTAGACTTGTGTGATCCTGACAGCCCTTTCCTCCAAAATCTGCCATTCAGGTCATCAGGTGCAGCTACTGCTTCAGACAGACTTCTCTGTTCTTAACAGATCCTTAGTCTGAAATTCCTGTCCTCAGGTTGAAGATGCTTTTAATATAATCCCATCCCTGTTCTTAGCCATCAAGAAACTTAAAAGTATACTTTTTTTTTCCTCCATCTCTTCTCTTTTAGGGGTGGTTTTATATAACCACCAAGGACAGGATGGATATGCCTGTGTGATAGAATTACAGTTAAAAAGATGAAAAACAAGAAATCATGCCTGAAAGCTTAAAATAGTCTCAAAAAAAGAGGAAAAAGAAAAAATGGCAATATAACTTTCAAACAAATATTTTTTCCTATACCATATCCTTTTTTCCCTGACAAATTAATTCTTTTTGACAGACTTGGCAAGTGAGCAAGTGTCTCCAAGGCAGACACTGAAGCTGCTTCATGAATTCGTGTTACAGTTCTTCTGATATTGTTGCTCTGCTCAGATGGTATTTTTAGCTTTATTCACACCTTGCTTTAACATTTTTGCGAGTAAGATCATTTTGTTACCCAGTCCAAACCAAGTTGCCATTTAGTTTTTGCCAGCATTATTGTTGTCATGTTTTCCTTGAAGCAATGCTTGCAGGAAGGAGGCTCCCTAGAAGGAAGCTCTGATTTCAGAAATATTTAGATAACAATCTTACTCCAGAGCTCAGACCTTTCACATTGCAATTTTATGATATATTTTTTAATTGGAATCCTTTGTTGAGAGAAGTGTAAAATATATTACTTGGCTGATATTTATTTTGATTTTTTTATTTATTATTATTTTTTTGTCACACAGCTTTCCTCACAGAATATGGTTTTGGATCAGAAGTTTTAGGTGGGAACAGTTAAGATCCTTCCCTGACCTGTTCACAGTTCTGTCTTGTGTGTAGGAATGTTGAAGGGAATATGTTCTGGTCTAGGAGGGTATTTAGCAGCAAAGATAAAAGCACATTAAAAGTATTTGTGCAAGGTGGAATTTCAGAAAAAATAACTTTTTTCTTTTCAATTGCTAGTAGCACAGTACTATGTTTCCTGTAAACAGTTTCATCGCAGGCACGTCAGTCTCCAGTTTTCCAGCATCTCAGTATCTCCATCCTCTGCAAATTCCTCTAACTGATTAGCAAACAGTAACAGATCACAAAGCATCATCACCACTTGCCTGAGAAAGCAGGGTATGTAAGTGTTCTCCTGGGGTGTATTAGACCTTAGAAGAAGGAAAAAGATGCAAACAGGTAGGATATGCAGAGAAAGGTTCGGTGGTACAGACCCCAGCTTTTCCCCAGCTTTGCAATTCATTTTAGGTGTTGTTTGCTCAGATCCTTGTCAAAGCCAAATAATGAGGAAAAAAAATATCGGAGTATTCTGTCTCAGCAATGCATCCAGTTTGAATGTTAAGCACTCCTTTATCTCTCTGAGCAATAGACTGCTGATTGCGTCCAAAAGTGTCAGATGCCTGAAAATTGTTTTTGAATAGTCCTTCCTCCACTGAGGAAGCACAGACAATTTTAGCAGCAGCTGCTCTGTTTTCTGCTAAAATCCCAGCCCTTACTTAGGTTTCTGTCTCGCATGAGTTAGTTCTGCCTTGCTGCCCATGGCGTAGCTCAGCGTAGGTGCAGCAATTTGCCCTGTTTGGCGATGGTGGTCCCCATTGCTCCTCTTAGCTCCGTGCTTGCGTGAAGTCCCTGCTGATTTTACCTGAAGTTGTTCTTACAGAGCAAGAGCCAAGGAAGCAAAGAAAATGAATCTGCTTCGAAGACCACACTGAAAATGACTTGAGAGATTTGAATTGGGCAGCCTCAATAGAAGTTGAGGAAGAAAAAACTCTACTCAAGAGGATGCGATAATTGAGAATTTCAGGTCTTTTTTGCAAAGAGCAGGTTGAATTGTGTACGTCAGCTGCAGTGGCAACAGAGAGAAAAATAAGAGAAAATTAATTTAATATAGTAGGTTTCGATGTTCCTTCCAAAATGACTGCAGTCTAATAACAGAGGATGTCTTTTCAAGTGGCAGATGGCCATATTAAAACCACAGCTGTGTCGCCATTTCAGAATTTCTATAAGGCACACGAGAGGAGGGGCCAGCTGCCTATAGCAAGGGCAGTGGACTCTTGCAGAAAAGCTTATTTTTTACCTGGGTCTGATCCCCGACGTGGTTCGGGGTGTGACATCCTAGATGGTTCTCCCAGTTGAGCAAACGGTGGTGGGACCAGAGCTGCGGGGAGGCAACGAGGCACTGGGGCTGCTCCCCCCAACGTTGGCACCCCCAGAAGCACCTGTGGAACCAGGGGGCCTGATTCAGCAGGAGTCAGGAGCTGTTATCCTGCACCCAGGTGAGATAGGATGCTCAGCAGCATCTCCCAGTTTCTGCTGAGCTTTTATCAGCTTGCGTAACCTTTAACTTGAGAAACAAAAGGGCAGCTGCACGCCACCCTGCTTTGGAAGTTTGCTAACCTCTGCACTAAGGGAATCAGAAGACTTTGAGCTGGAGATGCAGTTTTCTTGGGCTCAAAACAGCTGTAATTACTCTTTCAGAAGAAATGTTCTCTTCTAGTGAGTACAGTTGTTGCGATATCTGGAATATTTATCCAGGAGTTAAAGTCTTGCTTTGTAAACTTCACTAGTTTATCAGAAAAGTAAACTTTGTGCTCCTCGAGTATGATCTACCATGAGTCTTCTTGAGAAAAAAATACACGCAGGAATAAAGTTAAGGTAATAAGGAAAGGTAGAGTCATCTTCTTTTTATAAAGATGTACGTCAACACACATACACTCACATATAAAATCTGGGTACCAAGGTAGGGGAAATATGTATATGAGTCATGGCGGAAAGCAGATGTCAGAGGCAACGGAGAGCAGAGAAGTAGCAGCATAACAGAAAGAATGAGATGAGGGAAGCAGCAGTGAAGAAGTGAGCACGGAGGAAAGTACAAATGCTGGAGGAAATGCCTAAAACATCGAAAACAGTGTGGCCAATTACAAGAGTAAAACTGAGTTTGGAAGGGAAGAAAGATCGCTGAAGGATAAGGAGTAGTCAGGCACTGGGATGGGTTGCCCAGGGAGGTGATGGCGTCACTGTCCCTGGGGGTGTTCAAGGCAAGGTTGGACGTGGTGCTTAGGGACGTGGTTCAGTGGGTGACATTGGTGGTAGGGGGATGGTTGGACCAGATGATCTTGGAGGGCTTTTCCAACCTTAATGACTCTGTGATTCTATGAAAAGGTAAGGATTGCCGAGAAAGTCTGGAGAATCAAAAGGGGGAAAACAAAAAGATGTCATCTGTAGTCAAGTGAAAGACAAGTGGGATGAACAACACAGGGAAGCAGAAACAGATTTCATATATGAAATGTTAAAATTATTGGAATGTTGAATAGAAAGACAACTGGAGACTATGAAAATTCAAACTATTGTTTCTAAACATGACAAAACACATCTTCCAATGCATGCAGTTACTGTTTATATTTGAATGTGTTTGTAACTAGTAGAGTTAACTTCTAATGCTTTATCTTTCTAGCCTCTTGGATGGCTTTTAAGGTTCTTGTCTTTTGAATACGCCAAATGGGTAGGCATTTATTTTGATGTTATTTGGAGCCTTGTATTATTTTCCTTGCAAATAATTTCATATTTTCCATGTTGTTTAAAAGATACTATTCAATGATTTTGCAGTTGCAAGTGTTTGAAGTCACTATAAAAGCATTGCAGATTATCAAAACTGATGGATCAACAGCGTTCTTTTGTCTGAGAAATGAGAACAGCAACAAACCCTCTGATCTATTTCATACCTCTGCAATGCAGAGCTAGCCACAAAGTGCCTCTGTCTGATGACACTTTTGTTTTTATACTTTGAATATCTATTTAGTAGTCTGGGCAGTTTTTCAGAATTTTCTTTGTGTAAGTAATACAAAAAGTTTTACTGTTGTTAATTTAATCCCACTACTGTTTTCATACCTCTCCTGGTTTAGCAGGATGTTTAGCCAAGACACAAGAACTCATAAATTAACAGGGTATGTAATTAAAGTTTGTTAAATGCTGTGTTCAGAAGAGAAGTGGTATTAGCTTAATCCCTTTGCCAAGCCAGTGCAGCAGCAATTATCTTGAGTTCCATGTTTATTAAGGAGTATACTTAAAATTAAGCGAGTCGTTGGCATCATCCATCTGCCGCGTTCTGAAAAGCAAACTGATTTTATTAGAATGAACAGTGTAAAAATCTAGTTTTTCTCGTTGTTACACGCACAAATTTATTCATCTTTAAATTCTAAAATAAAATAAAGAACAGTAGTTATGCGGTACGTATCATTATTCAGAAAGACTGGGCAGTCTAGCTGTAGGCGTCATTCTGTCAGTAACAAAGTCATGATCAGCACACAAAAAATTTGTGACAATTTCTTCCGTTTACAGGCAAGCTATAGCACGAAGTAGAACATTTCTGGAATGTAGCACCTACAAATATCGTGTTTCCCTTGTAAGTTTATGCAGAAATTCCATGTCTTTAGGTAAATATTCATGCTAGAGAGAGCCTCTGCCGGACCTCTTGGTACTTCATTCTATTTGTTGTGTTTGGAATAATTTAATTATTATTTTTTCCTGTGAACTTCTGAGTGTTATGTTGTTCTCTGTACCGTTATTTAAACTTTTTGTGACTCCTGTATTAGGGAACAGGTGAAATGAAGGGGAAGGCTGCTGTATCAGGCTGCCAGTTGGTCTTCAAAAATAAAAACTTCCAGCAGTGATTGCAGAAGTTATAATAAGCATAAAATAATAAAATACTTTTTTCCCCCATTATATTTAAGAGGTAACACATTTTTACCATTGAATTATCACTGACATCATTAATACATTATTTACAATTATGATGAAATATTTGACTCAGATGTAGGGAAGTGAGAGAAAAATGACTAATTTTTCAGTGTATGTCGTTTCATCCAAGGCTTCTGAATTTTTGATTTTGTATTGCACATGCATTTGTTCCTGTTTCCTAGGTAACATGTTTTACAAAAGCAATTTTTTACCATAGTAGAAGTAAGAAAAGTTAACCTCAGATAAGTTTGGAACTATCAAAACCTTATTAAATCTGAAGCTTTTAAAATATGGATTTCATATTTCAATCAAAGGCCTCTGTGTGCATGCCTTTAGATACATGTGTATGGGGTATATAGACATATACATTTGCTTAATTTTAAATCGTAGCAAAATTGTTAATTTCTTTCACTTTATACATGCACACTTCCAAGTTTAAAGAACATAGCAGTTTATGCCTTTATTCTGTGAGGGTAATAAGTATATGTGCATATTTTATATATAGTTTGGTGAGATAGTTTATATCACTAAAAGTAAATAAAATAACTGTAGAAAGGAGCTAGATTTGTAGTAGATGTTTATATGCAGGTGGAGATTTCAGGCTTCTCAAAAAAGAGCATTCTGTTTTCTACATGTATGAAACTGAGATTTTTTTTTTGCCTGCCTATGATATGAGGTGCATCTAAAGAACTTTCATCCTAGTTTGAGACTTGTGCTGGAGTATTAAGTATAAATTGAACTGTAAAGTTGAAATACTTTCACCTGCTTAGCTGGCTGAAGGGGAGTAGTGGCTTTTAAAATGAGTGATGAAAGAAGTGTCTTCAAATAAAAAGACACTGCTGGCCACTATTTCACCTGGTAGTCATGTATTTTTCTTGCATAAAATGTGACGAAAACTATGGACCTTGATCATGCGAACAATATTTATCCCTTTAAGCTGACAAAATCAGTCACATTGGGTACTTGGTATTTCTATTACCTTTCATGTAACCAGTGGGTTAAATGCAATCAGTTCCAAGCTCTTTAGTATTTTTTTTTCATGATATGTTTACCAATGGTTTATTTAGAGGACAAAGCATTATGTCTTTACCTTAAAGAGAGTCAGCATTGGTCTTAAGTCTGAAGAGGTCCTTCTACTTTGCTTCTGAGCATTCAGAAGGATATCCAGATATGAGAGAGGATGTTACAGAACTTTCTGACATGAGAACATCTTCAGTTCCTTTATTAGAAGATACCAGTTTAATGTTTTTCCTCTGTATACATCATCAGAGGCCATTAGACTGTGTGAGATACAGTTCAGGGCTTTATGATCAAACTTCCTGTGTGAAATTAGTTTTAGAAAGCTTATGGGTGATCACCTGAAGGGTGTTTTGTCCTCGTGTTTAATCTTTTTGGAAGATCGACAGGCAAATTCTCTGTGGAACGTAGCCAAACTTCTTTTTGTCTTCTGTGCTGTTAAGGCCTTGAAAGTTAAAAGGGGATTTTACAATTGCTTGCAATTATTGTGCACTGTGTATTCCTCTGTCAATGTACGCTGTAAGTCCAGTATTCAGCAGAGTTTCCAACTTTGGCTCTCAGCCTGTCTGGGAATTTTGTTAGGGCATAAGGAAGTATTTGAAATTTTTATTTTATATGCTGACTACGGTGACATTCTCCTCTCTCTCCCCCGCCCCATTTTTCATCCACTCAGATATCTCAAATAATTTTCCCAGATCCAGTAGTAAATTTCTAAGTATGTAATATTGCACACTTATTTATGGTTGTAATCTGTTAGCTAAAATAAACTGCTCGTGCAGAAGAGGAGAAAATGCATATTCTGTCTGAAGATTTCTTAGTACCTTTCAGTCTTCAGAAGTGCAGGAAAAAAAGCTGGAATGATCCTCTGGAGATTGTATAGTCCATCTCTTAGCCCAAGGCATTGTCTTTGTCATTCCTCACAGATCCTGTATCACAGAGAATTATGGAATAATTTAGGCTGCAGGAGCTCTGGAGGCTGCCTAGTCCAGCCCACTGTTCAAGGCAGGGCCACCTTCAAAGTCAGATCGGATTGCTCGGGGCCACATTCAGCTGAATTTTGAATAACTCTGAGGGTGGTAAGTCTTCTCTGAGCATCTTGCCCCAATGTTTAACCACCGTTATTATGAGTTCTAACCCCTTTCATCCAAACGAAATAGTTGGAATTTCCCTTTTCAACTTGTTTGTTGCCTTTTGTCCTTTTGCAGTGAACTTCTGAGAGGAGTCTGACGTTCCCTTGTTCATATTTTCGAAAACAGCACAGCCCCTAGATGATCACTTTGTCTTTTTTCTTAAGACAAAACAAATCTGGGTCCCTCAGCCTCTCTTCATACATTGTGTAATCCATCCCGGGATCATCTTGGTGGCTCCCTGATGGACTGGATAAGTCTTTTTGTCTACCAAAACGGCACAAAATACCGCAGGTAGAGTCTCACAAGTGCAGAGTTGCGGATAATGATCACTTCGCTTTATCTGCTGCCTATGTGTTTACTGGTACAGCCCAGTACGGAGCTGGTCTTCCTTTCTGCAAGGCTGCACTGCAGACGTGCATTCAACATGTTGTCCACCAGACCCCCCCAGACCTGTTCTGCAGAGCTGCTTTCACTTGGTGCCCGTGCAGTTGAATGGAATTGTTCCAGCTCAGGTGCAGCACTTTTGTCTAGGGGTTTCTGTCACACTGTCCCACTCTTCACTGCCCTAATCTGCACAATGTTTTCCTTTATGTTCTACTTGAATCTTCCTGTAGATGACAGAAAATAAGTTTTATCTTCTTTTTTTTTTTTAATTTTTCCTCATTCTGTCATTTTGTTACTCTCTTTATTTTGTTGTTACCACAGTCTTTTCTCCACCTTTTTTCCCCCTCATTTTCAGATTAAATTTCACAGGCCTTTAGTCCAGGCACATTTTTTTTTTTTTTTTTTTGTAACTAACATTTTAACTGTGGACAGAAATGTCCAATTGAGACCTTACTAGTGCAGAGGAAAGCAGAGAAGTAACTTTGTCTGCTATAATTATGTTAAATATATTTGTATGTTTGCCTAACCTGCAAATATTGGATGGGGGTTATGGTGTTGGGTTCAACTTCTGAATGACTGTGGTCCCCAGGTGCTTTTCATGGTAACACCTACCAAATCACTTCTTCATCATCCTCAGTTTATGTAGTTTAATACTGCTGGTTATTGGAATATCTGACACTTCTCTCTATTGAATGGCATCCCGTTTTCTTTCAGACGATTACTTGAGTGTATTCTGATCTGCTCATCCAGAGGGCTTACATCTGGTTTAAGATTGGTGATACGCTGTACATAGATATATTAGTATTGGAATGGAACATAAAGGTTTGTATGGGTTTAATGTATAGAAATGAAAATATTGGATAGCAGTGGATCCAGAAAGATCCAAATAATTTGCTTCTCTGGGCATTGGATCACTACTTGCAAATCTTAGCATAGCCTTCCAATCAGTTTTGTGTTCACGCTGAGAAAGGCAAACTTTCTTTGAGTGACATATATTAATTGTGAGAATGTTCATCATAGTTAGCACATGGCATCTGTTGTGTCCTCTTTGTCTGGTTTTCTGTCTTGCTGCTGATTTCACATGATTTAGCCATGAGAAATCCAGGTTGGCTGTTTTTTTTGATGTTCTTGTTGTTTTTTCCCAGTTGTTTTCAAACTGTTCTGTTTAATTTTTTACTTTAGTTTTCACATGAATGGAATTTTAATGCCAATTGTGTAAAGATGCTCTTCTTCCTCTCCTTCCCTCCCTGTCTCTTTCTTCTGCTTTTTTTTTTTTTTAACACTGTAGTTGACCTTTTCTAGTTGTCCTACATCTCTATGAGTTCTCAAAGGTGACTAATAATGTCCTTGAGATTGTTAAATTATCGTCAGCCAAGTTACCGCTTCTCCAATTGCAACAGTGGGGAAGATCTGCCTTCTGCAGATGTAGCAGAATTGCCAGCAAATGTTGAGGTTTTGTCCAGGACATCAGCAGTGTAGCCCCTTCTCTTATGTGAGGGTACCATGGACTCTTTTAATGACCACAGATGGTTGGCCCTTTGGTTTTAGGTCCAGTTTTAAACTAATACAAGAAGTCTAAGTAGTATTAGCTATAACTGTGAAGGGGTAAAACAAATTCTCTTTGTGCTTAATGGATGTTGATGTGCCCTTTAACAATAAATACGCATGGGTTTGGAAGAAGGCCTGCATGTGGTTTGAATATTGCATTTCTTCACTTGCAGTCAGGCCATTAACATAATTTAAACATCCTTCTGTGTAAATTTTTAAGCAAACACACACAAGCATTAGCATAAACCCATTTCTAGACAACCCCCTGCAACTCTGTGCTGCCAATTTAATGTTGTTTCAAATGCTGTGACTTTGCTGGAACATTCATTACATGCTAACTTGCTGAGAGTGCAAAAAAACGAACAAATGAAAAACTTGAAAATATTTTTCCTTGGCAAATAATTGCCAGTCCATGTTCAACTCCTCATGGTGGATTTGGGGTGCAGGTACCCACTGCCACCCCATGAATCAATGTGATGCTTGACTCAGCGATGTTGTCATTCGCAGGGCACAGTATGAAGAACAGAGTCCAACACGAGTACTTCAGCACTGAGCTGGTTTTGTGAAGAAATAAGGAATGGTTTTTCACCTTGTATTTTGTGAATAGGTATTTATTTTTGTTTCCTTATCTTTTCCCACTACATTTAGAAAAAAAGGATCATCTTAAATGGTGACCCACTCTGTTGTTTAGCTTTTCAGTGTGCCGAGATTGTAGGACTCTGAACTCAAAACAGTTATTTGATGAACTGCAAAATATTGCCATTGTAAGACTTCAAAATATTAACCTAGGTCTCAAAAACTGCAGAAGTGAAAAAAATGAGGGAGAAATGGTAAGTGCAAAGAGTATGGGAAAGGTCTGGCTTTACTCCGATTTTGCCTATTGACTTGTAGAGTGTCTTTAAATTACATTTTCAAACTTTTGCTCCTAAATTTTGTATGCTATAAATGTGTACTTGAACTACAAATTGAGATTCTCATTTGCTTTAGTCCAGGAGCTGGTGTTAGAGCAGCTGGTCAAGTATTATTACACATGCAGTACATTCAACAATGTAGCTGTGAGCAGCAATGCCTCCAAGTCCATTCTCAGTATCGTCTTTTCCCTTTAACCTCTTGGAAGTGTCATCAGAAGGGATTCTGGGAAGAGTGGCTGCACTGGCATACAGGAAACATCTTATTAAATCTAATTTAAATCCTCATTTCATAAACTTAAATGTAACTCATAATTTTTTATCTTCCCCTCAAGAGATTATTAAATACACTGTGTAAAATAAAAGATATGACTGCTCATAAATCACTAATGCATGCGTGAATGTAGGACTTGATTTCAGCCCAAATGGCATGCATAGTATTAAAGAATATAGAATAGTCTTCCAAAACCAGATGGTTAGTCATTTTCCAAAATTAGTGGCTGAAATTCTTCCATTCCTATGTTCTTTTATTAAAATAAAAAGGGCATGTGATAGTTGTCAGTTCAGTAGCACATATACACTGTATTAGAGCTGTCACTTTTTAAAGACAGAGAAGCAAGTGGTTTTTCTCCTCCAGCTCTTGCATGCTTTACTTTTGCCTTACCTGCCAAGTCTCAGCTTTTGAACTCTGTGCTCATGTGTAACCGTTGACGACATCAAGGAACAAAAGAATAAAAGAGTGAATCCCCCTAACCTGTCCCCACTGTGTGGCACACACGTGATTTCTTGTAGGTTCTTATAAAGGATTCCCTGAAGCTTGAATTCAGAATCCAACAAAAAACTCCTTGAAAGTTGATTAAACTTTCCTATTGGCAGGGAGGTTGGAACTAGGTGATCTTTAAGGTTCCTTCCAACCCAAAACATTGTGTAGAATCATCGAATGTTCACAAAAGTCAATTTAAAGGTCAGGGTAACCATAATAATAATAACAAATATATATATATATTTATTAGTGACCAGCAGAGAGTCTGGTCCAAATATTTTGCATTTTATGTCTAAGGTCAATCCATGTGCGACTAGAGAGAGGAAAATCCTGACTGTGGGGATAAAAGGAAGTGTGGGTCAACATGCTGGGCGGTGGTCTTCCTCTGTTAGAGTGGGTTTCCTCTGTGTGAGCATAGAAGCAGGATGGAAAGAAAGTGTGTGAGAGAAACACTGTTTAAAGCATGGGCAGAATGGGCTTCAGTTTAATTGTCTGAAAAGTCTTGATGATTTCAGTGTAGCTGTATGAAGTGTGGGAAGTCACCAATTTGGATGTGTGTTTGCAGGATGGAGATGGTAGGGCTTTCATAATGGAATCACTAGGGACAAAAAAGAAATAACCATGTAATACTTGAAATGAAGTTTTGTTTGCTTTTTTTTTTCTTTTTTTTCTTTTTCTTGAAATATATGAAATGCTTATTTTTAACTTCCTTGTTAGTTTACAGTAATTTACAACTCATTGGAGATCTTAAGTCCTTTTTAAAGTTTCACAATTTTAATTCAATTATTCTCCTTATTTTACAGTTAGACCAGAATGAATTTTTATTCTTTGCAAAAATGAGAATTAGTGTATTGATTGAGATTTGAAGTGATAATGGATTATAATGTCTTGTAACTGAGCAGAATTTTTAAGCTAAGAGAGCTGGGCCTGGTTAGTGTGGAGAACAGAAGACTGAGAGGGGATGTTATCAACATATACAAATATGTGAAGGGAGGGTGCCACTCTTCTCGGTGCCCAGCGACAAGACAAGAAGCAACAGACACAAACTGAGACACAAGAAAGTCTGGCTGAATATGAGAGGGCACTTCTTTACTGTGAGGGGGACAGAGCACTGAACAGGTTGCCCAGAGAGGTTGTGGAGTCTCCTTCTTTGGAGATATTCAAAACCCGCCTGGATGCCATCCTGCGCAATGTGCCCTAGGTGATCCTGATCGGCAGGGTTGGACCAGATGATCTCCAGAGAGCCCTTTCAACCTCAACCATTCTGTGGTTCTCTGATCACAAAATAATAGGTATCCCTTGAGTAAACAGAGTTGGAATTTTTAATTTCAATGTGTAGACTCCATTCATGTAAAAAAAAATAATAGAATTTGATGTCTGCCTACTGTAACAGTCATCCCCTTCACATACCAAGCTGTATATTTCCAGTGGCTTCATAATAGGAAAACTTATGTTAGTTTTGTCATTGTATTAGAACCTCCACAAAAATAGCGTATAGTTTTACTTTTACGTTTTTGCACTACAAATATTTGTAGGAGTGCTAAACACAAAGAAAACAATCCTTAGCTTCTGCATTATCTTTGCATTTTTAATTCCCAAACTGATTTTTTCATGGTAATTCAGATGCATGATCGGTTAATGCACTTTTAGTGACCCTTACTAATGATGCAGTTTGTAAAGTTATTGTAAAGTGGGTGGGGAGACCTTCCCCCTGAAATTAGAGTAAATGTGACTTAACTTTGCAGTTCTGCAAAATCGGTAACAAAGTGAGTAGCAAATTAAGCAAATTCATCCATCTGTGAAATATTTCAAGGTCAAACCTTTATTGGCTACAAGATTTCTAACTAAAAAGACAGAGGATGACAGTACTTACAGTTTGGTAATGTTTGCTTACTGACCGTGAAATGAAATTTAACAGTGCGGCATGTCTACATTTGTAAATTTATTGTAGTTGTTTAGACTTCTTGGAAAATGAAATGTCAAGCTATCAGCCTCAGCTTCCACGATGTTGTTTAGGTCCAACGAAGAAGTTCACTTTTTTCTTTTTCTCTTTCCTTTTTTTCCCCCTCCAGTGTGAGGTTATTTTCATTTCACCCATGTTTTTCTTAAGTAAAACAAAACTTGTGGCACAACTGCATCTGTAGTTAGTATGGGACAGTACTGCACAGATGTAAGCATCTTACTGGAGCAACTGCTAATAATCGTGATACTCACTATTCACCTCAGTGGACAGTGCATAGGTTTGAGCACTTAGAAGATTTGTAGATTGAGGTCCTACGCTGTAGATGTACACAAAGGTAGTGACCTGCACTTGGAGATTCCAGGCCCCCCTCATGGTAGTGCATGGAATAATTTATAGGCAAACCAATTCCAAGACTAGAGAATAGGACAGTAGATTGCAAATACCTGAAACACCTCTTTGAAGGGGTTAAACTGAGACCTAAGCTTTTTGCCTTTTTTTTTTTTTTTTTTTTTTAAGGAGAAAATAGAATTGCAAATTCCAAAATAGGTTATTAAAGAATCCTAAGTGTCAGTCTGTATCATGTGATAATCTCCTTACAAGATGGTATAAAACTAGGGAGAATTTATGAGCATTAGTACACAGTTGCTTCAGTGGTTCTGAGCAAAATTTTAATGGTTGAGTAAACAAAGTAGAAATATTTAACAAGTCATCTTGTAAAATCCACATCCAGTCTGAATTTTCATCTTTTAGAAGTGCTGTCTATAGATATATACTGAGCACCTAAAATAGTGAAAATGCTTCTCAGTTGCAATGTCTGCAATAAATTACAAAACTTTGGGATAGTGAGGATAGCTGCATAGGTTTTGTACATTGATTGTGATGGTATAAAATTTCACTTTTTTTCATCCTTTGGTTAGTGTTGGTGAAGACTGAAATCTTGGATTAGCTTGGTCTGTTGTATATTGAGGTGAAATAATGAGCTCTGCCACTTCATGTGTGTGTTAAGAAATGCGGGACTTGCATTTTGAACATTGCATTCACCTCCTTTGTCTTTCGTAATTAACCAAAAGGAACACTACTTGTTTATTGATATGCACAGTTTTGACTTTGATGTCCAAATACATCTTAAGGAGCTCAAACGCCCGTAGTTGCAGCAGCAGATTGCTGAAATGATAGCGCGTAGACCACAAAAGAAACAAAAGATGAAGACAAAGATCTGGTTGAAGAGAACAGGGAAGAGAGAGTGGGGATGAAAATGTTTTACACAGGGGAATAAAGTGTTTTTTAGGGATGACTTCTTGAGAAAACCGTGATTAGTGTTTGTATTTACCAGTGAAGAGGAGGGCTACAAGAGAGGAATTAAACCAATCCTGAAGTACAAAACAACATCAAAAGGGAGTTTGAAAAGTTTTGCGTGTTGTTTGTTTGTTGTTGTTGTTGTTGTTTGTTTGTTTCCCCGCTGTTAAGTGCCACAGGACTTAAATTTTCAAGTACTCTCTTGTTTGGGAACGATGAGCTTTCAAGAACAAGAAACCTCAATTACCCTATCCCTTCTAAAATGTGTGTTAAGGTCAATATCTCATAGTACTTTGCAAACAAAACCAGAAGTATGTTATGTCCTGTATCATTGCCCTGTGAGTGCTGAATGAAACACTGAATTAGTCACCACTTTATAGTTGGCCCCAGAATTTTATATGGCAAAGCTATTAATGTACGAGTGAATTTTCAGCAGAAAATGGCAAAACTCATGGCAGAAGTGGGCAAGTTTCACCAGCTCAAGATGTAACGCATTTTTTTTTTTGCCTGTGGTTTGCCTCTTAATGTTCAAAACCAGGAATATCAACCTCATGGAGGAGAACTGAACAGACAGTTTTTAGAGCTTGTATATTTGCTTTATATATATATATATATTTTAGCCATTTAACAACAGTGTAAAGATAAAAGGTTTTCTAGTTTTGTTTGTTTGTTGTTTCTTCCTTGAGTGGATGAAGGTGGATTTACAATAGGAAACATATTATGATCTGAACTGTAGAACCTGCTCTGTGCCCTTGGAATGGGGACAGAAGGGAAATCAAAGCTCATCCATAAAGAGGTGTCAGTAGTTCTCATTTTCCAAACTGCTGTTTGGCATGAGGGAGATGAAGTACCACACTAATGCTCAATGGGCCTTGCTGTTGTACAGGAGACTTGTGGATGGAAACTGTGATACTTCAGTTCTGTGGACATGTAATACTCGGGTCTCATTAATGCGAGGTTACATGTGAAGTTGTCCTTTTGCCTTTCAAGTTGCTCTGCTAGTCTTTGTTCTTTACACTCGATAGGTTTTGCAGTTTCAGATTGTGCAAGGATGATAGGAATTATTTAAAACTCAAGATTCAAAAAGAGAATGATTGTGTGCATCGGGTGTTTAGAGAGAAGGAGAAGGGTTAATCCATCTGAACAACTGGATTCTTCATTGCCATCATGTTATGTTGGCCTGTGCCTCTAGGGCAGGGGACTCCAGATGGATGGCTTAATTTGCATATATATTTACATATTCTTTAGTCATAAATTCACATGATCATAATGGAAAATTTGCCTGTGGCTGTTTTTTTGTTGTTGTGTGTTTGTTTGTTCTTTGGCAATTGAACAGAATTTTATTCTTGTTAGAGCTCACCTGCAGTAAAATCTTTCTATTTATCTACTGTATCTTGACCCTGATAAAACACAGGGGGCTCAGGATACAAATCATCTTCTGGGTATCTTTTTTTTTTTTTTTTTTTTTTCCCCAGAGGGACTTTTTCATTGCTCGTTTCCTAGTTGCAGTCTTCCCTGTCAGATTTCTCTCCAGTTGCCCATCCTTTATTACTTTGAACCACTCCTTCAATTTATTAAACAAATGGAAAAAAAATTCTTGTTGCAATAACTCATTTTTGATCGAAGAAATGCACAACTTATTACTGGTAGATGCTTTCAATAGTGATGCATAACAAGGTTTTCATTGCTACTAAATGATTGCTGCTATTAAATATGAGTAAGAAAAGAGGTAGAACACCCATTGTGGTGTTCTGAGGGAGCACAGGCATTCCTCTGCACCAAATAGTTCATAAACCTAAATTTCATATGTTATCCCTGATATGGAAAACTGATACCAGACAGAAGATGGGTAAAGAGGAGGATTTATATCAAATGTTGTTTCATTTTAGTGTTACGTATCATGCTGGTCCTTTGTGTTTTAAGATGAAATCTCTCTACACCCTTGGAAGTAGGGTGGGATAATTATGGGAATACATTATGTGGGTGTGAATGTGCGCTTCCACTCTCTGCGCAATGAGACTGTGGCTCAGGGCTGTGGGGAAGAGTCTCAGTAGGATAGGATGCATCTATAGGAGGATGTGCAGGAGGATCTTTCACAACCATTTTTGCTTATCTCCTAAGGTGAAAGAAATTAAACATATTTAATGTCACATAATAAAGTTTCTTGCGTAAAGTTTCAGATGGAAAGAAATGTCCAGGGATGGATTCTTTTTTAGCCTACTGTAATTCTCATGCATCCAGGTTTGTGTCTTCCACTGTCAGCTGAACCTCTGAATCCCACCTACTTCCATCCTATTTGGTGTGGTACCCTATACCTCCTCTATTCTGCAGGTATGCACCTTAAGAAAATATTTTCATGTTTTAATGTGAGAACTTCATTTCACATATCTGCTGGGTATTTTTGTTTTAGTGAGCTGTGATTTAATTAATTTTTTTTTCTTTCCAGTGTTCTGCATAGATTTTAATTATGGTTAGAATTGCAATATGCAGTTTCATAAGACTAGAAAATTAGGAAGATATAGTTTTTACTCAGTGAGGAGGATGCTTTTTTCCATATGTTTTTCATAGGTGGTTTGAGTTGGTTGCTTTATGCAAAAAGCAGACAGAAGCACAGTATGCAAAATCTTGGTAGTGTTCCCTCTAGCCATTTGCTACGTTTCTTTAGAAAGATGAAAACACCTTTAATTCAGACTTTCTCAGAGAATTATGTTCTAGTTTTAGTATTTTAAAATATCAGTCTACTGCACGAGCCCTTAAGGGGTTTTAAATATAGTTAGAGTAGTACTCTGTTAGCTTTTCTTGTAGAATGACTATTGGTGTCACAGGATGTTAAGCAAACTCAAACTTCTTTTTTGTACTTAATTTTACCTAGGCATTTCCTTCATAGTGGTCAAATTAACATTTGTTTCTGCATATTCGTGTATTCTAATTAGTCACTCATTTCAAGCTAAATAAGCTGGACAGAAAGGAAGAAAAATAGAATGTATGCAAACTGTTTCAGCTGAATTGAAGAAAAAAAAGAAAAGCTTCTTTCCCCCGAAGCATACATTCTGCATGAAATTCAACTTGACAAGTGACCCTTTTAAAACAGTGCTACAAAGATTTCTCAACATTCTTGATATACGAGAGACAGCCTTCTATTAGACCCACAAGCAGCCCCCCAACTCCCTCTAAATGAATGTAGCTGCTTCTTCTACCCTTTGTATTCTACTTTATCCTTGTTCACCGCACTAGTGTTCGTGGTTTTATGTGCACACTTTTATGTGAGAGAATGCTTGCAAAAATAAAAATCATTGGGAATGTTAATGTAATATACAGGTGATATAATACAATAAAATACGATACAATAAAGAACTCCTCCAAGGATTGTTGGCAGGTGTGAGTCTAATGAAAATTTGTGTGTTCATGTGAAGAAAAAAAAAAACACAGGAAGATTTGCCAGTTAATTTACAGATTGGTGACAGAAAAACTGATCTCCAGCTCTTAAGTCTTACATTCAAGAATTGAGGAGCAGTAAGAAACAATGGTCTGTGACTGCGTGTGAGCAATGAATAACGGAGTGTGTGAATGGCTTGTGAAACTGAGTGTAATGCCTTAAAATCAGAGGAAACTGAGTATTTAACAGACAAAAAGTATCCTGTCTCTAAACTAAGGGTGGTGGATTAGCAGTATTGTATCACCGTCCAGTTCTCAGGTAGCTTTGTTCCAGTAGGAGGGGAACTACTAATAGCTAGTGCACTAGCTATTCTGCTTTTCTGTTGTCAAATGAGAGATGTGCAAGGTAATTCTTAGTGGTTTCGACGGTCTCCACAAGCATCTTTAGGAGGAGCACAAGACCTGTGCTCACAAGTGTGCTTCATAGGGGGGTTTCAGATGGTGCTACGGGATCGCGGCTGTGGTAGGCCGCTCGCTCCCTCCCTGCCCACTGTACTGTATTGTACACGGTGCTGCTTGTACAGATGTGGACCTTATGTTCTTACAGCGCTTAATAGATTGTAAACCACAGGCATTTTATGATTTTCAACTCGAGCAGCTCACGTTTTACACCAAGATATTTAGGGCAAATTTTTGAGTGGAAAATTACAGCCTTAACATGAGCAATTATGACATGTAAACAAACAGCTGCTCTTGAAAAACTAGAAGGTCAGGCAAGATGATACAGTAAGATGAATAAGGGGAGTAGTTTTGGGAAGTTCCTTTGTCTGTTCTTGCTGGTTTCCAGCAGATTATCAAAGACAACCCTCAGCTGAAAGAGATCTAGAGAAGAAAAGGTCTGTTCCTCCCTTTTGAGGTTTGCAGTATCTTTATGGTTAGCTGTTTGAGGGAGGAGGGAAAAGAATCACTTTCTGTATTTAGCCAACCTCCAAAATCTGGTTGTATCCAGCTTAATTTTTGTGTTTTGTGCTGTGTATAATTCCGTGTTATTTTCCAAGAGAGTAACCTGAAGCAGGTGGGTTTCTCCTGCTGCCGCCGTGTGCTCTCGTGGGCGGTCGCATCCCGGCGGGAGCGTTCTGCCCCCTGCAGAGAGCTCCCAGGGGCTGCCCAGAGAAGTAGAGGCAGGGACAGGAGTGTTCCTCCATCTAAAGTCATTTCTCTTAAACACCGAAACATGATGATGAATGGGATGCAAAAGATGTGCTTAAAACTGTTCGTATTTGCTGCCAGTTCTGTTTTGTATTTCTGGTACGAAATGCTAGAGAGGCTTGCTTCATATTTAGGCTCTGGTTTCAAAGCACCATGTTTGCAAGCCCAGTCAAATGGAAATCCTTGTTAAATATTTACTACCTTAGTGCCTTATCCATGGATATCAAAATGTTTTTCCTATCACTTTCCCCAAATGTTGGAAAAGTGCTGTAGAAGACAGTTGTGTCATCTGTGAAATTTTACGTAGATAACTGTATAGCTGTATGTATGCAAATAAATAGCTAAATGTGGCTATTTTACAAGATGAGAGACCCAGTCTATGCTGTGGACACAAAGGAAAGTCAACGCTTAAACGATGACATTGTCCATGGCTACAAGAGCATTTATGCCTCAGCATAACTATTTGGAAAGGACAGTATCTTAATGGTATATTTGTTTTATTATTGCCACAAAGGCTTCTCCAGTAAGTCAGTGACCTGAGACAGATCCAGTTTGACAGAGCTTCTTGGTAATACAAATTAAACAAATTACTTATGAGAATGGTGAATGTAAATATTAGCTAAATGGTGTCACTTGGCAAAATGTTTATTAGGCAAATCATGCTGGAGAGAGCATGATAATCCTTGCTTCTTCTAGTAAAGCCACCTTGGAAGTAGCAATAGAGCACTTTCTTTTACTGGAGTAGCTGTATTCACGGAGAAAGATGAGCCAAAGAGCTTGAGACATATTTACGTTGCAACTTCTGTTGTACCACCAGAAAACTGAATCCCCAAATTCTAGATCAGAGGGAGCTTCAGTATATCAGCTGACACCTAATCTTATGCTCTCTGGGCATCATTATCTTATTCTCTTTGTCAGTAAGGGATGAAACTCACTGTCATCTCTGATGTTTTGCATTTAAAAAATTCTAAATCCAATGTTTTCTTTCTCTGCTCCACCCACAAAATCAAAATGCTTTTCTGAACTGTTGTATGCACCTGGTATGTTCCTGTTCTTTTATGCATTTTCAAGTATGAGGTTGCAAGGTGGCCATGAAGGAATGAACTGTGTGAATCCTGAGCAATGGGAAGAGCAGTCCTTAGCTTTTCCTTAGCTTTTTTTTTTTTTTTTTTTTTAAACTGCAGTGAACTGTGTTTGTGAAACTGAATTCTCTGCTTATACATCTGAAAGTAGGACTATGATAAAATATTTACAGGTATGACATGAGGAGTAGCTAATGAATGTCTCCAGTGTTCTTAACAAAGCAGTCGAGGTAGTATGTAATGCTTATGAAACATAAGTTTTCAGTAATCTCGGTAGTAAAACAATATTTTGACTCGTATTGATCTGCAATACCATTGCATTCAGTTAAGGTACATCTTTCTTTTTAAATTGCCCTAAATAGCAAAACATTTTAGGGAGGGGAAGATCCTATCAAAAGCTCACGTTGTTCTAGGTTTAAAAAGCGAAATGCTGGCATCGTTTGTCTCTGCTGGTTGCAGTCAGACAAAAGGAAGCGGCTGTATAAATTATGTGCTGGCAATACAGCTCCTGGGTTAGAAGCCGTGAGCAACACCTGCTTCTGCCCCTTGGGCACGGCAGAGGAAGCCTGACCTCTGCAGAGCAGCGGTGGCTGCACAGAGCTGCGGGATGTTAGCCCCCATTCTCAGCCCAGGAGCTGGCTGGTGCCCCCTGCCCCGCCGTGCCTACCTGTAAGGGTGGCAGCTACTGCCTTTGGGACTGGCCGAAAACACCAGTCCGTGTGGTTTTCTTACGACAGAAAGGACAGAGTCTCTTGGGGCGTGCTGAGGACAGGTTCCCCTGTAGCCCCTGCAGAAGCTGCTCATGCAGCAGCGTCTTGTTGAACCACCGTGGTACCGGGGACAGGTGGATTCGCTTGGTGATAGCCAAGTGTTTGCATCATTTTGTTTATCTGCTCTCACTTACAGGGTGGTCTAAAAGCAAGAAACGTTTTACCTTCTTCTCCCTTGTGAAAAGTAGCTGTATCACTTCGAATTGAATTTATAATTTAAGTTTAGGAAAGAGGGATGTCTGCAAGACTTCTGTCTTATAGCTGGATGTTTCTGACACCTACAAACAACTTTTTGCACAGCTGTCAGGGAGAGCACTCTGCAGGAGCAAATACAGCATCAAAACAACATTTCCATCTCTGCAAAGAGAGATTTCTGTCTCTGCTGTAGGCAAAGTCTTTGTTTGGTTTTCATGTTTCATGATACTAGTTTAATGTTTTTGCTGGTTGGTGGCAGAGTGCAGAGAAGACACGTGAATTGAAACCTTCAGAATATACAGTAATCTGCTCTTAAGGATTCATGTAAAAAGTTTTATTGATTTTTTATTATTTTTGGTAATATTCCTGCAAGTTCTTTAGTTTTTCAAAGTCGAAAGCTGTACAATAAAAACAGGCATGTACTAAAATGTAGCTTCCTTACAGAAGTTATACTAAAAATAATTCTGGACCTCAGGGCGTTCATCAACTGGCAGCAGCGGTGGCATTTTCATAGGGGAAAAACAGGGGCTGGTGAGGTTAGGGAGGATTAGTGCATACTCGCATGGGGAGCTTGGTAGGTGCTTTCATTGTTTCGTCATTTTTTCTGGCTAAAATGGGTATGTTTTTCTGACTATGCTGTTTTAAAATACCTGGGAATCCAGAACAGGCCCAAAAGAGCTCCGACTTTTTCAGTGCGTTTTTTTTAGGACCCTCAGACAGCAGATCTAGCTTGCCTCTGCCGATAACTTTCACGTGTTTCAAAACCAGAAAATCCCAACTAAATTCTGATCAATCTCTGCCTACTTCTGTTGCAACAATGATAAATCGCAGTCCTGGCTCATGCTTCGCTTCTTTTAATGCTTTTAAAAAAATCGTTCTGCTTTGCTCTTTGCAAAGTAATGATTCCCACTGAAGTGTCTGCATCACCAGAGACTCATCCCACCTCTGCGTGCTGCTCATTTTCCAGATGATGATACTGTAAAATGGGTTTCGCAGGACTGTCTGATGCCCTCGTGCTCACGGGAGCTGCGTGCACATGTGCAGGCGAGGACGGATTGACCGAGGCGACTGATGGATCCCGGGCTCGTGCTGGTCACCAGCAGACGTCCTGCTAGACTGGAGACTTTGCTTGGCTTACAAGACAAACTATGATAGATGGCACGGTGGTGGGATTTGAGCAGGCTCTGCTTTTGTTTTTGAGTGGGAGGGAAACTATACTAGGAGCACGCGTGAAATTCCTGCCTTATCTCAGGGAACGCTGTGGAATTGGGACGTGCAGCAGGAAAAAAGAGCGAGTGCCTTTTCAGGCTTTTTTCTGGTCTCCTCCTGTGCAAAACACAGTTTGCCGTACCTTAATTTTAAAGTTTTAAAACTCTGCTAGGATTTTAAATGAGTACGGCACGGTGTGCGCGTGATGTGGCTCCCTTTGTTTGCCTATTGCCATATAGCCCGGCCAGCTCTGTAAGAAACCTGTCTGCGAAGCGCATTTTAATGTTTAGATCTAGCAGTGATTAGAATACCCGAATGCCCAGTGGGTATACGTGTCATTTTTTAACAGCTGCCGAGCTTTCTCCCTGCTGCTCCAATTAACACGTTCAGCGCACGCTTGCCGGCGAGTGGGCTGTGTGTATGGATTAAACCACCCCGCTGGTTATTCGCCCCGTGTGCCCGATGCCAGAAACGGATCGGCGTCTTTCCCGGCGTAGGACAGATGAAATCAAACGGGGTCCCGAGTCTGTGCGGGTGTAAATACGTGGAGGGATTTAACTGGCAGATGAAAACCTGCTTTGCCTGGAGACGTGGTTCAGTCCATT